>NW_025963779.1:20667718-21973473 GCF_023055435.1 Haliotis rufescens
TATGTCCCTTGCTTGTTGCCATTTTGAAGTTGGAGAGGGGGGAGCTGGCTTGGATTTTATTGGAAATATTGTTTGTCGTAAAACATTCTTGAAAAAAAATAAAATATCTGGTTTTGTACCTGCAGACAAAATCACAGCTCTCTCTCTCTGTCCTCCCCCCTTTGAGTATCAAATTGTCGTATCCCAATCGCATGAATCGATGCTCATTCTCTTAATGTCAATTCCTGGATTGTACAGACCAATGTTAAATAGCTGGAATAGTGCTGAAAGCGATGTTAAACAGCAAACACACAATCAATCCTACATCTTGTGAGAGTTGACAGTATATGTTATGGATTTTGGTGGTTTGTGAGGCAAATATCCAGGTTCAGATATTTTATTTTCTGTTAGATGTAATTATATTATTACTCTGACAAATCTTATGAAATATATATATCTTTTTACTAATTCTATTGACATGACCTCAAGATATGGTGTCTCATAACTGAAACTTTTTGGCTCATGAACTGTTGAAAAATGGTAAAGTTTACATTCATACATAACAGAATAACCTCAAAATTCAAAATTTAATGTCTGACTGTAACCATGCAACACGTGGTTAGGTGAAACCTGCAAATATGTACGACAGAATCAATTTTGAATGGTTCTCTACGGTGGAGACCTGAGCCACATTATTAATATGGCAAACGATGGACAGTGCTGATGAAGTTTGCAGATGTTGGGCTGATGATGTAGCCGATGGTGGGCCGATGCAAAGCCGATGAAGTTTGCCTACACCGGGCCAATGTCGATCCGATGAGCAAAACTTCATCGGCCCGATGAAGTTTGCCGACGTTGAGCCGATGATGTAGCCGACGTTGGGCCGATGCAGGGCCGATGAATTTTGCCGACATTGGGCCGATGCAGAGCCGATGCAGGGCCGATGAAGTTTGCCGACATTGGGCCGACGTCGATCCGATGAGCAAAACTTCATCGGCCCGATGAAGTTTGCCGACGTTGGGCCGATGATGTAGCCGACGTTGGGCCGATGCAGGGCCGATGTTGGCATGCTACCTGGGAAGTTACCGATCACCTCTTCAATGACGGGAGCTACGCATTTCACACAGCGGAAAGGGAAGTCAGTACGGCAAATTTCTCTATAACGGGGCCATAGAAAATCCGGTTCAACATACACGATGGGTCCACTGGTCAGTTATCACAGGATACAGCATGTTGATTTTTTTTCTGACATTCTTCTCGCATGCAACACATCGAAAGGCCATTGTGAATAATTGTGACCTGACAGCACCATGTTAGGTCTCTTAAATCAGTTTCAGCTTAAATTGAGTAAAGGTACTTAAAACTTCAAAGCGTATAGTGAATAAAAGTCGGTGAGTAAATTGGAGTAGGGGGCTAATTTCTTATTTGTTTTATTTCACAATTATTTGTGTTTGTAACAGACGATGTGAGTTTAATTTCTATTATCTTTCGTCAAAGCATGTTATGTTTTCACCATAAGTTGGATTATAGTTGGAGCAGAGGCTAATTTCTAATGTAAACTTGTTTTAACATCTCACAATTATTGGCCTTTACAAGTTACAATGTAAGTTTAATATCATTTATTTGACCAAGGTAAAAAAAAAAATAAGGTGCCGTTTTCGCTTGAGTCGAGGTGCCGTTTTCCCTTGAGTCGAGGTGCTGCTTTCGCCAATCGGTGACGTTTTCGCCCGGTGACGTTTTGCTGAGGTGCCGTTTTCGCTATAACCCATTTTGAATGATATTTCTCGCGAAATGTAACGAGAAATTACGGTACCTGCAGCTTTGATCTTCTGACAACACCGCTTTCGTTCGCTTGGACCGGAAAATGCTTCGTGTCAAGTTACCAAACGTAAGTAATAGCTCATATTCAGCAAACAACTACTTTTTAACCCGAGATCACTAATGTAACTTGATCAGCTCAAATAAAATGTCAATTGTAATAAATGCACACGTTGTAAATCAACGGCACACCTGTCGTCTGCTTGTTTACGTTCATGGTGTAAATGTCACGTGATGAGACACGTGATGTGCTCGCCAAAATTTAAAACTATGGAAACAAATTAGGGTCATTTCTTATTGAAAATGTTATGCTTTTTGAGAACTTCTGTCTCTGGAGGTTTGGTGATATATAAAATAAACCTTTATTTTTACAGGTTTTGACCAATGGTGAACCAACCAGAAGAGGTCAATATAGGCAATATTTGTCTGCAGCCCTAGACAAGGCATATAATGCTGTTTTAGATGGAATGGCAATTAGGAAAGCTGCCACTACCTTTGCTGTTCCATTTGCTACACTGCATGACAGGATGAGTGGGAAGGTTTCTATTGAATGTAGTACCACTGGTAGAGAACCACTATTGTCCATGGAAGAAGAACAGGGACTTGTTTCACATATTGAAGCCATGGCAAATTTTGGGTATTGCTAAACAAGGGCTGAAGTTACTACTATTGCCACAGACCTAGCAATATATGTTGGAAAGAAGTCAAAGGATGAACAACCCCTATCACTTCAGTGGTTCTATGGGTTTATGAAGCGATGGCCTGATCTGTCAGTGAAGAAGCCACGATCCCTTGAGATACAGAGAGCAAAAGCTACCTCAGAGGAGACGATCACTCATTATTTTAATGAGCTTGGGCACATCATGGATAAGTACAACCTGAAGACATGCCCTCATCGCATTTATAATGTTGACAAAAAGGGACTTATGGAGCATCATACCCCACCATCAGTCGTTACATCGAGTCAGAGTACTCCAGCTGCAGTCACAACATCAAGATCAAGTACTACAACGGTTATAGGTTGCGGCAATGCATCTGGTAGTTCTATACCACCGTATTTTGTATTCAAGGTCAAGAGGATGCGGGAAGAACTCCTTTCAGGAAGTACCCCTGGAGCAGCAGGCACTGTAAGCGACTCTGGCTGGTCAAACACAGAGATTTTTCAGCACTATCTGACAGAGCATTTCCTGAAGCATGCTGTCGCCGCGTCTGCAGATAGTCCACTTCTTATTGTGTATGATGGTCATAGATCCCACGTATCTATTCCACTCATCGAATGGGCACGTCAACATCACATTATTTTGTTTGTACTGCCTGCACACACGTCCCATGTTTTACAGCCAATGGATGTTGGTTGCTTTGGACCTTTTGCTAAAATTTACAACAACCTCCGTCATACGTATATGCGGGAAAATGCCACAAGTTCAGTTGATAAACATTCTGTTTGTGAACTTGGCTGTAGAGCTTATAACCTGTCGCTGACACCAACAAATCTGCAATCCTCCTTCAGGAAATGTGGAGTCTATCCATTTGACAAGTCTTCCACCGCCAATATCAACTTTGCGCCATCAACAGTTTTTAAGTCGACTGAACCTTTGCTGCATCCTGATACTGGTGTTATTGATTCATGTGTGCCAGTTGGAGACAAGGTTGTCACTTCACCTACTGAGGGCAATGATGTAGCAGGATTCTTTAAAGACAAGACGACTGTACTTTTCAAGAAAGCTGTGCCTACTAAAAAGAGAAACGTTCTGAGCGCAGTTGTCGGGGGCAAGGCCATCACCGAAGACGTCATTCTGAATAAAATTATTTCCCACCAGACTGTGAAATCGGCACCCAAAAAAAGAAACCAAGCACCCAAACCAAGTAAATCTTTAAAAAAAAAAAAGTACTGGAACTTCACGGTCCAACGCGCATCAGGACGATAGTTTTGATAGTGATGTGACAAGTGATGACGAACTGTGCTGCAAATGTAGCAAATTTGTACCTGATGAGGTTCGAGCTAATGTCTCCCTGATCATAACAACCTGGGCACA
Source organism: Haliotis rufescens (assembly GCF_023055435.1). Classification (NCBI taxonomy): domain Eukaryota; kingdom Metazoa; phylum Mollusca; class Gastropoda; order Lepetellida; family Haliotidae; genus Haliotis; species Haliotis rufescens. The sequence goes on from NW_025963779.1 coordinate 20,671,552, forward strand.
ATGTACCCACCCTACATGTCAGCACTGGACACATTTACGTTTCTGCACACCAGTTCGTGTTGTGCGTCGATATAACGACTTCGAAAAGATGCTTGTATTGTTTCTTTAATCATCATAAACCCGTAGTACAAAAGGGGTAAAAAACCTGTACATGTCAGCACTTGAGTAATGGTGATAAGACCTTTGAGTAGAAACCACTGATTTGAAACACGTGCTTTTTCCGGAAGTTTGAAAAAAAAGGTAAGAAAAGATAACTCTTATTGACTTAGATAGAAAGAGAAGCGTCCGTAAAATATTGCCTCGTAGGGGGCAAGACACTCCCCTTCTGATTTCGCATGGAAATCACACACAATTGAAATGTCGCTGTAAATGTCACATATCTCGCAGACACAAGTGGAATTAAAACAAGCGAACAAGGTTCACAACTGGACGGTTGTAAGTCACACACTTATCGTTCTTGTACACACGAATCGCGGCTTTGCGGACAAGGTTATCTTGTCCAGGAAACACTGTTTCCACAACACCAAGAGGCCACTCATTCCTTGCACAATTGTCTTTGACAAGAACAACATCCCCTTCTTGCAGGTTAGGCTGGGAAATCTTCCATTTCGACCTAGTTTGAAGACTCTGCAAGTAGTCAAGTCTCCATCTTCGCCAAAACTCTTCTGCAAGTGTCTGGACATACATCCACTGAGACTTGCATATATTTTTGACATCTAGAGACAGATCAAAATTTGGGGTGTGTGCCGTTTTTTGAGTCAATAACATTGCAGGTGATAAGATCATCGGTTGTTCAGGGTCAGTCGAGATGGATGTGATAGGTCGAGCATTGAGATGATTGCCGTCACTTCAGCCATAAGGGTCGAGAGTACTTCATGGGTCAACCGTTTTGTGTTCAGGAGCATAGCATCAAGTATTCTCCGAGAAGTCCCAATCATTCGCTCCCATACACCTCCCATGTGAGATGAGTGAGGGGTGTTGAACAACCAAACCACACCATTGTTGTACAGGAAGTCTTGCACAGGCCCATCTTCTACATTAACAGCAGTGACATTAAGGGATTCAATAGCACCAATGAAATTTGTTCCCCTATCAGAACGGAATTGCTTGACTTCCCCTCTTAAGGCAATAAACCTTCTGAGACAGTTTATGAATGAGGAGCTTGTCATTTCTTCAACGAGTTCAATGTGTACTGCACGTATCATTAGGCAGGTAAACAATATCGCCCATCGTTTGCTGTTTGCACTACCACCTCTTGTACGACGAGTCACAATTTCCCATGGTCCGAAAGCGTCAACACCAACATAAGTGAATGGTAGGCATGGCACCAAGCGGTCTGGAGGCAAATCTGACATCATTTGAGTTTCTGGTTTTCGTCTGAGCCGATTGCACGTGACACACTTGCTGATTAGAGATGACACCAGTCTTTTTGCCCCAATAATCCAGTAACCTGCCGATTTCAGAGCACCTTCCGTCAGATGTCTTCCTTGATGTCTTACCCTGTCATGGTAGTGGTGTACAAGAAGCTTTGCAACATGGTTTCCCTTGGGAATGATAATGGGATTAATCTCACAAGCTGTCAGTTTGCTGTTCTTCAGTCTTCCTCCTACCCTAAGAACGCCTTGTTCATCTAAAGCAGGTGAGAGGGACAAGATTGAGCTTTTCCTTGGAAGTGGCTTCTGGTTTTGCAGACACATGATCTCCTCAGAGTAAGCTTCCCTTTGGACTGCTTTGACAATGAAGACCTCTGCATCCTTAAATCCTTCTACATTTCTGAAGTCTTTACACTGGTGCCAACCAACACATGAACTGTTAGTTTTGGTGAAGGATCTTGCAATGTGTTTCAGATGTGAGATTGTCTTTACAAGTCTTTTCCAACTAGAAAATCTCGTAAAGCGATCAGTGCCCAGTTGTTGCGGCACAGCTGTAGAGACTGAGGTTTTAGTCGACTTGAGTTCGGCTCTAACCTCTTTATCATTGTCTGGGTCGACAAGCGAGAAAAGTTGTGAGTCACACATATCAGATGTATCACTTTGGCTCAGGACATCAGGTCCTCTTAACCAAAGGCTATCACTGTAGCACAATGATGTCACAGACCTCGTTGCTTGATCAGCTGGATTTATGTTTGATGGCACATAGTTCCACTGTTTTGGTTGTGAAGATTGGCGAATTCTGTCAATCCTGTTTGCGACATACACATGGAATCTTCGTTTCTCATTGCATATATAACCCAATACGACGCGGCTGTCTGTGAAAAAATGCAGGCATTCTGCCTGAATGTCAAGCTGCTGGAGTAGGACATCTGCCATCTCTGCAGATAGAACAGCAGCACACAACTCTAACCGAGGTATGGTATGTCCATGACGTGGGGCTACTTTGGACTTGCCCAGCAAGAAACTCAGTGTACTGGTGCCATTGACGTCGTACATCTTGAGGTAAGCAACAGCACCTATTGCTTCCTTCGAAGCATCAGAGAATATATGAATCTCTTTGGTAAGGGAATCAGACATTGACATTTTTGAATAAGGTCTTGGGATGACAACATTTTCAAGATTCTTGAGGGAGTCACACCAGTTCCGCCACTGAGATAAGTAAGAAGAGGGAAGGGGGTCATCCCAACCAGAGGTTGTTGACATTAGTTCCCTAAGCAACAGTTTTCCTTTGATGACAACTGGTGCTGCAAAGCCCACAGGGTCGTAGAGGCTGTTTATGGTAGACAATACACCGCGCCTGGTGAAGGGCTTCCTCTCGGCACAGACAGTCTTTGTTAATATCCCAGGATAGGCCAAGGCTTCTTTGAGGCGGAGGAGTGTTCGTGTTGAAGTCCAAGTCCTTGATGTCCTTGGCGAGGTCCTCCGCATCAAACGCAGCTAGCACAGTTCGACTGTTGGAGGCTATCTTGTGTAGTCTTATGTTACCCCCATGTTGGAGCACACTCTGGGTTCTCTGAATCAGATCGATGGCTTTTTCCTCTGTGGGGACGGACAGCAGTCCGTCATCAACATAAAAGTCATTCTCCACGAACCGTTTCACATCAACGTCAGCATTTTCCACTGATCGTCTGAGACCATAGGTAGCGACTGCAGGAGAGGGTGAATTCCCAAACACATGAGCAGTCATGCTGTACTCAATCAAGTCTTGGCTTGGATCATTATTTCTGTACCAGAAGAATCTGAGGTAGTCACGATGAGATGGCTTCACCTTGAAGCAGTAAAACATTTGCTCCACATCTGCCGTCACTGCAAAGGATTCTGTTCGGAACCTGAGAAGGATTCCCAACAGATTGTTTGTGAGGTCAGGACCAGTCATTAGGACACTGTTCAGGGAGACGCCATTGTACTTCGCAGATGAATCAAATACACCCCTGATTTGTCCTGGTTTCTTGGCATTGTAAACACCAAACAAGGGCAAGTACCAACACTTGATCCTTTTCCAATGGAGGGGCTATTTCTGCATGTCCCTTGTCTATGACTTTCGCCATGAATGTTGTCATATGTTCTCGCTTTGTTTGATCTTTGCACATGCTGGAGTCCAATAGTTTTGCTCGATGAATGGCATGGAATTTGTTGCATGGCAGCCTGGCACGATCTTGTCGAAATGGTAGTGGAGCAGTCCAACAGCCATCACTATCCTTTGAGAATTCAGCATCCATAATCCTCAGGAATTGCTTGTTTTCAATAGACAAAGTCTGCGTTTCGTCAAGTCTTGTTTTCTGAAAGACACTCTCCCCAAAGTCATTTCTCTCGTTGACTTCAAAATTATTAGGACAGGGCTCCATGATTGTTGTTCGACCATCCCTGAGCATGTGAGTCTTGTTAACTATTACCACATCCGGTTTGTGTACCTGCCCGAGACAGACTTCCCCAATTATTGCCCAGCCAAGGTGCAACTTCTGGGCATACGGTGCATCAGGCAGTCCAATGCGCTGATCAAGTACATGATGAGCTGCTAGCAGGTCACGTCCTATGAGCAACAGAATGTCTGCACCTGAATCAATAGGTGGGATGTACTCAGCAATGTCCCTTAAGTGAGGATGATGAATAGCTGTTTCTGGAGTAGGGATCTCCTCTCGCACATTTGGAATCTCATTACACTCTATCAAGGTGGGTAAATGTAATGATGAGGACCCGTCTAAGGCTTGAATGACATATCCTGATGCTCGTCGGCCAGACATTGTCACACAACCAGCACAAGATGAGAGTGTGTATTCAACTTCATCTCCATCTTCATGAAAATTATCAAAGAACTCACTTTTCGCAAGTGACCGGTTGCTCTGATCATCGATAACAGCGTATGAGAATAAGTACTGTTCTGGACATCCTTTTGGAAATACCTTGACTAGCAGAGTCTTGGCACATGACTTGCCGCCAACCAAATTATCACATATCTGTGTGCAAGCTGACATCGTTATTGGCTTCTCTTCATGATGTGACGCCGACAGAGCAGTAACGTTTCTCTCCCCTTCATGCTTCCTCAGCGAAGTCCTGCTGTCTGCAACTTTAGCGGAGGTTTCTCCCTCATTGTTACTGTGGATGGCGGTAGCATGCTGAACACTCCCACAAAAGAAACACTGAATGCTACACTTGCATTCACGAGCAGTGTGCTGAGTAGATTCACAACACTTGAAGCATATTCTATGCTTACCAAGAAAGTCCTTTCTCTCACTCAGAGACAGACGTCGGAACCCCTTACAATAATTAAGAGTATGTCCCTCTGATTTATCGTGGTAGGGACAGAGTCTAACTCGTTCCGTAACATTGTCTTTCTCCCCGATGTCAGTTTTCTTTGACAACAGTTTGAAGTTTGGGTTGATATTCAAGGGATGAAATTTCTTTGTGGAATTTGGCGCTGACTGTGAGTCATAAAGAAAGCTTGGATCTTTTCGTATTCTAGCCTGTCTGCTTATGAATTCTGAGAACACAGAAAAGGGAGGATAAGCAACATGATACCGTTCCTTGTAGTTGACTGCTTCATTTGTCCATTTCTCTTGAAGAGCGTAGGGAAGCCTGTTCACAATCGGAGTCACGCCCGCTGAAGAGTCATAGTATGCCAGAAGGGCTGAGTACCTCTGATTGTCCTTCACAGACTCAATTTCGGACACAATGTCTGCCAGGTCATACAGTTTATCATGGTCTTTGTTGGAAAGTTTAGGGAAATTAGACAATTTTTTCTTGAGTGCAGACTCCACAAGCTCGGGACTGGCATATCTGCCTCCCAGTCGTTCCCAGATCTTCTGAAGGCCACGAAGTGAATTATGAGCATTAGCAGCACGAATACTAGCGGCTTGTCTGCTGGACTCCGGGCCAAGCCACCTGACCAGCAAGTCGATTTCCTCCTGCGGAGACACATTTAGTTCGTACATAATTTGTGTAAAGCTATTCTGCCACACAGCAAAATACTCTGGCTTATCGTTGAATTTACTCAGCCGAGAGAGGAGGAGGTCTTTCCTCATCAAATATTTGGAGAGTTCTGAACACAAACCCAGTTGGTTTGTCACATGTCCCAATGCAGGGGGAGCTGTCATGTCTGGGACATAAGGTTCAGCTGCAGGGTTGAGCATACTATTTGGTGGAACAGTACCACGTTGAATTGTCGAGGCCTCTGGTGCATGTACTTGCCTTGGTTGAGTATGGGAGTCGTCACCATGGTTATGGAAGGACTTGAGGTCATGAACTGTGTTGCGATTACTCTGCCCGGCTTTGTGAGGTGTACTCGTACTTACGGGTATGTCTTGGTTCTTGGACACAGTTTCAACCTGGTCAAGTATCCTAGTTTCAAACTCATAAAAGGTTTGTTGGTTTTCCACAAATTTCTGAATTTCTTCGAGCTTCGCCGATGTCTGGGAAGAACGGTCGTCTCGCCTTGATTTCTTGTCAACCTCCAAAACTCCCTGTATAGCTTGTAATTCTGCCTCAGCTTCATGTACTTCACGCTGTGAAGTAAGAAGTTTCAGGTTCACTTCCAGTTCAGCTCGCTGTTTCTCCATCTTTGCTTCCTGTTCAGCGAATTTCAGTCGAATCTTGGCCGCTTCAGCCTTTGCTTTTTGTCTCATGAGAATAGAACTTCCACTTGAATGAAGGCTTTTGCTTCGCAAAGAAGCTGATTCTATCCTGTCAGTGTTTGTCAAACTAGTAATTCTAGCATTAATGTCCTTCAGTGCCATCTGCACCTTATTCAAGAGTGAATCTGCAATGTTTTGATGTGCAGCCTGTACTTGTGAACTTTCTTCAGTGCCAGTTCGTTGTAAATATGCAAAGAATTCCAAATATGTTTCCTCATACTTCCCGTATTGACAGTCAATATTTGCACGCACACTGGTTAATTGTCCCAAATCATCATGTGTCGAGTGTGAACAGGCACTCTCTGTTTGCCTTGCTAGTTTGGAAAGTTTGTTGACATAATTTTGCACGTTTTCTTGATATAGTTTGTAACCTAGCTCCGTTAAACGTCTAGATCCTTTACGTGATTCCATAGTGTAATACTCACGCACAATTCTTGGAAGAATAATGTATCAACGGATCGTATGTCTCGTAGTCATCGGAGCGCTGTGCCTCATATACGAGAGTGGCGATGTAGGTTTTTTACTATAACGACTTCGAAAAGATGCTTGTATTGTTTCTTTAATCATCATAAACCCGTAGTACAAAAGGGGTAAAAAACCTGTACATGTCAGCCTTTGAGTAATGGTGATAAGACCTTTGAGTAGAAACCACTGATTTGAAACACGTGCTTTTTCCGGAAGTTTGAAAAAAAAGGTGAGAAAAGATAACTCTTATTGACTTAGATAGAAAGAGAAGCGTCCGTAAAATAATGCCTCGTATGGGGCAAGACAGTCGACATTCTGAGTTTTGGTGCCCCTGTCACGATGAGCCTGAAGAATAACTCCCTGCATCAACCTTGTAAATAATCTGATGGACAAAGATGTAATAAAACAACTGCGGACTGTTCTAATTCGAATTTTGACACAAGAGATCGTCCATACATGTCATCCCGGTTATGCGACAAGCCAACCAATCAAATGATCGAACTTGTGTGACGTAGCTTTCTGGGTCACTTCTGTTGACAGTGAGAGGGCGGCCATGCCGCGAGTGTAAATTTCAATGGAAATACGTGGATTTGGGAAATGTTTGTCATAAATAAACAAGTTCACAGGTTAGATATTTGAAAAAAAGATTATATGAATGTTACTATGAATATTCAGCGACTTTTCGTAAGTGATCGAACTTCCATGACACGAGGATACACTCTATACATAGTTAATCATGCATACCTTGTCTCAGGGACGCAGGCTGGAACCTCCTTTATTGATGTACAGTGAATAGCCCTGCACAAATAAGTATACTACATATAAATATATTACATATCCAACGTTACACTAGTGTGTATGAAATACAAGCATAATAAATTCTAATAAAGACTATACATATATACATGATACATATACATGTATCACTTCTAACCAGTTTATATCTATTTTATAAAATGTACACTTGGCTATTACCTCAGTCAAATACACAGTTAGGGTAAAAGGTAAAATAAATTCCTACGTGCACAAAATAAGTCAACAGCACAATATGTCTACTGAACTGTAAACAGTCACATGTCACACAAAAACAATGTTATTAACTCTGAACAGACAAGCTATGTTAGATCTACGTAGCTGAGGAAAATGACAATAGGACATTTCTTGGAAAATCTCTGATGTTTAGAATTTTCAATAGGACATTCCCATAGACTGCTGTATAATTTCTGCAAAATCAATGGGACATTTGTGACAATGGGTAGGCAAATATCCTAAATATTGGACGATCTGTATCACTGGTAACGTTACTTGAAGGCTTGTTGCAAGCGAGATTTCGTACAGTTCAAACATCGTGACACTGAAAGGGCCTTGATCTAATCAGTGTGTGAGGACGCCTGGCGTGCTAAATAAGAAACAGACCTTTACTATCTGGTCATAAGTTTACAACATTCACAGGCTTCGTAGCACAGGTTAAAATCAAACAATGCGCTGTTGAAAAAGCATAAAAAAATATAGATCTACCTTATGCCAGACGGCTCCTTCGCATTATCTAGGGAGGCAACTCTTAATACGTTTTGCTGCCCACTATCAATGTTCTCTTTGCGACACATGAATGGTTTCATAGCTGGGTAATACTTTAGAATGTTGGAACAACATTGGCCCAACATTGTTGTATGTTTGTAAGAGTCTGATATCGCAAATAAAATTTATTCTACAATATTAACACGTAATTACCATTTTTTTCTTTCTTCGTCGAAAAAGTTTTGTATCAACTGGTAAAGTGGCCCGCAGAAAGTGGGTTGAAATAAAATTGTGGATCGGTTAGTCGCCCCACACCTGTTTGAAAATGTGGAATTATCAATACAATATACATCCTTGAAGAACCAGACAAATAACATCTATGTAGGCACTTTCGAGCAAATGTATCATGTGAATGTTGAAACAGTCAGCAATATTACATCTGTTTTACGACAACCTAATCATAGGGCCAGGAAAACAAAATGTCGATATCATGAGCAAGGCTCGACGCCGTCCATCTTCCCGAGGCGAGGGCATTAACTGACCATGAAAGACCAGTTTCCACCCTTGCCTCATTAGGCTGGAATCTCCTCCAGGCTCCTATAGGCAGCCCCACCAGTGGCTTTTACGAGTTATGTCCCTTCTATGTCCCTCGTAGTGACTAATCAGATTCCATCTCTCATATCACTTGAATTTGCTTCAACAGCGCACAGTCAAGACAATCTGATCGCTTTTTTTATCAAGATCTATATTGTACTAAAACGGGTCTTACCCCGCGAATTGCATCAAATCCCTTAAGCACATTAATTAAAAACATGAAAAGATTGCAAACTATCTGTCGACACCCAGTTGTCTGTACACATGTTTTGGAAATCCTGCAGTCGACCGAAATCTGCACAGTGATTACGAACCCTGATGTCGATTTCGTTACGCGATTTTTGATTGGACTATGCATAGACTCGTTAGTCCAGCCACTCCGGAATCCCAGCGTAGTTAGGCAAGGGTGGAAACTGGACTTTAGTCACTTAACGCCCTTGCTTCGGGAAGATGCACGCAGTCGTGACACAAAACAACCAACGAGATCGCACATAGGTAGACTGTAATTAGAAGATCAAGACATGCACGTCTGCATGTGCTCTCATTTATAATTATTATTTTGGACATGTTTCTTTTTAGTGTGTTCATTATGTGTGACCCTGACCTAATGGAAGTCAAAAGATTTTGTGAAGAAGGAGAGATACACTTTAATGAAGGCAATATAAAGAAAGCCATAGAGTCTTTTCAAAAGGCTCTGGGAAAAGCGAAATCGACGGAAGATAGACACTTGGAAAACGTGTGCAGTTATAACCTGGCGTCTGTGCACGCCGCGAACGGAGACAAACGAAAGTATGAGCAGAACCTAAAAGACCTGTCAAACCAGTTTATTAAAGACAACTTGCCAGAAGGGGAAAGAAGCATGACTTACCTACAGGCAGTTGCAGACAGATCGCCCTGGCAGTATAAACAGGCTTTAGAGGTTACCAACGATAGCAAAAAACAGATTTATCTTCTTAAACAGCTTGTAAAACAGTGCAAGGATAAGCAAGACAAAGACAAGCAGATCGAGTACCTGGAGCGACTTCAAACTGTATATGAAGTCCAACGGGAAGACATCAGATGGCTCGAGGTAGCATGTCAACGGGCAAGACTTCTCTACCGGGAAAAAACCACGGAGGCTTTACTCGAGGTCCTGAAGAAAGTGGAAAAGAAACTTGGTGAGATCTTACAAGTACCATCACACCATACCTCTGTTGCAGGTGAATACGACACCGAGTCACTAAAAACAAATTCGGGTGAGTTGCCTCTTAAACACATAAAACAAAAATAAGCAGGGTGTGTTTCCAGAGGCTGCGAAAAGCCATCACTTTCTATTGTTATTCAATGTAAATCAACATATATTTTAGTTCACATTCGTCTGTCACTCTCTTCTATATAAAAGGGAACTGGACAGACGGGTAAAAAATCAATTTGTTTATGCGAATTTAGTTTGAATATGTGTCAGATGTTTTGCGAATGAGCGCTGTCGGAAATGTCATACGGAAAGAAATGACGCCGCTCGGAGACTTAGTTTGTTTGTTTGTTTGTTTGTTGTTTGTTTATTTGTTGTTTAACGCCGCACTCAGCAATACTCCAGCTATATGGCGGCGGTCTCTATATAATCGAGTCTGGACCAGACAATCCAGTGATAAAACATCATGAGCATCGATCCACGCAATTTGGATACGATCACATGTATCAACCAAGTCAGCGAGCCTGACCACCCGATCCCGTTAGTCGCCTCTTACAACAAGCATTACTGTTTTAGTGCCAATATGGAATGAGGTGGGATTGATGTACACGCTGTTGAAAAAAGAGGACAAGGCTTTGCAATGCTTCGAGAACGGACTAAAACTGATCCACGACAAGAACACAGCCTCCATACTGAAAACTGCTGTTTTGAAACAAAACATTGGTGCGGTACAATACATGAAACATGAATTTGCGCTTGCCAAGAAATCCGACGAAGAAGCCATTAAACAATATGGTATATATGTTATGCTTCTATATCCCATCTGTTTGTACGCGACGTATATAAGGCTACTTTTCTCGTCTACTATTGCCTGAAAATCGATTAAAAAGCGTCAAAAAGTGAATGTCGCATGTTTCAAAAGTAAGTTTTTAAAAAATAATAAAATAAAAAATAATACATAAATAATAGAAAAATAGGAATAGCATATTTAAGCCATATCCAAAGATAAACAATCGTATGGATGTAGATACATCTGATAAACAATGCTGAGTGATTTAACATAACTCAAATATTACCTTTGTTGAACTAATTTTAGGAAGAGTTGTCTAAATGCATACAATTGAAAGAGTGGCTGGCTAAAGCACACAGGAGAACTCACAACCTCACCATCATCTTCACCATCACTCCCTTCTTTCTTCTTCAGATGAATACGTCGCGGAAAGAAGAAAAAGTACATCGAACGGTAAAAGGACGCAGAATAGGGGGACACAGGGTGAGTTGCCTCAGTACATCGAGTTGTAAAAGCCCGCAGAATAGGGGGACACTGGGTGAGTAGCCTCAGTACATCGAACGGTAAAAAGACGCAGAATAGGGGGACACTGGGTGAGTAGCCTCAGTACATCGAACGGTAAAAGGACGCAGAATAGGGGGTAACTGGGTGAGTAGCCTCAGTACATCAAACGGTAAAAAGACGCAGAATAGGGAGACACAGGGTGAGTAGCCTCAGGACATCGGACGGTAAAAGCCCGCAGAATAGGGAGACACAGGGTGAGTAGCCTCAGGACATCGGACGGTAAAAGCCCGCAGAATAGGGGGACACAGGGTGAGGTGCCTCAGGGCATCGAACGGTAAAAGGACGCAGAATAGGGGGACACAGGGTGAGTTGCCTCAGTACATCGAGTTGTAAAAGCCCGCAGAATAGGGGGACACTGGGTGAGTAGCCTCAGTACATCGAACGGTAAAAGGACGCAGAATAGGGGGACACTGGGTGAGTAGCCTCAGTACATCGAACGGTAAAAAGACGCAGAATAGGGAGACACAGGGTGAGTCGCCTCAGTACATCGAACGGTAAAAAGACGCAGAAAAGGGGGACGCAGGGTGAGTTGCCTCAGTACATCGAACGGTAAAAGCCCGCAGAATAGGGGGACACATGGTGAGTAGCCTCAGTACATCGAACGGTAAAAAGACGCAGAATAGGGGGACACAGGGTGAGTAGCCTCAGTACATCGAACGGTAAAAGCCCGCAGAATAGGGGGACACATGGTGAGTAGCCTCAGTACATCGAACGGTAAAAAGACGCAGAATAGGGGGACGCAGGGTGAGTTGCCTCAGTACATCGAACGGTAAACCCCGCAGAATAGGGGGACACATGGTGAGTAGCCTCAGTACATCGAACGGTAAAAAGACGCAGAATAGGGAGACACAGGGTGAGAAGCCTCAGGACATCGAACGGTAAAAAGACGCAGAATAGGGGGACACAGGGTGAGGTGCCTCAGTACATCGAACGGTAAAAAGACGTAGAATAGGGGGACACAGGGTGAGGTGCCTCAGTACATCGAGTTGTAAAAGCCCGCAGAATAGGGGGACACAGGGTGAGTAGCCTCAGGACATCGAACGGTAAAAAGACGCAGAATAGGGGGACACAGGGTGAGTAGCCTCAGTACATCGAACGGTAAAAGCCCGCAGAATAGGGGGACACAGGGTGAGTAGCCTCAGGACATCGAACGGTAAAAAGACGCAGAATAGGGGGACACAGGGTGAGTTGCCTCAGTACATCGAACGGTAAATGGACGCAGAATAGGGGGACACAGGGTGAGGTGCCTCAGGACATCGAACGGTAAAAAGACGCAGAATAGGGGGACACAGGGTGAGTTGCCTCAGTACATCGAACGGTAAAAAGACGCAGAATAGGGGGACACAGGGTGAGTTGCCTCAGTACATCGAGTTGTAAAAGCCCGCAGAATAGGGGAACACAGGGTGAGTAGCCTCAGTACATCGAATGGTAAAAAGACGCAGAATAGGGAGACACAGGGTGAGTTGCCTCTGTACATCGAACGGTAAAAGCCCGCAGAATAGGGGGACACAGGGTGAGTAGCCTCAGGACATCGAACGGTAAAAAGACGCAGAATAGGGTGATACTGGGTGAGGTGCCTCAGTACATCGAACGGTAAAAGGACGCAGAATAGGGGGACACAGGATGAGGTGCCTCAGTACATCGAACGGTAAAAGCCCGCAGAATAGGGGGACACAGGGTGAGTTGCCTCAGTGCATCGAACGGTAAAAGCCCGCAGAATAGGGAGACCCAGGGTGAGTTGCCTCAGGACATCGAACGGTAAAAAGACGCAGAATAGGGGGATACAGGGTGAGTAGCCTCAGGACATCGAACGGTAAAAGGACGCAGAATAGGGGGATACAGGGTGAGGTGCCTCAGTACATCGAACGGTAAAAGGACGCAGAATAGGGGGACACAGGGTGAGTAGCCTCAGTACATCGAACGGTAAAAGGACGCAGAATAGGGGGATACAGGGTGAGGTGCCTCAGTACATCGAACGGTAAAAGCCCGCAGAATAGGGAGACACAGGGTGAGTTGCCTTTTACTCAGAAAACCCAAGAAGCAGCAGGGTGTTTACAGAGGCTGCGAATAACCATCACTTTTCATGGTTATTCAGTGTTAAACATATTTAAGTTTACATTTGTCAATCACATTCTAGTATAAAAAGTTTATGTGTTTTACGGAAGGACGCTGTGCATGCTATAGAATATGTTATACAGAAGAAAATGGCCCTTATGTAAATGGTTAACTTCATTATCTCAAATTGAATAGTCTAAAAATATATGGCAAGCGACAGATTATATATACAGTGTACAGAGTACAGTGACATAATTCTCGATATAGTAGCTAGGTGCTCATACCGTGTCGTTACAGTTTATCATTACGATGACGAGAGGATGACGTACTGGCAGCTGAAAGAAGACAACGGAGAAGGACGGATCTACGGTAAGACGAAGCCTCTAGAATGAACACTGCTGTGTGGACACAGAACATTCATGCGGTTCTAAACATGAAAGAAGACGTAGCGCATGCCATATTATACTTGTGTGTAGCCATCCATACATATAGTTTAAATGTTATACTTTCCAAGTGTCAACTTTCCCTTTAATTCGAGCAATATTCTCGCAGCTCCAACATTTCATTTTTACATTTCACAACCTTTGAGGTACAATCAAGCATTATCTTCCCACCAAGATTTCAAAGAGCGTCATACGACTCTTGCTCAGAAGTTGTTTGATCAAGGTTACAAAATAATTCATTGCCTCAGTAAAGCTTGCACAAAGTTTTATGGTAGACATGTGGAGGACATTTCCAAAATTTATGCATCGGTGACAAAGCTGATGTCCGATGCAATTCCAAATTTTTACTCGTACCATATGTTCCCGTGTTTTTCATGTAAACAATTGGCTTGCCTTTGTATGTGTTTGTGACATACATCATCACTCTTTGCTAGTGATTCATAAACACATGCTCATGATATAGTCGGAATCGATCAATCTGATTTTGGCAAAGATTTCATATGATTATGGAAATGATATTGTCGATTTTTTTCTTTATCCCATCTGTTTGTACGCCACTTTTAACATCTGTCTACTAAACAGTGCTTAGGTGAGCTATTACCTTGCGTTAATTACTTTTAGGTAGAGTTGGGTAAATATTTACAATTGACAGAGGCGCTGAAGGACGATGAAGAAGCCGCGGCATGCGCTGCCCGTAGCTACATCAACCTGGGCGAGGTCCAGGCCAAGCTGGGAAGAACAATGGGTGCCTCTGAAGCTTACTCACAGGCGAAAGACTTGGCACGCAAAGGTACTAACTAGAAAGGCCATGTCAATATAATAATTATTATGTATGTTCTATAAGTTTTAATTTACATCAAAATGTGCTCATTTATTTCAACACAATATTGAACAGAATTCCATACAACTGTTTCATCGAATTATTCCAGTTAAACAGACAGAGAATTTCTTTCCTCTTTGTTCATTCATCCATCCCGTCATCCACATCATGGGTCATATATGGGACATGTCGCTGCCGTTTGCCCTGGAGGTGTAGAAGTTTTTGTTTATCCCCGTCCTCCATACCCATATGCACCGAGTGTCAAGCCAACATAAGCCAGTGTCAAACTGACACTAGATGTCTAATGGGGATCGGATGGTGACATTGTGTCTCACCGTACCTTAAAGTCGAGTCGGGTAGCCTAGTGGTTAGAGCGTTCGCTCATCATGCCGAAGACCCGGGTTCGATTCCCGACATGGGTACAATGTGTGAAGCCCATTTCTGGTGTCCCCCGCCGTCATATTGCTGGAATATTGCTAAAAGCGGCGTAAAACCACAGTTACTCATGTTATCGGATGCGAGCATTGATGTTCATGATGTGGTTAATATTGTAAACTGCTGCTTTGATTGCTTTGATAGTATCTGTCTCAACACTCTGCTTCATGATATATTAGCAGGGGACAGGCATACCGTGATGCAGGCATGTGAAGCACTTGCAAGTGTTGCCATGAAAAACGCTGACATACTTGAAGCGAAGAAATACCTGCTGGAGGCGTTGAAATTCAGCGTGGAGGTTCCCGAGAAGGTCCCGGTGATTGGTGCAAAACAATCGGAAGACGCCCACTACAATTCTCAACGCATTGCTGAAAAACTGTCCCAACTACCATGACCATTTTCATCAGAAGGAAACCCCTAGTCAGAGAATGCCTTTAGAAGTATGGTGCCTGTTTATGTAGTTGGTTTAAAGGCAGCCTGAAACCATGGGAAGTAGTGTACTTAATGCAAGGGTGCAAGTGTTTAGGGTGTAGTTAGGCTCAGAACTTTCTAGCAACAAGATGGGTGGAAAGTCCAAAGATCCAAGGATTATAATCTGAGATTGGAACACATGATCAGCGAATTCTAGTAAAGCAACCTGCTGATCGCGTGTTTTACCCAAACTACCTGGATTAACCACCTGTGTGTTTGGTAGAGCTATTTACAGACCGTCATTATATAGCTGCCATATTGCTGTGTATGGCTTCATAACACCCACAATGATCACTCACCCCCTCCATGCTACAGTGAAGGACGGTGCTAAGACGTAAAGGGTTCATGGGCTCCAGATTTGATCATGTATAGCAGACAGGGCGTGGCATCCGTTGAAATAAATTCGTCCATTCGCTGTGAAACCGCAGTCACATCAACAACAGCTACGTGAATAGTTTTCAAAGTCTTTTTTTTAAAATTAATAATGCCATCGTATCCCAATTGCGTGGATCGATTCTCATGATGTCAATCACTGGATTGTCTGGTCCAGACTCGATTATTTACAGACCGCCGTTATATAGCTGGAATATTGCTGAGTGCGGCGTCAAAACAACAAAGAAAGAAAAGAAAGTTTTATCATTAGTCTCTGGTTCTGGAAATACGAGTTGTGGCTACCTCGTGATCCATTAATGTACGGCCGTCTAAAGGTAAATCTGCAGCCTTTTAACAAACATGTGTCAGACCCATTCTTCTAGTTATGGCTTGCTGAATGTTTTTAGTGTATTCACATATACTTGTGGCAGAAAATAGTCGTTGAAAGAAACCAAATGTATTTGTTAACAGACATGTAATTCAAATTTATTCAGAAATATAGACTGAAATGTGTTTCAATTTTTGTGAGAGGTTTACGTTTATATGTTTAATATTGACACGTAATATATCCTTTCAGCAAAAGTTCATTCTCAGAGCTTGAATAAATGGTCATTGGTTGTTGATAATTGACTGTGATATATGTGAACAGGAAACATTGTAGGACTTGTTTAATTATCGCACCTTGTTATCGACAAAGGGTTGAATTCGTGTGATGATATCCTTCTTCTCAAGGGATAAACAGATTCATGTCTGTAGTGTCCAACAGATGTGATGATGCTTCTGAATTCATGACACACTGATGTTTTTTGTAATGCATCAATCAAACCATTACGTGACTTTTGTTAAGAAATTTGTTATGTTTTGTTCATTACTATCATACAAATAAATACATAAAAATACAAAGTCAAGCTTT
Organism: Haliotis rufescens; assembly: GCF_023055435.1. Lineage (NCBI taxonomy): Eukaryota > Metazoa > Mollusca > Gastropoda > Lepetellida > Haliotidae > Haliotis > Haliotis rufescens. The sequence goes on from NW_025963779.1 coordinate 20,688,224, forward strand.
CGGCCTCCCGGCCTTCATCAGACATTCTGTTGGTTTAGTACTACATCATTCGAGAATCTTTTTCAACCTTTGCTGAAACTGACATGAGCTTTTTCCAATCTTGAGCTTAAAATTGATGCACATTTTAAAGTGAAATAATAGTAATACAATTCCCGCTGTACGTCTGAACTTCGTCTTGTGATTGTATATTTGAATATTAGTTGTTTGAAGAATATTAGTTCACCAAAGGGTGGTTGTTTCTTTGTTGGAATCCGTGAAAAATATGATGTTTGGTAAGTTGAATTCTTACATCTGTTGTTTTTATTAAATCCACTTCTCCAGTTCCTGCCAGATCGAGGCTACCCTGCTAAAGTCGGAAAATGTATGCAAGGCCATTTCCGATTCAGTTTAACATTAGCTGCAAGTATTGTTGTCTTTTATTCCTATTTTTACACGTCTAGTTTGGGTAGATGTAAATGTGGTGCGAGATTTTATATTCAAACCATTGGAAAGCAGTATCGGGACATCGGAACGGCACATGGTTATAAAAAGGCCAAGTTTCCAAACATATCTTATTTTCCGGTTTGGCTTCCCATTTTCTATGCAAATAAATATTACTTTTTGTGTCATTCGAAATTAATTGAATATTGAATTTCTTTCGGTATTTTTGATAGATAATATATAAAATATAAGAAATAACCGGCGTTTTATGTATTATTAGATATCGGCTACAGTTTTTTTTATTGAGCTTACAACTCACATGTACTCTAGAAAGTTAAGTTTTTAATTGATACTTATTCAGAATAGTTTGAAAGGTCAATGGTTGTCCTGATGTATCTAGAATGTCATGTATTTAACGAATTCCCTTTTTATTCAATCTTGGGTAGTAGATTACTTTGTTTTCAATTCGGATATTTTTACTGTACCAATTATTTTCGTTTTTTGAACTACTGCTAATAGTTTCCGAAGTGTTTAGACTAGCTATAAAGTCTCACCAAGCAGAAAGGATAACGCTGCAATAGTTATTTCGTACCAATGGCATAATAGCATTCATTCAATTCTGACAAGTATAGTAAAATATTATTACAGAACCAAGTTTAGGCAGATTCATAGACACAAACTGGCGTCACTTATCTCCTTTTCATTCCATTTGTTTAGACTATTATATTTTAATTTAATATATTATATTATTATATTAATTATATTAATTTTAGGAGCATTCAAACCACCATAATATGTTTTAGAGCAAACTAGCTAGTCTCTCTTTATTTTATCTGGTTTATTCCCACATATAAATCTAAAACACTTACGTTGAAAGTGTCAGATGGAAAAGATAAAAACAAGTGATTGAGTTTGGTAATGATAAGTCATTTATTATGAACAGTGTTTCTACCAAGACACTTGACTGAATTCCTTTGGAGAACACCTTAATGCATTGTCTGATCGATTTACCAACGTTAAAAGAACAGAGAAATTTCCAGTTAACTCTAGCAAAGGCTTTTCCAAAGTCAACCAATAGCAGAGGTCTTTTATTTGGTTTATTTCGTCTATTAGATTACCCTTTTCTGTTTCATCTTCTGTCTTATCTTATTAAACTTCAGTTTAAAATAGTGGTTAAGTTTACTGGTATTAAGTGTTCTTTCTTTTCCCGTTCCTTTTTTTTTTATTGTTTCACCTCTTATTTATCATACGGTTTCGAAAACTATTCGGTCATCCTTTTGATATTGTTAGGCTGTTTCTGAAATAAGATCTTTCACCCTCTTTTACATAAACGATATCCCTTAGAAAAGAATTATTAACTTTCCATAATCCTTTACCACGCTGAGCGAGAGCGTTTACGTTTTAAATAGTTGAATGTCAGCTTTCTTTCAAACTTAACATGAACACCTCTACAGTTCTTTGATGTTATTTGTATCATATCGTTCATGGTTTTATGTAAATATTTGATAAGTTGTTATAATTGTTATGTTTTATGATGGTTGTTATCTAGTAAGTGAAATACCTTTATTGTAATAAAGATTGTAGCAGAGTTATGCACACAATATACATTCCCAATGAGGTATTGCTTATAGGAAAGTGTATATGTTTTGCATATGCATAGTGGTGGAATAGTTGAGAAAGTTGAATGATTTCAGATTGCAACTAGAACAGTTAAAATAAAGAAGACAAACCTGAAAATCACTATTTTGTGTTTTTGAAACCGCACCCCACGGACGCAACATTTTAAAAAACGAGTTGTACTGTATCACAGAAATAGAATCGAGGTATACATTACATTAATAATGTAGTTGAGACTAAATTACCTCAAGTCAGCTAAAAACCATAGCATGTATTATAATACGATATATTTCCTAGAAATCAAGAGAAAATAATCCATATTGACATATACATTGAATTCACAAACAAACACTATCAAACTCACAGCATCGTGACTCTCCCATCGACAAAGTCACAAGTACAGGTCCAACGAGCGTTCGGGAAACTAGCATTACCTTCCGACTGTTCACATTGATCAAGTTGATCAAGTCCTTCCGTCCTTCCTTCCATCCTTCCGTCCGTCCGTCACATTTCGTTAACGGAGCAGAGCTTGAAAACCGTACCCTATTTCTTCACCAAACTTGGCACATAGATAGGTCTAGTGGTGAACTGGTGCCTTTTGACAGTTTGGGATTTTAAAAAATATATTTTTCGAGTTTCCATGGCAACGACTTTGACTAAGACTCAAAATGGCGGTAGTCCTCGTTTCCGGAGCAAATCTTGAAAACCGTACCATATTTCTTCACCAAACTTAGCACATAGATAGGTCTAGTGGTGAACTGGTGCCTTTTGATAGTTTGGGATTTAATTTTTTAATTTTTCTTTTAGTTTCCATTTCAACGACTTTGATTTAGACTGAAAATGGTGGTAGTCCTCGTTTCCGGAGCAGAGCTTGAAAAACGTACCATATTTCTTCACCAAACTTGGCACATAGATAGGTCTAGTGGTGAACTGGTGCCTTTTGACAGTTTGGGATTTAAAAAGATATATTTTTTGAGTTTCCATAGCAACGACTTTGACTAAGACTCAAAATGGCGGTAGTCCTCGTTTCCGGAGCAAATCTTGAAAACCGTACCATATTTCTCCCCTAAACTTGGCACATAGATAGGTCTAGTGGTGAACTGGTGCCTTTTGATAGTTTGAGATTTAAAAAAATAATATTTTTTGACTTTCCATAGCAACGACTTTGATTAAGACTGAAAATGGTGGTAGTCCTCGTTTCCGGAGCAGATCTTGAAAACCGTACCATATTTCTTCACCAAACTTAGCACATAGATAGGTCTATCGTTGAAATGGTGCCTTTTGATAGTTTGGGATTTTATTTTTTTATTTTTTTTTAGTTTCCATTTCAACGACTTTGAGTTAGACTGAAAATGGTGGTAGTCCTCGTTTCCGGAGCAGAGCTTGAAAAAAGTACCATATTTCTTCACCAAACCTGGCACATAGATAGGTCTAGTGGTGAACTGGTGCCTTTTGATAGTTTGGGATTTAAAAAAATATATTTTTTGAGTTTCCATAGCAACGATTTTGACATAGACTTAAAATGGTGGCAGTCCTCGTTTCCGGAGCAGATCTTGAAAACCGTACCATATTTCTTCACCAAACTTAGCACATAGATATATCTAGTGGTGAACTAGTGCCTTTTGATAGTTTGGGTTTTTTAAAGAAATTATTTATCGAGTTTCCATGGCAACGACTTTGACTTAGACTGAAAATGGCGGTAGTCCTCGTTTCCGGATCAGATCTCGAAAACCGTACCATATTTCTTCACCAAACTTGGCACATAGATAGGTCTAGTTTTTGGTAATTAGGCCATATACAAAAAGGCCCAGTGAAAACAGTTCACAGGAGCTAATGCATTGCACACAGACGGACATGTCATATTGGCGGGGGATATGAGTATTTCATGCTTGTTTATGAAAGTTTCTCATTGAAATATCATTGCATTTTTCTGAGGTATCTCGTTTTTCAGATCAGTCTGTATCAAAATTGATAAACGCCGGTTCCAGCTACTCGAACTCTGGTCCACAGATTGTTTGTTTCATGGATCATGTTTTCAAAGTCTTTTCTGTGTTTTCTTCTGGTTCTTCAGCGATACCGTAGAACAGTAGATTCGTCTTCCGATCGTGGATATCTATCATTACGACCTTTGTTTATTTGTTTATTTGTTTATTCGTTTGTTTGTTTGTTGTTTGTTTATTTGTTGTTTAACGCCGCACTCAGCGATACTCCAGCTATATGACGGCGGTCTGGATATAATCGAGTCTGGACCAGACAGTCCAGTGATAAGACATCATGAGCATCAATCTCCGCAATTGGGATACGATGACATTCATCGAACAAGTCAGTGGGCCTGACCACCCGATTACGTTAGTCGTCTCTTACGACAAGCATTGCGGCCTTTTACGGTCAAGCATGGGTTGCTGAAAGACCTATTTTACCCCGGATCTTCACGGGTCCAAAATTTGAAGTGCAAGGAAGGTTCCGGTATCTGAACAGATGAGGCTCGAAAAAGATCCTTTTTTTATTTCCAATATGAAATACCTTCAAAACAAAAAGGCTTGTAATATTCAAACCAAAGAAATCGTTGGTTACAATGGTAGAACATTATAAGGTACAATTAAAGGTTATGTTAGACAGATGTTGAAAAGCGAAACAGTGAACAGGTTTAGTATGATCAGGGTGATTTTCAGAAGATACATAATTACTGCAGTGGTGTTCCCGTAAATGTGGGCCGCCTTTTCAGCTCTGTACTGATAAATCACATAGAACCCGCACATCGTCCACGTCATCCTGAAAGGAAAGCAGTGCAATATACAATATTCCCATGAAAATTTTAAATATTTAAAGATTTGGGATTTTATAAAAAGGAGAAATTGTCCGCCAAAATTCTGGAAAAAATTAAGCATGATTCAGATTTTTGAAAAGAAATGCCAGAAAAATAAATGTAGCTGAAAAAATATCTAAGCTCGATTCAAAATCCCAAAATCATTTATGAAGCATATACGTAAGGGCTTTTATTATTAGATTAAAGATGTTTTAAGAAAATTGGTCGTACAGTTTAACCTCGCTTACTCGAAGTCAAATCGATATTTCTTTTGAAACAACATCCAACTCGTAAGGAAGCCGTGTGCAAGTAGTATTTGTATTGTTGGTTGATTGCGTGTCATCGTACTTTGGCGGCTTTGGACGTGGCTCATCATATCAATCACTGGCCTGACTCAGACAAGATTATCAACAGGCAATCGTGATGTAGCTGGAACATTGCTGACTGCATTAACCAAAAACAAAGAGAAAAAAAGAAACATTCTTGACGGCCCAAATGTTTTCTCTGGGCATTCCGCTTATATCAAACTCTGGACAACTCGATAGTCTTCGTGTTAACGAGGTTTTACTGTTTATATCTGGGGCGGTCGGGTAGCCCCTGTGGTTCGATTCCCGACATTGGTACAATGTGTGAAGCCCCTTTCTGGTGTCCCCCGCCGTGATATTGCTGGAATATTGCTAAAAGCGGCGTAAAACCATAATCACTCACTCACTGTTTATATCTATTGTAATAGGGGTTTACCTGACTAAAAGTTTGGACCAAACGGTGTCACAAAGTATGCGTAGGCTTCATAGGTGGCAAACCCAGTCATCTGCACGCCGAAAGTGCACGTTGGTGAGCTGCTCTTGATCTCCGTCAGTGTGTTGTTGACTGGTATGGTTGTCACGGAGAACTCTCGCGAACCAGCTTGGAACGACGTCCACGTGGCCTTGACCCCGATGTCGGGGACGCATTTCGATTCCGTGATGATAGTGGCATTGAGGTTGAAATGTCTTCCTGCCGCCTGGATGTCGGGGATGACGTACTCTGACGCGTATTCAGTGATGGGAGGGACAAGGGAGCCGAACACGTCATATCCCTGGTCGTTGCCAGCAATCTGGGATACCAGGATAGATTTGGTAGCCGAAATGAAAACGTTGTCGTCGGTTGCATGGTCTTCTTGGTGAACCTGTTTTTCATTAAGTACAAATGACGTGGTTGTTTTTCCAAATATAGCAACATTGGTGTCATTATGTGCTGCAACAATACGAATATTGTACTTGTCCATGTTAATGACCTGAGGTACGATATATTCACGTCCCCATTGCGATAGCGGTCGTACCTGATTCAGCACGTGATCGCCATGGACTCCCGGATAAAGAAGTATCACTCCGCCGGTATATAAAGCTACCGGTTTACTACTTTTAATGCGTGTACCTCCGAGGGTACAATACACTCCCCTCCCAGACTCAAGAGACGCCACTTGGTATACGTCTCGGGCATTAAGTACTTTAGTCTCTCCGTTTCCGAAAGAGGGACAGTTAGATTTAATGTCAACAGTGACCGACGTGTTATTCTCTATAGCAACCACCCCAAGCATGGCGTTGTTTGGCACCGATGGAATGATATACTCGGACAACATATCCAGTGATGTCGTGGGAAGGATGTTAAAGGCTGATGCTGCTCCGACATCACTGTCTCTGCTGCTCAGACCGTACAGCTGAACAACCTCGGTACACTGGACGAAGATGGCCCTCTTCTGGACGTACATGCCGAGACTGTAGAATTTCCCGCCAGGCAGATCAAACTGTGTGAAGGCGTCCTTCGTGTGGTTGAGTGTGACTTGGTGGACCTTCCCATCGTCGTCGGTGACGGAGCAGCTGCCCCCTGACTGACTTCGAAAATACAGGTGCCCCGTCACAGACCTGCCATACATGCTCACATAGTTTGGAAAGAAAGCTACCGTAAATGTCTTGCCTTCATAATTGAGCCTTCCTGAAATGATGAAAAATATATGAAGCATGTGGTTGTCTATGCATTACAACCAGCGCTGCAGATAACTAACGCTTTTCACTTAATTGGCTATTGGAATTCTTTTACTTCGATAGAATCCGTTGTTGGATAGGTCTGGTACCAAGTATCACACAAGTTCCAGTATATAGAACAAGAAGACGAAGACATCTACATGTATTTCCCTCCGCCAATTTCCAGTCTTAAAGACAAGGATATGTGCAATCAAATGTGACATTGTAAATTATCAGTTTGTCCACCTGCTTGTGGAAGAGGTTGAATACAAGAGCTACTGTATAACATTTCCAAACCTTTGCACAAGTATCTGCTTTAATAAGACTGTAATGAAAAACAAAGGTTCATCTTCCAGTATGTGACGGCTGAGACTATTTTGTGTCATTGAGTACTGAACTGCACAAATTCACTCATTTAGATATCATGAATTGTATTGTACAGCATTGTTATACAGGCAGGTATTGCTGCAGCCCTACCCTTTACGGGTAGTTACCAGAGTAAGGTACACTCAACAGATAAGGTACAAAAGTTGTGAGCATGCTGACCCCTAAAAACCTGGTGAATTCTATTACAACTACTATGAATCCTTTTATAGCTTTGATTGTTGCGGCGTCTCCTTGTTCGCCATTTAAATGAAATAAGAAAATAAACATCAAATAATAATCTCCGGAAATGAAACCCACATCTTTCACTCAGTTCTGAGACAAAGCCCAAATTTATTAAATTATATGAAAGAAATAAAAAATTCGGAGGAATCATAAATAGCAAAAGACACATCTTCACTATATGGTCAATGTATGGACGAAGTTTCATAAAGATATCTTTAATAGCTTTCGAGTCGGACATGAAACCCACTGCTTCGATTTCAGTTCAGAGCTTATGTCCACATTTCAAAAATGTATACAAAGTGATTTTAAAATGCAAGGGAAACCTAAATAGCTAAAGGCACATCTACATCATATGGTGAATGTGTGTACGTGATTTTGTAAAGTTATCTCATATGGTTTCCGAGTTCTTCTCCGGAAACGAAATGTGACGGAGGAACGGACAGACGGAAACCGTTTCTATATCCCCCGCCAACTTCGTTAGGGCTGGGCATAATAATCAATGTCTACGTTTCACAATGATTTTATGGTACACCTAAAACTTGGGTTTTACGCCCATCATTACTCTATTTCATTTTGTCATTGTGTGTCACCTCTCTGTGCTCGCTAAGTCCGAAGTGATGCATATTTCCAGTATCTATGTACACCGTTGTTCTTTGCCGAAACCCACGAGCAAGGGTAAGGTGCCGCCAAACCAAGAATCTGGCATCTTTAGGGGAAGTAACTCTCCATAGCTTATTGCGGCGGCTCAGACGACTGGGCCGACAACGCCCTCCCGGTTACTTCAAATTCAAGCCTATGTACAAGTAAATTAAACACGATAGTTGTTACCTCAAAGTAATCTTTAAATTTAATTGATCCAGGCTTGTTTCCTTTACAAATATTTTACCAGTTCAAAAGCTCCATGACATATGTGAAAGATTACACATGTAACGTTTCCTACCTTCAACCTGTAGCAGTACGAGGGCGAAGATGGTATAGCAAATAAACATACTGAAGCTTCTACTACGCGCACCTGGCACACTATCTACTGCTGTATTACCTACTAAGTGGTCATTTGAGAAGTTGCATATGTTCGTCCTATATGTTGTACTTTGCCATATGACACACGTCCCGTGGACGTCGGATTTAGTCTTATCACAATACACTTGCTCCTTGCTCCAGTATAGTGTTGCGGGCATAAATGATCTCTCTACCAACTTGGGTGTCGTGATCGGAATACTGTACTTAACTCAAACATAGTTGTTGGTTTTTTTTGCGATTGTATAATTTTTGTTTTGGGATGCTTTGTTTCTCTAACTTTTTAATGTCTTGTTTTGTGCTTTTGCTATTGTGGGGTGGGGAAGGGATGTTATTCCTTCATATTAATGTATCTAATCTCTGTGACATTAGTAATGTTGAGCACGGTTTTTAAGATATATTTAACAAAGATATCTGCAACAACAATAGGACTGTACCTACTGTTAATGTTATGTAGTGTGTTTAATGTTTAACGCCACACTCAATTTTCCAACCAAATGGCGGTTGTCCATAAATAATCGAGCCTGGACCTGACAATACAGTTGTTGACATCACGTACATCAATCTACGCAATCAAGATACAATGTACGATGACATGCATCAAATAAGGCAGCGAGCCTTGCCACCCAAACCTGTTATTCGCCTCTTCCGACAAGCATGGGTCGCTGAGGAGAAATTTAACCCGGATCTTCATGGGTTAGTGTGTAGTGGACACCAAACTGGGTCATTCGATCATACCTAGTTTATTGAAATAGTATTGATTATCATATACCTAGAGTCTGTAATGTATGTCCTAGTACGACGGTAGCACTGTGGCACGAGGCGAGCCCCCGCCGCACGCAACCATGTGATTAAGCGTTACAACGAGGTGAGTTGGTTATACAGTTTGTGCCTGTCATGCAGGGCTAAAGAAAGGATATGGGATAGTTACGAGATAAATCGCAAAGAACAATGAAGAACGAAGCGTGGTTTATTTCATGATAAAACACTGTTCTATCATGACGTAATTTCTGAAGATTCGAACATGCGCTCGCAACTTAATTACTCGTATATTGGACGTGGTTATTTTTTAGAGGGAAGTGTCTAGTGGTTGTTCCCCATAGATGTAGCTAGGCAACACAGATAAACGCAAGGGCCGAACAATCGCATCAAAAAGAGGGAGAGATATAACAATCGCTATTGGGAGAAAACGTAGAGACAATCTACGTATGTTTTGTAAAACTGTACGGGAATCACCCATCCGTGCATGAAATGGACTTGTCCGACATTGCCGAAGTCGGATACTATTGAGGGAGTCATCATTTGCTAAATACGGGTATATATTAGCTTGTAATTCTATTATGACCTTTAAAGGTCTATACGTAATGTTGACGTTTCACATAAGAAATAAACAACTCGTGCTCTCTGTTTATAGTAAAAAAAAAAGCGGCGCCCACATGGTTTATTCTGCCTGCAGTGTTTTATTGTATGATAAACAACTCCCAATCATCGTTTATTTCTTAATTAGAAGGGTACAACGTAACAGATATATAGTTATACAACGGTTAGATAGAATGCTATTCAAAATGTACTGACAAATGTCCCCATTGCAGAATGATCTCGGTTCACATAACGGTCCCAGAAGACACTGTCTTGCAGTTTGTATTACCACGCTGTCAGCCCGCAGTACAAAGACAGGCTATTGGACCACTGTGTTATCTCTGTGGTCATGACTGTGGTCGTCGAAAGACAACATATGAGCTGAGAGTGCATTAAAAGGCCGTGTAGATTGTACTGTAGGCAGGTAAGGGCATTTGATCAAGTGTTTCCCATGTCCTGTCGACACCGTGTCCTAGTTATTTGAAGGTTATGTTAGATATAACGCTCATAGTTATATTGAATAGACGTATGACACAGTAACAACAGAATGCAGTTTTATGCATGTTCATTCATGAGTACTGCATACAGGATCTGCGTCGCCTCCTATTGTTGATGTAATTCAAACTGCAACGTCTTCAACGCCATCAACGCCAACGCCATGCCGCTACTGACAAATACACGCGCTGAGAAAGTGAGACGATTATGTAAGCAGGGGAGTGAAATGGAGGGCCCCGGGCAGATCAGACTGTTTGAAGAAGCACTGACTGAAGCAGAACACCTTGGCACAAACAGAGAGAAAAATGTATGTATATGCCGCCTCAACCTTGCTACAGCATACGTACACACTGCTGATAGAATCCAGACAGGTATAGACATGTTGAGTGACATGACAACCACGGCTGAGAAACATCACCCCGTCATCCTTTCAGACATTTATTATTACAAAGCAGTGGGGATGATGCGTGTGAAGGGGGATCGAGTCCTTTCACGCACAGAGTCAGATGGTATCCTACATGCCCTGTACCAAGCTAAGCAGTATGATGACGACAGTGGGTCGGATACATGTCTGAAGCAATACATCTTAACAGCACTTTTGCGTTTCGAACGCAGAGACAGTGAGCGTTGTGAACTTCTGAAAGAAAAGATTCTCGCGTACAAACAGGACAGGGATTCAGAGGACGTGGACTCTGTACTGCAGATGGTGTATGAGATGATGAACCTGTTGCTGAAACGTGACCCAAAGGAGGCTAAAGAGGAAGGACGGCGTTGTCTGGCCGTTATTCCCGAGGATGATTCCAGTTGTAAGTATATAGCTTATTTTCATTACAGTTACACCCCGTTAGTCCAAGAGCATTGCTTTCTGGATGATTTGAGCATACATGTTTTGAACATACATATTAATGTGTGTAGGTGTGTGTGTGTGTGTGTGTGTGTGTGGGGGGGGGGGGGGGGGGGGGGGGGGGTATTGTTTAACCCGGAACATTGGTAACCCGGGCGATGTCCTATGAACAATCAGTTAGAAGCAGTTAAGAGTAACACTATTCGAGATATCCAGCTTCCAAATATATAAAATATCTTTTTATGAAATCAAACAACACTGTATACATGTCATCTATGAGGCTCAGTGGTTTAATCTTGGACAACGTAAGCAGCAAACATCACGCTTCCACGGTTCCTTCTTTATGAATATAGGTACCAGTATCTCCACGACAACCTGGTGTGACCTTGGACTTGTCTACACTCAAATACAAGAATATAGAAACGCTGTGAAGTACTTCGAAAGGTCCCATGGTAAACTTCAGGAGGCTGACTCGTTTGCGGAGATGCCACAGCAATGTCTGCAGATGCGCCACAACATAGCAGCCGTGTATCTTCTTCAGAAAGATTTCACAGCAGCAGTCAGTACATACGCAGGTACAAATACATTCCATATCAGTCGAATGAGTTCAGAACGCAACTATTATGATGAAATTAATATGTTCACAAAAGATGACCAATTTAACATTAAGTGTGAAATTATTGCTTCTGCGCTTTCCAATGTCACAGGCGAAGATGGAAAGAAAAGCCTTGATGATCTCCGGAAGGAGATCCAGGACAAGGACCTACTGTCCCATGCCTACCTTAACCTGGCGTTCGCGTATCTGCGACAACGGTTCCCAGAGAATGACGCTCTGGGGCAGGAGGAAGCCCTTCAGCTTGCCTACACAAACTACAAGACTGCTCTGGACATACAGATTGAAACTGGTCAGTAAAGTACCGTTTGAGCCATTGAGTAATGCTCGGATTTGTAATACACTACCATTCAATACGCCTCATGCCCGATGCTGTATGAATAGAGATTGGTTCTTCAATAATATAATATCACACAATCCATGCTACATACACATACACGCATTGGGGCGGTCGGGTAGCCTAGTGGTTAAAGCGTTCGCTCGTTACGCTGAAGACCCGGGCTCGATTCCCGACATGGGTACAATGTGTGAAGCCCATTTCTGGTGTCCCCCGCCGTGATATTGCTTGAATATTGCTAAAAGCGGCGTAAAACCAAACTCATTCACTCACATACACGCATCACATCCCGGATTATTATGGTGTATGTTGTTGTTGGTCTGTACAACTCTCAGGCATCTCATCGCTGTATATTCAGTACATACAGAATACTAAACGAGCTCCCGTGTAATACCAATTTTATGAAACGAGTGAATAGTTGTGGTATCTGACGAGCGAAAGCGAGTCAGATACCACAACTATTCACGAGTTTCATAAAATTAGTTTTACACGGGAGCGAGTTTAGTATTTTATTTATTACTTGCCATTTATAACGTTTTTAGAATTATCCTCTCGAGTGTGAATAGGCTGACACCTACACGATCCACGGCATAATCCGATTGAGTTGAGTAATACTTCAAACACGTCAAAACTTGAAACGTATGAATTTAATACCATACAACGGTCCACCTTTAGAATTTTCAGGCGTCCGTTCCACAAAATTATCGTAGCGTTAAGGTTATCGCAACTCACATACTTTAACTTCGACCAACGACTGTCGTTGCGCTACAGTAGGATCGCCTTGTGGAACGGGGCCTTGCACCTCAAAGTTTACAATCACGTCACAATACCCGATGACGTAATTTGTGGAATTTTGTTGCAAGTTCCTTCGGCGAAACAATGCCATGTGACGTCAGCCTAGCAACAAGGTTGCTGGGGTCATCGAGTGTGCATAAGCTCCTCTCAGTGATCCATTATCTCCACACACAATGTCTTTGAATAAGCCAAGGTATGTTGAGAGCTTTCAATATTTGTTCGTGAAACGTGTTCCGAGAGTACATAAGCACGCGTTTTGGTATTACACAATGTGTAATACAGCTGTATGTTTATTAAACGGGTGATCTTTTCACGGGCAAGTAATAAATTCCTAATATTACCCTTGGCGTGTCAGCACCGTGTACGTATATGTGGCCTTGGGGTTTCATTAAAATTGGTGTCTATGACTTCAGTCACTTTGGAATGTCTTCCTACTTTAAGCTGGAACCACGATATAACCGAAAATCTGTCCATATGGATCTTAAACTTAACTCACTCGCTCACCGGCATTATTATTGTTAATATTATTATCCTCATCATCAATTTACAACTGTTTCGTTCCCGTGGGGCAGGAGACATGGAAGGGGCACACACGTCCCTGGAGGGTCTAGCAGCCACTGTACTCACGATGGAGAGGTCGGTGAAGACGCTGGAGTGGATGAAGCTGGATCTAGGACTGATGGACTACCAGGCTGAACAACTGAAGGCAAATATCGGGAAGATAGTGAAAGAACTCGCCGCCATGAAAAGTGACCATGACGAACTTGTAAAAGAGAAAGAGATTTCTATAAAGACAGATCATGGCCAAACACATTCTGTTAAGGGGAAACATAAGCGCGATGAAAAGATAAGTGGTTCTAAAACTCTTAATAAGACAAATGACGCTAAAACTTCTATTAAAAAAGCAGAATCGAGTTCAGCTGCTAAGAATGACAATTTTAAATCAGCTGGCAAGAATGATGCCGAATCTAAATCAGCTGGCATTGAGCCCGAATCCCATTCAACTGGTAAGAAAGACGATTCACAAAACGCCGACAGTGGAAATAAATCCCACAAGAGTGTGAAAGATAAAAAACCTGCCCGTGAAGAATTACCAGCATGACAACCGCAATGATAGTGATGACTGCAGTGTAACATTGCAACAAGAGCTGGTTCAAGAACATTGTTTATTGATTTCTTTCTGATTATGTTACAACTGTGTGATGTATAGACTGTTATAGAGAAGAGAAATATTAAATTAAATGTTACCAATTTCTCTACTGTGGTTTGATAATGCCCCGTGTTAGGTACACATCTACCAATAACATTCGATCCCATTTGCGTGGATCGACGCTCATGATGTCAATCCTTGAACTGTCTGATTCAGACTCGATTATTTACAGACCGCCGTCATATAGCTGGAATATCGCGTTAAAGAATAAACAAACAAAAACAACAACAACATGCCGTGTTTTGTGTTTCGTCCATAAAACAACTTCAAGCAAATTACATATACAATCATATCACAGAAACATATTTGAGTATATACGCTTTGGAAACATTTACGTACAGCTCGTACGTACGGTTGATACTATGCCTCTTTTCATCTTGATCATATTTTGACCAAATATTTTGTTGAAAGTGTTCTTTCAATGTGATAGGCATGTGAGAGCGAGGTTTAATATCCAGGTGTATTGGTGTTGTCCAGAAGCTGGGTTGTCAGATAATTGAATCAGGTAGATATGGTGTAGAAATAGGGCTCGGTGGATCAATCATTACTGCTTAGAGTACACCAGTCGTGAGACCGGGATTGCAACTACTGGTGGTAGTTGTATATGAAGGTCAAAGATAAGTGGCTGTTCACTTGTATAGTAAATTAATATATATTATTAAATGCTGTATTATTTGACGACTGTATACTGATTCTTGAGAGAATCCTCGCGTTTTATGCCGCTTTGAAGAGTATTCAGCTATATCGCGATGTCTCAGTTTGACGTCGGAGGAAAGCCCCACCTTATGAAACCACGGACCACGGGTATCCGGAAAAGAATTATGATCATGGTGAATCTTTTATGCGCCCCAGTCTGCTGGAAGGCGGTAACCATCCAATCATCTTTTTCGGAGGCTCTTCCTACGTCAATGGGAACTGGGGCCTATCCTGCAGCCGAATCCATCGAAGTATCCTGAGGTCTACATGATTGCATACTAATATTGTCGTCATATTTGCAATCAGTGACCAGCATAGTCCCCGACATGAACACCTCGACGGTAACGTTTGTCTGTTGTTGAAAGGCGCATTCAGCAATATTCCAGCCACGTGACGGCTGTCTGTAAATAATCGAGTCTGGACCAGACAATCCAGCGATAAGACATCATGAGCATCGATCCACGCAATTTGGGACACGATGAGATGCATCAACCAAGTCAGCGAGCCTCTTACGACAAGCATAGTCGCCTTGCACGGCAAGCATGGGTTGCTGAAGACCTATTCTACCCCGGATCTTTCAGCGCCATACACGAACACGTGGAATTCACCGAAGAGATAATCTTGTATGACCTGTCGTTACGTTGTGCTTTGTGAAATGCCGTGATGCAGCAAAAATAGTCAGTGAGTTGGGTTTAAAGCCGCTTTTAACACTATTCCAGTTATATCACGGCGTGGCACCCTAATGTGAAACGAAAGCCCGAAGTGATGCAGGTCTCACACGTTCACCACTTTGATGAAACCCACGAGCACGGGTATGGTGCTGCCAAACCTAGAAACATAATCGGGGCGAACCGGGATTCGAAAACGCGATCATAGGTTTCTGGCGCGCCGAAGAAACTCCGTAACACTTCCGTAACACTACGCCTTCGACGATCAGGGCCCGACAAAAACATAAATCGTATCTGCACACGCTAATAATGTGGAGCAAGTTTGCTCGCTAACAGTTAACACAAACGCCAATAAAAACAGGTTGTTTTGCTACTAAGAGTATTAACTAAGCGTAAGGAATGTGTTAGTGAGCTACTGAAACTTGTCAATACAGCCCGGTCGACTCACTAAACTGACATTACAGTTCACTACTTCGTCCATAGTCATTAAAGAATCATGAATGCACATGTGACTTTCTATTCTGTATGACTCAAATGTCTATCTTCAAACTCCTTACGTTGAATGCAGAAGCACGAGTGAAAGCCATAAACACCCATGTATCTCATCGCTCTTACCCGTA
This sequence comes from Haliotis rufescens, assembly GCF_023055435.1. Classification (NCBI taxonomy): domain Eukaryota; kingdom Metazoa; phylum Mollusca; class Gastropoda; order Lepetellida; family Haliotidae; genus Haliotis; species Haliotis rufescens. The sequence continues at coordinate 20,704,333 of NW_025963779.1, forward strand.
TTCATAGTCAAGAAAAGCAATACCTGCGCCTCGTGGGCACGTGGAATAAATGACATGCTATGCAATATTCGCAAGAAATATATTGAATAGCCAAGAGCCTTCGGTATACCTAATAAACAACGCTTAACTCCCAACGTTGACAATGGCCATAAATATATCAGCGTTTTCTTTTGTTGGTTGTAAATAGAGTGTGTTTAAACATCGAATGTATATAAACTCACACATACATCAACAGTGGATCATGGTCAAGTGTTTGTTGCTGCCTGAAGGTATTCGGTGGGAGAACGTGCAGTCATGAATACTCAGATATACCAGAATATGTTTCATCTAGTACGCCCATGACACTTATGTTACCTGTGAATGGGTTCCTTATGAATTATAATGTACACGTTCAGAATGATCGTTTTTGTTTTGTTTGTTTGTTGTTTAACGCCGCATTCAGCAGTGTTCCAGCTATATGATGGCGGTCTGTAAAAAATAATCAAATCTGGACCATACATTCCAGTGATTGATATCATGAAACATCGATCCACGCAATTGGGGATACAATGACATGCATTAACCAAGTCAGCGAGCCTGACCACCCGATCCCGTTAGTCGCCTCTTACGACAAGCATAATCACCTTTTACGGCAACATGGTTTGCTGAAGACCTATTCTACCCCGGATCTTCACGGGTCCAGAATAATAGTATTACAAGTATATTTACTAATAACCACAAAAAGTAATAACTAGTATTGTTCAGGTGCGATGTGTGTTTCTATTGAAACATATATTTTCATTACTGTTGAATGATGGACCAGAATTATTCTGGCAAGTCGCAGGCAGATGAAGGAATGTGATATCCGACCTCGCCCTGGGTGCGGTGCCTATATTCAGAAGAGATCGAACCACATGTAACTGCAACAATCGTGTTGTTTGAAGGGTTTGCTGGTAAAATAGTATCAATTGTTAACTCATATGAATAGAAAATACTGATACTATACATCATTCACGAGGGTCGGTAAAATTGTAAATCAATCAAATTATATCGCTGCCCCCTATTTCAATACATACATGTGTATACTATGAACAATGTGTCGTTAATCGGAAGGCAGACGTGAAATCACAGACATTATCCATTTTCTGGGAGAACATGGCACTGTTTACATTGTAAACAGCCAGCTCAGCATACCATTGGACTGGGTGCAAACACACAGCCCTGCCTATCAGCAGTGTTTGCCCCTGGGTATGGGTTCTAGCAGTGCTGTGACGGGGCCATTGTGAAGGCCATAAGTCACCTTTTCATAACATGTCCAGTCACCTACAGAGACGTCTTTATGTGCTGCATGTCTCGTCGTGGTTACGATACCAAGCATGAACAACTGAGAAGGCATGTAACAAACAATGACCCACTACCGTCAGGATAACCATGGGTTATACATGTAGAGGGTTGAATAGGCATATATATGAATATAGTAGTACCTCCTTTATGAACTGAAACCAAACAAACATAGTACTAACAAATCTCGACGCTTAGTACTGAACAACTGCAGTGACGGAAAGATAAGAGGGTTCGATCTAGGTGTGGGAGACAGTTGTGATCGTGTTGAGTTAGGACGGGTTCTGCTGAGCGTTGGGGAAGGATAATATTGTTTCTATGCATCAACACTTCATTTTCTTGAGGGTTCACAAGATGTAATGATGAAAGTGACGAGTACCAGCCGTGGCTTGACCTATTAGCAATCAAGGATCTCCTTATCTCCACCCTACGATGTCTGCAGGGATATGTCGCCAGTGCCCGACGTCTGTGTTGTAAGAGATGTTTTGCAGGAGGATGTGCTGAGGAGTTTTAGGTTAGTGAAGTTTTATTTATGAAATACACAGGGGATGTGACGTCGCACAGTGGCTAAAGCGCTCCCTCTCTCGTCACGCAAATGACTCAGGTTAATTTCCCCACCATTTCTGGTGTACCCCCGTGATATCGCATGCATATTGACAAAGGCGGCGTCAAACCATGCTCGTCAACACTTTCACGTTATCAAAGAAACACTTTAAACACGTGTTATGTTAGTGTTGTCTATCACGCAGTGAGTATATGTTTTAATACACTTATTTGTCGGTAGACTAACATTTGAAATAAGAATATTTTGCAGAAAGAAACGTCTTAATGAATTTTTATAAAACGGAGCCCATTCTCTCTCTTCATTTGCAGAAACTGCAGCGTTCTCGACTTGCTAACTATTATAGACTTGCAAGGGTTGTTTTGGATATAGTTCATTCAGGATCTGTATAACAGACTAATTTCTTGGTAGTAATCACATGCCTAAATTTCCTTTTTTCGCAAATAATGAGCAATTGTTGTACAAGAAATATATGTGAGATTAAGTCGTACCCAATTAGGCAAAACATTCTCGAATGAAATAGAATGCAATTGCTAGTGTCCATCCATCACTAAGTATGTATTTTTATGTCACTGATTGTATAATATCATGTCAGTTTTATGCCTGAGAACAACCTTATGTCAAAATCCTCTAAGTAAATTTGGAAGTTACACAAAATACTAGGATATATAGTCTGTACACTATAGCTAATCCTTAAACCAATATGTCTTTTGTTGTACGTTGAATGACGTATGCATATGATGAACATGATATTGACTGACAATGTATTCGTCGGGCGTGTCTTCTGAATGATTATGCATCCCTTGGAAATACTACTGTCCACCACACGTTATTACAAGTGTTCAGTTGCACGTTGATCTGTTGGGTCTGGTAGATCAGGTTAATACTGCCAGTCGGAGAGGGAAATATTTTGTAATCATTAACTATAGTCTCCTCTGTCGGGCGCGTTATTATCACACAGTGTGTGAGTGTTGTTTGACGCCGCAGTCAGCTATATTTCATCTATGCATCCCTTTGAGATACTACTGTCCACCACACGTAATTACAAGTGTTCAGTTGCACGTTGACCTGTAGGGTCTGGTAGATCAGGTTAATACTGCCAGTCGGTGAGGGAAATATTTTGTAATCATTAACTATAGTCTCCTCTGTCGGGCGCGTTATTATCACACAGTGTGTGAGTGTTGTTTGACGCCGCAGTCAGCTATATTTCATCTATGCATCCCTTTGAGATACTACTGTCCACCACACGTAATTACAAGTGTTCAGTTGCACGTTGACCTGTAGGGTCTGGTAGATCAGGTTAATACTGCCAGTCGGTGAGGGAAATATTTTGAAATCATTAACTATAGTCTCTTCTGTCGGGCGCGTTATTATCACACAGTGTGTGAGTTGTCCGCCGCAGTCAACTTTATTCCATCTAATTCACGAGTCTGGAGCAGAAAAAAGTGACTGAATGCATGAGTAACGAATCAGGTCAATGGGTACAATGACCCACCTTCAATAAGGTCACCAGGGTCATACTCCTGTCCCGAAATATGAAACAGGTCTTTTATTATACAAGTATGTATCCAGGATGTATGTAATGAACTTTGAAATTTGTTGAGGTAATTCTAAGTGCCTTAGTGGACAATATCAATAGACATGTTTAATCATTTCTATGTGAATCTTCCACAGGATACTGTACAGCCTCTGAAAGCCTCATCTCAACGATCAGACAAAGACAGATACATTTTACCATGGCCTCCAGGGACAAAGAACCCAAACAGACTTCAGAGAGAACTGGTGTCAAGAATACTGCAGCTTCTAATTCTAAACGAAAGAGGAATCTCACAAGGCAAATCATACCTGAACAAAATGTTGTGACAGGCAATAAAAAGTTAACTTCTAAAGTCACCACGGCAGCAAAGGTGAGCGACACAGTTCAAACAAGAGAAAGAGGAACAATGGATGGAAGGATGCTGACTAGAACTGGGGTCCAAACACCTGCCATTGCAGATACTGCATCTTCACCGGACACTGAAACAACAATTATGAAGTGTGTGGCTACAGCAATGGTGATGGGAGCCAAAACAGGTGCGGCAAAGGATTCTGGCATTATAACAATGAAAGGACTCATGGCTACCAATAAGAAAAGCTCAGATTCTGCCTTACTTCCGAAGACACAATCTAGAAACATGAAGATGGTGGTTACTGCGAAAATGGGAGGATCAAGAGAAGCTGTTATGAAAGTCGATGAAATAGATGTGAATAAAGAAACAAAAACTGTTACAATGAAATGTGATGATACTGTTGATGTTAAAAACGTTAATGACCCAGATGCAACTGACATCTGTATCAAGCAAACCGACTCTTCTACAATTGACACTTCTGACCTGAAAGATACTGAGGAAGATGAGGTCATGTTTTTTCAATGTTGGTCTTGGTATAGCACAAGGCCTGCAACAGTACACAACATTGAGGACTCCACCAATGCAGTTCTAGCTTCTGAACTGCATGGCACATCTATGGAAGCTGCACGAAATGAAGAGAGTATGTCTTCTCTATTGCAATCATTTGGAAATCAAACTGGTCAGGAGGATCTAGCTTTACCAATAACTTCAGCTCAAGAAACTGCGACTGAATGGCTCCAAAAGGATCGAGTTCATGGAGACACCCATGATCCATCAGGCATGACCACAATGTCCCTAAGGAAAGAAGAAAACATAAAGAAATGGAGCACAATCATGATTGCTGACGAGGATCATAAAGGAACAAACGGGTGGAAAAGAAGTGATCTTACGAAGATTGATGACAAAGGAAATACAGTTTCACTTCACACCACAGCACACAACAGAAGCATACACCAAGAAGATGCGTCTGACTTTGACAATGAAGAAACAAATGTCACACGAAGAAGCAATATCCCAGTGAAGACTGATGCGACAAAGTATAAAACTAGAGATCAAAAGCTGCAACGAGATATGCTTATAATTGATAATGAGAAAGCAAATAATACAGCAAAGAGCACGATTGATGCGCCAAAGAAAATAACTGGAATTACAACTGCAGCAACTACAACACTAAAGGACAATGTCCCGAAAAATAACAATGAGAATGCACATGCAATAAGGAGAAGCAATATCCCAGTGAAGACTGCAGAGACAAACAGTACAGGTACCACTGAAGGTATCACTGATTTTGGCAGTGTGTCCGAGGGTGTAACCAGGATGAGTCATAATATTCTAACAGGGATAGAAAGAGGGGCTAGAGGTTTAACTGAGCAAGGAAGTGTGTCCCAAAGAGCAGAGATGTTTGATGCTTTGACACAGGTCAAGACTAAACAGGCCCTAATAAAAGTAAGAAAGGACAAGGACAGGATAGATTCAGATGGGACATCTCTAAAAGACACTGAACATGAGAGTGGGAATGAGCATCCAAGTAGCAATGTATCAGGGATTATCAACCGTTTTGAAAATGAACATTCCAGTGCACTATGCAAGGCCACAGATATGAATCAGGTTGAAATAACACCAAGAGAAGAATATGTGCCTCAGGGCAAGATCAATGACGAGACAAGTGGGTCCGCACATTTGACCTCTAAAGGAAACACCAGAGGGTCACTTGAAATCAGCATGGGAGGCGAAAGCACTATTCTGAAAACAAATGGTGTTGAAAGTGAAACAAAGGACACAGCTGCAGGCAAGATTGATCGTACTCCTGGCTCAGATACTGATATACAATATTCCCAAGAGAAAACTGGTCTACCTCAGCCTACAGAGAAGTATGATGCATCAAAAGTGAAGAGCCCACAAGCAGGTCTGGGTAGTATTAAAGATTCTGAGGGGAAAGGTGGTAGGTCGGAGTCTAGAGAGAGGATTGAAACACCCAAAGTGAACATCCCAGAAGCGAATCCCGTCACCACTAATGATTCCAAAGAGCAAAGCAATAAGGCTAAACTTGGAGATATGAAGGCCGCATTCACAGTGAAGATTCCAGATGCAGGTCCCGGTGACACTAAGGTTTCCAAAGAGAGAGGTGAGGGGGCTAAGTCTGGAGAGATGACGGATGCCTCAAAAAAGAACAACCCAGTGGCGAGTCTAGTCGCCACCAATCTTCCAAAAGTGCAGGATGGAATACCTAAATCTGCAGAACAGAAGGACACACCCAAAGTGAAGATCACAGATATGAGCCTAGCTGCCACTAGTGTTTCCAAAGGGCAAGGTGGAATACCTAAATCTGGAGAAAAGAAGGACACACCCAAAGTGAAGATCGCAGATATGAGCCTAACTGCCACTAGTGTTTCGAAAGATGAAGGTGACACTAAGGTTTCCAAAGTGAAGGGTGATGGGGCTAAATCTGGAGAGGTGAAGGATGCCTCCAAAAAGAAAATACAAGAGGCGAGTCTAAATACCACCAATCTTTCCAAAGAGCAAAGTGAAATACCTGAGCCTAGAGAAAAGTATGATACACCCAAAGTTAAAATCACAGAGACGACTCCAGTTACCACTTGTGATTCCAAAGAGCAAGGTGATGGGCCTAAACCTGTTGAGATGAAGGCCGCATCCACAGTGAAGATTCCTGAGGCAGGTCACGGTAACATTAATGTTTCCAAAGAAAAAGGTGGCACTAAGGTTTCCAAAGTGAAAGGTGATGGGGCTAAGTCTGGAGAGATGAAGAATGCCTCCAAAGAGAACAACGCCGTGGCAAGTCTGGTCCCAACTCGTCTTCCAAAACTGCAGGGTGGAATACCCAAATCTGGAGAAAAGAAGGACACACCCAAAGTGAAGATCGCAGATATGAGCCTAACTGCCACTAGTGTTTCCAAAGATCAAGGGGGAATACCTAAATCTGGAGCAAAGGAGGACACACCCAAAGTGATCATCACAGAGACGAGCCTAGCTAATACTAGTGTTTCCACAAGGCAAGGTGGAACACCTAAATCTGGAGAAAAGAAGGACACACCCAAAATGAAGAACACAGAGACGAGCCAAGCTGCCACACGTGTTTCGAAAGATAAAGGTGACACTAAGGTTTCCAAAGTGAAGGGTGATGGGGCTAAGTCTGGAGAGGTGAAGGATGCCTCCAAAAAGAAAATACCAGAGGCGAGTCTAGACACCACCAATCTTTCCAAAGAGCAAGGTGAAATACCTGAGCCTAGAGAAAAGTATGATACACCCAAAGTTAAAATCACAGAGACGACTCCAGTTACCACTTGTGATTCCATAGAGCAAGGCGATGGGCCTGAACCTGTTGAGATGAAGGCCGCATCCACAGTGAAGATTCCAGATGCAGGTCGTGGTAACATTAATGTTGCCAAAGAGCAAGGTGGCACCAAGGTTTCCAAAGTGAAAGGTGATGGGGCTAAACCTGGAGATATAAAGGATGCCTCCAAAAAGAAAGTCCCAGTGGGGAGTCTAGTCGCCACCAGTCTTTCAAAAGTGCAGAGTGAAATACCTAAATCTGGAGAAAAGAAGGACACACCCAAAGTGGAGATCACAGATATGAGACTAGCTGCCACTAGTGTTTCCAAAGATCAAGAAGAAATACCTAAATCTGGAGAAATGAAGGACACACCAAAAATGAACATGACAGAGACAAGCCTAGCTAATACTACTGTTTCCAAAGAGCAAGGTGGAAGACATAAATCTGGAGAAAAGAAGGACACACCCAAAGTGAAGATTGCAGATATGAGCCAAGCTGCCACTAGTGTTTCAAAAGATCAAGGGGAAATACCTAAATCTGGAGAAAAGAAGGACACACCCAAAGTGAAGATCACAGAGACGGGCCTAGCTGCCACTAGTGTTTCCAAAGAGGAAGGTGGACTACCTCAATCTGGAGAAAAGAAGGACACACCCAAAATGAAGATCACAGACACGAGCCAAGCTGACACTCGTGTTTCGAAAGATAAAGGTGCCACTAAGGTTTCCAAAGTGAAGGGTGATGGGGCTAGGTCTGGAGAGGTGAAGGATGCCTCCAAAAAGAAAATACCAGAGGCGAGTCTAGACACCACTAATCTTTCCAAACAGCAAGGTGAAATACCTGAGCCTAGAGAAAAGTATGACACACCCAAAGTTAAAATCACAGAGACGACTCCAGTTACCACTTGTGATTCCAAAGAGCAAGGTGATGGGCCTGAACCTGTTGAGATGAAGGCCGCATCTACAGTGAAGATTCCAGAGGCAGGTCGCGGTAACATTAATGTTTCCAAAGAAAAAGGTGGCAACAAGGTTTCCAAAGTGAAAGGTGATGGGGCTAAGTCTGGAGAGATGAAGAATGCCTCCAAAGAGAACAACGCAGTGGCGAGTCTGGTCCCAACTCGTCCTCCAAAAGTGCAGGGTGGAATACCCAAATCTGGAGAAAAGAAGGACACACCCAAAGTGAAGATCGCAGATATGAGCCTAACTGCCACTAGTGTTTCCAAAGAGCAAGGTGCCACTAAGGTTTCCAAAGTGAAAGGTGATGGGGCTAAACCTGGAGATATAAAGGATGCCTCCAAAAAGAAAATCCCAGTGGGGAGTCTAGTCGCCACCAGTCTTTCAAAAGTGCAGCGTGAAATACCTAAATCTGGAGAAAAGAAGGACACACCCAAAGTGGAGATCACAGATATGAGCCTAGCTGCCACTAGTGTTTCCAAAGATCAAGGAGAAATACCTAAATCTGGAGCAAAGGAGGACACACCCAAAGTGATCATCACAGAGACGAGCCTAGCTAATACTAGTGTTTCCACAAGGCAAGATGGAACACCTAAATCTGGAGAAAAGAAGGACACACCCAAAATGAAGAACACAGAGACGAGCCAAGCTGCCACACGTGTTTCGAAAGATAAAGGTGACACTAAGGTTTCCAAAGTGAAGGGTGATGGGGCTAAGTCTGGAGAGGTGAAGGATGCCTCCAAAAAGAAAATACCAGAGGCGAGTCTAGACACCACCAATCTTTCCAAACAGCAAGGTGAAATACCTGAGCCTAGAGAAAAGTATGACACACCCAAAGTTAAAATCACAGAGACGACTCCAGTTACCACTTGTGATTCCAAAGAGCAAGACGATGGGCCTAAACCTGTTGAGATGAAGGCCGCATCCACAGTGAAGATTCCAGAGGCAGGTCCCGGTAACATTAATGTTGCCAAAGAGCAAGGTGGCACCAAGGTTTCCAAAGTGAAAGGTGATGGGGCTAAACCTGGAGATATAAAGGATGCCTCCAAAAAGAAAGTCCCAGTGGGGAGTCTAGTCGCCACCAGTCTTTCAAAAGTGCAGAGTGAAATACCTAAATCTAGAGAAAAGAAGGACACACCCAAAGTGGAGATCACAGATATGAGACTAGCTGCCACTAGTGTTTCCAAAGATCAAGAAGAAATACCTAAATCTGGAGAAATGAAGGACACCCCCAAAGTGAACATGACAGAGACGAGCCTAGCTAATTCTACTGTTTCCAAAGAGCAAGGTGGAAGACATAAATCTGGAGAAAAGAAGGACACACCCAAAGTGAAGATTGCAGATATGAGCCAAGCTGCTACTAGTGTTTCAAAAGATCAAGGGGAAATACCTAAATCTGGAGAAAAGAAGGACACACCCGAAGTGAAGATCACAGAGACGGGCCTAGCTGCCACTCGTGTTTCGAAAGATAAAGGTGACACTAAGGTTTCCAAAGTGAAGGGTGATGGGGCTAAATCTGGAGAGGTGAAGGATGCCTCCAAAAAGAAAATACAAGAGGCGAGTCTAGACACCACCGATCTTTCCAAAGAGCAAGGTGAAATACCTGAGCCTAGAGAAAAGTATGATACACCCAAAGTTAAAATCACAGAGACGGCTCCAGTTACCACTTGTGATTCCAAAGAGCAAGGTGATGGGCCTGAACCTGTTGAGATGAAGGCCGCATCCACAGTGAAGATTCCTGAGGCAGGTCGCGGTAACATTAATGTTTCCAAAGAAAAAGGTGGCACCAAGGTTTCCAAAGTGAAAGGTGATGGGGCTAAGTCTGGAGAGATGAAGAATGCCTCCAAAGAGAACAACGCAGTGGCAAGTCTGGTTCCCACTCGTCTTCCAAAAGTGCAGGGTGGAATACCCAAATCTGGAGAAAAGAAGGACACACCCAAAGTGAAGATCGCAGATTTGAGCCTAACTGCCACTAGTGTTTCCAAAGAGCAAGGTGACACTAAGGTTTCCAAAGTGAAAGGTGATGGGGCTAAACCTGGAGATATAAAGGATGCCTCCAAAAAGAAAATCCCAGTGGGGAGTCTAGTCGCCACCAGTCTTTCAAAAGTGCAGAGTGAAATACCTAAATCTGGAGAAAAGAAGGACACACCCAAAGTGGAGATCACAGATATGAGCCTAGCTGCCACTAGTGTGTCCAAAGATCAAGGGGAAATACCTAAATCTGGAGAGAAGAAGGACACACCCAAAATGAAGATCACAGAGACGAGCCAAGCTGCCACACGTGTTTCCAAAGATAAAGGTGACACTAAGGTTTCCAAAGTGAAAGATGATGGGGCTAAGTCTGGAGAGATGAAGAATGCCTCCAAAGAGAACAACGCAGAGGCAAGTCTGGTCCCAACTCGTCTTTCAAAACTGCAGGGTGGAATACTTAAATCTGGAGAAAAGAAGGACGCACCCAAAGTGAAGATCCCAGATATGAGCCAAGCTGCCACTAGTGTTTCTAAGGTTTCCAAAGAGCAAGGTGACACTAAGGTTTCCAAATTGAAAGGTGATGGGGCTAAGTCTGGAGAGATGAAGGATGCCTCCAAAAAGAACAATCTAGAGACGAGTCTAGTCGCCAATAATCTTTCAAAAGAGCAAAGTAGTATACCTAAATCTGGAGAACAGAAGGACTCACCCAAAGTGAAGATCCCAGATACGAGTCTAGTTACCACTATTGTTCCCAACGAGCAGCGTGGTAGGCCTAAAGTCCGAGAGGGGAAGGATGCGCCCGGAGCGAAGATCCAAGAAGCAGGCCCGGATAACACTGAGATTCACAAAGAGAAAGGCGAATGGGCTAAACCTGGAGAGATGAAGGCCACATCCATCGTAAAGGTTCCAGAGGCGGGTCCCGGTAACACAAATGTTTCCAAAGAGAAAGGTAACGCTGAGAAATGTGATGGGGTTGAAACTGGAAAGATGAAGGTCGCATCCATTGTGGCGATTACAGAGGCAGGTCCGGATAACACTAATGTTTCCAATGAGCAAGTTGGAAGGCCTAAGGCTGGAGAGAAGAATGATATACCCAAAGTGAAAATCCCAGAAACAAGTCTAGTTACCACTAGTTTTTCCAAAGAGCAGAGTGGTAGGCCTCAATTTTGGGAAAAGAAGGATGCAACCAAAGTGAAGATCCAAGAAGCAAGACCGGGTAATATTCAGGTTTCCAAAGAAAAGAGTGCTATTAAGGTTTCCAAAGTGAAAGGTGAGGGGGCCAAGCCTGGACAGATAAAGGCTGGAACTATAGTGAAGATTCAAGAGACAGGCAATGGTTACGTTAATGATAACAAGATGAAAGGTACTGGGGCTAAGACAGTAGAGATGAAGGTGGCATCCAAAGTAAAAACTAAGTTTTCCAAAGAGAATGGTGATTGGACTAATGCGAGAGAGAGAAAGGATACATCCAAACTAAAGATGCAAGGTAACACTACGGTTTCCCAAGGGAAAGAGAAAGGTGATAGGCCTAATCGGGGAGAGAGAATCGATGCACCTCAGAGCACAAACAGCATTTTCAAAGAAACGCCTAAGCCAGAGGAGCACCCGGGTAACACTCCCGATTCTCAAAAGCGTGATACCAAACATGCCCCCAACATGGCGATTCTGGAGGCTCCAAGTAAGACTCAAAATTCACCAGATCATGACGCTAGGCAAAATACCAAAACAAGAAAGGATGCACCCAAAGTGAAGATCTCAGATGCAGGTCCGAGTAGTACTAATATTTCCCGAGAGAGAGATGGTAGTCCTAAGTCTGGGGGGAAGAAGGTTGCTTCCAAAGTGAAGACCCCAGAGACAGTTTCTGATATGACGAGAGATGCCCCAGTGCAAGAAGGTAGGCCTAAGCCAGAAGTGAAGAAGGCTGGTGTGGGAAACACCAAAGCTTCCCAAGATACAAGAAATGGGCTAAACCCAGGACAGAGAATTGGTGCATCAAACATGAAGATCCCAGCAGGTAAAGGTAGTAGGCCAAAGCTTGGGGACAGCATACATGCCCCCAAAGCAACAATTCGAGAGGGAGCGAATGGTAGCATTAAAGGTTCTCAAGAGCATGATGGTGGGCAAATTGTGGGAGAAGCGAAGAATGCAACCAAAGCGAAGATTCCAGAAGCATATCCGGGTTACATAAAAAGGTCCCTTTGTGAAAGAGAAGGAGAAAAGAATGATACACTCACCGCGAATATCCAAGAAGAGAGTCTGGATTATACTGATTATTCCCGAGATCAAAGTAATAAGCCTAAACCTGGAGAACAGAAGGATGCTCCCAAAGTGATGATTCCAGAAACAGCTCGGGGGAAGACGCAAGGTTTCCAAAAGCCTGATGGTAGGCAAAATATGGGAGAGAGGGTGGATGCACCCAAAGACAAGATCCTTGATATGGGTTCAGGAAACACAGAAATGGCCCAAGAAGAAAATGGTAGGTCACGGCCAGGAGAGAGGAATGCCACAGTGGAGCTTCCAGAGGCAGCTCTGGCAAACACAATGTTTAACCAAGTGAAAGGTGGTAGGCCTCATCCTGGGGACAGCAAATATGCCACCACAGGAACGATATCAGAGCCAGATCCGGGTAACACTCAATATTTCCAAGAACAGGAAAGCAGGAAAAATACGAAGATGGGTGAAGTGAGGATTCCAGATGGTGGTAATCCTCAACCTGAAGACAGGAACGATGCACCTATAGTGATGACCCTAGATGCAGGTACAGATAACAACAAACTATCCCAAAAGCAAGATGGGATTCTTAAGTCTGGAATGAGGAAACTGAAGATCCCAGAAACATATCTTAATAACACCCAAAAGTCCCCAAAACAAGATGATAGGACTGATCAGAGTGAGAGGAAGGATGCACCAAAAGTGAATATCACAAAGGCAGGTGCGGATAACACTAAACATCCCCAAGAGCATGGTGGTAGGCTTAAGCGTGGAGGGAGGAAGGAAGCGTCCAAAAGGCATGTTCCAAAGGCAGCGCCGTGTAACACTCAAGATTTTCGAGACAAAGTCAGTGGACTTAAGCTTTTAGAGAATATTGCATCCACAGTAAAGATTCAAGAAGTAGGCCCCGGCAATACTAAAGAGTCCCAGTTGCATGTTGGTAAGTCTAAGCCTGGAGGCAGGAAATATGCACCTAAACTGAATGTTCGAGGCCTTGGTTACCCTACTGAGTCACACGTACGTGGCGGTAAGTCAACAACTTTGATAAGAAAGGAAGCACCAAAAGCGAAGATCCTAGAGACAGGTCCGCGTAAGATTAAAGAATTCCCCAAACAAGGTCGTAGGCCTGGAGAGAGGAAATATGCACAGACAAAAGTGTTCTCAAGAATAAAGAAATGCGCATCCAACCGGATGCCTCGTGTCATGAAAGCAACTACAAGTAGAACTATTAACAAAAGAAAGCCTGCTACGGCTGTCCATAGTGTACACCCCAGTGGAAAGGATTCAGAGTTTCAGGGTGGAGGGACCAACATGACTGTTGTTACATCATTTCGGGGTCCAGTGTTTTCAAATCCGAAATGGGACGGTGATTCTACAATGAAAGACATTTTCTCATGGGGGGCGGCCATTGATACTGTTATCTCCAAACAAACCATCGAAGAACAAGAATCCACTTCTCGTGGAAGCAAGCAGGCAAAGGTATCACATGGAGATCACTTGAACTGTTACTGTCATTACAAATGTTCCTGTAAATTTGACGATACCTGTTTTTGCGGAAGGCAAGCAGACCACAGGTAGTTTTTTAGATGTACTGTTGTTATACTTAAGGATAATTAGACTAATCATTTTAGTTTGTAGTATAAGGTACACACGAGACAGCTTCTAATACGTCCCTTAGAGAAATCTTTTCGTTTGCGTGCATGTCTTCATCTATTGCAAACATTTCGTATTTTCGAGTTCTCCAAAACCCAGGCGTCTATCAATATAAGTATTACACAATAGTAGTTTGTTCGTGCCTATTCATTTTCGTGAATTAATGTAACAGCTATCAAGTTAGTGTTTATGTACATAGGCGTTTGAGGAGGTTCAACTGTCAGTAAAAGTTGGTTCTTCATAAACATGGTTAATCGCGACTACGAGACAAAGAGTTTGCGCTTCAGTAAAACCTCGTTAAATTGAACTTCACTTACTGGTTTAAGACGAAGTACCAATACAATCCTTATCCTTTTTTTGGTAAGAGCTCGGCACTACTCTTGTCCCGAACTTAGGATAACTTATGTTTTCGACGGTCCCCTTGAAATCGAGTCAAGGGGGTTCACTATGTACAGCATATGTAAATTATTTTGGGACACAGTACATACTTAAAATAATGATTTGATATTCCCTGGCCACAATTTGACATCATTATTTTGACTTTGACATCATTATTTTGACGTCTTCTATTTTTATTCATATACCAGTGGCCATGGCTTGCCGTCGCTTTCATGCTTATGATATATTAATCCTGCAGTGAAGTAAAACAGTTTGAAAGTCGGAGGTTTTATCGGTGTTGTACTTATAAAAAGTAGTATTTCGACTTTGTATATATCCATGCTGGTTTCATTATTATAATATTCAATGTTTACAAACATTTTCTCACTTTGGTGGTAGATGGTAGATGTTATTTTATTACCCTGTCTGCTATAGGCATTTGTCAGAGAGGTACTGGCTGTACGTGCATTCTGTCATTGTTAATTATTTACTGATATTTCGGCGGTTAATCAAGACTGAGTTGGTGTTCTCGATACATTTCATTAAGAGATTCATATCTGTGCAAGTGACATTCGTAAAATTTGTTTATTTCAAATACGAATGTTATGTCAACGCCAGAAAATAACCAGTCTCGATTATCTGCCCAAACAGATTCCACTGGGCGTAAAAGGCAAGACAGTGGTAAACATTAAATGAACGGATCACTGAAAACTAGTAATGACATCGGGTGTTTGCGGTGTTCAAACACAATATTTAGAAGCTTTATGGCAGTTTTAATTAACTATTAATTACACTATTAATTTAACGTTATTACTTCAAGTTTTATTTTGATACAATTCGAAGTAAAATGCATACCCTTCCATTTAATGACTTACTGTACTTTATCATTTAAATCAATGTTATGGATCGACAATTTTGTGCCACTATAGCACATGTGATACTTCTGTGTACATAGAAGGCGGGGCGGTCGGGTAGCCTAGTGGTTAAAGCGTTCGCTCGTCGCGCCGAAGACCCAGGTTCGATTCCCGACATGGGTACAATGTGTGAAGCCCATTTCTGATCTCCCCCGCCGTGATATTACTGAAATATTGCTAAAAGCGGCGTAAAACCATACTCACTCACTCACATAGAAGGTGTTCGTCCATGAAAGTATATGTACATGTACTAATACTGGAAAATATCAAGTTATACATTTTTGTGGTATTTCTGTCAATCTTGTTTTCATAAAAGGTGCAAACTTGTGGTATCTCGGCCCTTTTTGAAAATTTACTGTAGATGCATTAGACGTTATGGGATATATTGATTGCGGTATGACAGTGTTAAGTTTCTTTCGTCGATTAAAATTGTAATATATATTGAGTTTAGCTGTTGTAACTAAAACTGAATGAATTAAGAAAAGAGGATTGTTTTCAGTCTCAAATGAAGTTCTTGACAACGGATCTCGTCGCTATGACAACGGATCACGTCGCTATGACAACGGATCACGTCGCTATATGGTTGAAATAATGCAATGCAACGTAAGATTCTAAATTCTAACTCACTGACAAAGGATGTGCAAAACTTTGTGCAATGGAAACCAACACTATGAAAGAATCGAATATTCTACCTGAAGTGGTTATAATGTAGGTTTTACATGCAGTTTGCACTACTGTTTACCTTGGCATTTGAGAAAAGACGAATACCCGCATTAAAGTGCATCATCAAGCATTCGACCCGTGAAGATCCGGGTGAGGATAGGTCTTTAGCAACCCATGCTTGCCGTAAAAGGCGACTATGCTTGTCGTAAGAGGCGACTAACGGGATCTGGTGGTCAGGCTCGCTGACTTGGTTGATGCATGTCATCGATCCCAATTGCGTGGATCGATGCTCATGATGTCAATCACAGAATTTTTTGGTCCAGACTCGATTATTTACAGACCGCCGCCATATAGCTGGAATATTGCTGAGTGCGGCGTTAAACAACAAACAAACAAACAAAATCAGTCAGTTGTAACATTTCACTGAGCTCTGGAATATTTGACCCTGGTCTTTCAGCACATTAATAAGATTGCGCACTAGCGTTGCGATTATGTTTGGCATAACAAATATAAGTGTATGTGACCAGCAGATGTGCACTGTTCAAATAGTAGCAGTGGGTTTATAGCTTACTTCAAAGCACTCGAACCTCTTGCAAATAAACATAAAAGTAACGACCAAAATAGCCTTCTTTACAAACTAGCCTTGGCATACCGCTACCGGTGCTCTACAACACATAATTTATCCAGTGTGTTCAATACCTCGAACATACTACAATGTTAATCCAGCCGGAGATAAAGTGATATGGGATACCGTCCTGACTAGCGATCCAAACTCTTACCTGACAAGTACGACCTTGTGTATGCATTGCATATTATTTATGGCAAGCCAAGTTACGCACAGCAACAGCCCAATATAACAATGCCTCCTTTCATAACGCTGTGTATTTCTTCTGTTGATAATGTCATTGTGACATAGCATGTGCAACACCATAAAGGTGGTGAGTGATTGAGTTGTGCTTAACATTTCATTGGCAAGTATGTCCTTTCATCACGGCATGGACCGCCTCCGTGGTCTAGAGCGGAAGGTTCGGGGTTCGATCCCCAGCCGCGTCATACCAAAAGACGTTAAAAGATGGTACTTGTTGCTACCCTGTCTGGCGCTCGGCATAAAGGGGCTAAAACAAGGACTGGTCGGCTCGGAGTCAGTATACTGTGTCTGAGTGGGGTATTCATGTTAAAACTGCGGCATGGTATCTCAGTGAGCTAGCACTATAAATCGGCATCAGTCCGGACTAGTACAGGCAGCCACACAAACACACACACGTGCATGCACGTCGCTATATAAGTGCAATAATCTTGGACGCGACGTTAAACTCGATTTCACCTCACCTCACCTCATCACGGCATGTCAATTTGATCTGTTATTGAATGGACGTTTACCTCATTGGTACCACAGGGTATGATTCTGACAGACCAAATGTCACATTCAGGGCGAATGTGAAATTTAGCCCAAAAGTACTATTTGGTGATTATGTAAATAATGTTTCAGGTCGTTGTCAGTAATATTCCAGGCAGAACATAAGGTAGCTGAGTCTGATCAGGGGTTAATAGTTTGAGCAACGACCAAAGCCGTCTGTGAATGACAAAAGACAATCAGACAAATCACATGTGTTAAGCACATATCATCAGTTTAGTTCGTCTTGTCATTTAGTCTCAAGGGTAGTTTGATCAAGGTTACAACATTAAAGGCCTCAGCTAAAAAACGTTTTATGGCAGGCACGTGGACATTTCCAAATATGACCCATCAGAGATAGAATAATGTCTGATACAATTACCTATTATGACGTGTACCATGTGTTCCTGTGCTTTTTCAAGTGAACAATTGACTTGCCTTTGCATGTGCATGCCACAAATATCACTGATATTGGACTCCTGGATATTTCTTATGCTTGTGAACATGAGATTGTCGCTTACATTATAGGGTGCTGGGGATCTTCAATGCCACGGAATTGTCCTCATAGATACTTGCGTACGAATGCTTAAACAGAGTAGAAACGCCTAGATGAAAACATTTAATGATACCAGTCTAACGGCATTTATTGACATCTGACGAATAGACTAAATTTCACAATATGATTTCAGTTGCTGGTTACATGACACGGTTATGAACATGTGTCGCAACACATCCGTGCCCACACAGGATTATATAGAGTAGCCTCATCGTGTCGCATCATATCCGTGCCCACACAGGATTATATAGAGTAGCCTCATCGTGTCGCATCACATCCGTGCCCACACAGGATTATATAGAGTAGCCTCATCGTGTCGCATCACATCCGTGCCCACACAGGATTATATAGAGTAGCCTCATCGTGTCGCATCACATCCGTGCCCACACAGGATTATATAGAGTAGCCTCATCGTGTCGCATCACATCCGTGCCCACACAGGATTATATAGAGTAGCCTCATCGTGTCGCATCACATCCGTGCCCACACAGGATTATATAGAGTAGCCTCATCGTGTCGCATCACATCCGTGCCCACACAGGATTATATAGAGTAGCCTCATCGTGTCGCATCACATCCGTGCCCACACAGGATTATATAGAGTAGCCTCATCGTGTCGCATCACATCCGTGCCCACACAGGATTATATAGAGTAGCCTCATCGTGTCGCATCACATCCGCGCCCACACAGGATTATATAGAGTAGCCTCATCGTGTCGCATCACATCCGTGCCCACACAGGATTATATGGAGTAGCCTCATCGTGTCGCATCACATCCGTGCCCACACAGGATTGACTATATAGTTTAGCAACATCATGTCGCATCACATCCGTGCCCACACAGGATTGACTATATAGTTTAGCAACATCATGTCGCATCACATCCGTGCCCACACAGGATTGACTATATAGTTTAGCAACATCATGTCGCATCACATCCGTGCCCACACAGGATTGACTATATAGAGTAGCCACATCATTTTGCAACATATCCGTGCCCACACAGGATTGACTACATAGAGGAGCCTCATCGTGTCGCAACACATCCGTGCCCACACAGGATTATATAGCGTAGCCACATCATGTCGCATCACATCCGTGCCCACACAGGATTGACTATATAGAGTAGCCACATCGTGTCGCATCACATCCGTGCCCACACAGGATTGACTATATGAGTAGCCACATCATGTCGCATCACATCCGCGCCCACACAGGATTGACTACATAGAGGAGCCTCATCGTGTCGCATCACATCCGCGCCCACACAGGATTGACTACATAGAGGAGCCTCATCGTGTCGCATCACATCCGTGCCCACACAGGATTGATTATATGAGTAGCCACATCGTGTCGCATCACATCCGTGCCCACACAGGATTGACTACATAGAGTAGCAACATCGTGTCGCATCACATCCGTGCCCACACAGGATTGACTATATAGAGTAGCCACATCGTGTCGCATCACATCCGCGCCCACACAGGATTGACTACATAGAGGAGCCTCATCGTGTCGCATCACATCCGTGCCCACACAGGATTGATTATATGAGTAGCCACATCGTGTCGCATCACATCCGTGCCCACACAGGATTGACTACATAGAGGAGCCTCATCGTGTCGCATCACATCCGTGCCCACACAGGATTGATTATATGAGTAGCCACATCGTGTCGCATCACATCCGTGCCCACACAGGATTGATTATATGAGTAGCCACATCGTGTCGCATCACATCCGTGCCCACACAGGATTGACTATATAGAGTAGCAACATCGTGTCGCATCACATCCGTGCCCACACAGGATTGACTATATAGAGTAGCCACATCGTGTCGCATCACATCCGCGCCCACACAGGATTTACTATATAGTTTAGCCACATCGTGTCGCATCACATATGTGCCCACACAGGATTGACTATATAGTTTAGCAACATCATGTCGCATCACATCCGTGCCAACACAGGATTGACTATATAGAGTAGCCACATCGTGTCGCATCACATCCGTGCCCACACAGGATTGACTATATAGTGTAGCCACATCATGTCGCATCACATCCGTGCCCACACAGGATTGACTATATAGTTTAGCAACATCATGTCGCATCACATCCGTGCCAACACAGGATTGACTATATAGAGTAGCCTCATCGTGTCGCAACACATCCGTGCCCACACAGGATTGACTATATGAGTAGCCACATCGTGTCGCATCACATCCGTGCCCACATAGGATTATATAGAGTAGCAACATCGTGTCGCATCACATCCGTGCCCACACAGGATTGACTATATGAGTAGCCACATCGTGTCGCATCACATCCGTGCCCACACAGGATTGACTATATGAGTAGCCACATCGTGTCGCATCACATCCGTGCCCACACAGGATTGACTATATAGAGTAGCCTCATCGTGTCGCAACACATCCGTGCCCACACAGGATTGACTACATAGAGTAGCCTCATCGTGTCGCAACACATCCGTGCCCACACAGGATTGACTACATAGAGTAGCCACATCGTGTCGCATCACATCCGCGCCCACACAGGATTGACTATATAGAGTAGCCACATCGTGTCGCATCACATCCGTGCCCACACAGGATTGACTATATGAGTAGCCACATCGTGTCGCATCACATCCGTGCCCACACAGGATTGACTATATAGAGTAGCCTCATCGTGTCGCATCACATCCGTGCCCACACAGGATTGACTACATAGAGTAGCCTCATCGTGTCGCAACACATCCGTGCCCACACAGGATTTACTATATAGTTTAGCAACATCGTGTCGCATCACATCCGTGCCCACACAGGATTGACTATATGAGTAGCCACATCGTGTCGCATCACATCCGTGCCCACACAGGATTGACTATATGAGTAGCCACATCGTGTCGCATCACATCCGTGCCCACACAGGATTATATAGAGTAGCAACATCGTGTCGCATCACATCCGTGCCCACACAGGATTTACTATATAGTTTAGCAACATCGTGTCGCATCACATCCGTGCCCACACAGGATTGACTATATGAGTAGCCACATCGTGTCGCAACACATCCGTGCCCACACAGGATTGACTATATGAGTAGCCACATCGTGTCGCATCACATCCGTGCCCACACAGGATTGACTACATAGAGGAGCCTCATCGTGTCGCAACATATCCGTGCCCACACAGGATTAAAAAGAGTAGCCTCATCATATCGCAGCACATCCGTTGCAACACAGGAGTATATAGAGTACACCTATATGTAGATGTTGCTAGGTACACGAAACACATTTGGTTGTTTCGTTCCCAAATGGCAAAAACACCGATACTGAAATCTATTATGTAATTACGTTGTGTGACTGATCCATGGATATAGTCAATCGACTACCATCTCAATTATTTCCTGCTTTTTCGCATCATATGACTTTGTACTTGCAACCATCTGGAGGAGCTGACAGGGTTCATCTGGAGGAGCTGACAGGGTTCATCTGGAGGAGCTGGCGGGGTTTATCTGGAGGAGCTGACGGGGTTCATCTGGAGGAGCTGACGGGGTTCATCTGGAGGAGCTGACAGGGTTCATCTGGAGGAGCTGGCGGGGTTCATCTGGAGGAGCTGACAGGGTTCATCTGGAGGAGCTGACGGGGTTTATCTGGAGGAGCTGGCGGGGTTCATCTGGAGGAGCTGACGGGGTTCATCTGGAGGAGCTGACGGGGTTCATCTGGAGGAGCTGACGGGGTTCATCTGGAGGAGCTGACGGGGTTCATCTGGAGGAGCTGACAGGGTTCATCTGGAGGAGCTGACAGGGTTCATCTGGAGGGGCTGACGGGGTTCATCTGGAGGGGCTGGCGGGGTTCATCTGGAGGAGCTGACAGGGTTCATCTGGAGGAGCTGACGGGGTTCATATGGAGGGGCTGACAGGGTTCATCTGGAGGAGCTGGCGGGGTTCATCTGGAGGGGCTGACAGGGTTCATCTGGAGGAGCTGACGGGGTTCATCTGGAGGAGCTGACGGGGTTTATCTGGAGGAGCTGACGGGGTTCATCTGGAGGAGCTGACAGGGTTCATCTGGAGGAGCTGACAGGGTTCATCTGGAGGGGCTGACAGGGTTCATCTGGAGGGGCTGACAGGGTTCATCTGGAGGGGCTGACAGGGTTCATCTGGAGGAGCTGACGGGGTTCATCTGGAGGAGCTGACGGGGTTCATCTGGAGGAGCTGACGGGGTTTATCTGGAGGAGCTGACAGGGTTCATCTGGAGGAGCTGACGGGGTTCATCTGGAGGAGCTGACGGGGTTCATCTGGAGGAGCTGACAGGATTCTTACCAACTCTTCATCAGGTATCAGTGGTATATAAGGCATTTGGCAGAATGAGATCAATGTCATAAGTAGATATTTCAAAAAGAAAACTTTGACATTCTTGATATTTAAATACAGGAGGAGTCATGTTTACCAGGTGTGTAGTTTTGTAAGTGAAACTCTGCTTCAGCACGACTGCATTCCTATTGAAAAGAATAATAGACCATCCAAGATCAGCCTACTATTCTATATTAAGATCTATTCAACATCTATCTATTACCTACAACTTATTCGCGTTAATACGGTCGTATGAAGAGTACCAAGAAAGACACTCACGTCTATCAACACGCCACAAAGAGCTTTTTATCACAGATACACCCCTGTATTAGTCAGTGACTTGATACAGGAAGTGACATGCCCCGTTATACCGCGTCCGCGTTAAAGACAGATATTTGTTATGCTTGGCCTAGCCTATTACTAGGTGACATTGACCTCCACAGCGACAGATTAAACATGGCCGCATAGCCCTTGCTGTATGACAACCACAAACCCGCTATACCGCAGCCTGTACGAGAGGATTATGGATTATGGAATGTCTGCTTGACAACGATCTAGATTCAGCTCAAACACTCTAACAAGGTAGGTTGTTTCACATGTTATCTTTCTGCACAAGGTGTCACATTATACACCATACACTACGTGTCCCAACAATAAGCGAACTGATCAAATCTGTTCCTATCGGGTGACGAAGCAGATTTGTAGTGAAAAGCGCGAAGCTACAAACATTGAGCTCAGAGAGAGCAACTGTATTGACGTCCTTCTCGTCATCCGCAATGATTTGGTTGGTTGAGTGTCATTGCATGGATCGGTGCTCACACTATCAACCTCTAGTTTGCCTGTTCAAAATATCCTTGTATAGCAGATATCGTTCTCATGACATTGGTTGCATAACAGGAGAGGGTGAGCCGTGCTCATGATGCGAAACCTGTGACAGAGTGAGTGAGTGAGTGAGTTGGGTTTAACGCCGCTTTTAACAGTATTACAGTTATATCGCGGCGTGTCAGCTTAATGTGGGAGGAAAGCCCGAAGTGATGCAGGTCTCAGACGTTTACCACTTCGGTGAAACCCACGAGCACGGGTATGGTGCTGACAAACCTAGAAACATAATCGGGGCGAATCGGGATACGAACCCACAATCATAGGTTTCTGGCGTGTCCGAAGGGACGCAACTCTTCACAGCGAATCGCGGCGCCTTAGACGACTGGGCCCCCCGTGCCCCCACCTGTGACAGAAATATCGGCTCTCTGAAGGAGGAAATCCACTCATTCTGACCGGAATGTCGGTGAGAAACTCGAATGGTAATAACGTGTCACCTAATGGTCACCACTTGACATTACCATACACCATAGATGTTTTCATTACCTCAACACCTGTGCTTAAATCACGCGTGTAGGTTATATGGAATTAATGGACAACTATAATATAACTGCAAGAAGTCCCTTCAACCTAAATCTATTATCACACATCGTAAATATAAACTCTGAGTGTGTGAATGAGTGTGTTTTTACGCCGCTTTTAGCAATATTTCAGCAATATCACGGCGGGGGACACCTGAAATGGGCTTCACACATTGTACCCATATCAGGAATCGAACCCGGGTCTTTGGCGTGACGAGGGAACGCTTTAACCACTGGGCTACCCGACCGCCCCTATAAAAGCCAGAGAATAACTATAATATATAGTCCCGATTAGCCGCCGAAACAGATCCCAGTGGGTTTAAAAGGCAAAATAGTGGTGAAAATTATATGACTGGACCATTGAAAATCAGTGATGACACCAGGTTTTCGAGAAATGCACTCAAATACAGTTCATTATTCTAGGAAATGGCCGCGAGCATCAACACCTTAGCCGTGGGTGTGAAGGACAAGTCTACCCTGGCAAAAGAAATGTATAGCAGTGGAAACCTGAAGGGTGCTTTGGAACAGTTTAAGCTTGCTTTAAGGGATTCAAAACGTCTTATAAGAAGGAAGAGGGAAAGTGTCGTTCTTTGTAAACTAAACCTGGCTTCAGCGCAGATCGGTAGTGAGATTGAAACCGAAAAGACAGAGGGAAGAAACACTCTGGAGCGGTTACTTGAAGAGAACAAAGAGGACAACAGCTTGTTAGCATGTATTAACTTCAATCTAGCCCTCACATCGGCGGACAACTCGAGCAAGGAGACGTATCTGGAGACATGTCTGGAGAAGCTGAAGCATGTTGATGACAAGGATGACAAGATTAAAGGGGAGACTCGGCTTCTGAAGCAGAAGGTTCTTGAGGAAAGGCTTCGTCTAATAGATGTTATTGAGAAAGAGGAAAGGGATAAAGGGAATGTGTCGGAGGATAAACAAGAACATGATGACAAGAAACAGGAGTCTATGAAACAATTAGTGGACGTATATAAAGGTATACTAGAGGGGGCGGAGACGGAGGAGGCTGAGACAGTCAACTGCAGCAAATGTGTGTCCTGTTTGCTTGCACTGGCCAATATGACAGTAGCTCAAAATAAACATACTGCTCGAATATACGCTGACGATTGCCTAAGTATTTTAGACAAAGATTGGTCGCGTGTCCAAGGTAAGATGATCCTTCTTTTGACCATTCATCCATGTTGCTTGTTGTAGACATGAAAAACATATCTATTGTCAAGACGTAAAGTAACAGAAAGGTACCTATGTAACAGTAGTGACACATCCTTGGACGCTTGTCGCGGTCGCAGATTTGCATGTCCGGCATTCAGGGACAGTGTACCGTTGTACAAAACAACCCTAGCGCTACGGCTATCGTAAACCTATATTGAGGTATGGGAATAACGATCAGCTTAGCGATAACATTGCTTTGTACAACGGCACCCAGGTGGTTAATCTACGGTATATAGGGGAGGGGGGAGGCATTGAAAAGTGGTATACTTCCCAGGCCCACCTGTTCTTCCGTGAACTATATTAAAAAAACAAGATAGTATGCATTGATGACATATGAAAACTTCTTTGATAAGGGCATTCATTCAAGACCTTAGTGAAGCTTTCAATTGTTACATCATAACTTTTTAAAATATATTTTCAGTTAAAAGTTAAGCAACATCGTGATATGAATTGTTTGATAGACATTTCTTCTGTTATCCTTAAATTGTCTACTTTCCCATCACGATATGGTATAACAATATACAATACATAGGTTAGACATACCCGTCCAATAGTTTAACCTGTACGAGAATCAAATGTTATATTTGAGATAACACTTTCTTCAAAGTACTGATTCTCTTACTTGGGTCTCGTTCGGGACTCGAACCCATTCAGCCACCGAGGCTTCCACAAAAATGGAAGTCCGACAACTGGTAGTCTAGACCACGTACTTTGTGTACCCCTCTGACAAGTGTAAATGGGCACGGCTCCCATGGCCGAAAGCTATGAATACATAATGCCATTTAGAAAGTGGTCAAATGTAACCAATTTTATATTTGGGATAACACTTTCTTAGTAAAGTACAGCTTCTCGTACTTGTTTGGGTTGAGTCCCGAACATTTGTTACATTTGACCATTTTCTAAATGGCATCGTGTATTCATGTACGAAAAATCCATTTCACATTGGTATCCTGGAGCAGAGATTGCTAATGGTAATGATATGGAGTTTGTAGCTTTAGTATATATATTGATATACTGATTTCGTTGATTTCATCACAGTCAACACGTGCAATGATTTGGCCGTACTCTTCACTGAGGTTGGAGAATACCGGAAAGCAAAGCTATGTTTCCGAAGCACACAGCAATGTCAAAACATCAAGGAACGCAGAGATCAAGAGGTTAAAAGTCACATGTTTCAAAACCTAGGAGCAGTGTGTGTTTTGGAACAAAACTATAAAGAGGCTACACAATACTTCAAAGATGCTTTGGATGTGTTAGGTACGCATACCCGGACGTGTTGAAAGAGATATAGTGTGAGTTAATATTTAACGTCACATCGGCAGTATTTCAGCCATATCGTGACGAGAAAGATATATAGATTTGGAAGCCATTAATCCATGCACCGCTTCTATCTTATCCATCTAAGTTGCACCTGTTCGAAACCCAGCTGCGCCCGATATGAACTGCGACCGAATGTCAGCCATATGTCAGTACCCCTAGGTTTCACCCAAGTGGTGAACCTTTACAAACTGCGCCAGTTTGGGCTTTCAAATGTAAAGAAAAGAGGCGAGCAGGAAATGGCGGGTGTGCATGTGCCCTCGTTTTGGTGTCGCGACGGTAACCCGTTCGTGACAAGATCAATAAATATTTGAACCTACGGCCCTCATGTAATATCCCTCATATGTCACAGCAAATACTTAATCTTAGCTATGTAATCATGGCATACCGGGATATGAATACCCTTAAAACATATCAGTACATCAGTACAACGTATTCTTCAAGAGACCGCCTCTGTGGTCTAATGGTAGAGCGTCCGCCCGGAGAGCGGAAGGTCCGGGGTTCGATCCCCAGCCGCGTCATACCAAAAGACGTTAAAAGATGGTACTTGTCGCTATCCTGTCTGGCGCTCGGCATTAAGGGGCTAAAACAAGGACTGGTCGGTTCGGAGTCAGTATACTGTGTCTGAGTGGGGTATTCATGTTAAACTGCGGCATGGTATCTCAGTGTGCTAGCACTATAAATCGGCACCAGTCCGGACTAGTACAAGCAGCCACATACACATACAAGTGCAATAATCTTGGACGCGACGTTAAACCCCATTTTATCCCAACTCACCTTCTTCAAGATCTGTGTTATTTATCAGTTTGGCCGCCTCTATACTGGAGCCCAGATGACGCTTTGGTGGTATATTACAGTGTGTAAATGAATGCATGTTTGTTTCTCTTCAGATGGAAAAGCGAGCGAGCGGCGAGCTCATCTGTACCTGAACATGGGTTTTGCGTGGAGTCAGATGGGGAGGGACTGGATCTGGAAAACCTACGAGGCTTATGTCAACGCTGCTAAGTTCTCCGGCTCCGAGTGGTTGGGTAAGGATTGGAAATCCTCATTGTTAAATAATAGATATATTTTTTGTAGAATGACGTAATATATTGGACGACGTTATTTTTGAGTGGGACGTGTCTGGTAAGTTGTCCCCTATAGATGTAGCTGGGCTAAGCAGGAAAACGCAGTGGCCGAACGATCGTATCCAAAAATGGGAGAGATATGACAATCGGTCTCAGGAGAAAACGTACAGGTGATCAACGTGAAGATTGTTAAAATATAAGGGAAATATCAAACCTTCACCCACCTGTTCGTAAAATGGACTTGTCCGACATTTCCGAGGTCGGATTCTATTCAGGGTGTAATATGTTTAAAGCTTGTACATTTTATCAACATCCTAGAACAGGCTGTACATAGTTTTGAAAACTCAACCCCTCATGTAAATTCTCACTGCTGTGTTTAATTGTACGATAAACAACTCCCACTCGTCGTCTATTTCTTAATTAAGCGTGTGTGAATTTCCTGGCCAACAGATGCAGAGAAAGACCTGAGGGTAGAGGCACTGCAAGGCCTGGTACTGGCTGGAATGGCTATCCTCGACTATCGGGATGGTCTGGGACACTTCTGTGTCAATGTCGTCCTGAAACAAAACGATATGAATGCTGACGCAGCGGAAAAATGGCAAAACATAGATGTAACTGATTTCAAGAAAAGAATGAAAGACGAAATTAAAGACATGTATATGACTTGTATTGACAATGTCAACGATGCTGTCTTAAACAAGCACTCTGCAGCAGAGGGTTGAAAGGGCATTGTATATATCACAAAGGACAAGCACTCTGCAGCAGAGGGTTGAAAGAACATTGTATATATCACAAAGGACAAGCACTCTGCAGCAGAGGGTTGAAAGGAGATTGTATATATCACAAAGGACAAGCACTCTGCAGCAGAGGGTTGAGAGGACATTGTATATATCACAAAGGACAAGCACTCTGCAGCAGAGGGTTGAGAGGACATTGTATATATCACAAAGGACAAGCACTCTGCAGCAGAGGGTTGAAAGAACATTGTATATATCACAAAGGACAAGCACTCTGCAGCAGAGGGTTGAAAGGAGATTGTATATATCACAAAGGACAAGCACTCTGCAGCAGAGGGTTGAAAGGAGATTGTATATATCACAAAGGACAAGCACTCTGCAGCAGAGGGTTGAGAGGACATTGTATATATCACAAAGGACAAGCACTCTGCAGCAGAGGGTTGAGAGGACATTGTATATATCACAAAGGACAAGCACTCTGCAGCAGAGGGTTGAAAGAACATTGTATATATCACAAAGGACAAGCACTCTGCAGCAGAGGGTTGAAAGGAGATTGTATATATCACAAAGGACAAGCACTCTGCAGCAGAGGGTTGAAAGGAGATTGTATATATCACAAAGGACAAGCACTCTGCAGCAGAGGGTTGAGAGGACATTGTATATAT
Organism: Haliotis rufescens; assembly: GCF_023055435.1. Taxonomy (NCBI): domain Eukaryota; kingdom Metazoa; phylum Mollusca; class Gastropoda; order Lepetellida; family Haliotidae; genus Haliotis; species Haliotis rufescens. Next base: position 20,732,850 of record NW_025963779.1, read on the forward strand.
CACAAAGGACAAGCACTCTGCAGCAGAGGGTTGAGAGGACATTGTATATATCACAAAGGACAAGCACTCTGCAGCAGAGGGTTGAAAGAACATTGTATATATCACAAAGGACAAGCACTCTGCAGCAGAGGGTTGAGAGGACATTGTATATATCACAAAGGACAAGCACTCTGCAGCAGAGGGTTGAAAGGAGATTGTATATATCACAAAGGACAAGCACTCTGCAGCAGAGGGTTGAAAGGACATTGTATATATCACAAAGGACTGATCGGTGACATTCATGTACTTCTGTAGTTCATTGTCATATTGGCCGATGTGGAACAAGCTTTGTCTGAATGAGCAAACGCTAATTACCCTGTAGCCGTGACATGTCTGTCAAGAATCACTTAACCGCAATTTCTGTTAGATGCTAATCCCCATTGTTAATCCCAATTTTATTATACATTGGCTTTCTGCCATCCTGAACGAGCTGTGCATCTGTCACTTATTAATTAATGATTATTTACTGTTATTTGTATTATGACATATATAACCTTAATGTATTATCCCCTTGGCTGTATCGGTAATCATAGGTCCCATGTCAGGAACACGTCATTGTCTCTTCGTCTGTCCATTGTTATCCATTGCTATATATGTGTGTACATCTTTACTGTTAGTCAGTCTGGTATGCCGAGTGCTGGTGTACCGGCGAACGTGAGCAGGGTGTGCCGCTCGGAGGAAACGCCCGGGGGTTGAGCTGGAACTCTCTCCCCTCATGTATGTCTGAGCTCATTGTTGTGCTGTGTTATCAGAGCAGGTATTACGCGCTTTGTTTATTTGTTGTTTATTGTTTATCTGTTGTGTATTAAACGTTCCAGAACAGTGATGCCGATGTTGTCCTTGATTCCACCAAGAGCTAATTCCACGTCAACATACGCGTTGACAATATTATAATACTATTCGATGTTGTAATGGCAAAACGTATTGATACGCTAGATGGTGAAAGTAAAGACTCTATGAACATCAAATCTAGAAATGAGGTAGCTGACTTACGTGTTTTGAATTGTGTTGTTTCTTATTTTCTCTTCCATCATTTTGGGCATGTAACTTTCACACCCAATAAACTATACGAGGAAGCTTGACTCTGTTTGGTGACACACCCAATACACCATACGAGGAAGCTTGACTCTGTTTGGTGACACACCCAATACACTATACGAGGAAGCTTGACTCTGTTTGGTGACACACCCAATACACTATACGAGGAAGCTTGACTCTGTTTGGTGACACACCCAATACACTATACGAGGAAGCTTGACTCTGTTTGGTGACACACCCAAAACACTATACGAGGAAGCTTGACTCTGTTTGGTGACACACCCAATACACTATACGAGGAAGCTTGACTCTGTTTGGGGACACACCCAATACACTATACGAGGAAGCTTGACTCTGTTTGGTGACACACCCAAAACACTATACGAGGAAGCTTGACTCTGTTTGGTGACACACCCAATACACTATACGAGGAAGCTTGACTCTGTTTGGTGAATTTCACCTCCCCGCCACTCTTGATTATAATTTTACTAACCTTTTACAAGGATTGGTCGGTGTTACTCATGTTCTTTGGTCGTATATTGCTAATTCTGTTCAATGTTTAAATGGCAAAATGAATTGGTAGCGGGTGAAACCGGATTCTCCTGGATACTGATTACATGGTCGATTCCCTATACACCAAATGTACAAAAATTATGTTTGTCACATTCACCTTCTGAATTATGTTTATTTGATTTTTCTTCTTCTGTGGTATTGGACACGTACCTTTCATACCAGATATTCGAGGAAGCATACACGGGCATCTGATGGCAGAACTCTATTATTTTCTTTTGGTCTTTCCTATGTTTGGATTGATCAAAATGTTGGGGATTAATTAACATTTGTTTCTACCTTCAAACAAAGACTCGTTGATATTTTCGTTCAAGACTGGTCGGAAAGTATTAGATCCTCTCACTTCACATTATACTTCCATCAATCTGTGTTGGAACCTGAGAAATGTTTAACATTAAATGATAAATGACTTTTACGAGAGATATGTAAGTTTAGAATCTATCAATATTGTTTAAAATACAAGATATTAGGAAGAACAAAGACACAAACTATTCACATATTAATTGTATATATTATAAATCTGGATCCTTTAAAGAATTCTATGTTCTGTTTGGCTGCGATGCCTTTGCTTCCCAAAGAAATAAATGTTTGCCACATTTAGAAAATACATACGTAAATCACCAAGTAATGTACAATTTACTTAACTCAAATGATGTAAATACTATTAAGTCAGTAGCCATCTTTATCAAACACATTTTCTGTAAGATTTCTTAGAGTTGTTATATCAGCAAATGTCCTGTCAATCACCTGACTACCAACTTTATTCTGTTCACTGAGTTGTACTCTGGGCCACAAGGCCGAAATACTGAATACACACGTCTGTCCGTCTGTCCGTCTGTCCGTCTGTATGCGAGGACGCCCTGATCATGATTCCACCCACCCACCACAAGATGTGGATATCAATGGCCACTAAACTAGAATTCACATCATTTGGTTTATTGTCAAACTGTTCCTATAAATGAGAAGTATGCAGGAGACAAGAACTGGATAGTCCATGTACATATACATGAATGTACATAAACTAAGATCAGAAAAAACAATTTTTTAAAAACTGAAATACCAGTAGGTAGTTTTATCTGCCTGAACTTTTTTAAAAAGGTCTCTCTTTATGGAGCATTTAGTCACAATTACATTCGGTAAATTTGAGTCTATTTGAGTCTATATGAATAATACAGACAGACAGACAGACAAATATATTCCGTACTTCAGGCCAGCGGCCCATAATACAATGGAAATATACTGTATATATACCTGCATGCTGAGTAGATTTAATAATGATTTACCGTTCAACACTGTGTTTCCGTTCGATGTTCATCACTCGGGAGAGAAAATTACCTGAGCCTTTTATAATTTGTTCGTTTTCAGCTGACATAAGTATTATAAAATTCTCAATAGAGGGAGGGGTAACGAGACGCTTGGGAAAAGAGTTTCTTCTTGCTCTCGATTCTGGATAGGATAATGAACATTGAAGAGTGAGTGGGTATGGTTTTACGCCGCTTTTAGCAATATTCCAGCAATATCACCACGGGGAACATTGAAGAACACAGATGTCAGTGTTTTACTCTACACATATACCATGCTGCTTGTTCTCTAGACTTAATATAAGAACCCTGTGGTGAATAGGAATGTTGTTTGATTCCGGCGACATTGTAGCCACCCGTTCCCCAAAATAGTCAGTTAGCTCTTGCTCTGATAACAACATATACTTGGGGTCTATATTTACGAAAAGGCGTTGTGTGAGTGGCGGATGTTACCGGTACCGGGCATGCTTAGCCTCTTCGCGAACACCTGGTGTCATCACGGAAACTCAGTGATCCATTCATATCATTTTCACCGCTATTTTGCATTTAACGCCCAATGGAATCTGTTTCGTTGTACTGTTGTATCCTGTACTGGTATAATCCTCGATCACCAAATTAATTAGTTTAATTATACAGTGGTGTTTCTTCATGAAACAGGGTTCGGTGCCACACAAATGCGGTAGGGCAGGACATGCTTAACCTTTTCGTGAACACCTAGTGTCGTCACCGATTTTCCTCTTTAATCAATGTCTGTCTGTCTGTTTATAAACTGACGCAAAGGAGTAGATCGGGGCTCATTGTAACACACTATCTGTTTCAATTAGACGTATTCAGTTCAATGTGATTTCAACATTTCTGAACAGTGAATATTGTTCCATTCAGTCACTTCCGTTCAGTGTTTTAATCCACCTCAATCACATGTACATACAGTAGTTGTGTTGGTAAGCACGTAGTTCAAAGTAGGGAGACCGCCTCCGTGGTCTAGTGGTACAGCGCCCGCCCAGAGAGCGGAAGGTTCGATCCCCGGCCGCGTCATACCAAAAGACGTTTAAAGATGGTACTCCTTGTTACCCTGTCTGGCGCTCGGCATTAAGCAGCTAAAACAAGGACTGGTCGGCTCGGAGTCAATGCATTGTTTTTGATTGGGGTGTTCATGTAAAACTGCGGCATGGTATCTCCGTGAGCTAGCACTATGAAATCGCCATTAGTCCGGACTAGTACAAGCAAAAAACACAACACACACGCGTGCATGCACGTCGCTATATAAGTGCAATAGTCCGCTCTACCAAAAGTAAATGGTCAATCCCAAACTATGGTTAAGGAAAATTTGGCACTTATATATTACGCTCTCATTTGTTATTAATCTTATCTTTGCAGTTAGGTTTATCCATAAATAGTACAATAACTTCCATGGTTATTTGGGTTAAAGTCACAGTGACATAACAGAGATTATGTATCTCCCAAGACCATTCAGTCCTGACTTCACACGCAGAAACAATGCTTCTCAGTCTAGGCACCCTGCTCGTAGCGCAGTTCCTAGGAGGACACGCCCAAAGTTTAGCTCCTGGTAAGTATGTTAAACCATAAAAAATATGTATATTTTAAATCTTTATTTTGAATTAATGTTTATTGATACGAACATGCCCGTGAAGATCCGGGGTACAATATGTCTTCAGCAACCCATGCTTGCCGTAAAAGGCGACTACGCTTGTGGAAAGAGGCGACTAACGGGATCGGGTGGTCAAGCTCGCTGACTTGGTTGATGCATGTCATCGTATCCTAATTGCGTGGATCGATGCTCATGATGTTAATCACTGGATAGTCTGGCCCAGAGTCGATTACTTACAGACCGCCGTCATATAGATGGAATATTGCTGAGTGCGGCGTTAAACTAAAAACAAACAAACAAACACACAAATGATACGAACATGTGAGTATTTTTTCGATACCGTTTTTGTGCTCACGCTATCAAACACTGGTTGGTTTCCTTCAGGAATGTATTTGCCTTTGTCTTCAATACCCGCCACACACTCAGGTACAACACATTATTCAGAGGCCCTAAAGCCTGGGCTATGCTGAGTGTGGGATTCATTAAATAACTTAGTATTATAGTGTTGTGATCCCATGAGGGAAGTTGTATTATTGAATAAGGCAATATTGTTACAATGACAATGGATGATACTATATGTAATGTATTCCTTTTGAAAATAAACTGTCATGACATTTAGACTTATCTAATCGTCAACCCGATATTTAGTGTTAGCCAGCAAAAGAGAATGTTTCACTGGCTTGATGTCGACAGGAGTCATCTCCCTTTTCACTCCTCCCAAGATACCGACGCGAACTGTTCATACAGGCAATTCTCATTGAACTTGAGGACCGCCTCCGTGGTCTAGTGGTAGAGCGGCGGAGAGCGGAAGGTCCGGGGTCATACCAAAGACGTTAAAAGATGGTACTTGTTGTTACCCTGTCTGGCGCTCGGCATTAAGGGGCTAAAACAAGGACTGGTCGGCACGGAGTCAGTATACAGTGTCTGAGTGGGGTATTCATGTGAAACTGCGGCATGGTATCTCAGTGGGCTAGCACTATAAATCGGTATTAGTCCAGACTAGCACAAGCAGCCACACACACACACACACACACACACACACACACACACACACACACACACACACACACACACACACACACACACACACGTGCATGCACGTCGCTATATAAGTGCAATAATCCCAATTTCACCTCACTTCACCTATTAAACTTGAACAATTATCATGGACTTCATATGAATATTTTATTTATATAAATCAACACATGTGAACTTGTTGGTATTGTATTAATGAGTCCATTCTGGCACCGTTGGCCATCGTTTCAGTTCTCCAGATTTGACTATGAAATAGGATCATTATTTAATCATTTGATTCACGATGAATTGTTATTGGAACAACACATTTGCAGTGCGGGCGAACTGCTTTGAATGAGCATTCTTCTGTGTGCATGCATGATAAGGATTTTGTCGGCTTTATTTCACACATGTTCAGCCAGTTAAAGATTAGATAACAAAGGCTTTGAATAAGCCATTTAACTTGTAATTACCATTTTCATTTTCCATATACTTGTTCGTTGTTAAGTCTTTCGAGCCTGAGATATTCACGAAAATAAAATACTTGCATAAAAAACATTCCTTAAGATATCTATTGAGATAGCAATAAAATCCATTCTTTCAGCAGAAATTTCTTACGAATATGGAATATATTTGTCAACTTAGATTAGACTGCATATTTAAATATTTCCACATACAATAATGCAACACTCTATTTTCAGCCATACAGAAAACAGTAGTCCGTTAATGGAAATGGCCAATATTTTAGGTTTATGAAAACATAAACGCGCGCGAAAGATAATTGCTTTGTTAGCCAATGAAATGCCATGGAATCACTTGAAATTATGTGCTTGGTTAAACCACCAACATCCTCAAACATATTACAAGTTTAAGTTTGTTTAACTGAGTTTATCATACCATCATTCACACTATATGATGGCCCAGCAAGATATGTTCCTAAAAAAGAAACGCAAAACCACATTTTTGGTGTGAGAAGTAAATAAAAGGGTCAAAACCGTTTCTACAATCATAAGACATCCCTGAATCTGTTGTACGATTCCTACTATATCCTAGGCACGTGTTTATTAATCACTAGCACTATCACTTGGTGATGATCACACATATCCACTGCTTATCTGAACACTTGGTCATTAATGGCATCTTGCGAAAGGACAACAGTGGACACATGAACACATTACACGGAGTCAAACCTGCTATTTCGGCGTAACAAATAACGCTTTACCCATTAGACTCCGCCATCGCCCCTTAAACAATAGAAGGAATCTCCTGCATTTACTTAGGAAAAAATCACATCTGCTTGCGACTTGTTGGTAGTTAATTACAAAATTATAGAACATGGTCCACGGAACAAGCCAACCTTTGTCTCTTTGTATCTTGAAATTTAGCTTTGAATATTCTCCAAAATATGTATCAAAATGTATTAAAATTATTTTATGTTCATTTTCCCCCGCCCTTTGCAGAGTTGCGTACCTTGGGCACGCCAGAAACCTATATGGTTGTGGGTTCGAATCCCGGTTCGCCCCGATTATGTTTCTAGGTTTGTCAGCTCGGGAGATTCACCGAAGTGGTAAACGTCTGAGACCTGCTTCACTTCGGGCTCTCCTCCCACATTAAGCTGACACGCCGTGATATAACTGGAATACTGTTAAAAGCGGCGTTAAACCTAATTCACTAACTCACTGAATGATGCAATGTGGTGAAACTGTTAGACCACAGGTTTGAAAAGTCAGGTAAGAAGCAACCATCTGCCAACAGCGTATTCCCCTCCGTTTCGTTGATTCCCTGACAATCTCATTTCCAATATTTTACCACAATATATTGGATGCTTAAAAGAATATGTTGATCAATGTATATTAAATATATCTGTTCATAATTCATATGAAATAAAATGCAGGAGCATGTGGTTGTTTGTCAAGGCTTTCAAGCAAGGACATTCTCTCATTATGATGAAGAGCCACACGACCTGTTTGAGACGAGAAATAGGATACATTGCATGAACTTATGTATACTCCAAAAATATAGAGTGAGTGAGTGAGTATGGTTTTACGCCGCTTCTTGATACCAATCAACCTTTTAAATTCCATGTTTAGACATTTTGTTATTACATCTATAATATATGTACTATGTTAAACACGTTTCACGGGGAATGGCTAAGAACGTCAGTGTTTTCTCTCCACCAGCCCTTCGTTTCACCTGACCAAGTTTGTTTGGCTAATGTTGCATGTTTCCCTCCCCAGGTGTGTTTGACCCAAACTGTAGAGACCACCTGGACAATTGTAAGGAGTTCCATTCGGACACGTGTATCAACGCGCTGTTTGAGCAATGGGTGTTTGACAACTGCCGCCAGCATTGCAAACTCTGCATTGGGCCTAGTACGTATATGCACTGTTATACTGCAATCTGGTTGATATTTATAACACTTAGTGATTTAAAGACATTACACAGCGTCTGCTTGTTTGTCGACATGACAAAGTAACATACACAATATAACACACAATATATATCCACAGATAATTCTTGGAGTTCAAAACGTTTTGAAATTTCCAAGATAGTATTAAACCTTAAACTAACAGGGATTAATGAATCAGATATTGCACATGTGCTACTAAATTTTATTGATGTAACTAAAACGGAAGTAGTTATTATTCAATAGTGTTACAACGTGTTTCAATGTACGATGAAGCGGTAATAAAATCAGACGTATCCCAATCCAAATTGATCAGCCTTGTTCGTAGCAATTAACCAATCAGAATAAAGTGTTTGATGGTGTCATGATAGTTCTTAATCGATCCAGCGATAAGTGCGCCTTTGGTCAATGAGCAATCATGAAAATATTCACTCCTCAAACGTTCTTAACCATCATCCTGAATTACAGCTGTATATTTGTTTGTTTGTTTGTTTGTCGTTTAACGCCGCACACAGCAATTTTCCTGCTATAGGACGGAAGTCTGTAAATAATTCAGTATGGACCAGACCATCCAGTGATTGACATCATGAACATCGATCGACGCAATTGGGATACGATGACATGCATCAACCAAGTCAGCGAGCTTGACCACTCGATTCCGTTAATCGTCTCTACGACAAGCATAGTCGACCCTTTACGGCAAGCATGGGTTGCTGAAGACCTATTCTACCCCGGATCTTAACGGGCCCCTTCAAAAGTGATTAAACAGAACATGTTACATCAGGGACACCATTTCCATTATAATTTAATTGTGTTACGTCTAACTAAGTTGTTTTCACGATGTTTGAATAAATATTACGATCCCTGTTTTGACCCCTAATCATAATAATGTGTCCCAGACGTTTTGAATTCAACATACAGCACATCCTGATGCTCTCTTCATCTAAACAATGTGTTCCGTAGCAACCCCGGTCACGACTACACCAACTCCTCCGTGTATTGACGAAGAGATTTACTGCTACAGCTACCCGGACGATATGTGCTCCAAAGACCTCTACCGGGTTTGGGCGGAGGCTAACTGCAGGAAGACTTGTGGGTTCTGTGGTGTTATTCAGGGTATGTTCCCTCGCTTCTATGAGAACATTAATATGAATCATACGTTATAATGAGTTCCAAATAGAATATGTTAAGAAGCATCTCAAGGAGTCTGTTCTATACGATATATAGAAGCTCCACACAGGGTATGTTCCCTCGCTTCTATGAGAACATTAATATGAACCATACGTTATAATGAGCACCAAATAGAATATGTTAAGAAGCAGCTCACGGTGTCTGTTCTATACGATATATAGAAGCTCCACACAGGGTATGTTCCCTCGCTTCTATGAGAACATTAATATGAACCATACGTTATAATGAGCACCAAATAGAATATGTTAAGAAGCAGCTCACGGAGTCTGTTCTATACGATATATAGAAGCTCTACACAGGGTATGTTCCCTCGCTTCTATGAGAGCATTAATATGAACCATACGTTATAATGAGCACCAAATAGAATATGTTAAGAAGCAGCTCACGGAGTCTGTTCTATACGATATATAGAAGCTCCACACAGGGTATGTTCACTCGCTTCTATGAGAACATTTATATGAACCATACGTTATGCACGAGCACCAAATAGAATATGTTCTATGTCTTGTTTATACACAGCTCAGGGGGTATGTTCACGCTATCCTGAAGCACACTGCTAGGTATGATCTACATTTTATGCAGGGGCACCAAATGGGTTCTATACGGTATGCACGAGCTACATACAGGGTATGTTATATATGGTACTCAATGTTCAATATGTTAATTATATTTAAATCATGAACTTGCTTTGACATAACTAACCCTACACTATATTTTGTATTTTTCAGTTGTGCCCACACCTGCAATTGGTTAGATTATACTGACACTGTAACCACTGCTATCGACTATCATCTGACCAAAAATTAAATATCCCGCCAATGAGTTAGTGTTGATTTTTACCTCTCACAAGGTCGTCAGGTGTGTCTACAACAAGATAGATGGCTTTAAGAATACTTTGAAACTAGATTTGTCTTCGTTGCTACTCCACAAGCAGTCATGTCTTAGATCTTAAGAGCTCCATTACACAAAATATCAAATGCATGTTAGAGTTGTCATGAATATCGTGATGTTGAGAAAATATTGACCCCACACATAACGTTTTTGTTATTTTTGCATCTACGCGCATTATGTTGTATTTAATATTATGTTCTCTAGACTTAATATAAGAACCCTGTGGTGAATAGGAATGTTGTTTGATTCCGGCGACATTGTAGCCACTCGTCCCCCAAAATAGTCAGTTAGCTCTTGCTCTGATAACAACATATACTTGGGGTCTATATTTACGAAAAGGCGTTGTGTGAGTGGCGGATGGTACCGGTACCGGACATTCTTAGCCTCTTCGCGAACACCTGGTGTCATCACTGAAACTCAGTCATCAATTCACATCATTTTCATCGCTATTTTGCATTCAACGCCCAATGGAATCTGTTTCGTTGGATTATCGAGACTGGTTATTTTCTGGTGTTGACGTTTTATATTACGGTTGATGGAAGCGTTATCCTGTACTGGTATAATCCTCGATCACCAAATTAATTAGTTTAATTATACAATGGTGTTTCTTCATGAAACAGGGTTCGGTGCCACACACATGCAAAAAGGCTTTGTGCGAGTGGCTGCATGATGTTACCGGTAGGGCAGGACATACTTAGCCTGTTCGTGAACACCTGGTGTCATCACCGATTTTCCTCGGTAAACACCATCATATATACTCACTGTATAACTTATTGTAACGGACTTGTGACACTTTAATCAATGTCTGTCTGTCTGTCTGTACATGATATGACGCAAAAGAGTAGATCGGGGCTCATTGTAACACACTATCTGTTTCAATTAGACGTATTCAGTTCAATGTGATTTCAACATTTCTGAACAGTGAATATTATTCCATTCAGTCACTTCCCTTCAGTGTTTTAATCCACCTCAATCACATGTACATACAGTAGTTGTGTTGGTAAGCACGTAGTTCAAATAAGGGAGACCGTCTCCTTGGTCTAGTGGTACAGCGCCCGCCCAGAGAGCGGAAGGTTCGATCTCCGGCCGCGTCATACCAAAAGACGTTAAAAGATGGTACTTCCTGTTACCCTGTCTGGCGCTCGGCATTAAGGGGGTAAAACAAGGACTGGTCAGCTCGGAGTCAGTGCATTGTTTCTGAGTGGGGTGTTCATCTAAAACTGCGGCATGGTATCTCCGTGAGCTAGCACTATAAAATCGGCATTAGTCCGGACTAGTACAAGCAAAAAACACAACACACACGCGTGCATGCACGTCGCTATATAAGTGCAATAGTCCGCTCTACCAAAAGTAAATGGTCAATCCCAAACTATGGTTAAGGAAAATTTGGCACTTATATATTACGCTCTCATTTGTATTTTAATCTTATCTTTGCAGTTAGGTTTATCCATAAATAGTACAATTACTTCCATGGTTATTTGGGTTAAAGTCACAGTGACATAACAGAGATTATGTATCTCCCAAGACCATTCAGTCCTGACTTCACACGCAGAAACAATGCTTCTCAGTCTAGGCACCCTGCTCGTAGCGCAGTTCCTAGGAGGACACGCCCAAAGTTTAGCTCCTGGTAAGTATGTTAAACCATAAAAAATATGTATACTTTAAATCTTTATTTTGAATTAATGTTTATTGATACGAACATGCCCGTGAAGATCCGGGGTACAATATGTCTTCAGCAACCCATGCTTGCCGTAAAAGGCGACTACGCTTGTGGAAAGAGGCGACTAACGGGATCGGGTGGTCAAGCTCGCTGACTTGGTTGATGCATGTCATCGTATCCTAATTGCTTGGATCGATGCTCATCGATCGATGCTCATGATGTTAATCACTGGATAGTCTTCCCCAGACTAGATTATTTACAGACCGCCGTCATATAGATGGAATATTGCTGAGTGCGGCGTTAAACTAAAAACAAACAAACAAACACACAAATGATACGAACATGTGAGTATTTTTTCGATACCGTTTTTGTGCTCACGCTATCAAACACTGGTTGATTTCCTTCAGGAATGTATTTGCCTTTGTCTTCAATACCCGCCACACACTCAGGTACAACACATTATTCAGAGGCCCTAAAGCCTGGGCTATGCTGAGTGTGGGATTCATTAAATAACTTAGTATTATAGTGTTGTGATCCCATGAGAGAAGTTGTATTATTGAATAAGGCAATATTGTTACAATGACAATGGATGATACTATATGTAATGTATTCCTTTTGAAATTAAAATGTCATGACATTTATGCTTATCTTATCGTCAACCCGATATGTACTGTATGTTTCACTGGCTTTATTACGACAGGAGTCGTCTCCCTTTTCACTCCTCCCGAGATACCGACGCGAACTGTTCATACAGGCAACTCTTATTAAACTTGAGGACCGCCTCCGTGGTCTAGTGGTAGAGCGGCGGAGAGCGGAAGGTCCGGGGTCATACCAAAAGACGTTAAAAAATTGTACTTGTTGTTACAATGTCTGGCGCTCGGCATAAAGGGGCTAAAATAAGAACTTGTTGGTATTGTATTAAAAAGTCCATTCTGGCACCGTTGGCCATCGTTTCAGTTCTCCAGATTTGACTATGAAATAGGATCATTATTTAAGCATTTGATTCATGATGAATTGTCATTGGAACAACGCATTTGCAGTGCGGCTGAACTGCTTTGAATGAGCATTCTTCTGTGTGCATGCATGATAAGGATTTTGTCGGCTTTATTTCACACATGTTCAGCCAGTTAAAGATTAGATAACAAAGGCTTTGAATAAGCCATTTAACTTGTAATTACCATTTTCATTTTCCATATACTTGTTCGTTGTTAAGTCTTTCGAGCAGCAAAGCCTGAGATATTCTCGAAAATAAAATACTTGCATAAGAAACATTCCTTTAGATATCTATTGAGATAGCAATAAAATCCATTCTTTCAGCAGAGATTTCTTACGAATATGGAAAGGGCTTTGTCACTTTTATCAACTTAGTTTAGACTGCATATTTAATCATTACCACATACAGTAAAGTACGGTTATAACGAACTCAAAGGGACTACTAATTTTAGTTCGTTATAACCGTAGTTCGTTATAAGCATATATACAGCATGACTACAGCAAATAGTCGGGACCAAAAAAGTAAGTTCGTTATATCCGTCAGTTCGTTATAAGCGTGTTCGTTATAACCGTAGTTTACTGTACATTAATGCGACACTCTATTTTCAGCCAATCAGGAAACAGTAGTCTATTAATGGACATGACCCACATTTTTAGGTTTATGAAAACACAAACGCAAAAAATATTGCTTTGTTAGCCAATCAAATGCCAAGGAATCACTTGAAATTATGTGCTTGGTTAAACCACCAACATCCTCAAACATATTACAAGTGTAAGTAAAGTTTAACTGAGTGTATCATACCATCCTTCATATTGTGTTGATGGCCCAGCAAGATATATTCCTAAAAAAGAAACGCAAAACCACATTTTTGGTGTGAGAAGTAAATAAAAGGGTCGAAACCGCTTCCACAATCATAAGACATCCCTGAATCTGTTGTACGATTCCTACTATATCCTAGGCACGTGTTTATTAATCACTATCACTATCACTTAGTGATGATCACACATATCCGCTGCTTATCTGAACACTTGGTCATTAATGGCATCTTGCGAAAGGACAACAGTGGACACATGAAAACATTACACGGAGTCAAACCTGCTATTTCGGCGTAACAAATAACGCTTTACCCATTAGACTCCGCCATCGCCCCTGAAACGATAGAAGGAATCTCCTGCATTTTCTGCAAATCACATCTGCTTGTTACTTGTTGGTAGTTACTTACAACATTATAGAACATGGTCCACGGTAAAAACCAACCTTTGTCTCTTTGTATCTTGAAATTTAGCCTTGAATATTCCCCAAAATATATATCAAAATGTATTAAAATTATTTTATGTTCATTCTTCCCCGCCCTGTGCAAAGTTGGGTACCTTGGGCACGCCAGAAACCTATGGTTGTGGGTTGGAATAACGGTTCGCCCCGATTATGTTTCTAGGTTTGTTAGCTCGTGGGTTTCACCGAAGTGGTAAACGTCTGAAACCTGCATCACTTCGGGCTCTCCTCACACATTAAGCTGACACGCCGTGATATAACTGGAATACTGTTAAATGCGGCGTTAAACCTAATTCACTCACTCATTTAATGAAGCAATGTGGTGAAACTGTTAGACCACAGGTTTGAAAAGTCAGGTAAGAAGCAACCATCTGCCAACAGCGTATTCCCCTCCGTTTCGGTGATTCCCTGACAATCTCATTTTCAATATTTTACCACAATATATTGGATGCTTAAAAGAAAATGTTGATCAATGTATATTAAATATATCTGTTCATAATTCTTATGAATTAAAATGCAGGAGTATGTGGTTGTTTGTCAAGGCTTTCAAGCAAGGACATTCTCTCATTATGATGAAGAGCCACACGCCCTGTTTGAGACGAGAAATAGGATACATTGCATGAACTTATGTATACTCCAAAAATATATAGTGAGTGAGTGAGTATGGTTTTACGCCGCTTTTATCAATATTCCAGCAATATCTCGGCGGGGAACACCAGAAATGGGCTTCACACATTGTACCCATGTCGGAATTCGAACCCGGGTCTTTGATGTGACGAGCGAACGCTTTAACCACTAGGCTACCCGACCGCCCCTTAAAAAGAAATAAGATGATTAAAAAAACCAGAAACATCCTTAATTAAAAAAGACATAAAATGATAGAAATATAGAAACACCCTTACTCATTTATACTCAAAAGAAATTATAAAGAAATAGAAACACCCTTACTAATGTATACTCCAAAAAGTAATAAAATGATAAATAAATAGAAACATTCTTACTCTTGATGCCATCAACAATCAACCTTTTAAATTCCATGTTTAGACATTTTGTTATAACATCTATAATATATGTACTATGTTAAACACGTTTCACGGAGGATGGCAAGGAACGTCAGTGATTTCTCTCCACCAGCCCTTCGTTTCACCTGACCAAGTTTGTTTGGCTAATGTTGCATGTTTCCCTCCCCAGGTGTGTTTGACCCAAACTGTAGAGACCACCTGGACAATTGTAAGGAGTTCCAGTGGGACACGTGTATCAACGCGCTGTTTAAGCAATGGGTGTTTGACAACTGCCGCCAGCATTGCAAACTCTGCATTGGGCCTAGTACGTATATGCACTGTTATACTGCAATCTGGTTGATATTTATAACACTTAGTGATTTAAAGACATTACACAGCGTATGCTTGTTTGTCGACTGGACAAAGTAACATACACAATATAACTCACTATATATATCCACAGATATTTCTGGGAGTTCAAAACGTTTTGAAATTTACAAGATAGTATTAAACCTTAAACTAACAGGGATAAATGAAGCAAATATTGCACATGTTCTACTCTATTTTATTGATGTAACTAAAACGGAAGTAGTTATTATTCAATAGTGTTACAACGTGTTTCAATGTACGATGAAGCGGTAATAAAATCAGACGTATCCCAATCCAAATTGATCAGCCTTGTTCGTAGCAATTAACCAATCAGAATAAAGTGTTTGATGGTGTCATGATAGTTCTTGATAACCGATCCAGCGATAAGTGCGCCTTTGGTCAATGAGCAATGGTGAAAATATTCACTCCTCAAACGTTCTTAACCATCATCCTGAATTACAGCTGTATATTTGTTTGTTTTGTTTGTTTGTCGTTTAACGCCGCACACAGCAATATTCCTGCTATAGGACGGAAGTCTGTAAATAAGCCAGTATGGACCAGACCATCCAGTGATTGACATCATTAACATCGATCGACGCAATTGGGATACGATGACATGCATCAACCAAGTCAGCGAGCTTGAACACCCGATCCCGTCAGTCGCCTCTTTCGACAAGCATGGGTTGCTGAAGACCTATTCTACCCCGGATCCTAACGGGCCTCTTCAGCAAGTGATGAAACAGAACTTGTTACACCACGGACACCATTTCCATTATAGTTTAATTGTGTTACGTCTAATCAAGCTGTTTTCACGATGTTTGAATAAATATTATGATCCCTGTTTTGACCCCTAATCATAATAATGTGTCCCAGAGGTTTTGAATTCAACATACAGCACATCCTGATGCTCTCTACATCTAAACAATGTGTTCCGTAGCAACCCTGGTCACGACTACACCAACTCCTCCGTGTATTGACGTAGAGAGCAACTGCCAGAACTACCAAAACGATATGTGCTCCAAAGACCTCTACCGGGTTTGGGCGAAGGCTAACTGCAGGCAGACCTGTGGGTTCTGTGGTGCTATTCAGGGTATGTTCCCTCGCTTCTATGAGAACATTAATATGAACCATACGTTATAATGAGCACCAAATAGAATATGTTAAGAAGCAGCTCACGGTGTCTGTTCTATACGATATATAGAAGCTTTACACAGGGTATGTTCCCTCGCTTCTATGAGAACATTAATATGAACCATACGTTATAATAAGCACCAAATAGAATATGTTAAGAAGCAGCTCACGGTGTCTGTTCTATACGATATATAGAAGCTCTACACAGGGTATGTTCCCTCGCTTCTATGAGAGCATTAATATGAACCATACGTTATAATGAGCACCAAATAGAATATGTTAAGAAGCAGCTCACGGTGTCTGTTCTATACGATATATAGAAGCTCCACACAGGGTATGTTCACTCGCTTCTATGAGAACATTAATATGAACCATACGTTATGCACGAGCACCAAATAGAATATGTTCTATGTCTTGTTTATACGCAGCTCAGGGGGTATGTTCACGCTATCCTGAGGCACACTGCTAGGTATGATCTACATTTTATGCAGGGGCACCACATGGGTTCTATACGGTATGCACGAGCTACACACAGGGTATGTTATATACGGCACTCAATGTTCAATATGTTAATAATATTTAAATCATGAATTTGCTTTGACATAACTAACCCTACACTATATTTTGTATTTTTCAGTTGTGCCCACACCTGCAATTGGTTAGATTATACTGACACTGTAACCACTGCTATCGACTTTTATCTGACCAAAAATTAAATATCCCGCCAATGAGTTAGTGTTGTTTTTTACCTCTCACAAGGTCGTCAGGTGTGTCTACAGCAAGATAGATGGCTTTAAGAACACTTTGAAACTAGATTTGTCTTCGTTGCTACTCCACAAGCAGTCATGTCTTAGATCTTAAGAGCTCCATTACACAAAATATCAAATGCATGTTAGAGTTGTCATGAATATCGTTATGTTGAGAAAATATTGACCCCACACATAACGTTTTTGTTATTTTTGCATCTACGCGCATTATGTTGTATTTAATATTATGTTCTCTAGACTTATTATAAGAACCCTGTGGTGAATAGGAATGTTGTTTGATTCCGGCGACATTGTAGCCACCCGTTCCCCAAAATAGTCAGTTAGCTCTTGCTCTGATAACAACATATACTTGGGGCCTATATTTACGAAAAGGCGTTGTGTGAGTGGCGGATGTTACCGGTACCGGGCATGCTTAGCCTTTTCGCGAACACCTGGTGTCATCACTGAAACTCAGTGATCCATTCATATCATTTTCACTGCTATTTTGCCTTTAACGCCCAATGGAATTTGTTTCGTTGGATAATCGAGTCTGGTTATTCTCTGGTGTTGACGTTTTATATTACGGTTGATGGAAGCGTTATCCTGTACTGGTATAATCCTCGATCACCAAATTAATTAGTTTAATTATACAATGATGTTTCTTCATGAAACAGGGTTCGGTGCCACACAAATGCAAAAAGGCTTTGTGCGAGTGGCTGCATGATGTTACCGGTAGGGCAGGACGTACTTAGCCTGTTCGTGAACACCTGGTGTCATCACCGATTTTCCTCGGTAAACACCATCATAAATACTCACTGTATAACTTATTGTAACTGACTTGTGACACTTTAATCAATGTCTGTCTGTCTGTCTGTACATGATATGACGCAAAGGAGTAGATCGGGGCTCATTGTAACACACTATCTGTTTCAATTAGACGTATTCAGTTCAATGTGATTTCAACATTTCTGAACAGTGAATATTATTCCATTCAGTCACTTCCCTTCAGTGTTTTAATCCACCTCAATCACATGTACATACAGTAGTTGTGTTGGTATGCACGTGGTTCAAATAAGGGAGACCGCCCCCGTGGTCTAGTGGTACAGCGCCCGCCCAGAGAGCGGAAGGTTCGATCTCCGGCTGCGTCATACCAAAAGACGTTTAAAGATGGTACTTGTTGTTACCCTGTCTGGCGCTCGGCATTAAGGGGGTAAAACAAGGACTGGTCGGCTCGGAGTCAGTGCATTGTTTCTGAGTGGGGTGTTCATGTAAAACTGCGGCATGGTATCTCCGTGAGCTAGCACTATAAAATCGGCATTAGTCCGGACTAGTACAAGCAAAAAACACAACACACACGCGTGCATGCACGTCGCTATATAAGTGCAATAGTCCGCTCTACCAAAAGTAAATGGTCAATCCCAAACTATGGTTAAGGAAAATTTGGCACTTATATATTACGCTCTCATTTGTATTTTAATCTTATCTTTGCAGTTAGGTTTATCCATAAATAGTACAATAACTTCCATGGTTATTTGGGTTAAAGTCACAGTGACATAACAGAGATTATGTATCTCCCAAGACCATTCAGTCCTGACTTCACACGCAGAAACAATGCTTCTCAGTCTAGGCACCCTGCTCGTAGCGCAGTTCCTAGGAGGACACGCCCAAAGTTTAGCTCCTGGTAAGTATGTTAAACTATAAACTATATGTATATTTTAAATCTTTATTTTAAATTAATGTTTATTGATACGAACATGCCCGTGAAGATCCGGGGTACAATATGTCTTCAGCAACCCATGCTTGCCGTAAAAGGCGACTACGCTTGTGGAAAGAGGCGACTAACGGGATCGGGTGGTCAAGCTCGCTGACTTGGTTGATGCATGTCATCGTATCCTAATTGCTTGGATCGATGCTCATGATGTTAATCACTGGATAGTCTTCCCCAGACTAGATTATTTACAGACCGCCGTCATATAGATGGAATATTGCTGAGTGCGGCGTTAAACTAAAAACAAACAAACAAACAAACAAATGATACGAACATGTGAGTATTTTTTCGATACCGTTTTTGTGCTCATGCTATCAAACACTGGTTGATTTCCTTCAGGAATGTATTTGCCTTTTTTCTTCAATACCCGCCACACACTCAGGTACAACACATTATCCAGAGGCCCTAAAGCCTGGGCTATGCTGAGTGTGGGATTCCTTAAATAACTTAGTATTATAGTGTTGTGATCCCATGAGGGAAGTTGTATTATTGAATAAGGCAATATTGTTACAATGACAATGGATGATACTATATGTAATGTATTCCTTTTGAAATTAAAATGACATGACCTTTATGCTTATCTTATCGTCAACCCGATATGTACTGTATGTTTCACTGGCTTTATTACGACAGGAGTCGTCTCCCTTTTCACTCCTCCCGAGATACCGACGCGAACTGTTCATACAGGCAACTCTTATTAAACTTGAGGACCGCCTCCGTGGTCTAGTGGTAGAGCGGCGGAGAGCGGAAGGTCCGGGATCATACCAAAAGACGTTAAAAAATGGTACTTGTTGTTACAATGTCTGGCGCTCGGCATAAAGGGGCTAAAATAAGAACTTGTTGGTATTGTATTAAAAAGTCCATTCTGGCACCGTTGGCCATCGTTTCAGTTCTCCAGATTTGACTATGAAATAGGATCATTATTTAAGCATTTGATTCATGATGAATTGTCATTGGAACAACGCATTTGCAGTGCGGCTGAACTGCTTTGAATGAGCATTCTTCTGTGTGCATGCATGATAAGGATTTTGTCGGCTTTATTTCACACATGTTCAGCCAGTTAAAGATTAGATAACAAAGGCTTTGAATAAGCCATTTAACTTGTAATTACCATTTTCATTTTCCATATACTTGTTCGTTGTTAAGTCTTTCGAGCAGCAAAGCCTGAGATATTCTCGAAAATAAAATACTTGCATAAGAAACATTCCTTTAGATATCTATTGAGATAGCAAAAAAATCCATTCTTTCAGCAGAGATTTCTTACGAATATGGAAAGGGCTTTGTCACTTTTATCAACTTAGTTTAGACTGCATATTTAATCATTACCACATACAGTAAAGTACGGTTATAACGAACTCAAAGGGACTACTAATTTTAGTTCGTTATAACCGTAGTTCGTTATAAGCATATATACAGCATGACTACAGCAAATAGTCGGGACCAAAAAAGTAAGTTCGTTATATCCGTCAGTTCGTTATAAGCGTGTTCGTTATAACCGTAGTTTACTGTACATTAATGCCAAGGAATCACTTGAAATTATGTGCTTGGTTAAACCACCAACATCCTCAAACATATTACAAGTGTAAGTAAAGTTTAACTGAGTGTATCATACCATCCTTCATATTGTGTTGATGGCCCAGCAAGATATATTCCTAAAAAAGAAACGCAAAACCGCATTTTTGGTGTGAGAAGTAAATAAAAGGGTCGAAACCGCTTCCACAATCATAAGACATCCCTGAATCTGTTGTACGATTCCTACTATATCCTAGGCACGTGTTTATTAATCACTATCACTATCACTATAACTTAGTGATGATCACACATCTCCGCTGCTTATCTGAACACTTGGTCATTAATGGCATCTTGCGAAAGGACAACAGTGGACACATGAAAACATTACATGGAGTCAAACCTGCTATTTCGGCGTAACAAAAAACGCTTTACCCATTAGACTCCGCCATCGCCCCTGAAACGATAGAAGGAATCTCCTGCATTTTCTGCAAATCACATCTGCTTGTTTCTTGTTGGTAGTTACTTACAACATTATAGAACATGGTCCACGGTACAAACAAACCTTTGTCTCTTTGTATCTTGAAATTTAGCTTTGAATATTCCTTAAAATATGTATCAAAATGTATTAAAATTATTTAATGTTCATTCTTCCCCGCCCTGTGCAAAGTTGGGTACCTTGGGCACGCCAGAAACCTATGGTTGTGGGTTGGAATAACGGTTCGCCCCGATTATGTTTCTAGGTTTGTTAGCTCGTGGGTTTCACCGAAGTGGTAAACGTCTGAAACCTGCATCACTTCGGGCTTTCCTCACACATTAAGCTGACACGCCGTGATATAACTGGAATACTGTTAAATGCGGCGTTAAACCTAATTCACTCACTCAATGAAGCAATGTGGTGAAACTGTTAGACCACAGGTTTGAAAAGTCAGGTAAGAAGCAACCATCTGCCAACAGCGTATTCCCCTCCGGTTCGTTGATTCCCTGACAATCTCATTTCCAATATTTTACCACAATATATTGGATGCTTAAAAGAAAATGTTGATCAATGTATATTAAATATATCTGTTCATAATTCATATGAAATAAAATGCAGGAGCATGTGGTTGTTTGTCAAGGCTTTCAAGCAAGGACATTCTCTCATTATGATGAAGAGCCACACGCCCTGTTTGAGACGAGAAATAGGATACATTGCATGAACTTATGTATACTCCAAAAATATATAGTGAGTGAGTGAATGAGTATGGTTTTATGCCGCTTTTAGCAATATTCCCAGCAATATCACGGCGGGGAACACCAGAAATGGGCTTCACACATTGTACCCATGTCGGAATTCGAACCCGGGTCTTTGACGTGACGAGCGAACGCTTTAACCACTAGGCTACCCGACCGCCCCTTAAAAAGAAATAAGATGATTAAAAAAACAGAAACATCCTTACTTATGTATAATTAAAAAAGACATAAAATGATAGAAATATAGAAACACCCTTACTCATTTATACTCAAAAGAAATTATAATATAATTATGTATACTCCAAAAAGTTATAAAATGATAAATAAATAGAAACATTCTTACTCTTGATGCCATCAACAATCAACCTTTTAAATTCCATGTTTAGACATTTTGTTATAACATCTATAATATATGTACTATGTTAAACACGTTTCACGGAGGATGGCAAGGAACGTCAGTGATTTCTCTCCACCAGCCCTTCGTTTCACCTGACCAAGTTTGTTTGGCTAATGTTGCATGTTTCCCTCCCCAGGTGTGTTTGACCCAAACTGTAGAGACCACCTGGACAATTGTAAGGAGTTCCAGTGGGACACGTGTATCAACGCGCTGTTTAAGCAATGGGTGTTTGACAACTGCCGCCAGCATTGCAAACTCTGCATTGGGCCTAGTACGTACATGTATATGCACTGTTATACTGCAATCTGGTTGATATTTATAACACTTAGTGATTTAAAGACATTACACAGCGTATGCTTGTTTGTCGACTGGACAAAGTAACATACACAATATAACTCACAATATATATCCACAGATATTTCTGGGAGTTCAAAACGTTTTGAAATTTACAAGATAGTATTAAACCTTAAACTAACAGGGATTAATGAAGCAAATATTGCACATGTGCTAATCTATTTTATTGATGTAACTCAAACGGAAGTAGTTATTATTCAATAGTGTTACAACGTGTTTCAATGTACGATGAAGCGGTAATAAAATCAGACGTATCCCAATCCAAATTGATCAGCCTTGTTCGTAGCAATTAACCAATCAGAATAAAGTGTTTGATGGTGTCATGATAGTTCTTGATAACCGATCCAGCGATAAGTGCGCCTTTGGTCAATGAGCAATGGTGAAAATATTCACTCCTCAAACGTTCTTAACCATCATCCTGAATTACAGCTGTATATTTGTTTGTTTTGTTTGTTTGTCGTTTAACGCCGCACACAGCAATATTCCTGCTATAGGACGGAAGTCTGTAAATGTATGGACCAGACCATCCAGTGATTGACATCATTAACATCGATCGACGCAATTGGGATACGATGACATGCATCAACCAAGTCAGCGAGCTTGAACACCCGATCCCGTCAGTCGCCTCTTACGACAAGCATGGGTTGCTGAAGACCTATTCTACCCCGGATCCTAACGGGCCTCTTCAGCAAGTGATGAAACAGAACTTGTTACACCACGGACACCATTTCCATTATAGTTTAATTGTGTTACGTCTAATCAAGCTGTTTTCACGATGTTTGTATAAATATTATGATCCCTGTTTTGACCCCTAATCATAATAATGTGTCCCAGACGTTTTGAATTCAACATACAGCACATCCTGATGCTCTCTTCATCTAAACAATGTGTTCCGTAGCAACCCTGGTCACGACCACACCAACTCCTCCGTGTATTGACGTAGAGAGCAACTGCCAGAACTACCCGGACGATATGTGCTCCAAAGACCTCTACCAGGTTTGGGCGAAGGCTAACTGCAGGCAGACCTGTGGGTTCTGTGGTGCTATTCAGGGTATGTTCCCTCGCTTCTATGAGAACATTAATATGAACCATACGTTATAATGAGCACCAAATAGAATATGTTAAGAAGCAGCTCACGGTGTCTGTTCTATACGATATATAGAAGCTCTACACAGGGTATGTTCCCTCGCTTCTATGAGAACATTAATATGAACCACACGTTATGCACGAGCACCAAATAGAATATGTTCTATGTCTTGTTTATACACAGCTCAGGGGGTATGTTCACGCTATCCTGAGGCACACTGCTAGGTATGATCTACATTTTATGCAGGGGCACCAAATGGGTTCTATACGGTATGCACAAGCTACACACAGGGTATGTTATATACGGCACTCAATGTTCAATATGTTAATTATATTTAAATCATGAACTTGCTTTGAAATAACTAACCCTACACTATATTTTGTATTTTTCAGTTGTGCCCACACCTGCAATTATACTGGCACTGTAACCACTGCTATCGACTATTATCTGACCAAAAATTAAATATCCCGCCAATGAGTTAGTGTTGTTTTTTACCTCTCACAAGGTCGTCAGGTGTGTCTACAACAAGATAGATGGCTTTAAGAACACTTTGAAACTAGATTTGTCTTCGTTGCTACTCCACAAGCAGTCATGTCTTAGATCTTAAGAGCTCCATTACACAAATTATCAAATGCATGTTAGAGTTGTCATGAATATCGTGAGGTTGAGAAAATGTGTGACCCCACACATAACGTTTTTGTTATTTTTGCATCTACGCGCATTATGTTGTATTTAATATTATGTTGGCCAATATCGGCTTATACATCATGATGTCAGTGCAGAGTTGCGTCCCTTGGGCACGCCAGAAACCTATGATTGTGGGTTCGAATCCTGGTTCGCCCCGATTATGTTTCTAGGTTAGTCAGCACCATACCGGTGCTCGTGGATTTCACCGAAGTGGTAAACGTCAGAGACCTGCATCACTTCGGGCTTTCCTCCCACATGAAGCTGACACGCGGTGATATAACTGGATTACTGTTAAAAGCGCCGTTAAACCCAACTCACTCTTTCGATATTGCATCAAATCATATTTCTTCTTAACGCATGGATAAAGCCTCTTTAGAAGGTATCGGGCATACGTTTGAGATTAAACCAACAACATTAGTTTTTTTCTCAAGTAGAGAGATAACAGTCTAGTTCTCAAATACGATATGTATTCCAATGAAACTTCCATTCCTACATGGTCTAACAACATGTAACATAAGGCGTCTTAGAAGTGACACTGACACAGAGGGTGAGAACGAGAATACAACGACATGATGAGTGAGTGAGTATGGTTTTACGCCGCTTTTTGCAATATTCCAGCAATAGCACGGCAGGGGACACCAGAAATGGGCTTCACACATTGTACCCATGTGGGGAATAGAACCCGGGTCATCGACGTGACGAGCGAACGCTTTAACCACTAGGCTACCCGACAGTCCCTCGACAGGATGAACATACATCAAATCCGTAATGAATGCAAACAAGTAATGCATATGAACGTGTTTATTATCATCTATCTGATATATACTAACGGAAAGATGTAACTGTGTTTCATATTAAGTTCAATAAAAATCAATTTATTCTGAAATTAAATGATTCATCTTTCAATACATAGTCATGAAACTTCGCATCGACGTTGAGGTCGTGATCCACTATGTGCACATGCATATTCATGCACGGCGCACAATTTAGATGTTTGCGTGTTTGTTTGGAGCATGATACTCACACACGTGTATTTTAAACAATGATTGTTTAGCTATCAGGTGCTCGTAAAACACGTGCATGGCTTGCTGATAAATCAACGTCTACACGTTGTGGTTTTGCCGCAAACAGGAATGGAGTAAAATGAAGTTGCAAGACATTTTAATATTCACCGAAACACAATATTATCAGTTTGGCAACACTCCTGACTTGCCACTGGCCGGTCGTCCACGTGTGACGTCACGTCAATATTCAGTTAGTTCTTCTACGAAATCGATACCAAACTGTCTCATTAACAGCTCGGAAAATTCCCAGGTTGAGACCACTTTGTGGCAGAACCCGAACCGGACGCAACCGATCGTGGGAGCACAACATCCGGTCCCCGCGTCCAGCGATACGCCCAGTTTGGCTTCCTCGTCACCGTCCGGAAAGCCTAGCTTGGTGTGAACAACAACCGAGGTTCAGAAGACAAGACTGGAACCGTATACTTTTCACAGCCACGATGGTCGTGCAAGGCTCTACGGGTGTCCAGGGGCGGTCGGGTAGCACAGTGGTTAAAGTCTTAGCTCGTCACGCCGAAGACCCTGGTTCGATTCCCGACATGGGTACACTGTGTGGAGCCCATTTCTGGTGTCCCCCGACGTGATATTGCTGTAATATTGCTAAAAGCGGCATAAAACCATACTCACTCACAACAGGTGTCCAGGAGAACGTTTTAGCGACGCGTTACTCAGCGTCGTCAGTTTTGTGGGGGTTTATATGCAGCACACCTACTCTTTTCCGTCGGTATAGATCTTATTCAATCTTCCATAATCAAGATAAAGTTTACAAAGGAACAAGTCGTTAGTTACATGTCAATTAACAGTTTTCGGCAAGAGTTGATCACTAGAACAGCTAGCCTCGAGTGAGTGATCGAGTTAGTTGGGTTTGATTAGGATTTCAATATATCGAGGCAGAGTCGCTGCATGTTGTTTCGGAAATTTCGCGGTGACGCAGTTCGTAGACGTTTGCCACAAACCCACGATATGGTGCTAACAAACCAGGGATCATAATCGATCAAACGATAAGCGGATCCTGGCAGCCTTGCACATGTCCATAGACAGCCTGTCCATCCCCGACATACCGGGTTTTAATCGACATGGTATTAAACCAATACATAGTCTAGTGTGCTTTCAATGTCACCTATATGTACTTACATTTGAACTTGTTATCAGTGTGCACTTTACGGTCCATGAGTGAGTGAGCGCGTGTTTCACGCAGCTTTGAACAGTATTCCAGTTATGTTACGGTGTGTCAGCTTGGTGTGGGAGCAAGGCCTGAAGTGATGCAGGTCTTAGGCATTTACAACGTTGGTAAACGTCACGAGTCTGGGTATGGTGCTGACAAACCTAGAAACACAATCGGAGCGAACCGGGATTCGAACCAAAGACCATCGGTTTCTGGCGTGCTCAATGAACGCAACTCTGCACAGCGAATTGCGGAGCCTGGGTCACCCGTGCCCCCCTTTTGGTCCATGAATAATTACAATGCACTAGTAGTTCCAGCCACTCACCTACGACCGTGTTGATTTAGATACCTGGGATTTCAGTTTGGAACAACATGTTGCGGTGACTGCTTCAAGGCGTACAACTTTTCAGCATATTTGTTTTGTACATTTGGGCATGTTGCTGAGTACCTCCAGGGTGTGCAGAGAACAATAAGATGGCCGGTCCCTTAAAATATTGGACCACACAGAACTTCATCAGAGGTTAGGTGAAATGGGGTTTAATGTTGCGTCCAAGATTATTGCACTTATATAGCGACGTGCATCCACGTGTGAGTGTGGCTGATTGTACTAGTCCCGACTGATGCCGATTTATAGTGCAAGTCCACATGCCGCGGTTTAACATGAATACACTGTAGACTGACTCCGATCCGACCAGTCCTTATTTTAGCCCCTCATAATGCCGAGCGCCAGACAGGGTTACATCAAGATGCATCTTTTAACGTCTTTTGGTATGACGCGGCCGGGTATCCGGGCGGACATTCTACCACTAGACCACGGAGGCGGTGAATTTCATCAGAATGTTTATCATATCGATGATAACGTTTCAAATGACCTTTAAGTACCTAGAACCCTCTTAAATTCGCACGATTAAAAAATGGATAGACGAAGTAGCGTATGGAGGGACTCAACCCACAGAAATACGAGAATCTGCACTTTACCAACAAAGTGTTCAATGGGTTAGATCGCTGACTTTGTCTGCTGGCGATTAGGTGCCTCGCCCGGACGGGACTCAAACCCAAAAAGTACGAGAATCTGTACTTTACCAAGAAATATAACATTTGTTACATAGGAAAATATACCACTCTATTCCTGTAGCACGAACGTGGGGTGTATTTGATCCTTGACTGCTTCCACACTTTTTACAACCACTTCTTGTTGACTGTTTCCGTTTTATCTGTAAGAAGAAACGTTTATCGGTGACCAAACCTGGTGCCACAGATAAAGTCTGGACCGGGATCGTTATCTGAAGAATCGTTATCTGAATTCAATACTGTTTCGGGTCAATCCCATTCCGTGTGTACGTGTACACCATGAAGGAGGTGATTCTGGGACTGCTTCCCCTCCTATTGGCTGTGGTCCTGGTGGATGCCATGTCTCCACCACCCCTACGTGAGTACGATCTACACCACCCGACAAATGATACAAATGCTCATTCAAGAATATATGACTCCCTTCTTTCCGACACGGTGGTATGGTATAACTGTATTGAACACAAACACAATAGTCTGTCTCACGGCCCCTAAGCCATATTATTTTCCCTTCTCCCCAACCCTTACTGTAATGTTATAGCCCTAAATGAAGTAAGTCTAGGTTCAGAATCTCCCATCTCACAGAGGCTCCTTTTCAATTTAAAGCTGTTTGTGTCTATCAAAATTACATACTTTCTGACTGTGTAAGTCTTCTCACACAATAACGTACATATTTCGGATAAGTTGGTGGGAGGGTAGTTGATACCATACCGATATTATTTAAGGAAAGTGATTCTTTCACGGTGTTCATATTGAGACCGTTATAGATTATCATTAGTTGTCTGAGATATGTCCTTGCTCAGTTAATCCTATACAACCATGAGAATATACAGCCGTGGTGGAATATTGGGAATACACTAAACACTACCAGCAACCGGAGACAATGTCTTGGTGGTGCATCATTCTGCTTACTGTGAAATATCTATACAAAATCGTTCACGATCAGGTTTTTCAACATTATAGGCATCAGTAAAGCTTTCAAAAACGTTTGTTTTAGATATGTGGAGGACATTTCCAAATTTCACACATTAGCAATTCCCTACTTTGACTTTTACCATATGAGCCCGTGTTTATATTGGTGAACAATCGACTTGCCTTTACATGTGTTTGTGACAGGAGTCGAATAATCACTATTTGACATTGATTCATTGACACGTGCTCATGATATACGCAATCGCGACAAAAACCCTTTTCCTTTACAATTAACGATTGCTGACTGACGCTCCAAGCGACTTGCCACCTGTCATGCATGTTAAGTCCCAGCTTCATTATAGATAAATAAGCATAAATGTGAAACAGGTAAAGTCAATTTATCCGTGTCCATTCAAATGAAATTGTATAATATTTATTGCATATAATGTCCCATCAGAAGGTAATACGTACTTCTGTAATTTCATTCACTGTCATGTGTAAAATTGTTTACTTGAACTTATATAAAGTGAGAGAAACATGAGTGGCAGTCAACACACGGGACTCGTGACCCACGGTCACATTCTTGGCCGACGCATACCAGTGTCCGTGTGATAAAGCCTCTACATACAATAAGACTTATGTCTTATGTTCGATCTCATATGGTCAGCCTATGACCTTGTTACGACCGTTACTTCCCTAACTATACTTAGGTTAAGTACCTGGCATAAGTAACATTATCATGATGATGTGTTCATGAATCACTATCATATAGCGATGATACCAGGTGTTCGCGAAGTGGCACCCGTCACAAACACATGCAAAGGCATGTCAATTGTTCACCTGAAAAACAAACTTTTGAGAAATCGTATGACGCTCTTTGAAATCTTTGTATAAATAGCATGCTACCTCAAAAGGTTGTGAACTGTAGACACCTAAAGGATGGATCTGCTGGAATAATGATCGAAATCAATCATTTTGCGATGGCAGACAAAGTGGGGTATGTTTTAATCATTTGAACCTAGGGTTTCTATGGCCTTGTCCTTCTTAAAGTTCTGGTACACCTCAGGGGCGGTGGGGTAGCCTAGTGGTTAAAGCGTTCGCTCGTCACGCCGAAGACCCGGGTTCGATTCCTGACATGGGTACAATGTGTGAAGCCCATTTCTGGTGTCCCCCGCCGTGATATTGCTGGAATATTGCTAAAAGCGGCGTAAAACGTTACTCACTCACTCACACTGGTACACCTGAAGAAAGGCATGTTATGAAGTGTCCTTCTCGGTGTACCGGACTCGCTAACTCTGACCACTCCCTCCTACTTGGGATACACGTGTGTGTGGCGTGTCTAGATGTGTCTATATGATTGCTACGTGTTACAGCTTGCACAGATTTCCTGCCTAACTGCGACTCCTACGCAGATTCCGCCTGTACCGGGACCTACGAGTCGTGGGCAAGAGTGAAATGCGCGCGCAGATGTGGCTTCTGTGGTTGGTATCCTTCAGTGAGACACATCACGATTTGTTATACTGCTTTATTGGATGATATGAAATAAATCAGTGACATAAATAGTATTATAATAATAATGAATGTGCAATGTGAGTGAAAGGTTAATCCCTGTACTCAATTATTTTTCAATTCAAGGGAGAAGTTAAACATTATTCGTGAACTAATAATGCATGAAATGTTATTGCTTCTGTTATGTGGTGACATTAGATGAAAAAAAGTTACTTCAACTGTGACGATGAAGACAAGTCTCTTCGTCGGATCTGAACAGTA
Source organism: Haliotis rufescens (assembly GCF_023055435.1). Lineage (NCBI taxonomy): Eukaryota > Metazoa > Mollusca > Gastropoda > Lepetellida > Haliotidae > Haliotis > Haliotis rufescens. The sequence continues at coordinate 20,763,094 of NW_025963779.1, forward strand.
TTATAGGTATATCACGGTGTGGCAGCTTGACGGAGACACCCACGAGCACGCGTATCGTGCTGGCAGTCCTTGAAACAAAATCAGTAGTAGTAGTAGTATGTTTGTTGGTTAACGCCGCACTCAGAAATATTCCAGCTATATGACGGCGGTATGTAAAGAATCGACTCTGGACCAGATAAACCAGTGATTGACATCATCAGCATCCATCCAAACAATTGGGATACGATGACATGCATCAACCAAGTCAGCGAGCCTGACCACCCGATCCCGTTAGTCGCCATTTACGACAAGCATAGTCACCTTTTACGGCAAGTAGTAGTAGTAGTAGTAGTAGTAGTAGTAGTAGTAGTAGCAGTAGTAGTGACAAAACAGTTAACTCAATCATTCATTCACACACAACACACGGGCTGTAGTTGCAAATGCTTTGCCCCCGTGTTCAAATACAAATTAGTCAGTAGATCGGGTATTATGAATTAATTCGCTCTGAATTACCAGGATATAAATGACAGCTAACCTTTCTAAAGATACATCTCCAAAATGATATGTTTTGACATAAGTAACTGAATTGTATTATTAATTCCTGCATTTGTCATATAGGTAAAGTCTTCTACATATGTAGGGGCGGTCGGGTAGCCTAGTGGTTAAAGCGTTCGCTCGTCACGTCAAAGACACGGGTTGGATTCCCCACATGGGTACAATGTGTGAAGCCCATTTCTGGTGGCCCCCGCCGTGATATTGCTGGAATATTGCTAAACGGCGTAAAACCATACTTACTCACTCACTCACTCTTCTACATTTGTTACTCATGCTGTCAGTCACTGGTTAACAAAGATAATCATCCTCGATTTTCCTTCCATTCTGTTATCATAAAACCCGGACCAGTTCGCCACCCATGCCTCTTTCCGGAACTGACGCCTCAGTCTCTCACGCCAATCGAAACGCTTTTTGTCAGAAATGATCTTCTGGAAAGAAAGTTTTCATGAGTATTGAGACAGGAACAAAAAAGTCCCAGTTCCCAGTTGTATTTGATACGTTTCAATGCGAGCCCAGTAGGCCTCCTGGTAAATTATACTGCTTTTTCAAAAAGGAAAGAACAGAGTAATTTGAATGGACGGAAATTTGAAGCGTCCTGTCATTCGAATGAGACTCAAAATGAAGCTAAGGTGTTGAATTGGCCCAAGGAATTTATCATAATAGAATGGATATATAACTACACCGGATCGAGGATGGGGACTTAAGACAGAATGTTTTACCGCTGCTAGGTTCCCCACCGCCCGCCTCCCCGCCTCCCCTGTGTAAAGACCATCTGGACAACTGTAACCAGTTCCAGGCTGACACGTGCACCAACAGCTTCTACCGGAAATGGGCGGAGGATAACTGCCGGAAGTCGTGTGGGTTCTGTGGCAGCACCACGCCTGGTAATGAGCTGATTGGTCGAACTCAGTATTAACTCTCATTCTCACTATTGAAAGGAAAGTTAACACAACTTCAGTATGTTAAACGAATGCTTACTCTATGTTTGCCTCTGATACGAGTCAACAGTTATTCTATGCGCACAAAAATCAAAATATCGCCGACAATACAACAGTTAATGCAACTGGCAAGACTTCATGTTGCAGGTGTGCCCACCCCTCCGATGCCCACAAGACATTTTTAGGATGAAAACAGTCGCCTACCTTCTACATTGTTGATTCTCTTCACAATAAATGTCTTGCCAACACGGAGGTATTATGGTACTTTTTTAGTGAACTCTTTTCCTCATTCAGACCGCCTCCGTGGTCTAATGGTAGAGCGTCCGCCCGGAGAGCGGAAGGTCCGGGGTTCGATCCCCAGCCGCGTCATACCAAAAGACGTTAAAAGATGGTACCTGTTGTTATCCTGTCTGGCGCTCGGCATTAAGGGGCTAAAACAAGGACTGGTCGGCTCGGAGTCAGTATACTGTGTCTGAGTGGGGTATTCATGTTAAACTGCGGTATGGTATCTCAGTGTGCTAGCACTATAAATCGGCATCAGTCCGGACTAGTACAAGCAGCCACACACACACATACACATACACGTGCATGCACGTCGCTATATAAGTGCAATAATCTTGGACGCGACGTTAAACCCCATTTCACCTCTTTTCCTCATTCTGTGGTAGGGGGTCTGAGCTATCATCATTAATTAATTCATGAACTAATTAACATTTGACATGGTCCGGACAGGCCTCGAACTATAATCAGGGCGAACCAGGATTCGACACAACGGCCTCGGGCTTCTGGCACGCGCGAAAGAACGCACAGTGAACTGCAGCGCTTCGGGGCATCTGTGTCAAATATAAACGAAGGGAATAGTGTATAGTGGTTTCCATATTCAACCTGAGTAGTACTCCTACTGATTGTGATGGTCGATGAGTTGTCATTGGAACATGGACAACACGCCACGTTACTGTGGAGCAAAGAATATTTTCCTTGACCGTGGTAAGTATCGAGCTGAGGTTTCGTCTCCAGACTCTCCGCAAATGATATTTAAGACACAAAACACATCTTGGGTGTTTCACGTAATTTGTCTGTAACGGTTGAGAAATTATTACACAGTCAGAAACGTTTGTGTGGACAGTATGTTTGACCATCAAAACCGGAGAAAATCCTCGAGAATATTCTATGATTCTGTGAATGCATATTAACGCTTCCTTATTGCCTATTTACAAGCATTGAGTAACGGTGTGTCTGTCTACATGTGGAAGATAAGTAATATGTTGGGTACACGTGTTTGTTTGTTGGCTAACGCCGCACTCAGCAATAATCCAGCTATATGATGGTGGTCTGTAAATAATCGCGTCTGGACCAGACAATGCAGTGATTGACATCATGCGCATCGATCTTCTCAATTGGGATCGATGACATGCATCAGCCAAGTCACCGAGCCTGACCACCCGATCCCTTTAGTCAACTTTTACGGCAACATGGGATGCTGAAGACCTATGATACCCCGGATCTTCACGTGTGGGGTACACATGTACCCAGTGTGTATCATCAGGAAAGTTATAAGTAACCTGTACTTTTCTCTTGCGATTTAACGTTTTACCTTCCCTTATGCATTAAAAACAGTATATTTTCAGAATTCAATATCGAGAATACTACAATACATATACGAATTATCTGAATTTCCTACATTGACCTCATAAATTATTAGTTGTAGGCTTATTTTCTTTTTCTTCTTCATGAAGTATTTCTGCAAGGAAAAGGGTATGTTATTGCATCATGAGCATGTATACTGCATTCGACCTATTGTGCACTAAGCTGGTATATGGAATGAAATATATAAGCATCAGTAGCATGTGTGAGTGAATATTGTTCCAGTCATCAATATACGTTGCAGCAGTTCCATCGAGGCTGAATGTATCCCTCGGTGCCGGGCAGCAGTCCAAGTGGGCGGGGTTTGGTGTCACACACAATCAGCCAGGTCACAAACCGTTACCCCTTGATCAAAAGATGTTCTAGGTTTAATAAGCATATCGTATGCAGTACATAATTGTACATGTCCCAAATATGTTTGCAGTAGTATTGGTGGAAGAATATTAATGTGGTACCTTCACCCTAATTTAACCATGCATGTTTTGAGGAACAAGAGTGCCACCACACTCAATGTTTTCAAGGGATGAGGGAGTCAGGACTGCAGAGTAAACGTGGAGCAGTTTCATGCCAAAATTTGTTTGGGAGTTGATGGAAACAATTTCCATCAAAATTATCCGCCTCACATAGATGGTCGCTTGAGTTGATTCGATCACGGTTTTCCATCAACCTGCACATGTGTCCGTTGGAGGAGAGGGGTGTACATAAGTACTCTCCCTCAATGACTGGTGGCAATGTCATCTCTGACTGTTTCACTTTCAATATACTGATCATGCAGTCATCATCCAGTTAACTGAAATAAGACAATTATCACGTAAGCATGATAATTTGTCTTCTTGACAAATAATTGCCAGAAAAATGTGTGTCTTGTTCTTCTGTAGAATAGATGTGCCAAACTGTCAGTTGGGGCTAAACATTTTGGCACTACTCACCCAGATAACTGAAACATGACACACTAAATGCATAATGTTCTTGAAGGGCAGAGGTGATTATCAGCCAATGCACTATCTTCAATCACTAATAAATTTAACACTGTTGTGGGTGGAAATCCAATGTTACGTTTGTCAATTGTATCGACACAGCAGATTTTGGTCAGCGTTTGATAGTATGGGCAACGATGGGTCAGACAACTTACGTATTGTAACCACTCCGTCATAATTGAGTGAGTAAGTATGGGTTTACGCCGTTTTTAGCAATATCCCAGCAATATCACGGCGGGGGACACCAGAAATGGGCTTCACACATTGTACCCATCTCGGGAATCGAAACCGGGTCTCCGGCGTGATGAGCGAACGCTTTAACCACTAGGCTACCCGACCGCCCCACTCCGTCATAATATTAGTCGTGTCTCGCAATAACAAACCTGGGATGGTGGGGATCTTATGTGCCAAGAAATCACCCCTTACTGTCAGTAATTCAAGTCCTAGATGGTTTAGGTGAAACCCACCAGCAGGGGTTATTGTACCAACAAACCATGAACAAAATCTGGATATTACGGGATTCGAACCCAGGATCATGAGCAAACCGACTTGTGGTAATGAATACGTCTGGGCCACCAGTACCACGTTAAAACCTACTGTGGGACTATTCTGTCTTATTGGTTTTTTTAACAGACAGATCGTTGAGTTGAAGCCTTCAACTAACCTCGCGATAGACGGGTCATGTGCTGACCTACATTCCGGACACAAGTGATAACACACTGTTGGGGTCGTCGACGGGCAGGCAGGTGTCCATTGTGTGATTCATTTGCGGTCAAGTGGGCAGGTATGTTTTGCCTTGCGACATAACATAGATCTGTTTTCATTCAATATGCATTTAGGAGATACATTTAAAACACACAATCGTTATACACGTTTAGTGTACTCAATCGTTGTAGACATTTAATAGAAACAATCGTTATACACATTTAGTGTACTCAATCGTTGTAGACATTTAATAAAAACAACCGTCTAGACATTTAGTGTACCCAATCGTTGAAGACATTTAAAACACACAATCGTTATAGACATTTATTGTACTCAATCGTTGTAGACATTTAATACACACTATCGTTATACACATTTAGTGTACTCAATCGTTGTAGACATTTAATACACACAATCGTTATACACATCTAGTGTACTCAATCGTTGTAGACATTTAATACAAACAATCGTTATACACATTTAGTGTACTCAATCGTTGTAGACATTTAATACAAACAATCGTTATACACATTTAGTGTACTCAATCGTTGTAGACATTTAATACACACAACCGTTATACACGTTTAGTGTACTCAATCGTTGTAGACATTTAATACAAACAATCGTTATACACATTTAGTGTACTCAATCGTTGTAGACATTTAATACACACAACCGTTATACACATTTAGTGTACTCAATCGTTGTAGACATTTAATACACACAACCGTTATACACATTAAGTGTACTCAATCGTTGTAGACATTTAATACACACAATCGTTATACACATTTAGTGTACTCAATCGTTGTAGACATTTAATATAAACAATCGTTATACACATTTAGTGTACTCAATCGTTGTAGACATTTAATATAAACAATCGTTATACACATATAGTGTACTCAATCGTTGTAGACATTTAATATAAACAGTCGTTATACACATTTAGTGTACTCAATCGTTGTACACATTTAATATAAACAGTCGTTATACACATTTAGTGTACTCAATCGTTGTAGACATTTAATATAAACAATCGTTATACACATTTAGTGTACTCAATCGTTGTAGACATTTAATATAAACAATCGTTATACACATATAGTGTACTCAATCGTTGTAGACATTTAATATAAACAGTCGTTATACACATTTAGTGTACTCAATCGTTGTAGACATTTAATATAAACAGTCGTTATACACATTTAGTGTACTCAATCGTTGTAGACATTTAATATAAACAATCGTTATACACATTTAGTGTACTCAATCGTTGTAGACATTTAATATAAACAATCGTTATACACATATAGTGTACTCAATCGTTGTAGACATTTAATATAAACAATCGTTATACACATTTAGTGTACTCAATCGTTGTAGACATTTAATATAAACAACCATTATACACATTAAGTACACACATTTAAAATAAGCAATGATGATACATATAATTCGTTATCCACCTACGACATATTCAGTTCTACAGTTTAACTGTTATGCACCCAATATAACATTCAGCATCGTACATTTGCCATCAACACACGTATCCGTGTAACATTCACGAATCACGCGAGTCCTGCTGACTTCCTCACCTTATCCGAGAGCACATACCCTAAGGTTATCGTGTAACCTCATTCATTCAGGAGCTCTGCACTTGATTCAATTTCATAGTTAAAGGGTGACACCATCGGGCCACAACATGTTTAATCCAAGCTCTGCTGCAACATTGGCCGCTACAACACTCCTTGTGGGATTGCTGCTGTTCAATACGTCTTTGGTGGTGGTGTTCATCACGGTATTTCTTCTCATATGGCTGTCAACGCGGCGTCCCCCTGGTCTTCCCCCCGGCCCCCCTCTCTTACCAATAGTGGGCAATATCCTCTCCATGGACGCAGACCCCAGGGTGACATTCAGCAAACTGCGACGTCAGTACGGCGACATCTTCAGCGTGTACATCTTCAACCGGCCACTGATTGTTCTCAGCGGTTACAACGTCATCAAAGACGCACTCGTCAAGAACGGCGATGTTTTCTCAGACAGGCCCTACTCTTTTATGACCGATTTCTATGCTGGGAGGAAAGGTAAGCAAACATTACGTGGACCAAACGTCAAACGGGTATTCATACCCTAATCTCTGTCATATGAAGATTTGTTTGTTTTTATGTTCGTTGTTTGACGCCGCATTCAGCAATATTCCAGCTATATGACGGCGGTCTGTAAAATAATCGAGTCTGGACCAGACAATCCAGTGATTGACATCATGAGCATCGATCCACACAATTGGAATCGATGACATGTATCAACCAAGTCAGCGAGCCTGACCACCCGATCCCGTTAGTCGCCTTTTACGACATTCAAGCATAGTCGCCTTTAACGGCAAGTATGGGTTGCTGACGACCTATTCTAACCCGGAATCTTCACGGGTCCGTGTCATATGAAGAGAAACTCTAAGTGGTTGGCATAGTGACCTTTAGTCACGGATCATTAACCTTACAATGGCGACACCTGGTGTTCGCTTAACTGGTCGGTATGTCCTAGAAGCTGCCATCGTGAGTAATGGTCTAAATCGTTGTGTCCTTGACCTCCACACAACACGGATGCCACCGGTCACGGAAATAATTTTCCGAAAAAATAAATCGATGGTTAAAACATTATGTACAACAACAATGTACGTCTCATATTGATGATACCCCCTGGGCGTGTTCGACCCTCTGCTGATTAGCCCTATGACGTGCCAATGTCCTATTTTCGTTAGGTACTAATCGCAAGAAGTCTTGCTAATGTTCGTTGGTTTATCAGGATATATGATTATACCCCTGCGCGTGTTGTAAGTGACGATCGAAGACCTGCATAACTTTAGGCTTACCTGTCTCTTTCGGTTGTCACACCAGGATACAAATTAATTACTCTGCAAAGGGGCATTTGACTCAACTCACTCAATCATTCATTACATTACAAATACATGTGCGGTTGCAGTCGTGTTATGCAGTGGTGCATTTTGATCATGTCTAAAGCAAGATGCAAGGTTAACCCAACGACAGCAGAGGTGAGGTGAAATGGGGTTTAACGTCGCGTCCAAGATTATTGAACTTATATAGCGACGTGCATGCACGTGTATGTGTGTGTGTGTGTGTGGCTGCTTGTACTAGTCCGGACTGATGCCGGTTTATAGTGCTAGCACACTGAGATACCATGCCGCAGTTTAACATGAATACCCCACTCAGACACAGTATACTGACTCCGAGCTGACCGGTCCTTGTTTTAGCCCCTTAATGCCGAGCGCCAGACAGGGTAACAACAAGTACCATCTTTTAACGTCTCTTGGTATGACGCGGCTGGGGATCGAAACCCGGACCTTCCGCTCTCCGGGCGGACGCTCTACCATTAGACCACGGAGGCGGTCCAACGACAGCAGAAATACCTGCTACCGATATAGTCGGCATCGCACAATGGAGTATTTTGAATAGGGAAAGGTGTTTGTCGCATTTATTTACACATAATTGTTACAATTTTAGGACATTATACTATCAGACAAACAACATGACCGATTATCAAAACTATATAGGTAAAATGAGAGTGCTGTCCTTTTGATCAAAGGCGTCGCCAGGCAAGCATAGTCGCACATTACGGCAAGCATAGGTTGCTGAAGACCTTTTCTACCCCGATTTTCACGGGCCTTGAGCAGCTTTTGAACGATCATGTACATATGTCTTGATCGGCCACAAGCGATATCTGATGTATAAGCAGCGGCATCGTTTCATAACGCGATCGTAGCGCAGTCATAACACCCTTAGTTCAACATAAAATTACGACAGTCTTGTCAAACAGGGCCCCGATTGTAAATTATCTATCGTTATTACAAGATCGTGTGATAACTAAAACACTTTTCCTACACTTTAGGGTTAGCTTGCAACCATTTTCCGTCCACACAAGTCGTCACGATATGGCTGAAATATTGCTGATTACGACGTAAAGCATTAACTCGCTCACTCACTCGTCCACACATGCATGATAAGCATAACAAGTTCCCTGTATGGTTCATTACCTTTTTAGGAATCGTCCACACATCTGGTTCCAACTGGAAGCAGCAGAGGAAATTTGCCCTGTCTTCCCTCCGAGAGTTTGGGATGGGAAAGTCGTTTTTGGAAGCCAACATACAAGAGGAGTTATCGGATTTTATGAAAGTGATTGAAGACATGGGCGGTGATGCCTTTGAATGTAAACGTCTTGTCCATAATGCTATGGCTAACACCCTCTGTTCAATGTGTTTTGGCAAAAGATTTGAATACACTGATCCACGATTCTTAAAATTCCTTAAAATGATGGACGAAATGTGTGAAACGCTGGGCACAGGGAAGGTTTTGAATTTATTTCCTGAGGTTCGATATCTGCCTGGAGACGTTTTCAGCTTCAAGAAACTAATGAACATGAAACATACAATTGATGAGGAAGAAATAATAAAGAACATTGAGGAACACATAGACAATGTCGACGTAGACAACGTGGACGACTTCATAACAGCCTACTTCAGGGAAATGCGACGTCGTGGACAGGGAGACGAGGCGTTTGACAGTACGTAACTACCCCGCTGCTTGCAGACAAGTGTTAAAAGTGTAGTGGGGTTATACTGCTATTTGTCTATTTATCAAAGCAAGTTTATTGGATTGTTTGTGTGTGTGGGGGGGGGGGGGGGGGGGGGGGGGGGGAATTGTGTATGTTATGTTGTCCTTTTAACATTCTAACCAGTAGGGTTTTAGTTATGTAATTCTTAGCACGGCGGAGTTTATCCCGTTGTCAAAACGTTGGCTTGTCACGCTATATACTCTGGTTCAATCCCCGACATCGGTACAATCGGTTCATGTATGATTATTACCCTGCCGAGGAAAATATGGAATATGCTGAAAACGGCATAAAACCTTACTCACTCAAGTTACAGATGAAATGGATTTATTTCTGTGGTACACGTATTTAGACAATTTTCTTCAGCCCCTTTAAATGCACAAGCATCATGACTTAGGTCCTTTCATTTTAGTGCTTTCATTTTGCTATTCCAGTGGGTCATCTGAAGATGTCGATGTTTGATCTGTTTATTGGTGGGACAGAGACAACTGGCACCACTATCCGCTGGACTCTTCTTTACTTCCTCCATTACCCGGAAGTACAGGAGAAGTGTTTCCGGGAGATCCAAGAACACATCGGGCTTAGTAGGCGACCTTCCATGAAGGACAAGACCAGTCTTAACTACGTCACTGCCACCATTACTGAGGTACAGCGATGTTCCGACATTGTTCCCACTGGGATTCCCCACTCTGTGTCCAAAGATGTCCTTTTCCATGGCTACACGTTCCCCAAGGGAGTGACGGTCATCACCGACTTAGAGTCCGTTCTTCAAGATCCGGCTGTGTGGGGGGATCCAAAAACCTTCAGGCCTGATCGTTTTCTGGATGACGCAAGGAAATATCAAAAACGAGAGGAATGTATCCCCTTCTCTCTCGGTAAATATATATCTAACTGATGTATTTTCCAAAACATCATTTATGCAATAGCTCACATTTACCTTTGCTTCGCTTCCTAAAAACATACCTCATTTTCATTTTTTAGAAAATGCCCAACGAATTATATTCCATGACTCGATTATATCCAATATATACACGTGTACAGTGTAATAAAATAAAATTAAAATTAACCTTTCCTAGTCTCATAAACGTTTATTAACATGCTGTGTGGCCATATGCGAATAAATTTTATCTCATAAACGTTTATTAACATGCTGTGTGGCCATATGTGAATACATTTTATCTCATACACGTTTATTAACATGCTGTGTGGCCATATGCGAATAAATTTTATCTCATAAACGTTTATTAACATGCTGTGTGGCCATATGTGAATACATTTTATCTCATATACGTTTATTAACATGCTGTGTGGCCATATGTGAATACATTTTATCTCATAAACGTTTATTAACATGCTGTGTGGCCATATGTGAATAAATTTTATCTCATATACGTTTATTAACATGCTGTGTGGCCATATGTGAATACATTTTATCTCATACACGTTTATTAACATGCTGTGTGGCCATATGTGAATACATTTTATCTCATAAACGTTTATTAACATGCTGTGTGGCCATATGTGAAAAAATTCTATCTCATATACGTTTATTAACATGCTGTGTGGCCATATGCGAATACATTTTATCTGTGATGTTTACGACTTGCAGGTCGCCGAAAGTGTCTTGGTGAGTCGTTTGCTCAAATGGAGTTATTCCTGTTCATAACGTCCATCATCCAGAGGTTCCACATCCTGCCAGACAAAGGCACGCTGCCTCCTCTCAAAGGAATAATAGGCATTACAAATGCAGCTCCGAATTTCAACATTCGGGCTGTACCTCGAGATTGTTGACTTAATCTTCCCACCTGTCGACCAGTACAGTTTTCTACATCAATAAACGGATGTATTCTAAGATATCCACCAATATAATTAGTTTAACAAAGTGAATTATACAGTTAGTTATAACATTATTAACTGAGAGATTTCGAAAACAACTTTCGAAATGTACTTTATTGATATCTAAACATTTGTGGTATCCGTTACTTTCTTCATGGTTCACGAAAATAACTAATTCTCCCGCACACCGAAGTAAATATACTATTTGTCAACGACATTGTCGGTCTGTCACCTTTATCACCCATTTGAATTTATTAATATATTCTTTGTGTCTCTGTGTGAATTATTAATAATTAGTTTCAAGAGTTAGTGTTGTATGTTATTTAGTTAACTATATCATAAGCTCCATAAAATCCTGATCCACAATGTTCAGGTCGTAGTTATTGTGAAATGGGAATATGTGTATCACACATTCAATGTAATGACATTTAAAACTTCCTTTTTTATATAAAATATCACAAATTGAATAAGTGATATCACAAATTCGGTTAAACGATATCTTAAAAGGATTTATTGAAATCACAAAATACATTTTAATCATCATTGACTCATCCCAAAGGAATATACATCAGAATATTGTTTATAACATAAATGATTATTTTAGGATATTATAAAATTGATTTTGTGATACCAGTTGGTGATATCAATAAATGGATTATTGATAGAATACTAGCGAAAAACAAATCATGTGCACCATAAAAAATAACACTAAAATAAAATTGCCATGGATTTTTCAGAATCGAACATGATGATCACTAGCATTTAGCCATGATTACCCATGTACCAGGTCATTGCATGTATAAATTCCCATGAGTGACAAAGAAATCCGTCACACATTCACAATACACGGAGAACCAATCGAGTCAAATCAAACGGTTGAAGTTTTTTCTGTGAAAAGCAGCTTTGTGGACGGTCAAATCTCGTAAACGCATATCTGAAATTAGCGGTTGCGGGCAATTTGACTATAGTGATGATACCAGGTGTTCGCGAAGGCAAGTCAAGTGTTCATCTGAAAAAAAAACACAGGAACATATGTTACAAGTCAAAATAGGATATTGCATCACTCATATTTTTTGTCACTGATGCATCAATCTTGGAAATGCCTTCCATATTTTTTAACTGAATGTTTTGAAAGCTTTATTGAGACCTTGAACGTTGTAAACCTGATTAAACACCTTTCGAGCAAGAGTCGTATGGCGTTGTTTGAAATCTTCGAAAGAGCGTGCATGGCAGTACGCCAGAAGTTGTGAAATGTTGACACTGAAGGCTGGAGCTGCTGAATTATTGTTCAACATGAAGGGAAAGTTTACTTTTGGAACGTTGAAGTCCTCCCTCTTGTCATGCAGTCTTGAGGGGTTTTTTTTATCTTTATGCACAGATCTAAATATGATTTTTTTGTTTAATGCCATACGCAGCAATATTCCAGCTATATGACGACGGTTTGGAAATAATCGAATCTGGACCAGACAATCCAGTGATTGATATCATGAACATCTATCTACGAATTTGAGATAACGATGACATGCATCAACCAAGTCAGCGAGCCTTACCATACCGATCCCGTTAGTCGCCTTTTACGGCAAGCATTGGTTGCTGAAGACCTATTTCACCCCGGATCTTCGCGGGTATCTTTTGCTGGCTAAAACTTAATCTCAGTTTTATTTTATTATGAAACCAACCTACCAATTGCGTTGGTCGATGCTCATGATGCCAATCACTGAATTGTCTGGTCCAGATTCGATTATTTACAGACTGCCGTCATATAACAGGAATATTGCTGAGTGCGGCGTTAAACAACCAACCAACCAACCAACCAGCAAAAGAACCTGTTTGTCTGGATCTGTTCAGACATGAGTTGTCTCCCTTACACTTATAACTAACTGTGCATTGGATTGCCACCTCTGCAACAATCGATCACTGTGTAAAATGCAATAATATTCAATGTGACTCTCAAACTTTAGTTTTGAGTCTCCAAAAAACATATGAGGGACATCATGACTTCAAAAAGTGCAGTCACATAAGGAACCCAACGATTCTTTTTGAGAGTGATTCATGAACACATGCTTATGACAGTCAAAATCGTACAATGGACTCCACTTTCCGTGGGGAAAGTGGTCCATAGTAACTAGCCTAGGCTTGTTGCAAGATTTCCCATGATAATGGAAAGATTTTGTCGCTTTTAGTTACAATTAAATCAACATCCTAAAAACTACGTATGTTAAATAAAGTTAATAACACGTTGTTAGTTGTTGTTGTTGTTGTTGTTAGTTTGTTGTTTAACGCCAAACTCAGCAATATTACAGCGCAGCTATATGACGGCGGCCTACAATAATCGAGTCTGGACCAGACAATCCACTGATTGACATCATGAGCATCGATCCACGCAATTGGGATAAGATGACATGTATCAACCAAGTCAGCGAGCCTGACCACCCTATACTGTTAGTCGCCTCTTCAGACAAGCATAGGTTGCTGAAGACCTGTTCTTCCCCGGATCTTCACGGGTCCAACAGAGCTGAACAGAACTATAATTCTCTCAGGCCGAGGACCTCGACATATGATAACAATGAACTTTGAATACCATGTTCAAGGTGTGCCGATGGACCACTTAGAAATACTCCTGAAAAAGAAACGCATTAAAAGATGTGGGGAGACACACACTGCACATCTGAACACTTGATGATTGATGACATCTTGCAAATACAACCACAGGGGACACTTGTCCACTATGAAGAATTATTATATAGTTCAGTGCAAAGATTGTGTTTCCTGAACCTGAGAAAAGTTATGTTTCCACTGCAGTGAACATAACACTTGATATTTTCATTGCAGTGAACATAAAGCACTTGATCTTTAAGGGAACTATTGTCATACAAGAGCGACCTTCCCGCAAATTATCTCCCTTTATCGTAAGTGTCTGGAACGTACACAAACTGTTGACTTTCTTTTTACGTTAGTTCCACATTGACAATGTAAAATAATGGTCATTTATGGGGTTAATATCGCTTCTTGTCGTTTGGTATCTCTTGAAAATGTTTCGTTATAAACTTTAAATGTCTTAGTTAACTCGACAATCGAGACTGTTCGTTTCGCAAAGCGCCAATCTTTTTTACTTGACCAGCGTGTATTCCTTCGCTTCCAACAGCTGTCTCGTAGGTTGTTGTTTTTAAAAGTTGACTTTGCATATATTCATATCCTAATGTATGATAAAGAATTTTAATTACCTCAAATATTTTTTATTACTTTGGTTTATATTTGTTAAGATTTTGCAAACTCGGAACTACTTTTTAAGTCGCAATTACAAGGGGTGGTAAAAAGTATATAAGATATAGGATATTTATACATAGGAGAAACATGCTAATTCACTCTACACATGAAATACCCTCTACACGTTTGGTTTCCTCGAAAGAAAAAAAACAACTGTATTTTTCAACACAACATTTTAACATGTTGCCAATGAAGCAACATATACGACAACTTTACTGTTCAGGTTCAAATCAGTGCAGTACTCACCATTCCCCCTCACTGCAAGACATTGACTGAACCGGTCATGACCTACTTTTGTTCTGAGTTGTTTCGGAATAATTAATGACGTGGACGTGCTGGTTCTTACAGTATGGGCGAGATTGATCTGTTTGAAATGTGAAGTGACAGTGGAAGATGCATGACTGACTGTCGATTCCAAATCCTGTAGAAGGGAAGAAGAGTACCATTTCTGGTCAGCCGAAGAGTCAGTCATATAGTCAGAAGAGGTTCAGCGTGCAGTCACAACCTGTTTTAGAGCGCGGTGAAGCGATCATAAAATCAGAAGCATTTTTTCTACCTCAATTGATCAGCCTGTTCACAACAACTGACCAGTGGGAGTCACATATTTAGCCGGTTCTTTGTAGAATCTACTATCTAACATTAGAACTTTCGGTTCGACCGTTCTAGATCATCACCCAAGCAATAACTGCGCCCTTTCTCCGGTGAGCAATGGTACACACATGCAACGTAGATAACACCCAGGCAGCAATCCTCAATTACAACTGCACATAGACATAGAACACTGCTATCTTCAACAAGTGAGTAACCAGAACCCGTTAGTTACATCAGGGATACCATCCCCCGGTTTCAGTCTCAAGGTGTCACGACTTATCAAGTTGTTTTTTCATTATTTTCTGTCTTCTTTCTGCTGAATGTCTTTCAGAGTGGTTGATGTGCTTGATGTTGTCAATGGTAGGATTCACAAACTGAGAAAAGGACACAGAAATGGAACAAACCTGTAAATGTACCACCAAATCCCTGTCTCAAAGATTAACCAAAGATAAGGCCAGAGTTAACTTTTTTTGACGGGGGGGGGGGGGGGGGGGGGGGGTCACCAACTTGATTCAAATAAAACTGTTTTCTATAAAAAAAAAAAAAATCCATGGGGAGCAAGTATGACAGCGAGCCTGACGGCCCGATCCTGTTAGTCATCTTTTACGACAAGCAGAGTCACCTTTTACGGCAAGCATGGGTTGCTGAAGACCTATTCTACAATGGAGTGACTTCAGGTTTCCAATAGCTACCTTTGCCTTTATCTCGAGTGATATAAATCCTGCAACTCCAGCCCTTGGTATCTACATTTCACAACTTCTACAATCGAGCATGCCCTTTCAACCAAGATTTCCCGAGCTTCTTACAACTCTTGCTCAGAAGTTGTTTGATTAAGGTTATAACAGTCAAGGCCTCGGTAAGCTTTTAATCACATGAAGGGGATTTCCAATTTGGACGCATCAGTGACAAAAGATATCCGATGCAATTCTTTATTTTGACTTGTACAACATGTTCCCGTGTTTTTTTCAGGTGAACAATTGATTTGCCTTTGCATGTGGTTGTGACGGGTGCCACCGGTGGGGCCGTATACTCTCACCTATTCGCGAACACCTGGTACTCTCTCTATTTGATAATGATTCATGAACACTTGCTCAAGATATAGTCGGAATCGTATAGTCGACTCGTTTTAGCAGAGATATCTAATGAATATGGAAAGAGTTTTGTCGCTCTTATTTTCACAGTTTTCGAATATTACTTACACTTGACCCATATCATAACAACGTGTACAAAACCCGTGAAGACCCGGGGTAGAATAGGTCTTCAGAGACGTGTGCTGATATATTTCATATCAGAAGACACAGGGTGAGATTCTCTATGTAGTGAATAAACGTCTCCTTGTGTCAGTTACTTCTTTAAGTCTTCAGCAACTATGCTTGTAGTAAGAGGCGACAAACGGGATCGGGTGGTCAGGCTCGCTGACTTGGCTGATGCATGTCATTGTATCCCAATTGCGTGGATCGATGCTCATGATGTTAATCACTGGATTGCCTGGTGCAGATTCGATTATTTACAGACCGCCGCCATATAGCTGGAATGTTGCCGAGTGCGTCTTAAACAAGAAACAAACAAACCTTATCTTGTCCCTTGTGTAGTTCTCGCCCACGCATCTAGTTCCCACTGGAAGCAGCAGAGGAAGTTTGCCCGACTTCCCTCCGAGAGTTTGGGATGGGAAAGTCGCTTTCGGAAGCCAACATACAAGAGGAGTTATCGGATTTTATGAAAGTGATTGAAGACATGGGCGGTGATGCCTTTGAATGTAAACGTCGTCTCAACAATGCGATGGCTAACACCACCTGTTTTATGTGCGGCGTTAAACAACAAACAAACAAACAAAACATCGCGTACAAGACCTGTTGAATTGAACATCCTACACATTCCCATGCGCTCCTACACTTCTTAAATCTAAACAACATGTCCCTCCGTAGCAACCACGACCAGAATTACGCCGACTCCTCCGTTTGTCCAGCTTACATGGATATGGCGAAAGCAAACGTGTTCTGTGGGGTTATTCAGGGTATGTTCCCCAATTTCTGTGAGAACACTGATATGAACGAGAGTTGATTGATAAGTTTAAGCCTCACATTGAGTGAGTGAGTCAAAATTTAGCGAGATTTGTTCTACACGTTATGCTAGAACATCACACAAGGTATGTTCAATACATTATCCAGGGTATGTTCTATAAAATATGCAGGAACATCAAACAGGGCTTGGTTCTATAGATAATTGCTCATTTACAAGGAGATTACTTGAGGGTACTTCCATCAACCAAAATGCCCTCCGCGAAGGTCGATTTCTGTGGCTCAGGAAATAGAAAAATGAGACGTATGCTATGTTAGGTAATAGATAACAGTTTTGTGTTGTAGGTAATTTTGTTTTTGGTGAATTGATATCAGCTTGTGATTGCAGACGGAAGGGCCAGAACTACCAAGGTGAGAGCAATTCCATTATGCTTCCTATTGATTCCTTCTGTCCCAGTAAGTAAACTCCCACCTTAGAATCAATCCTACGTTGCTAGAAGCATTCTTGCGGGACTATTCGTTGGTTGTATTCTCAATTTCGTAAACTTTAATGACGAGTGCGGGCTCGCGGTAACCTATTTCGACGAAGCAAAATTTTCAAAACGATTCCAAATTGAATTGCGTACAGAATTGGCCCTTGGAAGATGGGCAATGGAACATTCGAGTGAGGTCATAGTGAAAGTCGCTCCGATGTCTATCCGATAGACATGATGCAAGGTTTGGCACCATAAATAACATAGTGTTATGAAGGCGTTTGTACGTTATTGGGACACCTCCAACTCAAGACATGCATGTACCCTGTCAAAGACTTAGCTTGTGACCGTAGCAGAACAGCTTAACCGTGGGTCAGTGAGTGAATGTTGTGTTATGCCGCAGTCACCAATATTCCAGCTGTACAAACAAATAATCGAGTCGATACCAGACAAACCAGTGGTTGATATTATGAGCAATGTCCAGTGTCATCGGGGCACAATGACGCAATCAACCTGGGCTGAATACCGAATCCATTAAGTCGCATCTTGCAACAAGCATAGGTTAGTTACTGTGTACCAATCTTTCCCTGAAGGGGGCACGGGTTGCCCGGTCGTCTAAGGCGCCGCGATTCGCTGTGCAGAGTTGCGTCCCTTGGGCACGCCAGAAACCTATGATTGTGGGTTTGAATCCCCGGTTCGCCCCGATTACGTTTCTAGGTCTTTCCGCACCATACCCGTGCTCGTGAGTTTCACCGAAACGTCTGAGACCTACATCACTTCGGGCTTTCCTCCAACATTAAGCTGACACGCCATGATATAACTGGAATACTGTTAAAAGCGGCGTTAAATCCAAATGACTCACTCACTCACTTTCCCTGAATTCCCGCAAAGTTGCTCTGACAATATTGATACTGGAAACCAGAGATGATTATATCTGACCTACTTACACAACAATGAGTACAGAGTGTATCCTGCCCCATCGCTTTCAAACGGTATTTCAGTTATACCAAAGCAGTGACGCAGGTCGTAAACGTATAACGTTTTACCGCTGGTTCAGCAAAGGGACACAACTCTACAAATTCAAATGCGGTGTACTGGAGGAATGAAGACATTGGTGCAAACTCAGCGAACTAACTATCTATCAGAATACAAGGGAATATAAACTGCCGGGGGAAAGAAAGTATACACTTGAAATTTGGATTAGTCCAATCAATTACAAACGTTTTCAAAACAGTACTAGTCAGAAAACAGTCGCCGAAACACTGCAAACTTGAGGTCCAAAACACAACTATGATACCCGTATCAAATACATCACCATCGAATTATCATTTCTTGTTTGTAGAATGAATATGTCAAAATAGAAAATAATCGCCAGCGATTTTTGTTGTTTTAAGAATTCATATTTACACATGTTATATGGCAGCGTAATTTATTGTTAAACAATGATTGTAACTGTATGACATTTTTTCTGTTCAGATTCTGTAGAAGTTCATTGCATTGTATATGGATAATAATTAGTTGTTAGGAATGTAGTACTATTTAATGTAAGCAGTGGTGTGGAAGTTATTATATATAGATGCTCGAATTATCTGTAAACTTGGATGGATGTCAAGCGTTATAGAAACATGTTGAATATGTTGTTTTTTTATGTTCCTGGACGTGTCTAGCACTGTGTGGAAAGTGCTAAAAGCTAGTTAGAAAATAACAGTGGGGCAGGCGCTGTCTGTCATCTCACATTACATCAAGACCAGCTTTTGTGTGAAGAACACGTTACACCCTGGTGTTCAGCCTATCTCTGAAGCTTGACCACTGTTGCGGTTAGGTGACTATTATTCTTGTCACTGTCATTTCCACTGCTCTCACATGTTACACTGCCTTTGAACATTGTACTGCCACTCTTTTATGTACTGCCATTGTAACTGATGTGCAGTAATTTGTATTAGTTAGTAAACCTAGTTAATTTTGTAATACAATTGTTGATGGCGCACCATTTGTGTCTTTCACGTACATATTTCCGGGTTAACATATTGTTTCAATTTAGGAATCAAGACGTAACACACATCACACTTCTGTTTGACGTGAGCACCTTCTACTATTCCTGCTAGAATGTGTGAAAAGACACTGATTCAGTGGGATGTTTTTAATATCTAAATTCGTGACCTAACGCATGTATGTGCTTTCTACATGTTGATTCGGCAATTTCGCTGATTCCATTTACTAAATTGTTCTGAATACTCAACCACATCGCCCGCTAAAGCACCAGTTTATCAAACGCTTCGTCAATCAAGTAATTCGTTATTTCACTGTTTATACATAGATCGACAACTCGTGCCATAACACAACATAACAACTTTGGATACTGTTTGCAATCCCCAAATATCCAAATATACGCAGATCGCCAAGCATATAATCACGCACGTTTTCAATATCCTCAGACAGCTTTACTTTACATAAGTATGTCTGATTTGTTAGCAAACAATCTCCAAGCACTGTTTGTAAGGGTCTGTGTTATTGTCCACTAATCCGTCCTCCAATTGGTCGATGTAATGACCAGTCTCGTGTTGACCGCTCCCTCCTTCAAGAGGGGACTATTTTACTAATTGATCATGGTCGCCCCCAATTCCCACGAGTTTATTGGCGGGCGTTAACAAGGGACAACCGGTACAGTACGCCGTTGTATTTTGATAGGCGATTACCAAAGCAAACACAACGCAGTCATTTATTACTGGATCATCGGTTGTATCCACATTCAAATATAGGTTTAGATGTGTGTGAGGGCTCGGCGCATATTAAGTCCTCGCTGTGAGCAGGTTTGGTTGCATGCCCTTCCACTGTGGCTGACTGGCTAATGTTCCATAAACCTTTAGCTCCACGCGAGACTGCTCCCAATGAAGGAGAAATCTATTCCCGAATGCCAGTTTAATAATTTTAGCCAGCTTTATAAAGATTATTTATGTGAGAGTGTTGCAAAATTTCCACATCATCGTATTAATGTCCAGACCTCAATTAGTCGGCAGTTTTTTTATAGCGTAGCGATGATGCCAGTAGGTGGTGGCGGGGAAACAGCCTGGTAGTGTCGGTATGTAGAGAAACCTCAACACTGCGCAATCCACAGACGCAAAGATTTGGTTAGATTGCTATGGACTCATATACATTTCTAAATTGCCTTTAAACATCCTACTCAAACAGCCCAATTATTTAGTGGAAAATTAGATGTGGATAGAGATAGATGCGGATACTGGGCCCCCGCCCACGAAGCGATCTTAGTCTGTTACGGTGTGGAGATACGACAATAGTAGGCTTAAGATCACTTTGTGGAACGCGGCCTGTTCTTGCCAGAATATAGCTTTAGACTCGACAGATCAGCTATGGCGCGCTGGGAAAATGTTTCAATAAATGTATAAACACCCATGGGATGTGAAGGCAAAGCAATGCATGAACAGTTCCTGAAGGCCAATGTGGAAGCTGCAATGATGGAGTCACGTTCCCGGGAGAGGAGGGGGTAAAAAGGCACTTTACGCAAGCGGTGACCACTGCCGGATATTCACGCCGTTGCACTAACAACGGACAAACAAAGCTATCCAGTTTCAAAATGATAGCGGAAATGAAATAATCCGACTAACCCCAGTACGGTGAAAAATGAGATGCCCACGCGTAGCTACTGACCTCCGCCAGGAAGGACTAATGATGTGTGCTGCAGTACCATCCAGATGGAGATTTTGATAAATTGGTATAACTTTAATGAGCAATTATAGTATATCCTCCTTTTGACACAGTCGTATCACCCTATTAACATAATGGCATGTCATCTTATTAACACAACGGTATATCGATACTTATTGCCTTATTGGCACAATTGTATATCACCTTATTAACACAATGGTTTATCGTCGTATAAATAAAATGGTATAACATCCTATTAACACAATATCCTACCATTTTACTAACAATGGTATATCACCCTATTCACACAAGTACATATCACCTTATTAACACAATGGTATATTGCCATATTAATACAATAGCATGTCATCTTATCAACACAATGCTATTTCATCCTATGTTCAAAACGATATATCGATACTTATTGCCTTATGGGCATCCTTGTATATCACTTTATTAACACAATGGTTTATCGTCGTATAAATAAAATGGTATAACATCCTATTAACACAATATCCTACCATTTTACTAACACAATGGTAGATCACCCTATTAACGCAAGTACATATCATCTTATTAACACAATGGTATATCAACATATTAACACACTAGCATTATCTAATCAACACAATGGTATTTCATCCTATGTTCAAAATAATATATCGATATTTGTTGCCTTATTGGTATCCTTGTATATCACCTTTTTAATACGATGATGTAACATATACTATTGTGTTATTGACAAAGGGATAAAGCACATTTTGGAACAGTTGTATTTCTACTACTGTCTCATTTGCACAATGAAATGGCTCCTTATAGAACGTACCCTTGGCTCATTGGCATCATAATATGTCCTAGCTATTGTCATATAGACTCAACGGCAGATTACCCATCATTTCCTTATTGGCACAACGATACCACGCCTTGTTGGTACCATGGTGTATCCCCAGCTGATGGTACCGTCTGGACGGGACTTTCTTTTGGGAATAATGGTATGATGGCATCAGATACTGCCCTTGTCATGTTAACGCCACAGATGTCAGCTTCTTGACACAGCTCCATCCTCATTTGCCTTGAACAGATCAGCAACAGAGCAGAGTTTGCACTATCGTGCCGTATCGCTGTTACTAGGTAGATATATAGCTGTTGTGGAACCATTTCCAGGCAGATACCGACCTATTAAACAAAGACAATAGGAGCCATGGGAATGGCAAAGCAGCGCAATTGTACCTTAGGGAAGACAATATGTGGGTCTTGCTGCTATTCCGGCTAAGTGGGCATTTGGAGAGCTCGGCAAGCGTAGTTAGATTCCCATTACGCAAATAGGGACCAGACAGTATGTTACCATTGACGTCCAGCTTGTCTTGAAGGGCGACATTTATATAACACGTGTATATTGTATTAATGTAGGCCTGGGGATCTATGGGAGAAGATGTATGGGTTTGGCCTGGGTGAATGGTGCGGTGTGCGTGTCTCGTCATAGTAAGGGTATAAGTATACTATGGGCACTATGTTAAACTGAACATTTGGGTGCGCATGATTACATACTTGTCTGGAAGAAAATCTTCAACATGGTGACTGCCAACCTATGGCGACGTGTCTGGTGGTATAAAGGTTAAAAAAAACAGTGAGTGAGTGGTTGTTTGGTAATATGCATGTTGTTGTTTTGGGGGTTGTTTTTTTTTGTTGTTGTTTTTTTTTACCGCCATATTCAGCAATATTCCAGCTATATGACGGCGGTCTGTAAATTATCGAGTCTGGAACAGACAACCCAGTGATTGATAACATGAGCATCGATACACGCAATTGAGATGCGATGACATACATCAACCAAGTCAGCGAGCCTGACTACCCGATCCCGTTAGTCGCCTCTTACGACAAGCATAGTCACCTTTTACGGCAAACGTGGGTTGCTGAAGACCTATTCTACCCTGGCTCTTCGCGGGTCTTTTTTGCATGTAGATAAAGCTTATGTTCCTAGGGGAATGTGTGATCATTCATTTTACGTCAATCATATTTTTACGATTTTCTTATTTGGGTTTTCGGGTGTAAAAGTGTGAAAATGTAATTCAGTTGAAAATATGGAAAAAATGCTCTACTGCGAGTAGCATCTGGATATGGATATACGCTGTTTTTAGCAGTAACATAGTCATATTACGCCAGCGGGCACAAAGAATGCCCTTCACACGTTTAACCCATGCTGGGAATCGAACACGAGTCTTCGCCATGATGTGCCAACGTTTTAACCACTCGACTACCCCACACCCCGTCTCTACTCGTCTTCTTCGTAATTCCTTACTAGGTGGACCGCCTGCAAGAAGCCACGTTCTAGTTCTATGACTCCTGTATTTACAAACCGGACTGTGGAGAATCCAAATTCGCTTTGCGAAACTAAAGCCGACTTCTAAATGAGTTTTTCGGAATAGAATACTGCTCTTAGAAAGATTAAGATCTACCTTTCTATTGAAATTTCTATAATTACGTTTTTATATTTATTTCTCCACTTGAGTTCGTTTCATCATACAGAGTATCTTTCATCAGTGGCTTGACATTTGAGAACACGCTTAAATAGAACATAACCCATCTCTACAGTCAGAATTGTTTTCAATGATACCGTAAAATATAATAAGATTGTTTCTATTTTCAAGCGTTGTTCAGAAATTGTAATTAAAAATCGATCTCTAAGTGCTGCATGTAGGCAATGTAAAGAGCGTTATGTAAGAATGAGTGAGGATGGTTTCACGCCGCTTTTAGCAATATTCAAGCAATATCACGGCGGGGGACACCAGAAATAGGTTTCACACATTGTACCCATGTAGGGAATCGAACACGGGCCTTCGGCGTGACGAGCGAACGCTTTAACCAATAGGCTATGTAAGAAGCGGTATGTGAGCAATGTAAGGAGCGGTATGTAAACGATGTAAGAAGCGGTATGTAAGCAATGTCAGGAGCGGTATGTAAACGATGTAAGAAGCGGTATGTAAACAATGTAAGAAGCGGTATGTAAGCAATGTAAGGAGCGGTATCTAAGCAATGTAAGGAGCGGTATGTAAACAATGTAAGGATCGGTATGTAAGCAATGTCTGGAGCGGTATATAAGCATTGTAAGGAGCGGTATGTAAACAATGTCAGGAGCGGTATGTAAAGAATGTAAGGAGCGGTATATAAACAATGTAAGGAGCGGTATGTAAGCACTGTTGTTAACCCCTCTGATTCATCACCATACCAAGACAATATTCCGACCACGCTGTAAGCACATAATGTACAATTTTGTAAAGTAAATATACATATTAAAAATTTTGTAATGGCACTGTGGCTTGCCTGCTGAGCCTACTGTTGTGACATCTTTAACCATTAAGTGAGATATGTGTGGTAGCCTAATGTGGTTAATGTGGTCTGGTGACATACCATAGGTCAGTGTTGTTTACAAGTCTGAATTGCAATGTTGAACTCTAATTCATATGTACATGTAGATGCATGATTATTTCATGGTTTGTTCACATTTTCTCTTCGGATAATTACCGCCAAAGTGGTCTCGTGATAGAGCGTCCCCCTGGGGTTCGATCCCCGGCCGCGTCAAAACCAAAAGACGTTAAAAGAAGGTACTTGCTTTTACCATGTCTGGCGCTAGGCATTAAAGGGCTAAAACAAGGACTGATCGGCTCGGAACGAGTCAGTATAGTGTCTGAGTGGGGTAAATCTGCGGCATGGTATCTCGGTGGGTTTGCACTATAAAATCGGCATTAGTCCGGACTAGTACAAGTACACGCACGCACGCACGCACGCACGCACGCACGCACGCGCATTATATATAAGTGCAATACACCTGGACGCGACGTTTAAACCCTATTCACCTCACCTTTTCGGATAATTAGGATTTTCAATATGTATAAACATGTTTATCTGTTGGTTGTATACACACTGCATACATTCTGCATGCTTCTTTGTTGCTGGATGCATGTGTTTCATCAGCCTTCCAACATGCAATGTCTTAGTAACTGATGTCTGATGCAATTCCCTAAGGTGAGTTGGACCACATGTTCCCTTGTCAACATCTTCCCGAGGCAAGAGAGTTAACTGCCTATAAAAGTCCAGTTTCCTCCCTTGCCGAACTAGGCTGGTATTATGGAGTTACATTGTGGCTGAACTAACGAGTCTATGCATAGTCCAATCAAAATCGCGCACCGAAATCGAAATCCGGTTCGTAAACTGTCGTGCAGATTTTGGTCGATTGCAGGATTTGCAAAGCATGTGCACCGCCAACTCGTTCTCAGCAGATATTTTCCAAATCTTTTGATGTTTTTAATCAAGGTGCTCACGTGACTTGATGCATTTCGCGATGTGAGACACGTTTTATCACAAAATAGATCTTGATTATCGATCAGATCGTCCTGACTGGGCGCCACCATTTTGTGTGAAGCAAACGCAAATGAAACAAGAGGTGGAATCTGATTGGTCCATAGGAGAGGCTTAGAGGGGACATAACTGGTAATAGCCACTGGTGGCGCTACGATCGAGCCCAGTAATTCCAGCCGAGTTCGGCAAGGGTGGAAACTGGACTTTTAAGGTCAGTTAACTCTCTTGCCTCGGGAAGATGCCTTATCATCGGATAGAAGAAACATTTGAAAACAAATAAAGAAGATATTGGTGAGTTGTGATTGAAATTTTACAGACAAAAACATCATTGTAACACAGGTACTGTTTTTGACTTTAGACAATGCCTAAAAATGACATGGAGCTGCATGATTAAGTAACCGAGTTACGTTTGATGTTTCATGTGAAAATGTTCCTTAAAGTCTCTACTTGACATGACACGTGAAACAGATCAGTAGCGGGCATAACCGCCACGTGCCCGGGTGACGCATTCCACTCTACGTCTCATGCCTCCAGTCAGACGTTGGATCTGTTGATGGGTCAACAATAACCACTCCTGATGCAATGCTGCTTCCAATTGGCGTAAATCTTGTACAGGAGGATCTCGTGCTTGTATGCGCCGCCCCAGAATATCCCAAACATGTTCAAGGGGGGTCAAATCTGGGTTAATGGCTGGCCAGGGTAGAGTCGTTATTGCATTATAGCAAGAGGGTGGTTGTCAAAATGAGCAACGACGAATGGCCTCAAAATGTCCCGGATGTACTGAGCCCCTGTTAAGTTGCCCCTTATGGTGACCAAATCCACCCTGCAATCATGAGAGATACTCCCCCAAACCATTACCGAGCCCCCGCAGTATGCAACAGTCGGTTTCATGTTCCTGGGCGTGTAGGCCGTGTTCCGGTGCCTCCAAATCTCGTTCTTCCATCAGTGGCGTTGAGCGGAAAGCGACTTTCGTCTGACCAATGGATCCGTCTCCAAGTTCTCAGATTCCAGTTTTGTCGCGCAATACACCATGCTAAACGAGCAGCTTTGTGGTGATCTCTCAACAAGGGACGATTTATGACTCGTCTAGCCCTAAGTCCAGCTGCTTTCAGTCGGTTCCTGACGGTTCTGGTGCTGAAACGACGATTGGGCAACCACAGCTGTTTCAGATGAGTACTTGCTAAAAAGGGTTCTCGGCGTATGCGACGAAGAAGGTCACTGTCTTCGCGATGTGTCGTCACAGGAGGTCTTCCGGATCTGGGACGGTCCTGTACATCACCGGTCTGAGCACGTTTCTCGACTAAACGGCTTACGACAGTGTGATGATACCCCAAATTCCGACCAATGGCATTACAAGACATTTCTGCGTTATGCATGCCGATTATTTGCCATCTTGTGGCGTTTGATAATCGCCTTCGTGTCATGGTCACACAATGTCATGGAATAACTGTTTAAAACCGAGCTTATTATAAGAAGGCAATCTCAACGTTTGGAAATACTGCTTTTAGAGATACTCGAGAGTATCATGCTGCACGGGTATACCATGCATGACACGTGAGCTTTCTTCACACATGACTGATTACATCATCTCGCGAAAACATAATTCTTCCCGTAAATATATCTTTCATGACTGTCACAAATATTGGAACCAAACAATAATGAAATAAATTGAGTCAAATTAAAAACTTCACATTTTTAAAAGTAATTCCATATATGATATACAACGGACAAATGTATCAGAGAAGGTAATTTTTAATCATTAATGTCCAAAGAAGGATTTTAATTAACGGTGGTAACCATAATTTGTTCCAAGCACCTACGGTATTCGGTAATAACATCAACAGTTTAAATCATAAGTCCCAAGCACGAGAATCTGATGGCACACAAGTTCAGTAGCGTGTATGGCCACCATGTGCGTTGACAACTGCCACACAACGCCTCCGCATTGACCTTGTGATGCTTGTGAACACATGATTGGGAAGATGACGCCATTGTTGCTGCAAAATGGTGCCAAGATCTTGCAAATTCTGTGGTTGATTCTGGAGAGTGCGCAGACTTCTGCCAACAGCATCCCAGACGTGTTCGATGGCATTGAGGTCGGGAGACCTTGACGGCCAGTCCATGACGTCGACTCCCGCATTCTGAAGGAAATTCCTTGTCAAAATTGCTGTGTGGGGTCTGGCATTGTCGTGTTGGAAGATCAAACCGGGTCCATGTGCTGCCATAAAAGGCAGAAGTTCTGGTGCCAGTACCTGGTCGCGGTAAGCAGCAGCGTTGAGGTTGCCACGGATGACAAGAAGCCTGGAACGTGCATTGCCACAGAAAGCACCCCACGCCATGGCACTTCCGCCTCGAAATCTGTCAACTTCCTGTACACAACACTGGGCGTAACGTTCATGACGGCGCCTCCACACCCTCGCCCTACCATCAGCAAATCGAAGATTAAATCGGGATTCATCACTGAAGACGACTTGATTCCAATTCCTCTGAGTCCATCGTAAGTGTCGTTGACGTCTGTGTAATTGAGTCAGAATCGGCCCGCAGTATGGCCGCCGTGCTTGAAGGTGAGCAGTTCTCAGACGGTTTCGAACAGTTTGCGCACTCATTCTACCCCTAAACAGTTCATTTCTGGTTGATTTAGCCGTCAAAAATCGGTTACGGAGTTGACGTAAGACAATCTGACGATCCTCTGCATGTGACGTCACACGTGGTTGACCTGGCCGAGGGCGATCAGCGGTGGTACCCATTTGCTGTAGACGCGTCTGTAAATCATAAACAGTCCGTCGACTACAACCCATCGTCCTTGCGACTTCAGCTACGGACGTTCCCGTCTGCAACATGCCGATGGCACGTTCACGTTGCACATTTGAAAGGCGTGGCATGACAAATGGCCGTAAAGACTTTTGTTTTCTTGTGTTTTTCTTTTTTTGTTTATGACTGCTAACAAGTATGGCTGAAAACACGTGCGGTATTATGGCCACGTGACCAGTTGCACGTGAAAAACCACTTTTGCCACTATAGTGCTGTGCACATGATTTTGATCGATTCACCTGCACAAAAACAGGTGTTATCTGAAGACAATACGTGGCCATTACTGTTTAAATACACAATAAGGGCCCACAATGATAACTGGTCAAAATGTTAAAATTTTAGGATTGTGAAGTTTTTAATTTGGTTTAGTATATATTAGGGTGTGCTTAACGTTTTTCTTTGTGTATAGTTTGGAATCGGGCAATGGTTTTGTCCCGCGAATAAATTGGCGAACTAGTTACATGCGGTAATCTAAAATGCTGGGTTTCTTTTTCATTTATATTTTTTAGATATAACCTCCACTGCACCTCCAGCCTCAGGACGTCACGTACACCCCCGCATGTCATGTCCCAGCACATTCACCCCCGCATGTCACGTCTTGGCACATACACCCCCGCATGTCACGTCTTGGCAAATAAACCCCCGCATGTCACGTCTTGGCATATACACCCCCGCATGTCACGTCTTGGCATATACACCCCCGCATGTCACGTCCCGGCATATACACCCCCGCATGTCACGTCTTGGCACATACACCCCCGCTTGTCACATCTTGGCACATACGCCCCCGCATGTCACGTCTTGGCACATACACCCCCGCATGTCACGTCCCGGCATATACACCCCCGCGTGTCACGTCTTGGCACATACACCCCCGCATGTCACGTCTTGGCATATACACCCCCGCATGTCACGTCCCGGCATATACATCCCCGCATGTCACGTCTTGGCACATACACCCCCGCGTGTCACGTCTTGGCACATACACCCCCGCATGTCACGTCTTGGCATATACACCCCCGCATGTCACGTCCCGGCATATACACCCCGCATGTCACATCTTGGCACATACACCCCCGCTTGTCACGTCTTGGCACATACACCCCCGCATATCACGTCTTGGCACATACACCCCCGCATGTCACGTCCCGGCATATACACCCCCGCGTGTCACGTCTTGGCATGTACACCCCGCATGTCACGTCTTGGCACATACATCCCCGCATGTCACGTCCCGGCATATACACCCCCGCATGTCACGTCCCGGCATATACGCCCCCGCATGTCACGTCCCGGCACATACACCCCCGCATGTCACGTCCCGGCACATAAACCCCCGCATGTCACGTCTTGGCACATAAAACCCCGCATGTCACGTCCCGGCATATACACCCCCGCGTGTCACGTCCCGGCATACACACCCCCGCATGTCACGTCTTGGCACATACACCCCCGCATGTCACGTCTTGGAACATACACCCCCGCATGTCACGTCTTGGCACATACACCCCCGCATGTCACGTCCCGGCACATACACCCCCGCATGTCACGTCTTGGCACATACACCCCCGCATGTCACGTCTTGGCACATACACCACCGCATGTCACGTCTTGGCACATAAACCCCCGCATGTCACGTCCCGGCACATACACCCCCGCATGTCACGTCCCGGCATATACACCCCCGCATGTCCCAACTGCAGCACCCTAGCTACACACAAGGTGTAGGGAAAATATAGATGTACGTTTTTGCAGTAATTCATTTCCAGAAACGTATTTTACAGTATGCTGTACTGTACGCCAACGAAAGGACCGCATTTCATGTATAATCCTCAAATATATAGCTTGACCACCACTTTAACGGCAATTTACTAATGTATAGTAATGTACTTTTAGAATAAACCCGTATTGCATGTAATTCATATGGTAAAAGTCTTAACCACCAGGTTAACGGTCATTATCCATAAACATTACACTACTGTAATGTAACAAAACGACAGAGTTGAATGTAATTCTTACGTTGTAACCGATATGTTGCTAGTTATCCGCTGTACAAAATACGGAAAGTGTTTAAAAAAAAAACTTAAATCCATGTCTTGTGCTGCGCAGTTGTTTAATATGCTTTGTCAACTTTTTTTCAGAGTGTATGCAAGTCCGCTTCTGGAAATGTTTTTAAATGACGTTGACGTCAACGCAGTTATACAAATACACAACTCCTATAGATGATTGGACGCTTTACCCAACTCCATGCTGTTTGATATAATTAGCATCCATGCTCCATCTTACTCGGTCAATGTATCTTCACAGTCCTTGCCTGCAACAATAAACCATAAATAAACAATGTAATCAAAGGCTTTCTGAAAAAGGACATGCATCCCTGTATGTTAGCCTTCTTTGTGAAACAAAAATCATCTCGGCGCCGCATGACAGTAGACTTGGTGGTTTCACCGACTCTGTTCCTGGTAATGAGACCCAATCTATTATACCAGCACACTGAAGTGAGAAATTATGATGCGGGTTTGACCTTGTTCCATGGCAAACACTGCGACCGTTTCCAGCTAGCTGCCAAGAAGAATGCTGTCTTACTGTGTCTGAAGACATATACGTCTGACATTGGGGCGACATTAAGTCTGCGTTTAAGTATTGTGCTGATTGATAAACATTGATGTATGACACCGGCCTAACAACTATAGCATTTTATTTTCAAACCGAAAACAAGTCGAGATCATCTTTATTATTATACTTAACACTATGAAAGTGCAATTTTCTAGCTGTACAATCTTCTAGCATCGATCATTTGTTAAGATGGAAAAAAATATATATATAGTTGTTATGGACAGTTGTTAAAAGTATTATTAACACGGGGGTTTCAGTCGTTCAAGGCGTCGCAATACGCTGTGCGTCCCTTAGGCCTTCCAGAAACCCATGAACGAGGAATTGAAATATTTCTTTGGAGCGTTGAAATCGGTATTGAGTTTCATTGGGTGTGGGTAAATTTTAAGACAATTTCTATATTAATATTGTATATCCTATAACCAAAATAAATTTTTGTGTGTACAGCGCTTGGTAAAATCTGTCTTATTTAATACTTGACCTTATTTCCTGCCTTCTGGCGACCTGATCCCAGCCGCGAGGATATGGGGCTGATCAGATAACACGCGGTCATTCCCCACAAGGTCCATTTTGGGAGTCCTGTAAGCGTGAATTCCAGTAACGACCTACGTGATCTATATATCTCACATGTAATGGGATAACTGAGATTGTCCACACCACATCAGGACTCGTCCATGTGGGAATCACACCGACTCCTGATGGCAGAGGGATTAACGCAACGGGAATTATGAGAGTACAGATACTTAATAAGATAAATTAGAGTAAGTTAGATTGTATCTGATAAAATACTTATACAGCATTTCCAATTTTCTATCATATTTGTAACTTGATGTCAAAAAGTAATAATATTTTATTCGTTAAGTTATTGCTACCAAGGGAGGTAACTGGTCGAGATGTAATAAACTGATTTGAAAGACTTTGACATACTGGAGCCAGAGTGGAGAGAGAAATCTTTTTTCGTATTTTTCTTTATTGTTTCAAGGACATAAATCCTTACTGAGTTTTTAAAGAATTCAAAGATGCTCGTATCAGATCAGACATGACTTCAAACAAAGAGAGAAATAAATATTTTGAGAGCAATGTAGAAAACATAGGAGAGAGTTTTCTCTGCACAAAACCATTGACTGTACTACACACATCAAGACTTGGATGACAGAGAGTAAACTGAAGATGAACGATGACAAAACTGGGGCCCTGTTAGCTGGCACAAAACAACAGCTACAGGGGACACGTCATGAAAGTGTCACAGTTGGCCAGGCAACCATTCCATTTTCATCAACAGTGAAAGATCTAGAGGTGGTTACACAGATTGACAATTTGAGGACGTCCTGCTATTACCACCTAGGATGCATTGGACAAATACGTCATCGCTTCACCACAAGTTCAGGGAAGATCCGTGCTCAGTCCTTAGTTCTCTCTAGACTGGATTATGCCCGTAGTCTGCTGTATGGAATCAATAAGTATTCACTCTATGAGCTTCAGAAGGTACAAGGGGCGGTCGGGTAGCCTAGTGGTTAAAGCGTTCGCTCGTCACGCTGAAAACCCGGGTTCGATTCCCGACATGGGTACAATGTGTGAAGCCCATTTCTGGTGTCCCCCGCCGTGATATTGCTGGAATATTGCTAAAAGCGGCGTAAAACCATACTCACTCACTCACTCAGAAGGTACAGAATACAGCAGCTCGTATTGTATCAAGATCTTCCAAATTCTCACACATTATGCCAGTACTCGTGGCACTGCACTGGCTGCCTGTTGAATTCCAAATACAATATAATGTATTCTGCCTCATGTACAAATGTCTGGTCTACATAGCCAATCACCCGCCTATCTGTCAAGTCTCATTCACCAGAACAACCCACAGAGGACACTTCGATCACAGAACTCTGGAGAGAACCACTGGAGATTCCTCACTACAAACGCAAAACCTATGGCTGCAAAACGTTCAGCCCAACTTCTCAACATTGCAACAATCTTCCTCTTTAGATAAGACTATCGCCAGTTTGGACACTTTCAGATCTAATCTTAAGACACACGGTAAACTACGATTGTGACGAATTCAAAGGGACAACTAATTTTAGTTCATAATAACCGTAGTTCGTTATAAGCATATATACAGCATATATACAAGAAATGACCGTGATTAAAAAATAAGTTCGTTATATCCGTCAGTTCGTTATAAGCGTGTTCGTTATAAACGTAGTTTACTGTATCTGTTCAGAGAAGCTTATTCCTGTTGGACTATTGTTGCGCTTTGAGCACTCACGGCACAAATACACGGTATTATCATTATCAAATAAAGACTTTCAGACAAAAGAACAAAGACTAAAACACACAATGCTTCAAACCTAATCGATTGCCGACTTTTTCAACAAAATGTAATGCCACAATTCATGACCTTCTTCAAAGACATTATCAGAGAAAATTAAAAAAGAGAAAACACAATACATGTTTTCCTTCACCGAGAACATGAAAAGAAAAACGAAACCTTGTAACAAATTAGTTAAAGACAACGATCCGTAATAGTCTTTCATGTATATTTAATGATTGATGAATCAACCGAATCATGTAATTTTCGCGTCCTGTGTGATGGCAAGGCCCTAGTGTGAGATGCTGGCTCCACAACCAGTCATTGCATCCACTGACTGCTGTAACCAGTGGTCCCGAGGTCCTAGTGTGAGATGCTGGCTCCACATCCAGCCATTACATCCACTGACTACTGTAACCAGTGGTGCCGAGGTCCTAGCGTGAGATGCTGGCTCCACAACCAGCCATTACATCCACTGACTACTGTAACCAGTGGTGCCGAGGTCCTAGCGTGAGATGCTGGCTACACAACCAGCCATTACATCCACTGACTACTGTAACCAGTGGTGCCGAGGTCCAAGTGTGAGATGCTGGCTCCACAACCAGCCATTACATCCACTGACTACTGTAACCAGGGGTACCGAGGTCCTAGTGTGAGATGCTGGCTCCACATCCAGCCATTATATCCACTGACTTCTGTAACCAGTGGTGCCGAGGTCCTAGTGTGAGATGCTGGCTCCACAACCAGCCATTACATCCACTGACTACTGTAACAAGTGGTGCCGAGGTCCTAGTGTGAGATGCTGGCTCCACAACCAGCCATTACATCCACTGACTACTGTAACCAGTGGTGCCGAGGTCCAAGTGTGAGATGCTGGCTCCACAACCAGCCATTACATCCACTGACTACTGTAACCAGTGGTGCCGAGGTCCTAGTGTGAGATGCAGGCTCCACAACCAGCCATTACATCCACTGACTACTGTAACCAGTGGTACCGAGGTCCTAGTGTGAGATGCTGGCTCCACATCCAGCCATTACATCCACTGACTTCTGTAACCAGTGGTACCGAGGTCCTAGTGTGAGATGCTGGCTCCACATCCAGCCAATATATCCACTGACTACTGTAACCAGTGGTACTGAGGTCCTAGTGTGAGATGCTGGCTCCACAACCAGCCATTACATCCACTGACTACTGTAACCAGTGGTGCCGAGGTCCTAGTGTGAGATGCAGGCTCCACAACCAGCCATTACATCCACTGACTACTGTAACCAGTGGTACCGAGGTCCTAGTGTGAGATGCTGGCTCCACATCCAGCCATTATATCCACTGACTACTGTAACCAGTGGTGCCGAGGTCCTAGTGTGAGATGCTGGCTCCACAACCAGCCATTATATCCACTGACTACTGTAACCAGTGGTACTGAGGTCCTAGTGTGAGATGCTGGCTCCACATCCAGTCATTACATCCACTGACTACTGTAACCAGTGGTGCCGAGGTCCAAGTGTGAGATGCTGGCTCGACATCCAGCCATTACATCCACTGACTACTGTAACCAGTGGTACCGAGGTCCTAGTGTGAGATGCTGGCTCCACAACCAGCCATTATATCCACTGACTACTGTAACCAGGGGTACCGAGGTCCTAGTGTGGGATGCTGGCCATACATCCAGCCATTACATACTGGGTGTTATGCATAGTGTCTGTTGATGGTAACATTTAAAATGAGAAATCCTCTTCTGTCTTTGATTTGCTGAAAGTTGAAAACCTTCGATCTTCCAAGAAGATTAGTTGTGTATGTAGGACTTCATCTATCTGCGATATGTACTTGTACGAGTTTGAACAATGTATTTATTCCAGTGAAACTACGATTAATAACTTGGCGCCCCATGGTGTTGGGACAGTATCGTGTCGGAGAAGGTGAGGTGAAATTGTGTTTAACGTCGCGTACGAGATTATTGCACTTATACAGCGTCGTGCATGCATGCACGTGTGTGTGTGTGTGTGTGTGTGTGTATGGCTTCTTGTGCTAGTCCGGACTGATGCCGATTTATAGTTCTAGCACACTGAGATCCCATGCCACAGTTTAACATGAATACCCCCCTCAGACACAGTATACTGACTCCGAGCCGACCAGTCCTTGTTTTAGCCCCTTAATGCCGAGCGCCAGACAGGGTAACAAGAAGTACCATCTTTTAACGTCTTTTGGTATGACGCGGCCGGGGATCCTTCCGCTCTCCGGGTGCGTGTCGGAGAAAGAAAAGCAAGGAGAAGTGGGAATGATTTGTGTTGCTTGAGACGTTTGTTTGTTTGTTTGTTGTTTGATCCACACATTTGGAATACGATGACATGCATCAACCAAGTTAGCGAGCCTGACCACCCGATCCCGTTTGTCGCCATTTACGACAAGCATAGTCACCTTTTACGACAAGCATTGGTTGCTGAAGACCTTTTCTACCCCGGATCTTCACGGGTCGTTTGAGACACATACTAATCAAGTTTGTGCCAACTTCATAAGATACGAGACGCCTGTAGAAAACACACAGTAATGTTAATCCTGATCAATTTCTTACTTTCCATATTTCTCCCTTTCTCTTCAACCCAATAAAAGCCTCGCAGCTATCAATGTTACGGTTTGATTACAAAGGCAAGTATAAATACTGATTCTAACACTAGGCATGCAAATTGCTCTGTCCAGAACCCGTTAAAGAAAGGATTTATCGGCGGCAAGGTTATCTCACATAAAGTCACGGCAATATACACCACTGGTACTCGAACTGTGGACAGTATAAAAAGCCAGTCAGCATTTGCGAAGAAATAACTGTACACCGCGTGTATATCCAGCCTAGACCTTCCAAGAAACCAGGCACCGTCGATCAAGAAATAGCTATATATCGCGTGTATATCTAGCCTAGACGTTCCAAGAAACGAGTCACCATCGATCAAGAAATAGCTATATACCGTGTGTATATCCAGCCTAGACCTTCCAAGAAACCAGTCACCCTCTGTCAAGAAATACCTTACTTACTTACTTACTTACTTTGGAGATTTAACGTGCGCTTTCCGACTGATGCGTATTTCGCACACGGTTGAAATACCTATATACCGCGTGTATATCTAGCCTAGACCTTCCAAGAAGCCAGTCACCGTCGATCAAGAAATAGCTATATACCGCGTGTATATCTAGCCTTGACCTTCCAAGAAGCCAGTCACCATCTATCAAGAAATAGCTATATACAGCGTGTATGTCCAGCCTAGACCTTCCAAGAAACCAGTCACCATATGTCTAGAAATAGTTACATACCGCGTGTATGTCTTGCCTAGACTTTCCAAGAAACCAGTCACCATCTATCAAGAAATAGCTATATACCGCGTGTATGTCCAGCCTAGACTTTCCAAGAAACCAGTCACCATCTGTCAGGCAATAACTGATGTATGGCTACACTTCCTCCTTTGGTCTTATGCTAACAAAGGAAACAAATAATATGTGTAAAAATATATTGTCAGAAGATATTTGATTAATTTCACGCAGCCAAGTTGGGGCCTTTGTATACCAAATAACGAGGAGGGTCCCTTCTCACAGAAACCTCCGTAAGATCTGTCTCTACAGAAAATCTCCCACTTATCGTCATAGTAATGGCAACGGTAATTTGTTCTATACGAAAAGAAGGTTCATCAAGCATGCGTACGTGCTCTGTTGGCGTCGTGCTTCCGAGCATATTACCTGGCGGTCTCCTATGACACCAACATATATTCTCATCACGCAGCACACAGTGAGGTGATAGCAGCATAGCTGGATACGTCAGAAATGCTAGACACCGATATGCTTTGATTGAGCCAGAGTTAAGGAAAGGAAAAGTCTTCTCAGTCTGAATGATCGTCGAGCAAGATTGCCGGAAACGACCAACACAATCGTGGAAATGACTCTTGGCAATTTTCTATCCTTTCCGTGTGTGTGGCGGCGCGGTAATCACGTGACACGGGCCGCCGCATTGATCCCCAGGAGTCTGGGACACGGGGCTGACTATGTTCTGTACGCAGATAGCATACGGTGATGGTAACACCGAACATTCGGGAGACGTTGTAGATGAACTGCATTGAACACAGAGTGAAGGAGGTGGGCACCATTCAATTGCCTACCACACAGAGAAGTATGTGTAGGGGTTGTAGCAGATGTACATGCCGTATTGCACAGAACAGACGCTGGTCTGTGATGTACATGATGGCAACCTGTTTATACTGCTGTGTGCTTGGGAGTCTTTATATGCGGCTAAATACTTAACTGGGCGGTGTGGTGGCCCAGTGGTTAAAGCGTTCGCCCGTCACGCCGAAAACCCGGGTTCGATTCCCGACATGGGTACAATGTGTGAAGCCCATTTCTGGTGTCCCCCGCCGTGATATTGCTGGAATATTGCTCACCATACTTACTCACTCACTCACTCACTATAATAAGGAGTTGCGCAGATTGATGCTCATGTCAATCACTGGATTGTCTGATCCAGACTCGATTATTTACGGACCGCGTCATGTAGCTTGAATATTGCAGAAAGCGGCGTTGAACAACAAACAAACAAACCATTATACTACCTGTGTGCCTATCTGAGTACAGATGCAGGCTGTAAAAGCTGGTCTTGTAAATATTTAATTTTCATAATTAAACGTTGTGGGTGTGAGTTCTTAATGATCACGAAGAATGAAATGAACGTGAAACGTCGTGTGGACGTCGTTCATTGACACCGACGCCATCAATATTTACACATTCCGGGGTCCACGGAGTAGCCTAGTGGATAGAGTGGCCGCTCATTACACTGACAACCGGGTTCGATTACCAACATGTGCAGTGTGTGAAGCTCAATGCCGGTGTCAATCACGGGAAAATAATGCAATGGAGGTCTAAAACCACACTAACACTCACTTCCACTAAAAAAAACATCCGAGTCAGTACTATTTTGACCATAATGTTTAGGTAATTAATACCAATGAGTGTATGTTGAAATCAAACCCCTCATCATTTCAACATTCCTCTGGGCGTATAAAACATTCAGGCCCATCAATAACTAGATGACCAGATCGCAGCGATGTCGGTTAGGTCTTGTTGTAACACTTGGTAACTACGCATTTATTGATATACTTATTACAGAAATTCTGCAAGTTGGTTGATAAGAAGAGTATAAATAGTCCGTCTCTTGCTAGCATCAGATAAGAGAGCTGGCTGTCCACACCAGTATTACCCTGGCTGAGGGGAAAACAAGACCTTGATAATGTGTACAGCAGTCTAGCTGTAGCGGCGGATGATTCTAGTCCCAAAGAGAAATTACTTATCTTTGTAAGTATAGCCTTTATTAGGAATCCACCGGTGGGGAGAGCCCTTCATTAACTCCCAGTATTCTAACCATCGCTGTCGTCGTTGTTATGGGAAGTTACTGGTGGAAGGTACACACGCCGTCGTCGGCCCAGACAACCAAATTAACTTCCTCTGACACAATTCCAGTGTTATCGATGTTGCAACAACCTGCATACGTGGTGGTAATGCCGTTGCGACTGTGCCCCCAGGAGCAGTTAATGGCCTGACTGGTGCAGTCTCCGACTCAAATCACGTAACCACTTTCTACTTACTTCTAATGTTACCCTGTGTATTCATTCCTCTCCAAGTCCTTGACCTTTTCAGTCAGCCTTCGGAAAGGGAGACAATTCTAAACTGCCTAGGTGTAAGCAGTATTTTGAACTCCAAACAAGGGAGATAATACTGATCTACGTTGAGGTTCCAGATAGTTTGACCCACCTGAAAGAAAGACAATTCGAAACTCCATGGGAGTAACATGCATTTGAGCTCCCAACAAGGAAAACAATGCTAATCTACGGGAAGCGCCAAATAGTTTCAGCCTCTCGTAAGCGAGACAATTCTAACCTGCCCTGAAGTAACCTGTACTTTGCGCTCCCAACACAAGGGAGATAATGCTAATCTACGTGGAGGTGCCATATCGTTTGAGCAGCCCGTAAGGGGGACAACTCTAAACTGCCTTGGAGTAATCAGTTTTTTTAGCTCCAAACAAGGGAGATAATGCTTGTCAGTATGGAAGTGCTAGATATTTTGAGACAACGTTAACCTGAGGAAGAGAATTTATGGATGTCAACTTCTTTATTATGAGGAACACAACGTTTTGGAGTACATGCTCCTTCATCAGGTAAATGAATGCCAGAGAGCATATATATGTACATGTAAGGACAACAAAATGAATAAGATAACAAAAGGTGGAAACTAACAAGGGTGGAAACTAACGTTGCGTTCCTCATAAAAAAGAAGTTGACATCAATAAAATTCTCTTCCTTATGTGTATCACTTCTAAATGCCTTTCAAAGACTTGAACGTTAAACTATTGGTAATTTGAGAGAACATTAAGGGGGATCACCCTAGTCGGCCTGTGTGTGGCTGTTTTGAGCCTTCGGCTTGGTAAACAATCTTAGTACCAAGTATGTGGAGCCTCCATCAGGGGAGGCAATCCTGGACTACTTGTCACACGTCCCGCTTGCACATAGATTTGTCAGAACAATAGCTTACTTGTTCTCCTCTCAGTTTCACCAAATTGTTAAACCTGCATTACTTCGAGCGTCCCTCCCACTAAACCTGACATTACTACAATAATATTCAAAACGGCGTTACACCAAACTCGCTCACCACTAGAATAAGTAAGCAAACAAGTTTAGTATACATCTTTAGGCTGTATTCAAGCAAGACGTGAGACACTACGAATATATTGACACGCTGAACCCATGTCTCCTACCAGACGAGGAAACGCTTTAACCACAACCCGCCCCCACCATGACGTATTACTGTGGTCGTGAAACCAGCCTCGATGGTAGTTCGGACACCATACTCGTGGAGTAGTGATTGTGGCCCTATCTGTTCGGAATATCGCTGCATCAGCAGAATTAACGTCGTAGGCGTTGTAGTCATGTGATGGAGCACCAGGAACGGGGTCATGCGTTGGGCATATCAGACGCTAAGCTGTTTTATAAGGAAAGCGTTTGCCCACATGGCCGCCATCAGTAATGGCGTAAAGTTCCAAGGCTCTCCATCAACTTCATGTAAAGCCGAACGTCGAAACCATTACGTTACCCTCATCTCAAAAGAAGAACTCTCTTCAAGGCCTGGTTAAGGTTGCAATGCTAATGATTTCGTCTTGAAAATGTCATAGGCTTGTGAAAACCAATCAAATAAATCTGCATTTTAGATAGCCATGGCTTCAGCTGCATACTAGAGACGACAGAACTGGTCGTTTCCCCGGACTCATGAGAGTAGGTGATTTGTTTTTTGTGTGTAAAATAAGTAATCTTGAAATTAAACAAGACAGTCTCCACTTAAAACTATGGATCAGATCGGTGATATGAGGCAATGGGAGTGGAACATATATTTGAACGTTGATTAAAATTAATAGTTCAATTCAGATAAAAATAGGATGTTTGAATTTCATACTTCTGTATGTATGGAAATCGATATACTGAAAGAATCTGGTATATACTCGTGGATCGACAATGTTCGCGGAAAAAATTACTTTCATTGGACAAAATATCGAACATGTACAAATATTGGATTCAGTTTTCAAGGTGTTTTGTGACAATCCATATTATTTGGGTGAGGTATTTAATGATACCCCTTATATCATACTTGTCATAAATCATGAAAGATGTCGGTACGACCCGTGAAGATTCGGGGTAGAATAGGTCTTCAGCACCCAATGCTTGCTGTAAAAGGCGACTATGATTGTCGTAAGAGACGACTAACGGGATCAGGTGGTCAGGCTCTCTGACTTGGTTGATGCATGTTATCGTATCCCAGTTGCGTGGATCGATGCTCATGATGTCAATCACTGGATTGTCTGGCCCAGACTCGATTATTTACAGACCGCCGTCATATAGCTGGAAAAATGCTGAGTGCGGCGTTAAACAACAACAACAACTACAGATGTCGGTACACACATACAATGCTGATGTCACGGTGCTTAACTAACGATTGCGCCATCTACGCTAGAGTAACGCCAGAGTGGAGTGAAGTCACGTGAAGCCAGAACCGTGCCGGTAGGTTGAGCTGCTTGTCTAGGGGGAATTCGGGAAACATGCATGGCGTCTTCCACGCAATACTCATTTGTGTAATTAGCACAACTTGACAGTGAGTTCGGATGAACGCTGCTTTGTATTCCAGTCATATCCAATGTGTCAGTTTCATGTGTGAGGAAAGCCTGAAGTGATGCAAGATTAGACTTCGACCACTGAAACCAACGAGCACGGGTATGGTGCTGACGACATGAGCACGGGTATGGTGGGGCGACATGAGCACGGGTATGGTGCTGACGACATGAGCACGGGTGTGGTGCTGACGACGTGAGCACGGGTATGTTGGGGCGACATGAGCACGGGTATGGTGTTAAGGACATGAGCACGGGTATGGTGGGGCGACATGAGCACGGGTATGGTGCTGACGACATGAGAACGGATATGGTGGGGCGACATGAGATCGGGTGTGGTGCTGACGACATGAGCACGGATATGGTGCTGACGACATGAGCACGGGTGTGGTGCTGACGACGTGAGCACGGGTATGTTGGGGCGACATGAGCACGGGTATGGTGTTAAGGACATGAGCACGGGTATGGTGGGGCGACATGAGATCGGGTGTGGTGCTGACGACATGAGCACGGATATGGTGGGGCGACATGAGCACGGGTATGGTGCTGACGACATGAGAACGGGTATGGTGCTGACGACGTGAGCAGGGGTATGATGCTGACGACATGAGCACGGGTATGGTGCTGACGACGTGAGCAGGGGTATGATGCTGACGACATGAGCACGGTATGGTGCTGACGACATGAGAACGGGTATGGTGCTGACGACATGAGCACGGTATGGTGCTGACGACATGAGAACGGGTATGGTGCTGACGACATGAGCACGGGTATGTTACTGACGACATCAGCACGGGTATGTTGCTGACGACATTAGCACGGGTATGTTGCTGACGACATGAGCACGGGTATGGTGCTGACGAAACGAGAATCATAAGGAGGGTGAATCTGGGATTCCAAATCACGATCATCGGATTCTTCGGCGCCTTTGCCGACTGTACCAAAACCAAACAATACTTAAGGTGAAGTATAACAAATCTATAACAAATCAAGCCAAATGCTGACCAGAATACCCAAGGACCCGAATGTTTATGTAGATGGGATGTTAAGTAAGCCTAGTTCATGTGCTCCGTCCAGGCTACACTGTGTCCGTAGAGCAGAAGTGTACGGGCTGCAATTGAGACGAGCTAGAAAGCCAAAATTTACCGGAGCTCAGCAGCTTGACTAGTAAAGCAAGTCTAGATCTCGTGATGTTTTTCATTAACCTTCCGGTGGAGAGATACAGTCATGAATATATTATGAGACTGGTCTGGCGCACGCAAGGGGACAGAGGTTGGGGTGGGGAGAAGGGCTGGGGGACACGGGGATCTTAAGCTGCGGGGGGGGGGGGGGGGGGGGGGGGGGATACTGCTTGTGCATAGAAGCAGGCAGTAGACACGAGACGAAGGGGAATACATGTGTACCAAGAAACACGCAGAGGTGGCGAGATCAGATCAGGGGGGTCTGTGCATTTATGCACGTATTGTTAGTAGTCAGTGTGTGAAATTTTAAGC
The DNA here is from genome assembly GCF_023055435.1 of Haliotis rufescens. Lineage (NCBI taxonomy): Eukaryota > Metazoa > Mollusca > Gastropoda > Lepetellida > Haliotidae > Haliotis > Haliotis rufescens. The sequence goes on from NW_025963779.1 coordinate 20,806,124, forward strand.
GACTTGACTTAGAGTTTATCTTGGGATCATGTCAACAGACGATAGATGTTTTCATTAACGCGCCATAGGTATGGCAACTAGTAACTCATTCATTGTTGGTTCATTGGAAATGCGCCTAAATATTCAATGTTGTTCATTTATGGCAATTTCATTTGGACCAGTGTTTAAGTCGAGTAGAATTCAATGCTTAATAGTCAGAGTTTGGGTTGTCTTGGTACCATCTTCAAAGAAACTACACCTGGGACGTGTACTGGTTGGAATATATGGAATTAGATCTTCAGTCAAAGGCCGGCAGACGACTCACACATGCGTATGCATTATTTGGTTACAAAATAGTTACTTGAGTCCGTTGTCTAGTTCCAATCGAAATATGCCGGTTCCTAGTTGTCGCTGTCTGCTTCGACCATTTTGATGAATGGCTAAATAGAGACCCAGAACAGATTTGTGGACTGGATCCTACTAAAATTACTCGGGCAAAATGTCCGGAACGAACAGGAAGTGAAATCAATGATAATCACGAAACAGACAAAACTGAACACGCCAAGAGTTTTGTGGTATTTATATTCGTATCTCTGTCACAAAAATTAAAAGGAATGAAATAAACTTAAGAAATTACATTTTTTCAGGTTCGGTGAGACCATTAGGTTTTCGCGGAAAGACTAAGTCGTGCATTGACGGGAGAACCGGTCGTGAGATATATTGGCAGGTGCACCTTGGGTCGTGTCAGGGAATAGTTCAAAAGATAGCTTTGAAAGTCACATTTGATGACAGAGATGAAGGCTCACATAAGAAACTTATTAGAGAAAATTAATGATATCTGTCCCATCTGTCATCTCAAGAGTATTAACTAAGCATGACCGATTTTGAACCTTAACGTGAGTCCAACAATGTTAACCCCTGGACAAATGCGTTTCTCCTCAGTACAATATGATGCATATAAAAATGGACACGAACAGAACGTGTTCTTAGTTCCGTCAATAACTGAGAAGTATTGCTGCTGGAAGAAAGCATGACACGAATGAAAGAAGGTGATGGTCATAAATCTGTGGACTGTTCAAGTAGCGTTTACGTCATACTTTAAGTTGCGATTCCCCCTTTCTTTCTACTATTCGCTGACACACAACCCAATTCACATATCTGCGTGTTAAACCACACTTCAGTTCAGTCTACCATATCCTAAAATACTTCAAAACATTGTTCACATATCTACGTTTGCATAAACCATACTTCACTTCAGTCTGCCATATCCTGAAATACTTCAAAACAAATGTTCACATATCTATGTTTGCATAAACCATACTTCACTTCAGTCTACCATAATTATTATGAAATACTTCAAAACAAATGTTCACATATCTACGTTTGCACAAACAATACTTCACTCAGTCGGCCATATCCCGAAATACTTCAAAACAATGTTCACATATCTGTGTTTGCACAAACCATACTTCACTTCAGTCTACCATATCCTGAAATACTTCAAAACAAATGTTCACAAATCTACGTTTGCACAAACCATACTTCACTTCAGTCGACCATATCCTGAAATACTTCAAAACAAATGTTCACATATCTATGTTTGCACAAACCATACTTAACTTCAGTCTACCATATTATGAAATACTTCAAAACAAATGTTCACATATCTATACGTTTGCACAAGCCATACTTCACTTCAGTCTACCACATCCTTAAATGCTTCAAAACAAATGTTTACAGATCTACGTTTGCACAAACCATACTTCACTCAGTCGACCATATCCTGAAATACTTCAAAACAAATGTTCACATATCTACGTTAGCACAAACCATACTTCACTCAGTCGACCATATCCTGAAATCGATGTTCATGATGTCAATCACTCGATGTTCTGGTTCAGACTCAATTATTTACAGACCGTCGTCATATAGCTGGAATATTGCGGAGTGCGGCTTTAAACAACAAACAAACAAACATTTACTTCCTTATGCAACATTGTGAGTGGCGGGTGCTACCGACAGAGCAGGGCATACGTACCCTTTACAAGAAAAATCTGGTGTCATCTCTGATTTTCAGTGATCCATTCATATAACGTCACTGATAGTTTACAGTTTACGCTCAATGGCATCTGTTTCGGCGGATAATTGAGACTGCTTATTCTCTGGGTTGGAGGTTTTGTATTTACAGGTGAACCTAGCAAATTTATATATTAAACCGAATTCGACATAATTCACCAACTAAATGAGTAAGTTGGGTTTAACGTCGCACTGTGTGTCTAGCAAACATTATGTTAACAGCGTGAACGTACAAGAAAGTCCTGGTGGGTGTCTTGTAAACATTATGTTAGCAACGTGAACGTTCCAGAAAGTCTAGTTCGGTGTCTAGCGAACACTATGTTAACAATGTTAACTAACCAGAAAGTCCTGGTGGGTGTCTAGCAAACATAATGTTAGCAGCGTGAACGTACTAGAAAGTCCTGGTGGGTATCTAGCAAACATTATGTTGACAACAATAACGTTCCAGAAAGTCTAGTTCGGTGTCTGGCAAACATTATGTTGACAACGTTAACGTACCAGAACGTACTGTTGGATGTCTAGCAAACATTATGTCAACAACGTCAATGTACCAGAAAGTCCTGGTGGGTATCTAGCAAACATTATGTTGACAACAATAACGTTCCAGAAAGTCTAGTTCGGTGTCTGGCAAACATTATGTTGACAACGTAAACGTACCAGAAAGTCCTGGTAGGTGTCTAGCAAACATCATGTCAACAACGTGATGCCATGTCAGGACATCTTGTCGTTCAAAAGGACTCCGGGAATGTTTTTTTTGTGCACTACCGTATTGCTCTGTATAAACCGGTTCCGTTCTGCTTAAATTGTAGAGGTAGGTATACCTGCCTGGGAAACCTTCACGCCTTTACTGAACACTTTAATAGAGGACTATCGTCCTGCCAAAACAGAACGACGAATGTGGCATCCAAGGAGTTAGTGTTGTTCATGTGACGAAGGACAAAAACTTCTTTTATATATTAGGGTCTCGTGGGGAACAGGGTTAGAATAGTTCCCAAAATGATCGTAATGCTACGACTAACGTAAGTCTATGCATGGGAGTTACGATCGTCTTAGCGATAAAGTCGCTTTGTGGAACGGGGCCCAGACCTATACTGCCTGCTTTAGATGAGACTAAACTGAATCGAGTGGTCAGGCTCGTAGACTTGGTTCATTGTCTCCCGTAGAGGGGAGCGTTGCTCGTTAAATATGCCACTGTTTCGTCTGACCCAGCAGCATGCTGTCAACCACATGCTAGATACGACAGGGAAATAACGCCTTAAAGCTAGACATGTTCATATGACTAACAAGTACGAGGAGGTGTGATCCTTTACAAGCTTGTGTATTACTGACTGTGGCTTACAACAACAAAGAAACAAACAAACCATCAATTATCATTACAGGGCCAACAACCCAACCGTGAAGCTGAGTTGGCTAAGTCCTGTGTTAGGAGAGAGAGTGAGAGAGAGACAGAGAGAGAGCGAGAGAGAGAGAGAGAGAGATGGGGGAGGCGTTAGCGTTTACGTCCAATGCGTTACAATTGTCATGGTTATTGAAAACAATCTCTTTTGGATACAATGGGTAGGTTAAACATATAGAAGTATCGCTCAACCATGAAGTTTATGACACACGGTATAAGGATTAATACAAAGTACGATAGTATATAGAACATGTATACCTTCATGTCCCGAGTCAGTAGAACAGCCACAGTGCGTTTAAGCTAACATGTTATAATGTTTATATAGAATGATGACATAAAGGTAAGTATGTTGATATAATGATAATATGTTTACAAAACTATCATTCTGCATAATGTATGTTTACTTTTCACGCTAGTTCAGATGGTTAAAATAGGGTACACTATTACTTACATATGATATGAGGTTCATCTCAAGTCAAAAAAGGGCATATTCATCTTCAAGGGTACTAAAACTAAAACAAGATAGTAGGAGCTTCTAACAATCTGTTTTGTTTGTTGGCAAGAGTGAGTTTGCCGCGTTTGCCAATATTCCAGCAACATCACGGTGGGGTATACTATAAATCGGTTCACACATTGTACCCATGCGGGTTATCGAACCCGACCTTTGGTATGAAGAACGAAAGCTTTAATCACCTGGCTACCTCATTGCCCGTTCAGTAAAACGTTGAGATGGCTGTGAAAATGAAGGAGCAGTTGTTTGTATATTCAAACAAGCATAGAAATGTGCATGGTAGACCGCCTTGGGGCAAGAAACATACGCTATCATCCGAAATCCGAGGTGTCACCAGTGTTCCATGATTTAAACACTTTTTCTCAACTTCATCGTTTAATCCTTTGTTTTCTGAAGTTCGCCAGTCAAGTGACTGTCATTCTTTCATCGCGTTTTTCAAAACCCTGCCATCGCGCCATTACTCTTACCTTCATCTTACTAACTCAAAAAAAAATTTATTTAATATATCGTGAGCGAAGTTGCACCCAGAAGACCAGGGGGACTACGTTTGACAATAATATTACATAACGTTTTAAAAATTAGGATGATTTCACATTTTTATACATTCAATAAATTTTCAAGAAGTAGGATTTATCCCATATTTCGGCCTCGTGACAATAACAAAGTGACATTGACGTCAGGTTGCCATGGTTGCGATTTAATATTTCTGTTCTGGCAAAAAGTGACAGAGTTGTTGATATGCACGAAATGAGAATGTATATTTCCTCTGCACATGTGCCAATATCCGATTTCCCAGTGGATTATTAGGGAAAAACAACATCACAAATGCTTCATGACAGATTCGATCGTGATCCGGCTATAAAAGCTTGGTTATGTCATGTCGTGTCGCCATGTCAATGAAACGTCTTTCCCTGTCTAATCCAGCGAGACTGTACTGAAACTCCTGGGAGACATATCCTTTTTATATGGTCTACAACCACCGGGGCCCCGTTCAACGAAGCAACTTCAACTTCACGACGCCCGCAACACCTGCATCTTAACAGTAGCAACGGAAGTCGTACAACCGTGGTCGGAATACTTAATAAGGCCCTCCAATATATGACAACCCACCGTTGTCATAAAGGTAATATTCGCCTTGTATAGTGGGAAATATCACGTATCACAAACTACAATGGATTTTGTCTCAAGAGCAATAAATGCTTAAATCGTGTTTGATGAGAATATATACTCGCTTTAATGTTTCGAGTTACGTACAGATTACCATGCACATAATGGCGACCGGAAGCACAGAGTACAGGAAGCGATAGGCATCTCAACAGCGCTCCCTAGCGACAGCCGTGGCAGGAATAACTGTTACGTGTTCTGGGGTTCCAGTATTAAATCAGCCAATCACAAGGGTCAACAGTCACACTTAGATTTGTTTCATTACGCCGACCATTTAGGGCTCGACATTCCTTGTCAAGGTAATTCCCGACGTCGTTGCCACGCAACATACTATTAACGCGAGACAGACAGGATGATTTCAGGCCTAATGATATCGTTATGAAGCCGTCGTTTGTGCGAGATGGATTGGAGTTGTGTTCACCTGACATAAGGTTGGTTATTACAGCAACGCTGAGAAGGAGCCATGTCGCGTGTTCGGTTATTTTAGCCATGTTTTTTGTCTTGGAGTTAACATTTCTAAGGGTTGGATCAGTGATCAGATGTCGACTCAGATATCGACGACGAAGTCATTTTTAACGTCTGTCTTGTTTGTGATTCAGCTGTTCGATGAACGAAATTACTGAGATGATTTTTTCAGCTATTTCTTGTTTTTTTGTGGGTTGATAATCTATCGCGACAAGTGCTGGGTTTTTTTTCGTCACTCTCTCAATCCATGTTCCGTGTTTATTCCTCTTTCAAATTCTGAACGAATTCAAATGACACTGAATTTATTCAGAATTTCGTTATCTTTTTGATTCGTCAATAATTGCTTCATTTCCACGAGAACGGCAAGGAAAGAATTGAAGACCGAAACACAGAATGAAGGCAGTTAACATCAGGAAGCAGGGTACAAGGGACGTCGTTGATTATGAAGAATTGGGACAGTGGTGGTGGTGGTGTGTGTGTGTTAGTGTGGGTGGTGGTGGTGGTGTGTGTGTGTTAGTGTGGGTGGTGGTGGTGGTGTGTGTGTGTTAGTGTGGGTGGTGGGGGTTGGGTGTCTGGGTGTGTGGGTGTGTGGTGGGGAGGGGGGCAGACCGTACCATGAGTCGTTCGGGGAAGGGATGGTCAGCGCAAAGACAGCAACATCCCTGTATAACATCAGAGATTCGTCCGCAGTAGCCTGAAACCAGCCCTTGTTTCCAATGTGACTTAAAAAATATAGTTAACATTCACATTTCAACATAACAAACCCGAAACATTTTGTTTTTCTCGTCTTGGTGTGTTCCCAATGCATACACCTCTGACAACTTTTTAGGAATCATGATTCAAAATTGTATTTTCTTTTTTAGTACTTTCAGATTTTTTTTTACGTTTATATATTAAAATGAAAACTGCTCAAGTCTACGTGCACAAGCACCCTGGGAAATGTCAACAGCTATTAAATGGTATACTGAAGTGAAAACATTCAACACTCCCAATGAAACTCCTTCCAGCACTTCTAATAAAATTTAGATAAACCTCAACCGACATATGGTCATGGCGGGACGGGTCACCCTGACTGCCATCCCGACCTCCCCTGCACACACACACAGCATATAGCGCAACATTGTGGCCCTCTTGAGGGCCAGAGCAGTAAAGTGCACAACAGTAAAATTGACATGTGCCGAAAGAGCATACAGCGCGCGCACGGATTTTGAGCTCTGACTGCACACTTAGCCGATTTGAAATGGTCTGCTGGCATCACGCTCGCTCTGTCACTCGGGGGATTAGGCCCAAAGTGCTGACATTATTCTCGATGTCGGAATAAAACGGCGGAATTCAGTGATGATTCCTTTGCTTTGGGCTCTGACGCACTGCGAATGAGAGTGTCAGTTTGGCACAGCTTTGAACAACATTTAAATTATATCACGGCTTGTCAGCTCACTGTGGGAGGCGCAGGTCGTGGACCGTTAAAACTTAGGTGAAGCAAAAGCAACAAACGCCTGTCAAATATCATTAGAAATCTCTGCTAAAGGCAGAGTCCTTTGTACGATTCCGACTGCACCCTAAACATTTGTTTTTGAATCACTGTCCAATAGTAATGGCTTTAAATGTCTTCGAAAAGCTGAGTGTAGCCTGCCCTACAGTGCCACCCGTCACAAACACACGCAACGGCAAGTCAAGTGTTCACTTGGAACAAGTCAAAATAGGAAATTGCATTAGCTGTCATTGATGCGTCAAATTACAAAACATTTCCTCTTCGTGTCTACCACAAAACTCTTCGGAAGATGAGCATAGATAAAGTGCATTCATCACCACTAGCCCCTTCCCGTAACCTGCAAGAAGACTCGCCCCCCTATCGATGAATGTTATGTGCGAAAATACGACAAACCAGTCAGAATGCGCGTATGACTTAAAGTACTTCGGCCAAAGAATCCATCAGGGTCAAATTTGATTCTACATATGTCTTGCATCTAGAAATATACCCTAAATACAGTTAAATGTATTTAACCATACTGTATAAATATAATACATGGCCACGAGAGGCGCACGAGTCGTTATTCGGCTTGTCCCGGAATAACACGAGTTGTAATGGTATATAGTTCTGACAGGCCAAGGTTCATAATCGGTGCTAATCAATGCTTAAAAAGGAAAATTGAATTCTACTCTCCGGCGAGTTTCAGAGTCCAAGACAAATGGGTGACACATTGAAAATTGTACAACATGGCATGTTAAGGCTATATAACCCGTGAAGATCCGTGGTGGAATAGGTCTTCAGCAACCCTTGCTTGCCGTAAGAGGCGACTGACAGGATTTTGTCGTCAGGCTCGCTGACTTGTTTGATGCATGTCATCGTATACCAATTGCGTAATCGATGCCCATGACGTCAATCACTGGGCTGTCTGGTCCAGACTCGATTATCAGATCGCCGTCATATATTGCTGAGTGCGACGTTAAACGACAAACAACAAGACAACTCTTGATGCTGTGCATCTTGGTCACAACTGTACATGTGTGCACATATTAACTGATATAGCTTCTGTGTTTTGATATATAATAAGGAATTACGTGTTCCATTTTTTTACATTAAAAAAAGAGACAATCCAGTTTTCCACAGTCGAAGATTTTGCAAACTGTCCTGGAGGGTAAATAAGGGTGAAATAAAGATATTAAATCAGAGAGAGAAGGTTTTTATCTTTTCTTTTTTTTTTCTTCTTTTGCTTTTTTTATTATTCTTATTTACTAATTAATATAAATGAAAGCAGCAAAGAGGGTTCGGGTGATCCTGACACAGTCAGGCTGGTTAGGCTCATCATCAGCTCAGGGCCCTTGCCCTCTCTACACGCAGCCCAGACAGCGAATGGGACTACTACCAGTAAGAGCTGCCTAGTCGAACCCACCCAGAGCTTTTCGGAGAATGTGAAGACTCCCCAACACTGCAGCCTTCTGCATTACACAGATTGTCAGAAGGGCTGTATTCCTGGCAGAAAACCCGGATACTCCCCCAATGTCAGTCAACTGAGTGGGAGGTACCAAACCTAAGGCACCGAGAACAATGAGGAGTCGGACATTTCGAAAGCGAGGTCGGCATATTTGCCTTGTTTTCCCTGAATCGTGTCAATCACATTAGTGTTAAAAGGGACAGAAAATTCAATGATATATATGGTTTCATCAGATTTATCAAAAAGGACGTGGAACGGTCTGAGGCCGAAAACGGCCCTATTCCAAAGAATTTTCTATTGATAATTTTCCATGACGCCCTCTACACATACTGGGACGTACCTTGGATCGACCTCTGTGTCAAAACCACAAAGATGGCGAAGACGGTAATAAAAGAATCGGGTCACTTCATAATGTCGCTTAAGATCTGTGTTTGTGCCAAGGCTAGGCATCCACTGACATATAGAAACATGTCGAATATTCTGTGATGTTCTAGTGACATTGGACTGGCAAAGCACTGTGTGGAAATTGCTGGAAGCTAGTTAGACTACATAAGTGGACATCGTATCCCAATTTCTTAGATCGATGCTCACGACATCAATCACCGGATTGTCTGGTCCAGACTCGATTATTTACAGACCGCAGTCATATAGCTTCAATATTGCTGAGTGCAGCATTAAACAAAAGCAAACAAACATAAGTGGAGCTGGCGCATCCCTGTCTCATCTCACATTTCACCTCATATTTCATCTGACATTACAGCAAGACCAACGGTTGTGTGAAGTCTATGCCCATCAGGGATTGGTGAATATTAATATCACTGAACTGTTTGCTATCACTACTGTATTTGTATTTGATACTGACCACTGCTATGGTATTATATAGTGCCATTGAATATTGTACTACCATTCTATTGTATACTGTCATTGGTGTGCAGTAATTTGTATTGATTTGAAAACCTAGTTAATTGTGTGATACAATTGTTGATTGTATACCATTTGTTGTTTGTTGGTTGGTTTCACACCAAGTTCTTTTATATACAGATTTCTGGGCTTACATATTGTTTCAATTTGGGAATCGACACGTAACACTACAACAAACAGTAGACAAATTATAAACCAGCTTTCTGTACACAGACGATTAACTAGGAGTGAAGTTGGTTTAATAAGATCACATTCGTGAGATTTGTTTACATCTATATTTTTAAATCAGTACTACAATATGCCCACTTTCATTCATACCAGTAATCTATTTCATACGTACCTAGGTATACTAGGAACATGGTTAATGCCATATGGGGACGAGGTGAGTGTTTGATATTAGCAACATAAGTTCTTATTTAGGACTCACAAATGCTTTGTGTGTTTCACGGATCCGACAGTAAGAAGCGCTTTCATAATAAAAATAACAATTTTGTAGATTTTTAATATTTATAATAACTCTAACCAGGCCAATATTTATTTTTCATTTTTTGTCACCTACCGATCCAAATCAAACGCCTTTTGTCGACCTACCGACCACAGTTTTCGCTTTCAAAGTACGTAAGCTAAACAAATGAATCTCGCCTAAGGGACGTTTTGATTTTGGAAACACTGGAGTTGGAAAACTATCCGATCCATTATAGTGGGTATGGTTTTACGCCGCGTTTATCAATATTCCAGAAGTATTCAAGCAATATTCAAACAGTTTTCAAGCAGTATTCAGGCAAGATTCCAGGAATATTCCTGGAATATTCAAGCAATATTCCAGTAATATTCAAGAAATATTCAAGCAGTATACAAGCAATATTCAAGTAATATTCAAGCAGTATTCATGCAATATTCCAGTAATATTCAAGCAGTATTCAAGCAATATTCCAGTAATATTCAAGCAGTATTCAAGCAATATTCCAGTAATATTCAAGCAGTATTCAAGCAGTATTCAAGCAATATTCAAGTAATATTCAAGCAGTATTCAAGCAATATCCCAGTAATATTCAAGCAGTATTCAAGCAATATTCCAGTAATATTCAAGCAATATTCAAGCAATATTCCAGTAATATTCAAGCAGTGTTCAAGCAATATTCCGATAATATTCAAGCAGTATACTAGCAATATTCCAGGAATATTCCAGTAATATTCCAGTAATATTCAAGCAGTATTCAAGCAATATTCCAGTAACATTCAAGCAGTATTCAAGCAATATTCCAGTAATATTCAAGCAGTATTCAAGCAATATTCCAGTAATATTCAAGCAGTATTCAAGCAATATTCCAGTAATATTCAAGCAGTATACTAGCAATATTCCAGGAATATTCCAGTAATATTCCAGTAATATTCCAGTAATATTCAAGCAGTATACAAGCAATATTCCAGTAATATTCCAGTAATATTCCAGCAATATTCAACGTCGGGGACACCAGAAATGGGCTTCACACATTGTACCCATGAAGGGAATCGAACCTGAACGTACGCATGGACAATTAGGCTACCCCACCTTCCTGTATTGTACTTTCTGACCACCATCAAGGGATGGGACAGATTCGAAGATGTTTGTTTGTTGGACATGAAAGGTATCAGGCGTAAACGCTTAGATGATTTCAAACATTTCAAAACGTACCCCTCAACAGTCGAGTAGAGATCTGCTTTTAATAAAACGTCATGGTGTATTTCAAAGAGAACAGACAATAGCCATTAACGCTGATCAATCACATTAGTCAGATTAATCTGATTAAGTAAAGCACACAAATAATTACTTTCTGTTATATTTTTTTAAATGCATCATATTAATGATGTAAGCATTCAAGCCCAAACTGAATATGGTGAGTAATTCCATATCAGGTATTAACAGAAACGTTGAGTAAACCACGTGGGCGAGCTGGCTCTGTGACGGCGCTTTGACGGATGTCGCTGTAGGGAGATATAAATATGATCGAATCACAGGGTGTTAGCCGGAAGTATTACACTTTATGTATTTCAATATTTAATATTTTAATGTCAGTAAAACATGTGAAAACAAGACGTACCGCCATACATAGGAAGCGTTGTCGTTCTTTGACCTAGAGCCTCCGTTCCATTCTCAATGTCACAGAGGTGATGCAATTGTCAGCGGGCTGCGAGGCGATTCAGTGATCGATACTAAGATGAAATGCATTTCGTCAGAGTGTAGTTGCGCGGAAACAATGACAATCATCCATAACTGCAGCAGGAAATCACGAGGCCTGATGCAGAAGAATTTGAATCTCGAGTGGTATCTTCGCGTATTTAGCGTTTCCTATTCCATGTTTTACACCTTACCTGTACCATCCAATCATAGGGCTGGTACAGATGAATGATATCATGGCCTGATTTAGAATGATAGCATGGCCCTGGTACAGAATCATAGCAAAGGCCTGGTACAGAATCACAGCATAGACCTGGTACCGAATCATAGCATAGACCTGGTACAGAATCACAGCATAGGCTTGGTACAGAATCATAGCATAGGCCTGGTACAAAATCATAGCATAGACCTGGTACAGAATCACAGCATAGACCTGGTAGAGAATCATAGCATAGACCTAGTACAGAATCATAGCATAGGCCTGGTACAGAATCACAGCATACACCTGGTACAGATAATCAAAGCTAAGTGTTGATACATACCAGTCATGGCATTGATACCTGACAGGTATGGTTTCATTCTGACCTTTCTCAAACCTTGTTGGTCTAATGTGTTGGAAAGCCCAGTCACCAGGTGGCCTGCTAGCCTCCTAATTGCTGATCGCGACAAGAATGTTGACGTTACCCTCGTCGCAACAGCGTTCAGTCGGGATCTCTTACTACTGTTCATGTGCAGCTCTGCTGTGGACTGTTAGTCCCGCCTCATCACACAACTAATGGTTGCTATGCTGTGGCCACTTCCCGTCATCTAATAGGAGATTTGTCAATCAAAGTGGATGTTGGTGAATTAGGAGCACTTGCTTTATGGTGTATGTTATCCGTGCTGAGGTTTGCTCTGTAAACACTGATTTATTTTAAGGGAAAGTGAATCACATGACATCCAATGACTTCCCAGCACCCACAGCTCTGAGTACACGTGTACTCAGATCGTGACTCCCCTAGGTCATACAGCGGAATACTGTACACTACTGACCTGTCCCACAACCCTACCAATACGTATCCTACCCAGGACTCGGGGACCGAACATTTGAAATTCTGTGGAGGGGGAAGGGGTCTTAGATTTTATCCAAAACATTCAACCGTCCCCGAAACTTATATATTCCACCAGTATTTACCGTCAATACTAGTCGCAATACACACCATCAATATATTCCACCAGTATTTACCGGCAATAGTAGCCATCAATACACACCATCAATATATCACACCAGTTTTACCGTCAATACTACTCGTCAAAACACACCATCAATATATTCCACCAGTATTTACCGGCAATAGTAGTCATCAATACACACCATCAATATATCCCACCAGTTTTACCGTCAATACACACCATCAATTTATTCCACCAGTATTTACCGGCAATAGTAGTCATCAATACACACCATCAATATATTCCACCAGTTTTACCGGCAATAGTAGTCATCAATACACACCATCAATATATTCCACCAGTTTTACCGTCAATACAAGTCGTCAATACACACCATCAATATATTCCACCAGTATTTACCGTCAATACTAGTCATCAATACACACCATCAATGTATCACACCAGTTTTACCGTCAATACTACTCGTAAATACACACCATCAATATATTCCACCAGTATTTACCGGCAATAGTAGTCATCATTACACACCATCAATATATTCCACCAGTATTTACCGGCAATAGTAGTCATCATTACACACCATCAATATATTCCACCAGTATTTACCGGCAATAGTAGTCATCAATACACACCATCAATATATTCCACTAGTTTTACCGGCAATAGTAGTCATCAATACACACCATCAATATATTCCACCAGTTTTACCTGCAATAGTAGTCATCAATACACACCATCAATATATTCCACCAATTTTAACGTCAATACACACCATCAATATATTCCAGCAGTATTTACCGGCAATAGTAGTCATCAATACACACCATCAATATATTCCACCAGTTTTACCGTCAATACTAGTCGTCAATACACACCATCAATATATTCCACCAGTATTTACCGGCAATAGTAGTCATCAATACACACCATCAATATATTCCACCAGTTTTACCGGCAATAGTAGTCATCAATACACACCATCAATATATTCCACCAGTTTTACCGTCAATACAAGTCGTCAATACACACCATCAATATATTCCACCAGTATTTACCGTCAATACTAGTCATCAATACACACCATCAATGTATCACACCAGTTTTACCGTCAATACTACTCGTAAATACACACCATCAATATATTCCACCAGTATTTACCGGCAATAGTAGTCATCATTACACACCATCAATATATTCCACCAGTATTTACCGGCAATAGTAGTCATCATTACACACCATCAATATATTCCACCAGTATTTACCGGCAATAGTAGTCATCAATACACACCATCAATATATTCCACTAGTTTTACCGGCAATAGTAGTCATCAATACACACCATCAATATATTCCACCAGTTTTACCTGCAATAGTAGTCATCAATACACACCATCAATATATTCCACCAATTTTAACGTCAATACACACCATCAATATATTCCAGCAGTATTTACCGGCAATAGTAGTCATCAATACACACCATCAATATATTCCACCAGTTTTACCGTCAATACTAGTCGTCAATACACACCATCAATATATTCCACCAGTATTTACCGGCAATAGTAGTCATCAATACACACCATCAATATATTCCACTAGTTTTACCGGCAATGGTAGTCATCAATACACACCATCAATATATTCCACCAGTTTTACCTGCAATAGTAGTCATCAATACACACCATCAATATATTCCACCAATTTTAACGTCAATACACACCATCAATATATTCCACCAGTATTTACCGGCAATAGTAGTCATCAATACACACCATCAATATATTCCACCAGTTTTACCGTCAATACTAGTCGTCAATACACACCATCAATATATTCCACCAGTATTTACCGGCAATAGTAGTCATCAATACACACCATCAATATATTCCACCAGTATTTACCGGCAATAGTAGTCATCAATACACACCATCAATGTATCACACCAGTTTTACCGTCAACACTACTCGTCAATACACACCATCAATATATTCCAGCAGTATTTACCGGCAATAGAAGTCATCAATACACACCATCAATACATTCCACCAGTTTTACCTGCAATAGTAGTCATCAATACACACCATCAATATATTCCACCAGTTTTACCGTCAATACACACAATCAATATATTCCACCAGTATTTACCGGCAATACTAGTCATCAATACACACCATCAATGTATCACACCAGTTTTACCGTCAATACTACTCGTCAATACACACCATCAATATATTCCACCAGTATTTACCGGCAATAGTAGTCATCAATACACACCATCAATATATTCCACCAGTTTTACCGTCAATACACACCATCAATATATTCCACCAGTATTTACCGGCAATAGTAGTCATCAATAGACACCATCAATATATTCCACCAGTTTTACCGTCAATACAAGTCGTTAATACACACAATCAATATATTCCACCAGTATTTACCGTCAATACTAGTCGCAATACTTACCATCAATATATTCCACCAGTATTTACCGTCAATACTAGTCGCAATACACACCATCAATATATTCCACCAGTTTTACCGTCAATACTAGTCGCAATACACACCATCAATATATTCCACCAGTTTTACCGTCAATACACACCATCAATATATTCCACCAGTATTTACCGGCAATAGTAGTCATCAATAGACACCATCAATATATTCCACCAGTTTTACCGTCAATACAAGTCGCAATACACACCATCAATATATTCCACCAGTTTTACCGTCAATACACACCATCAATATATTCCACCAGTATTTACCGGCAATAGTAGTCATCAATAGACACCATCAATATATTCCACCAGTTTTACCGTCAATACTAGTCGCAATACACACCATCAATATATTCCACCAGTTTTACCGTCAATACACACCATCAATATATTCCACCAGTATTTACCGGCAATAGTAGTCATCAATAGACACCATCAATATATTCCACCAGTTTTACCGTCAATACAAGTCGTTAATACACACAATCAATATATTCCACCAGTATTTACCGTCAATACTAGTCGCAATACTTACCATCAATATATTCCACCAGTTTTACCGTCAACACTACTCGTCAATACACACCATCAATATATTCCAGCAGTATTTACCGGCAATAGAAGTCATCAATACACACCATCAATATATTCCACCAGTTTTACCTGCAATAGTAGTCATCAATACACACCATCAATATATTCCACCAGTTTTACCGTCAATACACACCATCAATATATTCCACCAGTATTTACCGTCAATACTAGTCATCAATACACACCATCAATGTATCACACCAGTTTTACCGTCAATACTAGTCGTCAATACACACCATCAATATATTCCACCAGTATTTACCGGCAATAGTAGTCATCAATACACACCATCAATATATTCCACCAGTTTTACTGGCAATAGTAGTCATCAATACACACAATCAATATATTCCATCAGTATTTACCGTCAATACTAGTCGCAATACTTACCATCAATATATTCCACCAGTATTTACCGTCAATACTAGTCGAAATACACACCATCAATATATTCCACCAGTTTTACCGTCAATACACACCATCAATATATTCCACCAGTATTTACCGGCAATAGTAGTCATCAATAGACACCATCAATATATTCCACCAGTTTTACCGTCAATACAAGTCGTTAATACACACAATCAATATATTCCACCAGTATTTACCGTCAATACTAGTCGCAATACTTACCATCAATATATTCCACCAGTATTTACCGTCAATACTAGTCGCAATACACACCATCAATATATTCCACCAGTTTTACCGTCAATATACAACCTTCAATATATTCCACCAGTATTTACCGGCAATAGTAGTCATCAATACACACCATCAATATATTCCACCAGTTTTACCGTCAATACTAGTCGTCAATACACACCATCAATATATTCCACCAGTATTTACCGGCAATAGTAGTCATCAATACACACCATCAATATATTCCACCAGTATTTACCGGCAATAGTAGTCATCAATACACACCATCAATGTATCACACCAGTTTCACCGTCAACACAAGTCGTCAATACACACCATCAATATATTCCACCAGTTTTACCGGCAATACAAGTCGTCAATACACACCATCAATATATTCCACCAGTATTTACCGTCAATATTCGTCATCAATATACACCATAAATATACTCCATCAGTATTAACTGTTAATGTACACCACCAAAATATAATATCGCAAGTTACCGCCAAAATAAACTATCATTATGCACAATCAATGTTCACATTCAAACACACAAGCATAATATACGCACTAAATATACACTATCAATCACTGTAAATTGCAACTGTCAAGATCAGTGGTCTCGAAGTAGTAGCTCGGCATTCTTGTACACGACAGCAAGTACCGCTCATTGCCGCGTCAACCTCTCACTCTCTGAACTGTGAATAACACTCGCGAATCTACATCCAATGAAAGAAAAAGAAAACATAATAAGACAAAAGATTCCTCAAAGATTCCTCCGAGTGTCACAATGGTGACTAATGGATGCCTACTTTCAATCTGACCCCACCTTAAGCTGCGAATGTAAATTGCTACTTTTTATGACGTCACAAAAATGCACGGTCAAGCTATGGCTGTTTGCTGTTTTTTGATGGTTTGAAGAAATGGGTCATATTCACTCATTATAGATTTGATAATGTGTCGTTACGCTTATAACATGTAAGTTGTTTAGGTAGTGATTTTAATATAGATTTCATCGATAAAAACACATTCAAAGTATTAGTAAGTATTATTCGTGTTCAATAATGGTCGTTATTGTCATAATACGTATTCTCAAAGCGGTGCCTCGTCTTCATGTACCCTCAATCTGACCATGGACAAATATCATTAACCTTCTTCTGTCATGTGACTCTCGGCAGTGAAACCCTGCACATCCACCAGCACGGACGGCGACTCGTGTCAAGTTTCAGATTAGAAAATGTTAAGACAGTTGGTCCCCTCTGTCCAACTCTCTACGGCTAATATTGCGTCTGGGGTTGTTTTTGTTTTGTTTTTTTTTGTTTTTATTTGATGACAATGATTCATGAAGAATGATCTGAGGTAAACTGATGCGATGTCTTCAGTCTAGAATAATGGTTGAGGGGTAACATGAGATACATAGGGTGTGGGGAGATCGTGAAGGAAATGAGATAAAAGTTGGTGTTGCATGCCGTTACCTAGAGAATAGGTAAGGGTCGTTCCTTTGCTCTCAACCATTGAAAACAAGCTAAATACAGTAAACTACGTTTATTACGAACATGCATATAACGAACTGGCGGATAAAACGAACTGTTTTGTTTGGCCCCGGGCATTTGCTAAAAGTGCGATAATGAGGGATGTTATGACATTCTGGCACTATGAAAATATACAACTTTATGGAAGACAATTGTATTTCGGTTTATTGCATATAGCGACATTTCGATGTAGATTCTTTTATCAAGCGGGATAACGTCCCTCCACATTCATAACGGTGTAAAAATGTACATAATACGTCGCTAAATGCAAAAAAGCAGACTTGTTATCCATAAAGTTGTTTGTTTTCCTATTTACTCACCAACCTCTACAATAACAATCTAGCATTCTGGCGCTGTTGGAATATAATACTAGTTGTTCATTTCCAAAGGTCGAGATGTCTAATTAACGAGAATGTATCTTACATTATTCTATAATCACCATCTTCTTTTGTGGCAATGTCTTCTTTCCTCACAATAAATGGACAATATCAGAATTAATTGAGTACACTAGAGAATCATATTAACCTTTTTCTCTGTTTTCTGCTTGATTGTTTTAAAGGCCAGCCGCGATGTAGTGTTCAAACAACTGACGACAATAAAGACTAATATTTCACAAGGAACGCTTTGTATTTCACATGTTTGTATATTGCCCAGCGCGCATCTTCTTACATCCGGTAAAGTTACAAGTTTCAATAACATCTTCTTTAAGCAGAATTCACAAATGTCACAGTGGGGTGCTGCAAGTTATGACTCAACGTTATGGCTGTGAATAGATCGTATTAATTGATATAGTTGTAACATTTTCCAAAGAAGAGGCTCATCACTAGAATAACTTCTTGATAGCAGCGTCATCAAATAGATCGTTTCCATGATATCTGTTCATCACCAAGGCTACGAACATTGGTTTCAGCAAGATTTCTTTGAACATTGAGATTTAACTGATATATAAGTTTAATGGCTGTCTTCATTGAACATAATGAAGTTTATGAAGTCTTCTTGCAAATTGGCAAGAAGTTACCGACAGCCTACTTGTCAGATAAGACAAATTCTAGTTCCCCTATGTTACATTGCGTGAGGGGCAAGATCATGGGAGAGTGAGTGCACATGTTCTAGTGGCCCCCGTGGAGGTAAAGGAGGAAGGGGAGGGGGGGGGGGGGGGGGGGGGGGGGGGGGGGTCAACATTCCCCCTAAAGTATGTTTATTTCAGCTTGCCTCCTTCCAAATCACTGAACGGGCTTGTATATTCAAGTTAAGAATCTACCTCTATCTGATTGGCCAGTTGCCGTCTGGTAAATACCCATAGATGTCCGCTGGCCAGCGGATATCATGACGCAACGCAGCCTCAAATTTGATCATATTCGTACTCGAGTCTCAATGGCGGTCTCAAGATGGGTCTTATTGTCACAAATATTTCACAGATATTAATTATTTATAAAGTGTGAATGATACAATAATTCCATGTGCTCAACCTTTGGCCTCGTGGTGTAACAGGCCATTTCGCAAGAAAAATCCCGTAACCCGCTCGTGAAACATTATACATCCATTGGGGTGTCGCGGTGCCCACGGGGCCGTGAAACATTGACAATGTGTTACTGAGGCCTGTGTGATGATCGAGCCTGCACCAGGGACTCCAGTGGCTGACAGCGTAAACACCCATCGTTGGAGCAGTGTGATCACAGAGGTCCCACACTGTAGCCACCCGATCCCCTTTCGAGGGCTGTTACGTCAAGCGTGGGCTACTTCAGACCTTGTCTGCCTTATACTTTAACACACAGGCACGAGACAATTGGGATCTGCCCTGAATCCCCAGGCTGCTCATGTTCGACTAAACATGACTGTTTCGCAAGACGCTATAATAGCCCGTTGCCACGTTGTCGGGTGTATATTCCATCATTTATAACAGTGAGTGAAACAGTTTATAAATACGACGCAGTAGGTCATTATTCAGTATATATACCGTTAAAGTTATGTCCAAGCACACATGCATTATTGCTTTGCCTAGACACGCCATAAGCATGGAGGCCATTTTGTGAAACGATCATTTGAATGGGAAAAAATACTTCAAAACTGCTAATGACACAATAAAAAAAACTAGGTACGCGTACACCAAGATTCTAATCTTCCCGGCTTTCAGCTATTGTTTTGCTTCTTGTGTTTTTATGGAGGTTTGATTTACATGCTTTACGCTAAATTTATTTTAAGAGTTAAAATGATTTCACTTTTCCACCAAACAGATGCCTTTCTTACAAATGCCGTTCTCACAAAGTTCGTAAGTTCCATATTACATAAAGGAGTTTATAAATCAATGAATAAAAAGATTACGTCATGCATATAAATAATGACATGAAGAACGTACACGGCATAATAGATAATTATTGATTTGGCTACGTAATGACTCAACGGGAGCCAAATGATAACCCTTCATGCGTTGCTTGCATTTCAATGTTTTTACAGTAAAATTGCTCAGTACAGCAGAATGTTTCCGGAAAACGTTTTGCTTTCATTATATTCTAATGAGTTATTGTTTTTGTTTCAGTGTCATGTAAATAATTGATATATGCGTGAGATCTGAAATTATTCATCGTGGAAAGTAGAATGAAGCGTATGTATATAAAACAGGGTCTTCTTCGTACCTTTTGCTTGTAATGAGTTTTTATTTGTTTAATTGGGACAGCAATGAGACGTTATGGCGATGTGATCGAGGCAGGAAGTGGGGTAAACATCCACCTTGAAAAATGTCAGCGCATCTAACTATATGTTTCCATATAAATGGCTCCTTTTTTAATCGTAGCCTGTATTTATTTTCTGACGTTTTGGTTTTGGTGACGAAGCGACATATTAATGTTGAAATACAGAAACTGAAATCGATTATCGAATGCCTCTTCCATGGCAATAGTTATTTGACCACGGGTATACGCTTTTCCCCTTCAAGTGCTCCTGGATATATTTGCCATGATATACAGTGACCATACAGTGTTCCTGTACCAATGTTTCATAGGTATCGGTGACCCGTGAAGATCCGGGTTAGGTTAGGTCTTCAGCAACCCATGCTTGCCGTAAATGGCGACTATGCTTGTCGCAAGAGGCGACTAACGGGATCGGGTGGTCAGGCTCGCTGACTTGGTGATGCATGTCATAGTATCCCAATTACGAAGATCGGTGCTTATAATGTCAGTCACTGGATTGTCTGGTCTTGACTCGATTATTTACAGACCGCCGTCATATAGCTGGAATATTGCTGAATGCGGCGTTGAACAGCAAACAAACAAACAAACAAACAGGTATCGGTGGTACCTGAAACATTTATTAAAATTAATCACTGGCATAAGTAGAAATTTCCTAAAGTTCCGTCAGGAATATATGGAAATAAAGTTGAAATGGTGCTAAACTTTTCCGCGGTTAATATATTCTGCCTTGATAACCGAGGACGACGAATTTGCTTCAGTTCAATGTAGTCATGGTGAATGCCAGCTCTGGTTTAGTAACTAGATAAAAGTGTCGCGTCAGCAGTCTGGCACAACAGATGTAAATATACTATTCAGACACTATCAATACAAGGTCATTCAGGGCTGGAGACAATGTCTGGTTGTAATATACCGTTAACCTCCGATCTTATGGAATATATCTATGGAATGGATGCCTATGGAGACTATATCTATGGAAAATACCCAATGTGATCTGTTTCAGCAGATAATCGATTATTTTCTGTAATGGTCAAAATGTTTATTTAAACCCCACATTGATCGTTTGAACTTTCTCAAATCCAAGGGTCTATGTTTTCGTTGGTTTGAGCAGGGTAATCGTAGCAAGGAATGTCATAAAATTGTCATTTGTCAGTGCTGCAAAGGTAATCACTCGACAATGTTGCATATTGACTCCCAGACAAACCTGAAATGTTTAAGTGCATGTACAGGTCAAGCCAATGAAGATATGGAGACCGGTGACAGCAGCGGTGAATGTACACTTGCTGTAATCCCTGTGAAAGTAACATTCAAAGATACATTGAAAGTGATATCGACATATGCATTCTTGGACCCCGGAAGTACCATCTCTTTCTGTTCAGAATCACTGATGAATAAGCTTGGATACAGTGGAAAGTCAAAGAAGGTTGAAATAACTATAGATACACTAGGGGAGCCTCATACTTCCTTTGTGCATGCCATCTCTGGTCTGAAGGTTCATGATATGGATTTGAAGAATACTGTTGTCCTTCCTACAGTGTATTCTAGGAGCCATATCCCAGTAACAAGCAGGCACATTTCAAATGATTCTGATGTCGCACAGTTGTCTCACCTTGGTGGAATTCATTTACCTTCACTTGAATCTGGTGTCGATCTTCTGATAGGTGCAAATGCCCCTGATGTTTACTCTCCATTTGAAGTCAAAGTTAGTCCACGGGGAAGCCCTCATGCAACCAGAACTCGATTAGGATGGATCCTATGGAACGTTGTCAGACCTTCAGGAGAAGAAAGAAAACAACATTTTCCATCTATGAAAACAGACATTGTAAGTGTCAGAAATGTTGAGAAAATCAGTGAATTGAATAGTTTGGTTAGGAAGAGCATAAACTTTGACTTCCCTGAAAGCTGCATCAACGACAAAGCAGAAATGTCCCAAGAGGACAAGAAGTTCCTTGACAAGGTTAATGAGTCTGTCTCCTTACAAGAAGGTCATTATCATATTAGTCTACCTTTTAAGTGCTCCGATGTGCAGATGCCCAACAAAAGCGTGCACGCTCTAAAACGCCTGGACAGTTTGAAACGGAAGTTTATTAAGGATCAAAAGTTGAGTGATGACTACAAAACATTCATGGAAGACATACTGGCCAAGGGATATGCTGAGAAGGTACCTATTGAGGAGCTTGAGGGCCAAACAGGAAAGGTATGGTACATTCCTCATCATGGTATATACCACCCAAGAAAGGCTTCGTAAATAAGAGTTGTGTTTGATTGTACAGCTAGTTATCAAGGAGTGTCCTTGAACAATATGCTCATACAAGGCCCAAACTTGACAAACAACTTACTTGGTATTCTTCTCAGGTTCCGCCAAGACTCAGTTGCGATAATGGGAGACATTGAGTCGATGTTTTATCGTGTCAAAGTGCCCAAAGAAGATCATAATTACCTTCGCTTCTACTGGTGGCCGAGAGGTGATTGTGATGAGAAGCCAGAAGTATACAGAATGTGTGTCCATTTATTTGGGGCCATTTCTTCATCTAGTTGTGCCACATTCGCCTTACAACAAACTGCTGAGGACAACAAAGAAAGATATATTTCTGAAGTTGTTAGCATGGTTAAGGACAGCTTCTATGTTGATGACTGTTTAGCTTCTGTAGAAGATGAAGAAAGGGCAGTTTACCTAATCAATGAAGTATCAAAACTCTGCAATGATGGAGGGTTTCATCTGAACAAATTGGGTCTCCAACAGCAAATCTGTAATGAAAGCTATACCTACTGAGGAGAGGGCCAAGGAGGTGAAAGAATTGAATCTGGAATGTGAATCTCTTCCCTGTGAGAGAGCTCTTGGCGTCTTTTGGTTTGTTGATTCTAATACGCTAGGTTTCAAAATTCAAGACAAGGAAAAGACAATCACCAGAAGAGGCATATTGTCTGTTGTAAATAGTGTTTACGATCCACTGGGGTTTGTGGCACCTTACCTGTTGATAACCAAGCGTCTTCTCCAAGAATTATGTAAGAAAGATCTTGGATGGGATGAAGAAATAGATGAAGCTTCCTTGACAATTTGGCTTCAGTGGCTAAAGGACTTAGCAAGGTTGGATGAGATAGAACGGTGTTACAAACCACAAGGGTTTGGCAAAATTGCATCATGTCAGTTGCATCTGTTTTCTGATGCCAGTGAAGTTGGCTATGGCGTTGTAGCCTACCTTCGTCTAACAAATGAAGATAATGGTGTACACTGTGTCTTGGTAATAGCTAAGTCAAGAGTGGCACCTTTGAAGAAAATGACAATTCCCCGCATGGAGCTAACAGCAGCTACAGTTGCAGTTCGCCTGGGTAAGCTATTGATCAGAGAGTTGCAATACCAAATTGATGAGACTTTCTTTTGGACAGACAGTATGTCTGTGCTCAGATATATCTCTAACAGCACAATCAAGATTCAAAACCTTTGTAGCAAATCAGCTCACCACTATCCATGAAGGTTCTGATGTCAAGCAGTGGAATTATGTCAACACAAAGTTCAACCCAGCAGACTTAGCATCAAGGGGAATGACCTACGACAAGTTCAAACATGCACATCAGTGGTTTGAAGGACCAGATTTTCTGTGGAGACTAAGAGTCGAATGGCCCATTTCTCCTGATTTATCTGTCACTGATGAGGACCCAGAGGTCAAGAACTCTGTAAGTTGTCTAGTAACTTGCCAGTCCCAAAATATATTGGACAGACTATTGAATCACTATTCAAGCTTGCTACGGCTCCGAAAAGCAGTTGGTTGGATCATCTTGACTATCAGAGAGCTAAAAGGAAAGATGAAAGCAAGGCAATTGGAGTCAGAAGCAGCGGAGGACAGATCTGAAAAGGTATCCTGGGCAAAACCCAAGCTGACAGTTTCAGTATTAAAGGATGCAGAAGTTGCACTTACTCGTAATGTGCAGGGTCAACACTTCATGAAAGAGATTGAGTTTTTGAAAGGAAAAGAAAGCCAGATTCAGAAAGGAAGAAGGGTTAGTAAATCTAGTCCTTTGTACAAGTTAGATGCCTTCATTGAAGATGGAATCATACGGGTTGGTGGACGTCTTCAAAAACCCAAGATTCCGCATGATTCAAAACATTCAGTTGTATTGCCTAAAACCTCTCCCTTGTCAAAGCTGCTGATCAAAGATGCTCACACGGCTGTAGGTCATATGGGTAAAAATGCTATACTTACCCACTTGAGGCAATGTTATTGGATCTTAGGAGCTGGAGCTGTCATCAAAAGTCTTGTTTCCAAGTGTGTCATTTGTAAGAAGTATCAGTCGCCAACTGGACAACAACAGATGGCAGACCTTCCTGATGATCGTCTTCAACCTGATAAGCCACCTTTTTCACATGTAGGCATGGACTTTTTTGGGCCTTTTCTAGTTAGACGAGGTCGCGCAAATGTGAAAAGGTATGGCGTGGTCTTCTCATGTTTGACCATGCGAGCAGTGCATTAAGAACTAGCTTGTTCTCTTGATACTGACAGTTGTTATCAATGCTATACGGAGATTTATATCAAGACGAGGTCAACCAGAAGTGATCAGACAATGGGACCAATCTCTCAAGCAGCGAACGTGAACGTGAAGAAATCTTGAAGTTGAACCAGTCCAAGTTGCACTCATCACTGCTTGAAAAGGGAATTGATTGGCATTTTAACCCTCCTACAGCATCTCATCATGGTGGGATTTGGGAGCGTTTAATCCGTTCAATAAGGAAAATTCTTAATGCTGTTGTCCAGGAACAAGCAATTAAGCTTGACGATGAAGGTCTGAGTAGTCTCTTTTGGGAGGTTGAAATTATTCTCAATGGTAGACGTATCACTGATGTACCATATCATCCTCATGATCTAAACCCCCTCACGCCAAATCATCTTTTGCTTCTGCGGTCGGGTCAAAAGATGCCACGAGGAACATTTTGTAAAGATGATGTCTACTCTCGCAGACGATGGACGCAAGTTCAGTATTTAGCTGATAAGCGGTGGGTAAAGGAATACCTTACACTGCAGCAAGAAAGACAAAAGTGGGTTACAAAGAAGCCCAATCTTGAAGTTGGAGACATTGTTCTTCTGGCGGACAGTTCTCCTCGTAATTCATGGTCACTAGGACGTGTCATTGAGATCATGATGGACAAAAAAGGATCTGTACGTATTGTGCGTGTGAGGACAGCTTTTACAGAGCTTGTCCGTCCTATAAACAAATTGTGTGTCATTGTACGTGGATCAAAATGAACACTTCTGAAAGTCATCGGGAAAGAATGTAAATATGTTATCTTTAAGGTTTATTTGGGCTACTTAGAGTGAAGTTGATAACTCTTATAAGGTTTATTTTATTTTCGACCCATGGGAAACCTGGTTTGAATTGGTCTTCAGCAACCTATGCTTGCCGTGGGATGCGACTATGCTTGTTGTAAGGGGCGACTGATGAGATCGGGTGGTCAATCTCGCTGACTTGGTTGATGCATGTCATCGTTTCCTGATTGCATGGATCAATGTTCATGATGTCAATCTCTGGATTGTCTGGTCCAGACTCCATTATTTACAGACCGTTTTCATATAGCTGGGATATTGCTGATTGCGGCGATATTGCAAACAAACAAACAAATTATGTTGTTTTCAGGTCTTTTCATTATAGAATGTTTAAAATTCAGAGAGGTTTTGACCATTTTGGTACTGTGTTTTGTAATTGTTACTCCCTGATTGTACAATGAGGAGATCGGTATGTAATGGTCAAAATGTTTATTTCTGTTTTCTATCAATTATGATAGCTTAATTGGTTAAGGAGGTATCAAATCTGGTTTCTAGAATTTCCACAAATTATGTATTACATATAACAACAGCAATATACAATATTAAATAATTGTTATGGTTAGGATGTTTATTTAATTTCCTGGGTTTGAATGTTATGTTTCATTTTTTGATGATGTGCCAATTTTACATCAACCTTAATAAGAAGGGAGATAAGCACAGATTGGTGTGGTCATGTCACCATGTGCTTTAAGCAGCATGCATAAGGACGCCATGCTAGGAGCCAGTGAGGTCTAAAGTAATGTCAATGCTATGTTGATTACAACATGAAGTTCCAAACAATCTTGATTCATTAGATTGACTGTAACAAATAGAAAGGATTTCATTGAGTATGTGGCTTTTGAATTTCCTAAATTTACACATTAACTTCATAATACTCAATGAAATCCTTTCTATTTGTTACAGTCAATCTAATTTTCTGTTGTTGGCGTTATGTATTACATTTGTCAATAACATTTTGTACCTGGGATGTACATTAACTTTTCATGTATTTGTCACTATCATTTTTTTAAATAATTGATATATATATTTACTGAGCATACATGTGTGTATGACTGAAGTATGTTATAACGGGTGATACCTTTGTCGTGCAGATTTTGGATTTGTCAGAGGTATACGACGGGTGACATATGTGCTGAGCCTCGCATAGAAAAACTTGACCTGAACACATTAAAATTATATATTTTTCAACATAACCTTTTACATTGATACGGATGGGGCTTTCTTCATGATTGTTAAGAGATGGAGCCAGATCAGGGAAATACTATATATGTACTGAGGAGTTTAAAGCCTCACTGGATTGTAGCCATGGCAATGACTGATTTGTGCGCTGACGCATTGTCCTGGTGGAAGATCACACTTTTTTTCAGCTTCCCACGGCGCTTAGTCTTAATTTCATTACGTAATTGCCTCAAAAGAGCAGCATAATATGATTTGTTTATTTTCTGGCCTTGTAAGTCCACCATGATGGCACCCTCGGCAACCCAGAACACGGAGGCCATAACCTTTCCAGCGGATGGGACAGTATTTGCCTTCTTTGGTGGAGGTGATGCCAAATGCTTCCATCGTCGTCAAGACTCGTCTTCCCACGTTTGAACTCACCTCTTTACAGTGGCATAGGAAGGGGCATCCTCCACAAGTGTTGTACTCGTATCTTTATAGGTGGCTTTTGGCGTTGAGCCATTTTTCTACAAGTACTTGATCGCTGTACTTTTCTCAAGTGTGTCCTTTTTCCAAAGGCCATAAAACCCCTTGTAACAGCGAAACAACTTGCTGAACTGTCTCAGTTTTGGTCGTAGATTGTAGATAACACCTCTGTGTAATGTCCACAACAAACCATGCCATTATGATGCCATTCCTCCTAAGTGAGGCTCAGAATCAACCAACCCTCGTACATTCACATTGGAAATATTCACTATGGGCACGGAAATGTCAAGTTTTAAAGACTCTAGCATAACGGCAACAACATAATAAAATATTTAAACAGACGAAAACAAATATATGATGAACTAAATCCCAATACAGACAACATGAGCACAACGACGAGACGAGTAACCAGCAGAGGCATGAATGAAGGGAGAAAAATTCGGCGCAGCCTACGGGCGTTTCCGACACACCAGACTACTCCATATACATTAAGTTACACATGATTCACTGATTCAAATCAACACATTATCATATACACATATCAGATGTTAGTCCAAAGGGTGCAGATTAAAGTTATGGTTGGGATAAAGCAACTAGGACCCGTTCCACAAAGCGATCTTAAGTCAGTGTTAAAGAATGGGACCGTCTTAGCGCTAAGATCGCTTTGTGGAACGGGGCCCTGGTCGTAATGATAACAATTATATACACTATAGTTTGCTTAACAATACTAACGTGAAGGTAAAGTTATATTTTTCCATTTAAAGTAAACATTTTAAAGTTGTATCCTATATTAATGTCCTGGCGAAATACATGTGTCCTGTTTTTTATATTCACAAAGTGACAGATGGAAACTGAAATCTATAATCAAATGACATTCAATGGCAATGTTTGCCTTCCTCTAGTTCTTTGCATCATACATGACACAGTAACTACGACAATCTTGGGAACCATACCGTGTTCTTGTTCCAGATCTTCAATAGGTATCCGAGGAATCTTATACATTAACCAAAAATAAGTGAATGTAATAATGCAGATACGTGTCTTTCATAGACATAAAGAAGACGTGCTAGAGATGTGTATGCTTTTTGCTAACATTTACATCACGTATATGAGGGAAGGCGGAAAGTTCTGAGCCTAACTACGAAGGATGAATAGTAGTTATTAACGGGGTGAATTAAGGACAACGCGTTTCATATGTTGATCCACATACACAACCAGGCAGCATATTTCTGTAGGTATCAAAGTGACGAGGAGCTCTCTGTTGATGAAACTGGAGAAACTGGCTTAGCGCTGTCACCATGTAACTCCAGCTAAAAAGGGCTCACGCCAACAGCCAACATACGGACACGGAGTCAACGTCAGGGGATGGTGTTCCTTTCTGTGTGGGGAAGAGAGAGCCTCGAAGATGCCAAGACCAAGAGAACTATATGATATGAATATGGATGATGGACTTACGACACGTCTCATGGCCAATACAGGCATATCAGAAGAAAAGGGAGAACATTTTGGGGAATGAACTAGGCATGACAAAAGATTCAAAGGAACTCCTCATCAGAAACGCTCCAGGTCCAGCATCTCTTGTGAGAATTTACGTCATTTTCAAGCAGACCCAGCTGATTTTGTTGAGCGATTTGTAACCATGGATGAGTCTTGGGGTCACCACTATCAGCCTAAACAACAGTCAAAGTAGTTGAAATATCTAATGTCTCCCAAGAAGAAGAAGAAGTATTATCCATCAGCTGGCCAGGGGATGGCTTCGGTTTTCTGGGATTCTTGAGGAATCCTACTGGTGGACTACCTCCCGAATGGTGAGTCCATAATAACCATCTGCTTTGGTACCTACGTGAAAATATAAATGCTTAACGTCGTTAAAAACTAAACTAAACATTTAATAGTCTGTGGCTGCAATGCATGACTCTGGCTTTGAACTCATTGAACATCTTCCGTATTCACCAGATTTGGCACCGTCAGATTTCCAACTTTCCCCACTTGAAGAAATAACTTTCTGACAATCATTATGCAATGAGAATGACGTAATTTGGAGGGCTTTTTACCCCACCAGGAGACTCCAGTGGGATCCAGGAACTCCAGCATCGTTGGCAGAAGTGTTTGGACCTTTCAGGGGATTGTGTTGAAAAACTATCAACATCCAACTCCACCAACGCAGTCCATCGTAGCAGGACTAAGACTTTTTACGCCATCCTTCACATTTGCGCTGTACATTGTACGTTGGTGCTGGGTATATCGACGGAGTGACTGAGAGTAAGTGACTTGGGTGAGTCAGTCAGTGAGAGTTGGTCAGTCAGTAAGCTTTCTGAGAGTGGATCAATCAGTCAGTCAGTGGGTGAGTGAGGGAGCGTTATTGCAGTAATAAAGCAACGGGGGCAAACGGAACTAACTGCCAAGTATGTCGTCATTTGTACAATGGAACCAGGCATTCGGTGTAAACAGATCCGGTTGTGTGTGCTCATGCGAAATACTATTGAGACAATGCCAATACCTCGAACGTTTGTTTTGGGCGATAAGAATCATCACACATTGATTTACTGACGTTAGGGGGCACGGGTGGCAAAGTCGACCAAAGCGTCGCGATTCGCTGTGCAGAGCTGTGTCCCTTGAGAAACTTGTGGGTTCGAATTATGTTTCTAGGTTTGTCAGAACCATACCCGTGCTCGTGGGTTTCACCGAAGTGGTAAACGTCTGAGACCTGCATCACTTCGGTCTTTCCGCCCACATTAAGCTGACACGCCGTGATATAACTGGAATACTGTTAAAAGCGGCCTTAAACCCAACTCACTCATCTACTCACTCTATTGACGATAGCGTATTTAAGCGGGAGCATTTTTCACTTTACAACCAAACACCACGTAGTTCGCTGTTTGTTTTTATTCGATACCAAGTAAAATTGAATGCTACGTTGACTGTCGTCTTATCACAGCCTGCGGGAATATCATCGCCTAAACGCCCATCTACTCCATGAGGTAGACAGGAGCCCAAACAGAGTCTCTGGAAGACTGATCTCTTCACCTAACGTTCACCTTGCCGTGACGTCTGGCCTATGAACCTAACAACCAAGAACCCGTATGATACTTCAAACAGCAATACAGATATATTTCTTTCCCTAAATAGAATAACAATAGTTAATAAACAGTTGTCAGTAGAAGCTATAATCTGTGGCGTCATCGTCGCCGTCCTCAAGATGTTCAAGCGCACTTTACCTTCAACTCTGCTTCTCCCGTCCCTAAATTCCGGTCGACAACGGCGCCCCATCAGGGAGACCAGACGTGGTCGGAGACGTGACACTACACCCACTCCTTACTTAGCGCTACGTGTGTCCATTAATATATCCTTCACATCGCATCGGCAACAATCGGTTGCATGTCCATAGACGAGCTAATGAGAGTGTAGATTTGTATGTTGGCGATAATGGTCAGGGACAATGGTCTGATAAATGGAACAATGTCGTGTTTCATAGACCAGACGGTGATAGCTCATTTTATGAACTGAACTATTCATTTTGTTTGAAAGAATTATACTGCGCAAAACTTCTCAAACCAACCACATATGTTCATGATATACACGCCTGCTCGGGATGAGTGAATATGGTTTTACGCCGCTTTTGGCAATATTCCAGCTACATCACGGCGGGGGACACCGGAAATGGGCTGCACACATTGTACCAATGTTGGGAATCGAACCCGGGTCTCCGGTGTGACGAGCATACGCTTTAACCACTAGGCTACCCTAACGCCCCATTGAAAATTTTAAAAAGCGGCGTAAAAACTTACTCACTCACTCACGAGGGAAGGGAGGGGAGGGGAGGGGAGTTTTACACTTATTGTACCCAAGTGGGGAATCGAAATCCGGCCTTCGCCTTGAAGAGCGAACGTTTTAACTACTAGGCTACCCCGCCGCCCCTTTTTTCATTAAAGTGTCTATACAAGCCTCGGATTAGTCCTCATCTAGACTCCCAGGTTTTGTACTACAACAGGTCCAAAATGAGCAGTGGAATAATGTAAATACATTTGTATGCCACGATGTCTACCCCGGCATGTAGCGTCAGTATGGCGAGCCACCATGGGACAGGAAGGAAGATTGATGAAGGGAAGTATGTTCATTCACCGATAAGCTGCGGGGAATTTATGGATTACCCATCCATAGAATTAATGTTGTCCCGAGAGATATGAAGTCGATTCATTACTGTTCTATTAGGCCATGAACAATGGACCGCATCGTCTTGGATACTTTAAGTAACATGATACACACAACAATCAAATATTTTCTTAATCACTCGAAATTAAGGGTTAACTTCAGTGAAGAAATAACGTCAAATAACAAACTGAGGAAAAAAACAGCATTTTAAGTATGAGTGAGTGAGTATGGTTTTACGCCGCTTTTAGCAATTTTCCAGCAATACTGACAATCAACCAGCTTGTATATACAGAGTGATGATGATATACACTATACAGTAAGCTACGGTTATAACGAACTCGAGGGGACCACTAATTTTAGTTCGTTTAAACCGTAGTTCGTCATAGGCATATATACAGCATATATACAGCAAGTGGCCGGGACAACAACAAAAAGTTTGTTACATCCGTTTGTTCGTTATAAGCGTGTTCGTTATAAACGTAGTCTACTGTATACGCATACAAAACTGGAAAATAGCCATTGGTACCAATAGTCATGTGCTACAAGTACGTATATAAAGAAGAGCTACAAATGACTTCAGATGAAAACCGAGATTTTAGTATGGCCGCTGCTGTAATTCACGCTCGCGATTCCCCCGTGGTTGACGTTTCTTTGACGTTAGCGTTGCCAAGTATCTGTCGATAGTCACGAAGTTACGATTGTGACTCTCCAAAACGGCAACAAAAACAAGACGTTGAGTGATGCTGTCTCAAGCCTTGCGTCGGTATTAGCTTCATCTGCTCGCACATGACGTCTGCTCGCAAGTTTCATCTGTATTTCAATTGTCCAAGTCGCCAGTGCTCCTGTCGCGGAGTTCTGTAATGGGTGAAATTGTTGCCGGTATCTACGTATCAACACTTTCATTAATCCCGCTGTCAAGATGGGATACATTCTGAACATGTCTGAGATTGATTTTCAAAAATCTTTTTCTTCAAAGCACAAAAATGAAACGTCATTACGGCACAGTATATTGCCACCGTGGCCGGCCCTTACATTTGCTAACCATATGAAATGATTCCAGGGATGCATTATATGAATTTCGGTTATAAAGCACCGTAGGTACCAATTACACACAGAGAAATATGACTGGAATCACGCCAGCCTAATTAACAGACGCCGTGAGGACGTCGAGCTAGCCAAATGGTTAAAGTATTTGCTCGCCAGGTCGATGACTTGGGTTCGAGTCTTCTATACTGGTTACCCAGTTCTTAATGACACCGACCCCAAATCGTGACATGGATATAGTAATCCCAATGTGTACGTACTAGTATATGGATCAAAGCTCAATGGTAATTTAAGTTTGTGTAAATATCCTGTGGGTGCTGATCATTTGATAGAGAGGAGGGGGGGTCTTCTAATTTATTTATTTCTTTTCGGGAATTCGGAGATGCAGAAAATGATTTTACACACACTCACTCGCACGCACGCACACACACACGCACACACACACACATCGCCCTTGATTTAGGCTATGTGGCACTTACACAGGTAATGTAGACATGTGTCTAGCCGGAGGGCGTAAAGTCGGTGGTTCGATCGTCTTACCAAAATACGTTTTAAAATGGTACTTGTTGTTAACCTGCCTGGCGCTCAGCATTAGGGATAAAGGAAGAACTGGGTCGGCTAGGAGTCTGTACGAAGTCTGAGTGGGGTATTAATGTTAAACTGCGACAGTGGGTTAGCACTATAAAACAGGCAGAAGTCCGGACTAGTGCAACACACACACACACACACACACACACACACACACACACGCACGCACGCACGCACGCACACACACACACACACACACACACACACACACACACGTCACGCACACACACACGTCACACTATTGCCACACTCCATCTGTCCAGTACAGAGTCAACAAGTCAAACGCGGAGAGGTTCCCATGACCGGTGTCCCAGTACTTGACATTCGCTCTCAGTAATTGTTCGTTGATGCAAGAGTATGTTTGTCTGACTGAAATCAAGCGAGTAATGGTCGTATTGGTTCGATTTGGAAGATTTGTTGCCCCTCCTTCGGGAACCATTGGCACTGGCAAAGTAAGAACAAGGCTATACTCTGTGTCGTTGAAAGAAATCAAACGACTTGCAGATTGATGTGTCTACAAACAGTAAGAGCCCACATTATCGACTAGAGAGTGTAGTTATTGATGGTGCTTTGCAACGTTTGGGCAAACAGAAAAACACAAAACACAAAATCAGAGAAAGACCACATGTTCCTCAATTTGAAATTTGCAAACAAGGAAATTCAAATTTACGTAACATCTTTAGACAAAAATCAGTTTTCAGTTGCAATATTTCAAGCTTCAGGAACCACCAACAGTTTCATTTCACCATACGAACACCATTTCATCCCCTTTGTACAATTATATTAACGTGTTGCAGAACGTGGACCAGGCAGCCCATGATGTAAATTCCACCCTTGTGGCTGCCAAGACTCATCATACGGCTACCACCGTTGGTCATACGTATACTCACAGGCAACGTCTCTATTAAGGAAGAGAATATATGGATGTCAACTTCTTTATTATGAGGAACACAACGTTCCGGAGCCTATGCTTGCTCCTTCATCAGGTGAATGAATGCCATGAGGCAGAGAGCATATATATATATGTACATGTAAGGTCAACAAAATTAAAAGGATAACAAAAGGTGGAAACTAACAAGGTAAGCCAACAGATGATTGGCGCTGATAGGTAATTAGTAATAGACACTAGAAGCCAACACTTAAGTTTTCATAGCTAAGTAATTGGTAATGAACACAGGGCAAATGGGGGGAGGGGGGTAATTAGCACTGATAGGTGTAACAATGGACATAGCAAGGGGCAAATTGAACCTAACTTGTGTTCCTCATAATAAAGAAGTTGACATCCATATATTCTCTTCCTTATGTGAATCACTTCTAAATGCCTTTCAAAGACCTGACGTTTCTATTGTTGACAATAAAAACCTCCGACAGTTATTCAAGTATGGGCCGTAACATCGTGAACAGCCTGTTTCCACCTGGGATGACAAATATAAAATCATTGTGGATGTTGTCGAGGCATGTAGCAAACAACGGACCAGAAGAGAAGATGAACCTGTTAAATGTCTTTCAGAGTGGGCTAAGTCAGAGAGTATTGTTATATTGGTTGAATGCACACACTGAAAAAGAGGAAACAAAATTGGAATAAACCTATTCTGTCCCAGCCAGCTGTTCTCCAAAACCTGGCTGCCGTACATGAAAAGTTTGTAGTTGTTCCCGCTGACAAGGCCTCAAAGCATAACCATTAAATGTAACCATCAATACATTAATTGTTTAATGAACTTGGTAAAAGTGGCAAATGAAACAGTGCCACATGTAAGTCAAGTACGTTTACTGATTCAGAAATCTGCCTCTAAAATCTGAAGACATGTCCATTCCTCGTCTATACTGGGTTCCAAAGCGGATATATTGCAGGGTCCAGCAAATGTACTACAAAATCCCTGTCTCAAAGATTCACGATAATCCTTAATACAACGGAGGAAGGGCTGTCTTAATGTTCACAGAAAGTATTCGAGACAAGTGGAATTAATACCAATAATAATATGGATTTTCAAAAGCTCAAAGGATGTGCTTGAATTTGGATAGGAAATTTACCTTCAGCATCAGATGTATCGAGGTTCTGGTACCGTTCAGCAATAAGGTTAAATTCCCTTCCACCGCGTTACCCACCTGAACTAGAAATAAGGGACTAGAGACCCGGCCTCATCTGTTTCATATTAGTAAGATGTGCGCATGAAGAGTCAAAGTGATTAAAAACAATAATTTATTTACATCACTGTATGACAAATGGGGTGTCTTCAACCTTCTAATAGTCACCTTTCCTTT
Source organism: Haliotis rufescens (assembly GCF_023055435.1). Lineage (NCBI taxonomy): Eukaryota > Metazoa > Mollusca > Gastropoda > Lepetellida > Haliotidae > Haliotis > Haliotis rufescens. Next base: position 20,841,874 of record NW_025963779.1, read on the forward strand.
ATGTCGAGCAATAATCCGGCAGATCCAGCCTTTGGTATCTTAATGTCACAACTTTTGAAGTACAAACGAGCATGTTCTTTCTACGAAGATGTCCAAGGGGGTCAAATGTTTTCAAAGATTTCATGGAGGAGATTTCCAAATTTGACGCTTCGGTTTCAAAATTGATGTTCTATGCAATTCTTTATTTTGACTAGTTACATATGTTCAAATGGTGTTCATGTGAACCTTTGACCTGCCTATGCATGTGTTTGTGAGGGATGTTTCTGTTATTACTGACAGGATTTTGTCGTTTTTATTCCAACCCGACCATATTCCATGAAGTCCTTAATACAGCACCAACACGATGTTTGAAGAATTACGTCGAATGCTAAACGCATTTGTCTATATTTGTCCCTCGATGCTTCCAATCTCATCGTTTTGTGTCGTCTGCTCCACCTAAACGCCAACTAGCACGAGCTTGGGGGCGGCAGAAGACAGGTCTCGCCTCGTGACCAATAGGTGTTGCACCTGAAATTACACAACGAACGTGAAACTGCTTCTAACAGAAGCTCTGTAGCCATTTTTGTCTGGTAATCTCTGGTTGCCAATATCAATGTTGTCATAGCGACAGACTCGTGACTACCATCATCCGAATGAATATTAAGGCTACCTTGTTGTTATGACAGGAATATGTCTGGAATCATCCAATTGCCATTAATTACAGAATGCTAATCGACAGATGGATTAGAGTACTGTGCTTATCCTCATCTGTACATTGCATTATAGTCATCCCGAACTAGCTGTGCACCTAAGGTGTCTTCATTGTTACTATAGTTTATACCTGTTAGTTAATCCTTGTCGTTTGACTTGACCTGTACAACCACTACCACAATGTGCTGACCTTGAGTGAGTGTGTGAGTTGGGTTTAACGCCGCTTTTAACAGTATTCCAGCCATATCGCGGAGTGTCAGCTTAATGTGGGAGGAAAGCCCGAAGTGATGCAGGTCTTTGACGTTTACCACTTCGGTGAAACCCACGAGCACGGGTATGGTGCTGACAAACCTAGAAACATAATCGGGGCGAACCGGGATTCGAACCCACGATCATAGGTTTCTGGCGTGCCCAAGGGACGCAACTCTGCACAGCGAATCGCGGCGCCTTAGACGACTGGGCCACCCGTGCCCCCCGTGCTGACCTTGAACATGGTACTGTAAAAAGTATGTATTCGATTTGTAAACAACGCTACTGTAAAAAGGTATGTATTCGTTTTGTAAACAACGCACGTTAAAAAGTTAATATTTTCTCATTCTATACAAAGAACCGTACACATGTGTGTAACACTCACAGCGTGCGATATAAATGTCTTCAGATCTTACCGCGCAGCCAGTACGTCCCAGGTCGCGAATACAGGTTCCAACAATACATAAAATCAGACCCGTGAAGATCCGGGGTAAAATAGGTCTTCAGCAACCCATGCTTGTCGTACGAGGCGACAAACGGGATCGGGGGGGTCAGGCTAGCTGACTTGGTTGATGCATGTCATTGTTTCCCAATTGCGTGGATCGATGCTCATGGTGTCAATCACTGGATTGTCTGGTCTAGACTCGATTATTCTTAGACCACCGTCATACAGCTGGAATATTGCTGAGTGCTGCGTTAAACAACAAATAATCAAACAAACAAACAAACATAAAATCATACCCTGCCCCTTAGCTGTGCCCCATCCGTGAAGATCCGGGTTAGAATTGGTCTTAGGCAAACCTATGATTGTTCTACGAGGCGACTATGCCTGTCCAAAGTTTATGCGACTAACGGGATCGGCTGGTCAGGTTAGCTGACTTAGTTGATGCATGTCATGGTATCCCATTTCCGAAAATCGATGCACATGATATCAATCAATGGATTGTCTGGTCATATGGCTGGAATATTGCTGAGTGCGGCGTTAAACAACAAACAAACAAACTTGGCTGTGCCAAGCCCTCCAAACCCATTTTTTCCAAGAAAGCTGAATCCGCGAGTGGCTGAATCCCGCACCACGAATACAACGCAGTTACTGTTAATCCACGGAAGATCTGTAACCTTTTGTCTGACAACTCTCTCTTTAATTTCTACACGGCGTTGTTTAAGATGCGCCTTGTGTCCTTTCATCGGCCCCTGAGGTCATGTCACCTGATGAAGGGGCAAGACCGTAGTTACAGAGCGGCGCCGAGAATGATTTAGAAATTGTCGGTCACATGGTTTTGCGTCTTCCCGTTCTTACAACTTCAAAATGTCCATCAAAGACGTTGCTGGCTTTAAAGTTTGCCAACTTCATTGTACAAGTCCATAGACGTGAACATGAGTGTACACACCAATGACATTGCTCCTGACACTGTTCAGTGTTTGTCACATTTTTATTTCAGCGAATCAAATTTAGGGCCTTTGATAGTTTACAAACTCCATGCAGCGCCAGTGATTAACACTACCTAAGCGGTTCCTAGTGCTGGGAACGGAGTCTGTCAGTCTAGACTTTACGTCATCCGGAAGTCCCACAGTCTGATGAAACGACCTGAGACACAATGGAGCTATTAGTTTCAATCCGGTGTCGGAAATCATTGTGGTGTGATCCTTGAGCTTGGACAAGGATTCCGCCATCACGGTATGCGTGACTGATGCAAAGATGTTACAATGTATTCTCTGATAATAAACACAACAGGAGACAGTCCCAGTCGCAATCAGTGGTCTCCTGTGAACTCTTCGTTCGGGGAAGGTTCAAGGACGTTGAACTCTTCCTTTTCTTATTGGTTCATCCTCAAAACGTCGCTAGTGTGCGGTTTGTGTCTCTTGTTTTGTGTTATTTCTATCAGAGTACAGTAAAACATGCTTTAACTCCTTGTCTTATAACATTTTTGTATCTGATGACCGGAGGAAGTTAATGTCGTTTTGTGCCACAATTAATAATATTCAAGGTATATCACGGATTGCAAAACTATTGGATCTGGGTCATGCAAACCCTGGGTTGACAACACTGGTGATGATCCGCGTCGATACGTTTGGGATACCATGACATGCATCAACCACGTCAGCAAGTCTGACCACCCGTCTCGTTTAGTCGCCTTTTACGACATGGGTTGCCGAAGACCGTGCCACCAACCATGCTTGTTGGAAGAGGGGGGGGGGGAGTCAGGCTACCTGACTTGGTTGATGCATGCCATCGTATCCCACATAAGTAGATCGATGTGCAGGATGCCAATCACGGGTTTGTCTGGCCCAGACTTGATTATTTACAGACCGCCGTCATATAGCTGGAGTATGGCTGAGTGCGACTTTAAATAACAAGACCGGAAATACAGACCAGGCCGGATCTTCACTGGGTACGAGACAGAGGAGTCACAACAAGGACCAAAGTTGAAAGTGTCTGTTGTCTGGAGATTATTGATACTCATTTATATACAGGGCTAGGCCGTCGTAAGGGCGCTGATTTCGAGGTGAGACAACCTTTACTCCTTCATTAGATAAACACGTGGAATGACCAAACCTCATTCACGAAATACCCATGACCCTTCTTTAGGGCCGGGGCGGTCGGTTAGCCTAGTTTTTAAAGCGTTCGCGCGTCACGCCGAAGACCCGGGTTCGATTCCCGACATGGGTACAATGTGTGAAGCCCATTTCTGGTGTCCCCCGCCGTGATATTGCTGGAATATTGCTAAAAGCGGCGTTAAACTATACTCACTCACTCACTCTTTAGGGCCGAACATGTTGCCTTCGTTGCCACCTATCAACCATTGGGTAATTCCGATCTTTTACTGGTCTTCGTTCATTAGCGGCCCATACTACATCTACCGATATTAGCTGAAGTCTTGCCACACAGCTGTGGGGCATTCCGACCAATTGTGTACTTGACCGGAAGCTCTCTTATACTAAGGGCAATAATACAAAGGGCAATTTCTATCCACAACGCATGCGCACAACACGATTTAATACTGACTGAGTGAATTGGGTTTAACGTGTGTGTGTGTGTGTGTGGGGGGGGGGGGGGCTCTTGTGTCTCATCCTTCACTATCAATCCACTGTATCTCTATCGTACATACTAGTATGTCCTTATTCACGACACAGATACAGTGAGTTGATTGTGTATTTAGCCCGATGAGCCAATTGAGACACTTGGTCATCAAGACTGTTCATCTGCTTCTGCCATTACCTGATGAGAAACAAATCGCCACCATAAATAATGTCCATTCCAAACCCACTGGGTGTATTTGACGAGGAACCTTGGGACAGTCCGGTCTCTGACTCTGGCTAGACTTCAGATTTCAATTACCTGGAACCCCTGGACAATTCCAAGATGTAGTACAACATTAGACACACACTCTGGGCCGTGTCTATTGTTTCTGTCCAGGAATCTCGAATCTCCCGAAGAAACAATGCCGACTTTACCTGTGTGCTCCTCTTGCTGATCTGATCGCCTCCGTGGTCTACAGGTAGAGCGTCCGCCCGGAGAGCGGAAGGTGCGGGGTTCGATCCCCGGCCGCGCAATTCCAAAAGACGTTAAAAGATGGTTATTGTTGTTAACCTGTCTGGCGCTCGGCATTTAGGGCCTAAAACAAGGACTGGTCGGTGACGCTGAATTCAGTAATTCGTGTCACCGCCCCGGGCAGCAATCATGGCTCTGCACCTCCTCGGCACTGACTGGATAAGTGTACGAATTCTGTCCTGCAGAATTCTGCGCCATTCTGTTTGTAACGCGTTGGCCAGTTTTGGGAGTGTCTGTGGCGTGTTCTGACGTTGACGTACACGTCGATCGAGTTCATCCCAGAGGTGTTCGATTGGGTTGAGATCTGGAGATTTCGACGGCCAGGGCAAGACGTTGATTTTGGCATTATAAGGTAGTCTACCGTGACACGAACTGTGTGCGGTGGAGCGTTGTCCTGTTGAAACAGCTCCCTCTGGCGGTCAATGATAAGAAGAAGGTGAGGTTGAAGAATTTGATTAATGGAGCGATTTGCTGCCAAATTTCCCGGAACCACAACCAAGTCAGATCTTGTGGTGTAGGATATGGCCCTCAACACCATGACCACGAATTTGTAGAATTCACGTACACAATGTGGGTCAAAACGTTCATTTCGACGACGATAAACACGTTGTCTTCCATCTCGCCGGTGAAGAAGAAATCGTGATTCATCGGTAAACCAACCTCGTCTTCAGTTTCTCAAATTCCAAGGCTGTAAGGTATGGTACCAACGTAGGCGTCACTGTCGATGGATCTGTTGCATAACAGGGACAATAACTGGTCTTCTGGGTCGGATCCCAGCCTCTGGTCCGATATCCTCCTCAAACCAGGTATGCGTCCAGCAGTTTCCGGAGCTGTGGCATTGCGATGACGTAGGTGGAACAGTTGAATGTAGCGATCCTGTGCATGGGGGTTAACTCTTGGTCGGCCGGTTCTCGGACGGTCTGCAGTGGAATTGAACTGTGTGTATCGGTCCCAAAGGCGGCAAAATGCTATTCCCCCCCCCCCCCCCCCCCCCCCCACACACACACACACACACACACGTTACTACCTCAACATGCCACATTTATGGGACAGAGCGTGTCTACGTTTGTGTTTAGGATCTAAACACATTGTTAAAAGTGTACAGTGATTATTTAAAATGATGCCGTGTGAGACGACAGTTTGCAATTTGACTTCAGTTGACAGTTGTTTCTACGAAATATGCCTTTGTCAATGCTAATGAGATGCCACATTACAAATACAGAATAACACAGGATCAAAGGAAACTGGGTAGACAACATATTTTAGAGCTGCTGGGAAACGTCACAAGAAGGCACAAGGGTTCTGATGCTGCCAATGTCTCCAGCAAATCAGGACATCAACCCTTCCTCATCCTCATTGGTTGATGATGGTGGATGCTAGACGAACAGACATGGCTGAGCACATCTCTTAAACACCCAATGGCGTTATTGTTAATAGACGGAACTTGCACAGGATTACGTTCTCTGGGGAGACACATATTATCTATTCACCCCCTACTCCTGGCCCCCTCCCCCAGGCCAGAGACCAGAAGTAGACTTCACGCCATTGCCAGACATTCTGACAAGGTAACAACCGCACTCGTTCTGGAATAATAGTTTCCTGCAGACTAATTGTATCACACCGGCAATCGAGCCGACTTAAAAGCTTTGGTAATACATTGGTTGGCCAGGTATTTGTGTCATTAGTAGGAACTGAAGACTCACAATACCACGGATCAGGGAGAATCCTGAATAAACCTAAATCGTCAGCAGGCCACTAAACGGATATGTATTGTGATTCTCGTGGGTTCTTTAATTTCATTTCATGAACTTACTTCTATTTGTGAACGAAAACAATCGAAAATGTTAACACATTGACGAAGTTTAACAACATTGCCTGATACAAGAAGGGTCAAAAGCCCCAAGAGTGTTGAAGCATTACGCAACAAAGGTGATGATGCTTTACCTCCAATCCACAGCAGCAGACAATTACATGGACAGGGTCTGAGCTTTAATTTCGATTTCTTTGGGCGCTAACATGATTTGCCGATCACCTCGAGAATCGAAAATAGGATTCCGGTGGTAGGAAAAACGTCTGATTATTCCAGCTGTCAAATTGCGAGTAAATGCGTGGTGTATACCTAAGCATGTACTTACTCTTCACCTGGTCCCTAGACGGTTAAAGGGGGAAAAGTTACTCCAAAAAGAGGCTATTCCCCCAACTCCATCTAATCCTTAATTTAGTTTCTTCTCTTCCGATATCATCCTAACCTCTATTTGACCTTTACTGACTTGTGGCAGGCCCCTGACAAAGCACGCCGCCATTAATCTGCGTTAATTCTTTCATCGATCGTACCGTGACACTTCCCGCCAAAATGAAATGTTAGTGATTAGTTTGTGCTCGAGTTACCGCCCTTGATTAGATCATCCTATTTGTCGTGACTAGATTATCCCCGGATGTGATGTGTTGGTGGGAGAATGTCAGTCATACTTGTCGCGCCACGCCTATGTGGATCCTTAGTCATCTGATTGAGTTTTCCAAGACACGGTGCCAGTAATTAAATCAAGGGCTCACCCAGCTGTAGGTTCTGTGTTCAACAGAATACCACTTACTCATCAGGACAAAATCATTTAATGTCGCGTTCACCCTGAAATTTAAGAAAATTGAATTTGCAATTTTATTCTCGGCGACAAATGCAAACTGTTACAGGTAGCTCGAAATGGACAAGTGAGATACATTAATTGCTGTGGCACACATACGTGTTTTGAAAGGCTTCTAATGACATGCTTCGGTAGCAAACTCTAGCCACTCAATAAAAGAACAAAGGTGCACTGACGTGAATAAACATCTCGTTTGATTAAAAAAAAGACCATCATCAATTTCTTCTTTGATCAACCAAGGGGAATAACTAACTTCTCTGCGCCACAAAGGGATGTAACTGGTGTTGCTACTTGTGCTGCGATAACACTCGGCCCATTCCGCAACCATATTTCGGCTTATCATGAATGGTGCTCTAAGTGAAATATTATACAAATTGTACTTTTGCAAATGCTTCTATTGGAAGAAACATGACCACTTACATTTCATTTCAAACGCATTACTCCTGACAACGCCCTTGGGTTTAATCCTTTAGTCATGATAATCATGTTAAGATGGACGGAAGCCCAGAGACCGGAAGTCTTCATATTTTGAGGAGAACTGAGACATCGGGGCTGGAGCCGTCAAGGTGACAACTATGTGTCGTCACAACATATGTTCTCCATGCTGGCTCACATTGTTTGAGACGTGACAGTATGCACCCACCGTTAATTGCATGAAAATGACCTTGATAACATTTAGCTGCCGGCAAAAAAACGCATACACCAATGTTGGATGGTGGCTAAAATTGAAACAAACAAGAATTGGTTATTAAATTGTGATGTATTTGAAACAGGTATCAATGTTGTCTTTTGGACCTAATGTTTGCAGTGTTTCGGCGACTGTTTTCAGCCTAGTAACGTTTTGATAACGTTTGTAATTGTTTCGTAAAATTTAAGTTTAAAGTGAAAACTTTCTGTTGCCCGGCAGTGAAACAACAATAGGGAAAAATAGACCTTTAACTATTATGCACTATTAACGCGAATGAAACAGTTGTTTAAAACAAGTTCCTTGACGCTGTATGTAGTAGCACTGACACGTCTGTGTTCAACAACACCGCCTAGTGCTTGGGACCCGTGAACATCCGGAGTAGAGTAGGTCTTCAGCAACCCAATGCTTGCCGTAAAAGGCGATTGTGCTTGTCGTAAGAGGCGACTAACGGGATCGGGTGGTCAGGCTCGCTGACTTGGTTGAAGCATGTCATCGATCCCAATTGCGTAGATCGAAGCTCATGATGTAAACCACTGGATTGTCTGGCTCAGACTCGATTATTTACAGACCGCCGTCATATAGCTAGAATATTGCTGAGTGCGGCGTAAAACAACAAACCAACCAACCAACCTGGTGCTTGGCTGGGATTGACGGACGTTCATGCTCTCGGTGGCAGGCAACACGTTTTTTCCATTGGAATCTCATATAACACACGATACGACATCGTCTACGTCGAAGCGACTACATCCATGCAGCAGCATGCAGCTGGTATCGGGCTGGGTCGGAGTAGCATGACCCGCTACAGTGATACTCGGGTTTCAGTTAACTAGTTGTTGCCCGCCTGTCGGCTGCTTCTTCACAGTGGGCCCTCCATGTGTTTATCAGTCCTCTTGGAGCTATGTATACCTTCTGATTGAACAGGTAAACTGTATATACTTGGTACGGCCTGGAAGCTATGTAGCAAGGGCCCTAGTACCGGATATAACGTTAATTTTTCAAAAGCGACGTAAAAACATTTTCACTCACTTACGTTGTAGTAGTCGCGGTTGCATTATTGTAGCAAGCGATGACTTAGGTATTCTTACGTGTGTGGTTCTGGGTATCAGTGGTTCTTTGTCTCCAATCAAACATTGACTCGCCATCTATAAAGCTTCTGACCCTGTGTCATGTGATAAGACATCATTACAAGTTTAAGAAAGTAATGCATGGAGGCATTGCACAGGTCCAGTCTGCCACCCAATGTTCGTGATTAAGAACCCCCAAAATGTACTATACTGACTCTCAAGGACACGATTATAGAGGGACCGGGCTAAACCCTGATTGATGCCTGGCGTTAACCCCTTCAGACGCTATTCGTCCTCATTTGCTACATCCACCTGGACACGTCGACCACACCGCACCGTGGTTAGCTTACTTTATAGGCTTATCTTAGTTACAGAATAACACCTTGAGCTCAACATAGACCACAATTACGCCTCCTATTTCGAGACGGTTGTATTTAGTCGCATGATGAGTGGCATAGTGTCCACACTAAGACTGACAGATGGAAAACACACATTTGTTCACACTGTCACTGTCTGTGATCCGACATTTTGAAGGATAGTATTATGACATTCATTTTTTATAAGATGTTCCAGGAATTGTATGTTTTTTGTAAGAGATGGTTCAGCTCAGCATCGGAACTAGGGGATAGTCAAGTGGTTAAAGCGCTCGCTTGGGTTAAGTTTTCCCACCTGAGTACAGTGTGTGAAGCCCATTTCTGGTGTGCCCCCACCGTGATATTGATATTGCTAAAACCGACGTAAAACCCAACTCCCTCACTCACTCACTCACTCACTCACTCACTCATCGCAGCCTGACCCTCTGTACAAGGACGCCTGGATGGTGAAGGAGAATCTAACATCCTCAGTAGCGGATGTGGTGGGTCAGGCAATAAAGACCGGAGTTCGATCCCCCCAAACGGTACCATCTTCCCAAGGCAAAAGTCCTGTTTCCACCCTTGCATAGCGAGACTGGAATTTAGGGACTCGACTGTAGCGCCACCAGTGGATATTACGAGTAATGTCCCTTCTATGTCCTTCCTATTGACCAATCTATCACCTCTCATGTCACTTGTATTTACTTCTAATACAATGGTACCCCTGACGATCCGGGGTAGAATAGGTATTCAGCAACCTAAGCTTGTCGTAAAAGGCGACTATGCTTGTTGTAAGAGGCGACTAACGGGATCGGGTTGTCAGGCTCGATGACTTGGTTGATGCATGTCATCGTATCCCAATTGCGATGATCGATGCTCATAATGCCAATCACTGGATGGTCTGGTCCACACTCGATTATTTACAGACCGCCAACAAATACCTTGAATATTGCTGAGTGCGACGTTAAACAACAAATAAACAAACAAACAAATCATATACAATGGCGTCGCCGAATGAAGACGATCTGATCGATAACCAAGATCTTTATTGTAATCAAACGGGTCTCACTTCGCGAAATGCATCAAATCACTTGAACACATTGATTAAAAAATGAGATTTGGAAAATATCTGTTGACGCTAAGTAGTCGGTACACGTGCTTTGCAAATCCTGCATTCGAACGAAAGCTGCACGGCAGTTTATGAACCGGATATCGATTTCGTTACGCGATTTTGATTGGACTGTGCATTGACGCGTTAGTCCACTCAAAATATAATTCCAAAATTCCGGACTCGTTCGGCAAGGGTGGAAACTGGACTTTCAGAGAAACGGTACAGTATGTGAATTTCTTTTCTTATTTCTCCTGCCTTGATATTGCTTTTCTAAAGGCGGCGTAAAATCATACTCACGCATGGCGATAGATATGTCGAGCAAGGCATCTTGACAATACAGATTGAGAGATGATAGAAACATGCTTACAAGTATATGCAGTTGTTCGTATCAAAGTACACTTTGAAGTATAGTACTTGGCTCGCACGTTCCCTGCAAGTTTGATTCAAGCCTCCAAAACATTACTTTGCTTGTTTATTTTGTTTATCAATCTAGCTGTTACTTAATACCCTCATTGCAAAGGGTCAACCTCTCAGTTTCACACAGGGCATAATTACAACCAGGTCATGGATCGAAGCCTCCTTGTAAGGTGCAACGCCTGCAGCTCGCCAAATACAATCATGTATACACGAGAACGCAGTGTGCGTACTGAATGTCTGAAGCCCATTAGAGACGGCGGAAATAAGGATCGTTGTTTATATGTTTTCAGTCACTTATTTGCCTGGGCCCATTCCACAAAGCGGTCTTAACTCTTCAACTGTTGTGAGCCTTTGTTAAAGTATGGAAGTTACGATCACCTTAGCTCTACGACGGTCGTAAGTCTATGTTAAAGCATGGGAGTTTTACGATCACCTTAGCGCTACGACAGTCGTAAACCTATGTTGGTTGGTTGGTTGGTTGTTTTACACAGCACAGCAATATTTCAGCTATATGACGGCGGTCTGTAAATAATCGAGTATGGACCAGACAATCCAGTGATTTACATCATGAACATGGACCCACGCAATTGGGATCGACGACATGCATCAACCAAGTCAGCGAGCCTGACCATCCGATCCCGTTAGTCGCCTTTTACGACAAGCATAGTCAACTTTTACGGCAAGCATGGGTTGCTGAAGACCTATTCTACCCCGGATGTTCACGGGTCCGTAAGCCTATGTTAAAGTATGGGAGTTTTACGATCACCTTAGCGCTACGACAGTCGTAAGCCTATGTTAAAGAAGGTGAGTTACGAATACCTTAGCGCTACGATTTCGTAAGCCTTTTTTAAAGTAGGGGAGTTACGATCACCTTAGCGCTACGATTGTCGTAAGCCTTTGTTTAAGTAATGGATTTTCGATCCCCTTAGCGCTAAGATCGCTTTGTGGAACGGGCCCCTGGGTGCGGTTGTACAAAACAACCTTAGCCCTACGACTGCCGTAAGTCAGTGTTAAGGTGTGTGAGTTACGATCACCTCACCGCAAAGATCGCTTTGTATAACGGCACCCTGGTCAATACTACTAGTTGCAACCACATCCACTCACGAGCTTGTGTAAAAACAAGGTGATGTACGATGGGATGGCCGTACACATACGTTACACCGCAGACTGGGGTTTGTGACAAAGAAACAACAAAGAATGTGAACCCAATCATAAATGTGGCCGCAAAGATAGTGAGTGAGTTGGGTTTAACGCCGCTTTTAACAGTATTCCAGCCATATCGCGGAGTGTCAGCTTGATGTGGGAGGAAATACCGAAGTGATGCAGGTTTCAGCCGTTTACCACTTCGGTGAAACCCACGAGCACGGGTATGGTGCTGACAAACCTAGAAACATAATCGGGGCGAATCGGGATTCGAACCCACAATCATACGTTTCTGGTGTGTCCAAGGGACGCAACTCTGCACAGCAAATCGCGGCGCCTTAGACGACTGGGCCACCCGTGCTACCAGATATTGTTATAAACTTGGTATAGCTACGGAATACCTTCCTTCTCACACACTCAGCCAAGACAAGCGGCTCAACTACAATCGGACATCTTTTGTTGGATCCAGGACTCTATATTGAACACTCCCTCGTGGGAATCGGCCCCTGTCTGCATGTTTCTCCTGTTGACGTGCCCTGCAAGTGTAGGTGGCTTGCAAGAAACATCAGGGACGTCTACCCGAGTTGAGGCAGCAAACTGTCTGTCGGGTCAATAACGCTCCCTGTCTAAAGTAATAATGTAACTGGGACGACAAATCCTGCAACTACCTTGGTTGTGTCGGAGAGCCCAAATTGACCAAAATACTGTCTCAATCGACTCTTGATGTCAATTTGGTTGCCACGTGCAACACCTCGGGACGTTTTGATGGCGCGAGAGTTGTACATCAACTAAAGTACGCCATCAATTGACTCGGCAATTGTTTATCATGACAGCCGAAGTTTAGACTCGAACACACGGCTTGTTTTCCCATATAATGCCTTCCTCTAGCTTGTTTAATTCCACTGTGTATAGATAGGCGAAGAAAACATTAACCCAGCTCTTGCATGTTTGATCAAATTAGAGTTCCCTTAGCATCCATAATGAAACCAAGTCCGTATCGCTCATAAGCCCTAGATGAGGATATTAATATAATAATAGTATCTGATAAACGAGAGTTTTCCATTTTTAATTTTAGGACATTGTAAAAGAGTTCTTTTTTGTACAGTCGTAATACTTTCTATGTGTAAAGACAAATATGTATCAATATATTTAAAGTTTTTTACAAAACATACAATAGAGTCCACAGTTTAATAAATAAAAAAAAATTCAATTATTTTTTTTATAAATCTGGATTTAATACAAAAATAACGTAATTGCGAGTATGATTAGGATTTCTTTTGAAAAGAAACTTCCCAGATCCAGCTCAACTCGTTCTCAATCTATAACCATATATAAATACATATATCACCTCTGACGGCGAGCTGGATCTGTGCGGTAAGTATATTTGACAGCCTGTCTCCCCTCAATCCATAACGAGCGGGAAAGTGCAGACACTTGTAGCCAGAAGATCCTTATTCTAATTGAGCGGTATAGACAGTAAAGGATGCTGATATGACCCCTCCGACGCTCAAGGCAGTTTGTCACATCATTAAGGGACGATGGCAGTGACGACGGCCATCCTCGACATGGAAGCCTGCGAAGCCATGCACTGCTGCTATTACAGGACTCCTAGATTCTTGAAAATACATGTAACCACACGGTCGGTCGTTTTCAAAGAACACTTGCTTAAATAATGGTTAAAACATCTTATCATCTATTTATTTTGTTCCGTATATTCTTGGGGTTTGAATAGTGGTTGCATGGTGAAAACCTATTAACCGTGAAGCATGCATGTTTCTGGGGCTAACTCTAGAATCAGTTGAAGACAGAGCCATGAAACTTTGCATGCACATCATTCAAATGCTTAAGTGGTTACTGAAACTCTTGAAGATCTTTAAGAACATAATTGTGCAGTGTGTGCGAATTACATATACAGTAAACTACGTTTATACCGAACACGCTTATAACGAACTGACTTATATAACGAACTTATTTTTTTAGTCCCGACCATTTGTTGCAAAAATGCTGTATATATGTTTATAACGAACTACGGTTATTACGAACTTAAATTAGTGGTCCCTTCGAGTTCGTTATAACCGTAGTTTACTGTACTTTGTTGAATGAGTGAGCGGTGTTGTTTTCTTGTATGTAAGCTCCAGGAAAAAAACGTCATGCAAGTCTCTACAACACCAGTCACACCACACTTCCCATGTATAATATACCACGTGATATGGTTTTGTCAACGATTGGATGCCCACGGTGCTTTGAAGAAAGACCGAAACATTCTAACAATATAATTATATTACTTGGCATGTATATCATCTGGTCCTAAAACGGAGCAAGGTTTGTTTGACGTCTAGGTCAAGGTCAAAGTGTACAGAGGTCACTTACAAAGTACAGTGAAGATATTTATAATCTAATTTCCTATTTTACAGCAGAGCATACTCAGCATAGGTGACCCACTTGTCTAAAACGCCCAAAAGGTGATTTGTATAATCGCGTCCCTTGGTAGTACCAGCATCAAATGATCGTGAGTTCGAATCCCAGATTCATCCCCGTTATGTTTCTAGGTTTGCCAGCACCATACCCGTGATCGTGGGTTTTACAAATGTGGTAAACGTCTAGTACCTGCATCACTTCGGGTTTTCATCCCACCTTAAACTGACCCGCCTTGATATACCTGGAACACTGTTCAAAGCGGCGTTAAACCCTAATATTGGTGACTGTGTGGTAGCCTAGTGGTTAAAGCGTTTGCTCGTCACGCCGAAGGCCCACCTTAGATTCACAATGTGTGGAGCCACAATCGGGTGTCCCCGCCGTGACATAGCTGTAACATTGCTAAAAGCGGCGTAAAACCCACTCACTCACCCACTCACTCACCCACTCACTCACCCACCCACTCACTCACCCACGCATTCACCCACTCATTCACCCACCCACTCACTCACAGATAGCGATTTTTTAGTTTACCGTATAGGTGAATGAGTGACGATGGTTTTACGCCGCTTTTAGCAATATTCCAGCAATATCACGGCGGGGGACACCAGAAATGGGCTTCACACATTGTACCCATGTCGGGAATCGAACCCGGGTCTTCGGCGTGACGAGCGAACGCTTTAACCACTAGGCCGCCCCATCGTATAGGTGAACTCGGATCAGTTAGGTTTCAATGACGAACAAACAGGCACGCAGAGGCAGAGCTCCAGTTAATTAATATAAGCACATGTTGCTTAGGGTGAACAATTCCTCCTGACATATCCCATCATTAAATTAATTATTATACCTTTAAGATGAGATTGTCTGATTCCCCTGAATAAAACAATATCAATATCGAAACTTGTATAGAAATATCTAAGTAATTCCAATGCCCATACGCTTGGCGGCCTAATGAATAATTTGCAAAATTCCCATAGTGAAAACCACGAGGCAATAACGCTGATACAACGATCGAGTCCGGGGTCCTATAAATCACAACACACTATCTAATCTGCCATGAAGCGCTGATCTACACGCATGACGTAAGTTATTGGTCAATAAAGTGCTGCTGTCTACGTGGTTGCGGTGAAGAGTCCTCTATAACGATATCATTTGATACTATTGTCTGGATCAGCACATGGACTGAGAGAAACTACCCTGCATTGCTCACGAAGTTTGAGACCCTTTTTACAAATGTATTACTTTTCTATTACGTTAACGGCAAAATACATGGCGGTGGTGGATTCAAGGGGAATTCAGGGGCTTAACTCGACCTGCCCTCCTTTTGAAATAATAACATAGGGACCCCAATGACCCACAAGCTCCTATGCCTAATTATATATATCAACATGCTCGTGTATACTGTAAAACACACACACACACACACACACACACACACACACACACACACACACACACACACACACACACACACTCTACACCACACACTCTACACCACACACACACTACACCACACACACACTACACCACACACACACTACACCACACACACACTCTACACCACACACACACTACACCACACACACACACACACACTCTCTCTCTCTCTACACCACACACACACTCTACACCACACACACACTCTACACCACACACACACTCTACACCACACACATACATCATCCAACTGTGAGGAGGGCACGGGTGGCCCAGTCGTCTAAGGTGCCACGATTCGCTGTGCAGAGTTGCGCTAGTAACCTATGATTGTGTGTTCGAATCCTGGTTCGCCCCGATTATGTTTCTAGGTTTGTCAGCACCGTACTCGTGGGTTTCACCGAAGTGGTAAACGTCTGAGACCTGCATCACTTCTGGCTTCCCTCGCACATTAAATGTAATACTGTTAAAAGCTGCATTAAACCCAACTCACCCAACTGTGAAGGTTTAAATTAAAAATGAGAAGCCATTTCCTACCCTAAATAAAATATTCACCCAATTTAAAAACACTTGGCTCCGCTTCTAGATATCTGTCTTCAACATGTAGTACAACTGTGCTGATCTAACGCATAGCATCAATGCTTTTGTGAACACATTCTTTATTACATTCTGTCTTTATCAAAGCCGCAGAAAAAAGCAATACTGCTACAGATATTAACAACGATTCCAATAACAACAAGCATTCAATAATCATATCCCCGCCAACAGGACATATCCGGTTGTGTGTAAGGCATCAGTCCCTAAATCAAAATATTTGCTATGGAAACTCGAAAAATATTTATTTCAAAATCCCAAACTATCAAAAAGTACCAGTTTACCACTAGACCTATCTATGTGCCAAGTTTGGTGAAGAAATATTGTACGGTTTCATAGATCTGCTCCGAAAAGGAGCTCTACCGACATTATCAGGGGAATTCAAAGCCGTTACCATGGAAACTCGAAAAATATTTTTTTCAAAAATCCCAAACTATGAAAAGGCACCAGGTCAAATTGTAGTTTTCCTCGGGTAAAAATGTTAATAACGATGCATTATTATTATTATTATTATTATTATTATTATTATTATTATTATTTAAACCAAGTCATTCATGTCAAGTTCATAAATATTATTGCGTCTTGAAATTGGCGCGAGACTACATATCATTATGATTATTATTTCATAACATATTGAAACAATGTCTAAATTTCTTGTAAAAAATCATAAATCAAAGAATACATCTTATGCATAGAGGCGGACAATGCATATGTGTTCAATATTTTGTTTTTAAATCCAACACATGATGTACGATCATTTGAGGAACTCAAGATCACTGTCTGCAAAAGACTTTAAACATATGAGAACACGTGATTTCATTCAAAATTGAAAGCAAATATTATCTGTTTCCTAATTTCCGTTCTAAAACTATCCAGACTTTGTGAAATACAACATGATTAAAAATCCAAGTTTTTGAATTTCGCGGGTAGTCTACCCAATCGTAAACCGGAAGTATGAATCATAAGGGGCCCGGATGGTGCATTAGTATAGCCAATATGGCGACTCTTGTGTGAATTTACCAGGTGAAACGGAGGAAAATATTGAATGGAGATGCTGTCGTTTGTTTACAGCTAGTGTAGGCGACATTTCATATCTAGGAGATACATTTACTGGAGGAGTGTGAATTCTGCTAAGGAAAATGACGACGGATAAGGTTAAAGTCGCTGTTAGGGTTCGCCCTATGAATAAGCGAGGTAAGAACAGGCGGCGATCATTATGAAAATTTCAGTAAGCACATCACGAATAAGAATTTTACGTTTTTGGACTTTTTAGTTAAATATGTTGTAACATGTACTTTGTTGTACATTTAATTCAGAGCTGGATATGACAACGCAGATCGTGGTGGATATGGAGAGAGATCAGACGATTCTACGTCCATTCAAAGACAGGTAGGATGCTGCCTGTCACATCATCTGATTGTGTAATAACGTCACAGCACACGCTTCAAAAGCAGTCCCTTTACGAAATAGTGTTACAACTTCGATAAAACAATACACATTAATTCAAACTTCCCACGTACATTTTATTTCTACTGCATGTTAAAAAAGCGTTAGTCCACATGGATTGTTTATTCGGTACCATGGTCATGTTATGCCACGCCCCCACAGGCGAAGGCATAAATTGATGTATGTTTTATTACGCCATAAGCAACGTAATTATTTAATTAGGCTAATTGTAGACAACCATTAAACACCACCATAGTTTTATTGCCTACCCGATGACTGACTGTTATCTCCCTCTGAGCAGATGATAAGGGACAGGTGAGAATAACAGTGTATTGTGACTTGGCAGGGTACTGTCCAAGTTGCATCTCGTTACATATTAATCCTCTGTTATGTAGCATTATACCATTTAGTAAATGGGGATTTGTACCTTATTCACATAAGATTAGCACATGATCAGGTGAGGTTTGTTTTGAGAGTATACTAATCTGAAGATGATGTAAGTTACCTTTGCTTCGGCAAGGTAGACGTTCAGTGTGGACACAAAATGTGTGTTTCTGTTCATTGTCTATTGTGCCGAGTTTTACGTAACAACAGCCTTTATTAATGTCCAGTTACTTCCTTAGTCATTATTGTTCCCTATTGGTGTGTTTGTAAGTTCTGTTTTGCTGATAATAATCAAACATTAGGTTGTTGATTAGTTGCAGTGTACATCTAAATCCAGATTACCTTTTACTGTCATTCTATTTAACCCCATCCAACCCCTAACCCCAAAATGCTTGTGGGGGTAATAACCCCACTGACCAATCATTATTTTACTTTCTTTCCTGCCCTGACACTTTTGTCAGATCATTATCAAAGAGAAAATTAATCAATACTTCAAAATGTGAAATATTAATTAAAATATTGTGATGTTAACCTACCCACAGAACCATATCTGTTTTTACCTGCACCAAAAATATTTTGTGGTCTTGTTACTGATATTATGAATGCCTAAATATCAGTCATGTCATGTTAATTTATTTTTTTTAAATCATTTCTTCCTCAATCTTGATATTTGATAATTGATGCAATGGTGCTAGAGTAGTAAAACACAGGTTTGAGAGAACTTTGGGAAGATGATTGATAATTCCTGCAGGACGATATGGTTTTCATTAAGGTTATGTTGCCCTGAACACACCTTGCATTGTAAATCAATTATGTTGATTGGTGGTACTTGTGCCATTGTTATGACTCCACTGCTCCAGTCTCCATTGATTTGTAGTGCTGGTTTGATGCATACAACTCAATGGTGATGTAACCAAGACTACCTGTTATACTAGATCCTACATGCCGAATGAAAGCTATAGCACTTTCTCCGATTTCTCCAATTTCTTCTCGATGCTAATAATCTCTGCTATGTTAATGCAGGAATCTTATGTTGATGCATACATCATACCAGGGGTTATTGAGTGCATCTGTGGAAGCTCTGGAGGAGAGATGGATTGAATTAGTACCTGATTTCCATAAGCATTGTTTATTTTGTCTTCGCTAAGCTGTGTAATACTTTCCTTATTATGATTGAAAACACTGGCGAAGAGTAATGTTCGCAAATTTATTGGTCTGGGACTTTCTTCTGAATAGTAATTACTGTATGATAGAGAATAACAACATTGTTAAATGTCATCTCCATCACAACCCCACAGATTCAACTGTAGCCATCTAAAACAATTCTGCGTCTCTTCCTGGAAGTAGGCTTAGACTGTGAGTTAATTGAGTGCACCAGTACCTCGATTTGCTGATCTTCATATCAAAGCATATTACGAAAGAACAGTATTTTAAATGTCAGAACTCTGATCTATCGCATGTCATATTGTTTCTCTATGTCCTATGTTCCAGTGGTAGAGCAGTGGTAGAAGTTCGGGGTTCGATCCCCGGACGCATCATACCAAAAGATGTTAAAAGATTGTACATGCTGATACCCTGCCTTGCACGCAGCATTAAGGGGCTAAAACAGGACTGGTCGGCTTGGAGTCATTATTCTGTGTCTGAGTGGGGTATTCATGTTAAATTGCAGCTGGGTATCTCAGTGGGCTAGCACTTTCAAATCGGGACTAGTCCGGGCTAGTACAAGCAGCCACAGACACACACACAGACAGACACGCACGCACGCACACACAGAGAAGATACTTGTCTGAATATGGTTAATCAAATCAGGTATTCATATGTTTGGTTGTGATTTCATGACATAAATTCACATACTGACATACCAAGATGCCAGCTCTTGAAGTGAAGTCTGGTAACAGTTAGATGCTGAGGTGAGTTCTATAATGGGAATAAACATCCCTGACAGTTAGGTATTCAAATTTCTTCTACAAATATAACTGAATTATGGAAGCACTGATTTGCTAGAGCCAAAATCTGTTGGAACATTTGAGATTTTTTTTTGTGATGTTATAAATATTTGATAGAAGCTATTTGTATATCATTTCATTTTGACAAGAATGCTTTTGACTTTTTGAATAACAATCAGTTGGTGTCCTGGGGTATGGAGCTTCCTGAAACTCTGTGGAAGATTTTCCTTTTTTGAATATGTATTCTGTGATTTACACAGACGCAAAGGTTCTACTGTTGAATCATGTCAGCTGACACTGAAAACTTTGCTTTACCCCTTACCAATCCTTTGCATAACTCTGTGACCTGGAGGCGGTCTGTAAATAATTGAGTCTGGACCAGACAATACAGTGATTGACAATATGAGCATCAATCAACACATCGGCATACATGCATCAACTATGTCAGCGAGCCTGACCACCCGATCTCGTTAGTCACCTCTTTTGTCAAGCATAGTCGCCCCTCATGGCAAGCATGGGTTGCTGAAGATCTATTCTAACCCAGATCTTCACGAGTATACCCCTCATATTGCACAAGTCTGCGAGCCTGACCACCCGATCTCGTTAGTCACCTCTTTTGACAAGCATAGTCGCCTCTCATCGCAAGCATGGGTTGCTGAAGACCTATTCTAACCCGGATCTTCATGGGTGTGAGACTGAAGAGCATTTTCAGCTTAGCAGGATCATCAGAACAAGGTCGGAGAGGATATTTCTCCCTGTTAATCCTTTAAGAAGGATGCGTGAATGGAAATCGTGTTCATATTCTTTTTTAAATTATTTTTTTTATTACTGTTTTGGACAATGGCTATCAATTTGTTGCTACCCTCCCAGTGCCACATTGTTGGATGTAGACTCCCTTAGTGTCTGTTGCAAGTAGTCTGTGAGTGACGCAGGTGCTGTAGATGTCCATGAGGATGGGGAGAGGAGTACAGAATGTGAAGCGATCCTTTCTTGTTTATGTTCACACAGAGATCTTGTAAACACCTATATTGAAAAACTTTTCTGTACGTGTAGCCATGTTGTTTTGTTTTCTGTGGAAATGAATCATGTATTTCTCTTTCCTGCATATTCCAAATGTGTTATAGGACAACATGACAGATTCTCAGCCAATACTTTCCACATTTAGACATGATAGGTTTCAGTTCAGAGTATTGACACAACTCTATCTTTTCTTATGAAATGTTTCAAATGGTGCAGTAATTTTATAAGAGTAATGTTGTGGTGAAATGGTCTGACACATATCTTGTTACAAGTAAGATAAAAAGGCAACCCGTCCAAACAGGCATTTGAAAATTTGTCATATATGTATATATAAATACAATATTGTGACAATTACATAAAATGTAGAGGATGCTGTGTGTGGGATGTAGGGGATGCTGTGTGTGGGATGTAGGGGGTGCTGTCTGTGGGATGTAGGGGGTGCTGTCTGTGGGATGTAGGGGATGCTGTCTGTGGGATGTAGGGGATGCTGTCTGTGGGATGTAGGGGGTGCTGTCTGTGGGATGTAGGGGATGCTGTCTGTGGGATGTAGGGGGTGCTGTCTGTGGGATGTAGGGGGTGCTGTCTGTGGGATGTAGGGGGTGCTGTCTGTGGGATGTAGGGGGTGCTGTCTGTGGGATGTAGGGGGTGCTGTCTGTGGGATGTAGGGGGTGCTGTCTGTGGGATGTAGGGGATGCTGTCTGTGGGATGTAGGGGGTGCTGTCTGTGGGATGTAGGGGGTGCTGTCTGGGATGTAGGGGGTGCTGTCTGTGGAATGTAGGGGATGCTGTCTGTGGGATGTAGGGGATGCTGTCTGTGGGATGTAGGGGGTGCTGTCTGTGTGATGTAGGGGAAGCTGTCTGTGGGATGTAGGGGGTGCTGTCTGTGGGATGTAGGGGGTGCTGTCTGTGTGATGTAGGGGATGCTGTCTGTGTGATGTAGGGGATGCTGTCTGTGTGATGTAGGGGATGCTGTCTGTGTGATGTAGGGGGTGCTGTCTGTGTGATGTAGGGGAAGCTGTCTGTGGGATGTAGGGGGTGCTGTCTGTGGGATGTAGGGGGTGCTGTCTGTGTGATGTAGGGGATGCTGTCTGTGTGATGTAGGGGGTGCTGTCTGTGTGATGTAGGGGGTGCTGTCTGGGGGATGTAGGGGGTGCTGTCTGTGTGATGTAGGGGGTGCTGTCTGTGTGATGTAGGGGGTGCTGTCTGGGGGATGTAGGGGTGCTGTCTGTGTGATGTAGGGGATGCTGTCTGGGGGATGTAGGGGGTGCTGTCTGGGGGATGTAGGGGGTGCTGTCTGTGTGATGTAGGGGATGCTGTCTGTGTGATGTAGGGGGTGCTGTCTGTGGGATGTAGGGGTGCTGTCTGTGGGATGTAGGGGTGCTGTCTGTGGGATGTAGGGGTGCTGTCTGTGTGATGTAGGGGTGCTGTCTGTGTGATGTAGGGGATGCTGTCTGTGTGATGTAGGGGGTGCTGTCTGTGTGATGTAGGGGGTGCTGTCTGGGGGATGTAGGGGTGCTGTCTGTGTGATGTAGGGGATGCTGTCTGTGGGATGTAGGGGGTGCTGTCTGTGTGATGTAGGGGTGCTGTCTGTGGGATGTAGGGGTGCTGTCTGTGGGATGTAGGGGTGCTGTCTGTGTGATGTAGGGGATGCTGTCTGTGTGATGTAGGGGTGCTGTCTGTGTGATGTAGGGGATGCTGTCTGTGTGATGTAGGGGTGCTGTCTGTGGGATGTAGGGGGTGCTGTCTGTGGGATGTAGGGGTGCTGTCTGTGTGATGTAGGGGGTGCTGTCTGTGTGATGTAGGGGTGCTGTCTGTGGGATGTAGGGGTGCTGTCTGTGGGATGTAGGGGTGCTGTGTGTGGGATGTAGGGGGTGCTGTCTGTGGGATGTAGGGGATGCTGTCTGTGTGATGTAGGGGTGCTGTCTGTGTGATGTAGGGGATGCTGTCTGTGGGATGTAGGGGATGCTGTCTGTGGGATGTAGGGGATGCTGTCTGGGGAATGTAGGGAGTGCTGTCTGGGGGATGTAGGGGGTGCTGTCTGCAGGATGTACCGAAAGGCTGTCAGTAGTGGTAATAGTATCTACAACAATAATAGTTTAGTCTCAGAACTGCAGACTTTTGTTAATTTTGAACCCTGAGTTACAGCTCTTCCATGTCCTGACAGGATTTGCAAGGCAGTCCTGAGTAAAGTGTTTTCTTCTGTAAAAAGTCAATAGAAGCATGGTTCATGGACTCTAAAGTGAAGGTTAACAGTGTCTGTCTCCTGAGGGTTTAGTTAAGTTCCTCTTTCAGATCCTTCCTTTCTCATTAGAAACCTCAAAGTGAATTTAGACCCCATCCATATTTTGTCGATACAATTACAAAAATACTACCCTGGCCTTTGAATGGCATATCATCATATTACTGTGATCCTAAAAGTTATTAAGATTGATTTCTGTGGAATGAAGTAATCATTATTGATGTCTTCAAGTTATTTTCAGAAAGTTAAAACAGCACATTGAGGGAAGCTCAGAACTGATCCTGCTGACATTGTAGTATTCAGTCTGTTGACACTTTTTGAATTAACCATTTTGGTTTATTCATTTTCAATTTACATTCATTTATATGGCCAATGTATCATTGATGTACCACTTCAAACATAAAGTCTTTCTATTCATAATTATTGTAAAATTGTACTCTTCGTGACTGATTTTAGTAATACAAACAATCTTCTGGTTATCATCAGTGACAACTTTCAAACATTATCACAGTTTGTGCAAATCCTTGTTGTCTCTGTAAAAGTTATGCATCAAATTTGATCTGCTATTGTTGAATGTAGACATATTTCGCCGGTGCAGTGTCAATTGCTTCTGCTGAGACTGCACTACAGATACAAAGCATATTGATGAGTCCTGGCCTTGTTCTGGAATTGAAATCATCCATGTGTTCTGTCATGCTTGAGTTGGAACTCTGAAACTGTTGCATGTCAGGACTAAACCGGCATGTGATGGTGGTACAAGGTAACTGTTGCCTGCCAGGATTAAACCGTGCATGTGTCGGTACAAGGAAACTGTTGCCTGTCAGGATTAAACCGTGCATGTGTCGGTACAAGGAAACTGTTGCCTGCCAGGATTAAACCGTGCATGTGTTGGTACAAGGAAACTGTTGCCTGCCGGGATTAAACCGTGCATGTGTCGGTGGTTCAAGGAAACTGTTGCCTGCCAGGATTAAACCGTGCATGTGTTGGTACAAGGAAACTGTTGCCTGCCAGGATTAAACCGTGCATGTGTCGGTGGTTCAAGGAAACTGTTGCCTGCCAGGATTAAACCATGCATGTGTTGGTACAAGGAAACTGTTGCCTGCCAGGATTAAACCGTGCATGTGTTGGTACAAGGTAACTGTTGCCTGCCAGGATTAAACCGTGCATGTGTTGGTACAAGGAAACTGTTGCCTGTCAGGATTAAACCGTGCATGTGTTGGTACAAGGAAACTGTTGCCTGCCAGGATTAAACCGTGCATGTGTCGGTGGTTCAAGGAAACTGTTGCCTGCCAGGATTAAACCGTGCATGTGTCGGTGGTTCAAGGAAACTGTTGCCTGCCAGGATTAAACCGTGCATGTGTTGGTACAAGGAAACTGTTGCCTGTCAGGATTAAACCGTGCATGTGTCGGTGGTTCAAGGTAACTGTTGCCTGTCAGGATTAAACCGTGCATGTGTCGGTGGTACAAGGTAACTGTTGCCTGTTAGGATTAAACCGTGCATGTGTTGGTACAAGGAAACTGTTGCCTGTCAGGATTAAACCGTGCATGTGTCGGTGGTTCAAGGTAACTGTTGCCTGTCAGGATTAAACCGTGCATGTGTCGGTGGTACAAGGTAACTGTTGCCTGTTAGGATTAAACCGTGCATGTGTTGGTACAAGGTAACTGTTGCCTGTCAGGATTAAACCGTGCATGTGTCGGTGGTTCAAGGTAACTGTTGCCTGTCAGGATTAAACCGTGCATGTGTCGGTGGTACAAGGAAACTGTTGCCTGTCAGGATTAAACCGTGCATGTGTTGGTACAAGGTAACTGTTGCCTGTCAGGATTAAACCGTGCATGTGTCGGTGGTTCAAGGTAACTGTTGCCTGTCAGGATTAAACCGTGCATGTGTCGGTGGTTCAAGGTAACTGTTGCCTGTCAGGATTAAACCGTGCATGTGTTGGAACACTGAAACCATCTTTCTTCTTGAGAAATGAGTCTGTGAGCAAATTGCATGTGTCTGTATGAAGACAATGTTAGAACTAGAAGCATAATCCACAGAAATACAGACATGATTAATAAGTTATAATAATCTGGGACAAACACAACTTTGTCTCGTGTTCTGTTTGTATTCTCGGGCTGATCTCCATAAATCTTGTCTATGTTTGATTTATCAGACATGTGTCTGAAGGATACATTGTGCCCAGCATATTGGCAACAGAGAAGTGGTCGTCATCGTGTGGTTGGTGACAGACACCACAGCTCAGATATGTCACCATCTGTTTCTGTAAGATGAGACTTTATCCTGAGAAACTGCTTTCGTGTTGATGAGATGCTTCTCCAGTAGATGGAACATTGTGTATGCGTAATCCTCCCAGTGACAGAAATATAGATGTAATTATGGCTAATTTGATAAAGCATCTCGACAAGATGGCTGCAAGTGGATGCCATTCTTTTATCCAATATAAATGTTCTGTTACACAGTTTCGACTGTAGACATTGGCACTGTTGAATATTTGTATCATGGATAATCACATTACATGAATTGAGTTACAAATTAGAATGTGCTATTTTTTTAGCTCTTAGTGATGAAACAGAATTATGGCCACAGATGTAAGGAGACTTAAGATTAAAGTAGGTAAGGACATTTTGGACCAATCATGGGAGTTTGTTAGCATGAATGCAAAGGTGGATGTCACACAAAAGGGTTCATGGGTCAGATCCCCTTAGAAACGTTTGATGAGGGTCATGAAAAGGCGAATGTCATTTCACTGTTAGAACACAGAAAACAAACATAGACAAAAGTTTTGTTTCATTAAGATGATCAGAAACCCAACAGGGACTGTCATAAAAAGATTGGAGAAGTATTGGTCAGTTCGATATCATTTACCATACTCATGAATACAAAATCTCCACCTAACCCCTCTTTAGTCTGAAACAGATGACTGGTCCTTCAGAACATGGATCCGTATGAGGCTATGAGAAATCAAACCCCATACTGAGTTGAATGATGACTGGTCCTCTGTTTGACAGGCTATCTATACTTAAGACGGACGTCTTACACATATTCAAATGGATGTATCATAATTTCTTACTGTCTTCTTTGCCAAGCAGCAGTTTCAGCTGAATGGCTTGGAGCTGAGGATGGTTTTGGACAGAGGATTAGTCAAACTATTGATTTGATAATGTTAATATTGATGAACGATTTGGTTTGAATTGTGGGAACAGATAAAGAGGAAAGAGAGGAAGCTACATGTTTCATTGTCTCTGCTGCTATTGATCAAGGCTTCTTCTTACAAAGACACAGTCTCGTAGTCGGTCTTCCTTCTCCACAGACTTTGCTGTTGGTTGTTCATCAAGGACCTGGGCATGTGTATGGTTATGTGAAGGATTTTAATTCGGCTTTGCTTTGTCTTATGTGTCACTGTTGAGTTGATAAATTCGGCTTTGGTTTTCTTCAGTAGGGGATTTTGGGGTAGCATTGGACCCAAGTGAACTATGCTTGTAGCAAGATGTGACTTAATGGATGGGATGGTCAGACTTGGGTCTTGGTTGATTGTGTGTCACTGTACCCAGATGGCTAGGGATGTGCTCATAACATCCACCACTGTTTTGTCCCATTTAGATTCAGTTGTTTACAGGCTGCCTTGATATAGCT
The DNA here is from genome assembly GCF_023055435.1 of Haliotis rufescens. Taxonomy (NCBI): domain Eukaryota; kingdom Metazoa; phylum Mollusca; class Gastropoda; order Lepetellida; family Haliotidae; genus Haliotis; species Haliotis rufescens. The sequence continues at coordinate 20,868,892 of NW_025963779.1, forward strand.
GGAGCATGGCTTGCTGTGGTTTTTAACAACATTCAATGTTTTACCTCATGTATTACGTATTCACTTATCATAATTCATTTTATATCATATTTGACAACGTCATATTTGTCTTCCTTATGATCCAGAACAGTAAGGGAACTCAACATGCTCAAGGAGGTTTTATACTTACATATAAATCTATATCTCCTCCTTGTTCAAGTTGGGATTTATCTCATACTTGTTTTGGGTGAACTACGACTTATTCTTGTTCAGGTTTTGGGGTGATGGGGTAACCTAGTGCTCCATTTGCCTGTCATGACGAAGACTCGGGTTAGATTCACAAACGTGTTAATGTGCTTGAAGATTGCTAAACACAACTTACAAGACATATTTTATACTTGTCCAGGGTGAGTTATATATTATGCTTGAAGAAGGTGAGATATATATGGTACTTGTAGAGGGTGAGATATGTATTAAACTTGTTGAGGGTGAGATGTATATTATACTTGTTGAGGGTGATATTCATTTATATTTGTTGAAGGTGAGTTATATATCATACTTGTCAAGGGTAAGGTATATATTATACTTGTCGAGGGTAAGATATATATTATACTTGTCGAGGGTAAGATATATATTATACTTGTCGAGAGCAAGATAAATTTTGTACTTGTCGAGGGTGAGATATATACACGGTGGCTCTTTACGTCACACTGGGGATAATTTTGCTGCCTGCTTGAATGGAGGCTTAAGTCTAGGACTTTGAAGTTTTCATATGATCTGTAGTCTCTTCAACATCATCTTTTCATGACCAGTCGTGGTAAATGTCAAATTTGGCCAATGTTCCAATGATTCAGCTGTGTATTGATTGTGGTGCAGCGAACTCCAGGAACTGATGAGTGGAGGAGGAGGATAGACATTGAAGTTGTACGACTTAAAAAGTTTGCAAGTCTTTAGCCCTGGAGTCAACCTTTTAATTTCCATGTGAACTTGTATCTTGTGGCATCATGAGTATAAATAAGTGTACCCAGTGTGCGTGATGAGTTGAAACACTGAGAGCCATCTCTTGGTAAGATGGCAAGTCTTCAGAAGTTTGAGCATCTGCAAGTCAAGTCATCAGGAAGGAGGAGGTTGACGCCATGGTATTGGGACGTGCTTAATATCTTGGTCATCATCTATTTCTTTTGTTGGAATTCTAGCTATTCTAATTCATATGTATTGTTCTAGCCTTTTTATGTATTCACAGAACACTAGGCAGACACTGTGAGGTGACAACACACATATGAGAATGTTTTCTTTTTTGTTGTTACTGATTCAGAAGTACAGTTTCTGATAGTGGGCTAGTGTAAAGGTACTGTTTCCAGCATATTATATTTAGATACCTTCCTGGTTCTATGTGTGATATGTGTAAAAGCTCCAAAGTGTATGTGAGGTGTGCGATGGCTCCAAAGTGTATGTGTGATATGAGGAGTGATGGCTCCAATGTGTATGTGTGATATGAGGAGTGATGGCTCCAAAGTGTATGAGTGATATGAGGAGTGATGGCTCCAAAGTGTATGTGTGATGTGATGGCTCCAAAGTGTATGAGTGGTTTGAGGTGTGATGGCTCCAAAGTGTTTGTGTGATGTGTGGTGTGATGGCTCCAAAGTGTATGTGTTGTGTGAGGTGTGCAATGGCTCCAAAGTGTATGTATAGTGAGGTGTGTGTTGCCTCAAAAGATGCCTAGTACGAGATGTGCCATGGCTCAATGCAGTTGATGCACACTGTGAGGTTAGATGGCTCCAGGATGAATGTGTTCTGCAAGCCAGCCAGGTGATGTCAAGGTTTATGAGTGGTTCAGATTTATGACAGATCCAAGGTCAGGAAGCACAGGTTGATTGGATGATGACATCTCAAGGGCCATGCTCTGATAGTAGGATGCTGATAACAACATTCTCAGATCGAAGGTGACTTCAGGTGCAGTAAACATAGACTTGGTGTTGTCAACAACAGCCTTTCTGTCAGACTTGTTGATGAGAAATACAAAAGCTATCTCAATGACTTGAGCATCAAATTTTGTAGATGACCTAAATGTCAATATATGAACGATGAGACCAAATGCTTTTGTGCGTAAGCTTGCCAGTAATGTATCTGTCCTAAAATTATCAATAATCTTGTTGGACTCGACATTCCCACGTGTTGACAGGTAATTATTCAGATATCTTTTCAAAAGTCATATTTAAAGAAAAAATAGTTGTATCATGGGGTAAAAGTCTTTGTAATTGAAAAATTTTCAGTAGATTCAAGCGACTTAATCGTTTGGCTTATAAGTATAGGTTATTGTTTAATATTCAGAACAGCTGGTATATATGTTGAAATTATTGCACATGAAACACAGTAATGTGCCCCTGAGTAAACAAACACCCATGTGAGCTTTGGATCTGGGAATGGGGGTAGGGGGAGTCAAGGTTCACCAGCAGCAGCCAGCACTACAGTGATGTGTTAAGTGTTAAGTCCCAGAAATGTGGAGTATTTACTGTTGAAGGCAGCACCTGTCAGCAGTCATGTGGTCACCCCTTCTCAGCATCCCATTCATCCTGCAAGGTACTGTACTACAATACATACACCTCACCAGCTCTGTAGCATTAGGCCAAGTCAAATGTGTCCTTCAGATAGTCTTTCCGTCAGCATCTGTACCATTTACAGAATATATTTCCATATTGGGTAAATAAGTACTTTTGTTAAATGTTCCCAATTAAATTTAAAAGCAATTAAACAAAACCGATAACCAGATTTCTAAGAATTATATTTTTTATTGTGTCCTTATTAGAACTGTATGTCTGGTTTTACTACTTTTAGAAACAAAATGCTAAAAAATTATGTATTTTTGTGTGGATGTGTGATATTTTTGAATTCTTGGGGAATGTTTCACAGTAAGAACAAAACATGTTGTAATGGTGACTTGAGCCAGTCCAGCCAGTAATCTCACCCTGAGCTGATGTATACGCATGGCAGTCGGGACAGTTGTGTCACTATCAGCTGAATACTTGATTATCTTACGTGTAGGTCTATTTGTGGACATTGTCAGTTGACTGTTAGTTGACTAATTGACCTGTTAACCAAATAGATGTTTGTCTTAAAAATAAGTGAATGGATATATTAAATAATTGAATGAAAAAGTGAATAATTGAATATACAAAAGTATAAAATTAAAAAAATTAAAATATATAGGTAATGATAGATGAATAGTTTAGAAAAAAATTGAAATTATGACAGTTTTGCATGGACAGAAATGCCTATGGCTGCTCAGTGTATGATTGTGCACTGAGGGACCATGTTATTAAGGTCAACCATCCTTAACAATAGACTTTGATATCAATAATGTACATCAACATATGTGTCATTTCACAAATTTGTTCATTTATCTGCCTGCATGATGGTCTACAAGTTGTACTGATAATAATTTTATCACATATAATGGATGTCATATGATAAATGTTTGGATTGTTTGAGAATTGAACCCATGGTCATACATTCCTGGTGTGCTAAGGGCCACAACTCCGGACAGGGAATCACGGTGCCTTGAATGACTTGGCGACCTGTGCCTCCCGTGATGAGAGTGTGAGGTGATGCATCTGGAGGAAGGAAGGAAGGAAGGAGGTAGACACTGAAGGCTGGGTTGGCAGTATACCTGTTGTTTGAACAGGTGTAAGTCTGGTGGGGCCTAGTAGCTCCACCTGGTGGAGATTCAGTTGCTCACAGAACCAGATGGAGGCTTCAGGAATGACGGTGGGGGAGGTGATGGATGCATCTGTTTTGTCCGTGCCTTCATCTCACACGATTCATATCATACAAGAAAATCAAAACAAACATTCATAATGGTGGCAGGGAGATGCGCGAAACATCACCAGATAATCATTATTGTATAATTGTTGGAAGAACATTTTTTAAATTAGATCATATGGACTTTGTAAGGACATTTTTAGTCCTGTGATGCACTTAGCTGTTATGTGATCAGAATACAATATCTACATTTTGATATGCAGAGTAAACAGTATGATAAACATCTTGATAAACAGGGTAAATGTTTCTGTGTCTTGGTTTCAGAAACTGTAGCAGGTGCTTGGAAGGATATCTAGGTGAACACAGCGAAGTGAGCTGGCATTGCTCCACTAAATAATGTCTGACTGCTACAGTCAACACTGCATCTTGGCTATTAGGAATTCTTAATGTATTTGAATGTTACCGTTATGAGGACAGGTGCAATAGAAGTCTATTTCTAATTTTATGATCAATTTGAATGCAGTTTTAATCTATGGTACTGATGTTTAACGTATTACGAGGTGACATATGTTAGTAGCGATGCCTGATGTGTACATTGTCGGATGCTGCATGAGTGGGGCTGGTGCTGGCTAGGTAGGTTGCTGGGAGAAGTGCTGATACAGAGATATGACGGCCCTGTTTGTTTTGGACCAGGGCACGTATTGCAATGCGCCTTCTGTAGTAGCCAATTAGAGAAAAAACATACTTTCGTTATTTAGCATTATTTGTAATTACACTCTATTTGACATAGGTAATTAAACAGTGGCTAGAGGCCATATAACACGAAATTATAACTAGGAAATATCAATAGGGGTATCTTCTATGGGTGCAGGGGCGGTCGGGTAGCCTGGTGGTTTAAGCGTTCGCTCGTCACGCCGAAGACCCGGGTTCGATTCCCGACATGGGTCCAATGTGTGAAGCCCATTTCTGGTGTCCCCCACTGTGATATTGCTGGAATATTGCTAAAAGCGGCGTAAAACCATACTCACTTACTCACTTCTATGGGTGCATGTGCACCTACAGGATCATGTATGGTATCTACTCCTAACATGTCTGTGACACATGCATTAACTTTGTCTACGACAGGAATAGCTGCAAGTTTTCTCTTTGTAATCTTCAATGTGATTCCATTGTTATGTTATCTGTGTTAGTGGTCTGCAGTGTGTTTGTTGTGTGTGCGTCCCCCACAGTGAGCTGGTCATCCTCCTCCTGCTGCCTCAAGGCATCCTACACTGGAGTAGCTCTGGGGGAAGACTTGACATTTGTGTGGAGAATATCTCAATCTAGACTCACGCTCAGCTCCGCCACCTGCCCTTTCCTTCATGTCTAGATTTGTCTTCATCTGACGTTCTTGTAATAAAAACAGTTGCGTAATACACCGGCCGCTAGTATTGTTCTGGAAGGAATGGAGTTTTTTAACATTGGCAGTTTTTTTCCAGATTCCTTTGTGTTGGTTTTGTTTTTTGTTTTTAAGAAATGCATGATGACACTTCACTGTTACTTGTAGGGGATATTTCTTTCCCAATGTAGGCTAATGGAAGCAGTGAAATACCTAGCAGCTGCTTGTAAAGTTTAGTGGGGAGACATTTCTTCCACAGATGACGGGCCTGTGGACTTGATACTAAAATCTGACAATTACTCAGGGCCATTGTCAGGCCCACCGAATGAATAAGTCTAAGATTGTCCAAACAGATGGAAATGTGTCTACTATTGGTCTGTTGCATACTCCTGACCAACTAGCTGAAAAATAGTTAATGAAGTCTGAATACATTGTAATTTGTATGTAGGATAACATTTGAATGTTCAATATATAAGTACTTGATTCAGTTATATGTTCAAAGGAAAGACAAATGAAGCAGATTGTGGGAGGGACACTTCAGACCTCCATGATTGTAACAGCTCTGATGCAGACACTGGCCAAGGAATTACAACTGTTGACCAGACTGGGATTTGTAAGGACAAGTGATTCGAACTGTTCTCCTTACTCAGTCCAGCCAGCTAACAATTCTTTTGGCTTGTCTATTCTTAAGCATTTTGCCTTTCCCTGTGTCTGTCGATAACCTTTTGTCAAAGTTCAGCTGGCCCTAAGAAATAATGGCTGATGAGTTATGTAGTAAATATGTTGGAATGTCCCTCGGGATCAGTAAAGGGTCTGATTTATTGAGGTAAAGTAAAGGTCCCTCCATACTCGAGTGATTCAGCTCTTGTTAGGAAGTACATGGTCATCCTGATTGTCTAGTTCTGTGTACTGCATGCATGCTTGAGGATTCCAGGAAAGTGGTAAATGTCGGTAGCCAGTGGACCACTTTGGGCTTATGATACTCAGTCATAGACTCATAAGAGAAAAATTTCTTTATCCTCAAAAGATGGCACAGGTTCAATGTATTGCCTTATCCTATATAATAGGTACATATATCTTTAATTAGGGATATATGTATTATTTTGCTTTCCTGAAAAGGCATGTTTCAGGAATTTTGATTGAACTGTCATTTTGTTTTTAACAATGGTGTGCAACTGAAAAATAAATGACTTGATACTTTTCTCAGTAAAATCTCTTATCAGAGTTACTTTTTGTCTGTACAGTCTCAAAACTAAAATCTGAATTTAGTCTCTGAACTTTAGCCAGCAGAGGCCCTGAAGATTCCGGGGTAGAATAGGTCTTCAGCAACCCATGCTTGCCGTAAAAGGTGACTATGCTTGTTGTAAAAGGCGACTATCGGGATCGGGTGGTCAGGCTCGCTGATTTGGTTGATGCATGTCATCGATTCCAATTGCATGGATCGATGTTCATGATGTAAATCACTGGACTGTCTAGTCCAGACTTGATTATTTACAGACCGCCGTCATATAGCTGGAATATTGCTGAGTGCGACGTTAAACAACAAACCAACCAACCAGCCTTTCGATTATCAAACAATAATTGCTGTCTGTGGCTCTAATGCCTTTCCTAATATCCCCAGTCAATACTATCAGCTATTGGATAACTGGATGATATATCCTGGCTTCTAGATCTCTTGTACACTGTATATATGTTACAACATGAATGCTGAATCACTCATGTAACACACCAGTCAATTAGCTACAGTGTTAACAAGCTGTAATTAAGTGAGGACTGCCCCAGATGATAATGATAATGTCGGTACCCAGTGGCTGTGAAACAGATAGGTATCTGATGATTGTGTTAATGAATTAGCTGTAACAAGGCTAGAAGTATGGATTATGACAGGTTACTCAATATTCTCCTGAGGCTGTCAACTTACATTCAACTGGAGTGTGGGATGGAGACTCAGGTTAACAATATGTCTTTTACCAGGTTTATATAGATTGGGGAATTTGATTACATATTGCAGGTTTTTTTCAGAGTTGAAGTTTGACTTGAGTGAGTTGGGTTTAACACCACTTTTAAGAGTATTCCAGTTATATCGCTGCGTGTGAGCTTAATTTTGAAAGAAAGCCCAAAGTGATGCAGGTCTTAGAGGTTTACCACTTCATTGAAACCCACGAGCACGGGCATGGTGCTGACAAACCTATAAATATAATCGGGCAAACCAGGATTCGAACTCACAATCACAGGTTTCTGGCGTGCCCAAGGGACGCAATTCTGCACAGTGAAACACGGCGCCCTAGACAACTGGGCCACCCGTGCCCCCCTTGACTTAAGTGAACTGATTATGAGAATGTTGTATATTATGATGTATTGAAAACTGGTCAGGATGATGATGTAGTAATAGATTAAGAAAAAATGTTGGAGAAAAATCTTGTGGTAAAAACAATTTTCTGATGAATTGATTTTTATGCTAAGAATCTGAAATAAGTCCATGTCAACAGTTTCAGAAAATACTACTCACCATTTCATAGGGATAGGGATGATATATCAATTAATCTATTAATCCTATTTATTGTACACCATGTGGTAAGACTATCCTCCCTAAAAAATATATATGATTAAAAGGATTGAGCGGCAATGCACACATATATAACTTTTGGAAGGGGGATACGGGCGGAAGTCTTTCCCACCATGTGTTTCGCCCAATACATAGCATACAAGGTGACACTATACATGGAGTGTACATCACTGGTTACAGTTTCTGGTTTTCAGAGCTGTATTGTAGAACATATTACACGGTTATGTAGGTAGCCAGTGTGATATGTCAAGGATCATGGGATTAGCCCTATCCCTTGTTGAATAGTATTCCTTGCTGATCCTGAACATAATGATTTATGGAGATCCTTGAAGACCAACACAATATCATATGCCCTGGAACAATGTAGAAGGCTATAACTTATTCTGGACTTGTGCTGATCTGTGAGATGGTGCAAAACGGAAGAGCTCTTTGTACTTGTGACAGACCCTGACTACTTGAACATGTTGAATGGTGTAAGACTCCTGGGGTGGCCCAAGGGAGTGACTTAAGTTGCAGGCCCTGTGACACTCCAATGAAGGCAGAGACCGTGATGATGGCCTTGTGTGCGGTGCAGTGTTCCTGGTCTTTAGCATGCACAGAATGAGGGATTGGATTCCCAACTCCTGACTGAAGTCTGTCCATCTTCGTGTGATGGTTATCTGAGACATGTAGGAGCTGGTGTACTTCTGAACTTGAGATTCCAGGCATTGATTGGTCATTATTATAGTACTTGACTCGATGTGTGTCAATCACTGGTCAGAATTACCAACAACGACGTGGCCTGAGCACACTCTTGGTGTAGAGATTTGCTTGCTGAAAGAATAGCTGCAGGGCTATTTACTGTGTTTACTGTAGTCTCCAGTTTAGTGCATTGATAGTCAATACAGCTAGTTTCATTTTATTCTGTGGCATAGATATTTGCGTGTGTTCTTTTTCTAGATGACTGATCCTATTAACCATTGCAAGCTGTGATCTGTAATAGATGATGCTCACACTACTGCAGAGTTAGAAATTGGCTCTAGTCCAATAGTCCTTGCCAAACTGCCCAATAGTTAAGGTAGAATAAGGACTAGGCTCTAGTCCTATAATTCTTGCCAAACTGCCCAATAGTTAAGGTAGAATAAGGACTAGGCTCTAGTCCTATTATTCTTGCCAAACTGCCCAATAGTTAAGGTAGAATAAGGACTAGGCTCTAGTCCTATTATTCTTGCCAAACCGCCCAATAGTTAAGGTAGAATAAGGACTAGGCTCTAGTCCTATAATTCTTGCCAAACTGCCCAATAGTTAAGGTAGAATAAGGACTAGGCTCTAGTCCTATAATTCTTGCCAAACTGCCCAATAGTTAAGGTAGAATAAGGACTAGGCTCTAGTCCTATAATTCTTGCCAAACTGCCCAATAGTTAAGGTAGAATAAGGACTAGGCTCTAGTCCTATAGTCCTTGCCAAACTGCCCAATTGTTAAGGTAGAATAAGGACTAGGCTCTAGTCCTATAATTCTTGCCAAACTGCCCAATAGTTAAGGTAGAATAAGGACTAGGCTCTAGTCCTATAATTCTTGCCAAACTGCCCAATAGTTAAGGTAGAATAAGGACTAGGCTCTAGTCCTATAGTCCTTGCCAAACTGCCCAATAGTTAAGATAGAATAAGAACTAGGCTTTAGTCCTATAGTCCTTGCCAAACTGTCCAATAGTTAAGGTAGAATAAGAACTAGGCTTTAGTCCTATAGTCCTTGCCAAACTGTCCAATAGTTAAGGTAGAATAAGGACATCATCAGTAGAAACTAACATTTTTGGTCCACTAGTCCTTATATTATAATATATAGCAAAACCCTGAAAAAGGGCAAATATCTATTAGTCCTTATGATGCCTTAACTATTGGGCAGTTTGGCAAGGACTATAGGACTGTGACAAGTAGAAATATGTCGTTTTTCAGGGTTTAGCGCTATATGTTATTATAAGCACTTGTGGACTAAAACTGCTAGTTTCTAACGCTGCTATTGTCTGCTGTTTTGCCTGTTTGTTTGTGTCGTGCCGCACTCAGCAATATTCCGTCTATGTGATTGCGACCTGTATGTGATTGAATATCGACCAGACAAACCAGTGATTGATATGCTGTGCAAACCAAGCCATTGATACAGGTACTAGCATCTGTACCCAAATGGTACAGTGAAACACCCACAAGGAGAAATCTTTTGAGACATGTTTTGTAAGATGTGATAGCTGTGAATACGTAAAGAGCTGTATGTCATTTTTCATTGTAATGGAATTTTATTGATAAATCCTTTGGTTGTGTTTTTGCTCTAAGGAATTTCTTTAAGACTGTGCAAGTAGAGTGACGTACCATTCTGGCAATAGGATGTTCTGAGGTCATTCTGAGAGTATCAGCAACAGGAGGAGGGGTTGATGGAGAGAGCTCTAGCTCTGTGTGTTCATAGTGGACTAGTTAAACCTGGATTAGGTTGTGATTCTTGATTAGGAGTATTTCTGGATGGGGAATGTATTCTTGAATAATCTTCAAACAATTGAGCCAATAAAAGCTGTTCCTGTTCACCTCTCTACCATAATGATGTTTTTACCGTTCTTCTCTCAACTGGCAAGTCCACCCTAATGTAGTAGCTAGTCAGGGTCAACCAGGAGGATACCATTGATAACTCGCTTCAGATCGATCAGATGGATCAGCTGCATTTCATTACGTCTATCTGAACCACGGTTAATTTCAAATTGAAACCTTCTAAGTCTCACAAAGATTATAATTCTTAAGAAAGATCATTATTGTATAGATTAGTAGACTGTCGTGAACAAAACAAGGTTGTTTGGTACAGAAACATATAGCCCTCTTCAGCCATAGCGGATATTGATGATGGCTGTTGCCAGGGACAACCCAAGACTTGACCATCTCCATCTTGGCCAGCTTGGTCAGTTATAGGATATTGAAGTTCTCTCATGGGTCTCTTGTGCAATCATTTAAGTGGACATATTAGCGAAAAGTTAGAATTGGAAGACTTTATTATATCTCAAGAAGCATGAGATGTCTGGGAAGATTAGTTAGGCCATATTTTGCCAAACAGTGACAGAGGAGATCTTCAGTCTTAGTAACACAATGCTTTGTCTCAGTTAATCACCCACCCGAATACCAAATCACCCACCTACCAAATACCCCACCCACATACCAAATCACCCACCTACCAAATACCCCACCAAATACCCCACCCACATACCAAATCACCCACACACCTTCCAAATCACCCACCCACCTACTAAATCACCCATCCACCCGCCTAATCATTTCATTTGTGTCTCTCTCTCATACACTCGCACTTTTCGCATTTAATTCACGCTCGCGTTATTTTTAACATTTACAGTATGCTTACTCCTTCAACCTTTGTGTTCTGACATTATATATATATTAATAAAAAAGTTGACATCCATAAATTCTCTTCCTTATGTGTATCACTTCTAAATGCCTTTCAAAGACTTGATGGCAGTCAATGTTATAGTAAAGGATGTTTTTTGGACATGACTAATAGAGTGTGTGTAGTAAGCTAAATGCCAGCGACTAATATCCCTCTTTTAATCGGTGAAGTACATGTTATTACAAATGTTTAAACGTCTGTATTAACTGAACCATGTAACCATCACTAGATAACACAATTAATACATAACATATTCATTTGTATAAGAAACATGTGGCACATTTTACACAAGAATAAGTGTCTAATAAATATTTCATTTATCAAAAAAACCCATCCATTTTGTTTAGAAATGTGAGGATAGTGTACCCTAGTGTTTCTGTGTTGACATCTGATTGATCATCTTCATTCGATAGATCTGCCTCGATTTAGACTATTTTGACTAACCGCTGTCATATTGATATGGAAGAATATGTGTAAGGTCATTGAGCGAAAAAAAATCATTTTCTGGTGATGATGCCTTGGTGAATGCTTATTAGTAATCTAACAAACACAATACAGAAACAGTGATTGTCTGCAAGTAATCTCTCCACTATGACGTCAGGTCACATGGTGACAACTCTGCTCATTAAGTCTTGGTAGTTTCCTGAATACGAGTATTGTTTTTTAATGCTTTTTGGCTACTAATATTGACTTTGGTAAATGTTTTCTTCCAGATACTTGTTTTAAAATGCTTTACAAATGATTTAATCCCATAATCCGGCCAGCTCACTCACTCACTCACTCACTCACTCACTCACTCACTGCTTGGGCCACTGCAGAGTGTGATGCAGACAGTGGGTGTTCATTATTCATTTCATGATCATCACATTTTCATATTGTCTGGGCGCTGACATTATTCTTCGGGGATGGAATTTCAAGTCTACCCAACTGAATAAACTATGTACATGAGTCGATCTGCTAGACGAACCTTGACTGTAGCCAAACATAATGGCATGATAGTGACATATGTTGTTGTCGGAAGCATCACTGACTTTACCAGTGCGTTGTCAGGAGGGACTTAGTCTAGTAATTGTTTGTATGCTTGTGACATTGTTTAATAGTTTCACCACTTGAAATATGTCAACATCAGATTGTTGACAGTCATTTTAGGCCCCTGTTGCACCCTATGATTATATTGATGAGTGATTGTTATAGTCCAGCTATTTCATGATGGTGTTACAATGCAATTGAGCGAATGCTTTTTTAAAATCACTGTAGTCGGGCTATGTCACGATGGTGTTGCGATGCAAGTGAGGGAATGTTGTTTTACACTCCCAGTAGTCAGGCTATATCACGATGGTTTTATGATGTGAGGGAATGTTGTTTTACACTCCCCAGTAGTCAGGCTATATCACGATGGGTGTTACGATGCATGTGAGTGAATGTTGTTTTACACTCCCCAGTAGTCAGGCTATATCACGATGGTGTTACGATGCAACTGAGGGAATGTTGTTTTACATCCCAGTAGTCAGGCTATATCACGATGGTGTTACGATGCAACTGAGGGAATGTTGTTTTACATCCCAGTAGTCAGGCTATATCACGATGGTGTTACGATGCAACTGAGGGAATGTTGTTTTACATCCCAGTAGTCAGGCTATATCACGATGGGTGTTATGATGCAAGTGAGTGAATGTTGTTTTACACTCCCCTGTAATCAGGCTATATCACGATGGTGTTATGATGCAAGTGAGGAATGTTGTTTTACACTCCCCAGTTATCAGGCTATATCATGATGGTGTTATGATGCAAGTGAGGAATGTTGTTTTACATCCCAGTAGTCAGGCTATATCACGATGGTGTTACGATGCAGTTGAGTGAATGTTGTTTTACACTCCCCAGTAGTCCAGCTATATCACGATGGTGTTACGATGCAAGTGAGGAATGTTGTTTTACACCCCCCAGTAGTCATGTAGGCTATATCCAGAACCATGTGGTCATGAAATGATATTGAGATCCAACATACAACACACCATTGTGTACAAGTCTACTTTGATTATGACACAAGCAACTTGAACTCTTCAACAACATTACAGTCTACTTGATGAACTTTTCTCTTTGTATCATTTTCAAAGATTATGCTTTTGAGCTATTCATTATCATTTGCTTAACTTCCTCGGCAGAAAGTGATATTGCTCAAGTTTAGATTTGGCCTTGTGGCTACGGGCTAAGTCCCATACAGCTTTTAACAAATCCACACACAGAATTCCCAGTGTCCAGCGTGATTAGTGTACAGAAAGGAATGAAGTGGAATAAGATTTTAACAAGTTAAGATCAGTTTGCACTCTGAGAGACGAAAATCCAGCTTCTCAGAATGGAATGTGGCTAGTGTGCCATTGCTTTAAGATACCAGCGGCTATAATCTGAAAACAGTCGGTGTTACATAATTCCTTCCGCAACCCAAGTATTTTCAGGTGTAATATGCAGAAAGTGGCTCGGCTAGCGTGCACTTGCAATCAGCAACACATTATCCCATCTTCTTTATCTCTCTTTAACTACAGCAGCTTAGCATGCAGGATCAGGAGATAGTAAACCTGCTGCAAGGCTTGCAGCCCCCATAACGAAACTGTGGACGGAATCAGGTTGTTGTTTCCAACATCTTCCAGTAGTTTACAAGAAGGATTGAAAGTTTATGGAGAACAGCTCCTAATACTGAATAATATTCAATTGAAACATGAGTGGAAATTGTATAATTCACAAATAGTTCATGCTATGACCAGCCTTTAACCTTTTCAGGCGATTTAAGTTCATTCTTATTACTACTTTTTTTTAATGATATGCCTACAATTTGCTGTGCTGTGTTGCATCCCTTGACCGTGCCAGGATCTGCTTCACTTGGGTTGGAGTCTGGGATTTGCTTTACATGGGTTGAGTCCAGTTCTCTGTCAACATCTTATCAGCACTCTTTGGTTCCTCTTTGCTGTACCTCTCATCTTTCCTCCTACATTAGGCAGCTGACAGGCGGTGATATACGGAAATAATCTTCAAAGCAGCATAAAACACAACTCGACACTCACTCAGTTGCTTATCCAAAACAATAATGTGTTTTATGTGTTAGGTCATGTTAACTCCTTAGGAACATTTCACAACAAACCCTGTGTAAGTGTATGTAACCGATTTTGAGCCGTTAGCCTCGATAGCATCGTGTTTTGAACAAAAATATACAGAAAAACATCTTACAATTTCCATTTGAGATGGAGAGATTGAACTGACATGCACTCTGTCGCAGTGTTTCTGCAGTATTCTGTAGCTGGCATTTGGTAGCCCAAAACATCAACACATTCAGAGGTTGGGGGCCTGCTTTTAACATCATTTCAAACACATAATTTCCAAAGAGAACAACTTGTATGCCTTTCAGAAGAGGACTTGTGTGGCTGAGTTATCATACAGGGGTTATACCATCTGGTGTTGACAATTGGAGCCACACATTGATGTGTCACAGGGGATATGACCTCATTTACACCGGGCCACACATTTGTAATATTGTTTTCATGTGTTTATTGACTTTTATGTTCAAGTTTCTTGCTAATCAATCAGCAACAATATGCCAATCCAGCCCAACAGAGACACTGTGGCATCCATGGAGGCAACTCGGTTCATGGTGTCTGCTTAAACATGATTTTACTGGCTGTGTTTTCTGATACTCAGTGAGTATTGGACATCCTGGCAGTCAAGGAAATAGCTCACTTTCCACAGCACTGAAAGAACATGTAGATGAAATATTAAGAAGGGAAAGCAGCACCCTGATGTAACTTTTTCTAGAAGTTGGAGTTTTGTTTGTTTTTTGTTTAATGCCGAACTCAGCAATAATCCAGCTATATGAGGGCGGTCTGTAAATAATCGAGCCTGGACCAGACAATCCAGTGATTGACATCATGAGCATCCATCCACGCAATTGGGATACGATGACATTCATAAACCAAGTCAGCAAGCCTGACCACCCGTTCCCATTGGTCACCTCTTATGACAAGCATAGTCGCCTTTTACGGCAAACATGGGTTGCTTAAGACCTATTCTAACCCGGATCTTCACGGGTCTCATGTGTATGTAATGAAGAAATCATGAGAATCTGTTGTTTTGTTTCAAGAGATTCAAGTGGTTTCTCAGACTTAAAACATGTTATGGTTGATATATGATTCCTCTAAAATTTTGTATAATGACCTATAGTTGCTTCAGATTTACTTGTTTAAAATGGCCTTGTTCGGAATTGATCAGAAGCAATGGATGCTGAAGACCTATTCTACCAAGGATCTTCACGGGTCAGAAGTTGGAGTAATACTCAGAGCTCCAGATAAGCTTTTGGTGTTGTGGGTATTTTACCCATGCATTTTAAAATCATTGGGTATCAGTAATTCTATCTGGGTATTCAAATTCCTGTTACCCACTAGTTTTTACGCATGTGGGTATTTAAGTTAAAAACACTATTCATCTAGTCCCTGCAAACTGGTGTCGTGTGGGTTCGAGAGCTTTATAGGACTCAAAAATACCACGATACTTCCACAAGAAAGTGTGATGGCAAATGATCATGATGTAACTGTCATTGTGGAGTTTGGCAAGGTTGACAGAATGCCCGTTTATAATTTCAAAATAAGTTGCTGATTTGCTAAACGAATACGCAGGGTTACTTCACAATATTTTGATGATACGCACAAGTTTTATTTTTGTAGCGTATCTGTAATGTTCGTTGCGTATTTGATACGCTTGGATTTGATTTTACTTAGTATTTCTGCATTTCTGATGCTTATTTTATGCAGATACACAGCTTATCTGGAGCTCTGACTACTATGTACTATGTAAGGATAAGATATATGGACGGACAACATATTTATACAATAAACGACCTACACTGAAATGTCGTTCCTAATTGTCATAAAGCAGTTGTTCATCTTTATATCTTATCCTTAGTTACCTCACCTGAAGGATACCGTTAACGCAAGGCAGATTACAAGGTCAAATACCTTATATTTTTCTCCAGTTAAAGGCTCACACTCATGTGTGATCTGTAAATTCCGCTTCTTGTCATGTAAGCAAAAGAGCTGAGGCCAAATAAACTACAGTCAGCTGTACAGTGTCTATGCTGCACTGAAAACAGGCCTTTGACATGTTACCAGTGTATTGTAGTGTATTGTAGTGTATTGTAGTGTATTGTAGTGTATTGTAGTGTATTGTAGTGTATTGTAGTGTATTGTAGTGTATTGCAGTGTATTGTAGTGTATTGTAGTGTATTGCAGTGTATTGTAGTGTATTGTAGTGTATTGCAGTGTATTGCAGTGTATTGTAGTGTATTGCAGTGTATTGTAGTGTATTGTAGTGTATTGCAGTGTATTGCAGTGTATTGCAGTGTATTGTAGTGTATTGTAGTGTATTGCAGTGTATTGTAGTGTATTGCAGTGTATTGTAGTGTATTGTAGTGTATTGTAGTGTATTGTAGTGTATTGTAGTGTATTGTAGTGTATTGTAGTGTATTGTAGTGTATTGCAGTGTATTGTAGTGTATTGTAGTGTATTGCAGTGTATTGTAGTGTATTGTAGTGTATTGCAGTGTATTGCAGTGTATTGTAGTGTATTGCAGTGTATTGTAGTGTATTGTAGTGTATTGCAGTGTATTGCAGTGTATTGCAGTGTATTGTAGTGTATTGTAGTGTATTGCAGTGTATTGTAGTGTATTGCAGTGTATTGCAGTGTATTGTAGTGTATTGTAGTGTATTGCAGTGTATTGTAGTGTATTGCAGTGTATTGTAGTGTATTGTAGTGTATTGCAGTGTATTGCAGTGTATTGCAGTGTATTGTAGTGTATTGTAGTGTATTGCAGTGTATTGTAGTGTATTGCAGTGTATTGCAGTGTATTGCCGTGTATTGTAGTGTATTGTAGTGTATTGCAGTGTATTGCAGTGTATTGTAGTGTATTGTAGTGTATTGTAGTGTATTGCAGTGTATTGCAGTGTATTGTAGTGTATTGTAGTGTATTGCAGTGTATTGCAGTGTATTGCAGTGTATTGTAGTGTATTGCAGTGTATTGCAGTGTATTGTAGTGTATTGCAGTGTATTGCAGTGTATTGTAGTGTATTGCAGTGTATTGCAGTGTATTGCCGTGTATTGTAGTGTATTGTAATGTATTGTAGTGTATTGTAGTGTATTGCAGTGTATTGCAGTGTATTGCCGTGTATTGCCGTGTATTGCCGTGTATTGCAGTGTATTGCAGTGTATTGCAGTGTATTGCCGTGTATTGCAGTGTATTGCAGTGTATTTGCAGTGTATTTGCAGTGTATTGCAGTGTATTGCAGTGTATTGCAGTGTATTGCCGTGTATTGCAGTGTATTGCAGTGTATTGCAGTGTATTGCAGTGTATTGCCGTGTATTGCAGTGTATTGCAGTGTATTTGCAGTGTATTGCAGTGTATTGCCGTGTATTGCCGTGTATTGCAGTGTATTGCAGTGTATTGCAGTGTATTGCCGTGTATTGCAGTGTATTGCAGTGTATTTGCAGTGTATTTGCAGTGTATTGCAGTGTATTGCAGTGTATTGCAGTGTATTGCCGTGTATTGCAGTGTATTGTAGTGTATTGCAGTGTATTGCAGTGTATTGCAGTGTATTGCCGTGTATTGCAGTGTATTGCAGTGTATTTGCAGTGTATTGCAGTGTATTGCAGTGTATTGTAATGTATTGCAGTGTATTGCAGTGTATTGCAATGTATTGCAATGTATTGCAGTGTATTGCAGTGTATTGCAGTGTATTGTAGTGTATTGCAGTGTATTGTAGTGTATTGCAGTGTATTGCAGTGTATTGCAATGTATTGCAATGTATTGCCGTGTATTGCAGTGTATTGCAGTATATTGTAGTGCATTGCAGTGTATTGCAGTGTATTGCAGTGTTGTCTACTGCAAGGTTGTGAGTGGTGATGTGTTAATATATGATACTTACCCACTGGCCCTTATACGTATGTGATATGAATTGGAATAGAATCAGAGACAAATTGTGACAGTGCTGTAAATCTTTTAGCAGGAAACACATGAACATGCAATGCCATTTAGAAAGTGGTCAAATGTAACATATTTGGGATAACGCTTTCTTAGTGAAGTACAGAATGATTCCAGTACTTTTTTATTGTTGAGTCCCATCCAGGATTCGAACCCACACAGCCCGACTGAGGCACCTAATCGCCAGCACACAAAGTCATCGATCTAACCCTCTCAGCCATCAAGGCTTCCACAAAAATGAAAGTCTGACAACTGGTCAGTCTAGATCAGTACTTTGTGAACCCCTCTGACAAGTGTAAATTGGCACAGCTCCCATGGCCGAAAGCTATGAACACACAATGCTGATTAGGGACTCCACCTCCAAAAAGTACTAGAATCTGTACCTTAATAAGAAAGTGTTATCCCAAATATGACATTTGTTACAAGAAACACATGTTGGTTGGCTGCAAAAAACATTGGGAGAGATATGTGTCTGTAATGTTTGAGTTTACAGAACTGTCACGGAAAACATCTGGTTTCCATGGTTTCACTGCTGCTCAGTGACAGAAATGTAAACCATTTCCTGGAGTGGGGGGGGGGTTTGTTACCTGGCCGGGGCAAAGGTCAAGGCTAGGTAAGATAGGTTGAACTTTGTAAGGAAGATCAGATCGTTTGTTTTTATTGATACAGTTTCTTCCTGTTTGAGAAATGTTGTGAGATAAACTATATTTTGGGTCATTAATCATAAAGCACTTACACACTTACGTGACCCGTGAAGATCCGGGTTAGGTTAGGTCTTCAGCAAGCCAAGTTTGCCGTAAAGGGTGACTATGCTTGTCGTAAGAGGCAACTAATGGGATTGGGTGGTCAGGCTCTCTGACATGGTTGATGCATGTCATTGTATCCCAATTGCGTAGATCGATTCTCATGATTCCAATCACTGAATTGTCTGGGCCAGACCTGATTATTTACAACAAACAAACAAACAAACGAAACAAACATACTTACGTCTGTGGTATTTCGAACAACACTTGAAGTCAACAAGCTTGGTTTTTCGCATCTTTTTAATAGATTTCCCAATATTCTAAACAATGTAAGCTAGCCAGACAATGATTGAGATAATGTCAGGCTTTTGACTAGTGGCTAATATTGCCACAATTAATGGCCAGTTGGCAACTGATGTGTCAAACAATAGTTAAGTTGTAATTTACATATTAAATCAACATATACACAAAAGTGGCCACGTGTTCCATACAACTTCAAATTATCTTCAGAAGCTCAATGAAAGAAGGAGGGCCTTTTAAGAAACCAAACGGTAAAAAGAGATCATTGATCTGGCAGTTCCATGGACTCATAACTCAGACTTGCAAATCAGTAGGATTGATTGCAGTATGTGCCTCTACACCAGCATGTGATAATCACAGGAGCAGTTCAATGGGAGGAATTACACCTGCCTGAAATGCCCATTGAGTCACTCGGGGGAGATGTGCGTTTGCCGAGTCCAGGTTTTCCAGGGTGATACTGTAATGTGTCCCAGCGAGGAATTGTTACTGACTGTGTGAAACATCTCCCTTGCAGTAGGGGTTATTCTGGGTGACAGAGTAACGTGTCCCGACAAGTTGAGGTTATTCTGGGTGACAAAGTAACTATTCTGTGTGATATGGTGTTAAATCTAAACAAGTAGGGGTTATTGTGGGGGATAAAGTAACGTATCCCTTGTAACAAGCAAGTGTTTTTGTGTGTGATACAATATTGAATCTCATCAAGTAGGGGTTATTGTAGGTGACAAAGTAACATCCCTACAAGCGAATGTTCTTCTGTGTGATACAGTATTGAATCTCATCAAGTAGGGGTTATTGTAGGTGACAAAGTAACATCCCTACAAGCAAGTGTTCTTCTGTGTGATACAGTATTGAATCTCATCAAGTAGGGGTTATTGTAGGTGACAAAGTAACATCCCTACAAGCAAGTGCTCTTCTGTGTGATACAGTATTGAATCTCATCAAGTAGGGGTTATTGTAGGTGACAAAGTAACATCCCTACAAGCAAGTGCTCTTCTGTGTGATACAGTATTGAATCTCATCAAGTAGGGGTTATTGTAGGTGACAAAGTAACATCCCTACAAGCAAGCTTTATTCTGTGTGATACAGTTTTGAATCTCATCAAGTAGGGGTTATTGTTGGGGATAAAGTAACTTATACCACTAGGATGCATTTTGTCCATTTTTCTGGTGTGTTGTTATTCTCTGTAATGAACCTACGGGTGCAACATGCCAAGGTTGGACAAATCGATCGAGACGAGAGGGGAGCATTAGCCCGAGTCCACAGTTTCGCATTGTGGCATAATGCACATCGCTTCCAAACAGGTGAGGGTAATTCGGGTAATTCGGGTAATATGATAACACATCCCAACAATGAGAGGTCAGTTAGCTGTGGTAGTGTTACATACATACAAGTGGAGGTTGTTCCATGTGATACAGCACCAATAATGTATCCCCATAAGTTGCTGGGTCTCAGGTTATTCCACAGCTTTAGAAATTGGCACTGGGCCTATAGTCCTTGCCAAACTGCTCAATAGGTATCAAAAGGACAAGTAGAAATTTGCCATTTTTAAGGGTTGTGCTAAATGTAATCAATATTAGGACTAGTGGACTAAAAATGTTACGTTCTACCACTGTATAGTAACAAATTTCTTCAAGCAAAAGATATTCAGGATGATGTTGTCAGTGTCTTATGTGGAATAAACTGTGTGTAGTTCTGCAATGGCAGAAATGAGTAGATTATAAGCAGACAATGGTTGTGTATTGATTCATGTAGGTCCGGTGTGGGAGGCGGCTGGAGGTATCTCCATCATTTCATCATTGCTGTACTGGATGGCAGCTGTCGATTATTTATAAACATAAAGTTTGTGTATGGATTTCTTCTCTATTGTCATCCATGGTTTATCTATATTTATTACGAATATACACACATTTAGTTCAGCCATGCAATGGTGATGAGTTTTGTCAGCCATATATATGCTGATATGTAACTGATGAATTTAGTGTTGCCACGTGTCTGTCAGTGTCACTGACATCTTTTTTAGTTATTCAGGGACACACGGGGGCACTGGGAGGACTAGTTTGTATAAGTATGTTTGCTCTCTTTGCCTTGGGTTGCAGTGGGGTAGCCAAGTGTTCGCTCATAATGCCAAAGGACCGGGTTTGTTTCCTGCATGTTTACAATGTGTGAAGATTATTTCTGGTGTCCCCTGCCATGATGTTGCTAAAATTGCTAACAGAGGAATAAAACCTTGCCCACCCACTCACTCACTCCACTTTTATCCTTTTAACATTTGAGAAGTCCATTTTTGATGCCACTTACCCCATTATTTTTTTATACCTTCCTCACTCACTCACTCACTCACTCACTCACTCACTCACTCACTCACTCACTCACTCACTCACCCACCCACCCACTCACTCACTCACTCACTCACTCACTCACTCACTCACTCACTCACTCACTCACTGGCCCCTACCCTGAAATAGAGGGTCTGGTGTTTATAGTATCCTTTGGATCAGCAGGTTTTGTCTTTAAAACAGGTTGAGAGACTTCCAGAGGCTTCCCTAATATGACTTTCACTTCTGGACCGAGTCTTGCATAATTTCTTTCAGCTTGGTGTAAGATCAATAATAGAATCCATTTGTCTATATTAAATAAAATTTTATAAAAATGATTCCAAAACACAAGTTGAAAGTTCTGGCTAGAAGACTGAAGCAGTTTTATGTATGGACTGTGACATTATGAACATACAGAGATTTGAATCATAGCAATTTGATAATGGAGGCTAAAACCTGAAGTATCGAGTGTTCAAGAGGACTTCTCCCTCCGTTAAAAGTACTTTTCTGTCTCAACAACAATATAAATTTCTAATAGGCTCTTTTCCTATTCTCTGTTGACTTTTTTCTAGGGCATCTAGTGTTATGAATTTTTTACTTCATTGAGATATGATTGATTGAGCGCTACATCCCTGCTAGAGAGCTGTAAGAGTTGTGAAGTGGAGCTTGTAGGATTTCTGTGTATGCTTGAAGTCATTGACCAACAGGATCTTCCTCAGTGACCTGATTCTGGTACGTCTGTTCACGTCAGCCATGTTGGAAGGAATACTTACAATGCGTCTGCTCATAGAATCAATACAGAATATGTTTCCAAACTCTCTCCCTCGGATATTCCACCATCTTGGCAAGTTCCTGGGATAACTTCCTTCATCGTTAAATGTACACAGTTTTTTTTCTCAAGAAAATCAATCAGGTTTCCTTCTAAAGAGTTGCCTCTCTTGGAGGAAGTTCTCCCACACCCGGTCTTGTGTGCCATTATGCCAGAGACTAGTGACATATTGATCGAGTTTGGGAAATATGATTACAAGGTTTTTTCGTGCTGGGTGAAAAAGGATTTTTAAATTATTCATTAGCCAGATGTAGGAATGTGTTTTTGAGTTCATTGTGACTATCAGGTGGAGTGTCCCTGGACGGATAAACATGTCAGAAGGGAACAGGCAATAGGATGCTTCTTTACTTCTCACATGTAGGAAGAATTTTTGTATTTAAAGACTCCTGTTAAGTTGCAGAAAATATATTGGCTCAAAGGAGAAATACCATTACGTCCTAAACCAAGACTGATGAAATCATACATTGTAGTAACAGGTTATGTGTCAACATAACCTCCTGCTTGTCCACATAACCTCCTGCTTATCCACATAACCTCACGCTTGTCCACATAACCTCACGCTTGTCCACATAACCTCACGCTTGTCCACATAACCTCCTGCTTGTACACATAACCTCATGTTTGTCCACATAACCTCACGCTTGTCCACATAACCTCCTGCTTGTCCACATAACCTCCTGCTTGTCCACATAACCTCACGCTTGTCCACATAACCTCCTGCTTGTCCACATAACCTCCTGCTTGTCCACATAACCTCACGCTAGTCCACATAACCTCCTGCTTGTCCACATAACCGACCGCCTCCGTGGTCTTGTGGTAGAGCGTCCGCCCGGAGAGCGGAAGGTCCAGGGTTCGATCCCGGGCTGCGTCATACAAAAAGACATTAAAAGATTGTACTTGTTGTTACCCTGTCTGGCGCTCGGCATTAAGGGGCTAAAACAAGGACTGGTCGGCTCGGAGTCAGTATACTGTGTCTGAGTGGGGTATTCATGTTAAACTGCGGCATGGTATCTCAGTGAGCTAGAACTATAAATCGGCATCAGTCCGGACTAGTACAAGCAGCCACACACACACATGCACGTCGCTATATAAGTGCAATAATCTTGGACGCGATGTTAAACCCAATTTCACCTCACCTTGTCCACATAACCTCATGTTTGTCCACATAACCTCCTGCTTGTCCACATAACCTCCTGCTTGTCCACATAACCTCACGCTTGTCCACATAACCTCACGCTTGTCCACATAACCTCCTGCTTGTCCACATAACCTCCTGCTTGTCCATATAACCTCACGCTTGTCCACATAACCTCACGCTTGTCCACATAACCTCCTGCTTGTCCACATAACCTCACGCTTGTTCACATAACCTCCTGCTTGTCCACATAACCTCACGCTTGTCCACATAACCTCCTGGTTGTCCAGGATCAGTAATTTGGCACCCTGATGTCGTGTCTCATCACTTTCTGTCAGTATCAGTGACTTGGCACCCTGATGTCGTGTCTCGTCACTTTCTGTCAGTATCAGTGACTTGGCACCCTGATGTCGTGTCTCGTCACTTTCTGTCAGTATCAGTGACTTGGCACCCTGATGTCGTGTCTCATCATTTTCTGTCAGTATCAGTGACTTGGCACCCTGATGTCGTGTCTCGTCACTTTCTGTCAGTATCAGTGACTTGGCACCCTGATGTCGTGTCTCGTCACTTTCTGTCAGTATCAGTGACTTGGCACCCTGATGTCGTGTCTCATCACTTTCTGTCAGTATCAGTAATTTGGCACCCTGATGTCGTGTCTCATCACTTTCTGTCAGTATCAGTGACTTGGCACCCTGATGTTGTGTCTCATCACTTTCTGTCAGTATCAGTGACTTGGCACCCTGATGTCGTGTCTCATCACTTTCTGTCAGTATCAGTGACTTGGCACCCTGATGTCGTGTCTTGTCACTTTCTGTCAGTATCAGTGACTTGGCACCCTGATGTCGTGTCTCATCACTTTCTGTCAGTATCAGTGACTTGGCACCCTGATGTTGTGTCTCATCACTTTCTGTCAGTATCAGTGACTTGGCACCCTGATGTCGTGTCTTGTCACTTTCTGTCAGTATCAGTGACTTGGCACCCTGATGTCGTGTCTCATCACTTTCTGTCAGTATCAGTAATTTGGCACCCTGATGTCGTGTCTTGTCACTTTCTGTCAGTATCAGTGACTTGGCACCCTGATGTCGTGTCTCGTCACTTTCTGTCAGTATCAGTGACTTGGCACCCTGATGTCGTGTCTCATCACTTTCTGTCAGTATCAGTGACTTGGCACCCTGATGTTGTGTCTCGTCACTTTCTGTCAGTATCAGTGACTTGGCACCCTGATGTCGTGTCTCGTCACTTTCTGTCAGTATCAGTGACTTGGCACCCTGATGTTGTGTCTCATCACTTTCTGTCAGTATCAGTGACTTGGCACCCTGATGTCGTGTCTTGTCACTTTCCGCAGTATCACTGACTTGGCACCCTGATGTCGTGTCTCGTCACTTTCTGTCAGTATCAGTGACTTGGCACCCTGATGTCGTGTCTCGTCACTTTCTGTTAGTATCAGTGACTTGGCACCCTGATGTCGTGTCGGGTCAATTTCTGTCAGTATCAGTGACTTGGCACCCTGATGTCGTGTCTCGTCACTTTCTGTCAGTATCAGTGACTTGGCACCCTGATGTTGTGTCTCGTCACTTTCTGTTAGTATCAGTGACTTGGCACCCTGATATCATGTCGGGTCAATTTCTGTCAGTATCAGTGACTGGGTACATTGATGTTGTGTCTTGTCACTTTCTGTTAGTATCAGTGACTTGGCACCCTGATGTTGTGTCTCATCACTTTCTGTCAGTATCAGTGACTTGGCACCCTGATGTCGTGTCTTGTCACTTTCCGCAGTATCAGTGACTTGGCACCCTGATGTCGTGTCTCGTCACTTTCTGTCAGTATCAGTGACTTGGCACCCTGATGTCGTGTCTCGTCACTTTCTGTCAGTATCAGTGACTTGGCACCCTGATGTTGTGTCTCGTCACTTTCTGTCAGTATCAGTGACTTGGCACCCTGATATCGTGTTGGGTCAATTTCTGTCAGTATCAGTGATTGGGTACATTGATGTTGTGTCTTGTCACTTTCTGTTAGTATCAGTGACTTGGCACCCTGATGTCGTGTCTCGTCACTTTCTGTCACTGGTATGCCAGGTCCAGATACAATTACATACAGGTTGCTGTGATTATGTCTGAACTTGTGCTGGCAGTGGCATTAACAACAGTCACTCACTGAAGTTTATACTTATAACCAGGGGTCCGGAAACCGTCATATGCGCCGGACATGTCCGATTGGGAATCTCAAATGTCCGTTTTAAAATATTGCTTACCGGACATTTTAAAAAGTATTGTCCGGACATTCTTAAATTTTGACCGGACATGATCAACAGTTAGGACTGAGCAGTTTCTGTCTGCAGTTGGAACACAATAAAGATTAACTACACTGACAAGCTTTGTTTGTTTTGATTGCTGTAAATACATCGTACCTACATGATAGTCCAATCGGTCAATCACTGTAATAGGCAATAAACTGAGATGACACTGATTAATCGAGGATTAATTACTGAGAACATCTTGTTAATTTGAGTGAAAGGTGTTTACAACTGTACATTAATACCTTGCATCATCGATGTACCTCATTGTCCTCACAATGCTACGATACGAAACCTCAGACAAGAAGCGAAAGCGTGACGACAGCCAGTCGACCGGATCTGCCAAACCCTCAAAGTCTGGACGATCATTTTGTAAGTCGTGGCTAACGACTTTCACTTGGTTGACATACAATGAGGATTTGCAGATTTTATTGTTTTCAGTAGCTAGTCGTATATTGAATCTTGATTGACCGCCATTTTGCTTTCTCGGACGATCGATATCCAATTTGTTTATGGTCAATAATTAAGTACAGATGAAAAAAGTATTCAAATAACTATTGCTATCAACGATATTTTAGTATTTGTGATTAAATTATCTGTCTTGTTTTTAAAAAAATCTTTAGTTTAAAAAAAAACTTTTCCCATGAGGTCACGTGATAACCAAATATGGGATAATAGTCTTGATCCAAATGTTACAACGCGTACACTTGAGCAGACTCATGAATATAACTCATGAATATTAATTAGACCGTTCACTACGTTAACAGATCGTTATTATAACAGAAACAAACGGATGTTTTCCATGTAAATCTAAAATAATATTATTTGTTATTAATTGTCCGGTGAATTAAACAATTTAAATTGAAACAATTCATAATTCATCATATTATGAATACGTAAACTTGTAATGTGTGTGAAAAGTTGTACTAAAATACGCTATTTGAAGGGGGCGTGGCCTAAATGCAAACGTCCGATTGGGATTTTAAATTTTCCGGACCCCTGCTTATAACTATCAGAACTGTTTTGAACAAGTTCCAAGGTGATAGTGTTCAGCTGTTCAGTGAAGTGGAGAAATGGAAGTGGTTCTAAACTCAATCCAGGATCGCAAGAGCCACTTAAATTGAAATCTATAACAATAATCAATATCTGCTGATGAAATCCATGCAGTAAATATTTTATACCCTGTTTGGCAAATGTAATGCTGATATTTATCAAGCAAACAGGTACTAAATTATGTTTTAATGGCCACATTAGAAATCATATTTTAGCCCAGAAGACTTCTCTTGCCTTGACTGCAGGTCACAGATGTTCATTTCAAGATATGGTCCAAAAAATATCTTATCATCTTCTGACTGCTGCTGCAGAAATGATGAGGGAAAGTTGTTGCGAACTGTCGAGTTGTGTCATATCTGCTCTCTGGACTGATGATATGTTGGTAGAAAAGTAAAACCATTCATCATGTTAACTACGTAGGAAGTAACACAGCCAGCAATGGCATGTAATAAGTTTCCAAACCAGAATATGAAGATGGAGCGAGATTATGTCTTAATTGAATGCTTCCTCCTCTTGTCAGACAATGTGAAGTCTTGATCACATCATCTACCTAATTGGAGGCCATTATCAGGATGAGGCCAGTAAATGAGCAAAAAACATGTAATATGACAACTGCTTTGTAATTTGTAACTAGAAAAGATTTTTTGATGGCACTAAGTTTTCGGAGCACCAGGATCCACTTCTACCACAAACTGGTTGCCGTGTCAATTAAGTGAATTTCACAGGAGATTGATAGATTTGTTCTTTGGGATTTCTTGTATTGTTAGCTTCAATAATTCGAGAGCATATGTGTTATGTGTTATTTTCAGTTTTTGAAATGAAAGGGGATCCTCTTGTCCTTGAGGTTTACAGGTATTGTGTTTTAATCTAAATTTTTACTCTTAAGATTGGGGTTATGACAAAGACCCCTAGACTTTCATTCATGATTTCCAAGACAATTGTCATGTATACAGATTTATATGGAGGCTAAAATAATTATTTCTTTAATGGTGGAAGTTGACACAATAGCATGTTTTTGTGTGCGTGTGTGTGGGGTGGGGGGGGGTGGGGGTGTTGTTTGTGTGTGTTGTTTGTGTAATAGTTTGACACCGACAGTTTGACAGTTGATCATTCTTGCTTCATCACCATAGTGTTTGCATCAATTCGTTAATGTTGAAACTATAATAGAGTGTGTTGCTAGCTCTCCTTTGGGATGTAGATTTGCATGCTGCATCATGCTGTGGCAGCAGCTGTACCGTGAGGCTGTGCATGGCAGGAATCTGCTGTTTGGGTGTGGGCTGATGCAGTAATATGATTATTCTACTCAGCTTTTGATAAGGATGCTGATGCATTTCATACTGTTATGAAGTTTAGGAGTCTCCGTTTTGGATAATTATTTATGTATAGGAGTCTTTTCTAAGGCTGTACAACCCATGCTTGCCGTAAGAGAAGACCATGCTTGCCGTAAGAGGTGACCATGCTTGCCGCAAGAGGTGACCATGCTTGTCGTAAGAGGTGACTAACCGGGGATCGGGTGGTCATGTTTGCTGACTTGGTTGATGAATGTCATCCATAACCCAATTGCATGGATCGATGCTCATATCAATCACAATATTAATCACTTGATTGTCTGGTCCAGACTCGGTTATTTACAGACCGCCGTCATATAGCTGGAATATTGCTGAGTGAGGCGTTAAACAACAAACAAACAAACAGATCTAAGGTTGTAATGAATACTGTTTGTGTGACAACATCGCCAAGCAATCAGTAAAGTTCAGTTGCAGACATTATGATGAATATATACGTCAACAATTATAACTCCACAGTTAATTAATCATTATCACACAGAAAGCTGTGTAACTATATCAAATCTGTGGCATCGTTCAGTGCAATACAGCCACACAAATGCCACTCATTCTATTATCGGACAATCAGGAAATAAAAGTCCATTAGTGGGTGTGGCCTAATTGTTTTTATGGTTTATGATAACGTTGAGGCCAAAATAATTGTTTCATTGGCCGATCAAATTCCTCAGAATCACTGGCAATTTATTTATGTTTGTAAATAATGTTTGACTGAGCATTCATCTTTATGCATTATTTATTTCGTAATATTGAGAAGTGAAATGTTTGAGTAGTATAATAGATAGCCATTTTATCAGAAGTATTTCAAGATAATTAAACATGATCTATGAGGAAATAAAACACACATCATCAAATTGTTAAAGAAAGATTGTCATGTGCCATATTGTATATTTTGTTATCCTGTTTGTACTCTCACTCACTCACTCACTCACTCACTCACTCACTCACTCACTCACTCACTCACTCACTCACTCACTATGACATAAGAACCTACCAAATTTTGCTTATCCAGAGAACCTATACGATTGTCAATTTATATCTTTCAGTGACAGTCACAAAGTATATAATGGCTACTCTACCCTTTATGTTAAAGAC
Organism: Haliotis rufescens; assembly: GCF_023055435.1. Classification (NCBI taxonomy): domain Eukaryota; kingdom Metazoa; phylum Mollusca; class Gastropoda; order Lepetellida; family Haliotidae; genus Haliotis; species Haliotis rufescens. The sequence goes on from NW_025963779.1 coordinate 20,898,106, forward strand.
GCAACTATTAATTGATATGCATTTTTTAAAGGGCATGCTATCAAAGCCACAGCATTTATGTTTTAAAACTTAAATTCAGAATGTAAAAAACAAAGCTTTGTAAAGCTCTTTATTCAACTGACATGTTTCACAGGCTTTGTACATCAAACACGTCTTAATGGACATTTCAGAAATCCGAAAGAAAAATTTGGGCTGATTTTTGCCTGTGTATTAAATACAGTGATCACAACTGGACTCCCACTGCTTGCGTTGTGTGATGCTTTGGAAGCTGTGATGAGGAGGGGAACCATCACAGAGGGAAGATGTAATTCACCAACAGCCTCTAGTTGGCTGACTTCGATAGCACCTGATCTGTTGTGATTAAAGTAGGCCAGTAATCCGTCTTCCAGGAATGAGTTCACTTTTAGGGGATCTTAGCCATATTAGGGATGAGCTCACGTAGGCGATTAAATTATTGATGGTTTCTTCGTCCAAATCACGGCTGTGCTATACCAACTAAATCATGATCTGCTCATGTGGCTTTATAGCGGTCAGCATGGCCCAATTTGGTTTGTTGCACATGGATGCCTAGCTTTCAAATAGACAAGAAAGGGATTTTTTTTTCTTTTAGCAGTGGTAGATTTTCTTGGCTTGATTAAATTAGATGAGCTTCTTGACCTGGTTGCTTCAAGGGAGTCGGGGCCATTGTATTACTGCTGACATTTTGCTAGGATTTTATGGCTTTTGCACATTCAGCATAATTACGTTTCATAAAACAGGGTGGTGTTGATTACTTTTCTCACCACTTGGCATTGAAGTTTTTGATCATTTACAGGCATTTTATTCATAATTCAGATGATATTTGGGGCGGTGGGGTAACCTAGTGGTTAAAGTGTTTGTTCGTTATGTTGAAGACCCAGGTTCGATTTCCCACAGGTACAATGTTTGAAGCCCATTTCTGGTGTGCCCTGCCATGATATTGCTGGAATTTTGCTAACAGCAGCTTAAAAACTAACCTCACTCAGATGATATTTGGATGGTAGTTTTCATGGATATTGATGACAAAAATGTTAAGAAATTGGATAAGGCACAGAAAAGACAAACAGCACAACAAGGGACAACTGCAAGTTAATTGTTGTCATATTTATAATGTGAGCATTAAAACTGATGCTTTAAATGTCGGCGCATTGAATCTCTTGGTTCAATATGCAGGTCTTTCATATCCCTGCATCAAACAAGATAGCCTTCAAAGATCCGGTTTCCAAGAGCTCAGGCATTATGGCAGATATAGCATGTTTATGGAACAGATGAAATATGATCAAAGGGGAATATGGAGCAGGTAGATGGGCAATAAGATGGCACGACAATGTGTGTGTGTCATACAGGGATGTAATAAGTTGGTGCTGTTGTTATCTAATCATGTAACTCACACCACTGCAATTTTGTGAAATGCCAGAGATTATTCTGAGGGGTGGTTAGACAAGTGATGGTCCTAATTCGGTTATTATGACATGGACAATTTGTCAGTGTAGGAGAGAGGGCTATATTTATGGACAATATTACATGCTGACCTTTTTGCAATGACGTCATAGTTTTCAACCTTTTTAGCATGCGTTTTGGAATGGATTTCCATGCAGTGTGTTTTAACTGTTGTGAACTCTTATTTTTACAAGTGGGTGGGTGTGACCCAGTGGTTTATGGGGCTGTCCCTCAGCCTCGAATCTGGAGAAACTGATCTCTTACATTCCACATATGAAATTGACCAGCCTCTGCTTGGAGAGTGGAAGGTCGATGGTTTGATCCCAGGCTCGGTCGTACCAAAAGACAGTAAAAGATGGTACTTGTTGTTACCCTGTCTGGCACCTGGCAGTAAAGGGGTAAAACAGGACTCCAGGTCAGCTCTGAGTCAGTATAATGTGTCTGAGTGGGGTATTTAAGTTAAACTGTGCCATGGTATCTATAGTGGCACCATAAGACATTGGTCTGGAGTCTGGACTAGTACAAGCACCCACAAGCACACGCGCACACGCACAGGCACAGGCACATAAATACTGAAATACTGTTAAAGATGAGCAAACCCACTCACTCACTTACTTGAGGTTGATGCATCACATATTGCTGTCTGTCGTGTTAATCTACATCTGGTTTCTCCGACAATTTTTCAAAACAAGACTCACCCTCTGCCCATCAATACAACCTATCTTTTGTAACCTCATGTATGTTTTATGTATGCGTGTATTTTTGCATTTTCAGCATTTTTGAGAGAAATAATGTTGGAAAGATGAAGTAGCTTGGCTTTGTTTCTCCACAGGGATGCTACTAGTAATTTGCTACTTGCTGAAAATCAATGTGTCTTGGAATAATCAAACTGATCTGCCTTTCCCTGGAGAATGTATAGTCCTATAAAAACAAGTACAAATCTCTCATCTGCAATAGTGAAACGAACCTCCATGTTGGGGTGTGACTCCCGAGCAGGCTAGTTCATTTCATTTGTCAAGATGAATCGGATATGCACTGTCGAATGTTATGAAACATAACAGTCAGAAACTGTTCACTTGTTCTGAGGATCCAGTGATATGAACTGACAGGCTTCATGGCTGCACACTAACAGCAGCCATGCGGATTCACATCACCAAATGCCACCTGATGTCTCCTCATCAACCAAACTCTGGAGCCATCTTTGCTAAGAACCAAAACACAGCTAAACGCTTTTTTATCCCACCCATTTGAATCCCTGAGGCACTTTAATACAAGTTAATTAGTAAATTCCACGTTTAGTTACAATTGCGTAGTGATCGGTGTAAAGGTCTATACTGGCCCTCAGCACATGGCTCGTCAGTGAAGGAGGAGAGGCTATAATTGGGTATTCTATAATATTGCACAGCCTCAAGTCTCTTCCCCCAGCCAGAACCCACCATTAATTTGCTATAATATTGTACAGCTTTGGTTATAATATTGTTACAGACGGGTTGATGGATGCAGACGCACATTTTGGTGTGTGAATCTGGCCAACAGCCAGAGATTTACTTCGAAGAGTTCGTTGATAAACCTTGTCCAAATTAATCAACTTCCTATTATGGTAGGGAGGGAGCAGGATTCTAGTTTAGATACTAATTATTTTTAGGAGATTTTTGGGCGGATTATTAGGGAAGGTTTTGTTGTTGAGATGGAGTTCACGTGTCAGTTGTCTTGGCGGAGTATGCCTGAAGCTATTTCCCAGCAACGACACATCTCATTATACTTGGTGACAATTGTTGCAGAAATATTGAATATTGTCTACCATTAACCGCTAAGCATAAGCTCTACACTGAAATTTGTACTCTAAACCAGCACTCATCTTTATCAGCACTTTAAATGTTTCAGGTATAAGTTCAGTCACAGTGGGCCCAGTGTGTTGCAGGCTCTACATGGTCTCATGTTTATGTTTGTTTGTTTGTTTGTTGTTTAACGCCTCACTCAGCAATATTCCAGCTATATGACGGCGGTGTGTAAATAATCAAGTCTGGACCAGACAATCGAGTGATTTACATCATGAGCATCGATCCATGCAATTGGGATACAATGACATGCATCAACCAAGTCAGCAAGCCTGACCACCCGATCCCCTTAGTCGCCTCTTGCGACAAACATAGTCGCCTTTTACGGCAAGCATGGGTTGCTTAAGACCTATTCTACCCAGGATCTTCACGGGTTTCATGTGTATGTCATGAAGAAATCATGAGAACCTGTTGTTTTGTTTCAAGAGATTCAAGTGGTTTCTCAGACTTAAAACATGTTATGGTTGATATATAATTCCTCTTAAATTTTGCATCATGACCTATAGTTGCTTCAGTTTTACTTGTTTAAAATGGCCATGTTCAGAATGGATCAGAATCAACAGCAAGAACACTAGGCTGATGTCATCATTATGGCTTAATTGAGGTGAACCTCACAAGCAGTGGTATGATGCTGACACATAAAATTTTCTTAATCTAGGTGAATCAAGGGTTAGAAAACGCCATGACTTGAGGATCCTGGCACATCTAAGGGACACAACTCTGCACAACAAATTGCAACAACTGAGACCTTTGGGCTATCAGTGCCTTATTGATGTTAAATCTCCATGAATCATTGCATGCAATGGATTTGATACTGAGTTGAGATACTGAATTCTTGAGTTGGGTTGGGTAATTCTTGTCTCTTATGAATGACTGTGCCAAAGACTTGTCCATTGTGCTTGATAGCTTGTCTTGTGGAATTGAGACATCAATTAGTCTGAAAAGATTTTCTATCACTTGATGTGAAAAATGATTGAAATTGGTAGAATCTGTTACCTACTTCATTAAGGGCTTGGGCAAGTGGCAGGGCGTCCGTGGGAACTGTAAAAACAAGCGTGGTAAGGCATGTTAAGCATCGTGAAATTTTCTTTCCGTTTTCTTATCAGCTGATTTCTTTAATCCTTAGGACATGTTTGACAATTTGGCATTTTCTAAAAGGCTGATCCATCTTCTAAAGATGTACGGATATGTTAGATAAATACAACCTCCCAACACTGTCAATATGCAAAAACACTATCTCTGAATTGAATAGTGTGTATTTTGAGCATGTGCTGGTGAGTTACGTAAGAGATTCGTGCCATTTCCAAATCATATTGGTTCATCCAAGGCTAATCCGCTTTTCATCCGGCATGATGTATGTATACATGTTCTGTGGCTCATCATCAGCAACGGCATCAGATGGCACTGATATTGGGGCACATTTCCATCTTTGATGCATCTAATGAGGAATTGGATGTTGCCTCTTTCTAACAGGGATGTAATGGTATGGAAGAGAGACCATTAATCTTTGTAATGGTCAATACTGCAATGCCGGCCCTCGGAACAGTCCGATAAGCAATGTGTGCCACCATCAATCATTCTTTGATGTGATATTTCACATACATGAGCTTTCTCCTCAAACTGAGCCAGAGCTTTGATGCTTTGTGAACTTATCGATCTCATATTGTGATTCTCTGATTGTGCCTTCTTCCCCCTGAAGAGAACCAAACATCAAATTATTTGTCTAAATATGAAAATATCTTCATCAGTTTGTTGCTATTTCAACTGTCATTTATGAATTGTCAAATATGCATTTAAGAGTCTGATGACTGTGTTTTGATGGAAATGCAATGGTGGTAATTCTTTTTAAATAAATTGTTGAACACGTCATCTTCAAATACATCATAACCCTAACGCCAGGGCTAATTACCCCAATCTGAGGATATTGATTTCATAGATCTTTGATAAGATTGCTCGAAGGACAGTAATACCATTAACAAAGCATACTTAAAGAGCTGTGTGTAGTGGATTTTAAGAGGAGTCAAAATGAATCATTGCATATCAAAGACTTAAACATATTGATATTGAGAAAAAGTGGACCCCCAAAAAAGGATGTCATTACTGGCATTTAACTTTGCATCTTGTAAATCACTCCTGGAGAAATATTGAGGAATTTTGTCATAAGAAAGTTTAGAAAGATTGCATCACGTGAGTGATGTTGAACGAGTGGGCAGCACTGAAGGAAATGATGAAAGAGCAAGAAAATATTTTTATTCAAAGGTTTGTTGACCAGGTTGTAATAGTGATCCTCACCTTTTCTCAATCACACACCAAACTGAGTGGGTAAACTGTCAAAGGAGCATGGAATTCGCATGCTTGCAATGTCCAAGTCAAAACACATTTAGGGATCACACTTTCAGACAAAAATTTAAGTTAGCATTTTCTTTAATTTCATGAAACCCATCTTTCCTGTCTTTAGATTTATTTACCACACTTGAAATATTGTTTTTTCCCATTAGCCATGGTTTTAAACATCCACACATGGCATCTCTTTGTGATGGCAGTACTCTGTTATGCTTTTTTGAAGGCAGTGGTTATAGTCACAGTCTGTTTGCCTTGTCTGTCTACTTCCACTTTGAAGGGTGCCCCTACAGTCAGATAGGACTTTGACAGATCTTGCCAGAAAGGAACTGAAATAGCCAGCTTGGCATCTTTTAGAGTGTTCTGTATCTGAACAAACAGACACATCAATGTGGTTCTCCATGGCGATATAATAAGATGTGTCTGAGGATGATAGGTGAAAGTGGTATGACAGACCAGGTGGCTGCGTGTCTGAGACTGTGTTTGTACTTGGTCACACACAACATTTACCTAGCTTGCATCATAAGAAAAGGGCAATGGAGGATAGAGTAGGACTGTATTTTGGAACAGATTCATTATAAATTTGTTTAGTTCATGTAACTCTTTCATGAAGGTTCTGAATGGTCGTTCTACAAGCTTCAAAGTTTGTTATTTTACCTAACAGGGTATATATGGACACAGGTTCCTTTTGAAACAGACACAGTATTACGTGTCTTTGAGTCTGCAGTTTGGTTCTAATGGCTTTGGATGAATAGTGCCCGGAGCACTTGGGACTCACGGAAGTTATCCCCCTCCCCGGTTATCAGCAAGACTCAGTCTGTCCATGACATGTCTCCAATTCTTTTAACTCATCAACTTTGTTTGCGTCTGCTCTTCATTTGGCCTTTGATGTGTAAGGGAGCGTCTGCCCATCAGCAGACGGCATGCGTCTGGGTGACCCATGGACTGAGTGGTATAGTGGCCAGCCCGGTCAGGTCCACACCACTTTGGGTGACCAGCAAAGCCATCTTAAATCAGAGTGACTTTTAGAGATCAGAAGGCCCTATCTGAATGGTAGTACTTTTATCCAGTAATTGAGGTGTGTTTGCAGAAATTGTCTGGTGGTGATTTTACCCTTATATTGCTGTGCGTCCATTATAAGACAAATGCCTGTCATTAGTGCATTGTTTGATGAGAACAGTTCTCATGCATACTCCTGTAGGAATTGGGAAACAGGGTTGATGCTGGTGCTAGTTTCCTATCTACTCGTCATGATTACTTTATTGAGAAGACCTTCTGATTGAGTAATAGTCTGTTGCAAAATTCATACTAAACTTGAAAAGGTGGGCTGCATGGACACTTAACTCCCAAAATGTTGGCCGTTCAGAAAATGTTATGGGCCATTGCTGATAATGTACATGATACATCATTTCCAAATGCTAAAAACTGTACCTAAGTTCAAGCCAATTCCTTTGAAACACGTGAGGTGCACACTTAGTTTCAGGGTCCTCGCTTCACAGGCTAGCTTTCAAAAATATATCGAATGGCATGTCCTTAGAATTATCTGTTTCATCCTGATCATCATTTGCCTTTTGTTTCTTTGAGGGGCGGTCGGGTAGCCTAGTGGTTAAAGCGTTCGCTCGTCACGCTGAAGACCCGGGTTCGATTCCCGACATGGGTACAATGTGTGAAGCCCATTTGTGGTGTCCCCCGCCGTGATATTGCTGGAATATTGCTAAAAGCGGCGTAAAACCATACTCACTCACTCATTTGTTTCTTTGAAAGGAATGAAAATATCCTGGCCTGTTGTTTGACTTATTTAGGTTGCCTGTGTATTAGTCCTGAAGCTCTACTAAAGTTGCATCAACTGGTCACTGTCTGCATGTTGCTGATTTTATCACTGCCCATTCTGTCAATCATGGGTTAGCATAGACCATGAAGGTTCAAATATGTACAGGCAGCACATAAAAGCTGTAATATTGCCGATTGGGACCTGCAACAACTCTCAGTCTCCCACTTGTATGCCTAGCTGTAAGAATACAACGGCACTGACTGTATACATGACGTAACATACAAGTCTTTGAAATAAGATTTTATAGGTTCAGTGAAAGAAGGACGTTCCTGCAGGTGTATTTACAAGACATCATATGTTGAATATTTTTTCTTAGGGATACATCGGATGAGTTGTCTGTTGTCTGTCTGTTTTATGGCAGAACTTAATGTCTTGGGTGTTGTGTGAACAGAGCTGGCTATCATCCTCAGACTGCCTGCATGACTCAGCCTGTGATCTGAGATCAGGCAAGGAATGTGATCGTGGGTATGTCTGGGTATTGTGTTGCCTGTCTGACTGATGACATTTGAAGATGATCTAACCACAGTCAGCATATGGAGACTGCTGATAGATTGGAACACACGTGCAAACACACACACACACACACACACAAACACACACACATAAACACTGACTGTAAGATTATCAGAATGCAACATCCAATGTCTATTTCCAATCTGATCTGGTTGGGGGTATATGTGTGTACTATTTCTTCTGCTTGTGGGGTAGTATTGTTTCCTGCTGGGACACCGAGTTCCCAGAGACTCTTGTGTGATAGATGAAGCCAACATTTATCACAGAAAATATCTGCTTTGTAAAATATCTTTGCTACTACATGATATACACCATTTGAAAGGTTTGATCCTATGGTTTATAAATATTAAAGTTATGTTTATCACATTATTTAAATAATGCATTTACAACTTAATTAAGTGCGTTGTAAATAAAAAATGTAAGCTAACACATTGATAATGTCCAGATTTAAGGACCAAGGAAGCGAAAAATTGACTATTTTCAGCAAATTTAAGATTTCATAAAATCCACTTACCTTTTTCTGTTTTATTTTCATGATTACGTAATTGGAAAATCATTTTAAAAAGAATTATAAATAGTATCTGTCATCACCCATTTCCCAATAACACTACTTATTAACAGCGGCTGTCCGCTCAGTAACATGAAGAAATACCCTTGTTTTCAAGGCTTTGTAAACAAGTTTGTCGAAGACTGGCATATGACATAGCTAGAAAGCTTATTTCTTCATCTACACGCTCATAACATCGCCTGGAGTTTTTTTGTAGTTATAACATGCGATTTCATTTGATAAAAATTGGTTTCTAATGATGCTTTCTTGCCGAAATCTGCTAAAAGGTTCGTGATTGGTCAAATTTGAGCATGTGACCTAAGCCAATCAAATTACAGCTATGGTACTGCCTCGTGTACATTTTAAATTTCAGAAGTTGATGAAAGACTTTTGTTAAATCGTGTTATTCTGAACATTTTAAGCAGGAAATCACGATATATATTAAAAATAAGAAACTTCGTGAATGTATCGTGCTAGGTTACGAGATGTGACAAAGATTTTTCGTGCATATAGTTTTGCATTAAACATCGTGTCCAAGCCGAGAATTCAAGGCGACGAAAGCCGAGATGTCATTTGACTTACATTACACGCGATCGCACGAAATAATAACTTTTGGATATATATTTGTTGGTTTGATTTATTACTTTGAATAATATATGTAAAGATTTGCTTGAAACGTCTTTATTTTGCCCTTTGACATGTTCGATGTGGACCCGTTGTCGAAGTGTTTGTCCGAGAATTTTATTTTCAATAACATTGTGGGAAATAGTGAATAATTTTTTAATTTATCGATAAAAAATGATAAATTGAAATGGAATATGATTTCACACATTGTGAAATGTGATAGATTTAATAAATGAATGATATGACAGGTAGGTTCATAAAAATATAAACTATGCTGACGTGACTACGGCTTAGCCGGTTAACCGGCCTACGGTGTCTGGGGATTTGATGCTTCTTGGCCAGTATACCGGCCTACGGTGTTGAAAGAGTTAAACTGTCTTGGTTGATGGTACATTCTGGTGCATTATCTTGACTCTGCTCTTCATGTAATGTTATGAACTTAATCAGTTCCTTGCCTTCTTTATAAAGGGTTTGAATCATCTACTGATTTAGGCTAAATATTCTCCACTGCTATCTATCCACAAGAAACTGGTCATGAGTTCCCATGATGCATCCCATGTAATATTCATTTGCTTGTTTTTTTACATTAAAAGAAGAAAAAATAATTTTTTCAGCACATTGTCGTGTAATTTAGAAATGAAAATGAAATCTTGACTTTGTATGAGATTTGTTTCAGACTTTTATCCAGTCACACTGTATGAAAATTAAACATTTTTAAGAGGATATTTTATTTATTACTGAAGCAGCAGGAACGAGAAGATTAGACAAGTGATTGCTCTGTGCCCAGGAGGGAAACTAGAAGGGTACTTCACTGCAAAAACACTGATAATTACCCATGTAGACAGGCGGAGAATGATCGGTCCGTGTAGCCGTGAGCACAACGGGCATTTATGTGATGTCATGTCTTGGACAGAATGGCCACCAGAGGGCATCGAAGAGCAGCAGGAATCAGGTGTGATGGATACACAGTAAGAGGGAAACGGTCCAGGCTGTCGTTCTGTCTGCTGGGAATGCATCATTGGCAGTTGAACTGATCACCCCTTTTCTCACAGGGATTTCATTGAGGGCAGATTTAGGACTTTGAGGACAAAATGAATTTGTTTTGTTTGGTGTACTTGTTTTTGCTGGGCTCTTCTCTAAGTGTACTGATGGATATAACAGTGATAAAACCCTTTCCATAATCATAATTATTAGGGTCCATGTACGATTCTGACTATATCATAAGCATGTATTTACGAATCACTATCAAATAGTGATGGCACCAGGTGTTCGTGAAAACATTTGTATTAAAAACAATGATGTCTGATTAATGTACACATTAAATTTTGGCTTTAATTTTCTTTTCAGAATAGGTTTTTAGCAACCCATGCTTGCCGTAAAAGGTGACTATGCTTGTCGTAAGAGGCGACAAACTGTAGGATCGGGAGGTCAGGCTCACTGACTTGGTTAATGAATGTCATCGTATCCCAATTGCGTGGATCCATGCTCATGATGTCATTGACTGGATTGTCTTGTCAAGACTCGATTATTGGCAGACAGCCGTCATATAGCTGGAACCAACTAACAAACAAATCATGTTATGAATGTGATCATTTTATTTTATTTTATTTAATTTTGAAGTTTTAATCACTGTTAAAAGAACACCATAAATGTCTGTCAAAGTCAGTTGGTTTTGAAAATCATGATCAGTTTGGACAAAGGTAGTAAACTAAATATATGGCAACAACATGCTTCTTGAAATAGAAGGTTTACATGCCAGTTTGCATGAAGCTCATTGACTGAGCACCCATGTTGTGATGGGAGGGCACACTGACAGAAATAATCAATCGTTGGCGAAGTTGATCTGAATTGTCCCGGGAGTTTGGCTGATGGCCACACATGGGTTCGAATCCATCATGTGTGATTCTGCTGAAGTCCTCCTGTCCGCTGGCTTCTCCATCAGGCAGTGCGTGCTGACAGCACAGAAGTAATTTCTAATTAGGCTTGCAGTTGGAAGGATGTCTCACTGATGAGGATCCTGTGTGTGTCTGTTGATACTGTAAATACCTACACTGACACTAGCCATCCTTCGTCCAGTGTTCGGATTAAACATGTAGGGGTGGTTGTTGCTTATGTTAGAAGTTAAATAAAGGGGTTTCAAATACTATAAGAGCAAACCCAAAGGACCCCAGGACCCCAGGACCCCTCTTCTTTCGAACACTGCTAGTCTCTCATATACAGACGCGGTATATTCTATGCAACAATCTCATTCTCACCCCCTCATCAGCTGTTGTATCCCATTCTCATCTCTGTTGGTGTGGACCCGTGAAGATCCGGGGTAGGATAGGTCTTCCCCAACCCTTGCTTGCTGTAAAAAGCGACTATGCTTGTCGTAAAGAGGCGATTATAGGGATCAGGTGGTCAAGCTTGCTGACATGGTTGATGCATGTCATTGTATCTCAATTGCGTGGATCGATGCTCATGATGTCAGTCACTGGATTGTCTGGTCCAGACGGAATTATTTACAGACCGCTATTCATAGAATTGCACTGCTCATCCCATGGCTGCAGAGACCCGTGAAAATTCCGGGGTAGAATAGGTCTTCAGCAACCCATACTTGCCGTAAAAGGCGACTATGCTTGTCGTAAAAGGCGACTAACGGGATCGGGTGGTCAGGCTCGCTGACTTGGTTGATACATGTCATCGATCCCAATTGCATGGATCGATGCTAATGATGTCAATCACTGGACTGTCTGGTCCAGACTCGATTTTTTTACAGACCGCCGTCATATAGCTGGAATGTTGCTAAGTGTAGAGTTAAACAACAAACAAACAACAAAACATGGCTGCAGAAACCTATTTTGTTTAGTGTCAATTTTTATGCTTCTGAACTTAACAAATATAGCTTGTGTCAAAACTCCTGAGAGAGATGATAATGCATTTGAATGTATCCACTGATCTGGCCAGGACATTAACAAATGTCATGCCCTGGAGCATGCTCATCAGTTACATGCGTCCACTCTTAAATAAGTAAGACTATCATCATTGAAAGGACCAGACAAGCCAGTGATTGTGTATCACATTCACACTGTGTGGGCAAGAACCCTTGTTGTTCTGAGATGAGTAATTCAAAAAGTAGTTATGTTGCAGTTGAAGCCACAGAGTGAGCTGGTCAGCTGTGAATGTTAGAGCTGTTGTGTAATGTGTTTTGTATGAAATCCCACACCGTGTCTACTGAGGCTGACTGACAAATGTTACAGCCACTGCGTAATGATATCAGTTCTACAAGCACGTCACCAGAACTCATTTATATCCCAACAAAGTAATTCTATTTTTGGCATCCTTCGGGTCTTTATTGCAGATTCGGTGCCAGAACAAAATTAATTTTACCCCCAAGAAAATCAGAGAATCATTTTGGAGTTGTGAATTATTTCCACATTTGAAAGTGCATGGTTAATGGAGTCAAGAGTTTCTTCTTTAACTGAATATTGCATCAGGTTAAGGCCACGACAAGCTCATGACATTAGAAGTGATAACAATAATGTAGTCATTTCCTGGTTCTCTTGTCACACTGCCACGGGGGATTGCTGACCTATTCCTGTAGTGTTGACACAGGCGTTTACTTAGCATTGTGATGGTTGGAGATATGTGGTGGGTCATTTGGGTGTCTCCATGCAATTTCTTGCATCATCATCATCATCATCATCATCATCATCATCATCATTCGAAATGAGGCACAAAAGTCAAGGAGAAAGAAATGTTAGTTTGAAGAGGCCCCTGAGGACTCAAATACGAGCAAACCTGTATTCATCCTTATACAGTAAACTACCTTTATAATGAACACGCTCATAACGAACTGACTGATATAACAAACTTAGTCCCAGCCATTTGTTGTATATATGCTGTATAAATGCTTGTGACGAACTACGGTTATTACAAACCAAAGTTAATGATCCCTTTTGAGTTTGTTATAACCGTAGTTTACTGTATTGTCTTCATCATAATCATCATCTGATATCTTCATCCTTATCAGTCTGATATTGTCTTCTTCCTCTTCTTCTTCTTCCTTATCATCCTCATCAGTCTGATATTGTCTTCTTCCTTCTCGTATTCTTCTTCTTTATCATCCTCATCAGTCTGATATTGTCTTCTTCCTTCTCGTATTCTTCTTCTTTATCATCCTCATCAGTCTGATATTGTCTTCTTCCTCTTCTTCCTTATCATCCTCATCAGTCTGATATTGTCTTCTTCCTCTTCTTCCTTATCATCCTCATCAGTCTGATATTGTCTTCTTCCTCTTCTTCTTCCTTATCATCCTTATCAGTCTGATATTGTCTTCTTCCTCTTCTTCTTCCTTATCATCCTCATCAGTCTGATATTGTCTTCTTCCTCTTCTTCTTCCTTATCATCCTCATCAGTCTGATATTGTCTTCTTCCTCTTCTTCTTCCTTATCATCCTCATCAGTCTGATATTGTCTTCTTCCTCCATATCATCCTCATCAGTCTGATATTGTCTTCTTCCTCTTCTTCTTCCTTATCATCCTCATCAGTCTGATATTGTCTTCTTCCTCTTCTTCTTCCTTATCATCCTCATCAGTCTGATATTGTCTTCTTCCTCTTCTTCTTCCTTATCATCCTCATCAGTCTGATATTGTCTTCTTCCTCCATATCATCCTCATCAGTCTGATATTGTCTTCTTCCTCTTCTTCTTCCTTATCCTCATCAGTCTGATATTGTCTTCTTCCATCTTATCATCCTCATCAGTCTGATATTGTCTTCTTCCTCCATATCATCCTCATCAGTCTGATATTGTCTTCTTCCTCCTCTTCTTCTTCTTCCTATCATCCTCATCAATCTGATCCTTTCAAGACGTGGTTACTATTGTAGTCATTGCCCTGTTATACTTCAGTTGACAGGTGCAGGCATCTGGGGCTTCAGCCATCATCATCTCAGTGGACTAATATAGAAAACCTGACATTAATTAAATTAAATATATATACAAGACCATGCACCTCTCATGTGACACAAGATGTGATTGTGTTTTGAATTAATAAATAATTAAGAAAAAAACAGTCACATTTCTATCCCACAATTGATGACATCAGTCGTCCCTCATTCCCTTCTGAATAAACACATTTGTAATTGTTACATGGGTTATAGATGAGTCTGTGCAAACAGCTTTATCAGATCACTCTGAGTATTATTTTTACACTTTTATGACATGGTGTAGACAATATAACAATGAACTCGCAGTGTAGAAGTGCATTACTGGTTGATGGGTAATGCTGATGCATGGTTTATGCTATATATCATTGTGTTCTGTGGGTCTCAAGAGGGCTGCTCGTCCCTCGTATCGAGATGACACTTTGCATCTTTCAACAAGGTCAACATGAAGGCCCTTCTCTGGAGGGACATCCCCTTTCCATCTCCAGAACAGCATTTTTCGTCCCCATCTCTAGAGAGCCATTTTCCATCTTGATCTCTCAGAGGTCATCCCCTGTGTAAATATTTAGTATGAATTTACAAGTTGTGATCAGTATAGAAAAGTGATGAAAAATATACTGTGGAATTAAATTAATATTGCTTTCACTTTTACCCTAATCATCATTATCTTGTAGGGTGTGCCATCCTGATTGTGTATTTTTGTGTGTTCATAATATACTAGGCAAGTTTTAACAGTTGAATTACCGTATTCGACGTAATAAGCGCCCAGGCCGCTCTCAAAATTAGAAATAGGGGGCTCTTATTAGAATGGTATTTTGGTGGGGAAAAAACAGTTGAAAGATAAATTTCGTGGTTTATGAAAAACCTGAAATGTTTATATACTATATACGACAGATATATTTTTCCAGAATTTAATTGCCCATAATTAAGGGTGCATATAACACACGAGTGCATATTATACACGAATAAATAAGTCTTGTGTACATTGATCAATCGGAAGGGGTTCTAATTGGGATTGTTCACAAGCCAATATATTAATAAATATCACCGTGGGCACTTATTAGAGCGGGGCGCTTATTACGTCAAATACGGTATATGATGTATGGAACACTGGATTCAGACAGAAAATAACATACTATACATTTCAAATGAGGGACTGATTGAAAGCAAACTGACATCTTTCCAGATCATGATTGTTTAGCAAAATATGTTCAGGAACTCTTGCGCTGGAAGTCTTAATGCTTTCAGAAGAAAACTGTTGTACGTCTAGAAAGGAATCGAATAAGAAAGATTCCTATTGAATTCCCTAGTGTAAGAACTGGTTGCTCATTGTAGAGAAAAACATTGTTACTGTCTTGTTGTAGATGAGGGAGGCAAGGGAACATGTTTTGCTGGCGCCAAAACTTAATTCCCAGCGTATTGATTCACAGATTGGGGAGATGAAAAATGTTCAGTGAATATGGAACACCCCTTAGCACTTTGTAGTCAATGGGTTCTGAGGATTGGCTCTATCTATGCCAGTTTGTTGTACTCTTCGTGGGAGATGACCTTCCCCATTCCAAATTGGCCTGGCTTTGGCCGGCCAATCCAATGACCATCACGGTTGTCTGTAGTGGTTTGTTGTGAAAGTGACCCGAGATGACACCCGTCGTTTGGACAACGACCCTGTCATTGCTAATCGCAACCAGTACGCCAGACAGCGTGTAATCGGATGTGATTGGGAAATTACATCAAAGAATTTATTGTGGTGGCTTGGTACATCTGATGTGATGTCTACTGTATCAAATATCCGTGACCTATACCGCCAGAACTGCTGCATTACACGACCTTACTCCATCGCCCTGCGGAATGCCGAGATGGAACCTTCATTTGCACATCATATTTGATAATAGGCTAATTCACACTGCACAAAATATAAACTGCGAAAATTGGTTTGACAGACATGATAATATTGACATTAAAGTGTAAATTGCAGAGATAAATACAGAGTTATGTTTTCCTGTTATTTCATGCCATTTTGGTTGTGAATGAAGCTTTATTGGATGCATGGAGGTTTGCCATTTCTGGGAGTAGCTTCAACTTGCCACATATAGAAGCTGGCTACATGCCTTCCTGGTGATCCGGAGAATTGAGGGGAAATTACACCTGTGAGGGAACCAGGGCATACTGACTTCAGATGTACATTTCCCTGGAATGACACCAGAGACTTTGTTAGGAATAACCTGCTGATGAACAAGGAAATGGAGTATTAGTTTGAAATTAGTAGTCAGTGTCTCTAACACTGACTTGCTGTTTGTTTGAGATAGGAACCCAGTGGAGTTGCCTGGAGTGTGTTCCTGATGTTGCCTCCATCTTTGTTGCCATGAGCACAACCATTGGGAGAGCATACAGCTATCTTCCTAACACTGTCTCCATCTTTGTTGCGATGAGCACAACCATTGGGAGTGCATACAGCTATCTTCCTAACACTGTCTCCATCTTTGTTGCGATGAGCACAACCATTGGGAGAGCATACAACTATCTTCCTAACATTGTCTCCATCGTTGTTGCGATGACAGTACAGAACAAAACAATTAGGAGCATGGACCACTCGTACTGCCTTCATTTCAATTGTAATGAGAACACAGAATATTCTTTGTTGAGATGAACAGACGGACCATTGTCTCTAATGCTGCCTCCATCTCCTTTGAAACAAGAAAAAAGAATGGCCCTGTATGGTTGTGTTGAGACCCTGCCACCATCTTTGTTGTGATGAGAATTTAGAGCATGGACAGGATGGTGCCTATGAAGACAGAGGCATGAAAGGCAGCCTTCACTGAGGGGCACCTGCTCATGTCCTCTCGGTCTCATTATGTCATGTATAGTAACATTGATGACTTGATTACATGCTTTATGACTCTGCTTGCATCAATAATTAATACCCTGATGAACATCACCTTATTGCTCTCCTAAATGGGATGAACATTGTCGTGTTGGGAAATAATTATTGACGTGAACGCTGCCTTGTTCGGCTGATTTAATTCAAAGATTAGCAATGCTTCTTTGTCATGGAATTTCATTTAAGGGGACTGATCATCAAGGAGCGTGCATATGTGCTGTGGGAAAATATTAGCCTCATGAATACTTGATATGAATACATAAATTATATTGTTGTGGTTTTCATAGAACATTGGTAGAAGAATGACAAATATGTCACAGGCAAAGTTCAGTATATTCTTTTAACCATATATTTTTTCAAGCTGGATATCATTCATCATCAGCGTTAGACACTAACAGTTTTAGTCCACTAGTCCTTATAATCATAACATATAGCAAACCCTTAAATGGCACATTTCTACTAGTCCTTAAAATACCTACAACTACTGAGCAGTTTGGCAAGGACTGTAGGACTGACTAGTGCCAATTTCTATCGATGATCGTGCGATTTTGGTTCAGTTGTTCATGATCTCTTCTGGTATTGTGCAACG
Source organism: Haliotis rufescens (assembly GCF_023055435.1). Taxonomy (NCBI): domain Eukaryota; kingdom Metazoa; phylum Mollusca; class Gastropoda; order Lepetellida; family Haliotidae; genus Haliotis; species Haliotis rufescens. Next base: position 20,915,647 of record NW_025963779.1, read on the forward strand.
TGTATTGATTATGATCTGCTGCGTTAAATACTGGCGCCAAAATTAAGGACATTATGATTGTTGAGCATCTTGTATTGAATATGATCTGCTGTGTTAAATACTAGCACCAACATTTAGGACATTATGGTTGTCGAACATCTTGTATTGATTATTATCTGCTGCCTTCCACAGTGCCACCAACATAAAAGACACAGTGTGGGACATAAACGATGAAGTTAATATGATCAGGTTAAGCTTTTTGACCTTTGTTATTTAAAACCTGTCAATATTATTATTAATCACTTCCCCTGTGCATAGCAGCTGAATGATAACAGTGGCGCATGTTATGACATATTGTGATCTGAGCAAAGGGAAGGAAATCTATACCTCACAACTTGGGATGCTCAGGATACAAGATGAAGCCCTCTGTTCTCTGGGACATGGTTGAGCTTTGTCATGATCACAGGATCTAGACCCCAAGGAACAAGTGATGGAAGAAGTGTTCAGTTGAGCCCCAAAGAGGGTGACTGTATCCTTTGTAGATCTGGAAGATGGTATGGATGAAAGTGTCTCGGGTTCACTGTATATAGAACTCTGTTAACAAAGGGAATCAGTAGGTTTCCAGACAGATGAGTCAGAAATAATTGAAACATTCCTGGATGAATTTAGTTGGAAGAAGGATTATAAGCAATTTTAGTAATACAAAGGTGTCCTGTCTGTTGATTGTGGTAGGTCACATTGAACTCTGTTATTAAGAGGTAGAGAGCAAGGTGTTTTTCTTAATGTTGCAGGTTAAAGATTGTGTAATTGTTAAATGTGTCATTGGGGTATCACAATGTTCGAAATCCATTCTCAGTGTACGTCCCCTATGAGGTATTACTGGAATATAAGTAAATGTGGCATTAAACCACACTCCTTGTTACATGTCGCTACACAGGGTCAGATGGAGTGCTATTGATAATAAGGATAATGAAAACAATAGAAAGATTGCACTTCTTGTACTGCATTCCTACAACAACAGTGAGAAGCACAATTATTATCCAGGTCAATGATTCAATGTGCAAAACAACTGCATGTTCATTTCCTTTGGGAGCATACAAATATTACTGTACATGATGCACAAATGTTGGGCTAATGATAAGGATGTTTCTTCTGGAGGGTCACAACAACAGAAATGTTGGGCTAATGATAAAGGATGTTTCTCCTGGAGGGTTACAACAACACAAATGTTGGGCTAATGATAACGGATGTTTCTCCTGGAGGGTTACAACAACAGAAATGTTGGGCTAATGATAACGGATGTTTCTTCTGGGGGGTTACAACAACAGAAATGTTGGGCTAATGATAACGGATGTTTCTTCTGGAGGGTAACAACAACACAAATGTTGGGCTAATGATAAGGATGTTTCTTCTGGGGGGTTACAACACAAATGTTGGGCTAATGATAACGGATGTTTCTTCTGGAGGGTTACAACAACACAAATGTTGGGCTAATGATAACGGATGTTTCTTCTGGAGGGTAACAACAACACAAATGTTGGGCTAATGATAAGGATGTTTCTCCTGGAGGGTTACAACAACACAAATGTTGGGCTAATGATAACGGATGTTTCTTCTGGAGGGTAACAACAACACAAATGTTGGGCTAATGATAACGGATGTTTCTTCTGGAGGGTTACAACAACACAAATGTTGGGCTAATGATAAGGATGTTTCTTCTGGGGGGTTTCAACAACACAAATGTTGGGCTAATGATAACGGATGTTTCTTCTGGAGGGTAACAACAACAGAAATGTTGGGCTAATGATAACGGATGTTTCTTCTGGAGGGTTACAACAACACAAATGTTGGGCTAATGATAAGGATGTTTCTTCTGGGGGGTTACAACAAATCAAATGTTGGGCTAATGATAACGGATGTTTCTTCTGGAGGGTTACAACAACAGAAATGTTGGGCTAATGATAAGGATGTTTCTTCTGGGGGGTTACAACAGAAATGTTGGGCTAATGATAACGGATGTTTCTTCTGGAGGGTTACAACAACAGAAATGTTGGGCTAATGATAAGGATGTTTCTTCTGGGGGGTTACAACAGAAATGTTGGGCTAATGATAACGGATGTTTCTTCTGGAGGGTTACAACAACAGAAATGTTGGGCTAATGATAAGGATGTTTCTCCTGGAGGGTTACAACAACACAAATGTTGGGCTAATGATAAGGATGTTTCTTCTGGGGGGTTACAACAGAAATGTTGGGCTAATGATAACGGATGTTTCTTCTGGAGGGTTACAACAACACAAATGTTGGGCTAATGATAAGGATGTTTCTTCTGGGGGGTTACAACAAATCAAATGTTGGGCTAATGATAACGGATGTTTCTTCTGGAGGGTTACAACAACAGAAATGTTGGGCTAATGATAAGGATGTTTCTTCTGGGGGGTTACAACAGAAATGTTGGGCTAATGATAACGGATGTTTCTTCTGGAGGGTTACAACAACAGAAATGTTGGGCTAATGATAAGGATGTTTCTTCTGGGGGGTTACAACAGAAATGTTGGGCTAATGATAACGGATGTTTCTTCTGGAGGGTTACAACAACAGAAATGTTGGGCTAATGATAACGGATGTTTTTTCTGGGTGGTTAACAACAGCAACTTAACAGTGTTTGAGCGGAGCATGAAAACAAAGGTCCTTGTCATAACCACATTGTTCAAAGATGATGATTGGCATTGTCCCCAGATTCATATTTCACAGGAGCAAACCTCAAAGACCCCAGAGGACGCTCTTATTACGAACACTGGCATCATTTGTTCTCATCAACACTGTCGAGAATAGGTGTCCAAGATCCCGACTATGAGCCACACTGTCTGACTATTGGTCAATAAGACATTACAAAGCGAGATCTATGACCATCTGCCAGCCATAATTATGAGATACCACCTGATTATGTGCATCACCTGAACTACTGTTGTTATGGCGTTGACCTATAAATAACCTGAGCTCCTCTCCACCTGGTCAAAAAACAGGGTTTAGTTAAAGAGTTTGTGTCATTGAAATGCAATTTGTAACCCATTCACTTAGATGTTCGGAGCATTATTAGAGCTGCAGTTCTCATGGGGTGCTGGTTTTACTCAGTGATCAATGTGACAGCAGCTGATGATCGTCTACCTTCTCCGACCGGTGCTGGCTCACAGCTGCAGCAATAAGCCGCGGAGGACAATGTCGTAACAGATCTTCTTTGTCTTTAAAGACTTGAAAGTACTTTCAGTTTGGAAAAAAGGCCCTTTGGTTTTTATTGTTTGCTTGGCATTTTTGTAGATGTCTACCTCAACTCTTAATGACCTTTCAAAATAGTAACCTGTCAATACAATATCTTGTCAGTACTATTCCCGTATGCTTGTCGTAAAAGGCGACTAACGGGATCGGGTGGTCAGGCTCGCTGACTTGGTTGATGCATGTCATCGATCCCAATTGCGTGGATCGATGCTCATGATGTCAATCACTGGACTGTCTGGTCCAGACTCGATTATTTACAGACCGCCATCATATAGCTGGAATATTGCTGAGTGCGGCGTTAAACAACAAACCAACCAACCAACCAACCATTACTATTCCCCTGACCCCTACTGAATACAGGCCCCTGTCAATACACATGGTATAATGAATTGTCAATTTAACCCAATACAACACCCTGTCCATACAACCCTGTGTCATGAAAACACCCTGTAAATACAACACCATACTGGTACAGCTCCCAGACAAACAACTATCTGTCAATATAACAGCCTGTTAATACAACTCCTTGTCAAAACAACCCCATAAGTACAACACCCTTCCAATACAGCTCCCTGTCAATTGTGATAAAACTGATGTTTTGATCAACAACCTGTAATTATTCACAGATCCAAAGTTATGTCCAGAATCAGCTTCACAAGTAAAACAATTAATACTTCCCCGGTTCATTTCAATAATGTATCCTGTCACAACCCATCATGTGTCTGAGACAGCCAATAGCAGTGGTTCATTGTGCCAGCCAAAAGGTCCTCTTCTGGAGGATGCTTCTCAATCCAGAGTTCTTTCATTCTGTTCTGCCACAATCCAATATGAATGTCTGCATGAATTATCATTTCTGGTGGATGTGACTGTTGGCTGTAGTTTCAAATTGGATGATTCATCTGATGACATCAGGATTACTGTGTAATGACACTTGCAAGGTGCCAATCACTTGATGGGCTGTGCTAATCTTCAAATGTGTTTCAGCCATTACTAGCCAGCCCAGGAATAATCGTCACACCATATTACATCAAAACTACCATGGCTTCAGCATCGTTCAATACAAAACAGTTTTGATGGAAGCGATCAGGTCAAACCACTGTCCCATAACTGACTTACGAAAATGACCAGGAACCATTTTAAAAATCTTTCTTTAAACTTGACACTATATTAAGTATCCCATGCAACCCACATAACCCACTTCATGTCAAATTATGGAATTAAGACTCTGGGATGTCATGCTGTTCAATAACCATTGATCAGCGTTATGTTTGAATCTTTCATATTATTTATTTAGAAACTAGCGTTTGATGAAATGTTTTGCTTTGTGTGAAGGCAGTTTATCAACACTGATTACCCCTCTTTGAGAAGATATTATCAAATTTGCATGGCCTGTGTTTTTCATGCAGAGAAGGACAATTAGATTTGGAAACAAAGCCGTCATTTTGATGGTGTGTCTACAAGCTTAATGGTTTCCAAGTGCCTTTGGTAGCCATTCACCGATGTCTCTGGCAATCTAGCCAGAACTCAGGGATGGTGATGGGTCGTCTAACTCGATAAGGCATGTGGGGAGGGCCCCTGTTCTTCTCTCTGTGTTCAAGATTAATGATAACACTATTGATTTTAGTGGAGCAGGTTTAGGATATTGGCAGGCGTAACTTGGAATGGCAGGAGATGCAGATGTTGTGTGTGTCGCTCAACATCTGTGTTCATAAAAGTCGGCGCCCATTTAACACTTGTCCTCAAATAAGATAGCACTTCACATCCAAAAGATATTCTCCCCAGAATTACTAAAAAATACACTTTTTTAAGACCATTAGACTTTCAAAAGAAAATAGACATTTTTGAGTCTTAGAAGTCTATAGGGAATTGGATCTTGGCACACAAAGGAAGATGAGCTGTTTTGGTCCCTTGGTTGTAAGTTCATTCAGTGGGGTAACACTCCTTTGAGTCTGACAGCATATATAATTTCAAATAATGTGATTTTGCATTCTGTTTAATGTTATTTCTGATCCTCTAAAATACAAAAAAATTAAACGTTGTTTGTCTTGGGAATCTTTGAAGAACCTGCCATATGTTCAAAGCACTCTTCGTATGTTCCTGAAGGAACATGATGTCCTTCTCATAATGATGTCTCTTGATCAGTCAGCCAACTCAATTAGGGCTGATTGAAATGAGGAAAGTAAAATTGGTATAACTGCCTACTGTGAATTATGGATATTAAAGTGTGGTTATTTGTGAATAGTCATCGAAGAACCCTCCACTATGCTCAAATTAGCAACATTTTTTCGCCTATTCAAGGAAGTATTCAGTGAGGGATTATTTACCTTCTGAATTAACCATTGAGTGCTACCTCTGAAGAGGATAGTTTTTGCATATCAGTTTACACACCGAACAGTAAAAACTAGAGGATCAGCCGAGGATCTATTGATGCTTCCAGTTAAATGGAGTTTTATCAAAAGAAATAGGACAAAATACTTAGGCTTAAGTACCATGGATTAATCTGGAATAAAGAAGTATTGAAAGTAATGTTTCAGATCAGAAATCAAATTTTTCTACAGCTTTTACGTTATGTTTTGTAATGGTTTCTGTGCTGATTGCATATGATTATATTGCAAGGTTTCCACATCATTTCCTGTTGTCTGGTTTCAAAGACTCAGCTCAAGAGCTGGCAACTGTGACTGGCTTGTGTGTGCCAAACTCAGTCTCCATTTTCTTGTCCATTAGGGTGTTTTTGCATAAAGGTTTTCGTGATGGAAATCAATTTTGTTTGAGAAGCGGATATTGGCAGTGGAGTGGAGTTACATAACAGTAGTTGTCTCTTGACAGTACTGACAGATTCTGGGTTATGTCCTTCTGCCCTAATTAAATGAAATAACTTGGGCATTGTGATAAAGTTTTGGGTGAAGATTGAAATTTGTTTCATTCAAATATTTCAAATATTGTTGCAAAAATAAAAAATTGTGATACTCATAGAGAATCTTTCAGTTCTGTAGTTGGCAGTTTTATTTTCAGATTAATTTTGTGCATTTTTTTTCTTCACAATCTTGAACTTCAAACTTGATTGGTTTTTCTTATTCATTTGTGGGCAAGAGCTAGATTTCACTTTAAATAAATTGGAGCAAGTGCTCAGTAGGTTTGGAATCAAGACATGAAATATAGTGATCAGTGGTGATGGTATTTTGTTTGTTCTTGTATCTCTAGTAATATGCTGTTGCTGATGTTTGTTCCTGGTTGAATATGAGACATTATGAATAAACTAATTGGATATGGGTTGTGGGATCATTTTCAGGATCTTACCTTATTGTTATTAATTTATTCATGCGGTGTAATTGGCTTGAAATTAGCTTAGACTTCTTCTATATATATTCCAGTCTCTCTTATAAGACTCTGGTCCAAGGCCTGAGTCAAGTCAGATTTCTGTCAAGCCCTGTGGGGATTCTGGGTTTGCGTAGGTCTCTAACTACTTATGCTGGCTGTAACAGGGAACTTAATGGATTTGGTGGTCAGACTCGGTCACTCTGGTGATTGTGTGTCATCGTACCCCATAGATGTGGATTGCTGCTTTCAGTATCAGTCCCTGGTTTGTCTGGTCAGGTCTGGGTAATTTATACTAGTTGCTGGCATATGGCTGGAATAATGCTGAGAGCTGCATTACAAACAAATGATCTTTTTGTCGAGTAAGTTCTGTGAATAAAAGTTGAATGTTAACACAAAAGGAAGAGGGGCGGTTGAGTAGCATAGTGGTTAAAGTGTTTGCTCGTCAAGCTGAAGATCCGGCTTCGATTCCCAACATGGGAACAATATGTGAAGCCCATTTGTGGTGTCTCCCGCCGTGATATTGCTGGAATATTGCTAAAAGTGGCAGAAAACCATACTTGCTCGCTCGCTCACAAAAGGAAGAAGATGGGGCAAGGTGTCTGTAAAGTTGTTGGTACACACAAGGACCTGAAGACACTGATCTAGGGGTATGACATCAGTCGTACAGTGGCTGATTACACAACAATCAGATTTTGTTTGTTTGTTTGTTGTTTAACGCCGCACTCAGCAATATTCCAGCTATATGACGGCGGTCTGTAAAATAATCAAGTCTGGACCAGACAATCCACTGATTGACATCATGAGCTTCAATCCACGCAATTGGGATGCGATGACATGCATCAACCAAGTCAGGGAGCCTGACAATCCAATCCTGTTAATCACCTCTTACGACAAGCGGGCGGTCGGGTAGCCTAGTGGTAAAAGCGTTCTCTCGTCATGCCGAAGACCCGGATTTGATTCCCAACATGAGTACAATGTATGAAGCCCATTTCTGGTGTCCCCCGCCGTGATTTTCCTGGAATATTGCTAAAAGCTACGTTAAACCATACTTGGGGATGTTCACTCAACACCAGCAATGGCTGAGTAGAATATTTTTCAGACATATGCCCATGTAGAGAATCAGAACCAGGCATTGCACATTGCACATTAGATCCGCAGCCTTTGTAAAGTACAACAAAAAGTGGGAACCCGGTGAGAGGGTCTAGTGGTCTGCCAGTCGCCACAACTCCCTGTAGAGTTGTGTCCCTTTACCACCAGGAAATTGTGTGTTTAGATCCCTGATTAAGTCAACCAGATTATGAACAGTCCAGGCTAACAGGGTAGTAAAGTCTGATTTTGCATGAAAAAGCTGACTGCTGCTGTATGACAAGATTAAGAATGTGTGCACTGTATTCAGAGTATTTACCTTTTCCGACAAATTTTAGAACCTGGAAGATCTTGTCTATATATATCCAGTTGGAAACTGAATGGGGTTGGTGTGCAATCTGTTGCACTAGGTGCATTTATTTATTAAATACCTCGCCAAGTTCACTCTTGAGTCTCATATTGGAAGTCGCTCAGCATCTGAACTGTTTGACATAAAATAATATAGTCACACACACTGATATATATCACGCCATCAAATTCCAATGCATTCTTTAAGGAACATTGAGGTGATACTTTCATTCACTTATGGTAAGCAATATTCCACCTGCTGTAAATGGGAATTAAGTCACTTTATGTTTGATCTATAATAATAACACTTATTTTTGATGATTTGTTTGAGATTGTTGGATGATTTGAGCAGCGTAAAACCATACCCACTCACTCACTTATACAAGTTTATGAATGTATCTATCTAATTTTGATTCTGTTCATCACATTGATAATATTACAATGATTGCTGCTTCCAAGATACAGATCACAAGCCACACCAGGGACATTTAGTACCAATTATCTCAGAGTATTTTACATTCGGATGAAAAAATGTGGAGATTCCATGTTAGAATTAATTCCCAACAGCCTATGCTGGTCATAAGAGGCGACCATATGGAGTAGGTGGTCTGGCTCAGTTACTTGGTTCACAGCATGCCATGGTACCCCGGCTGTGTGGATCCTTGCTTGCAATAGCAATCACTGGATTGTCTGGTCCAGTCTCGATTATTTACAGACTGCCGTCATATAGCTGAAATATTGCTGTGTGAGGCATTAAACAAAAATAGCAATGAAAACAAACAAAATATTTTGATGAAATGTGATGATGTTGCCTGAGACAAACAGATATGGTTGCCGGCTGTAATTACATTCTATTCAGGAGGTGTTTGTAGCCAGAATTATGTCTCTCTTGCGACCAATCATATTCAGAATAGGAATTCATCTACTGCCCTGACCAGTCTGCAGATGAGAGACGAAGTACGGTCTCAGGAAGGTAATTATTTTGAGTATTAATTGTGATGACACTGCGTCTGACATCTCTGGACTCATGCAGCAATAATGATGTTACAGCTCGCACCTGAAGAGGTGCGCCAGCTTCATTGAGCTCCCATTGATCCACGACTGCTGCTTTCGTCGTGTCCATGGACGAATTTGCCGCCTGGTTTCCTTCCTCTTTATAACAAGCTCGGAAATGGCTATAAGACTATCCAAGATAATCTGTGTCTATATTGATGGGGCTGACAGTGTTTAGTACCGTACATGTGGGATGGGAATGTATTCAGACCAGGTTTATAATGCTAAAAGTATTGTGAGTGGTGAGGATTAGTGTTATTTATAAAAGGGACATGGTTGCTGGTTGGTTAATCCAGTGTAAAGACAGTAATACCGTTGGGAGTCTCTTCAAGATTTATTTATTCAGGATTTGTAGATACGTATAGATTTGGCAGACTGATGAGTCGCTTCCCCCATTCCTAGTGATTAATCAAGTGCATGTGTCCTTGGAAAGAAATCTTAGAGCTTAGAGTCTATAGTGCTTGTGCTTGTGCCATATTCTCCACAGTCATGTAAGCTTTGATTGATTCAGTTCAGTCTATAATGTTCTGTAGGTTCAAAGTTTGCCAGTAGTCTGTGGTTCTGTATGGCAAGTGGGGGCACGGGTGGCCCAGTCGTCAGAGGCGCCGCAATTCGCTGTTCAGAGTTGCGTCCCTTGGGCATGCCAAAAACCTATGATTGTGGGTTCGAATCCCGGTTCGCCCCGATTATGTTTCTAGGTCTGTCAGCACCATACCCGTGCTCGTTAGTTTCACCAAAGCGGTAAACGTCTGAGACCTGCATCACTTCGGGCTTTCCTTTTACATTAAACTGACACGCCGTGATATAACTGGAATACTGTTTAAAGCGGCGTTAAACCCAACTCACTCACTCACTGTATGGCCAGTAGTCTGTTTGCTGTGCAGGATTATGTCCCTTAGCAGTGTCAAGATTCATTCCCATTGTTATCTTTGGTCTGACAAGATCTAACCAATGCTTCATGTTTAACCAAATTGCTAAATGTCCAACTGTGGTCACATTGTACATGGCTGATTGTGTATCATCATGCCCTGGAGATGTGGATTGTTGAGGTTTTAGTGAGAGCCAACCAATGAGGATTGGACGGTCACATTGTACACATCGCTGATTGTGTATCATCATGCCCTGGAGATCCGGATTGTTGAGGTTTTAGTGAGAGCCAACCAATGAGGATTGGACGGTCACATTGTACTCATGGCTGATTGTGTATCATCATGCCCTGGAGATGTGGATTGTTGAGGTTTTAGTGAGAGCCAACCAATGAGGATTGGACGGTCACATTGTACACATCGCTGATTGTGTATCATCATGCCCTGGAGATGTGGATTGTTGAGGTTTTAGTGAGAGCCAACCAATGATGATTGGACGGTCACATTGTACTCATGGCTGATTGTGTATCATCATGCCCTGGAGATGTGGATTGTTGAGGTTTTAGTGAGAGCCAACCAATGAGGATTGGACGGTCACATTGTACTCATGGCTGATTGTGTATCATCATGCCCTGGAGATGTGGATTGTTGAGGTTTTAGTGAGAGCCAACCAATGAGGATTGGACGGTCACATTGTACTCATGGCTGATTGTGTATCATCATGCCCTGGAGACCCGGATTGTTGAGGTTTTAGTGAGAGCCAACCAATGAGGATTGGACGGTCAACATTGTACCTGGCTGATTGTGTATCATCATGCCCTGGAGATGTGGATTGTTGAGGTTTTAGTGAGAGCCAACCAATGAGGATTGGACGGTCACATTGTACATGGCTGATTGTGTATCATCATGCCCTGGAGATCCGGATTGTTGAGGTTTTAGTGAGAGCCAACCAATGAGGATTGGACGGTCACATTGTACTCATGGCTGATTGTGTATCATCATGCCCTGGAGACCCGGATTGCTGAGGTTTTAGTGAGAGGCAACCAATGAGGATTGGACGGTCACATTGTACATGGCTGATTGTGTATCATCATGCCCTGGAGATCCGGATTGTTGAGGTTTTAGTGAGGGCCAACCCATGAGGATTGGACGGTCACATTGTACATGGCTGATTGTGTATCATCATGCCCTGGAGATCCGGATTGTTGAGGTTTTAGTGAGAGCCAACCAATGAGGATTGGACGGTCACATTGTACTCATGGCTGATTGTGTATCATCATGCCCTTGAGATGTGGATTGTTGCGCCGACTGGCAGACACTGGTTTGCCTGGCCCATACCTGCAGGCTTCTGTAGTATGACTGTCTCCGATACTCAATCATCTGATTGCTATTCTAGTACCTCACAAGCTTTAAATATTGTCCTTATCAATATCAAATTGACATTCATGTCATATCATTCAAGGTAATTTTGGTAGAAATATTTCTGATATTTAAGATCTTTTGAAGTAGAGTCGTCTGCTGTTTGACATTACAGCTGTAGCAAACTCTTGCTTTTGACTGAAGCAATGTTAAGAGGGAATATTTGATTTTCCATGGAAAGTGAGAGTGAAAAGGACTATATTTAGCCAGTTAATGAATGTTGTTTGATCTGGTTTGGAACCTGTCTGAGTTGTTAACATGGTGTCAGATGTAACTCACTTTCATAGATCCAGTGAGATGCAGGAGAACAGCCCTTTAATTTATACTTAACAAAGTTATCCAGAATGACTGATAAGGCTGCATACCTCTCCAAGGATTTGTTCAATTTACTGAATTTTCCTTTGAAGATTTTGTCTTGTAATTCCTAAAATGGATTTGAATGGAATAAAAAAAAATTCTTTCATTGATGAAGAACAGGCTTTAGGTATATGTTGCTGGAAGGCCAAGCATGGGTGGTATTGCTTTAATGCAAAATAGCATGTATGAATAGAAACATCAGTAGCCTATCTCATGTTAAAGAAAGGTATGGTGGTAGAATTTCAAACCTTTGGAAATCCTTTTGATAATATCAATACTAATTGGGCTTGTAGACTTTCCAGTGCCGTGGAGTTTGGACTTCCAGTTGTCACCCTGCAGCAGCTGGTTATAGGGAGATTAATGTGCATACTCTAGATTGACTCCGTGTTTACCAGTGGCCTTTGAAACAGGATCCAACAAATGCAGTTCATCACACAGCAGATCATGATATACTAATGGCCTTCTTTGATGTCAGTGATGAACCAAGATTCCTATCTTGCAGATGAAAGAACTATTGAATGGGTTGCATTGTGTTGTGAAGTGTCACATTGCAGTTACCTCAAATCTTTGCTATACCATGGAGAAACCATTCCTATGCCACAGAGAAACCATTACTATACCACAGAGAAACCAATCCTAAACCACATGTGAACCATTCCTACGCTGCAGAAAAACCATTCCTATACCACAGAGAAACCATTCCTATATCATTGGTGATCCATTCCTATACTTAGGATGAACAATTCCTATACCACATGTAAATAAATCCATTCATAACCACAGAGAAACCATTCCTATACCACATGTGAACCATTCCTATACCACATGTGAACCATTCCTATGCCACATGTGAACCATTCCTATACCATGGGTGAACCATTCCTATACCACAGAGAAACCATTCCTTGAAAGGAGACTATGCTTGTAGTAAGAGGCGTCTATCGGGATCGGGTCGTCAGGCTTACTGACACGGTTGCTGCATGTCCTCATATCCAACATTTTTGTTTTACGGGTAAATCGTGTGAATAGTGAAACCTCAGTGTGAACTTTTGCCTGAAACAGAGCCTCGTTAATCATTGTCTTTCAGAAATAAGTATTATTATCCATTTAGATATTTACCAAATACTGTGATGCAGAAAATATTGGTTACAACAGGAAAATGCTTGCAGTTACCGGAAATACAATTAACTTTTTGATCAACTGGTCTTGTAACTTATTGCCTCAGAGGTTTCAGTTTCATTGACGTTTGAGGTAAGTTGGATCTCTTACATCAAGTGGAACTTGTGTATGGATTTATAGATGCCCGGGGGACCTTCAACAATGTTTTAAGCATCCAGGACGCTTATGACAGTGAATGCGGTAGATGGTTTTACCTTCATTCTTTAAGTATGCATTGACACAAATTCTGTAATGCAGATGTTAATATTTTCCTTGATGATAATTCTGAAGAGCTGGTGAACTTTGTAAAAATTGTGATGCCCCGTATGCAACCTGATCTCAGTGATGAGGATGTTTAGCTTCTGGACTGCTCCCCCATCTCACTTCCAGCCCATCAGCCGCTGATCAGGGAGGAATGATCCACCTAATCACCTGTCGGAATGTTACCCCAGGTACTCACCTTTGCTGCCAAATAATCCCGAATTGATTTCAAGGGGATGAAACTAAGTTGCCTCAACCGTTACAAGATGCTTATGTTTGCTTGGGAATAAAATCCCTCATCAAAATGCATGAAATTTTCCTAGCTACAAACACCCAGATCATAAAGATGTTGTAATGGGGATAATTAGGCCTAAATTAACTGCATGAGTGGGATTTTCCCCGCGTGTTAAATATACGTGGATATTATCCAGTGAAGGGGGAAGCCTGCAGCCATGTGTTGAGGGCAATCATCTACGCCTGCTTGTTGCTGCTGGAAGACTTTCTGACTCTTGATTAGAAGGAGGAAATCAGTTTCAGGTGTGTCATTCCACCGTGTAAATAAACATTGACAAGCCAATCCTCTGGTTAGGAAGGTTAATTGAATGTATTTGTCATTGCTTCATCGAATACTTCCAACTACCATGTCAGATAGTGACTTGATCGATAACATGATGGAGCAAGGTTTTGTAATATTTAGAACAGTATTAGCAATGTTCTGTAGAACAATTTCATTTTCTTACCCCTCCGCTGTAATTCACAATATTGTGTTCGTTTTATGGGTTTCTTTAATTTGAAATATGAAAACAGCCTCAGATGTGTAAATAATCCTCGACTGTTATGTGGGATTTAAGATGAATGCTAGCTGTGATAAGGTTCGGAGTTTAGTGGATGGCATGTGTATCAAATCTCTGGTATATGATCCTGCCTGCGCTATGCCACATTCATTACAACTCGGAGTAGAGACGGACAATGATCAGTACCCTCGGGGCTGGAGAGGAAGTTGGGAACTAGATTGTTTTGTTTCTGTGATGTCTTGAAAGTGCTGGATATGTTCAACAAGGACGATTGTATGGCTGTATAACTGCCTTGATGTATGTTCAACAAAGACAGTGGACAACTGTATGGCTTGTATGGTTGCCTCGATGTATGTTCACCAGGAGAGCGGACGACTGTATGGCTTGTATGGTTGCCTCGATGTATGTTCACCAGGAAAACAGACGACTGTATGACTTGTATGATTGACTTGATGTATTGTCTACAAGGAAAGTGGACGACTGTATGCCTTGCATGGTTGCCTTGCATGGTTGCCTTGATGTTTGTTCAACAGGAAAGCGAATGACTGTATGACTTGTATGATTGACTCAATGTATCGTCTACAAGGAAAGTGGACGACTGTATGCCTTGTATGACCATCTGCTTGTGGCACAAAGAGTTGTTCAGAACATAACTCTGATTCTGAGGTACTAGGGTAATTGAGGTTAAGCCAATTTCTGTGGAAATAGACTTCCCATACATTATGTCTGTCTAGCGTTTTGCTTGATCATCTGTAATCAATTCTATGTGTAGGTAATAAAGCCAGAAGTCATTGATAATGGTCATAAAGAGCTCTGCAGAGACTTCATGTAATTGTGCCTATTTGGCTTCTTATGAAACTCGTCCCAGCCAAGTCCTGCTACACCGACTATTTTTCTGAGTTTGCATAAATAGTTACACTTTTTCACAATCCTGCTTGAGTGATGTTTTGTCCAGAATTTTCTCATAGTCGCTAATCATTAAATGTTGCTCCGGGAGCAAAAGTGTTTCTTTGACTTGCATACCATCCTGAATGTTGAAAATGTATATCTGGAATGTTTGCCCCGTCTTCCTGTCGTTAGTATCAAGAATGTAGTCACGTGGTTATGGAAACCATTTGAAAAATATCACAATACCAGTGGTGTCGATAGGCTTATGAAGTTTGAAGAAAATATGCTGATGGGCACAAGTCGGAGCGAATTTATCCTCGATCTGTAGTCAATCGATCTTTGCCTCTTGGGCACTGCTATATTGAACTCATTAGGATGCGGGATAAATCCATCATATTTGCCTTGACAACGTGAAAAAACTTCCCCAATAGTTGGCTGTGATTCCTCGATTCAGTTGTAATAAGAACGAAGACGCTCAAGTCCAGGCTGGCACTGCGTCATAATCAGATTCATCACTTGGGTAAAAAAGCAGGGCGTCAGTTATGGTAAATGAGATCTAGGTTGTTGCACGGGAGATGTTGACATGGCTGCCATGGTGCAGACGGTTCATACCTGCTCTGCCTGTCTGAGCAGATTGATTCACAAAGATTTAGGCAGAAATTATGTCACTTTGGGTTTTGCTAAAAGTGTTGGTATGAGATTGAATTCTGTACATGATCATGTTGTAGCCTCTAGGATCACTCCGTCCTGTGTGAGCTGATTATAAATGATTACATGTATGTTTATGAAAACGACAAATGAGGGATTTATTTTGCTCTGCTTTACCAAATAACCCAATAGTCGGAGCTAGCCATGGAAATATAAGATGTATGTCCATTTGATATCATGACATTATTAATACATATGCTGCAGTAACTTTGCTTTTCTTGAGAACTAGCAACCAAAAAGACCCACAAATCCCTGGACTGTCTGTCCAGGGATTTGTGGGTCTTTTTGGTTGCTAGTTTTTGTGTATTGTGCTGACAATAATAAGTACTATCATTTGGGTTTACAATGCATGGTCTGTGACATGAAGTTCTCTAAGCCACTATCAGTTTCAGATGGTTACTAAGTAAGTGTAAGTGTCTACGTAAGTTGTGTAATCAAGCTACTGACAAGACACAAATGTATCAAAATAATCGATCAACTCAGATTTTCTTGCATGCTCAGCAGTTTTGTTTCCCTGTTCATCTAACTAGGATTCATGCAACAATTTTAATCTTACTGAACATAAAGAGGTTCAATGATCCAGTCAGACATTGTCAGGGGATGATAGTAGTGGGGAGAGGGGAGACAGCGTGTGTATAGGGTGGGTATAGGGTGGGTTAGTGGATGTGGCAATGGTGGTAGTGGAAAGAGTGTATAATAGGGTGTAGGTTGGAGCTGGTAGTGGTGGGGAGAGGTGATGGTGGGTGGGTTGGGAACAGTGGTAAGTCGGGAGAGGGGCAGACAGTGTGTGTAGGTAGGGGATGGTGGTAGTGAAGAGAGGAGGTGGCCAGGAGGGTTGGTTGGGGATGGTGATAGGTGGAGAGCTGTGATCAAGAGTGGTATTTGAAGATCATGGTGACAGGATGGGGAGGGATGACAATGTGACAGTGGAGTGACAGTAGGACCATGTAGACAGAAACCTCCCACGGTAGCTTGTATGCCACAAGCCTGTCTCATGTACCATAAAGACCACAAGCACTAATTATGTAAACCACCCACACACAGATATGTTGAAGAGGCAGCTGCAAGGCTATCACACTTAAACTGGATGACATTGGTCAGACTGAAGCAATTACCTGACCATGTCATAAATATGCACGTGTTGTCCTATAAGACGAAGAAATTAATTAAATTTGAGGTATCATATGCCGTATTTGAAACACACCAAGAGATGATGTTCAGTTAAGAGGCAAATCTTTTTTTTGCCAGTTGTGACCCGTGACCCACCGTATCCATGTTTCTTAAAATATGAGCACAAACTCAGTTATCCTCCCTCTTCTTGGAATTCTGGATAAGAATAGTTCAACCCACGTAGCTATGTTTGACATAAGAGACAGCTAAATGGATTAGATGGTCAGGATTGGTTGATTGCATGTCATCGTACACCAATGGGATGATGCTCCTAACATCCATCCTGGATTCATCTAGTAAAGACCTGATTATTTACAATCTAGATGAAATGGTCGAAATTGTTTCTTTTGCCATAGGGTAGAGTTGATACCCTGAGTGCATGCAGAATAAACAGGGAATGATATTGTCTGCCATTCAGCTTGATTATTGCCTAAGCCCTGTGTTAAACATACATACATACATACATACATACATACATACATACATACATACATACATACATACATACATACATACATACATACATACATCTGTTGCTGATTTTTTGCAGTAAACACAAGTATGTACATATTGAAGGAAGTCCAATCTTCCTCACCATGTCACGTTAGTGGGAGCCTCTTCCTGAAAGCAAGGTTCACCAGCTGCATATTTTCATGTTGGCAAATGTGCATATATATATTCTTATATCATTAAAGATCATTTCATCATTATCGTTAAATATTTATTGTTGAAACTTATATAGATCAGTCTTGTGGTGAATTGGTGTCTTTTGATGATTTTTGTGGAAAGAGTGTAATAGGGTGTAGGTTGGAGATGGTAGTGGTAGGGAGAAGGTGTGAGGGGGTTCTTTTTGATATTTTTTTATGTTTTCATGTTGACAAGTTGGACTTACTGAAAATGAGGGTAGCGCTCCAAAACCGTTGAATACTTCTAGAAGAAACTTGCTATAGATGAGTCTAATGGTGAACTGGTGCCTTTTGATGATTTGGGATTTTGCTAAATACTGAACAGCATTATTTTTTTCTTCACTGAACTGAATAGGAATGAACCAAAAGTGGGGTATAAGTAGCAAAACTCCATTTCCGAATTGCACCAAAATCGGGGGGATTGTCATCTCCTGTTTTTCTTGACATATACTTATGTGTATTTGTTATGCGTACACCTTTCACATTTCTATATTCATTTTATATATTTATGCCAGACCCAATTATTTCCTTGTTTTAGGGACCCCTCTCGCTCTTCAACTTGTGTTCCTGCTGGGGGTGGGTGGGGTGGAAGGGGGGAATATATATATATCTAATGTTTTTATAGTTCATGTAGGAGGCAACTCTAAATTGAATTCATTATTGTGGTCGATAAAAAAACCTCTAGCAATATCCAATCAGATTGCTTGTTTCTTGAGCCCATTGCCAAAACACTCATTGCAGTAAACACAATAAAAACCTGGTGAACCGAAAGAACGAAAATTAATAAAAAAAATTGTACCTTTTGATAGTTCTTGTTGCCATTTCTTCAGGCATGAGTGATGATACTGTGTTCTGGACAACACAAACATGAAGAAATGTTCGAATAGAAACAGTTTCTGAATCTGAAGAAAAATACAAACCCAGAAGTAATGTTTATTTTTCATTTTCTTTTAAATTCTTGATTATTTTCCTTGAGCACTTGAACAAATTCTATCATTTCCATTCCCCCCCCCCTTGCATCTCGACATTTAAAAACATATTTCCCATGAAAATGGGCCTAATGACATTTTACAACTGCATGGAAAATAATGACCAGTTTTGCTATTTGTTTTATCCCTCAAGACGACAGAGCGGAACCAAAATAGCAGCATCCTCATTCTTCATGAAAATACTGGACCATTAATCATATCGCTCTGAAGATGGGATTTGAAAAATATATCGATGTCGTAAAGTGTGCTTCTCTTCATCCATTAGCTTGCGGCTATTAAGTAATCTTTTACATTTTGTCTTTTCTTTCTAAAAATATGTTTATTGACAGTTCATTTACATAAGAAATGTTTTCACTCTCGCTCAATGAAACATATGGTCAGAAAAACTGAAAGTCACTTATTTTAATAAAAGAAACAAAGTAAAGAGTCAAACAGCGTTGACAGCGCTACGACGATCAAACCTTAGACCTGGATAATTCACTTAGCCTCAACCATCAGAAGCTAGTCAGTCTTGCACAAGTGCAATGCCATCTTTGTGCGATAATTCATTTATCAGCACCGTGGTTTATGGAATTATCTAACGCTTTGAACGATGGTATAAGAGATGGTACAATCACTCTGCTGGACCAAGCGCCTCGGTGCTAAATATCACATGACCTTAAATGACTTGTATCGATTGGTCGATCTCAAGGCGGGAATTTGTATTGATCACGGAAATAAAACTCTCCTGGTATTGGTAGCTGGAGGGGAGTACGACCCCAGAGGTTGGAGGTCGTGGTGGCACTACATGATATAAATGAAGGCATTCATCACGTTTTCCAGCTGAACTGGCCGAAGTCATTTCCCCTCCCATATGGCAGAGTTGATACCCAGAGTGCACACAGAATAATCAGGGAATAAAGTTGTCTGTAGAGTAACCAGGAACTGTAGACCTTATCTATGACATGCTTCGTTACACAAGCAATTGGCAAGCTTCTACCCCTTGGATAAGCCTGACCTTCTGTGACTGTACGGAGGCATCTTTTATAACCCAGGCAACTTTTATCGAGACATTTCATCAAGGTGTTGAGGAAGCTCCTGCTTAGAGCCTACTCAACTGTGTGTATGGATATTTCCACAGTAATGGATGTTGAATGTTATGGTTGCATTTCCATTTTGATGTATACTAGTCAAAAGAAGTTAAGGACCATCTGTAGTCTGTCTTACAGACCCTGATACAAATATATATATCAAATACAGCCCATGCAAGTCTATAATGTTTGGCAAGTCTAGATTACTGCAGTATCTGAAAATGAAGAGAGTCTTTGGGCTCCCTTTTATTATATTTTTATTAAGATAATTGAACAACTGTTTTTTTTCTGTACGATATGTTCATTTCAGAGACTAGGTGTTAGTCTAGACCATCTGATTCTTTCACAGTTAATTTGTCATTACAAAAAAAGCTATAGTAATAAGAAATAATCAGGTGTTCCTTTACTTCTGCTGAGTAGTATATATTGAATATTGTGTTATTAGGCATTGTATACGAGATTTTATTTGAGTGTGGACCCTTGTGCTCAGACTGAGAAAGTCTTTGTGGTAATTTGAGTAACATTATTGTCCTCAGGGGCCCTTGAGGTTTCCTGCTCAAGTATCTTCGGTCACCCTCAACCTTCAAGTTTCAACACTAATGATTTTCATCAGGGGTTACTAAGACATCATTTGTTGTTATAATGAAAGTGGCCTGCAGCTAGCTCATTTTGGACTTGTGGTTGTGTGAAAAACTAGATTTTGGGATAAAACAAGTAGTCCGTCTAGACTTTTACAAGTCTTGGACTAGTGGCCGGTCTATCCCTGTTTTCATGCTTTTATCAGTTCAGTGACTGCCATGTGGTCAAGGATACTGCAGTTGGCTATGAAGGGTATGTAAGGATCTGTTTAGTCTGTCTTACAGACCCTGATACATTTATATCAACTACAGCCCATGCAAGTCTATAATGTTTGGCAAGTCTAGATTACTGCAGTATCAGTATCTGAAAATGAAGAGAATCACTGGGCTCCCTTTTTATTAGATTTTTATTAAGATAACTGAACAACTGTTTTTTCTGTATGATATGTTCATTTCAGAGACTATATGTTAGTCTAGGATCTGTTGGTTGTGGGGTTTTATCTAAAATTGGACTAGATTAAGATCCTTGGTTTGTCACCATCGAACCCATGCTTGTGGGTTTCAACAGTTGACATGATTTAACCGAAAAACTCTTGCAAGTGATGGATCATTTTCTCTTTGAGATTTGATCAGTATTAAAGGTTATGAGCAATAGATAATCAGATACATTACCATAAAATGAATTTTAGAAGATAATTCAGTCAAGTTAGTAGCGATATTCCTCTGCATGACCTTTATCACACACCCAGAACCGACATGTAGCATGTCTTCACCCCGGTTGTTCTCTTCTCGGGGTTCCTTGTACAGATACTTCTAGCAACAAACCTACAATCTTTGAAACATCTAACAGTGAGTGAGTTGGGTTTAAAGCCACTTTCAACAATATTCCAGTTATATCGCGGCATGTCAGCTTAATGTGGGAGGAAGGCCCGAAAGTGATGCAGGTCTCAGACATTTACCACTTCGGTGAAACCC
Organism: Haliotis rufescens; assembly: GCF_023055435.1. Taxonomy (NCBI): domain Eukaryota; kingdom Metazoa; phylum Mollusca; class Gastropoda; order Lepetellida; family Haliotidae; genus Haliotis; species Haliotis rufescens. The sequence continues at coordinate 20,936,624 of NW_025963779.1, forward strand.
ACGAACACGGGTATGGTGCTGACAAACCAAGAAACATAATCAGGGCGAACCAGGATTCGAACCCACAATCATAGATTTCTGGCGTGCCCAAGGGACGCAACTCTGCACAGAGAATCGCGGAGCCTTAGACGACTGGGCCGCCCGTGCCCCCGAAACATCTAAGAACCCAAACTAGTTACAAAATGTTCAACGGAAGTCTTTTACCTTTGACAACAGTCTTATATCAGAAAAATGAATGGAGAAATCATTCATGTTGTGGATAGGCAATGACAATGGAGAACATTATCTGAATGAGAAAATAACAGACTGTTTTACAGTTTTAGGATGAATGTTGATATCACTGAATGGAAGCATGTCTGTAGGCTGACCAAATGGCACTACCGGGAATCCATAGAAATGTCAAACTGTCAGCTGAAGCCTAACAGACATACTGCAAACTTTTTATAGAATGGGAAAAATTCTTGTTGACTGTTGAATTGAACATAGACTTGTCTTCAGGGTGATCTATAAACAAACATGCCTGGTCTAGTTTTGTCATGTCTGGAGTAAATGTAACTTTATTCCGTGTAGGATTGACTGGGATGTGACTCACAGCGAAGTACATTCATGTATTTCATGCTGGCTATGTTCCTCAATTCTATTTGTGTTCAGTGAGGTATTGAGCAGTTTGGGGATTCTCTGGCTCTCCTGGTATGTGGGCCATTGTGAAATTGGGGTCAGATTTTAACATCCCATCGATGCACTCAGAGCTCTATTTGAGTCAGGTTTCAGTCTGTGGTCTGCCTGTTGTGCTGATATTTAAAAATTAACCTTTATTGATTGGAGAGTGACAATGGTGGTGAAAGACAAGCTGTGATTGGTTGAGACATGCAGCGCGATGTGATTCAGTGGTGGTGGTACGATACAGCGTACCTGGTAACATGCATTAATCAATGAGTTGTCTTACCTGCTCGTTCATCAAGGTGTGTCATACCCGGTGGGAATAATAGCTGTCTGGTTCCACACACAGACTAGCAGCAGTAGCTCCATCGTCGGCACGGTCTTATGCATAACAGGCAGTCTTTGATATGTTATAAATGGGGGATAATCAAAATGTTCAGCAAATTCAACAGAGTCCTATTAAATTATGATGGCTGAAAGATTACTGCTAAATGTAGTTTTATGAAGAGACAATTTCTTTGATGATTAACATTTCGTTTGCTTTGACTATACAGTGGCTGGGTTGGTGAGTGAGTGGGTGGGTGGGCAGGTGGACGGGTGGGCAGGCGGGCAAATTTGACCGTTGGGTGAGTGAGTGAGTAGGTGCATTATCACTGTGTGGGATACCAATGTCTTTTATTTGTTATATATGAGTTCCACACATTTTGTCCATATGGGGAATCAAACCCAGATCTTCAATGTGTCTAGTGAGCACATATAACCACTAGGCTAACCTTTGATTAGACAGACATTTTATCTGAAAATTGTTGTTATGTCTTTCAATGTTCCCCGATTCCACGTTTAGCCACTGTATTTGATATGAAGCTCTACCATTGATGTTATCCAGACTGGGTCTATAGATCTCTAGAAAGGACCAGGTTAAGATTTCTCTATTATGCACCTAAAAACATTTACCATGCAATCTTTATTCGAGGAATAAGGTTTTTTTTAAGAGTTTATAAGTTTGAAACTATGGTATTTTCCACTCTGAGATCAATGAATTATTCAAATGAGACTCTGTTATCCCTCAATATACTTCTTCAAAACTAAAAAAGTTTGATTGATGTGAAGCCTAACATTCCCTGAAGAACACTGGGAGAAGTTGACATTCTGGCCGCCTCGAAGACTAGTCATTTGAATCCCTGATATATTCAATGTTATCTCAGTCAGTGCAGGGGAAACATGCGAACATTTGTCAGGGAGAAAAAGATTTATTTGAGTTAAAACTTTTTGATGGTGACACAACCTATATAAGTAGGTGTTTCAATTTGATGCATGTTGACTGTTTCTTCCGATCCTCTAAGATACTAGCAGGGTCTGGTAATAAATTCTTAATCTATTTACAAGATGGCTTTGGTGAACGACATTGTGTTTGCTTATTGCCTTAAACTAACTTGGTCGTAATTAGTGTTGGCCTCTTCAATACTAGCTGATTCCGAATCCATAGCTCCTGAGACTACCAATGGAATGGTATTTTTACAAGTTGTAAGACTACGAGGATATAATTGGAACTAAGGGAATGCTTGGATAGTTCTGCGGCAACAAGCTTGTGGTTGTTTGGGAATAGGAGAAGGGGGTAATTGCCTTCTTAATGATTGCGTTGTTCTCTTGGTAATTAGGCTGTGTTTGAAGGGAAATACATTTGTCGGGATTTGTCAACACTGGGAATTGGGTATTGGCTGGAGAGTGCTGTTGTCATTCCTTTGTTGTTTTCAATGGTGACTTTAACTACCAGTAGAGCAAGACGTACTCACCTATTCATGAACAAGCGTTGTCAGTGCTATTGTGGGTGGCCCAGTCGCCTAAGGCACCATTATTCAGTGTCCCTTTAGGCATGCCAAAGACCAATGCTCGTGGCTTCAAATCCTAGATTTTCTCTGATATGGCAGTGCTGGTGGGGTTCACAAAAATGATAAATGACTGAAACCAGCATCAGGTCGGACTTTCCTCCCACATCAAGCTGACACAACTGTTCACTCACTCACCAACAAAAGGCTGTATCAGAGTTTACTGTAATAGACAAATACCTGAGATAGTGTTAACAATTCTGAAAGTATGAATCAACTGGTATCAAGTCTGTGTTCCTGAGGTGCACGGGTGGCCCAGTCATCTAAGGCGCCGCAATTCACTGTGCAGAGTTGTGTCCCTTGTTCACGCCAGAAACCTATGAATGTGGGTTTGAATCCCGGTTCGCCCCGATTATGTTTCTAGGTTTGTCAGGCAATATGAGGATCCTGTAAAGTATGAAATGGTGTAGTGTACTGTACGTTTTGATAATTACTTTAGAGCCTGGAATGAATCAATGATCATGTGGACAGTGGTCATGATTGGTGGATGCAATGCCAGACACCCATTACTGCTCTTGATGCGCTGTTGGTACAATGAATATTATTATTGTGCATCCCTTGGGGCGCAGTATATTCTTTTACAGCGTCCAATCTCAACATTTGTGCATCACGTAAAACCATGAATATTATACCCAGATCATATATTGAATTAATTTTCAATTGTATTTTGAACTTTGACCTGGATTTCTTCTTCTATAATGCAGCCTGCTGTAGTTTTGGGGATCATTACTGCCCTGATGTTCCAATCGGCTGCGATGTCACGATTCAAACTTCGGACTAGACCCTCAAGTTATTTCAATTTTGTGCTTGCAAATATTGATTTGATTTAGCTTTAGTTGTTTAATGTAAGCTGGTTGGTGTAAAGGGAGACAACACTTACTTGTATGTATGTTCATTCCCCTGTAGACAAACATTTGACCATATGGTCCAATATGCATGTGCAGCTTTCTTCAGTCGTAATCACTGATAAAAAAGAGTCAGTGTGGGAGTGAGATTTTCCTTGCTTTAAGCAGACACCACGGCATATCACTGTGGGAAGTGTCACAAGGAGGAGGCTTCAAGCATTGTAGCGTTTTGGGAATCGAATCTGGCTTTAACGAGTAAATGCTTTTACCACAATAACATATCTCACCACCAAGGAGTTTTTGTCAGCTTCTTCTGAATACACAAGTTAATGATGTTTGCTTACTTGACTTTTTAGTGGAGCTATTGTTACATCAACAAACACAGTGAATAGCTCACATGAAAGTATCGCTTCTGAAAACTGCTTTGAGTGGTTACGTTGGCTGACTGTCCAACCAGCTGAAGATAGGGAATGATGTGATTACCCGCAGTACCGTTGTGAGTGCTGCTTCCAACATAAGGCTGTACCAGAGTGTACTGTAATAGACAAATACCTGAGTTAGTGTTAACAATTCTGAAATTAGGAATCAACTGGTACCAAGTCTGTGTTCCTGAGGTGTACTAGTGGCCCAGTCGTCTAAGGCCCAGCGAGTGCAGAGTTGTGTCCCTTGTTCCCACCAGAAACCTATGACTGTGGGCTTGAATCCCGGTTCGCCCCGGTTATGTTTCTAGGTTTGTCAGCAACATACCCGTGCTCGTGGGTTTCACCAAAGTGGTAAACGTCTGAGATTTGTTATGATTGCTGTGTGTTTGTTACACCGTTAATTCCACAGTCCTGGTGCAGGACTACCAAATGTCCAACACTGTGTATGACCGTAATGATTATTGTATTGGCTGTGATCTATTGGTTTTGACTGCTGTGTGTTTGTTACACCAGTGCTGACAAGCCATTGTATCAATTCTTGGTTGTGTTTACATCTCTGTTGGGGGATTACTGATGAGATCATTACCCCAACTATAGATGGATGTTTCTGCCCATGCTTGTCTTGTGGGAGTCACGCGAGTCACATAGGCTGCTTCACTTGTCTAGCCTGCCCCCAGAAAGATCGGTTTGTTTGGTTTGTTTATTGTTTAACGCCGCACTCAGCAATATTCCAGCTATATGACGGCAGTCTGTAAATAATCGAGTCTGGACCAGATAATCCAGTGATTGATATCATGATCATCAATCCACGCAATTGGGATCGGTGACATGCATCAACCATGTCAGCGAGCCTGACCACCCGATCCCATTAGTTGACTCTTACGACAAGCAGGAAGACTGTTGACCTTGTCCATCAACCGTTGTTGTTGTTATTGTAGTCCTGCACCATGACCGTGGAATATATTTATTTTATGAAAAAAAAATAATCTAGAAATGCATACAAAAGCAAGTCTAGCCAGCTCAAGCTAGCTCTATAGGGAATTTTTTTTATATTTTTAGAGTCAAGAAGGATATTGTTTAATATAAGATTTCAGAGACTAAATGTTAGTCTATTGTTGTTGTTGTTTATTCACCAAGGTTACGTAGGCCATCGGCCCATGTTACAGCAGCTGTACAGCAGCCATTACTGTAATTAAAATTTACATCAGCAGATTTGTCCTTTATTGCATAGACTTATGAATATACATAGTGCATCACCGATGAGACATCAGTTTTACAAATGAGCAAACATCTGCTGTGATGGCTGTGACCATTCAATGGAGTGTCATTGCAACATGATATCATTTCATCCTGTTTGCCCTGATTAATGTAGAGCAATATATACAGTTAAACACTGCTGTGTTGAAGTTGGAGGGACCTAAATATTTTGAGTCACCCAAGGTTTGACACAACCGAAAATGATGACTAAAGAAGGAATACACAGGGACCAAGGTTTTACTTCAAGACAACCATTAAAGTTCAAATCAATGCTGTTTGACTCCATGTATAAATTAGGAAGATAAGTCACATTGCACTGAATGGTAAAATACATGAACATGACTGCGTTATAACAGAAATCAGCTGAATCTTATTTCACGGACAGAAATACATGCATTTGCTCATAGTTTCACAAAAAATAAAGTTATTGGTAGTCAACTAGGTACATGGAATATGTCAGAAATAACATGAAAAAAACTGAATACAAAACTTGTATGTAAACGGCTTCTCAAGTCCTGGTTTGTTTTGCTGACTCAAGATTACAAAAGGAGTTGAGCATAACAATAAACTAACTTTGAATTACATTTGAATCATTGAATTATTATATACAAAAAATAACATAAATCCCCAAAAGCTCTCAAAGCTTATTATTCCTGATCCCTTATCCGAATTTGATGTATTTTGGCAAGGATCAAGGACTCTAGCTAAATGATTTTGAAAGAAAAAAACTCTTTTCTTGCAGCTGAAACACTGCAGAGCTTGCTTGAGAGAAAACAGATCTCAGTGCTGTGTTCAAAGATTGATTGCTTTACAAAATGTTGCAATGATTTTTTGGAACCCATGTTAGTTAAAATGTACTTTCACCAAGTGAAGATCAAAGTTGTTGTTTTGTTACTTATTCACAGTGTTTCAATTAGTGTCCAGCTGACAAGGAAACTGATGTAGTCATCCATCAAACATTCACAACCAGTCACTCTGTGTAAATTGAATAGATGAACAATTAGATCTGGGCGGCTAAACATGAAACATGGATTGTTTGCCAACTTGAAATCATCCCTATGTACCAAAACAACGTGAAATAATTGTAAGACCTTTTTACCTTCAGAGTGTTTGTCTAACTCAGTATGTGCTTTGTATTGTAACATTTGGAAAAGATGGCAAATGCAGGTGTTCGAAAAGGAACAGAAACAAAATGTACCTAATTTGAAGTTTAATACCTCTAATGACCTTGTTCTTAATGTGTCTTTCTGTATTTCAGACATGATGGGAGTGGTCGCAAGGTGCCAAAGGTGAGTAGTGGAGGAACAAGCCATGGAGCTCTGCTGTGGAGACTTATTGTCATATCAGATTCCATAGACATATATACAACAGGACAATGTTATAAATGCTATATACCACTGGTGTATATCACCAGTGTATATCACCAATATACTCTAGTGGTTGGACGATACACTGATGCATCAGTGGATCATGATATTTTACTTCCTGATACAATTATTGATCACAGTCACACACTATTCTTACCTTAAATGTTTCCTTTCATAACTGTTACACTTAACACTAATAAGTAGTGAAAATGAAAATATTTTTATCCATTGTGCCATAATTGAATCATTGTGAATTGTGAATAATTGAAACTGCCAACTGTGAATGGTCAGTGTGCCAGGTATGTCTATGAAAAAGATGACTTATGCACCACAGATAAGAGCATGTGCAAGTGTCGTGATACGTACAGGATCATACAGTTGGTGCATCATCCCAGCGCTCACAACTCACTCACTCACTCACTCACTCACTCACTCACTCACTCACCATGTATCATTCTGTTATATACTACTAGTGTACCGCGACACATGCATATCTGGGTTAGAATTGTACTTCAGCAACCCATGCTTATTCCCTGTAAAGATCTGGGTTAGAATTGAACTTCAGCAACCCATGCTTATTCCCTGTAAAGATCTGGGTTAGAATTGAACTTCAGCAACCCATGCTTATTCCCTGTAAAGATCTGGGTTAGAATTGAACTTCAGCAACCCATGCTTATTCCCTGTGAAGATCTGGGTTAGAATTGAACTTCAGCAACCCATGCTTGTTCCCTGTAAAGATCTAGGTAAGAATTGAACTTCAGCAACCCCTGCTTATTCCCTGTGAAGATCTGGGTTAGAATTGAACTTCAGCAACCCATGCTTATTCCCTGTGAAGATCTGGGTTAGAATTGAACTTCAGCAACCCATGTTTGTTCCCTGTAAAGATCTGGGTTAGAATTGAACTTCAGCAACCCATGCTTATTCCATGTGAAGATCTGGGTTAGAATTGTACTTAAACAACCCATGCTTGTTCCCTGTAAAGATGTGGGTTAGAATTGAACTTCAGCAACCCATGCTTATTCCCTGTAAAGATCTGGGTTAGAATTGAACTTCAGCAACCCATGCTTGTTCCCTGTAAAGATGTGGGTTAGAATTGTACTTCAGCAACCCATGCTTGTTCCCTGTAAAGTTCTGGGTTAGAATTGAACTTCAGCAACCCATGCTTATTCCATGTGAAGATCTGGGTTAGAATTGTACTTCAGCAACCCATGCTTGTTCCCTGTAAAGATCTGGGTTAGAATTGAACTTCAGCAACCCATGCTTGTCCCCAGTGAAGATCTGGGTTAGAATTGTACTTAAACAACCCATGCTTGTTCCCTGTAAAGATCTGGGTTAGAATTGTACTTCAGCAACCCATGCTTGTTCCCTGTAAAGATCTGGGTTAGAATTGGAACTTCAGCAACCCATGCTTGTCGTAAGAGGCGTCTTATGGGATCGGGTGGTCAGACTCCGTGACTTGGTTGATGCAGGTCGTTGTATACAATTTGCATTGGTCGATGCTCATGATGTCAATCACTAGAATGTCTGGTCCAGATTCGATTATTTACAGACAGCTATCATATAGCTGGATTATTCAGCCGCTCTTAAGTCTGGCATAAGTAAACAACAAACAAATTTGTATACCACACACATGCCATGTGACAGCTACTTTTGTGTCCGAGCTACCATAGACTATTACAGGACTGAATTATACTGTTAATAGTGTTATGTACTAACTGTTATTTCCCAGCCAAGATGCAGAGTTAGCTGAGTGACAAGTATGTGCAACCATGTCATTAATATGATATGATATGATTAAGTCAACTTATCGAAACAGAAACTATTATTAGCACAGCTTTAACACCCTATGTAAGTTAATATTGTCTACAATAACGGAACTGGCTTCAATTCCCCATGCAGGGTTTACATAAATCGGATTGAAAGTCCCAAGTCATTGCTTTAGTGTTGACAAGTGATGACTCGTAACATGATTTTATGTGAAGGAAAAAATTCAGTCTTAACGTTTCAATGGAGACTAAGAGGGCCAACGTTAAACACACTGGAAGTACGACATCACTGACGTATGAGACCACACATCTGATGCTAAAAGAATCAGCAAAAAGACCTGCCTATTATTTTTATGACTTACAGAGATTTCTTTGGTTTATTTCTGCTTGTTACAGTATCAGTATTCATGAAGACCTGCGATTGAACACTGATACCATATCGTCTTTCATTCACAATTCCTCACACCGTTAATTTTATTATCTTGTGATTGACAACATTGTGTCTTATAATTACACTGAACACTTTTTGTAACCCGATAGATTGAAAGCTGGTATACTTCATATGGATTAGTTGACAAGCTATTTCTGGTGTTAATTGATGGCAGTGATATTTTTATGTTTGGAATTTATATGGAATTTATAAATACATAAACCATTTACACAAGACAGTATGGTTCATCTTGTTTTTTTAATGTATATTGGTTTTTTTGTATGTGACTACATGTTGTATGTTAAAACATAGAGAACCATTTCATATTATTAAAGCCATATGTTTCGAATTTTGATACGAAATGAACACACTATTTCATTTAAGTCGTTCCTCTTCCGAAATTAAATTGCCCTTATTATTATAACTTATTTTGTTTATGACTTACCACAAAACTCGCTTGACTTGCCAAGAATACCTACTGTAAGCCCATGACAGTGAAGGGGTCACAGTTATGTCCAATCAAGTGAAGCAAATTGAACCAAATGGATAAAGTGTCCCAGCACATGTCTGTTCGCCACGACCGCCTCCGTGGTCTAGTGGTAGAGTGTCCGCCTGGAGAGCGGAAGGTCCGGGGTTCGATCCCCGACCGCGTCATACCAAAAGACGTTAAAAGATGGTACTTGTTGTTACCCTGTCTGGAGCTCGGGATTAAGGGGCTAAAACAAGGACTGGTCGGCTCGGAGTCAGTATACTGTGTCTGAGTGGGGTATTCATGTTAAACTGCGGCATGGTATCTCATTGGGCTAGCACTATAAATCGGCATCAGTCCAGACTAGTACAAGCAGCCACACAAACACACACACGTACATGCACGTCGCTATATAAGTGCAAAATCTTGGACGCGACGTTAAACCCAATTTCACCTCAACTCACCTCTGTTCGCCACAGTGGTGTTTAATTTGATGATGGGCTGTATTATATTATTGAACAAACTCCAAAGTATCCCCTCAAGTTCAGACAGGCAGCTGAAACATTTTGACTGAAATGGCGCTACACTTTCCAATCGATATCTTCTAGATCTTTTAAAAAAATCTTCTCCAATTCATTAGAAGGAGAAGGAAATGATTCATCGTGATGGACACAATTGTAGTGTCGAAAAAACATTACCTATTAAATCCCCTTAATTTGATATTGGCACCATTGGCAATACAGCAACGTATAAATCCTATATACAACATATTTGGAGGCACCAAGGGAGTATTGATGATGAGCCGCTGTCAAATGCATAGATATTTGAGACAATAAAGTCCCACAAACCCAAACTAGGCCACTATAACAGAATTTCAATTTCATGGAAGAGTTGTTCTCAAATAAATATTTCAAAACATTACATTCTGCCTTTGAGAGATTTTTTTTGCTAAAGGCAGAAGTGACATTTTAAACCTTCTAGTCGAAACAATGGTTAGAGAGGTTAAAAAACAAACTGTAAAAGTAGGAATTGTTTCTATCTTAAAGGGTAGGTAGCTCTACCATCTGAAAAAATAAACACTTTGACCAGAGAGTTATCACAGTGTCTCAATATGTTATTGGTCTAGTTTCTTATTCACAAAAGTGGAGTTAGTTATTGGTGGTCTTATTTTATCAGATAGGCCTTTAAAGTTGGTTTAAGAATTGACAAACCAGGCTGTTATTGTAGGGCTGCAAGTCAATGCCTTTAGCATGGGAAACTGTCTCTATTGCTCTCAAGTCTTACCAAAAGATACATGGAACATTAGGTGGCTTAAGTATGTTACGGGTGATTGGGTGGGTAATCTGGTATTTACCCTGCCTTGGGGTACTTAGCCAATGTCTTGTTGTAGGACATAACCATTGGGGCATCAAACAGTGGCATTACACAGGCAGCCTGTGTCCTTACATCGGGATGCAGGTCAATGCTCTTTCATCGGGTACAGGTCAATGCTCTCTCATTGGGATGCAGGTCAATGCTCTTTCATCGGGTACAGGTCAATGCTCTTTCATCGGGTACAGCTAGGTCAATGCTCTTTCATCGGGGCACAGGTCAATGCGCTTTCATCGGGTACAGGTCAATGCTCTTTCATCGGGATGCAGGTCAATGCTCTTTCATCGGGTACAGGTCAATGCTCTCTCATTGGGATGCAGGTCAATGCTCTTTCATCGGGTACAGCTAGGTCAATGCTCTTTCATCGGGGCACAGGTCAATGCTCTTTCATCGGGTACAGGTCAATGCTCTCTCATCGGGATGCAGGTCAATGCTCTTTCATCGGGGCACAGGTCAATGCTCTTTCATCGGGTACAGGTCAATACTATTTCATCGAGTACAGCTAGGTCAATGCTCTTTCATCGGGTACAGGTCAATGCTCTTTCATCGGGGTACAAGTCAATGCTCTTTCATCGGGGTACAGGTCAATGCTCTTTCATCGGGTACAGGTCAATGCTCTTTCATCGGGTACAGCTAGGTCAATGCTCTTTCATCGGGGCACAGGTCAATGCTCTTTCATCGGGTACAGGTCAATGCTCTTTCATCGGGATGCAGGTCAATGCTCTTTCATCGGGATACAGGTCAATGCTCTTTCATCAGGATACAGGTCAATGCTATTTCATTGGGGTACAGGTCAATGCTATTTCATTGGGGTACAGGTCAATGCTCTTTCATCGGGATACAGGTCAATGCTATTTCATTGGGGTACAGGTCAATGCTCTTTCATCGGGATACAGGTCAATGCTCTTTCATCGGGATACAGGTCAATGCTCTTTCATCGGGATACAGGTCAATGCTATTTCATCGGGGTACAGGTCAATGCTCTTTCATCGGGATACAGGTCAATGCTCTTTCATCGGGATACAGGTCAATGCTATTTCATCAGGATACAGGTCAATGCTCTTTCATCGGGGTACAGGTCAATGCTCTTTCATCGGGGTACAGGTCAATGCTCTTTCATCGGGGTACAGGTCAATGCTCTTTCATCGGGATACAGGTCAATGCTCTTTCATCGGGGTACAGGTCAATGCTCTTTCATCGGGGTACAGGTCAATGCTCTTTCATCGGGGTACAGGTCAATGCTCTTTCATTGGGGTACAGGTCAATGCTCTTTCATCGGGGTACAGGTCAATGCTCTTTCATCGGGGTACAGGTCAATGCTCTTTCATCGGGATACAGGTCAATGCTCTTTCATCGGGATAAGGGTCAATGCTCTTTCATCGGGATACAGGTCAATGCTATTTCATTGGGGTACAGGTCAATGCTCTTTCATCGGGTACAGGTCAATGCTATTTCATTGGGGTACAGGTCAATGCTATTTCATCGGGGTACAGGTCAATGCTATTTCATTGGGGTACAGGTCAATGTTATTTCATCGGGGTACAGGTCAATGCTATTTCATTGGGGTACAGGTCAATGCTATTTCATCGGGGTACAGGTCAATGCTATTTCATCGGGATACAGGTCAATGCTATTTCATCGGGGTACAGGTCAATGCTGTTTCATCGGGGTACAGGTCAATGCTGTTTCATCGGGATACAGGTCAATGCTATTTCATCGGGATACAGGTCAATGCTCTTTCATCGGGATACAGGTCAATGCTGTTTCATCGGGATACAGGTCAATGCTATTTCATCGGGATACAGGTCAATGCTCTTTCATCGGGATACAGGTCAATGCTGTTGTGTATTTTCTTCAGTAAGCAGCCTGTTGTGTCAATCATGTGGTTATTCACATAGCTTTCCAAGCTGTCATAGCAACATAATTGCTCATCTGTTGTGGACCGCTGACACCCATTTTAAGTGATTCACAATTTGTTTTGCTCTTTCCGATCTTATTTCTGTTTGATATAGCCCTTAAACTGATTCACTGATGCCACTGTGGTCCGCTGTATAGAGCATCTGCCCAGAGAGCAGAGGTTTGGTGGTTCAATCCCATGGCCATGTCATGCCAAGACCCATTATAAGATGGTTCTTGTTGTTACAAATCCTTGGGTATTCTTAACATTCCGTACTGAAACCCAAGAAGATGGTACAACTTACATATCCTGCTCAGCCTGATGTCTGGCGTCTCTGCTAGTGGGTGGCAGTCTTTTAGCCTAGTGGTTTAAGCATTTGCTTGTCACGCCGAAGACCCGGATTCGTTTCCCGACATGGGTACTCTGTGTGAAGCCCATTTCTGGTGTCCCCCACCGTGATTTTGCTGGAATGTTGCTAAAAGCGGCTTAAAACCATACTCACTCACTCACTCACTGTTATGTGGTAATGACGTCCATATCATGACATAAAGTAGCAGGCTGCGACTTTAGCCACTCATCTGAAGCCCGAGTCTAGTACAATTCTGGTCTAGGAACCTAAAAAAATATTAGAACACAAAACTTTACTGAAAATGATCGTAAATGGTAGTAACCTTCAAGGTTTCTGGGGGCGGTCGGGTAGCCTAGTGGTTAAAGCGTTCGCTCGTCACGCTGAAGACCCGTGTTCGATTCCCGACATGGGTACAATGTGTGAAGCCCATTTCTGGTGTCCCCCGCCGTGATATTGCTGGAATATTGCTAAAAGGGGCGTAAAAACCATATTCACTCACTCACTCACTCACTCACTCAAGGTTTCTGGCACAGGCTGCAGGAGAGTTTTTAGTCCCTGCTTTAAGTGCAGGGGAAGCCTGTTATCTGATGTACACTTGATGGCGTGTGTCTCTGGTCGGGTACAAGCACTGGTCAAGTCTGTAATTGGCATCACCCCAAGCCTCCTCCACCTACAGGATTGCCTGATTGTAATGGGAAACTCCATTAGTCCTAGTCTAAATGCATTGTGTAGCACTGCAGTATATAACCTTCAGCATAACCTTGTATGCTGAGTGGAGGTCCCTGTAATGGCTTGGCTTAGGGACTCCGGGCCAACATTTTTTACCTGGAGCACCAAAGCAGATTATCAAATTAGATGTGATGTCTTATTTACTGAGCAAAAAATAATGCAAACTAACACAAAACACACCAGTATTTTTTCATTTGCAAGAGTTGAAATAAAATAAAACCTAACACGAAAGAAGAGTTGTTTATTAAGTGAATAATACTGCAAAAACGTGTATGAAAGTTTTATACCTTGAGGGCCATAGTGAAGACATCTTCCTGATTTGATCATTTCACACATTAACAACAAGAACCTCCAGTGTGTTATATTCAATGCTTAAACATTAAAAAACCTAACTCATTCTGAACTTTTCAAACTTTTACAGTAGATTTAAGTTCAGCTTCAAGTATCTTCAAAAGAAGAGCCAACTTCACATATGTCATCGCCACTAGCATAAATAATTGCTCAAAGTAGGAATTATATGATGCTGATATGGTCTCATCTGTCTGATGTATGTCCTCACTTGGTTACTTTTCCTCTACTTTTACCATGAAAAGATGGGACGAAGGGATTGATTTCTTAAGCCGTCAAAATACAGCCCTGTAAAACACCAGCGTTCTGGTTCTTGTCCCCTCAACTCAGAGAGCTGTGGATCGGCCAGATACCTGAGCAGTCCACAGAGACGACACTAATGCAGTCACGATACCGAATTGTCCAATAATCCATTTTTATTGGTGTTTGAGCTGTCATGTGATCACCCAATCTAATCTACGAGAAACAACTATCTTAATGAAGTTGCCATCGTTGTAAGGGGGCTACAGGTTGTAAATGGTGGCCGGAAGAATAATCCGGGCTATAAATCTCCCACAAGAGATGATCCTGGATCAGGCTGCCATGCACATGGGCTCGTGGCTGCTTCTCCCGCGTGTGACAGTTGAATGATGGATGTACAACTTCTTGCCCCGATGTGCAGATACATTTTTGCTGATAGTCAGAAGTTCATCAACCAAACACATATTTGTCACTGTGTGGAACAGATACAACACACACAGATCACCGTAAAACCCAAAATAACATTTGGCCAATATGGGATGATATCCAACATTCACAATAAACCATTATTGTAATACCGTATTCAACGTAATAACTGCCCAGGGTGCTATCAAAATTAGAAATAGGGGCTCTTATTATAATAAAATTTTGGTGGAAAAAAACACAGTTGAAAGATTGTAAATTTCGTGGTTTATGCTGACAGCCTGAAATGATACAAAAGAAAAGTCTGTGCGTATTATACACGACAGATATATTTTCCAGAATTTAATTGCCCAAAATTAAAGGTGCATATAACACACGAGTGAGTATGATACACGAATAAATATGTCTTGTGTACATTGATCGGAAGGGGTGCTAATTGGGATTGTTCACTAGCCAATATATTAGCAAATATTGCAGTGCGAGCTTATGAGGGAGGGGCGCTTATTACGTCGAATATGGTCATACTTTTCAAATAGAGTGGTGGGGCGGTCGGGTAGCCTAGTGGTTAAAGCGTTAGCTCGTCACGCTTATAACAGTATTCCAGTTATACCATGGCGTGTCAGCTTAATGTTGGAGGAAAGCCCGAAACTATACTAAAAGAATCTCACATGTCTACAATTAAAGCAGCACCGCATGAAGTTGTCTGCGAACCTAGTATAAGAGTCTAGCTCAGGATATAATGACAGAGCACCTAATGAAGTTATCTGTCCATATTGGTTTCATCAAAATAATAAACAGATGATTTAATCATTTTTATTTTCAGTCCCTTTAGTTCTTTCTATACTTGACAGTGTAAGTTGTGGGGACAGTTATTGTTTATTAATTTGTTAGTATGTTGCATCTTGCGAAGTAAATAGGGAGGGTGACTGCTGTTTTGGCACTAGGAACCCATAACATTTGTATTTTAAGATAATGATTTTAGACATCAAAACCGTTTAATGCATTCTATTGCCTAAAGAGAATATAAAAGGTCAACCATTTTGTTCTAAATTCCTCGCATGGGAGGCCCTTTTCGCTCAACATTGCTCACATAATGAATATTCATAGCATTCATGTCTATTAAGGATCACTAAAGCATCCATCTCCCTAAACAGACAAAACCTGCTCCATCTTAAAAAAAGTAAAGTTGTGTCCTTAAGGAGTCTTTTGTCCATGAAAAAAAAGTTTCATATCTGACAAGAAAGTTATATGAGCTGTTAAAAGGCAAGGGATTTGATTGTTGTTCATTTATATTCACCTTTTTGTGGAACTGGAACCTACGTAATTAGCAGGGAGAAGGGAAGCCGGAGACAGTTCCCATAACTGGAGGCCTTTATGTGCCACAGTCTTCAGTAGCATAGACTGTAATCAGCATTTGGACACAATCCGTGATGATGTGAATGTTTTGATTTCAGATAACTGTCTTTATATCATTACCTGGCATTAGGTCTGCACAGTTCTAATGACATTCTAAATGAACATGATGATTTGCATGCATGTTCCAATCAAAACAGAGTGACACCAACAGGCAGTGATTCCGATTGGTTCCCAATATGCTATTGGCAGCAGCTAAACTAAAAGTTAAAGATTCTGTCTGATATGAAAAAAGACACCAACATGGCAATAGTGAATGTCAGCCTGCCGTCTCCTTTAACGATGATGACACAACATTGTAACCTCATTATGAAGCATAATTATTAGGTACATTGAAAATTAAATGCAATTCCCAAATGTGCAAATTGGTATCTTTGGTGACTTCCAAATTGAAATGCACTGGTTAACCTAGAAAGTAAATTGTGAAACCAGTAAAAGACCACACACGATCAATGAATAATCAATAAAAAATATTTTTTACGGTTTCAGGTTTTCAATAAAAGAATCAATATTAATAGGTCCAATAAGTGGTGGTGGCAGCAGCAGCAATAACTTACAGGCCCCAGAATTAATGACGTTCACTCATGAATTTTCAGAATAGTATCACTGTTGAATATCTTGGGAGTGGCCTGTCTCCATTCTTGAATCTAGTGTTGGAAGCTGGCAAGAATTCGGTGTTTCCAAATATTTATCAAAACTGCACTTGGCAAGTAGATTAGAAACTAGTCAGGTCGGAAAATCACCCTCATTCTAGTATACCGGTAGTTATCATCATCTGGTCGGTCCATCAGTATTTCGTTTCTGGAGCATAACTTAAAGACCATGAAAGATTTTTCACCAATTTGGTAGATGTATTAACAGGGAGTTCAAGATGCCTTTTGCTAATTTTGGGGCCCGGGGGGATTTGTCATCTTCTGATGACTCTTGTATATTTACAGAGTGCTGCAATATTGCAGTCTGTGGCGTTAATTTTTTAAAACTTTTTCACTGTATTGTGAGTCAGATCTGTACATTATGGTAATGGGGATATCGGACACTGTCCAGGGAAGCTGAACACATCATAATCTGCTCCTAAGGTTTCACCAAGTGGTAGGGGCGGTCGGGTAGCCTAGTGGTTAAAGCGTTCGCTCGTCACGCCAAACACCCGGGTTCGATTCCCGACATGGGTACAATGTGTGAATCCCATTTGTGGTGTCCCCCACCGTGATATTGCTGGAATATTGCTAAAAGCGGCATAAAACCATACTCACTCACTCACTCACTCACTCACTCACTCACTCACTCACTCACTCACTCACCAAGTGGTAAACATCTGGAAGCTGTGTCTTAAAACATCCTCCCAAAACAAGCTGACATGTCATTATGTAGCTAAAACTCATGTTAACTCACTCACTCAACTACTACAAATTCCTGCAAGGAGATTGAACACTCACAAATTATTGGAGCTGTTTCTTGAGAGACTGTGACTCATGACATATATGTTTAACCCCTGATAGTCAGTCGTGATGCTGTCTATTCTGTTATGAAATTGCTAGACTGGTAATGGACACCTTTCACTCAGCATGTAACAGCATTTGGGTAGCCTCTTTCTGAGATTAGTGTACTTTTCATTACTTATTTCACTATCCAAACTAGGGCGAGGACGATACTACACCTGTGCGATACGAATCACGATACCTTGTTCACGATCCGATGTGTATCACGATACTTGTAAGTGCTCTTATCTGTGGTTTGTAAGTCATCTTTTTCATAGACAGGATATTCAAATACCTAGCACACAGACGATTTACAGTGTCAAGTATGACTCAACGGATGAAAATATTCACTTTTTCACTACTAATTTTCATTACTAATTTTCACTACTAATTAGTGTTTGGTGTAACAGCCATCACAGTAAACGTTTAAGGTATGAATCGATATTTTGTACTTTGTCTACGACTAAGATCGATACTTGTATCAGGAAGTAAAATATCGTGATCCACCAATGCATCGGTGTTTCGTCCCACAACTAATCCAAGCAATATTGGGCTTTGTCAGGTGTGTTAAAGAAACAAGCATCCCATTGTCGTGAGTTCAGTATTACAGTGTTAATCATCCAAATATGACTCAGTTTTGCTAAAGTAATCTCATTTTGATTGCATTTCATTTACTCATGTTTTTATTATGGATCCCACGGAATTAAATTTAGTGTTGATTTCATCATGACTTAGTAATTCAGCATTGTATCCATATCAGGGAATCGAATCATGTAGTTGGTAGTTGATAAAAAAGTTATTTCTTGATAGTATTTGTCTGGAAACAGAAGCTGCCAAGTGAAATGTCAATATTTGAATTGTGTCTGCAACAAAGACAATGCATCTGAAACACTGTCTTCTGGACGCCTTCTGACACACACCCCTCCCACACCATGTGCAATAATCCATGTTCAGGGCCCCCAGCTTCTTCGGAGGCATCAATGAATGCTATTCTTTATCTCATTTCTCAGCCATGGTGTTGTATGACCCTTGCAATAGTTTGAGCCAAAAAAATTACAAATTTTCTCACTGATGAAATAAGTGTGTGATAAAGGTAGCTCGTAATATGAATAGAACCGCCTCGGTTATCGATTTGCAATTGTTGTAGCTGATTAAAGTGGTGGCCACAGTGAGAGGATGAATCACAGAGTTTTAGCTGAGAGCTCTGAATGGGTCTGTCAGTTGATTCTTAGGCATGAATAAAAAATTATTTTGTCATGGAAATTTTCAGTGTAATTTGCCAAAATAAAGCAATATCTGATGTGATGTGAAAAAGATTCTATATAATGGTAATGTGCAGATATTGAAGCTGATATCTACATGCCACTTAACACACTAATGGAAGAGCTCACTGCCTCCCAAACTGGCTTTTGTCAATTTGTTATTTCTTCGTGAAATAAGGTTTGATTGGCTGCAAGAGAGATCAGCACCATTATACTTGTGATGAGAATTGCTTGGGATTTTGCCATCGATCATTGCCTGAAATTTGTTTCTTCCTACCAATCAATCATCAATTGTTATATGTTGCTGATATTTTGTGTATTTTACAGAAATTACTTGTCAAAGAAACTGCATTGAGCATGATGGAAATATTTTACTTTGTATCACTTCTTATGAAAATGTGTGAATGTTAGTGTATTAACAATGAGTGTGTATATCTGTATGTGTGTAATAAATGAGCGACCATTGAAAGCAATCCTTGATATATCGAGTAATAAAGGTTTTACCGGATGAAAATATTGCCTCCTTTTCATGACCAAATTGAGAATGGATACAAAATAGTTTGCATTGCGAGTCCCAGGGGAACACGAAAGCTTGAATCATTAAAACAAATTAAAACTATAGATCGCATGTTATGTAGAACCAACATTTCTATTGTCATCACTGCTCTATTTTCTTTCAAACACTGAAAACCCCATTTTTAATAAAGTACACAAAATCTATGGATAACACCTTCTGTATTTAGTGTAAAGGCAACGTCTCTGTATAGATCTTTATACCATTGTCAAGCAAGGCTTCCGTCAGCTTCTAAGTAATGCCTATCAAACAATTCATCCATTTATAATAGGCTATTATAAGACTTGAAGTGTGTGCAATGATACATGCGCATGGTATCCCAGTAGCCTAGCACTATAAAGTAAATAAACAGTATTAGTCCAGACTAGTACAAGTAGCCAAGCACACACACACATGCATACGCATCACTTTATAAGTGCAATAATCTTAAATCTCATTTCTCCTCACTTAAAAAAGATAGGGTTTATCCCTGCTGTACTAATTCCTTCTATAATCAATACTTGCAGATTGTCATTTGAGTAGCTCTACACAAAGCCCTTATTTGCCCTTCCTATCACGCGCAATGGCAGATGAGGAAAGTCTTGTCATCAAAGCTACAAGAGTAGTCTCCCTTGTATCACAGTTATGGTAGTCGTGAATGGTATTTATGTGAAGTAGTCACAAAACATTAAACTTGTCTTTTTATTTTGTCACAACTTCAGTATATTGTATGCGGCACTTTAGCCACTCTAGTTTCTTAAGACTGGAATTGCGATATTGATTTTGTTTAATGCTGTGCTTTTCTTCTCTTTTCAGACTTTTGCCTTTGACCATTGTTTTTGGTCCATGCGTCCGAATGATCCAAAATTTGCAGGTAACAATAGTGGTTGCATTCTGGAATTATGCTAAACATATTGTAGAGGAGCACACTCTTCATGATTTTGATTTTGATTAATATTTCTCCAAGTTAAAATAACCGGTTTATTCTGTGTTCAACAGATTGAGTTAATGGAATTTTATTTTTATCATCATATCGTATATTTGTGTTTACCCCACACAGGAGTCATGCTAAAAGAAGTTAAAAACTAACCATACCAAAGATTGACACCAGAGTTTACCCCGACAAATTTAATTTCAGACTAGTTTGGGGAGGTGGGGTAACATAGTGGTGAAAGCATTCGCTCGTCACACCAAAGACCCGGGTTTGATTCCCCACATGGGTACTATGTGTGAAGCCCATTTCTGGTGTCCCCGCTGTGATATTGCTGGAATATTGTTAAAAGCGGCGTAAAACAACATTCAGACTCAGACGTGTTTCTTGTGGAACACCAAGATATGGAACCAGCAAGTAGTCCCTCGAGGTGTTTACGAGGCTCACGAGTCAGATTCCTGGCACTATGTACCCCTTTATTCCACCAAAACTGATATCTGACCATGGCAGCTGTGGGCGCCGTCCTGCTCTAGACACCCAAGCTTGTAATTGCTTTAATTTGGTCCACTGTATGAAATATAAGTTTTCACTTATGGCTTTTTTTCTAGACCAAGAGTCGGTGTTCAACTGTCTGGGCAACGACATCTTGGAGTGTGCGTATGAGGGATACAATGGCTGTATATTTGCTTATGGACAAACAGGTAAGAGGACAGTCGTAACAACATGTCATCTGAGCTGGTCCCACATGTAATTGTAAGGATGGAGAAGTTATAACTAGCCCCTTGCCTAGACCCAACAAATATATATATATTATATTATGGAGAGATTTCCGCCAAACCTAAGCCAATCGGTTGTCTCAGTTTGTTGGAATCTCATAACATTATTGCAGCTGACAAAGTTTTAATTGTTATACTTACTTCTCTTTATTAAGAAATAAACGATGAGTGGGAGTTGTTTATCATTCAATAAAACACTGCAGGAAGAATAAACCACTCGGAGTGGTATATTCTTCCTGCAGTGTTTTATTGTACCTGAAAAAAGCGGTATTGACCTCATATAAAGTCTATAAATTGTATATTGTCTACAGGTTCCTTGCTGCAGAAATGCTGGTGTGTCATAAAGTAATATTTATCCAGCTGCAGGTTACACGCTGGGTTCAGGGGAAGAGCAAGGTTCCACAAAATGATTGTAGCACTATGACTATCGTAAGCCTGTGTTAAAGTATTTGAGATGCAACAGCTGTAGCACTAGGATCAGTTCGTTAAATGGGGCCCAGGTGTATGTTTCACAGAGAGATCATAGCCCTACGATTGCCGTAACTCCTATAGTTCAACATAAACTTGTAACTACTGCTTGGTGAAATGAGCCCCATCCATGGCCCTGTTCCACAAAGCGATCTTGGCGCTATGATGATGGTAAGTCTCTGTTAAAGAATGTGAGTTATGATCACCTTAGCGCTAATAGACCGCCTCTGTGGCCTCGTGGTAGAGCTTCCGCCCAGAGAGACGAAGGTCCGGGGTTCGATCCCTGGACGCGTCATACCAAAAGACTTTAAAAGATGGTACTTGTTGTTGCCCTGTCTGGCGCTCGACTAAGGGGCTAAAACTAGGACTGGTCGGCTCGGAGTCAGTATACTGTGTCTGAGTAGGGTATTCATGTTAAACTGCGGCATGGTATCTCAGTGTGCTAGCACTATAAATCGGCATCAGTCCGGACTAGTACAAGCAGCCACACAAACACATACACGTACATGCATGTCACTATATAAGTGCAATAATCTTGGATGTGACATTAAACCCCATTTCGCCTCACTCACCTCACCTTAGCGCTAATACTGCTTTATCTTTAGTTCAACACCTTTGTTGTAAGATAAGAGTATATGAAGATGGGATCGGTAGTGATGGTTGTCTTAATAAATACAGTTGTGTCAGTGGCCAGCTATCAGCTGGGCAGCACTCTGTACCAACTTTCCCCTGCACTCCGTTGGTCAAGTAGAACTGCATCTCCACAAATCACTGATACTGCGCCGTCCCGATGATGATGGTTGATGATGTTGTTCCAGGGTCGGGGAAGTCGTACACGATGATGGGAACAAAAGAACAGAAAGGAATCATCCCCCGCCTGTGTGATGCTCTGTTTGACCACATCGCCAAGGTCTCACAGCTGAACCTGTCTTTCAAGGTGGAGGTGTCCTACATGGAAATCTACAATGAGAAAGTCCACGACTTGCTAGATCTGACAGGGTTGGTCACATCATCATGTTCTTTGCCATGACCATCAGTTTGATATGCAGGAGTATTTATCTTCCTCGCTTCAGATGGAAACATCTGGAACCATTTCCATCCTCTTTACAAGCTGTTGCGTTTGCTCTTTTAAAACATGAAGGCCTTGCACTGTCCACGTGCATATTCCTTAAGTTCACATTTTGATAAACAAAGAAAAAATAGTGATCTAATGTCAAACCTAGAGCATTGCAGTAAAGTTTAGATTGCAATTAAATCTTTTTTTTCAAATCAATAGGAACTAAATTAAAGAGGAAAGAAAAACTCACATGAAAAGACGGATATCTATCGCTGATGGCCATAGTAAATCAATAACAAGATTTTTGTTCCTGACAGCTCACTGTTTTTTGTCAGCCATGCATGATCAATGGCCTTCAGTCAGTTGACACTCGCTCTGTAGCCTGCTGATCCTGCGATGGTTTGGTCAGTTTCAGGAACAATATGATGAAGAAAGCATGCCTTGGTTCTCACACAGGGGAGATATTTTCATAGCCTAAAGGATGACATGATGATGAATTGTTACAATGTTCATGCATTGAGCTTTCAGATGAAAGAGGGATCTTTTTTCTTCTTTTATTCATCTTTCCTGAAATTAGAAAATGATTTCTGTTAGAGGCTGTTATGTGGTGTATGTCACTAAACTGGGGAGGAGGGGAGGAAAAGTAGTCAAGTATAATATTAATTATATGCAACTAAGGCAAAACTTTTGTCAACCTCCATGTACTTCCATTGTACATGTATGACAACCCATGTGCCCTGATTCAGATAACTTAACCCTTGCGTCCTGATTGCGATAATTTAACCCTTGTGTCCTGATTCAGATAACTTAACCCATGTGTCCTGATTAAGATAACTTAACCCATGTGCCCTGATTAAGATAACTTAACCCATGTGTCCTGATTCAGATAACTTAATCCAGGTGTCCTGATTCAGATAACTTAACCCATGTGTCCTGATTCAGATAACTTAACCCATGTGTCCTGATTCAGATAACTTAACCCATGTGTCCTGATTTAGATAACTTAACCCATGTGTCCTGATTAAGATAACTTAACCCATGTGCCCTGATTAAGATAACTTAACCCATGTGCCCTGATTAAGATAACTTAACCCATGTGTCCTGATTTAGATAACTTAACCCATGTGTCCTGATTTAGATAACTTAACTCATGTGTCCTGATTAAGATAACTTAACCCATGTGCCCTGATTAAGATAACTTAACCCTTGTGTTCTGATTCAGATAACTTAACCCATGTGTCCTGATTAAGATAATTTTAACCCTTGTGTCCTGATTGCGATAATTTAACCCATGTGTCCTGATTAAGATAACTTAACCTATGTGTCCTGATTAAGATAACATAACCCATGTGTCCTGATTAAGATAACTTAACCCTTGCGTCCTGATTGCGATAATTTAACCCTTGTGTCCTGATTGCGATAATTTAACCCATGTGTCCTGATTTAGATAACTTAACCCATGTGTCCTGATTAAGATAACTTAACCCATGTGCCCTGATTAAGATAACTTAAACCATGTGTCCTGATTAAGATAACTTAATCCAGGTGTCCTGATTCAGATAACTTAACCCTTGTGTCCTGATTAAGATAACTTAACCCATGTGTCCTGATTTAGATAACTTAACCATGTGTCCTGATTAAGATAACTTAACCCTTGTGTCCTGATTAAGATAACTTAACCCATGTGTCCTGATTTAGATAACTTACACCCATGTGTCCTGATTAAGATAACTTAACCCTTGCGTCCTGATTAAGATAACTTAACCCATGTGCCCTGATTAAGATTACTTAACCCATGTGTCCTGATTTAGATATCTTAATCCAGGTGTCCTGATTTAGAAAATTAACCCTTGTGTCCTGATTCAGATTACTTAACTCATGTCCAAATTCAGGTAACTTAACCCATATTGAGATATCTTAACTCATGTCCCGATAAGATATCTTAACAAATGTGTCCCGGTTTAATATCTTAACCCAGGTATCCTGATACATGTGTATCAACACATGTAGCCCCTCTCTAAGAATTGTTTCCATGTTAAGTGTTAACTCACTGATGTCATCCGTCATGTTGCAGGAACAAACAGAACCTAAAGGTTCGGGAACACAACATTTTGGGGCCATACGTGGATGGGTTATCTACCTTGGCAGTCGGGTCCTTCCAGGTAGGCTGCAGTGCTCGCCCTTCAGTGGTGTTAGCACAGTGAATCAGATGTACTTCGAATTCCTTCATGGCCAATGTGTAACGACAATGAGGATTGCTCTCATGAGGGGATAGATGCTGATTAATGTAATTAACCAATTGAACTTTTGTCAGGCATTTATCTAGACCTACTCAGAGGCCGGTTTTTGGCCCCAAGTCTGCAAGAAATCTCAGTAAATATTCCCAAATTGGAATTAATGTTTCCCAATTCATGTTAATATATATAGAACCAATCTTATCGCTTTGTTGGTGACTTGTATTTCACTGATAACAGAACCAATAAACAGGAAGAGGTTTTAATGCTCTGTTTTATATTATGGCAATGTTAAAAAACCTCTCAATTTTGGTAAATAGGAACTTCAAAAAAATCCAAATTGGAACAATATTATTATCTATTTCCAAATTTTCATGCCAAGAGCATGTAGTTTAAAATCCTAGGTAAATCCCTGCTTGTATGTTCAGTAAGGAGATTGACGGTGACTTTGCTGTGTCTACTCTATGTTACATTCATGTCTGCATGGAAGTGAGGTGGCTCAAGGGGAACTGCTGTTCATAGATACACAGACCCGGGTTTGATTCCCATACAAGTACAATCAAGTGTGACCCGGGGTAGAATAGGTCTTCAGCAACCCATGCTTGCCGTAAAAGGCGACTATGCTTGTCGTAAGAGGCGACTAACGGGATCGGGTGGTCAGACTCGCTGACTTGGTTGATGCATGTCATCATATCCCAATTGTGTGAATTGATGCTCATGATGTCAATCACTGGATTGTCTGGTCCAGACTTGATTATTTACAGACCGCCGTCATATAGCTGGAATATTGCTGAGTGCAGCGTTAAACAACAAACCAACCAACCAACCAGACAATCAAGTGTTGTTTGCCCAATGCTGCCTCAGCAAGCTTAGGGGCGGTCAGGTAGCCTAGTGGTTAAAGTGTTCGCTCGTCACGCCGAAGACCCGGGTTCGATTCCCGACATGGGTACAATGTGTGAAGCCCATTTCTGGTGTCCCCCGCCGTGATATTGCTGGAATATTGCTAAAAGCAGCGTAAAACCATTCTCACTCACTCACTCACTTAGCAAGCTTACACCCCTTCCATTGTCCTGTTGTATTTTCAAGGGTGGACTTACTCACTCACTCACTCATTCATGGCCTGTCATGTGAGTGTTTGTCGGAGAATACCGTCACCCGATGTTCTGTTGTTGCAGGATATAGATAGTCTCATGAGTGAAGGGAACAAATCAAGGACGGTAGCAGCGACCAACATGAACAGTGAAAGTAGCCGATCTCACGCTGTCTTCAACATCATCATCACACAGACACTCACCGACCTCCAGTCAGGGGTAGGTAACTCTATGCATTATTGACAACATGAAGAGACAAACCAGACAAGACATATGTTGTCAGTGCAGGATGTTACAAATCTTTGGCTGAAGCAAGCCAAGACCATATCCCCAGTAACTGCATTTATGTAATGTATAAACTTCAGATATAACGAAATGATTTCAAGGATCGATGGTAGTTTGTTATATCCAACGTTAACTGTATGTGATCATGTCTTGGGATAAGATTGTAGGTATTCACAGAGTAATACTGTCTTAACATGACACATGCATGGCATGCCTGTATTTTGGTGGTGGGAGTTTCCGCCACACCAAAGACCTGGATTTGAATCCCTACATGTGAATACTTTAGTTTTAGTATCCATCGTCACGGATATAGCTGGAATATTGGTAAAAATGGCATAAAACAATACTCACTCACTCATTAGTCATTTCATGACATTCACTGCATCACATACGTCTCATCAATCATGGCACATTATTTCTCTCATGTTTGAGAGAATCTTATCCATAGTGTGATGTGTGGGTGTACGGTTTGTGATGATCCCGTGGTATGATTGCCCCAGGTGATACAAGGAATTGACAACCAATTTCAATAATCCTCCATTTCAGCCAACATGTCTCTGAGAACTGTCTAATAGTTCCTTCACATTCTGTGGGCATCTATAGTCTGGAAGGTAATTTAAGGTACCGACGTTTACTACAATATCTGAAAAACTATCGGACCTACTCCAGTCAAAGTTGGTATGAGATTATTAAACAGTCATACATAACTGGATATTACATTTAAAGACAATCGGTGCATAAATTAAAAATCTGTCTATTTAGCTATCACTATATTTCATCAACAACCAGACCTGTTCGTCACGGGTGGAACGAGCATTCATTGTAACAGCCATCTGCATAATGCTACCCCTGCGTCACAGGGCCATATGACACAGTTGAACAAATCAACTCAACTCGAAAGGTTGGATGAGAATCACTCACGTTGAGACGCCCAACGCTAACACCGTATTCGTGCGTGCGTGATTCCCGTGCAACCTTTCGAGTTCATGAACCGATTGTCTTTAAATGAATATCCAGTTATGTATGACTGTTTAATAAT
The DNA here is from genome assembly GCF_023055435.1 of Haliotis rufescens. Taxonomy (NCBI): domain Eukaryota; kingdom Metazoa; phylum Mollusca; class Gastropoda; order Lepetellida; family Haliotidae; genus Haliotis; species Haliotis rufescens. The sequence goes on from NW_025963779.1 coordinate 20,963,667, forward strand.
CTCATACCAACTTTGACTGGAGTAGGTCCGATAGTTTTTCAGATATTGTAGTAAACATCAGTACCTTAAATTACCTTCCAGACTATAATTGGAGAAGTGTTTATTGGTGTTGTATAACTCCATTATAAATAGCATTGTTTGATGTCCCTGCATTGTAAGTTGGAAATGATGCATGAATTTACCAGTGCACCAAGATATTAAATTTCACGATATCTTACAAGATATTCTTGATTCTGTATTGGTACATATTTTTCACAAATTGTTTTATTATCTGCAAATCAGATGATTTGCAACAGATGGTGTTTCCCAGTTTTGCTCTGTCACATATTGCCTGTTACATGGTCTGACTCGTGAAGATCCGGGGTGGAATAGGTCTTCAGCAACCCATGCTTGCCCTGAAAGGCGACTATGTAAGAGGCGACTAACAGGATCTCTGGTCAGGCTCGTTGACTTGGATGATGCATGTCATCGATCTCAATTGCGTGGATCAATGCTCATGATGTCAATGATTGGATTGTCTGGTCCAGACTCGATTATTTACAACCGCCGTCATATAGCTGGAATATTGCTGAGTGCGCCGTTAAACAACAAACCAACCAAACAAAAATGTTACATGGTCTGTTCTTGTGTTTTGATCCAACAGGGCCGTTCAAATACCAAAATGTCCTACTTGCCCATAGGCACATAATCTAAAAAATTCTACTTGCCAAGCCTGATTTTCAACCTCCCCTGCTGAATCAGAGAAAAGAAGAAAACTTCAATTTAACAACAAAACTTGATGACTGAAAAAAGAGCTAATGAGAGTTATGCAGAATAGAAAAATGACGAGTCAGCCCTTCGTTCGATTAGCGACATGGGTACATAAGTGAAGCCCATTTCTGGTGTCCCCTGCCATGATATTATTGCTTAGCAATGTAAACCCAAACTCACTCACTCACTCACTCACTCACTCACTCACTCACTCACTCACTCACTCACTCACTCACTCACTCACTCACTCACTCACTCACTCACTCACTCACTCACTCTGAATGTCCTGAATAGGAGTTACAGTGTTTTCACGGACTGTCATTATACATCATATAAAGTATGGCAATATGTGTCATAGTTCACTTTTGACTGCTAATACTCATTCCTATGGGTGACATATAGAGGATATCATATGAGTGTTCATGTCATACTATCTTTACGACGCGAGTGTCTAAATTATGGTATTTCCCAAGCAACAGTGTTTATTTATTACCGAAGAAGATGTCTACATACAGAGACGAATTTTAGTGTTTACCTATAAACACAGCAAGTCGTAACAGCAGCAGAACCACGATTTGTCAAATGACGTCAACAATCTTCAGCTATGACCGCGTTTTTAGTGTGATGTCATTCCGACCTCATGTCACAATAAGATCTGCATGATGGAAACAATACACTGTTGTCTTGTGATGTGATATGACCCTAGGGCACATATGATTTTTATAAACCCCGATATGTTTGCCCTTATAGGTAATAAGAGATCACATGCCATCTTAAGTGACTGTCCACTCAATACACTTACCCATGCTCGTGGGCTTCACCGAAGTGGGTAAAGTGGAAGACCTGCATCACTTCAGGCAATATTCCTTAATCAAGCTGACATGATGTAACTGAAATACTCTTAAGAAAGTCATGAAACCAAACTCACATCCTCCCAACAAATTTTAATCAATTATGACCAACTTTTATTGTGACAATTAGTGCTTGTATATGAGAAAAACGTGTATTAATGTCATAGCACAGGCTTCACCCAGACCCATGTTCTGAATACTGTACAAGTCAGCATTGAATGACAGACATAATCACAACATTTCACTGATACAGAATATCATTTTTATTCTAAGTATTACAGTATTTGAGTTGTATTTGAAATATATCAGTTTTAAGACAAATAAATAACATGGTATATACATGTCTACACATGAGGCAGGTGAGTTGACATGAAGTTTGGGTTCAGATATCTGCTTGTATGTTTTCACGTCATGTGGAACTGTTTTATGTCAAAAGTCCTGGAATGACGTATTTTAAGTCAATCCGTCACTGATACGAAGGGATGAAGTCGAGTATAAATGACTAAAAGTCACATTAACCAAGAAGCAGAACAAAGAAAAAATTAATTCCCTTTTTTCATTTTGATCCATGCGTTAAAATATCAGCACACTATTCTATGGCAATTGTAATATTTCTTGTAAATGAACATTTTGTTCATATGTGGTATTAATTTTTTTAGAAGTTAAATGCTATTATTTTACTTTTGTGCACAACTGTTACCATGGAGATTTCCCTGTTTGTCTCCCTAGTAAAAGGTGAATTTTCTTTTGTTAGGTATTTCAAAAAACCAGATGATTTAATAAATCTTAGGAAAATATATAAACAGTGATTAGGCAACCCAGACATCCATTATAGATGTGTATATGTCTGGGCCATGTATGAATGTACGTCTAGCATGAATGTGCCGCCCACCTGGGGGAACGTATGGCTCCTAATGGCTCACATTGTCACCCAATTACATCTGTACATTCATCAGGAAGAAAAGATAAGATAAGACCTGTTATAAATGGTCATACCCACACAGAGTTTGATATATGGCCTGTCTGTATATTGCTACAAATCATGAAAATAAGCAATGTATGAAACGTCATTAATCAAGATAACCTTGTGACAAGTCAGACGAACATTGAGCCACTGGTCTGTATGTTGTACACTATAGGGTCATGGAACAGTTAAAGCACATGTGTGGATGTGTCTTGGAACACTTTCATGCACTCAATAAGACCTGATTTTTGTGTTTGATGTTGCTTTGTTTGCTGAATAGCTTTGTTGAAATATTCAGAACTATTTCATTCAGATTGATAAAAGGCCACAATACACCAATTATTTTATATTCATACATATTTTTTTAAAATTTTGAAGTGGGAGGCATTTTGTTATATATTATTTTTCTTAACTACCCATGGATGCAATTTACATAATCTTGATTGTTTGGTACCGGGTAGTACTACATATTGGTGTCTTTCATCAATGAAGAAAGAAGTAAACACGCACACTACGAAGCAATTTTCTTCATCTGCAGGTGCTTGTGAACAATATAAGGATGACAGCGAGGTGTTTTGTCATGAGACAGACAGGAATTAAAATCTAATAATTAATATCCAGGTACTGATTGACTGAATTCTAGTGGGCTATACAGAATAATTTTGATTACCAAGTTGATCCTGAGTAAAAGCAGTTACTTTTGTTAAAAGAGTGCAATTCTTGTCACATTAGTTTGATATCATATTTATTGCAACCCATCCCGCCCTACAATCTGTATAGTTGTTTGATATCATGTTCATTGCAACCCATCCCGTCTTACAATCTGTATAGTAGTTGGATATCATATTTATTGCATCCAATCCCGCCCTACAATCTGTATAGTTGTTTGATATCATGTTCATTGCAACCCATCCCATCCTACAATCTGTATAGTAGTTGGATATCATATTTATTGCATCCCATCCCGCCCTACAATCTGTATAGCAGTTTGATACGTTCATTGCAACCCATCCCGTCCTACCATCTATAGTAGTTTGATAATATGTTCATTGCAACCCATCCCGTCCTACAATCTGTTTAGTAGGTTGATATCACTGTCTTTGCAACTCCACTCCAGCATATAAATTATATACTAGAATCATAACAATCACACCCTGTCCTACATTCTGTACAGTAGGGTGGTATAACAATGGGCTGTGTATTGGCAAAATATTTGTATTGCGATATATTGGGAGCTAATTTTCCCATTTTCTACTCACTACAGTAACTGTTTCTCACTATGGTCAGTCGTTGCCATTTTGTAGTCATGTATGGATACAGGGGAGATAACAAAAGTCACTTCCTCACTTCCTCAAGTCATAATAACCACACCCTGTCCTACAGTCTATAAAGTAGGGCAATATTAAAGTCATAATAACTACACCTTCGTTGTCCTACAATCTATACAGTAGGGCGATATTAAAGTCCTATAACCACACCCTGTCCTAAAATCTATACAGTAGGGCGATATTAAAGTCATAATAACCACACCCTGTCCTACAGTCTATATAGTAGGGCGATATTAAAGTCATAATAACCACACCCTGTCCTACAGTCTATACAGTAGGGCGATATTAGTCATAATAACCACACCTTGTCCTACAGTCTATATAGTAGGGCGATATTAAAGTCATAATAACCACACCCTGTCCTACAGTCTATATAGTAGGGCGATATTAGTCATAATAACCACACCTTGTCCTACAATCTGTATAGTAGGGCGATATTTGTCATAATAACCACACCTTGTCCTACAATCTATAGTAGAGCGATATTTGTCATAATAACCACACCTTGTCCTTCGATCTGTATAGTAGGGCGATATTAGTCATAATAACCACACCTTGTCCTACAATCTGTATAGTAGGGTGATATTTGTCATTATAACCACACCTTGGCCTACAACCTGTATGGTAGGGCGATATTAAAGTCATAATAACCACACCCTGTCCTACAGTCTATACAGTAGGGCGATATTAGTCATAATAACCACACCTTGTCCTACAATCTGTATGGTAGGGCGATATTTGTCATAATAACCACACCTTGTCCTACAATCTGTATAGTAGGGCGATATTAGTCATAATAACCACACCTTGTCCTACAATCTGTATAGTAGGGTGATATTTGTCATAATAATCACACCTTGTCCTACGATCTGTATAGTAGGGCGATATTAGTCATAATAACCACACCTTGTCCTACAATCTGTATAGTAGGGCGATATTAGTCATAATAACCACACCTTGTCCTACAATCTGTATAGTAGGGCGATATTAGTCATAATAACCACACCTTGTCCTACAATCTGTATGGTAGGGCGATATTTGTCATAATAACCACACCTTGTCCTACAATCTGTATAGTAGGGCGATATTAGTCATAATAACCACACCTTGTCCTACAATCTGTAAAGTAGGGTGATATTTGTCATAATAATCACACCTTGTCCTACGATCTGTATAGTAGGGCGATATTAGTCATAATAACCACACCTTGTCCTACAATTTGTATAGTAGGGCGATATTTGTCATTATAACCACACCTTGGCCTACAACCTGTATAGTAGGGCGATATTTGTCATAATAACCACACCTTGTCCTACAATCTGTATAGTAGGGCGATATTTGTCATAATAACCACACCTTGTCCTACAATCTGTATAGTAGGGCGATATTTGTCATAATAATCACACCTTGTCCTACGATCTGTATAGTAGGGCGATATTAGTCATAATAACCACACCTTGTCCTACAATCTGTATAGTAGGGCGATATTTGTCATTATAACCACACCTTGGCCTACAACCTGTATAGTAGGGCGATATTTGTCATAATAACCACACCTTGTCCTACAATCTGTATAGTAGGGCGATATTTGTCATAATAACCACACCTTGTCCTACAATCTGTATAGTAGGGCGATATTTGTCATAATAACCACACCTTGGCCTACAACCTGTATAGTAGGGCGATATTTGTCATAATAACCACACCTTGTCCTACAATCTGTATAGTAGGGCGATATTTGTCATTATAACCACACCTTGGCCTACAACCTGTATAGTAGGGCGATATTAGTCAAAATAACCACACCCTGTCCTACAGTGTATATAGTAGGGCGATACAGCAGTAGAAACATTTTTAGTCCACTAGTCCTTATAATGATAACATATAACAAAACCCTTAAACATGGCAAATTTCTACTAGTCCTTATGATACCTTAACCATTGGGCAGTTTTGCAAGGACTACAAAACAAGTGCCAATTTGTAACGCTGGTGATATTAGTCATAATAACCACACCTAGACCTACAATCTTTACAGCGGGACAATATTAGTCATAATAACCACACTTTGCCCAACAATCTATATAGTAGTGCAATATTAGTCAAAATAACCACACCTTGTCCTTCAATCTATACAGTTGGGCGATATTAGTCATAATAACCACAATCTATTCTCAAGGTTGATAATCCATAACAACGACATTTCAGATCATAACAGTTAGGAATCTATGAACTGTATCTCTACGTGTATGTCATTTTCATGAGGAATTCACTTCACTGTTTAATAGATTTGAAGTTACAGCCAAGTTTGTTACTCATTTCAAGTGATTTTACAATTTTACACTGAAATGTTTCATTACATCAATACCAGGTGCAGTTGCCATATATCCCATTCTTCAATTCATGAGCTCAGGAATTTTCTTTGTTGTGGCCCATCTGTGAAACCTTGATAACAGCCGGTGGAGTTAGGGGCGTGTCCCGGATGACTCCTGTCAGTGAGAGAGTCTGGCAGTTCCTTAAACCTTGGAGATCCTTGAGCAGGTTCCACCTTGAATTTCTTCTTCCACAACAGGAGCCCTAGGATGACTGCAGCAGCCAGGAGGATGGCACAGGTCACACCAGCAATGATGGGGACAGGGCTGGACTCCCCAGCTTCTCCTGGTCTGTGGGTGGAAGGGTTCCTTTGGTTACCTCCAGTGGTTGTTTGGTTTTCTTGATGGATGCTTGAGTTTGTGGAAACTTGAGGAGAAGGATGTGTCTGGAGAGTTTTACTGACAGGAAGGTTGCTGCTGATTTCATTTGGATTCGATGTTGGAAACGATGTTGGAATCGTCCTTGCAGTAGTGGAGAGAATTGATGTCTGGACACCTGTTGTGGCCCCTGGAGTTGTAGTGGCCAATGTTGTAGAAGCTGTTGATGTTGATGTAGTACTTGATGATGAAGTGGTAGTCACACATTCAGTTTCTAGGTCCAGTGCTATGTCCCCCAGCTTCTGACCTGCGTGGTTCCGTGACCTACAGGAAGGCCCTCCTCCCCGTTGAGTCTGCAGGTACCGGGCCAGCCACAGCTGGCCACACACACACTCCCAGTTAGCATTGTCATCCAGCTTCAACAAGGTAGTCATGTTGGTCAGGGCAGACATTGACTTGGGCAAACATGTTAGCTTTGTTGATTCGAGATTTAGCTCGGAGATTACGCTACCAGTGAAAGCACCAGGTTCAATCTGAGAAATTGGGTTGTTTTTCAGATCTACCAATGTAATTGTCATTCCAACAAAATCTCCGCCTTTCACGGTGGAGATCTTGTTATTTTCAAGTTTAAGATTTTTTGACTGGACCTTTGGAATAGATGTAAGTTCATTTGAGGACAGGTCAAGTTGGTCCAAAGTCAGACTTGTAGCAAATGTTGTAAGCTTGTTTGAGTTTAGAGTTAGAGTTTTCAATTTTATTGTCTTTTCAAAATATGCATCTGGAAGAGATGATATTTGGTTATTTTGAAGGTTTATGCTCTGTACAGAAGTCAGTAAGTCGAATGTGTTGGCTTCAATTGTTGTTATTCTGTTATAACTAAGATCCAAAGACTGCAGTCTTCCCAACCCAGAGAAGCTTCTCTGTTTTAAAGTTGTGATACGATTCAACTGCAGGTTAAGATGGATGAGGGACGTGAGATCCCCAAGAGCATCATCAGGGAGCACAGCTACTGTGCTCCTTGTTATCTTCAGAGATTCCAGCTTTCTCAGGTTTTGAAATGTGTTTCGGTCATATGTGCTGAACTTGTTTGATATGAGCTCCAGGTCTGTCATGTTCACATTGTCCTGGAATGGGGAGCCCCTCAACATGATGATATTGCAGTTGTTTATAATCAGAGTCTGGAGATTTGTCAGATGCCCTAGTTTAGCTTTTGTCATCATCCCATCTTTGAATGCACCACATGGAGTGTTCACCATTGTGAGACAAGTCAGAGTTGCAGGGAGATCAGTTGGACATTTATTTTCTGGGAGACAGATCTTTGCTGGGTCACATTTCCCAACACTCAGCAATGTCAGAACAGGAAACATAAATGTCACTATTGTGGAAGCCATTGTCACCACCAACATCGTAAACGTTTCAAATGTATTGTCAGATTATTGAGTGTGGTCACTTACCCATGGTGTTATGAGATTAAGACTCCAGCATCCACACGAAGATAGCTAGGCTCCCAAGAGAACAAGATGGTTCAAGATCTACCGTGGTTGATGGCAATATCAACTCTGTTGTCACCAAGATTTCTTTAACGAACAGTTGAAATTGGTTGTGAATGCCTTATCTCTACATAATTGTCACTGCAAGGGCACCGCTTGACATCCACAAACCGGCTCACTGGCGGACTTCTGATGGTGTCGGCACCTTCCCACCAACTTAGACTAAATCATGTTTCTTGTAACGCTTTTTCAAGTGAACGCACACTTAATGTGTGATAGAAATTCTAAATTAAAAATTCCTAAGCGTAACTCCTTTTGATGTAATTGTTTAGTCCGCTGTGGTATTTACTTTCTCTATTGATTTTGTTAAAGTTTAATATACATTAGACTTGATCAATACCTTGACCCTTAGGTCTGTAGGCTCATTAATGTCTTATCATGACAAGCAGTCACACACTATGATTTATTGCATCCTCTAAAGTTTATGTCAAAATATTAAGGGTTATTTATGGTAGACACATTGTCTTACAAATTTCCAGATGTCGAGAAGATAAAACAAATATCCAATAGGCAATTTATCAGAAGCTCTGTAAAGTGTATGTTAACACTGTATTAACTGACTTGCATGGTTTGTATGGGTAATTTGGGTCCAATTTTACAAAGAAATTGTTTCGATAGATCCATCGAAGCTTCCACTGTTGACAATGATGTACTGCAGTAGTACAAGTGTGGTCGTATCATGAAATTAGGATATGAAATGTTATTAAACTACTGTTATGAGTCATTTCAGGGTAGGCTTTATTTCAGTACAGTTCACATCAATTACATATTACATATCACATAGGGGCCTTGGGGTTAAAGCATTTGCGGGTTTAATTCCTCATATGGGTACAATATGTGATATTGCTGGAATATTTTAAAAGTGTACTAAAACCCAGCACATTCGCACACTATATTCACATGCACAAAAATATCTTCAGTTACATAATATGGCGTCAAATGTGTTCTTTTCTTTTCTATTTTTTTGTAATTTATACTTAACACATAAATTTGCTATGACACTTAAACTGCTGCATCTTGTTAAAAGTAGTAGATTGTCACAGCTGGTTGGCTTGAGTCCTGGAGTGATTTTGTTGATCGATATACACTGACTTTTTTATTCACTTTAAGAAAAGAATAAAGGATAAACATATAACTAACACATAACAGTTAAAAGGAAAAAATACAACTGTGGATACATTTACAAACTGACAACCAACCTGCATGTCTTGAAACTCTGATAACGAAATACGTATTGGATGGTTCCAAGCACTTCAGCTCATCAAGGTTTCTGGGTATGTATAATCCAAAATGACATGGAGCGCTTTTGAAAAACAAATTAGTCTTCCCAGACAGAATTGATGTCTATTTTGGAACATTTTGAAGTCAAAGAGTGTCCCCTAACCACTGAGGCATCTTAAACGAGGAGCAGTCTGTGTCAGCAGGTTCTGGTTATTCCTGCCATGAGGACTGTCAGAATGGGGACACTTTGTTCCTGTTCTTGTTTTTGTTCTTGTACACAATGCAAGTTGTGGCAGTGCCTGCCAACAGCAGCACACCACATGCCACACCTGCAATGATGGGTATGAGAGAGGTGTCATCGGTCAGCATCTGTGTTGCACTGATGGCAGTGGTGGTAGCCTTCACTTTGGGAAGAGGTTTTGATGTGGTTTTTGTTGTTGGTATTCTTGTTGTAGTTGTAATTGTTGTTAAAGGTGTTGTGGTGGTTGTAGTAGATGTGGTTGTAGTTGTAGTAGGAGTTGTTGTGGTAGTTGGAGTTGTTGTGGTGGTTGGAGTTGTTGTGGTGGTTGGAGTTGTTGTAGTTGTTGTGGTGGTGGTGGTGGTGGTGGTGGTTGGAGTTGTTGTTGTTGTTGTTGTGGTTGTTGTGGTTGAAGTAGTAGGAGTGGTAGTTGTTGTAGTGGTAGTGGTTGTTGTTGTCGTGGTAGTAGTTGTAGTTGTCATGCATTCAATCTCCAGATCAGGTGTGGATTCTGACAATTTTCTTCCCATGTACATAATAGGACTCATACAGGTAGGCCCGTCCGATACCCTGCGTGAGTTGAGGTAGCGCGCCAACCATAGCTGGCTACACACACACTGCCAGTTGTCATGGTGATCCAACTTCAGTGTGTGCACTGATGCCAACATGCCCGACATGGACTCTGGCAAAGAGCTGAGCTGGTTTTCTCCCAGATCCAGCTCCGAGATGTGGCTCCCAGCAAAGGCACCGTCCTCCACGTTTCTGATTGAGTTGTTTCTCAGGTTGAGAGTCTTTACAGTTAAACCACCGAAATCACCTGCAGCAACTGATGTGATCTTGTTATTTTGAAAGTTGAGTGTTCCAGGAGCAGATCGACAGGTCTTAAAGTTCGGAACAGATGTAAGCATGTTTTGAGATATGTCCAGAGTGTCAATGGCAGTTCCTGTGAAGGCATCTGTTGCCACAGAGGATATCTTGTTAGAGGTCATGTCCAATGTCTTCAGGTTCCCTAGGTTGGAAAACAGAGATGTAGGGATTGCAGTGAGTTGGTTGTGTGGAAGTTTTATGGTTTGGACTGATTGTAGAGGTTGGAAGGACTTGCTGCCAACAGTAGTGATCACGTTATATGTCATGTCTATTGTCTCAAGACTGGACAAGCCAGCAAATGCTGCCTCTGATATGTCTGTGATCTTGTTGGCCATTATGTTGAGTGTCTTCAGAGATGACAGCGGAGAGAAGCCATTGTCAGGAAGAGTTACAATATTACTTCTCATCATGTTTAGTTCCTCCAGCTTTGTTAGACCTTGGAACGTTGTTGCCCCAAAAGTATTGAAGTTGTTCATCATGAGATTGAGATGTGTCAGTTGGGTGTTGCTCGCAAAGACAGCACCCCAGAACTTCTGGATGTTGTACCGATTGATGGTGAGAGACTCCAGTTTGGCCATTCTGCTGATGTATCTTGACATCATCATTGACTCCATTGGGGGACACTTGCCATTCATCAACACCAGGGTTTTCACACTTGGGGGCAGGGAATTTGGACAGATCTGCTGACACACAAAATTTTCTGGTTGTCCACTTTGCCCAATGTCACATTTCATACAGGGAGGTGGACTGCACGAACTGCTTCCGCCAATAGCACACAGGAGAAGCATTGCTGGGGCAGTGATGTACTCCATTCTCACATGCAGGTTTCCTTAAAATTGTCAAGTAGCTGAATTTGAAGGACTTCAGTATTTGGCTACAGGAAAGCCAGGTGAAGGTGGTTCCAATACTGTATCAGCTAAAGAACTGTATCAGCTAAAGAACAGTCTTGTGAGTCGTGGATAAAGTGATTAACCTCTCAGCAGAACACAGTCGATTTCTTCGAATGTCATCTGTCACTTGTGGAGTAAAATGTGTGCTTGACGCATTCAAGAACTACACAAAAGTCACTTTTGACAACGATAATGGTATCCCTTCTCTCAAGCGTCAGTTCATGTTATCGTTAACACTGGAAGTTTGCAAATCTCTGCACAAGACTTTGTAATGTAATGACGCAGTTTCAAGTCCACAGATTTATTTTGGGCACGTTATGTTGTCATCATTTGATTTGCTATTGATGAATTATTATTTTATGAGTTTAGATTGGATTAAGGATTCAGATCCAGCCACATGAATGTTTCGCAATGGACGTGTTTGGCTGCTATTTATGGAAAGTAAGCCTTTGCTACTTATCATAATGGAATCAGACATTAATAATTCTTAAGTTGTTAAGAGCGGTGATAAATGAGAGTGACAGCCATGATGGTATAAACCTTTCCTTGATGTAGGTAATATGTCAAGATTACGGAAATAATATGAGCTCCAAACCCTAATTCCCTATCAATATGTGGTACCGGACCTAACCGGGTAAAATGTACCTTTGCTTGTCCCTGTATTGCTAATCTTTGCTACTAATGTTCACTGATTGTTATTATAAGCTTCTTTCAAAATTAGGGGTGCGGTGTGGTCCATAGTGCTGTCATTGGATGTGTTTGAGGCATTAGAATTGAAAGTTTAACAGGATATATTAAATCGTAAAAGATGTTTTAAGAACCTTTCCAAAAGCTGCATGAACACTGAAGTCAAAACCACAATAATGACCATAAGGAATGTTCTTTGAAGGATTGCCATCATCATGCAACTTTGCCTTTGTAGACGTTTAGGTCGTTTCCAAATTTGACCCATCAGTGACAAAAATTATGTCCAATGCAATCCCCTTTATGACTTGTACCATATTTTCCCATGTTTGTTTTTCACCTGAACAATTGACTTCCCTTTGCATGTGTTTGTGTCAGGTGCCACTCATGGGGCAGGATATGCTCACCTTTTCATGAAAACACATGCAAATGAAGAAGCCTGAGTCATACAATGGACTCTGCATTTAGCAGAGATATTTTATGATTGTTGTTGGGTTTTGACTTCTATTTGAAAAGAATGTTACAAAACTACACCTGCTGGGCCAAATGTTACATGGCTGTTTGATTTTTATAAGTTCTGTTTGTTGCCTTGCTGTCTCCCACACAAATACCTACTGGCACATGATGACAACCGTTCTTGTGAGAGATATTTGTGAGACACGTTTACTTTTTATGTTCTTTTTGTTGTCCCTGTCTGTGTTTTGCAACATAACGACATATGTAACAGGATGACAACTTGATGGATTGCAGGTTTGAGTTCTGTATACAATTTCTTGTGTCCATCACATGTCGACTGTTTCCTGTTGAAGGAGGGGTATCCGAGAGGCTTTATCAGAGTTGTTAATAGTTTCTGAGGGGTGGTCGGGTAGCCTGGTGGTTAAAGTGTTCCATCGACACGCCGAAGACCCGGGTTTGATTCCTGACATGGGTACAATGTGTGAAGCCCATTTCTGGTGTACCCCGCCATGATATTGCTGGAATATTGCTAAAAGCGGCGTAAAACCATACTCACTCACTAATAGGTTCTGACTTCACGACGAACATGTAAACTGGAACAGTTATTACTTACTTGTGAGCAAGGGACTATTTTGTGACTTCTCCACCTTTTGCTAGTGATCTGACTCATTGAATTAGTCTGAAGACGAAAAGAAAGTCGCATCGTCCTCTTTCAGCAAAACTGATGTCCCTACTGGACTAAATTTAGTAAGATGGTGAACCCGATCAGACACACGTGATTGATAATAATTACCTTCATACAAGACACATGATTTACTATAAGTACCATAAAACAAAGGACTGCCTCCGTTGTCTTGAGGTAGAGTGGAAGGTCTGGAGTTCAATCCCCAGCTGCATGATACCAAAAGTGAGTGAGTGAGTTGGGTTTAATGCCGCTTCTAACAGTATTCCAGTTATATCACGGCATGTCAGCTTAATGTGGCTGGAAAGCCCGAAGTGACGCAGGTCTCAGGGGTTTACCACTTTGGTGAAACCCATGATCATGGGTATGGTGCTGACAAACCTAGAAACATATTTGGGCGAACCGGGATTCGAACCCACAATCATAGGTTTCTGGCGTGCCCAAGGGACACAACTCTGCACAGCGAATCGCGGCACCTTAGACCTGTGCCCCCCTCATACCAAAAGACATTAAAATACAAGACACCCATGGTTTAATAGTTATTACCTAAATACAAGACACCCATGGTTTAATAGTTACTACCTAAATACAAGACACCCATGGTTTAATAGTTACTGCCTAAATACAAGACACCCATGGTTTAATAGTTATTGCCTAAATACAAGACACCCATGGTTTAATAGTTACTACCTAAATACAAGACACCCATGGTTTAATAGTTACTACCTAAATACTATTTACTCTTGTTATATAGATTGGTATCATCAGGATATGGCTGAAATATTGCCGATGTGCCATTAAATCTAATCACCATTCTATATTCTGAGAGGGGGCCTTGGATTATATTGATTTTTATCCAAAATAAAACAAATTGTACAGGAGTAACTCTTTCAAAATATATTTATGCTTCAGAGTGCTGGAAAAAAATAGAAATTGTCCACCCAAAAAAAAATATTTTTTTGCAAGATGTTTTTTATTTTGTCTTTATTTCGACTCATAGTTTTAATTACAAAAATATCTGGTTTTGCAGTTGCAGCAAAAAACAATATCTAGTCTTCTTACAAAATCACAGACCCTTGTGGATAGCTGCTAACAATATCAATCATTTTTTAGTTTTTTGTTTGGTCCAGACTCAACTATGCACGGGCTACCATCATATAGCTGCAATGTTGCTGAATGCTGAGTTAAACAACAAACAGACCAACACACCCTTTTGAGTTATTCTGCTGATTTTATGATTGCTTCCGGAAGTGTCATCACTGGATATGAATCAGAACAAATGAAATTTCACTGGATTTACAGTCTTTATGTACAAACTTCAAATACAGGTTCTCTCCAATACATGAAGACTATAGTCATGTAACCGTATATGTCAGAACATGGAGGGTGCACATGGAACAGCTTACTCCAAATTCTGGGATAGCTAGCAGTTCTTATTCAAGAGGCAAACTTATAACCTCAAGGACGGTTTGATTACACACATTCAACCAGTAGGCTACCATCACAATTCGGTGTCAGTAAATTCTTCCAGGGCAGTTTTTGTTTCTGAAAATTCAAATGCTTGGTTCTGGAATTCTACAATCGGTCTTCCAAGAACATGGATGGGGCTGTTCTGTTTGCTACTATGTCCCCCTAGGGTTTCCACCCCCACCACCATAGAGGGCAGTTCTACACTGGTCATGCTGCACATGCACTGGATGTCCGTATCCGTGTCATTGTCAAAGTCCGTCAGATCCACGTATCCCCGCACCTGTTGGCAACATTGTTGGCCTTGAGAGCACGTCCCAGTGATGTGCCTCTCCCTGGTTATCCCTGTTGGAATGGGATGGGCATCATGATGTTGACGAGGACCGACATTCAATGGTTTCTCCCTCATTTGAGATTTTATGCTTCGATATCTATGGATGTCACTAAATCCACTTGATTTTCTATCATTGGGTAAATGATGACGATGAATCTGAGCCTCGGTTTCAACTTGTGATGAGTCTGTGGATTGGCTCAACTCCAAGTTTGAAATTGTCTCGTGTGACTTGTCAAGATTTTCGTTCCTGCGAAATTGGTGCGAAATAAATGAAGTATCTAACTGTGGGGAGAGGTCAAGGCCACTAGCTGTTTCCAAACTCCTATCTCGGCTCAGGGACCTGTCTGCTAGTGAATAGTCACCTGATATATTGTCCTCTCCATTCAAGGAAATAGTGCGTGTGATGTTTTCCCTGGAATATGATTGGTTGAGATGGCTGCTGCGTGATACAGAGTTGTATTCTCCTGCTGGCTTCACCTGGTACAGCTGCACACTCTCACGCTTCTTGGATTTGCTGCTTGAATCAGGATCATTTGTCAGTTTCTTGTAAATGGAAAACATCACCAGGTTTAACACAACCAGGATGACCAG
Organism: Haliotis rufescens; assembly: GCF_023055435.1. Classification (NCBI taxonomy): domain Eukaryota; kingdom Metazoa; phylum Mollusca; class Gastropoda; order Lepetellida; family Haliotidae; genus Haliotis; species Haliotis rufescens. The sequence continues at coordinate 20,979,227 of NW_025963779.1, forward strand.
AATTGAACCAATCACAGCCGTTGTTACAATCTGTGCCTGTGTCATATTGACAGGTGTTGTCATGGTGACATTTACAACATGGTTTTCCATTCTAAAACTGTTGCTGAAGAATGAAAAAGTTTTGAAAATATTTACGACTTTTTAGATCAATGTAATTGAACCAGCTTATCATTGCTTATTAAAAGCAAACTCTAGAATACCACACGATACTGAACTGATGAAAATATTTATATATAAGTTAGGTGCCTCTTGATAGCTTAATCATGCCATTGGTTGAATAAAGATTCTCAAGCTTTTCATAGTGAGGTCATGGCATGGCTTGGTAACAGTCCATACAGGGTAATGTCCCTTTGGTCTCCCGATGACAGCTTTTCAACTTGGTCCAAGAGACTTTGGAATGTATTTTTTACTGGTCAATGAATGTTTTTGATTCAGATCAGGTCGTTCAGTACATTCATCTGAAGAGTCCTGGCACCTAAAATAAAAAATCATCAGTGAGATACAACATTTCATTGCATTATTTTCTGTTTGATATGATTTTAAAGCCACTAAAAGCATATTTTCATTCTTAAAGGGGCTTCTCTTTACCTTCAAGTATAAAATTGTCATAGCAAACAAATAAATATATAAATAAATGCAAATTTGATCTGTTCCACAATCCATGATACCGGACTCATGACTCCAATGTAAGAAAAACACTTTTTTTTTAAAAGGTAAGAAAATTATGGCATATGAATGTCAAATACACAAGTAATTCATCCAACCATGTTGCTATTATGAGGTTTGTTGAAGTTAGAATAAGATTTTTAAGTTTTCTTGCAAGAGAATAAATAACAGTGTTGATTTATCAGCATTGTATTTTTAATATTTGAAATATCATCCTCTTTTCCTCAAAAGATTTATCACTCACTGACTGAAAAACAGTTAGGAGGCTGACACATATCCTTTTATCTTTATCGAACATTTGTTGTTTATGTGCAGTTTGAATGACTGGATGAAGAAACACCTCGTGACACACATCAATCATTGCTCATGAAATGTACATTCCATCCACGTACCATTAAATTTCCTTGCTCATATCTTCATTGATTTCTTTCCCACTTTGATAAACACTGCCTGTTGCTGCCCTGTGTGTTGTGTTCAAAGATAGGGAATATATTACATCCACAAGCTATGAGAGTGGAGTCTATTAAGTCCAGATTTATATGCCGATTATGAGTGGGTTTTGGCTCTAGTAGTGTCCCTCTTCAAAGAGCCCAGTGATGAGTCATATGTAAGGTCTTTATGTATAATGTGAGGAATGGAGATATTATTTACCTGGTTGTGAATCACATTTCAATGGTTGCGTGTCATTTAGCAGGTGCTCCGAGGGAGGAGAAAGGAAGAGCCCACAAGAACTGTGAGAGAAGAATGTAGCTTGGTTTACTTAGTGTTGGAATGATCATAGAGCATGTCTTTAGGCTTGTATCTTGATGTGAGCTTGACATGACTCGTACCTACCCTGGGGGTCAAAGGGTAAACTTTGGATGTAATTAAGCTGTTTATGTGCTTGTCTCTGCCGTTATGATCTCTTTAAGTGTATTCAATCCAACACTGTGCAGTTGGTGAAGCCTGTCATGACATTGATGTTCATTTTGCATTGTTCCTTTGTCTGTATCAGAAATGACATGTGTATGGGGTAGGGAGAGAGATGTTTATGTAAAACATAGCGTTTGATCTATGTCTGTGTGTGTCACTATACACTGATGGAATGTTGAGGTTTGATGTGAATGTATCCATGCATTGCTTCTCCTGCTAAACATCAGCACAATCACCTCACTTCATGTTTACCAATATCTTTGAGTGTACATTATTAGAGGCAATTTGTCAAAGTATTTCAAAATCATAATGTGAAATACTGTAACGGTAATTTTGCTTAAAACAATTGCCACTCAGGATTTTTGATGATTTTATCAACTCTTTATAGGACATTCTACTCTATCGTAACCAATTTGTTTGTAAATCTCTGAGATGTTTTGTATGAAATTTAGTCAGTGCCCTAGTGAATGAAGTGATCTGAAACTCATTTGATAGATTTCTCAAATCCATGTTACATCTAATCTCAAGCTCCTGTGGAAGACAGTTCAGATACTATAGTCCTGCTATAAACATCCAAGTGATGGACACTTGTCATCATACACATCCTGACTGCATGTGCATCACATGTACCCTGCTTCTGCCTGTGTTTCTATGCTGCTGTGTCCCTGTGCACTGGTGCATGTTCAGCTAGATGGGTTCAGCTGTGTAGGGTGCTACAGTTCAGGGTGTTACAGGTCAGGGTGTCAGGGTGTCATTGCTCAGGGTGTCACTGGTCAGGGTATCAGGGTAGCAGTGTGTCACTGGTCAGGGTATCAGGGTAGCAGTGTGCCACTGGTCAGGGTATCAGGGTGTCACTGGTCAGGGTGTCACTGGTCAGGGTGTCACTGGTCAAGGTATCAGGGTGTCACTGGTCAGGGTATCAGGGTGTCACTGGTCAGGGTATCAGGGTGTCATTGATCAGGGTGTCACTGGTCAGGGTACCCGGGTGTCACTGGTCAGGGTACCCAGGTGTCACTGGTCAGGGTGTCACTGGTCAGGGTATCAGGGTGTCAGTGGTCAGGGTGTCACTGGTCAAGGTATCAGGGTGTCACTGGTCAGGGTGTCCGGGTGTCACTGGTCAGTATCAGGGTGTCAGGGTGTTACTGGTCAGGGTGTCACTGGTCAGGGTATCAGGGTGCCACTGGTCAGGGTACCCGGGTGTCACTGGTCAGGGTATCAAGGTGTCACTGGTCAGGGTATCAGGGTGTCACTGGTCAGGGTATCAGGGTATCACTGGTCAGGGTGTCCGGGTGTCACTGGTCAGAGTATCAGGGTGTCACTAATCAGGGTGTCACTGGTCAGGGTATCAGTGTGTCATTGGTCAGGGTGTCACTGAGTGACCACTCTCACCTGGCTGTGTGTTAAAGCCCATTTACTCTCTCGCTGTGTATTGGGTTGACACAGTCAGTTGGTAGGTACTTGTCATGTAATGTGTTGCTCCTTCAGTGTGATGTCAGACTCACGTTGAGTTCACCACAAAAGATACCCTGTACCTAGGAACACTGAGCCAGGTATGTGTGTCGAGGCAAGGAGTCTGGCAGGTATATGTCATGCATTGGAAATATGTGTCTTGTACTAGTCATGTGTGGAGCTTGCCTTTGATGTGCCATGCCCCTCCAGTGTGCGGGTCGCCCGAAGACAGGCCTTGCATCAGGAGGCAGGCAGCTACTGTTTGGTGCACTGATCCTGATGCTGCTGCTGCACAGGGATAATGTCCCTCTGTCACAGGTTAAATTACTTCTACCACTGTCTTAAGCTGGAGCTGGGCAGTCTGTAGACCTACATTTAGTTTCTGAAATCTTATATTACACAATATCCTTCTTGACTCTAAAAATTTAAAAAAATTCCCTATGCTGATGTGGAATAGAGCTAGCTTGAGCTGGCTAGACTTGCGTTGTATGCGTTTCTAGATTTATTTATTTTTCATAAATAAATATATTCCACGGTCATGGTTCAGGACTAGGCAGTCTGTACCGACAACTTTTTTTATCCAGCTGAGCACGACTCTCAGCATCATGTTCGGTACATTTATTGTTTTGAAAAATGATTAGCTGAGTTTACAAGATCAAACTGAATGTTACTAGACTTCCACATTTATTCAACCACATGGTAGTTAACTAGTTAACAAGGTGCCACTAGAAATTGTGAAGTGAAAGTTGTTCAAGTGGTTACCTGGAGGGAATGTTGTGGGTAAGTCAAGTAAAGTTTGGGATTAAGAAGTCTATCATGTGGGAAACCTGATGACATTAGATATATTTTAGAGATAGCCATACCATCTTTGTCACCGAAACTAAATTACACTTCCATTTCTTGGACACACCTTTAATGTAAAGTTAAAAAAGGTTGATTTTGAATTCAGAAAGAAGAATATAAAATCTCAAAAAACACTTCTGTATATGCCAAGTACTTTCTCTCCTTTGTGGAGTTTGTCAATGCACAACTGTTACACTGATTATGTAGAAGATAAGATAAAATATCATTTATTGCAGAAACATTCCAATTACAAGACAGTCGCAGTTTTTTTAAAATGACAAAACATGATTCATATATACATATATACAGACATACATACATTCCTGTAGACACTAAAACCAATCAATATTAAATATTTGATGATATTGTATATAAAATGTCATCGGTTGTTTAAGGTCAAGGGGTATTTATTGTTTAAAATGATAAACATGGAAACGAATGCAATTGATATTGATGGCTTCATTATCCACGGGGCAATTACTGACTTTTCTGATTTGGAAAGTCAACAATTAGTGTAACATTTAGCATCACATTGTGAAAACTAGACACTCTGTGACCCTAACAATGAACTCCTTTCTCCTCCTGACATTCTGCAGTGTCACCAGGAATATACTGGTGAAGTGATCAATTATGTCTCATGAACCTCCAACTTATTTAAACCTGTCATCATTCATCTTTGTGATGTATTGCTGCCGTTATGTCTTCAAGGGATGGTCGAAGAGCAGGGTAATCCTTAAGCAAAGTATTATTCTGTATCGTTCCTATGTGAGACGCATTCCATGGCAAATCTGACTCTCTGTTTCCTGGTGTGTCAGCTTGCGGAACAAGCAACTACCGTATTCGACGAAATAAGCGCCCTGCTCTAATAAGCGCCCACGCCGATATTTGCTAATATATTGGCTAGTGAACAATCCCAATTTGCACCCCTTCCGATTGATCATTTTACACAAGACTTATTTATGCACCCTTAATTATGGGCAATTAAATTCTTGAAAAATACATCAGTCGAATATAAACATTTCAGGCTGTCAGCATAAACCACGAAAGTTATCTTTTTTTCACCAAAATAATATTCTAATAAGAGCACCCTATTTCTAATTTTGAGAGCACCCTGGGCGCTTATTACGTCAAATACAGTATTGTAATTTCATTGAAGATGCCCCTACATTATGTGACATCAAACTTCTTCTTTTTTTCATTTTTTTGGGATATTTTACAGTGATATTGATTTGATTATTTGTTATATATTCATTTTATTTAGAAATTGGTGATGATAATGAACAATTCCATGATATATCATTAATAGTACTTCTGTTCATCCTGAAAACAATTATTTTCAACCATCAATTAAGTGAAATTAAATAAAATTGCTGATCCTATGCACATTGGGGTGAAAAGGGATGGAGACCCATCATATTATTACCAGGAGAATGTAATGGCCAATTAAATAAAATTACCTGTTGAATGTAATTTCCGCTCAGCTATTTGGGTTACCAGATCCAGCGTTGTTCCCTGAATACTCTGGTTGTAGCTGTATAACTGAATATCACGTGCTATTACAATAGTCGACAACACCGACTGTCTTACACGGGCACAGAGTAACAACAAGGCTTTACCTCTAAGCCGAGCACACCTTGTGAATGGCCGACTATGTGTCAAATACAAGGAGGTCTGGCTAATGGCAGGAGGGCAGCAGAGTGCACAACTCTTGTGCCTAGATCCAGCCATCAGTCCACAGCCTGTGTTTGCCCCGTCATTGTTGGCTGTGTTGACATGGTCAAGATCCGTGAATTCAGGAAGGGATTCACTGCTTTCTGTTGAAATTCGATCAGATTAAAACAATATCATTATTTTCATAGTGATATGTTGACCTAAAGTGTTACCTTTAGATGTTGTACAGGACTTTTTTATTTTTTATCATTGTCCCTGGATAATGTTTTGTCACTTTAAAATTTAAATGCTTGTTTCAATATTCGAATATTTCTCCTTGGAGGATATGGAGGGCATCAGCGACTGTTATTTGTTCTTTTTTATACTGATATTTATTCTGAAAGAAAATGGAGCGGAAATATGAATTAAGAGTTGTATTTGTTAGTTTCGAATAATGTATTTGATAATGTGTTGTGTGGTAATCAGTTGACTGTGTAGAGGTAATAATAATAATAATAATAATAATAATAATAATAGGCTATTTATATTGCGCACCACTTGGGGGCATGCTCAAATTGCTTTTATTACCCCGGTCACTTGATCAGTGTACACTCAAGAATCATTCTCATCTCCATGGGGAGTATACAACCCAAGCACAGCCTGTTAGGAGCTAGAAGGTGAACAACCACATTGCCATCTCATCCTACTGAGTATCCATTCACTGCTGTGAGACACTAGGTATGATATCTTCCATGTCATCAAAACAAAACACATTCTTTCTGATATTCACATCGTCAATCTTAATGTCATGTGATGTTATTGTTTGTCTAATTTTCTAGTTTGAAATAAAGTTTCCACCTTCATGTATGTGGTGAAGTGCTGTTGTGGTTCTGTACTGTGTGATTAACTTATTTGATTTGAGTAATTGAAGTGAGATTTATGAACAGAGTAGTGTACTGTCTATCAAGGTGATCAGATCTACAGAACTTGTGGGTTAGAATAAGAACACAATTTCCAAATGTTTGCGGTAGCTTATGTCATTGAAAGTGGAAGTCTGCGGTCATATCGTGGTGTTTGTGTAGCTGGGAGTAGCACATGGCTCCCAACAATGAACCTCCTGTTGTGTATACTTCTGGCAATCTTTTAAGTACTGTCACATGGCAATTGGGGACAGGCAATTATAAATAACCATCCTCAGAATATACACGATATTACCATTCTCATTCCAGTACACAATATTACCATCCTCAGAACATACATATTATTACCTTTCATATTCCACTACACAATATTACCATTCTCATTCCACTACACAATATTACCATTCTCAGAATATACACGATATTACCATTCTCATTCCACTACATAATATTACCATCCTCAGAATATACACGATATTGCCATTCTCATTCCAGTACACAATATTACCATTCTCATTCCACTACACAATATTACCATACACGATATTATCATTCTCATTCCAGTACACAATATTACCATTCTCATTCCATTACACAATACTACCATTCTCATTCCATTACACAATATTACCATTCTCATTCCACTACACAATATTACCATTCTCATTCCACTACACAATATTACCATCCTCAGAATATACATATTACCATTCTCATTCCACTACACAATATTACCATCCTCATTCCATTACACAATATTACCATTCTCATTCCACTACACAATATTACCATACTCAGAATATACACAATATTACCATTCTCATTCCACTACACAATATTACCATCCTCATTCCACTACACAATATTACCATTCTCATTCCACTACACAATATTACCATACTCAGAATATACACAATATTACCATTCTCATTCCACTACACAATATTACCATCCTCATTCCACTACACAATATTACCATACACGATATTATCATTCTCATTCCAGTACACAATATTATCATCCTCAGAATATGCCCGATATTACCATTCTCATTCCACTACACAATATTTCTGAAACCTGTTGTTTATTACCAACCAGTTGATATTCTGGGGATTGGGGCCTAATTATTTGTTCCCCAAAAGTCTTGTCCTGGTAAAAAAATATTTCCGCACCCACACCATCAGACACTTGCGCACAGAAGCATGTGCACACACCTACAGGCACACACATACACCTACAGGCACACACACACACATAGCCTCACATATACTCACACTCACACACATGCACAGGCACACACACAATATTCATTAATGACTCACTGAAAGTCCTGGAAACAAACTGTGTTGTGGGTAAAAAGGAAAGTCTGCCCTTTGAACCTGATGAAGCCCTCTAATCCTGCTTGTAGACATGTTAGTGCATATAAATGCACTTCTCACAGGCTTGTGTAAATGAAAATTGAGTTTCACTTAATTTTAACTGTGTTAAGCTATGTAGGCAAATGCACCTGGTAATGTTGATATAGGGCAGCCAGGTGACTGATGGAGCAGCCTGTTGACATGCTGTACGGGTTATGTATCTGTGAGTGAGTGAGTGAGTGAGTTGGGTTAAACGCCGCTTTTAACAGTATTCCACTTATATCGCGGCGTGTCAGCTTAATGTGGGAGGAAAGCCCGAAGTGATACAGGTCTCAGATGTTTACCACTTCGGTGAAACCCACGAGCACAGGTATGGTGCTGACAAACCTAGAAACATAATCTGGGCGAACCAGAATTCGAACCCCTAATCATAGGTTTCTGGCGTGCCCAAGGGACGCAACTCTGCACAGCGAATCGCGGCGCCTTAGACGACTTGGCCACCCGTGCCCCCTATGTATCTGTGACTCCGGGTCTATCTTAGCTTCAAGTACAGCACAGTCATTAATATTCACATTTCTGGTGTCCCCCGCCGTGATATTGCTGGAATATTGCAAAAAGCGGCGTAAAACCATACTCACTCACTCACTCATTAATATTCAATCCCTGACATGTTGTTTCCAAAATGTTGAAACTTAAAATAGAGTATTGAATGAATTGAAGACAATCCTTTTGTTTGCTTTTCCCTCAGCACAGAAATCACTGCATGTTGCTGAGGTAAGGTGTATCAGAACATTCATCACACTGCCTTGAGAAGCCCTTTTGCCAGTGTTTGGCATTTGTTTGGATGTTTATATTTTCAAGATCCGTAAAGATTTCAAGTGCTTGTTGCTAGGCAATGGAGATGGTGCTTGTCTATGGTATTGCATCCTGAAATATGTGCTGAGTATATGGATTGTCGCTTCTTAACAACAAATATTATTTTCCCAGTTTGCAAATTTGTTTCACTTGGAACAACACTCATTGTATTCTTTGTAAACCAAAGGATGCAATTTTTTTCCGTATTTGATGTCACCCATATACATTTTGGGCAAACAAGACAAATTTTGTTAAGATTTATTTTTTTCTGTAGCTGTGAGGATAGTGGTCGCTTGTGAATGAGGGTAGAATGTTGAAGATGGATACCATGAGGTGTGGTAGCAATTGGAAGTTCATGGTGTGAAACTATTTTGTGTATTTCATCAGCTTGTGTGCATGTCCTGCATTTTAAACAAACATATTGAGGAAAGTTGAGGTTGTTATGCTGATGTCAACAGTATTCCAGCCATATGTTCAGGGGACAGACTGGAATGTGAGGGGGACAAGTGGAACTATTTAAATATTTTAATACAAAAACTTTTTTCTGTGATTTACTTTGGTATGTGCTATACAATCAATATATTGATGTACAGGTGAATATGTTCATTAAGCGATATATTTTTTAGTGATGTTGGCAACTTTACAATCCATTTGCGTATTATGGAGAACACAATTATCAAACAATGCTGATGTCAGCATTATTCAGCCATATGTTCAGGGGACTAACAGACTGGAATGTAAAGGGGACATGTGGAACTGTTTCAATATTTTAATAAAAAAACATCTCCAAATTTAAGCAAGATATACAAAACTATGGGGGTTTTTTCACAACAAAATGTTGGTGTTTGTTGTGAAATTGGATGATCCTTTAAGCCAGTGAGCTGTTGAGCATTTTTCCTGGATACACAGTATGTGGGCTATGCACAGTGTGACGCAGTCACAGCTAGCACTTCTCCCTGAGCTGCCCAGATCTGTATTCTAGTGGTCAATACAGACTTCTGTGTTTTGGGAGCCTAGTCCCTAGAATGTCGTCATACTGAATACCTGGCTTCTATTGGTTTGTGTGGTGTCCCATGTCATAGAATTGCTGGGATATTGCTGAAAGTGGCGTAGAAACCCTCATTCACTACCCCCATGTCTTGAACAGTTTCACCTCTTGTTGAATGACCTTTACCTGGAGGCAGACAGCTGTGCAAATGATCTTTATATGTTATAGACTTTCAAACCCAAAAGGTTTATCATGATACACTACGTACCAGGTGAACTAGAGAGCTGCTTGGCTCGGATTTTCTAAAGTTTAAGAGTGAAGCATTCTCTTCCAATTATCACCTATTTTAAGTTTGTACCCCATTTGTCCACCTCTGCTGAAACAGTTTACCAGCTATCCGTGAGGTGTTGTCATGGCAGATGATGACATGTTCACTACAGGGTACGTCTTCTGACATACAACACCATGTTTGTTCTACCTGTAACGAGTTACCTGTCTCGTTACCTGGCTTGCACACAAGTGTGTGGGCTACAGGTATTGACTCCACCTGAGAATTGTGTTGGGGTCACCACGACATTCACATTTGAAAGTCATGTTTCCTGTCTGCCAAGCCAAGCAGGATATGTTGATTTAAAGGAATTAATTCGGTGACAAGGAAATATTTTCTTCTTAAATAATGACCTTTTGACAAACACGTACCAAACAACGCTGGTGTTGAATAGTTACCAGTAGGATTTGTTTCCTTTATTGAGCTTAATGGGATTATCAAGCTCAACACCTATCTCACAACCACATGTTAAAAGACTGGACCCGACCTGGGTGACTTGAAGCCGGGCATTCTCTTGTCCTTGTTTTCAAAGTCAAATAAATCAGTGTGTATTTTGTACACCTTTAGGTTTACAAGTATTTGTGTTTGTAGGAATTAAGACCTGGGTTCCTATGATAAGGTGATCTTTTACAAACAGTTCTAGCCTTCTCATCCTGTTCATCATTCAGTTTACATCTTGAACTTAGGTATGAACTTGGACAAGCTTGCCCCGGTTTTTGAGAACAAAATCTCATTTGGCAAGCAAAGAAAAATATTTTTCAGAATTAATGTTTTTAAAATGATTTATTTCATATCACGAAGGAATTAATACAGTATGACATTATATCAGAATACAGCATGATAGGCGAGGAAACTTTGACCGTTTCACTTGATAATGATAACAATGAAGCAACAGCATGGTTTAAGCACTATGCAAAATTTCATCAATTCTTCAGATGAACACTGGCCTCAGAAATAGGGGATTATTCATGTCTGTCACATAGTTGATAGTTGCAGTAGTCTTTGAATGCAAGTCTTGTTTCTGTGACAACAATGCTGTTGTTGCGACGGAACTTTGGCGTGTCTATGGTAACAAGGCTGGAGTATCGCATGCATCATGAAATGTGTCAAGTTCTCTGTCATCGGTAAGCGATTGCCTGTCTGGTGTTTTTGTTGGGTTTCGAACTGCAGTGTACTTTTTCTTTGATTTTAAAGACAACTTGCCCAGTTCAGTCATGATCATTGCCTCCATGATGCCGTTGTCGGACTTGTCCTTGCCATGGCGGGGAGCCAGCATGAACCGCTTCTGCTTCTCCTTGTGGTGGTCTCGTACCTTCATCAGGAGGCAGACCAGAGGTCCCATGACCAACCAGAACCCGATGATTGACCCAACCACGATGCCAAATGTGGCACTAACGGACATTCCCCCGAAATCTGCTAAATTCTTTTTCTGTGTGATGGTTTTGACATCGGTGATCTTTGCTTGCATTCCGGTTGTCCCATTAGAACCAGCTGAAGCTGATCCTGTCATCTGGACATCACTGATGACTGGAGTAGCCTGAATCACCTGGGCCGGGTTGTCCTTCTTTGGTCTGTATTGATAGCCGTAATTATAATAGGGGTCATACACATCAGATACCATACTGGACATGTTGTGCACTTTGTAAGGACGGAGTTCTGAACCACTAGGCTGTAGGCCCTCATCAGCTTCATATTCGTTGCCATGGTCACCAAACTGACTTATGTTGACCGACGCCGACATCAGGTATTCATCAGCTTCATACTCGCCCTGCTCTTCCTGTTCCTCTCCCCCGGCCTCCTCCGCCTCCTCCGCCTCCTCAGCAGGCTCTGTGTAGTTCATGACGTCGGGGTACATGGACATGTTTTCAGGCAGCACTGAGTTCATGTAACCATAACGTAGACGGAGCATGTCTAACTTTTCCTCCAGCTCGTCATCTTTCTGTTCGGCTGGACTCTCATATTCAGTGCCACGTTGGTCAATAGTCACTGTTGGGATGATTTCACCGTAATACCCTAACTGTTGGTCCACTGGTTGATTCTGTATTTTTGATTCTGCAAGAGAAAATTTGAAGGTTAAAGCTGGTACTTTATTTTGCTGCAAACACATTTGAAAACTATTTATGATTCAGTAGCTATTACTTTTGTTGTAATTTTGTTGAATTCATAACCATTATAAAAAATTCTTATGAAAAGTTTATTGATCATAAACCCTATAGAAAAAATTCCATGTTTATGTTATGAAGATTTACTTTTGTCAATAGGTCTTCTATTGATGTATTTAAGAAAATCATCTTGTTTTGGCTTAATTTGTCTACCATCCTAAGGATATCTTAACCATTCTTGATTGTATTTAGACTGTAGGACAAGAGCCAGTTTCTAATGCTTGACTAAGTATCTGTGCGTCATTAGGTTTTCAGTCTCACTGCCATACAGTTCTATTCGTAAAGAAACAGAAAATTTGTTGTGAAACAGAAGAATAAAAGGAATTCTTGTCATGGCCTTTGCTATTCTGTAGGCCAGACATGTGAGGGGTTTTGACTTCTATATTCTAACATACAGTTGTCTGCCTGGAGACTAGGTGTGAGGACTTGTGGCCAAGTATTCCTGTTTGATGATGACACCTGGTAAACTGCCTGTAATCCCTGTTCCAATACAGCTAGAGCTGGATGGATGAAGGAGGCAGAGGAAGCACTGACAGGTGCCCCTTGTGTGTGATCAGCATGGTGTGACCTACACTCACATCAACACTGGGACACTTGGCAGCATAGGACATGAATGTAGGCAAAAGAAACAGTTTCATGGCTTCAGTGAATGCTAGCAATGGAAACGGTTTCATGGCTTCAATGAATGCAAGCAATTGAAACAGTTTCCTGGCTTCAATGAATGCAAGCAATGGAAACAGTTTCACAGCTTCAATGAATGCAAGCAGTGGAAACAGTTTCACGGCTTCAATGAATGCAAGTAGTGGAAACAGTTTCATGGCTTCAATGAATGCAAGTAATGGAAGCAGTTTCACGGCTTCAATGAATGCAAGCAGTCGAAACAGTTTCATGGCTATCAAAGACAGAGGTCACTCTCTGCACATTTTATATCCATGAAAGAGAGTTTTTGTGTCACTTTAATATGTGTTAAATAGATTGACCTTTGGTTTTACTTTCTTGAAATCATATTACATCATACATAGGTGTAGGTGCAGGCTTTAGTTTTCAAGGAACTGCATAGCATATGTTTAAGCCACCCATCTCTTTTCCCAAGGCCCTTCATTGTATTTAATTTTCCATATCTCAAACTGAAATTTGTGTTCAGTACATTGATAATTTTGAAACCTGGAACCGAACAAATGAGTGACTTTCACTTGAGTCACTGACAATCATTTCCTAGGAGTTGTTTGATGATAATGCTGAAAGGTCTGATGACCAAGACTTCAGCATGTTCTTAAATACATCAATCATAGGGCTAATTTATTTATTTATAAGACGATAATCAGTTGATTACCAGAGGATTTAAGGTCTTTTCAAAATACAGTAAACTATGTTTATAATGAATACGCTAATAACGAACTGACCGATATAACAAACTAATTTTTTAGTCCCGGACATTTGTTGTATCTATGCTGTATATGTGCTTATAACAAACTACAGTGATTACAAACAAAACTGATTGGTCCTTTTGAGTTTGTTTTGAATGTTGTTTACTGTACATGTAGTATAAAACAGAATTTTCTGAATTTTCGTATGAAGAAATACCCTTTCACAAATTCAGCTTATGGGTTGTGATATGAGAGCATGACTGTGGTTATATTTACCAGGAAGTGTGGGTAGGGGATCTGTTCCCTGTTGAGGTGAGCGAACAGGACGAGGATGGATGTCTGTCTTCATCTGCTCCTCCCCTGTCATAGGGGACATGATCCTGGACCTGTGTTTCCTTGTAACGTCTCCTCCCTGCAGAAGGGCACTGTGGGAGGGGACGTCTCCCCCTTGTGACGGTTTCCTTGTTCCCTCTGCTGGGTTTCCGGGAACACCCGACAAGCTGGGAACAATGTCCAGTTGTTCGGGGTTATCCTTTGAATGTTTGCTTGTCCTTGAATTCTTTCCTACATTTGTACCACTTGTAGCGGCTGAATGACACAGTGTAGGAATCAGGCATACAAGACACACTGTCACACACATATGAAACATCCTTAACACCTGGTGTCGGCTCATGGTAGCTGGTGTACAGAATCTGTTCAGTAAGTCCAACAGGCTGGCCCGTATACTGGATAGTAATATGACACAGTGAACTGTTCAAAATCTGTTCCTATTAGTCCAATTGCAAGTGTGTCGTCTGAGAGGATGTCGATAATATTCCAATAACTTCTGTCTAAAGAACCACACAGAACAGTAGTCTGTCCACAAGTGCACAAGAAACTGATGATTGATCCCAACACTGACCCCTTATGACCTATAAGTAGTTAAGCCAACTCGTACACCACAATGCATAAATCTGTCACTGTCTGTGCATCAAGATCGTTAGCGACACAACTTCAAGACAATATGGAAGTCACCATTTTCTCACCTGCTGAGTCAAACGCTTATTGACATCTGTGACAATGCAGTTAAGCGTGTCACGTTTCTTGTCGGTGACACCCATTGCGGTGATGTATGCTGTAACGAGTAGCCTATGATTGGCACTACCCATGCACACGTCATCATCACAGAGGGGCCCCCAGGGCACTGGGAGAAGCATCAGTCTTACTCAAACTGTCAATGTCTTGTATGAACATATTATCTTCATAATCATCATCTGTACAGGTCAGCCAGTGGGAAAGTTAATTGTCTCAGATGCAAATGAAGCTGTCCTGGATGTATTGAACACACTTCTGAAACAGAAACTTCACTGATTAATAGAACAGTTTTTTTCCATGTTTTGTTGGTTTCAGTCTGAAAAGTTCAAAGACATGTTTTTTCCCCCCAGATAGCACACAGAATGTATGTCAGTGTTTTTGATGATGACATTTATGGGTGTATCTTTCAAAAAGCATTTGATAGATCTAAACGTGGATTCAATTATTTTTATGTATATGTACTATCTTGACACTGATGGAAGATAACTAACTCCTTAAGAATATGGTAATTGTATAGGTTTTCATTTTATGCCAGACTTGTAATATTTCTTGGGGTTATTTTTCACAATCTATTTTAGTGGGGATAAAACAAAAAGGTAATTTCAGGCTTTTATATATATTCTTCAAAAGTTAATTTAATATTTTCCATGTGTGCAATGTTTGTTTACTACTTTCTTTGATCTTAAAGTTTAACATACAGAATGCACATTTATTTTTGGTCTCCATCCCCTTTGATGGAATAAATTACATGTATTAATAAATCATTATTCGTTGGAAACTTAACTTTTGTTCAGCTGTTGGTAAACTTTCTCGACTAACATTACTTCCAGATCAGAAATTTAGTTTTTGATACTTGATTTACCTAATGGGATATTTTTCACTTTAACAGAATTTTTTAATACTGATCAAATAGATTTTGAACTCATAATTTTTGTGCAACAATGGCCATTAAAGTTATCAAGTTGAATATGACAGTATGTTAACTTTCTTATTTGAGTTATGAGCATGTACAATGAAAGTTGGCCATGTGAATGAAATATGAATTATGAAATGTGCAAAATCATCTTGAAGACAGATGACACAGTGTCATCACTGATGACGGATGGGGAGGAGAAGACAATGGTGGCTTGCTGTGGCCACACTCATGTCTCCTGGGGGTGCAGCGGGTGATTGAGATTGAGTGACTGACAGGTCTGACTGCTGTGCCTGAGTCTCCACCCCCGGGGCGCGGTATGGGCAACTAATGTGTGTTAATGAGTATGTACTACCTGGCTGGTCAACACATTTCTTTTGTTCTTCATTGACTGCTTTGGGTGCTGGAGTAATTGTCTGAAAGGGCTTGGCAGTATAGGTATTATTTCCTGGAGTGGTTTGGTGGAATATAAACCAATCTCTTACTTTAAATATGAACCAAAGATCTAACCGAAAAGTAGAATCATGTTTGAATGAATAGGATGAAATAAAGTTACCTTGTGGTTCTACTTAGAGACATTTTTTCAACGAAAGAGTTTTGTCATGTTTACAAGAAGCACGTGGGGTGGTGGGTAGCCTAGTGGTTGAAGCATTAGCTTGTCACGCTGGAGTTCCTTGGGGTTCAAATCCCTCATGGGTATAATGTGTAGAGCCTGTTTCTTCTGTCCCCACCAGGATATTGAGAAAGTGGCAGAAAACCCGACTCACTCACTTACTCACTCTGAGGAGTGTAAGCAGGGTTTCCAGCGTTAGAAATTGGCACTAGTCCTGTAGTCCTTGCCAAACTGCCCAATAGTTAAGGTATCATATGGACACGTAGACATTTGCCATTTTTAAGGGTTTTGCTATATGTTATCATTATCATGAAAGGGCTTGGCAATATGGGTATTATTTCTTGTTTTGGTTTAATGGGACTTGCCAAACCAAAAAGTTAAGGTATCATATGGACAAGTAGACCATTTTTTTTTGGTTTTGCTATATGTTATCATCATCAGGACTAGTGGGCTAAAAATGTTAGTTTCTACTGCTGGGTTTCAATCCCTCTCACCCAAACCAACCACTTACTCACTCAAGAAACAAATAATCATGTATGAAGAATAAGTGAATGATAATGGTCTTACTTCTGAAGAATGGTGTGTAGGAAGAATTCACATCTTTCACAGAATATATTGATGATAACCCACAATACCACAGAGTAAGTGACCCATGAAGACCCGAGGTTAGAATAGGTCTTCAGCAACCCATGCTTGCCGTAAGAGGGTGGTCAGGCTCACTGCCTTGGTTGATGCATGTCATCGTATCCCAATTGCTTAGATTGATGCTCATGATGTCAATCACTGGATTGTCTGGTGCAGACTCGATTATTTACAGACCGCTGTCATGTCGCTGGAATATTGCTGAGTGCAGCGTTAAACAACAAACAAACATTCAAATAATAAGTTAATGTGTATCATGCAGTCAGGCTGCTGAACAAACAATGAATGCACAACATGCAACACATTTGTTACAAGTCCATTACGCACTTCATATTCACAAACAACCTTCAACATGTTTAACCCACTACAAGCATGCTGAACAGTATTTGCCAACATCAAGTAATATAGGTAAAGTCTTCTCTACAGAAACAGTTGACTGTATGGTGTCGGTTATGTTATATGGCAGGTCAAAGTCTTCAGATGGGATTTAGGACTGACAAGTCATTGGCCTTATTGAAAATCAGCACTGTTTTTTCATGAGTGGGTGACTTATGACTGAGATTATTGGTTTGCTCCTGGCATGCTGATGTTAATGTCAATATAGCTGACTACCAGGCACTGGTCTGGTGCAGGTCCGAGGAGGGAAGACAACTGTGGGCGAACCAGTTCACATGGTATCTGAAGACCCGTGAAGATCCGGGGTAGAATAGGTCATCAGCAACCCATGCTTGCCGTAAAAGGCGACTATGCTTGTCATAAGAGGCGACTAACGGGATCGGGTGGTCAGACTCGCTGACTTGGTTGATGCATGTCATCGTATACCAATTGGGTGGATTGATGCTCTAATGTCAATTACTGGATTGTCTGGTCCAGACTCGATTATTTACAGACCGCCGTCATATAGCTGGAACATTGCTGAGTGCGGCATTTAACAACATACAAATATTCCCCATAATGAATCATAAACAATGTTGCAACTTACAGTTCACACAGTCTTAAGAACTTGTACATATGTGCTTGCATTTTGCACATAACACATTGATATAAATCTGTTTGATCCAACAGAGGTAGCAGTTTTCACATAATGAATGAGAAACAATTTAATACAGTTCCCACAGTCTCTGAAGAACATGCACATGCATTTAATACATAACACATTGATATAAATCTGTTATCCAACAGAGGAAACAGTTTTACTTTAATGAATCGGAAATATTGTTGCAACTTACATGAGTGTAGGCAGTATTGCCTCAGTTCCTGCAGACCACACAGTAGTGTGTCCCACTTGGCTATATATGTGGCACTGGTGGAAGCGGCCTTATCTTGCCAGTGCCAGACTCTGTGAGTCATTCCCCCAAACACAGACTGCCTCTGTGTGGAGGCAGCAGCCATGGCGGCGGGGATTCCCCTTCTGGGGCCAGCGCTGCCGGCGCTTCATACAGTCACAGGGTATTACCCAACCGATAGTGCAATCATAAACATTCTGTATCAGATGACATTTGCCACTGATGCTTTGCACATTGTGCTGATATGATTTACTTATATTGTTCTGGAATAAGATGTTTGAGATGTGTGTCATGTGTTTTGGAAACAAAACCATTTTGTCAAAACAGGGCTATAAATTTAACTCATCAGAGGCATTGTCCTTAGGGAAAGAAAATTAGAACTCTTCATTTGCTTGATGAATTTTTCTTTGGATTTTGCATGCTTGATGATATGACAAGTTTTATATTACTTCTCCATAGTATGTTTTGAGTTTTTGAGAGTGAAGGCTGGCTTGTATGCAGTGACACTTAGTTGATACTTGGAAGTGAGGCTGTATGTAATATAAGCCTGTTATACCCCACCCATAGACGCTCGGTCTGGGGAGTCTCGGACGTATATGTCAGTTTTCCTCGGAGAAGGGGTTTACATGAGGGAGTAGGTTGTTCAAAGGGGGGGAGGTGTGTTGTCAGGGGGGTAGGGATGGGAGGGGGGTGTTTGAGACATATTTGTTTCACCAATTAGCTGTTGTCTTTTACCTGCGTGGGTAAAGTAGTTTGTGACATTTCTTTACGAAAGGTGAGCAAATAGGTCTGCAAAGTTCAGTGTTGATTGCTAGATGTTGACTGAGCTGAGTGTTCAAATTGAACATGAATGAAAATATATACATGGATGTAGCCGAATTTTGAGGGCCGGAATAAAGATTCCGTAGAAAGGATTTGGCTTATGTATAGGTAACACTTTTATCAAACTCTTTTTCTGTTGGTAAAAAAACTACATCGTATCACTTCATTTGAATGAACAATGCTATAACAAACTTTGTCAATGAAAATGGGAAATTTGCGATTGAACATCACTAGACATGATGATTTACCATTTCGATCGTATTTCTTGTTACGCTAGGCATTGTTTTATATGCAAGGATAAAGATTATCGTGTGTATTTTCTCGTGAACTAAGCCGGAAATAGCAATCAGCTGTACACACGGGTCACCCAATCTACCGGTGATTTCGTTAAAACATACCCAATAATATAACGGAAAAGCATTTTGATGAAATGATCGGGGAAAATATATCTATTTATTCTGATATCGTGTTATTTTAATTGAGCTCGGCTTATCTGCAGTTATATACAGTATTCAATGCAATAAAGGACATACTGACAGATATCCACAGTTGTTTAAGTGTCAGGCATAGAGACAAGTTAAAAGATTTCTCCTGTCAATTCTCCTCATATTGGAAATAGTTTTGTCTGATCATAAACATGGTTGTACGTTTTGCTCATTAGTGGTTAAAACAACCTTAAATGTCTCAAAGTGAATTACAACAGATATTATCAGTATTATCATGGGGAGAAGTGTCTGTGTGTCACCATTTCCCCGGGATCGCTGACTTGGTTGATGCATGTCCTCATATCCCAATTGCGTTGATCGATGATCATGATGTCAATCACTGGATTGTATGGTCCAGACTCGGTTGGTACAGCTGGAATATTACTGAGTGCAGCATAAACAACAAACAAACAAACAAAGACTGCTTCATGTGGAAGCAGGACTGTGAGTTTGAGCTGTTTGGCCAATCTGACAATAACACTTGTGTTTCCAGGTGTCGGGTGAGAAGGTCAGCAAGTTGTCCCTGGTGGATCTGGCAGGGAGTGAGCGGGCCCAGAAGACAGGAGCAGTCGGGGAGAGGCTCAAGGAGGGCAGCAACATCAACAAGTAAGTTCATTTGTCCTTGGGATAAAGGTGTCAGACTGATGTAGGTGTCAGACTGGACGTAGGTGTTGGGACAAGGACTGATGTAGGTGTTGGGACAAGGACTGATGAAGGTGTTGGGACATGGACTGATGTAGGTGTCGGACTAGACGTAGGTGTTGGGACAAGGACTGATGTAGGTGTTGGGACAAGGACTGATGAAGGTGTTGGGACAAGGACTGATGAAGGTGTTGGGACAAGGACTGATGAAGGTGTTGGGACAATGACTGATGTAGGTGTTGGGACAAGGACTGATGTAGGTGTCGGACTGGACGTAGGTGTTGGGACAAGGACTGATGTAGGTGTTGGGACAAGGACTGATGAAGGTGTTGGGACAAGACTGATGTAGGTGTTGGGACAAGGACTGATGTAGGTGTTGGGACAAGGACTGATGTAGGTGTTGGGACAAGGACTGATGAAGGTGTTGGGACAAGGACTGATGAAGGTGTTGGGACAAGGACTGATGAAGGTGTTGGGACATGGACGGATGAAGGTGTCGGGACAAGGACTGATGTAGGTGTTGGGACAAGGATTGATGGTGTTGGGACAAGGACTGATGTAGGTGTCGGGACAAGGACTGATGAAGGTGTTGGGACAAGGACTGATGAAGGTGTCGGGACAAGGACGGATGAAGGTTTCGGGACAAGGACTGATGATGGTGTTAGCCTCAGAACTTGTGTTAGTACTGCTATTAGGACTGCACATAAATGTTGGCCAACAGACTGTAGTAATTTGCAATGTTCAATGTAGATGTCATTACAAGGACTAATTGTATGTGTTAGGACAAAGGTAGGTGTCATAAGTACTTGACTTGTCAGTAAAACTAATCAACTAACCATTTATCAGTGTTATGTATTTATCAGGTGTATTTCGCCTACGGCTGTGACATCAGTTGTTTGAAGCTCTCATAAAATACCTTCTAGTCAATATCAGTAGTGCTTGCAGGCATTATGGCATGTTTTGTTCAGATCAATATTGCCATTTGATAAGAGGTGAAAACATGGGCACTCTTGTTCTTGAATTTAAACATTACATGTTTTGTGATAAGAGTTTCTGTAAACTAATCACATGTGCCAAACACTTACAGTAATGTGATGAACAAGGGGAATATAACCATCCATATGAATTGAAAGCCTTGCCCATCATAGTTATCTCGATATTCATTTGCCTGTACTGCATATCCCTTGTTATATGTGTTTGGGGCGAGGTATGATGCGTCATTAAAGACGTTTCAGCCATGACATTCGTGTAGCGTCTGTGGAAACGCTGCAGTGTGTATGGAGCTCAGTCAGCAACTATCACACTATACCTTCAATTGTCAGGTGATCTAGTAGTCACAAGCATAATATATATTCTCTGCTGAACATTAATTAGCCCTTTATTTATTTCATATTAGAAAATGTTAAAATTAATTTCTGATTTTGCTCATGTGTTGTGACTCGTAAAAAAATTGCATGGAAACACGTACCATAACAGAAATTGAACTAGTCACAAAATTAGTGTCCACGTGAGTCTTGCTCTTGCCCTTAGAAGTTTTTACTAGCCCCAGTCTGGCTGGTAGCACTACTTTCTAAGGCTGTGTTGACGTTCCTTCCAGGTCTCTGACCACTCTTGGCCTTGTCATCTCAGCGTTAGCAGACGCAGCGGCTGGGAAAAACAAGAACAAGTTCGTCCCATACCGGGACTCTGTCCTGACATGGCTTTTGAAGGTAAGAAGCACATGGCCATCTTTGTTATGTGATGCTACTAAACAAGAACAAGTGTCAGGTTTCACACATGAATTGCACATTGTCAATAAATACAGAGAATAATTTCAATGAAGTTGTAAGACTCAGATGATTGCTTGTGGTCTTACCCGATGGCTTGGGATTATGTCAAGTTTGACTTCTACCATGTATAGTGTAGGACCAGAATACAATTTCTTGGAGAGCAGTTTTAAGCTTGATGGTTGACAACAACCTGTTTTCCTAATTTTTGGGGACATACATACATTTTATTAAAAAAATTGTGTTCCCTTATATCTGTCAAAATTCAATAGATATTCCTTCCGTGCTGTACCAGTTGCCCACATCATGATGTTCTCAGTACTCTGAGGGGCGGTCGGGTAGCCTAGTGGTTAAAGCGTTCACTCGTCACGCCGAAGACCCGGGTTCGATTCCCAACATGGGTACAATGTGTGAAGCCCATTTGTGGTGTCCCCCGCTGTGATATTGCTGGAATATTGCTAAAAGCGGCGTAAAACCTCACTCACTCACTCACTCACTCACTCACTCACTCACTCACTCACTCACTCACTCACTCACTCACTCACTCACTCAGTACTCTGGTGCCCTCACTAGGCCCATCATACTCACTCATGGCCACCTTCGTGGTCTAGTGCATGTACATCGCTATGTAAGTGCAATAATCTTGGAAATTAATGTCACATCAACATAATCAAGTACAGTGAATTCCTGGTTCAGGATCGACTGCAACAATATCGTGACATAATCATAGTTGTTTTTGTTATGATATTTCAACGGAAATGTTTGACATGCTCTTGAAGAGCTCCTGTATCATGATTACAGGGAAAATGTGTACAGGAAACAGCTTGTCACAAATATCCTAAAGAAAGTGAGATGACAGAGAAATATTAGCCCAGGTAAAGAGTCTCAGCGTGAGGTGTCATGGCGCACCTGGCTGTAATGGCAGCTGATGGATCCATCGCTCACTCTGCCTTCCAACAACATGGGGCAGCAGAAAATCTGGCCTGTCAGAATAGCATGGTTCTATGTCACAAAATTTGCTGTGATTACTAATCAACATGAAACTCTTTTTCTTCAAAATAGTTTTAAATATTTTTTAATTCAATTTAGGGTATGATGTTACATAGTTATACATAGAGTAGCACGACATGTGGTATACTTATTAGGTGTAGGTTACATACCTTTACAGCAGACAGCAAATTTCAGTTGGCTACAGGTGTACGACAATGTTAACAAATGGTGAAACGAGCAGGCTATATTTGCCTTGCTTATTTACTAAGTGTAAAGCTAAATCCTTACAGCACAGGGGCGGTCGGGTAGCCTAGTGGTTTAAGCGTTCCCCCGTCATGCCGAAGATCCGGGTTCGATTCCCGACATGGGTACAATGTGTGAAGCCCATTTCTGGTGTCCCCCGCTCTGATATTGCTGGAATATTGCTAAAAGCGGCGTAAAACCATACTCACGCACTCCCCTTACAGCATATTAGTGGAAATTGTTCATGTAACATGAAACATTATTTGAGATAAACTTGAAATGGGAGTTCACAAGAATAATTTCATCAGGGTTGTCATCTCATGGAAGTACTTCCTGTTCTGTAGATTAAGCCTCGATCCCTTACAGGAAGATACACCATATTAGACTTAACAAAATTCTATCTATGTCTGACATGTAATATTGTAATATGTGATCATGTATCTGACACAGTAAGCCTCTTATCTGGCCATTATTCGTATCACCCATTGTCGTTGACTTTGTTGGATGGAATGCGTTATTTGAATTTTGTTCCACAAAAAGTTCAGATGCAGGTGGCTAGACTGACTTGTTAGAAATTTGCTGGGCCATCATAACTCCCACGCTATATAATTTGGTGAAAATGGAACGGTCGGTGAAATTGCTGCATTATTGTAATCAGTATTTGATTTCAGTAGCATCCTCGGATCCCCTCTCCCTCTCTCTCTGTCTCTCCCTCTCTCTCTCTGTCCTCTCTCTCTGTGTATATATATTCACTATATACACTTGTCAAATGTGATATTATAATGTGACATTAAACTGCATTAAGTAATTGCTGCACTCAAATAACATTATTCAATTTCTTGATAAATTACAGGCATTATAATCTACCAATGCAGTTTGTCAGTCTGTGTTCTTCACTCAAAGCACTTCATCTAACATCCAGACAATGAAATGACTTGGCTCAAAGTGTAAGGGAGACAACTCTATTTACCCTACGATTATTGCTGATTAAAATCCTTTTTAAGTGTCACCTTTACCCCTATGGGCGATTTATTAGGTCGCAGGCATCTGTTTGAGGATTCTGTGCTGGGATACAGACAAATTTTGTTAAAGATGAGAACGTTAATCTAAATAATGATAGGTCTTTAAAAGAGTGTCCATGGAGACGTTGTTGATTTGATTCTGAGGCTGTCTAGACTCTATCATGATGAGTGACAATCAGATTCTGTCTTTCTTCCACAAATGGTGGAAGCCAGATACACTGAGTCGATACTCTATCCATGAAGGAGGTATTATGCTTAGAGAAAATCCAGCAGATCTCTTAGTACATACACCATCTTGTCCTGTAGAGAGGGAAGATGTGGGACTTTTCACAACAGCAAATTGAGTTTTCAAACTTGACATGTCAGTTAACACTGATTGTTTTCTCAAGTGTAGGAGTAAAATTCAAAAGGTTTTCTTCTTTATTAATACTTTTGATTTAAAGAATTTGTTTGTGACAGTGTTTCTTGTGCCCACCTAAGACATGTTTTTTCTTAACATTAAGGTTATAACAAGGACTGCTTGACTTTAATTTGACTTATTTTTCAACTCTGCTTTTTTGTTTGAGTCGGGTGGGTGCTAAGTAGGACCCGGGTACTCACAGGACTACCCGGACCCGTGGTTAGTCACGTGATATATTGTTTAATGACAAAAAGTATCTGGAACTCTATGGTTACACTACAAGTCACTAATGTTTGCATTGTTTTCTGACTATGCACCCATTCCTTATGATTTTTCATATGGTTGAATAAGGATATAACTTAATTATCCCCCACCCAACAAAGTTGTGTTAAAAAGGTTAAGGTTTGTTTAGATTTAATTATATCATAAATTCTGCAACAGGGGCGGGGGATAAAGCCACGTTAGTGGCAAACTTTTGTTCAACTTCAGTGTATGCATGACCAGATTGTTTAATACATATATCTAAATACGTTTTGCCAGGGCTATGCTAAAAATGTTCCCAATCGGACATTTTGAGACTTCTCCTGAGACCTACAGTGGGTTCCCCGGTAGGGTCGGGTAATAGGGGGGTGATGACACCTAGGATTTGTTCAAGAAGTCCAATATGGTCGTCAGTCAGCCATCTTGAAAAAACAGTTTATGGCCATTACCCAGCTATGTTTTCTTGGTTTGTTTTTTCAGAAATGACTGAAATTTGGTACATTTGAAGTTCAACACATATGTTCTGTTTTTCTCAATTTCAACCTTTATTTCATCTTTCCACTTTGACCATACTTTTAAATTCTCTCAGGATGCATTACCTTGCACTGTAAGCATCATTTCCTGAGAAACCACTGGACCAATGAAGCTGAAATTTCACATGTCTGTTCCCACCAATGATGTTGCTCCAATTTGTTCAAGAGGTTCAAATCTGATTTTCAATATGGCTGACAAAGCAGCCATTTTTTAAAATCTATTTGTGGCCATTACTCTGCCATTTCTATTCAAAACAGAACATAGCCATTAAGATCCAGGTTAGAATACGTCTTCAGCAACCAATGCTTTTTGCCTGTATCTTTCTCCTTATGATGACATCATATGTTTCAAATCACTTGTATTTTTGTTTTTTGTCCTCAGTAGTTAGAATATCAATATTGACAGCAACTCTTTTTTTAAATATCTGCTGTTATTGACATTTTAGAAACTGTTTACTACATATCCAGAGGGACTACAGTGATGTGGCACTGTATTTTTTATTATAATTTGCTCCTGAAAATAATAGAAAACAAATTTTCTATGTGAAGCTTAGATTTAAATTAGTTTCACAAGTGATACATTGGGATTACTATTCATGAGATTCAAACAATATCAAGCTGACCAGCAAGCACAGTCGGCTTGGGACTGACCCTGGGAGCACTGTTTCAAGACATACTGATACATTTGTTTTCTCAGAAAAGTTCAGAAAAAATCTTTATCTATTTCACGTTACATGTTTTTCAGGTTGTCCAGCATGTCAGGTTAACAAGATTAGCATCTTGAGGCAAATGATTATTCATGAAAATAAATGAGATTCCAAGCAACTAGTCTGTATAATGATTTTCTTGCACGGCAAAAACATCTGAATCATAAAAAGATGTAGTGTTTTTATAATATCTTTTTTCATTGTCATTGCATAAGGGATAGGAAAGGAAAAAACAAATTCTAAAATGTGCATCCTGATATAGGATCTGTAAAGTGTAGGCTTATGATCTCAGCCTAATGGAAACTGACATGAAATGAATATCTGCTGATATATTCCTTTTTTGTCAAGAGTATAAGCAGATTTTGACACTTACCAAATGCGACCTCTTTTATTTGTACAGAGAATTATATATAATGATATGCGCTTTTGGCAAAGGTAGTTAATGAGTTTCTTAAAGGGATATATAATATTTTGAAGATGTGTAATAGATTTGCTTGAGGACATGCTCACTTGGGTTTCCATGAAGATATTAAGGCATGCTGACAATGTGCTTACGGTGGTTTAAAGGGATGTGGAGATAATTGGCATGCTGATTCTATTTTGGTAGAGAGAATAATATTCTACATTCAAGGGTTACAATATATATATTTAGTACTTTGCTGCTTTGGGGTAAATTATTTGAAAGCAAAGTTTTACCTGCAGAGGATTACGGTCTTTTATAGGTTATGTAATCAGTTGGCAGGAATACACTGTCAGCCCAAGTTAGTTGGTAGCAACGCACTGTTCATCTGAACCCATTGGCAGGAATACACTGCCAGTCTAAACCAGTTGGCAGGAATACGGTGCCAGTCTAAACCAGTTGGCAGGAATACGCTGCCAGTCTAAACCAGTTTGCAGGAATACACTGCCAGTCTAAACCAGTTGGCAGGAATACGCTGCCAGTCTAAACCAGTTTGCAGGAATACACTGTCAGTCTAAACCAGTTGGCAGGAATACACTGCCAGTCTAAACCAGTTGGCAGGAATACACTGCCAGTCCAAATTAGTTGGTAGCAATTAACACAATATACATCTGAGCCAGTTGGCAGGAATACACTGTCAGTCCAAACCAGTTGGTAGCAACACATTGTACATCAAAACCAGTTGGCAGGAATACACTGCCATTCCAAACCAGTTGGCTGAAAAGCACTGTCAGTCCAAATTAGTTGGTAGCAACACACTGTTTATCTGAACCCGTTGGCAGGAATACACTGCCAGTCTAAACCAGTTGGCAGGAATACACTGTCAGTCCAAACCAGTTGGTAGCAACACATTATCTAAACCAGTTGGCAGGAATACACTGCCATTCCAAACCAGTTGGCGGGAATACACTGTCAGTCCAAATTAGTTGGTAGCAACACACTGTTTATCTGAACACATTGGTAGGAATACACTGCCAGTCTAAACCAGTTGGCAGGAATACACTGCCAGTCTAAACCGGTTGGCAGGAATACACTGTCAGTCCAAACCAGTTGGTAGCAACACACTGTACATCTAAACCAGTTGGCAGGAATACACTGTCAGTCCAAACCATGCAGCAGCAATACAACTGAGAGTTTTCTGTTTCCTATTTTCAGGACAACCTGGGAGGCAACTCCAAGACTGTGATGGTGGCAACCATCAGTCCAGCTGCAGACAACTACGAAGAAACATTGTCCACGCTGCGCTACGCCGACCGTGCCAAGAGGATTGTCAACCATGCTGTCATCAATGAGGATCCAAATGCACGAATTATCCGAGAACTTCGTGAGGAGGTCGAGACATTAGTGAAGCAGCTCAATGAGGCACAGGTGAGTTCATGCACGTGGGAGATTATCCACACTGAGTGCGGTTTTACACCACTTTTAGCAGTGTTCCAGCAATATCCAAGTCGGGAATCGACCCCGGTTCTTCGACTGGATGAGCGACCACTTTAACCACTAGGCTATCCACAATGTGGAACAGGTGAGTTTATGTATAGGGGAGATAATCAACAATGAGGCACAGGTGATGTGATCCATAGGGGAGATAATCAACAATGAGGCACAGGTGATGTGATCTATTGGGGAGATAATCTACAATGAGGCACAAGTGATGTGATCTTTAGGGGAGATAATCCACAATGAGGCACAAGTGATGTGATCTATAGGGGAGATAATCTACAATGAGGCACGGGTGATGTGATCTATTGGGGAGATAATCTACAATGAGGCACAAGTGATGTGATCCATAGGGGGGATAATCTACAATGTGGCACGGGTGATGTGATCTATAGGGGAGATAATCCACAATGAGGCACAAGTGATGTGATCTATTGGGGAGATAATCTACAATGAGGCACAAGTGATGTGATCTATTGGGGAGATAATCTACAATGTGGCACAGGTGATGTGATCCATAGGGGAGATAATCTACAATGTGGCACAAGTGATGTGATCTTTAGGGGAGATAATCCACAATGAGGAACAAGTGATGTGATCTATTGGGGAGATAATCTACAATGTGGCACAGGTGATGTGATCCATAGGGGAGATAATCTACAATGAGGCACAAGTGATGTGATCTATAGGGGAGATAATCCACAATGAGGCACAAGTGATGTGATCTATTGGGGAGATAATCTACAATGAGGCACAAGTGATGTGATCTATTGGGGAGATAATCTACAATGTGGCACAAGTGATGTGATCCATAGGGGAGATAATCTACAATGTGGCACAAGTGATGTGATCTATTGGGGAGATAATCTACAATGTGGCACAGGTGATGTGATCCATAGGGGAGATAATCTACAATGTGGCACAAGTGATGTGATCTTTAGGGGAGATAATCCACAATGAGGAACAAGTGATGTGATCTATTGGGGAGATAATCTACAATGTGGCACAGGTGATGTGATCCATAGGGGAGATAATCTACAATGAGGCACAAGTGATGTGATCTATAGGGGAGATAATCCACAATGAGGCACAAGTGATGTGATCTATTGGGGAGATAATCTACAATGAGGCACAAGTGATGTGATCTATTGGGGAGATAATCTACAATGTGGCACAAGTGATGTGATCCATAGGGGAGATAATCTACAATGTGGCACAAGTGATGTGATCTTCAGGGGAGATAATCCACAATGAGGCACAAGTGATGTGATCTATTGGGGAGATAATCAACAATGAGGCACAAGTGATGTGATCTATTGGGGAGATAATCTACAATGAGGCACAAGTGATGTGATCCATAGGGGAGATAATCTACAATGTGGCACAAGTGATGTGATCTTCAGGGGAGATAATCCACAATGAGGCACAAGTGATGTGATCTATAGGGGAGATAATCTACAATGAGGCACAAGTGATGTGATCTATTGGGGAGATAATCTACAATGTGGCACAGGTGATGTGATCCATAGGGGAGATAATCTACAATGAGGCACAAGTGATGTGATCTATAGGGGAGATAATCCACAATGAGGCACAAGTGATGTGATCTATAGGGGAGATAATCCACAATGAGGTACAGGTGATGTGATCTATTGGGGAGATAATCTACAATGAGGCACAAGTGATGTGATCTATTGGGGAGATAATCTACAATGAGGCACAAGTGATGTGATCCATAGGGGAGATAATCTACAATGTGGCACGGGTGATGTGATCTATTGGGGAGATAATCTACAATGAGGCACAAGTGATGTGATCTTTAGGGGAGATAATCCACAATGAGGCACAAGTGATGTGATCTATAGGGGAGATAATCTACAATGAGGCACAAGTGATGTGATCTATTGGGGAGATAATCTACAATGTGGCACAAGTGATGTGATCTATAGGGGAGATAATCTACAATGAGGCACAAGTGATGTGATCTATAGGGGAGATAATCCACAATGAGGCACAAGTGATGTGATCTATAGGGGAGATAATTCAAGATGTTGCACGGGTGATGTGATCCATAGGGGAGATAATTCAAGATGAGGCACAGGTGAGTAGATTAACTCTGTATGTGGAAGATGCACACAAATGCCCAATAAGGTAGGGGTGAGATAATGCAGTAGTGACCCCATCTTCCTAAGGCAAGAGAGTTAACTGACTTTAAAAGTCCAGTTTCCACCTTTGCCGAACTAGGCTGGAATTCCTCGGCTCTAACGTAGCACCACAAGTGGCTATTACGAGTTGTGTCCCTTCTAAGCCTCTCCTTTAGACCAATCAGATTCTACCTCTTGTATCAATTGCATTTGCTTCAAACAAAACAGTGTTGCCCAGTCAAGACGATCTGATCGATAATCAAGGTCTATGTTGTGATAAAACAGGTCTTTCATTGCGCAATGCGTGAGCACCTTGATTAAAAACATGAACAGATTTGGGAAATATCTGTTGACAACGAGTTGGCGGTGCATATGCTTTGCAAATCCTGCAATCGACGAAAATCTGCACGACAGTTTACGAACCGGATTTCGATTTCGTTGCACGCTTTTGATTGGACTATGCATAGACTCGTTAGTCCAGCCAAAATGTAACTCCATAATACCAGCCTAGTTCGGCAAGGGTGGAAACTGAACTTTTATAGTCAGTTAACTCCCTTGCCTTGGGAAGATGTCGTGACCCAGGACTGATTTATGTATGAGAGATATTGGTGACATAGTGTCGAACGGCGCATGTGAGATATTCCATGTTACATAATTAATGCAAGTCAAGGCACATGCAGTATGCACAATGAGGCACATGAAATAATTGATGTACAATGAATTAGGTGAGACAATTAAAGCATGCGGAGACAAAGGAATTGATGCACAGGTGTTTATTCAAGAGGAGGAAGGTTCACGCTCTGTTTTATGAGTGTTACGATTAATGATGCCTTGGATACTCTATTGTAAGTGAATAAATGCTCAGGTTCTGTCATTGTACCCCAAACAATGTGGATTGTTGCTCTTGCTCTCAGCCACTTGGTTACCTGGCTCGCTCACTCACTCACTCACTCACTCACTCACTCACTCACTCACTCACTCACTCACTCACTCACTCACTCACTCACTCACTCACTCACTCTCACTCACTCACTCACTCACTCACTCACTCACTCACTCTTCACTTCGCTCAGCTATGCTGCTGGAGGAACTGGGTTAACATGAGTGGAGGCTGACTTATGTTGCGTGTATTTCAGCATCTTGTGTTGAAGATATGACATGTATTCCTGCATCTTTATGGGAATTTGTTTGTATGGGGATATTGAGGTTGATCAATATGCCACTCGCACAATCACAACAGGCTGTTTATATGCTATAACTGTCTTGTATTGGATGCTTGTAGAACATGCGAGCCCCGGACCTGAAGGATCGTCTAGAGGAATCTGAGAAGTTGATGAAGGAGATGAGCAAAACATGGGAGGAGAAGCTGGCTGAAACAGAACGTATACACCAGGTGGGTAGATACATAACGTATGTACCAGGTGGGTAGATACATAACGTATGTACCAGGTGGGTAGATACATAACATTTGTACTAGGTGGGTAGATACAGAACGTATGTACTAGGTGGGTAGATACATAACATTTGTACTAGGTGGGTAGATACATAACGTATATACTAGGTGGGTAGATACATAACGTATATACTAGGTGGGTAGATACATAACATTTGTACCAGGCGGGTAGATACACCGGGTGGGTAGATACAGAACACACACACATCAGGTGGGTAGATACAGAACAAACACACGTCAGGTGGGTAGATACAGAACATGTATACATCAGGTGAGTAGATATAGAACATGTCACATCAGGTGGGTAGATATAGAACATGTATACATCAGGTGGGTAGATACAGAATATGTATACATCAGGTGAGTAGATATAGAACATGTCACATCAGGTGGGTAGATATAGAACATGTATACATCAGGTAGGTAGATACAGAACATGTATACATCAGGTGGGTAGATACAGAATATGTATACATCAGGTGAGTAGATATAGAACATGTCACATCAGGTGGGTAGATACAGAACATGTCACATCAGGTGGGTAGATACAGAACATGTATACGCCAGGTGAGTAGATATAGGACATGTATACATCAGGTGGGTAGATACAGAACATGTCACATCAGGTGGGTAGATAAAGAATATGTACACATCAGGTGGGTAGATACAGAACATGTACACACCAGGTGGGTAGATACAGAACATGTACACACCAGGTGGGTAGATACAGAACATGTTACTTTTGGGTTTTATATGCAGATTTTGTACAGTCGTTGGTTTGCTAGAATTTGGGTGGCAAGTGTGACAATACTGCTGTCTCTGCTCTACAGGATCGCCACAAGGCACTGGAACAAATGGGCATCTCTGTTGAGACGTCTGGCATCAAGGTGGAACATGAAGGGGCATTCCTTGTCAACCTTAATGCTGACCCGTCCCTCAATGAGCTGCTTGTCTATTACCTCAAGGTAGGCGCTGGCTGTTACTTTCTGCTTCCATCTTCTTCAATTGATGTCACTCAATGACAGGCAGAAGCAGAGTATGGCATCTCTGTCTATGGAATATTTTGATTTCCTTCAGAGTCAAGTACATTCAATATTTAGGGTTATGCCCTATGTACATGATCACGTAATGAATTTTTTTATGTCACCAGTTTATTTCAGCATCAAGGTTGTTTCAAATTGTTTGTGTTGTCTGAGAGTGGTGGAAACATCTGTAGATCATGTTTGTGTTGTCCCAGACATGAACAAGATTGGATTTTGTCTCCCTGAGAATAGTGCAGTAGAAGTCACAAGATTGTGTAATCAGATCAGCAGCCCTTCATGGGATGGAAGTCAGACAGGAGGCACAGAGCAGGCAGTGGTGGTATTAATTGTTGGCATCACAAGGAAATCAGGAAGTCGGATGCAATTTTAGTGCTGTATTTGGGTGAGAAGCCCTAGATGTTGAGAAAGACAGCATCACGTATAAGACATACTCAATATTTGTTTATTTACACTTGGTTATGTGGTGTTGCATTACTTGAGGGAACACAGACTGTTTCAGTGGTTTGCAACAGGATCCAGGGGATCCAAGTGTTTTGAGATAGGATCCATGTGTTTTGTGACAGGATCCAAGTGGTTTTGCATTAAGATACAAGTGATTTGAAGCATGATCCAAGTGTTTTGTGAGAGGATCCACATGGTTTACAACAAGAACCAAATGTTAGGCAACAGGATCTATATGTTGTGCAACATTATCCGAGTGGTTTGCAACGGGATCCAAGTGACCCAAATGGTTTGCAACAGGATCCACATTTATTGCCACAGTATCCAAGTGGATTGCAACAGGATGCACATGGTTTGCAACAGGTTCCAAGTGGTTTGCAACAGAATCCACATGAATTGCAACATAATCCAAGTGATTTGCAACAGAATCCAAGTGGATTGCATCAAGATCCAAGTGGTTTGCAATGGAAACCACATGGATTGCAACATGATCCAAGAATCCTATAGCACAACAACATGATCCAGCTGAATCTAGTATGTTGAAGATCCTTGTACCTTATAGCATCAAGGATTGGTATCTGCTCCATATGGGGGCAGTGTGGTAGCCTAGTGGTTAAAGCATTCGCTCATCAAACCGAAGTCCCTGGTTTGATTCCCCACATGGGTACATTGTGTGAAGTCCCTTTCTGGTGTCCCCCGCGGTGATATTGCTGGAATATTGCTAAAAGCAGAGCAAAACACTACTCACTCACTCTGCTCCATATGGTTATTTTCATAATGAGGCCATATTGCTGTCTTTGTTGGGCAGTGAAATTGTTTTAATGATAAAGTAGTAAGGAAGCAGATGTTTTCTTTCTATTACAATTCCAAATTTTCCTGCAAATGTAAGAATGACATTTTATCAAGACCGGGTATGGCACTCTTTCTGTTCTCTTCCTGGATGATATCAATGTGCATGTTCTGTTGTGGAGACTTGGGTCTGGGGCTCCCTGCAAAGCTGTACACACATGTAATCCTCAAAGAGCCCTGACTTAAACAGAAGGTTTTTGTCACCATGACGGATGGTAAGCCTAACACAAGACCAGCGCAACTCTCCATGGAGCGAGCACTTCTCCATGATAGACGGTCACCCCTGAAGAAAGGCCCATTTCAATGTCATGTCAGAAGATACTCCATCCCCACCATGACCTACTTTGCTGGATGTTGTCAGGACAGAAAAAATTAATGTCCTGTCCGTGTTATCTATTTTTTTTATTTGGCTTTGAAATGATGTTTATCTCTCTGTTTTTGAAAGTAATGGTTTCTGGGGATTCGTTGGCAGGATGTTAATTCAGTATGGAATTTGTTTCTCGGGAATACATTTTCTGAAGAAGGAAGAATGTTTTCTAAAATTGTATTCCTCTGTACTTATTTCACATCCAGCAATGTTTGGTTGTCTTTTTTCAAGATGCCGTGAAATAAATTCTTTTTCATACCATGATGAAAAGTTCACAAGACGTGTTATGTGTGCAGGGCATATCAAATAATGATATCATCAGTGATGTATTTAATTATTCATAATGCCAGCTCCTGCATTGGTGAGAGATAAGGTTCTGAGAACCATGGTTTCAAACCATATTAAACAGTCTAACAAGGTATGAACAATATAGTGATTCCATCCTTGAAAGCAGATGGTTTGAACTGAATATTCCTCATGTTGACATTTAACCTTCAAATATTTACCCTACAACTGCTACATTGCATGGCTGCTGCGGAGGTATTACTCTGTATCGCTGCCTGTTTAATCCCATCCTTCAGTAATTGGATCCTCTCATGTCTTCTGTAAGCTTATATTTCATGCTGGGAAATACACGGCCATGTCCTAATAAAGTCATAATAATTAGGTGTGCGTTATCACGTGAAAATGACCAGTTTTTATTCCACTTTGGATTTTTATATCAAGGCACACATATTTGCCACTGCATCAGCAGCTGAAAACATCCAAGAGGACCCAATTATAGAAATGAAGTGAGACTCTGTTTTCTCTCCATGCTGGCCTTTCCTGGGCTTGCGTGATGAACTTAGTCAGAGGACTTTGATCATTTCGTAATTATCAGAAGTGAAAAAAAAAAAAGAATATCATCATCTCAATCATAAAAAGTACAGATGCATGTTGAAGAAATGACTAATGGGATATTTATAGTTTCCTTTGAATTTCACATTCTACATGAACTAAATTCCTGTTTCTTGTCGGGGAGTTTAAGTGATTATACAAGAGATTAGCCCAATCAGATGTTGAAGGTTTCACCAGGAAATGTTTTGGCATTTGATTGATTAGTAGATTGGGTAGCTGGGATATTCTGATGCATTTTCAGTGTGCTGAGATAGCCTTCAATGTGAATAGAGTTTACTTTTTCAAGGTGAGTTCTGGTACAAATCGTGTGCTATTAAGTTTAAAGGGGGCCTTGGATGTTCAATTGGAGACAAAGGTTCTAAGTCCTCAAGTCGGAAGATATTCTTGCCCTCAGAGGTCGGAA
Source organism: Haliotis rufescens (assembly GCF_023055435.1). NCBI lineage: Eukaryota > Metazoa > Mollusca > Gastropoda > Lepetellida > Haliotidae > Haliotis > Haliotis rufescens. The sequence goes on from NW_025963779.1 coordinate 21,014,618, forward strand.
TTCATGGAAATGTATTCACGATATTATCACGTGAAGTGTTTTAACCTCGATTCCATAACAAACCTCATTCATGGATAATGACCATACTAGAGCCTTGACGTGAATTATTGATTTTAATGTCCTAGCTGCTCCTTGTGTAAAGTTCCTGATCACTTGAAGTAAATAATGAATATTGCAGTCGGATTTTAATTTCTTTGTAATTCATTTTAATCAAGTTAGGGTGATCAATATCGAAGTGTCTTAATGTAATCATGATTCATAGCTGTTTTTATTTACCTGAAAAAGATAGTTTCTTCCCATAGTGATCAATGAATTTCTTTTCTGTTATTGATATCTGATGCACCTGGTATTCTTGTTGTATTTGATTTCTTCTGTTTTTTCACCTGCAATCAACAAGCCATTGTGAAATATTGGGCAAATGAGGTTTTAAGCTAAAGTCTGCAGTGGTTAAGTTCATCAAGAAGAGTGTAGCTTCACCTTTTGATCTCTAAGCGTAGCTTCATCACATGATCTCTCAGCGCAGCGCAACTCATGATCCCAAAGTGTAGCTTCATCACATGATCCCAAAGGGTAGCTTCATCACATGATCCCAAAGGGTAGCTTCATCACATGATCTCAAAGGGTAGCCTTATCACATGATCTCAAAGGGTAGCTTCATCACATGATCCCAAAGTGTAGCTTCATCACATGATCCCAAAGTGTAGCTTCATCACATGATCCCAAAGTGTAGCTTCATCACATGATCTCAAAGGGTAGCTTCATCACATGATCTCTCAGCGCAGCGCAACTCATGATCCCAAAGTGTAGCTTCATCACATGATCCCAAAGCGTTGCCTCATCACATGGTCCCAAAGGGTAGCTTCATCACATGATCTCAAAGGGTAGCTTCATCACATGATCTCAAAGGGTAGCCTTATCACATGATCTCAAAGGGTAGCTTCATCACATGATCCCAAAGGGTAGCTAGACCGCCTCCGTGGTCTTGTGGTAGAGCGTCCGCCCGGAGAGCGGAAGGTCCAGGGTTCGATCCCGGGCCGCGTCATACAAAAAGACATTAAAAGATTGTACTTGTTGTTACCCTGTCTGGCGCTCGGCATTAAGGGGCTAAAACAAGGACTGGTCGGCTCGGAGTCAGTATACTGTGTCTGAGTGGGGTATTCATGTTAAACTGCGGCATGGTATCTCAGTGAGCTAGCACTATAAATCAGCATCAGTCCGGACTAGTACAAGCAGCCACACACACACATACACGTGCATGCACGTCGCTATATAAGTGCAATAATCTTGGACGCGACGTTAAACCCAATTTCACCTCACCTCACCAAAGGGTAGCTTCATCACATGATCCCAAAGTGTAGCTTCATCACATAATCTCTAAGGGTAGCCTCATCACATGATCTCAAAGGGTAGCCTCATCACATGATCTCTAAGTGTAGCCTCATCACATGATCTCAAAGGGTAGCTTCATCACATGATCCCAAAGTGTAGCCTCATCACATGATCTCAAAGGGTAGCTTCATCACATGATCCCAAAGTGTAGCTTCATCACATGATCCCAAAGGGTAGCCTCATCACATGATCTCAAAGGGTAGCTTCATCACATGATCTCAAAGGGTAGCCTCATCACATGATCCTAAAGGGTAGCTTCATCACATGATCTCAAAGGGTAGCTTCATCACATGATCTCAAAGGGTAGCTTCATCACATGATCCTAAAGGGTAGCTTCATCACATGATCTCAAAGGGTAGTCGCATCACATGATCTCTAAGTGTAGCTTCATCACATGATCTCAAAGGGTAGCTTCATCACATAATCTCAAAGGGTAGCCTCATGACATGATCTCAAAGGGTAGCTTCATCACATGATCTCAAAGGGTAGCTTCATCACATGATCCTAAAGGGTAGCTTCATCACATCATCCTAAAGGGTAGCTTCATCACATGATCTCAAAGGGTAGCTTCATCACATGATCTCAAAGGGTAGCCTCGTGACATGATCTCAAAGGGTAGCTTCATCACATGATCTCAAAGGGTAGCTTCATCACATGATCCTAAAGGGTAGCTTCATCACATGATCCTAAAGGGTAGCTTCATCACATGATCTCTAAGTGTAGCTTCATCACATGATCTCAAAGGGTAGCTTCATCACATAATCTCAAAGGGTAGCCTCATGACATGATCTCAAAGGGTAGCTTCATCACATGATCTCTAAGTGTAGCTTCATTACATGATCTCAAAGGGTAGCTTCATTACACGATCTCTAAGGGTAGCTTCATCACATGATCTCAAAGGGTAGCTTCATCACATGATCTCAAAGGGTAGCTTCATATGATCTCAAAGGGTAGCTTCATCACATGATCTCAAAGGGTAGCCTCATCACATGATCTCAAAGGGTAGCTTCATCACATGATCTCAAAGGGTAGCTTCATATGATCTCAAAGGGTAGCTTCATCACATGATCTCAAAGGGTAGCCTCATCACATGATCTCAAAGCGTTGCCTCATCACATGATCTCAAAGGGTAGCTTCATCATATGATCTCAAAGGGTAGCTTCATCACATGATCTCAAAGGGTAGCCTCATCAAATGATCTCAAAGGGTAGCTTCATGACATGATCTCAAAGCATCAAGCTTCATCAAATGATCTTAGAGTGTAGAATCATCTCTTGATCAAGAGTGTAGATTTTTTCTTGGTCACCAAGTTTTGCCATGTACCATCCCATCCATTTTGTCCAACAAAGCCTTGTTATTGTTTCCTTTGCTTTTGCATGTTTTTTGTTATTGCATCAACTCTGATCAGCCAAAACAAACAACAATGGCAGTCAAGCGGCAGACACTGTCACATTCACTGTTATAGATCAGTGATCACAAGCACTGCCCATTACTTGCTTTAAGGTCAGAATCTTCAGAAGATACAATTATTCTTAATGCAGTTTAATGGATTGCATTTATCCAGACAGGATTTATGTTTGAATTGCAAAACAAAAAAAATAATCTCGCTTCACTTGGTTAGGTGAAATAGTTGTTTATTTGACAAACATTTCCTTGTATACAGAAATATTATTGAAGAGGATAATTTAGATCCCTTGACTGTAAATAAGCGGAAAGCTAATTGTAGAGGAGGTGGTAGCCTCGCAACTATGTCGGCCGTGGCCTGAGAATCAATATAATCGAGACAGTAACTACACTGTGTGGGTCCTGCAGGGTCCGTCGATGAGACCAAGCTTTCTGAAGCCGTGTTGCGAATACTGAAATCCCCTCCACTGTCAGTCCAGCATTTTGTTGTGGATTTGCCGCTACAATATAACTCTAGTGACCATTGTCCAAAGCAAATTGGCAATCTGTTATATCCATCCAATGACATAAATCAGCCAGTATTTCTCAGTACGTGCTAACAAATTTGATCATGAATCACTATTTCTGGTTAGGGTATTTACGAGGAGCTGATATACTCAATTCTTATGGAATGGATGTGTAGGGGACTTCTCTTTATGCTCAGCCAGCTAGGGAAACTTAGTTGTATCTGTGGCTGATGAAGCTGAGTGTGGCACCACATCATGGTGATCATGTCTGGGAGATGTAACTGTTTCCTGTTAATGCTCCCCGTGCAGGAGGAATGGTGCTACACTGAACAATTAGTGTAGACCTGGCCTTTGTGTCAAGGTATGTAACCTGCTTAGTGCCTTGAGCAGGCCTGCCTGGATCCTACAGCTGATTGTCCTGTTAGTATCAAAGACTGACATCAATGGATGTTCCCGTGTACATGTGGGTGGCTGCAAAGCCTGGTGGTTACAGCAGTCGTCTGTCACACCGAGGGTCCAGGTTCGATTCCCCACATTGGTACAATGTGTGAAGCCCATTTCTGGTGTCTCCTCCTTGATATTGATGGATTGTTGCTAAAATCAGCAAAAAAACACACTCACTCACTCACTCACTCACTCACTCACTCACTCACTCACTCACTCATATTGTATCCAGACAAGGCCTTGTTTGAATTACAAAACCAATCAATATTATGTTTATGATGTTATTACATTGGAAATCGGCTATTTTGGACAGGTTCAATAAACAGGGCCTCTAGAGATGCTACCTTAGAAACATTACACCATGACAGTCTGTATTTTGCTGCAATGATGATTTGGCATTAAGGTTAACTCCGATATAAGCCACTTTGGAATTGATTTGGGGTCATGTGAGTTAATTTAAGGCACTTAAGGGGTGCAGGCCCCTAAGATGATGTCATACTTCTATGGCCTGAACGTTTGCTGTGATTTTGTGGATGAAACTTTGTATTGTTTCACAGGGAAAGAACCTTATTTGTGGATTATATTTTAGTCCAGAAACTTTGATTGTAAGTTTATTTAGTAATTGGCTTGACTGATGAGTGACTTTGTATAGAGTTCCTCTAACCATTTGTTTCTTTGAAAACTTTGTCTTAAAGCTGACAATATGTTTCATTGACCAGCATGGCCTTGCTCTCTTATTCAAGACTTTAAGTTCAAAATGGCTGCTTCTGGAACAGATTGTAGCTCTGTATATTCAGCCATTACACATTTTGTTTGTCTGAAACTAGTATTTTGTGGGAGGATTATGTAGGATGTATCTAAACGTTCTGAGGCTGCATTAAAAAATAATTGAGAAAAAAATAACTTTATTGAGGTCTTTATCTTCTAATTCATGCAAATATAGACTGACTGTGAAATAGAGCATCTCACCCAAGTGTCTTTTGATATCAAATATATCAACACGAGTTGATATAAGTGAAAAAATTCCAAGGCTTGCCAAGGATTTTTGCCACTTTTATCGACGAATGTTGATATATTTGATATCAAAAGACACGAGGGTGAGATTTTATTTATCATCCAATAACATTCTTCCAACTTTTTCAATTTGTAGACAGTAATTAGCAGTGTCTTCAGTGTAAAAAGTACTGCTAACAGCTACAATAGCAGAGCCATTAGTGATGTCATTTGATTGTGATGTCTTGGTAACCAGTGACGTCACAGTAGTCTGCAAAGCATTGTGATGTAATTTCATTGCAGCGATATCTGCAGGGTAGATATCGCTTGATCTCATCCAAGCGATATCTCCTGTGGGAGCCAGTTTTGGAGGATAAAGGTTCAGCAACCCATCCTTGTCGTAATAGGCGACAAATGGGAACAGACAGTCAGGCTCGCTGACTTGGTTGATTGCATGTCATTGTATCCCAGTTATGTGGATCAATACCCATGACATCAATCACTGGTTTGTATGTTCCAGACTTGATCATTTAATGACTGTCATTATCCAGCTGGAACTTTGCTGAATGTGGTGTTAAACAAACAGACACACACATTATAACAATGAAGTCATCAACCTCTTTATGAGATTTAAAATAAAAGAAAAATGCCCTGCCTGAGATAATGTGATATGAGACTTATGACAGGTCTGTGCTTCAGTTTCAGGAATTAGACAAACATGAAATTGCCAGGATGAGTAAATGGGGATTTTAGACAACCTAATGGTTCTGTAAGATGTCAAGGATTTCCTGCTTCTGGTGCCTCCTGTGTCCCTCATGGGACTTCATGGCACATATCTGGTGTGCATTGACAGCTGAGGTCACTGTATGAAATAATGTAGACATCCTTGTGTTGTCAGCAGCTGAAACCATTTGATGATTCATTTCAAACGTTTAAGAAAAAAGCAATTTTCAAGTGGAAAAGATGAACTATCAATGTTTCACATGTGTCAAAATGTTCTTAGCTAATTAAAAAGGATTTTTGTTATTAATGTTTGGTGACATTATCAGGAGTTGATGACTTCAGGAAATATAGATCCTCGATGGAACTTTGTCTTATTGCTCTGACTTGGAGCAAATCCACATGGTGATTTGGAGTATTATACCTTCACATAATTAGCTGCTTGATTATGACCCTTGCCTAAAGATGTCCAGTCCCTAGCGTCTTTACATACACATGTACAGTCACTCATCACTCCATCACTCCATCACTCACCATCCACGCATCCACTTACCTTCCATACTCTTCTCACCCACCCACAAACTCCCATCATCCATCCACCCTCCAATCTCCCACCCATCCCCTAGCCTCCCATCATTCACTTATCCACAATCCATCCACCCACCCTCACGTCCACCATTCAAACTCCCATCATTCACCCATCCATCACCCACCCCCCAGCCCATCAAACCTCTCATCCACCCACCTATCCTACCCATCCCCCCATCCAGCCTCCCATCAATCACTTATCCATCACACATACAACCCATCTACCCTCCCACAACCCATCCATCACCAACAACCCTCCAATACTCCAACCACCCATCTGGCAACCACCATCCAACAACCACCCAATCGCCCACCCATCCACCCACCACAATCCATCCACCATCCACCCACCATCCACTCACCATCCACCCACCCTTTAATATACTGTATGTATGCAGAAACAAGTGAACAGTTGTATGAAAAGACATCATTTCTGACTCTAACTACGATATTCATGTGTGGTGAAATTATATCTGATGGTTTTATCAGAAACGCCAGAGATGATATACTTAAGTAATAAAGTGTATAGATGAAGACTGATCCGCATGTCAATTTGATACATTGCCAATATCAGAAGTAATTCATCTTATCCTTGTAATGGACTCCGGTTGGAAGAAACTCTTTGGTTAAGTCACAGAATTCCTGTCTCTGATCCAGATGCATCGGTCTTCAAATATGGTTGGATCAGGAATTCAAAAATCGAAAAATTTATCATCTTCATTTGCCTCAAAATGGCAGAGGGTCAGTGGTGTGGGATTTAATCCAATTTTGTGATGACTGGGCACATACGCACACGTCCAGCAGAAGCACCAAGTAGTCCAACAGACGGACACATCACTTCACCCACTTGGTGCTGACACCAGGCCACCAGTTTCCTCTGGCCACTCTTAAGATCTTACGATTGACGACAACTATCAACAGAAAAGCAAAAAGAATTTCGCTCCACAATGTAACGTTTCCAGAGCTATTGTGCTCCGCACGCTGCACTGTCAAGAAGGCCCTGCTGCGGAGTATTGATCGAGGAATCGCTATAGTGGAAGAGAAAGCACGTAGCCTCTCCTCCTCGCTAGTGTGCTTGCTTGCTACCTCAGATGAGGTATGGACCAGTGATATGGCCAAGGCTTAAACATGCATCCTATTCTAGATGGTGCAGTGGATGGTTTACCTGTCTGGAAATAGCATGTTCTCATAACGGTAGGTGTACAACACAATAGGTACTTACCTACAGAAACTAATGCCACCTGTCTGCAGGGCTTTAAAAGAACAAAAAGTTCAGTGTAATGTTGGTAAGTGAGTGATTTGCATGGAGGTATACTGAAACTCAGTGTTGTGATTATCATACAGGAGTGAAAGTGCATTATTGTCCTTGTTAACTTTGCAGCTTCATTTGAACAGTATTTATTGATCATAAAATATAATTTATCTTTCATAGCTTTGTTTTAGTAAAAGCACAGACAAATCAATTGCCAGGTGCTGGATATTCCACTGCAATGAAGGCAGCATATGCTACCTTTTCCTCACCATCGAGTCCTACGTTTTACTGTAGCTTTTCCTAACCAATCTCACAAAAAATCTTCTAATAGGAAAAGTTCCTTGTATTTTACTGTAATTATTTTCTCTTGTCTTGAAATTCTTCTGGGCATTTGTAAAAAGTATTCCCTCAGCAGATTTGTTTAGATTCTCATTAATTTACCCCTCAGGTTCTGTTTCACGTTTTCCATTTGTTGCACTTTGGTTTCCACATTCCATGGTTTGGCTGGGTGATGTTTTGAGAATTGCATATTATGGAAATAATATTGGTAATGTAGAATCGTTGAATTACAAAGGTCAAATGTAACATATTAGTCACATAGAGGGTTCAACTGTAAATATGCCGTTATGTATGCAATTGTTTCAGGTGCTAATATGCTTCTGGCAAGAATATTGCTTAAATACAGCAGTACCACCAGGCTTCTCTGACATGGCAAGGTTTATTAGTTGAGAAATTCGCCTCTAACAATAAATACAATCTTTCAATAATTCAAGATAATGAACTTAGTCCTGTTAATGCCTACCCTTAAATGTGAACACTTTCTGTCCTCTCCAGCTGGAGAAGATTGATTTTTACCTGGACATTGGCGCCAGTTAGAACCCAGCAGCGAGAACCGTCAAGTTTACTCAAACTTGATATATCAGTTATCTTTGTTTGCATTTATGCATGGCAAGAACATGTCATTTAACTGCCTTGTGGAATTAGATTTAAGGTATAGCTTATTGTAGAAGCTGGAATTTATTGTGGCCATTTTCTTTGGTATTTCAGAAGGTTGCAGGGTATCAGGGTCTTTTTCTGGGACATTGACTGATTATATTCCAAAATATCAAAGATATGTTGGTCTCTTACAACCAGTCAGGTACTGAGATCACATATCTCAGAGGCTGATATTCGCCCCCAAGTCGAGTTGAAATTAAAGATATCCCATTTCAGGTTATGATGTTCTTTGTCATAGGTATTGTAGCTTTTGTGAACTAATTTAGCATCTTTGCATTGAGTTCAGTATATCAGAATACCTCAGAGTGTAGAATGTATACACCTTACAAAATACACAATTTTTCATGGAATGGGCATCAAGTTGAAGGTCATGGGTAAATTCCTGGAAATGACCTACAAGTGCTTGTGTTGCTGTACTGAAGGACTGGTCATCTCAGACTCTGTCTACTGTTGAGTGAGTGGGTATCTCGTCATCATACCGGAATATGCTGATCTTGTGTTCAAATCCCAAACTTGCAGGGGTCAGATCCTTGATTTGTTAGTAACATATGCATGCATGTTGTTCCACCAAAGTGCCGGATGTCTTCAAGCTGCATCACCTTTAGCTGCAGCATGGTTTTTCAATAGACGATTACACAGATACGCACTCATGCACACTATTTTACCTCAACTCACTCCTCCTTACCTCACCTCATCAAAGGAAGAAGCTCTTTTCGTTTTTGCATTATCACTTTTGCTTGGAAAATCAGTAGAATTATTAATCTGAATAACAGTATACATGATGTTAAAGGTCTTGGTCTTGTATAAATTCCCAGTAGTAGATAGATGGTGAGTAAAAGTACATTATCCAGAGATAATTAAGGCCACCATAGTGTTTCCTCTTGCAAAATCTCCCAGAAATGTAATATTATCCTGTATCTCATTTAAGGCATGGCAAAACTGGATCTCACACAAGTAGTACATTTTCATGCAGGTGCTCAGTTTGTGGAGGATATAAGTGTCAGCCTGTCATTGCATGGCCATCTCTTCTGCATGTCTGTAGTTGGGTATATAGATATTGCTGGAAAACTGGTGATCCAGCATCACAGATTCAAGGAAATGGGGACATTATGTAGGCCATCAAGGACAGACAAAAAGTAACTTGATATTTATTGAGTCTTGTAGAGGTCTGTGTTTGAATCACCTGTCATGTTTGTGAGAATAGATGTATTTACAGAAGATCATTTAATTACCTACCTCTTCTTGTATTGTCTCCAAGTCCTTGACCAAATTTTGCATAAGAATGTTGTTCATTTAAGGTCTGGATTTGGATAGGATTGTTGTATTTCAAGGTTATGTCCAGCAGTTGGTTTGAATTTATATAGAGGCATTGAGTCTGGGCAAAGCAGCATGTGTCTTAACTGTAAGCATGGAGGTGAACTGCTTCTTGACAAGACGTGGTTGGACTTACATTAAGTCCAGTTAATCTAGGACATTCAGTAATTCATACAAGTTTTAACTGCTATTCACGCCTTTTGTGACTTTTAAGCTTTGTGGAATCTGTTTTGGCAGATAATCGTGACAGGTTATTCTGTGGCTTTAACATTAGGGCTGTTACAATTTACTCACGTATTCCTTGAATAGAACCATATATCCATTCATGAATTGAATTTGTTATTCGTGGCCACTAGAATCAAATATTTATTAATATGGAACATTTATGAACATACCCTGTACCTAAAAATATCCTTGAGAACATATTATTTGCATTGATTTCTTCAAAGACAACACTCTTATAATATTTAATTTGACAGGATTGTGGTCACTGATCACTTGTTATTGTATTCATGAATTAATATTGGTATTTGTTACCCTATATTCGTGATACGAATTGTATTTGCCTCATAGTGTATTTGTTGCAGCCTTAGTTAACATTATATATTGACCACACACAGAAGAGCAGGGCCAACAGCAGAAAAAGGAACATTTGAATTATGGTTAACCCACTCATACACAAATACATGCTGTACCGTATATGACCGCGGATAAGCCGACCCCGTAGATAAGCCGAGGTGTTAATTTGACCATTGAAATACGAAGGAAAATGATATGACCCCCAGATAAGCCGAATCAGGAATTGAAAGACAAAAAACACTGCGAAGTCGGACTGCAAGACATGTGCCGGTACTCGCAGATATTCAAAAATATAAGATGATAAACGTTGTAATTATATTGAAAAAGTCATTATTATTTCTAATAAAGATTTAACAAACCAGTCATCCACTTTCATAATGTGGGAAGCTGTTTCTCGTGGGTTTTTTTAATCTCATAATGATCATTATATGTTGCCATCAACAACCAAGCGCCATTTTGTGAATCGGTGTATATAGAATTATGAACCCGTGAGAAAATATATCAGCTGGAGCGAAGACTCCCAGTTTGAATTCAGCATCGTTAGCATGGCGTTTTCGTTTAAAACTCATGATGAAAATGTCAGTCAGTAAAAATATACCAACTTTTATAACCCCCTTTACACCACTATTGTATGTTAATCCAATTGAATTAAATAAACTATCATACTATGAACACATTGAATGACCATCACTTACTCACAGGCTTCTCCAGTTTATTAAACTAATCTCTCGAAAACAAAGGAATTAAGCCCCTACTCCCAACACGATCGCTAAGCACCCACAACTTGAAAATGTTTGTGTAAACAACATGATAATACCAATCGGCCCGTTATTATCAATGCTCATTTCCTTGTGTACCGTGTTGCTTTAAACAACAGGAAGCAATCACAGTGATCACCGTTCGTGACGTCACAGGAAACAGCTGATCACATGTTTTTGCAAATGGCGAACGGAATAACTCGCCGATACAGTTGTTTATTTGCCTCTTTCAATAAAGGTAGACACTTGTTCACTATCAATTTATGAACTTTGCAAAACGTACGTAATAGCTATTGGCGATTTTATCTGGGGATTATATATTATAGCTGTGAATTACATATATTGTTACATGTAAAGATTGTGGAGTTTACGAAGAACGATAAACTTTGAACATTCAATTGAAAACTTATTATCGGAAGGAGTAACATGCATAACATTTTTTAAATAATGACACGTTGGTGTATAATAATAACTTTATTGATAATTTATAAGAATAATGGCTCTAGTTGTGGCAACTTCCAAACTTTCGGGAAGTTGTAATCTATCGGACCGTCATTCAGCCGATGTTTCTGACAGATCACGATCTGAAAAATACTATCATGAAAGTGTATCCCGTGGATAAGCCGACCCCTTTCTACAGAATCTTTTTTCTGGTCCTCAAAATTCGGCTTATACGCGGTCATATACGGTACATCAAGTCTTCACTTGTCAAATGTTCGAATCCTAAAGTTTTACCATCATAGAGGACCTGTGAAGATGCGGGGTAGAATAGGTCTTCAGCAACCCATGCTGGCCGTAAAAGGTGTCTATGCTTGCTGTAAAAGGCGACTATGCTTGTTGTAAAAGGCCACTAATGGGTGGTCAGGCTCACTGACTTGGTTTGATGCATGTCATCGTATCCCAGTTACGTGGATCGATGCACATGATGTCAATCACTGGATTGCCTGGTCCAGACTCGATTATTTACAGACCGCCGTCATATAGCTGGAATATTGCTGAGTGCAGTGTTAACAACAAACAAACAAACAACCATCACAGAGCTGAATATTGCTGAGTGACTTTAAACAACAAAACAAAACCTTAATTATGTCCATGGCCTCTCAGCCATACCCAAGCTTGTCCATTTCACCGGAATTGTAAAGGTCTCTGACTGATGCCAGTTTGGTCTTTCCTCCCACTCAGCTGCCAAACCGTTATAAAACTGAAATACTTTTGAAAAATGTCATAAAATTATATAATCTAATGATTTGATTAGCATAACCCAATCTCTAAATCTTTGTAATGTGATGTCATACCCAACTCACTCAACCTCTCTGATGCTGGTGCCGGGATCCTCCTGGCATGGATACAAATTTGGGCTTGCTTAGTGGTTTCTTCCTGAATACTGCCAATTTTCATTTTGGCTGACTGTGACATTCGGGAGTTAATATTCCTTTATTAATTACTTTTCAGGAGAGATTTAAGATGGCAACGGGAGCATCCATCAAGATTATTGAGTTAAACTCAAGTCTGTTTCCATTCTGACATTTGCTTTGTGATCATTAACTGTCAAGGAAAAGAAGGACTGTTTTCTCTAATGAATGCCAGTACTTTTATGAAATGTTATGCACATTTACACAGCTGTGGAATAGTCCCTTATGGGACTTAACAGTGGAGCCGTTTCCATTACCGATGAAATTTTGATAAAATGAAGTGTTTCATAATTATTTTTCGTATAGGAGTGGTTGTCGTTATGTTGAAGCGATATGCATTTTGTACATGTTCAATAATTACATAGTTTTCAATTGTGTCAATTCAAAGCCGCTACTTGGTGCAGGACTGGACCATTTAGCTTTGATATTGATGGTCTTGAGAAATAAATATCATTTAATGTAGTTCCAGCTATGTGGCTCGGCTGTCAGTTTTGATAAATCTAGCACATTATTGAGATAAAATATTCAAGTGGTTGGATATGAAACTCGTTGGGTGTCTACGATCTGCCGTTGTTGTCCTGTGATTATTGCTGCTTGCATGCAAGTCCATACTTCCATGAATGTTGATGTTTTTATACTTAATGCATTGGATACAAATGAAATATAAAACTCATTTGCGAATTACTTTTGTGAAGCAAATAGCAAGTGTATTCTACACTTGTTGAGACATATTAACAGTATATTTTTGACATGTCGCAGTTTTAAACATTCAATTTGACCGGCATGATTGATTCCAATAGAATTTCCCAAAATATATGTACATTTTTCTTTCTTTGGCTCTTCATTGTAACTTTGATGAACTTTTCCCATAAATTTAATCTATTCCACCACTTAACTGGAGTCAATGAGCTTCCAGAGTGAATATTTGTTCTTTTTTGCCCAAAGTTGTCAATTAAAAGGGATCACTTGGGTGAGCCATCAGAGTGATAGATGGGTGAGCCTTGTAATCAAATTTTGCTGTATTTTTTCCCTACGCACTAGAAGGGCTCTTTTTCTCCTGGAGTCAAGACAAAGAATGCAAAATGTTGGGGATACGTTGCTGATGCAGATTGCTCTTCTAAGGAATGCCTTGTTCTTACAGACAAGGCAGCGTTGACTGCATTAGCATGTTATTGTCAGGGGAAATATGGGAAATGTTTTAACATGTGATATTTTACAAAGATGATTGATCATCAGTGGAACAATTCAAGGTGACTTAGAAGTTTATCGGAGGAGTGTAAAAGGGATTTCACTCCTTCAAGGGGCGGTCGGATAGCCTAGTGGTTAAAGCGTTTGCTTGTCACGCCAAAGACCCGGGTTTGATTCCTCACATAGGTACAATGTGTGAAGCCCATTTCTGGTGTCCCCTCAGCTGTGATATTACTGGAATATTGCTTAAAGCGGCGTAAAACCAAACTCACTCGCTCACTCACTCACTCATCCAATACATTCCCATCAACCCCACACACAGACATCCCCCACTCTCTGTCTCCCTCTTCCACTCTCTCACTCACACACTTGTAGATACACTGTCATATAGATAGAACAAATAGGCATGATACATACATACATCAGTGTTGTTTGGGTATCTTTATATGCTTAATTCACCAAAGCCTAAATTATGCTGACATATTTGCTATTGAGATTTTTTCCTTTTGAAAATGACTGTTATTGTAACCACTCTAGAAACCTTTCAGAACATTTTTCTCAACTTCAGAATTGTACTTTTGATTTTTAAAGTACAGATACCTTTTCAAAATGGTTCCAAAGCCAGATGCTATTTTGATATGATAGTCCAACACATTGGTCATTAGCCCCAGTTGGGATTCACGAGGTACCATTGGTTCCAATTAGTAACCTATACAAACAAGCAAGAGTGACTCAAAACATTGATTGGTTGGTCAGGCTTCTTGACGAAGTTGATTGTTGCATGTGACTGTAACTCGGCCGCATTAGAAGTTGCTCTGATCCAGATTCGGTTATTTACAGGCTGCCATCATGTAAGTGGAATATTGCTGTGTTAAATGGTCTATCTCTGCATAATGTTCAGATTTCTTAGAAACATTATCATCACTTTGCAAAGTTTAGAATGCTTATGAGTACCTGAAAAAATGTACAACTTTGTTACAATGTTAACGATGATGTTATAGTGCTGCCTAGTCCTGCACCATGACCATGGAATATATTTATTTTATGAAAAAATAATAATCTAGAAAGGCATACAAAAGCAAGTCTAGCCAGCTCTAGCTAGCTCTATTCCACATAGGGATTTTTTTTTATTTTTAGAGTCAAGAAGGATATTGTGTAGTATAAGATTTCAGAGACTAAATGCTATAGGGAATTTTTATTTTTATTTTTAGAGTCAAGGATATTGTGTAATATAAGATTTCAGAGTCTAAATGTTAGTCTAAGTGCGGCCGTATACTCATCAGCGCGACAGTGTTTCCCTGGCCTGTACACCCTCAAGGATCTCACTGGATCACGAGGCAGACTCAGTTTTCATCAGTGTCATCATACCTTCGCCTTATATTAGTATCTCCTATCTAAGTTTGCTGATCACCTAGAGAATCACCAGAACTACTGGAGCTATTCAGTACTGGGGTGATGCCAATACGACTTTCTGGAAATGTGGCAATTTGAAATTTGGATGTGTGGGCATTAATAGAGTTAAGGATTGAGGATTCTGGGAGATGACAAAAACTGCCTCTGTGTCGCAATGTCCTTGTATTGGAAGAGGTTTCATCATCTGACTAGATTACTTTTGTTCTAGAGAGGAACAGCTTGGAAGCCCCGTGGTGATCAAGTGCAGTTCATATATATCCAAACAGATTCTCATATTTTGTTACATTTGTCCACCAGTGTTGAACTTCAAATTACGATATGTAAAAAGATGGTACGTTATTTCTTTTCCTATTACTTCACCAATATTCTGTCCACAAAAAAATACAGACATTTGAAGAAAAGAACACTGAGTTAAGGGTTATGTCGTCTTCTTCAGAAATATGTTTTTTCTGCCGTGTAAAAAACTTTCAGCATTTCTCTTGTCTAGGAATATTCAGGATGGTAACTTCATTACTGATTCGAAATCAATTTTCTCTTCTTCTGCAGTATGTTGTGATTGACTTTAAAAAGATAGAATACATGACAAAAATATTGATTATCAAATAACTGCCACAATTTTATTTTTTAAAAAGCTACAAAGCTTTTATTGAAAAAAACCATAACCCTTTTTGTTCTCAAAAACAATGATTTCACATCGGTCCATGGATGTTTTATTTCATTAGAATATTTGCCAGGAGGGAAATGTATATCTTGGTGCTAAATTAATGTTTTTGCAAACTTTCCAAAATAATAGATATGTCAAGGTAGACAAGAATGTATGAGGCACGTGGTTATTATCTACATCACGGCATCCCTCCAACCAGTAGTATACAGGGTAGTCTGTATGTCACCTTCACCAGGGGAGGTAATCAATTTAAGAGGTCCCCATGTTTTTTCCCCCTCAATGTTTTGATTGCTCTATATGTGGTAATTAGACGCCATCTGTTCTTCTCTCAACGGCTGCGGAATCGAATGTGCAAGGAAATGGCATACACCCATCGATTCTAAATCCCTGCTAAACTGTAGCCTCAAAGTCAGGGCACAAAACCAATAAGGGAAGGCAGTTATATGGTTTCTCCCATCTTGACTCGAGTTTGCAAATATTTGCAGCTGAACTAATCCCATGGTTAAAAGAAACGACGTTCGGTTGCAGAATGAAATAAAAAAGGAAATGTAAGTATTTGTTTCTGTGTAAGTATGAGGTCGATGAAACCTTGACAGTGATTTCTTCAGAGGTATGATTTCCACATAATGGGATTTGCTCCCTCAGTAAACAGACCACAGCTGATAGGTTGCAATAATTCCCAGCACAGCACTTTCAGCTATTATTGCGACACTTTATTTAATTATTGTAAAAAAAGGAATTTTTGATATAAGTTTGGTCTTTGTTTGATCAATGATCACTTTGGATGACTAAGGATTGTATTGACCTGAAATCAAAACTGAGAAATGTGAACATCAGGGTATGAAACTCCCAAAAATTTCAGCCAGACCACAGGACTGGCTAGCTGAAATACTTGCCAGCCCGGACCAAAACCTGCCTGCCCAATATAATCATATGTTTCTCAGGATAATTTAATTAAATATATGAAAACTGATTGCTTGTAGCATAAGCGCATCGCTAAATGTTAGGTTGTCTAAAAGCTAACGGGGTTTCTTTTTAGTTACATTTTATCATTCATCTTTACATGTGAATTAATGCTTATCATCGGGAAATATTTAGAATATTTTCACCTATGAAATATAACCCGACTGTCGGGCAGGGGGATTTGATAATCTGGCAGCCCGAGTTGAAATCAACCCGCCTCGGACGGTCGGGCAGGCAGGTATTTCGAACGCTGTGAACATCAATTTTACTGTTTCTGCTAACACTCTTTATAGTCCGGCTGTAGAATGCTTCAGATGTTCAACAGATTGGGGCCT
Source organism: Haliotis rufescens (assembly GCF_023055435.1). NCBI lineage: Eukaryota > Metazoa > Mollusca > Gastropoda > Lepetellida > Haliotidae > Haliotis > Haliotis rufescens. The sequence goes on from NW_025963779.1 coordinate 21,031,536, forward strand.
GTATGTAGGAAAGAGAAGAGTCATAATTCATTCAATGTGTTTCAGTCTAACATAGGAAACCGTCACTCTGAAGACCCGGGTTCGATTCCCGACATGGGTACAAGTGTGAAGCCCATTTCTGGTGTCCCTGCCGTGATATTGCTAGAATATTGCTAAAAGCGGCGTAAAACCATACTCACTATCACAGGAAACATGACACTTCTCAGTCAATTGTTGCATTTGTGCAAGTGATTGTATAGATTGGGAGTAAATACAGAAGGAAAAAAATATATAATGGTTGATAATTGTATTGAAACTCCATTTATCACAAGTGGCTCAAGCGCTAAATTGTCATGAGGCAATTGTCCAACCTTTTTATCAGTTCTTGATTAGCGCAAAAACTTGTGGCCGCAGTGCGGAAGTCCCATTTCTTGAGACCCCTCCAGGTAGAGGCATTACACCATGCTCCTGGCACAATGCTCAGCCGTAATTAAATATATTTCCGACTTGTACCTCAAGCTGAAGTTACCATGGCAACACCACACACTCAATTCTGATTGGCCAGCCATATGAACTTTTATGAAACTTGTATGAGAGAAATAGTAATTGCTTGTCATATTCCTGAGAAGTAAAAAAGTAATGGTAGCAAATTTCACATGAAATTACGTCCATTCCACAGATATTTGTCAACTGATTTCACTCAATTTTCCAGCTATTGCCTTTCTTTTGATGGAATTTAGAAATGACAGCTTACAGTCCCTTCCAGCTATAAGAAATGTCTGCAGTACACAAATACTCAGAAGATTTTGTCATGGGGATTAGGCAAGGACTGTATGCTTGACATCATTTCACGATTACATTAGTTCGGACACAATGTCCGTTATTATAACTATGGATGTTATGTTACATCCATTAGGAGGACTTTTGCATTTCTTACAACTTATGAAGAAATTTTGTATCTGTGTTCTTCTGTGTTGTATCTGTGTAGCAACACAGTTGTGACTGGTTGAGTCAGGTTGGATGTTTAGATGACATATTATACTCTAGTAACTATCATTTGATTCTGATTAAAGGTTATAGTGTCTTGTTGCCATGGTAAGCATGAAATATTACACTTCATCAGTGAAATAACACTTCAGATGTACTGGAGTAAGATACTGATGACAGATGGCCTTTGAAAAAAGCAATTCACAAGCTTTTGTAAATATTTTGAATTTGGATGTTGTTGTTTTATTCACATTATGCTTGAGAAGAATTCTGTGGTCTGTTACCAAATTTTCATCAAGATCTTCATGAAATTGAGTTTTATTTGAGTGCATTGTGGTCCCAATGACTCCTGCAAAATCTAAGGTGCATTGGTTTATCGCATTCGCTTGAACTGAATGCCCTCGTTGTGATCAAATGAGGACGGCATACATCTCTGCAGACAGCAGGAAACTCTCATTACACATGCACGAGGGGATCAAGACTTAGGATGTAAATATGTTTCCATAACTGAATTAGACACAGCTGGAGATGGCCAAGGCAATCTTGCCATGGAGAAGACAAGTGGAAACAAATGTTGGGATGAGTCAAGTTGTCTATGGGGAGGTTTGGTGAGGATGTTACTGTCATCAGATTTGACAGGTCACTCTACAGAACACACTGTGACACCATGATGGCAAGAAGACTCACATCACAATGTTGGCATTGTCACTGGCAATATTCAGGATGGAAGGAAGACTTGCTGCACCAAGTAGATATTGTTGATAGTAATACTCTGCCTTTTGACACCATATTAAAAGATAGAAATGTTGATTGCGAGAAACCAGAATGGCTACCTCTTTATGTTGACAGATTTCACCTTCTAGCAGCCATGTCAGTTAAGTTTGTTATGTTATGGTTGCACAGGTCATTAAAACCTTTGAATTTCGATTACATTTGGTTTATGGTAGCATATTCTTGTTCATTTCTGCTGAAAATGAAATCTAGGGAGTACTTGGAAGAGGCATAGTTAGAGGATGATATCTAGGGAGTATTTGGAAGAGGCATAGTTAGAGGATGAAATCTAGGGAGTACTTGGAAGAGGCATAGTTAGAGGATGATATCTAGGGAGTACTTGGAAGAGGCATAGTTAGAGGATGATATCTAGGGAGTACTTGGAAGAGGCATAGTTAGAGGATGATATCTAGGGAGTACTTGGAAGAGGCATAGTTAGAGGATGATATCTAGGGAGTACTTGGAAGAGGCATAGTTAGAGGATGATATCTAGGGAGTACTTGGAAGAGACAGAGTTAGAGGATGATATCTAGGGAGTACTTGGAAGAGACATAGTTAGAGGATGATATCTAGGGAGCACTTGGAAGAGACATAGTTAGAGGATGATATCTAGGGAGTACTTGGAAGAGGCATAGTTAGAGGATGATATCTAGGGAGTACTTGGACGAGACATAGTTAGAGGATGATATCTAGGGAGTACTTGGAAGAGGCATAGTTAGAGGATGATATCTAGGGAGTACTTGGAAGAGGCATAGTTAAAGGATGATATCTAGGGAGTATTTGGAAGAGGCAAAGTTAGGACATGATAGTGTTATTACCAGGGGTTCATATTTTATTTTATTTTTCTGACTTCTCACTGCATTTTTGTGAAAAGATTAACTGAATTGTGACAATGAATATGAATCATGTGACAACAACAGACATCCTAACAAAATGGCCGACCAGAACCTGATTATCAACTCATGCACGGAATTGCAACACAAGGAAATCCAATAGCTGAAGTTGATATGACCATTGCCACAGGCCTCTCAGAGCGATGGAAAACAGATACTCTGATGAAGGCAGTATTATGATAGGAGGTTTATACAGGAGGACTCTCCTGATAACATTCTTGTCCACCGATCAATTGACCCACATCCCAATAGCTTCCTTGTGTCCACCATAGATACAAGGGAACATCACTGCATCAGGTGGATGTCCCCTGCTGCCATGAGAGTGGACGGACTTCTGTCTTTAAGACACAATCAGTTAATCCCTGTGTAACACTATCTCAGAATACTCTTAGAAACCTCCTCTGACCTGTCTGACATTTAGTTAAGGACGTTCAGTCTCTGTGAAACATAACTCCCACAAATCTTGGCAAAATGTCTTCTAACCTTTTTGTAAGAAGAGACAAGAGCTGTAAGATACAAACAGAGATATTACAAAGATCAAAGTTTTTGTTGGTGGTAACAACAGAAAACTGCCATGGACACAGCTGGTTAAAAGTAAAAGTAAAAACTATTCCCATTATCTTTGCAAGGGTTGGAACATTATAGCAGCATAATGGTGGAGGGAACAGCAGAGCTAGACAGTAAACATGGCTGAATATATGTGTCTAGAAAGGCTACAGAGTTGAAATGATATGAAATATATCTTCTCCATAAACACCTTTGAATGTATACATGTAGTCAGTAAACAGGGTAGAATATGTAACTGTAGTCACGAAGGTACTATCTGGTCAGTAAACAGTGTTGAAGAAAGATGCCATCTTCTCAATAAGCAGTAGCAGTACATCTGTAAGTACATTGCCAAACGTCATTGGCTGATAGACAGTAAACATGGTTGAATATATGGGTCTAGTAAGGCTACAGAGTTGAAATGATATGAAATATGTCTTGTCCTTAAACACCTTTGAATGTATACATGTAGTCAGTAAACAGGGTAGAATATGTAACTCTAGTCACGAAGGTACTATCTGGTCAGTAAACAGTGTTGAATAAAGATGCCATCTTCTCAATAAGCAGTAGCAGTACATCTGTCAGTACATTGCCAAATGTCTTTGGCTGATAGCAATGTTTTTGATATTTGAATTTGAGTACTTAAGTAGATTGTAATTTCTCCCAGGATGGCAAGTAATGGACGGATGTGATGAGAGGAAAGAACATTTCACAATCATTGAGGACACAAATTGATATAAGATTAATTTACTAAGATGATAAGGACTTGCTTCGTCTCCATAGATGAGCTACTGGGTATGCCATTAAGACATGAGCGGACATCACGGGCTACAGCCAATACTGTACCTTCATCCCTACCAAGAAAATCTTGGAAGCAGACAAGCTGGGCTTTCATTACGCCTTTTAACGGGATGACCATGTGGCATTAACCCCATTGATGTATGTCAACACTGTTGGTTAGTTCGAGTCTGATGGCATTTACTGCCAGCTTTGTATGTGTTCCATGCTTAATTGTAGGGACAATTACATCGCTAACTTGCCTTGATTTCACTGACGAATCCATTTTGCCGTCGTCCGACACAGCTTAATACTTGTCAATCAGCAGCTATATCTGCATTCTGTAAGTGACGCACAGAGTATGTGTGAGCAGTTTCGGTGAAGAAGATTATTCAGATATCACTCAAAGGGAAAATTTCTTTATTTGATATTGATTTCCAGTAAGAACTATGTCAAAGTTTGTTCTCATCCCTGCGTGTTTTGTTTAGCGAGGCCATCAGTGACTATCTGCCTGACAAGTTGTGATAAAGTGGTGTAACTACCTTAGTTACCAGGCGTCTGCCAGCCAGGCTGTGCACCAAACAACATGGTAGGCATGTCTCTCCCACTCACTGCACAGGTAATGATCAAATGCTTGGAGCATCCAAAGCTGAGGGTGTTATCATTCACCTTTACAACTCTCTCGGCTAGGCTCATCTGGGTGTAAATGGGACATTCCCGAGTAAGACGCAATCACAAGGGGCTTAGATAAACAGCCGCTACTTATTGTTCATGAATCACTACCAGAGCGTAACACCGGGTGTTCAGTAGTATGATTTACTGGTATAGCATGACATGTCCAAGAGCACACATGAACCTCTACCACAGACCAACACCACGCATTCAGTGGTATGTAAATCATTATCACACCCAACACCAGGTGTTGAAGTGTGCAAGAATCAATACCACACTCCAACAACAGGTCTCCAAGGGAACATGACCTACACCCCAGTCACCAGGTGTTCAAGGGTACAAGACCGCCTCCGTGGTCTAGTGGAAGAGCATCCGCCCTGAGAGCAGAAGTTCCGGGGTTCGATCTCCGGCAGGGTCACACCAGTTGACATTTAAAGATAGTATTTCTTTTTACCCTGTTTGGCCCTCGGAATTAAGGGGCTAAAACAAGGACTGGTCCGCTCAGAGTCAGTAATACTGTGTCTGAGTGGGGTATTCATGTTAATCTGCGGCATGGTATGTCACGGTGCTAGCACTATAAATTGTCTTCACATCAGTCTGGACACACACACACACGCAAGCACGCACGCACACGTCACTATGTAAGTGCAAAAATCTTGGACACAAGGGGCGGTCGGGTAGCCTAGTGGTTAAAGCGTTCGCTTGTCACGCTGAAGACCCGGGTTTGATTCCCGACGTGGGTACAATGTGTGAAGCCCATTTCTGGTGTCCCCCGCCGTGATATTGCTGGAATATTGCTAAAAGTGGCGTAAAACCATACTCACTCACTCACTCACTTGGACACAACGTTAAACCCCATTTCACCTCACCTCACCTACAAGGGTACAAGAATCAACACCACAGTTCAACACCAAGTTTTTAACAGTACATGAATCCCTACCACAGTCAAACACCAGGTGTTTAACAGTACATGAATCCCTACCACAGTCCAACACAAGGGTACATTCATATCTGTCACGGGATACCTTGATGTCAGGTGTTCAAGTGTACACACAATCATTGCCACATCATGACACTGTGTGTTCAAGGGTACAGAACAGTTACTGCCACAGCATGTTTTGACCACCTGGTGTTCAATGGTGCATAAACTGTTGACATCACCTATACATGATCATGACTTCGCACACAAAGTTTCATGTGCAAAATGTTACAGAATTGTTTCCAGTCATGACGGACAATGTTTTGAAAATTTGTTCATTGTCTCTTAGCTGCCATGCGGCAGTAAACCAAGATATGTTCCTTGAAATATCTAATTAGACCACACATTGCTACTAAAGTTAAAACTATGGATGCAAGAACGTGCTGTTTTTGATTTCCTAGGGGGCAGATATATATATACCCTGTGTGAGAAATAAACCATGATTGTGTCCCCACCATGGGCTGTTTCATCAATAATGACATATTGTTCAAATATTGATTTTTGTTGGTTGTAATGAATATTTCAAATAAAGCCACCCTGTGAGGAGGGTATCCAAGATGCCAGCACTTATTGGCTTTGTTGTCATATGAGTTGAGTCACGTCAAGCACATCGAGTAATTTACATGTCAAATTATGGATCTTCCACATGAACTGTGATCTGTCTCGTCAACCATTTCAGCATATTGTGTGTTGACAGGCATGAACAATGCTGGTTTGAGTAGAAAATAATTACTTCTAAAACCCAGGAAATCACAAGTACAATGAAAGATGTTTGTCTGGGACTCCCACTATGTCAAAACGTGCTGTCATATCGTATCACTGTCAAAATTAAGTAATAACGTGATCTGCTGGAGGATTATGGCATCTGGATATTTTCATGCATAGAGGTTTCCTTTGGTTTCATGAGTTTCTATGGATTTTGATCATAAACAATTTGGTGATAGGTATACATTGTACAGCATTTTTAAAATTTGATTTGGATCGGTAGGTGATAATAAAAAATAATCTTGGCCTGGTTAGGGTCCTTGTAAATATAAATATTAAATCTGACTCATAATGACAGTTTATCGTTGGAAACATTTCTGCAGCAGTCCTGTAGAAGTCCTTAGTAGGATTATTTTTATTGTTAAAGCGGTCTTTACCATCAGCAGTATAAAACAACCTTACCATTCTGATTATATTTTTTGTCTGAATTTTTCAATTTTGAAGGTCATCAGATCCGTGAACCAAGGAGGACAAGATGTAAGATTGTAGGAACTTTCAAAGGGTTTGACCTTCTTCTGTATCTTTACCGGATTTGAAAACAAATCCTAAGGTCATTTTGGATGACGATCAGTTTCCTAGAAAGTGAACCAATCTGAAACAATGTAATGCTATTCTTCTTATTAAGATATTAGAGTCCCTGAGGTTCAAATGCTAGGGCAGAAAACCTCGAGGCCCTAGGGCAGCCCTTTATTTCCAATACTGGCTCATTGTTGAGGAGGATGACAGAACATGAACAGTATTTCTTTGTCAGGTTCTTTTTGAGTATATTAACACACCTTTATTGTTTTGATAGATAAGAAATACATTTCTGGTTCTCCCCTTACAAGGATTAAAACGTATTTTCTCATACACAGTGAAAGTCAATTCTTGTGATTCTTTTATCACAATTTGTTGTCTCTTGTTAACTTTACAGGTTTTGATTTGGTATGGATAAATTTAGATGGGTCAATTTATACATCAACTTTATCGACTGTGTGTAATGTCACTTATTCAAGATTAGTTGTCAAAAAAAAGATGAAAAAACCCAGCAATAATCCTGAATTTGTTTATTCGAAATAAATCTCCCAGATTTCCACTTGGATGTTGACGTGGTAGTTTGCAGTATTTCCATCTTTCCAACAATACTGTAATGTCTAAACAATAAAAATCAGTTTCAGACCTGATGTTAGTCGTATATTGTGGAAAATTCACATTAAGATTTCTTTTTCAAGTGAAGATAGATGATTAAAACATCAAGGTTAAGAACTAAACTTGTAGAGCAGTGGTAAATAACTCAGGGAGGTTTTTATGCCATGTTGACAATGGTTTAAACAAATATGTTTTTATCCTAAACTGACAGTGATTTTATTTGGCATCTTCACTGAGATTGATTTCAGAAAGTCGGTGGTGCTAAGGGAAAAAGTTGTGTTTGGCTGTTTTTACTTCTCACCATTATTGAGGTAATCCCAGAGGGCTGTGTGTTTATGGAACCTGCAGACTCCATGGTCAGGCATGGATTTCTTTCTATTAAATTATGTGATTAACGTTATCAAGCTGATCATGTCTTCCAAGTCTAGGGTGCATTGGTTGGTGGGGAATATGTGCTGCAGTGCCATTGGGGGCGCTAAATCACGGCCAGTTCCTGCACTTCATTTACCCTCTCATCCCCCTACCTCTGATCAATACCGATGGGCCAGGGGATGATGGCAGCAAGAAAATCGGGTGAAGATCGTAAAGATGGTAGATCAATAGAATGAGATAAATTCGTTTAGATTTGAGCGTGCCGAGCCTGTTATTCGTTTAGATTTGAGCAAGCTCTGGCCAGTTATTCTCTCTTTGGTGTATGCATAGGGCCATCTCCTGTCGCCAGTATGCGTAGACTGTCAGGATGCAATGACACAACGTCAGGCTGATTTTGACGTCTTCTACTCTAATGTCCAAGGTCAAACATAAATTGGGAGCATTTTGACTGATAGCTTCTCTCAGAAGCAGATCTAATGGTCAGCTCTAAGCGAAACACTTTTGAAAACTGTCATGCTGAAGATGTTGCTCAAGGTATAGCTTTGGAATCAATTGTGTGTTGATGGCTTCATGAGACACAAATGTCTGATTTATCACCACTTACACCGGAGATGGAGATTTCCAGTCTTAAAATGTTGGTTTTAGATAAGATTGGGCTGACAGTTGTAATTTCACAGGTAGTATGGTAAGTTTTAAGGATAGCATTTGTGAATGTGCGATGTCAGTTCAATGAATAGTTTAATGGTTAAAGTGTTGTGAATTTTTAGAAGAGTCAAAGAGACTTAAATGTCAATAGACTTACCACCATACACCCACATATCAAGAATCATTACAGATTATTTATGGGAACTTTTGAAGGAGGTAAACAGAGACTTACCAATATTCTATTTGTGAATGCATGGTTTTATATGTGAATGTTGTCAGCTTTGTGTTTGCTAGACATATCCCTTGTTGCCTGTGGCAGTAGAAGACAAGCCAGTTGAATGAAGGCAGAGTATCAGAAGGGTCCATCTGACAGGCTAAGTGCCCAGTGTCATGGCTGCAAGTATTCAAAACGTGCTGATGAATCCAATCAGTGGTCAAGAAATCCTTGATCAACAACTCAAGTGACCATTACTGCCATCCAAGACTTGCAGGATCTCCTGCGCTATTGTCCAGTTGGAATTATGGTCAACAAGTGGCCTCATTAGGAAGTCCTGGACGCTGGTCAAGGGTTTCCGTTGTCCGGGCCTGCGTAATTAACTCAGATTGGTCCAGAGCAGTGATTGCGATCATGAACACCTGACCATTCATTAGTGGGTTCGTTAAGACATTCGTTAGATCCCCATTTGCAATCTCAGGGTCTGTTCTCAAGAGACTGCTTGATCCAGCAAGTTTCTTAAAGTCTCCTAGGCACGTACCACACACTGAAGGTTGTGGACATTATCTGCAGAGATTCATGATTGGCTTGAGTCAGATTAATGGGACTTTGACTGGAACTCCTTAAGGTAGACTTGAGATTAAGTGTTTGATTGTGTCTAACACTAGGTCAGTCAGTACGTACGGTAGTTACTGCCCATCATATTAACCCAAGTGGCAGTAAGGTCAAAACAGGGATAGTTCTTGTAGCTGTCATTGTTTGACATTGATGACTTGATAAGTTCAGATTTCTTTGGACAAATCATTTGTCTACTTTTCAGTTGACAAGTTGGTCTGACTACCACTGATCTCATGGATGTGACTGAATTCTTCCCTAAGTAGCACATTATGTATTTCCATACAGCCAAGTACTACTTCCTTCCTTCTGAGAGGCCCTGAGAGGTGGATTTCAATACAATTAATCAACCCCAGTGAACCCCAATAGGCCGAAAAATGAACAGAAGTCACAAAGTGAGCATAACACATGATAGCTTGGCATATCCTTGACTCCCCCTCTCCCTGGATCTGCCAGTGCTTCTGGTGCTCCGTGCTTGTTGTAAGAATAGATTTAAGTTGGTGTTGGGTGATAACAGAAACAGTTATCACCTTACACCTTCCTCTAATGTGACATCATTCACCAACAGAAAAGATAATGTTGTCATGCTGTCAACAACTGGTTTCACTGGCCTTTCCTGGTGAGCTGATGTGTTGTAACTTTAGAAGTTTTGCTGACTTCTGGATTAAGCTGTGTAGGTTACATGAATTGTAAGTAGGGAGAGTTGCTTAGCAATGTAAAGTTGTGAACAGTCAGTAAAGAGAGCAGTCTAACTACGTGTATCATGAATTGTAGGTAAGAAGAGCTATCGAGCTGTGTATGTTCTGAGAATCGATTCTGTCTCCTCTATATCCTGTTTCCTTGTTGGCTGCTGAGAGCAAATTAATCATACACGTTGAGAAGATGTATACAAGACTGCTAGATAAGATATCAGTAGTTTGAGTGTATTGTAGTAACCTGTGGCCCTAGAATTGATATGCTTTCAAGTTATGTATATTGTTTGAAGCTAACTAGTCAAATTGATTTAATCATGGCAATAATATTGATCCAGGAGAATCATTCTGCCTTCATTACTTGGAGTTTGTTTTGACATTAGGTTGGTAATAATTTGTATGGATGTAATTTGGCCATGTTGACATTAGGTTTTATTGCTGATTTCAACAATATCTGAAAGCTGTCTATTCTTTATGGAGATGCTGACATAATTTATGATAGATGGTGTGATGGTTGTAGTAGAACTGAGGGGGTGGGGTTATGGGTTAAAATAAGGTTGTAGGGTTTGGTTTGTTACATCTTCCTGAGGCTAGGGAGATAACTGACTGTAAAAGTCCAGTTTCCACCCTTTGCCGAACTAGGCTGCAATTACGGAGTTATATTTTAGCTGGACTAATGAGTCCATGCATAGTGCAATCAAAATCCTGTAACAAAATCGATATCCGGTTCGCAAACAACATGGCTTTCAACGTGCAGATAGTCGACTGCAGGATTTGCAATTGATGTGTACCCTCAACTGGGCGATGACATATACTTTCCAAATCTTTTCATGTTTTTAATCAAGGTGCTCACATGATTTGAAGAACTTCGCGAGGTAAGACTTGTTTTATTACAATATATATCTTGATCATCGATCAGATTGTCTTGACTGGGCGCCGCCATTTTGTTGGAAGCAAATGCAAGTGATATGAGAGGTAGAATCTAATTGGTCAAAAGGAGGGCATAGAAGGGACATAACTCGTAATAGCCACTGGTGGCGCTATGATCGAGTCCAGAAATTCCAGCCTAGTTCAGCAAGGAGGGAAACTGGACTTTTAGAGTCAGTTACTCCCTTGCCACAGTAACATGGGTTTGTTAGGTCTGGAACACACAGATAGAACCTTGTTACAAAAATGGAAAGAGCAATATGTCTTTCTAAGACGGTGTAATACTGCATCAATTCACAGGCTCCAAAAGAGTGATTATGTTTTATTCTGACTTAAGTTTGTATCATTTGGTGATCCTCCGTAGAATATATATCTTTGCGAAAAATGAAGTTGGTCACCAGTCAAGAAGCCGCAAGTCAAAGTAGGTCAACTTGGAAAACAAATTATCTGTCAACAAATATTACGGTGAGATGGTGTGACAGCCTGATCAGTTCACACACAATTTCACTGACTAAAGTTGTCTGTCCAGAAAACCTTAGCTGTCCAGTGTTCAGGTCATTAATCTCTAAAAATTTACCTACTGACAGACCAACATCCCCTTGCATGGCAGCAAAATATTGCCTGTTCCACACGACAAAACAGATAATCTTTATACAGTAATCAATGTTTAAGGCTAATTGAGAATCAAATAAGGAAATAATGTACAGCTTCATAGAGGGATGAAACAAAACATATTAACACCTCAGGTTAACACAACCCTTTCGACGTTATTGGGATATTAATTATATTTTGCCTCCGAACAAACTGGCTTGGAGCAAAGTTGTGAACGGTTTTTAGGAAAACTGCATCAAAGGTGGCTGATCATGGCTTGAGGATGAGTATAGCTTGTTGTCAGAGAGGCTGTATCTGGAGGCTGATGGATTGATACAGCTAGTTGTTAGGGAGCCTGTTTCTTGGGGCTGTAGAACCAGAATGTGTCAATATTGGCCCTTATGGACAGAAAGGGGACGGTGTAACCCCAAGCAAGGTAGAGCAGAACTGGTCAATAAAGTTGTGCTGGCACAGAATGGATTTGTTGTAGCAGGTTTATTTCTTCTGAATTGTGTTCCTAACGAATTGATCATCAAGTACAGTATATATATACTAGACAAACTTTGTAAGTGCCTGGTTAAAACTGAGTGCTCCACCCCACCTGAAGCCAAATTGGAAATGTGCAGAAAGAAGTGACGTTACACACAGCTCTGCAATAACTCATTGTTCCATTTTCTTTTCAAACAGATACTTATTATCATAATTCCTTTGAATACCCTACATCTATTACATCAAAGCCATAAGTTTCTGCTTTAAAGGCTGCCAACCACTCACACGAACATTAACTTTTTCATTGCATATTCTTGACGAACATTTACTAATTATCATTTCTGTATCAATTCTGCCAGACATCTGAGATGAGAATACTCCTTTAAAACCATACCATGGTAATTCAGCTTTGAGGTGAATTCTTTTTCTGTCAAATGAAGGATTTCACCTACATGTTTATGGCTGGAGAAGCAAGATGTATTATCTTCTGTTTGGTTGATTAAGGCACGTAAGGGAATGTCGAACACAGCCTGGACCTAATGTTGAGCAGGCATTTACAGCTCAGTTGCAGTGAGTATGCATGGTCACAGTGATAGGGCCAAACGTATGGGAAATCAACCTTGCTGTGACACTGGGCCAGGCCAAGCCCTCCACACTGATTGCCAACTTCCACAAGCCTTGGGCAAGGTCAGACCATCCACACAAGGTCATCATTACAGGGCCTCATATTGTTGGACCTTCCTGAAAGGCCAGACCTCTTTATCTGATGGAGACATTTTCATCATGTAATGTGCTTGACTACATGTCTCACTGTCAGAATAGATGGAGAAAGTAACTTAGCAGCGTTCCAGCAGAGCAGCTAGCATCTGTCAATATGGCTGGATCACCCTGCATGTACCATCAGTAAGTCCATCCTTTATGATGTGCTTGTCAGTGGTTAGGAGTTCATGTGGCCTGGCTGTTGGAAAACGGGATATTTCACTGGCAGGGTCTATGAGTGAGTGAGTTAAGTTTAATGTCACTTTGAACCATATTTCACTGATATCACTTTGTGTTTGAGGAAAGCCTGAAGTGATGCAGGATATTTGCCACTTCTGGGAATCCCATGAGCACGGGTATGGTTTTAACAAACAAAAAAAGCATAATCTGGGATTTACACCCACGATCACTGGATTCTAGCATGCTTTAGGGATGCAGCTCTACACTGCAAATTACTGGGGCTTATGGATGTCTGTGGCCTGGAGCTGGTGACCACAGCGCCCCCCAGGGTCAGTGTGCAAAGACATGTCCAATGCGTTCCCACGAAGCCCTTGAAGTGGCTTCATGGAGGCTTAGCAGAATATGTATGATCTTGTAATGAACATCTTTCTGTCGCCGCTTCACCAAAGGCGTTGCCCTATTGAGACAGTAACATAAAGATAATGATGACCGAATGTGATGTGTCTACAACCAAGTTCAGACATGTATTTACACGTTCAACATAATGTTTCGGGCCACAGATCAAGTCTAGACTCGGCCTTTGATCTCCATGCACAAGCCAGCCCAGCCAGTCATCCATGCCGACCACCTCAGCCAATATTACAGTGTCTTCTCTCAGTCAGGGCGGTAATAAGCAGTAATTGACTTCACTTATTATGTTTGCAATTCCTTTGTGTAGAACCTATCTAGATCACAACAGTTTTTTCTGCATATTATGTATTTCCCCTCCCCTCTCTTGCTCCTCCCCCAACCCCACTTCCTCCAAAGAAATTAACATTTTGTTACATGTTCCCATCTTTGATCATACTTATTGATAATTTAATCCTCTCTGCACCCACTCAACTCGTGCCAGATACAGGGATGATTGAATTGCCTTGTCAAAGTAAAAACATCATTTCTGCAAGGCCATAAATTTGAAACTTCAAAGTGCAGAGGCCTCATTACTATTTCAAGAATATGCACAGTTGAGGTCTTTTGTCTGAAGTTGCAAAGCTGTTGCTGCCAGGACACTGACTGGCCAGCTCGATGTATTGTGCCATTCTGAACCCCTGTCAGGTAGGGAACCTGCTCGCTGTTAACATTACCCATTCTGTTGTAGAAGAATTCCAGATTGGCTCCAGACAAGTATCCAACTGTCAATAAAACGTTAATTCCCTCCTGCAGCCATGAGCAGTGAATGTATGGAGACGAGTCAGTTTTGGATGATATAACATGCCAGTTCCTACCGCTGTGACACCATTGTTGTTGGCACGCGACCAATGTGTTGCCCCATGGGAATACGCTGCAGTTGCACACAACAATGGGGGCTTACTTCACTGATGAACATGTTACGGTGCATTGGTTATTAACTTCATAAAAATTGTACTGCATATTGCTGCATGTGTGTTTGTTGTTTGCCGCAGTCAGCAATATTCCCGCTATATGACGGTGGTATGTAAATAATCGAGTCAGGACCTGACAATCCAGTGATTGACATCATGAGGATCGATCTAGGCAGTTGGGCTACGATGACATTCATCTACCAAGTCAGTGACCACCTGATCCCATTTGTCGTTTCTTAAGACCTCTTCTCTACCTGAATCTTCACAGGTCTCGAATTATGATGTACTTGTAGTCTTAGGAAAGTCAGTTATGAAGGACATGTAGACTTTGGAAAGTCAAATCCTGATATCGACTTATGATAGTCATAATTGTGATGTAAATTTGTGAAGGACATTTTTTGTAAATGGAATGAAAGCGTGTGAGATACATTCTGTTCGTTAAGGTAGTAAAATTATTTCTTGTTCAGCCAACAAGTTAGTGTGCACCAGGTTTACCCAAGGTCAATGTATCACACTGTTTTGACAACCTCATGTTAGTTACAAGGCTTTTTCCTTTGATTGGCATCGTTTAAGACTTCAAATCACCTTTGAGTTATGCCTTCACACTGAGCCCCATGTGTTTGACACCAGGCTGCATGTTTTACAGTGTTGTCAAAGCCACAAATTGTTTGAATGACCTGGTCATAATTCATTTCACTGAGGATTTGGGATTTTTTTTCTGTTCATTTCTTGTTGCATGTACAGGTTAATTTCTTACTTGAAGGTCTCGTGGGAGTGAGTGGCTGTTCTGCTGTTGGCTTGCTTGTCATGTGTCGTACGTCACCATAGTCCCCCTGCAGCATTAACCCAGTTGTATCATGGGTAATATGTCACTGTAGCACTTCCAAAGAAGAAAAAAGCTTATTCACTTTATCATTTGGATAGTCAGAGTGACTCATTCATTGCTTTAGGCATTTAACAAAAGAACAGAATTTTTATTTGCAGTGGAGGCGGTTTCTGTTCTTTGTAGACATTAATTTTCTTGGTATAATCCAGTTGGAAAGTTCTGAATGTGATCACGAAAGTACTGTGTTCAATTCAACATTTTCAGTACAGGGCCGTTGATCTTACTCTAATACTTTAACAAAGGCTTCGGTCCAGGGTCCAGGTCCTAGTTGCCCTTCGGAGCGGTCAGGTAGCCTTGTGGTTAAAGCGTTCACTTGTAATGCCAAAGACCCGGGTTCAATTCCTGACATGGGTACAATGTGTGGAGCCTATTTCTGGTGTCCCCAGCCGTGATATTGCTGGAATATGCTAAAAGCGTCGTAAACCCAAAATTCACACTCACTCACTCACTCCCCTTGTTGTCCCCCACCTGGAGTGAGGTTGGAGATGTATGCTACGTATGGGGTACTCAGTCACAGGTGAAATTATGGAGGAAATTATTCCCAATCTGAATTTCACATCTGTCATTCGATCATCATTATCAGCAGCAGTCTTTGCTTAGTAGCATCTGACCCGTGAAGATTCCAGGGTAGAATAGGTCTTCAGCAACCCATACTTGCCGTAAAAGGCGAATATGCTTGTCGTAAAGGCGACTAACGGGATCGGGTGGTCAGGCTTGCTGACTTGGTTGATACATGTCATCGATCCCAATTGCGTGGATCGATGCTCATGATGTCAATCACTGGATTGTCTGGTCCAGACTCGATTATTTTACAGACCGCCGTCATATAGCTGGAATATTGCTGAGTGCGGCGTTAAACAACAAACAAACAAAAGCTTAGTAGCATCTATGTTGAGACATTCATCCCTTTTTTCGTGTGTGTAGTTCTAAACATTTCCCATTAAACATGATAAACCTCTTCTCTTTGTTCCTAACAGGGGCGTTTTGGTGGCCTGGTGGTTAAAGGTTTTGCTCATCAGGTTCAATTTCCCACATGGGTACACTGTGTGAAGCCCATATCGGTGTCACCCAATGTGAATTTGTTAATAGTGGCATAAAACAATACTCACTCACTCATTGTTACTGATGAAAGAATGACTTCCTTCAGCACTTGTATAGGAAGTGAAGACAAGATGTTTAAATTGGATACAGAAAACTGTGTGACAGATTAGTTATTTAATGCATCGCACCATCCTGGGATTATTTTTGTCCATTGCCTCATCATGAGATGTGACAGCACTGAAATTATTCTATAAGAGAACTAATCAATTCATGTTTTTGAAATGGTCTCTAGACAGTAAACATTTGTAAGGTCTGGTAGTTTTCTCTCAGGATGAAGCCGTGTTTCATCAAGAACTAGCCCAAAATAGATAAAAGATTAAGCTCAAAGTGCCTACTGAGGCTATACATGTTGAAGTTGATTTCGTTTTCATTTTCTCATTTCAGTTTATGAAATATAGTAGAACAGTTGCACCATCATCTGAAATGATAATGAAATACTCATAACATAGTAATACCATTATACAACATGTGATTATGAAATACTGTACAACAGTGGTGCCATTACTGTATATGACCGCGTATAAGCCGAATTTTGAGGACCAGAAAAAAGATTCTGTAGAAAGGGGTCGGCTTATCCACGGGATACACTTTCGTGATAGTATTTTTCAGATCGTGATCTGTCAGAAACATCGGCTGAATGACGGTCCGATAGATTACAACTTCCCGAAAGTTTGGAAGTTGCCACGACTAGAGCCATTATTCTTATAAATTATCAATAAAGTTATTATTACACACCAATGTTGTCATTATTAAAAAAATGTTATGCATGTTACTCCTTCCGATAATAAGTTTTCAATTGAATGTTCAAAGTTTATCGTTCTTCGTAAACTCTACAATCTTTACATGTAACAATATATGTAATTCACAGCTATAATATATAATCCCCAGATAAAATCGCCAATAGCTATTACGTACGTTTTGCAAAGTTCATAAATTGATAGTGAACAAGTATCTACCTTTATTGAAAGAGGCAAATATAAACAACTGTATCGGCGAGTTATTCCGTTCGCCATTTGCAAAAACATGTGATCAGCTGTTACCTGTGACGTCACGAACGGTGACCACTGTGATTGCTTCCTGTTGTTTAAAGCAACACGGTACACAAGGAAATGAGCATTGATAATAACGGGCCGATTGGTATTGTCATGTTGTTTACACAAACATTTTCAAGTTGTGGGTGCTTAGCGATCGTGTTTGGGAGTAGGGGCTTAATTCCTTTGTTTTCGAGAGATTAGTTTAATAAACTGGAGAAGCCTGTGAGTAAGTGATGGTCATTCAATGTGTTCATAGTATGATAGTTTATTTAATTCAATTGGATTAACATACAATAGTGGTGTAAAGGGGGTTATAAAAGTTGGTATATTTTTACAGACTGACATTTTCATCATGAGTTTTAAACAAAAACGCCATGCTTACGATGCTGAATTCAAACTGCGAGTCTTCGCTCCAGCTGATATATTTTCTCACGGGTTCATAATTCTATATACACCGATTCACAAAATGGCGCTTGGTTGTTGATGGCAACATATAACGATCATTATGAGATTAAAAAAACCCACGAGAAACAGCTTCCCACATTATGAAAGTGGATGACTGGTTTGTTAAATCTTTTTTAGAAATAATAATGACTTTTTCAATATAATTACAACGTTTTTCATCTTATATTTTTGAATATTTGCGAGTACCGGCACATGTCTTGCAGTCCGACTTCGCAGTGTTTTTTGTCTTTCAATTCCTGATTCGGCTTATCTGCGGGTCATATCATTTTCTTACGTATTTCAATGGTCAAATTAACACCTCGGCTTATCTACGGGGTCGGCTTATCCGCGGTCATATACGGTATACAATATGTAATTATGAAATACTGTACAACAGTGGTGCCATTATACAACTTGTAACTATGAAATACTGTACAACAGTGATGCCATTATACAACATGTAACTATGAAATACTGTACAACAGTGATGCCATTATACAACATGTAACTATGAAATATTGTACAACAATGGTTCCATTACAGGACAAAGAATAATGGAATATTTTAGAACTATGGCACCTGAATAATTCTGGCACAAGAGATAATGAAATACTGTAAAACAGTGGTGTCTTTATGGATGACATGTAGTAATGCTTCTCTGTCATGTCCCAGCACCAGTATGCTCTGAATGGTAATAAGACCAATACATCACAGCTACAAATAGAAGATTATACCATATCAAAGATATTGATGTACTTTTCTTTGAAAATCTGAATCTGAGTTGTACCCAAGAGGAACGATTGCTTATGTCCTGATAATGGATGCACCCTTGCGGGATAAAAGTAAGAAAGTCCGGAACTGTTACATATGCAGAGATTATGGATTTATTCCATGCCGAACTAAATAACATATGTCATGATGCCAATTAAATGTTTCAACAGATTCTCTTCTCCAGGCTTGCCGAAAGGCTCCTGTACTCAGCATATGTCATGAGGAATAAGCCTGATGCTGGTGTACTTGTGTAAAGGATCTGAAAACACTTTGCTTCCTGGAGGATATGGACCACAGTGTGGTCAATGAAGCCTGCCAAGTGCTGTAGGTCTGGTAGAGAGACACCCAAGGGTCTAGTCAGGATGGTGTTCTGGCATACTAAGTTGCAGGTCACCGAGGCGTGATGGTATTGGATACCTCCATGCCATCCTGCAGACCTTTGATCGTGTCAGCAGAGACAATTTCAACAAACATGTTGATTACCTAACCAAGTACAACAAGGAGGCTTGAAGTCTCTGGCTGTCTGTGACAAAACCGATGGAGCTATTTGCTGGAAATGTGGACCTTGATCCAAACCATTATAACCAGCATCTTCTGAAATATGGGTCATTAAAGTCAGCGTGAGTAGCTCTGGAAAACATTGCTAGAGACGGAGGACTTTACAGTGCCCCTGTGGCATGTGGCTGGTGTGGTATGAGGTATAAATATGCCCAGTTATCAGTTAGATGAAACCAATTGATTGGAGGAAGATTGGCTTTAGGGTGAATGAATGTGAATTTATCTGATTTGTTTCGTTTGTGCAATTGGGCACATTTGTGCTGCAATGAGTCTTTGACTTTTAGCTTTGAATACATTTAGCATATTTAGACTAAAAAAGTGATACATTTCTGTCATCTTTTACATGGAATTTTTTATTGACAATCGCTGCAGATGAGAAGCTCAACCCTATAACTACCTGAGATAGCGGAGAAGGCAAAAGAGGTTTTGAATATGGAATCATTTCACAATCATTTCGCAAGTGCAGCAGAATATTTTGAAGTTAATCTCAGTTTGAGTAACATCAAACTTTGCAAAATGAGATGATTGACTGGAAGAAAGTTAGTGAGAATCTGTCTGGATTGAGTGATAGCAGTGTGAATCTACATGCAGAGATGTAGGTGTGTGAGTAGGTGGCTGCAGCTGGTGACGGCTATTTAAACAGGGTCTCATGGCCTCAGCAACACGGAGGAAGGGAAATTAGCATGTGCAGCTTCTTTATCCAACTCCCCAAAAGCAGTCATTAGGAAATGATAGCAAGATTAGTACTATCTCCTATCCACACCACCAGGATCAATAGGTCTGGCTCAAGTTGTAAGTTGGACTAAACTATAGAGGTGCCACATGGACTGGACACATCATTTGTCTTCCGTTGTGTTCCTGTGAGAAGTCATTAACTGATTACAGGGAACGTGCCAACATTTTGTCCACTCTCTCAATCTCTTTCAGCATCTTTGTTATGGAGAAAAGATGTTGTTTTAAAATTTGTTAAAATTTGTTGTTCTGTAATTGCTGGTTTGCAATGACTTCTTTGCAAATTTAGATAACAAAGGTTCATGGTGTACATGCTCTGTAAATATGTCTATTAATCACAAAACTGGAGTAATTTGGGTTGTAATGAATTAGTCAATTGTTGGAAACTGATTACACATGAGAAGGGAGGTTCTTATACTGGAAGCGTGCAGTAATGACCATTTGGATTTCATCCGCGGACAATTAACCTATCAAAGATGTAGGCCAGCCATTTTAACACTTCCCCCCAACATTGTCTAGCTTCTACCATGACACTTGTGACCCTGAACAAACCCTGCTTGGCCATCCTTGATTATACTCCTCAGATTGTCTAGTTAAGGCGATGATGACACTTCTGACCCCTAAACAAACCCTGCTTGGCCATCCTTGATTATACTCCCCAGATTGTCTAGTTAAGGCGATGATGACACTTCTGACCCCTAAACAAACCCAGCTTGGCCATCCTTGATTATACTCCCCAGATTGTCTAGTTAAGGCGATGTACTTCTGACCCTTAACAGGCCCTGACTTCACCCTTCTCCCTGAGGATGTCTAGTTATATGTAGCCATGATACTCACTGTGGGGATTCTGGATTTGCATGGGCCCTCAGGAACCCATAACATAACAGGATAAGAAGCGAAAAAATAGATGATAGCAATCCCTAGTTTGCCTGGTTCAGACTTGACATGCCACTGTCATATTAATGGAATATATTTAAATGAGGCATTAACAAACAAATCTGAACCCTAACAAGATCTGGCTGCCACTATCCTGGTATGGTTTAACTTCAGCCATGACACTTGACTGACCCCTAACAAGCCCTGCCTGGTGGCCAGTACACTGTTATTCTGTTGTGATTATCAGGGCCAGGATATAATGGCTGTGGCTGGTTGTTATGAAATAGGACAATAACTGTTTTCCTTCACTAGAAATAACTGTGTCTGAAAGATTGATGTAACCATGCATTAATTGTGCCAGCCCTGACTCGGCAACATATGATCAGTGTGATGGAGGTGTTGAGGATGTGTCAGGTTAAAGGTATTTCCGCAATTTGAACTTTTTCTGACATTGTTTTTGTGAGATTTATATCTGAAAAGTATTTTATGGAAGAAAACTCCCATCCCTAAATATGGTTTTAGCCAATTTGTTTTAATGGTAGATATTGCTCTCATGTATGGCAGCGTTATGTCTCCGATGTGTGGCCTTATACATATGTATATGATTGATATCATCATATTATTTTTCATCTTATTCTCATGTCAGTAGCCGAGAAATGGGTGTTTGAATCACGGTGACAGTTATGCGTCTGGTGTTTGTCTTAATGGCTACAGACTGCCTTGGTTTCCCAGCTCAGAGATTCTACACCTTAAGACCAGACCAAGTTCCAAAGTGTTAAGGCCTATCTGAGTATTGATATCGCCAGTTTGCATTCACCATCTCCTATATCTGCTGATATTGCTATCAGTGCTGCCCACGACCATCAAATCTTCTGTCTGGAGAGTCACCATGTCAGAAAGAATCTGCTTCAGGACAAATTACAGGTTCTCCTGAGATGTGGCTGTGATCGTGGCCATCTCCACTACCTATCACCTTCCCCGCTGGGATGGGGGTCATTTAGGTAGCATCAGTGCACCACTTCTCTCTTGACTCACTGTTGACAAGGCTTGATGTGAACAATCTTGTCCCTCTAGCACTCATTCACTTTCTCCCTCTAGCACTTATTCACTTTCTCACTCTAGCACTCATTCACTCACTCACTCTAGCACTCACTCACTCACTCTTGCTCATTCACCACTCATTCACTTACTAGTTCTAGCTCTCATTCACTTTTTTCGCTCTAGCACTCATTCACTCACTCACTCACTCTAACACCCATTCACTCACTCACTCTTGGACTGTGGGTGGTTGTAAAACAGGGGGTCCGCTCCTACCATTCCTACCTGTAGTATGCATTTATAGTGGCCCACGCCCTGACACTGCTGGAATATTGCTAAAAGTTGTGAAGCATACTCACTCACTGTAAAGTATGACTTGCGAGGAAGCCTCTTTTGCCAAAGACTTGATCCTTGAGTCTGGTGTTACAGGTCATGTATCATTGTCATATGGAGGATATTTAAGACAAAGCATTTTGGATGTAATCACACTTATCAATATTCATATTTTTTAGGGTATGAGTCATCTAAGAAGTGATGGATTGTTCAGTACTGTGTTTCCCATTAATCTTTCCCCAGCATTTACAAAGAACAATCACCCAAGGCAATTTCTTGCAAGATATGAGTGTATTTTTGTGATCTACTGGACAGGTCCTTGAACCAGTTTTTAAATCAGTCCTAGAACCAGTCCTTGAAGCAGTCCTGAAGTGTTCCACAATTGTGGAGGAAATTCTCATCTCGGGTATCACAGTGTTTTGCAGATTTGTCTTTTATGTTATCACTACATTCATGATAAGGATAGATATCACAAACTATCCTGTGGGAGAATCCAAGCCATTAACTGTAATAGCAGCTGTACAAAACAAGACCGTCTTCATTTAGCACTCTCTATAATTTGTCACCATCAGTTTTTAGGATTTGTCACATCTATGTTTCATGCCATGAGTTTCTAGTATTTGTCACATCTATGCTTCAAGCCATTAGTTCTTAGTATTTGTCACATCTATGTTTCAAGCCATTAGTTCTTAGTATTTGTCACATCTATGCTTCAAGCCATTAGTTCTTAGTATTTGTCACTTCTATGCTTCAAGCCATCAGTTTCTAGTATTATTCACTTCTATGCTTCAAGCCATCAGTTTCTAGTATTATTCACCTCTATGCTTCAAGCCATCAGTTTCTAGTATTATTCACCTCTATGCTTCAAGCCATCAGTTTCTTGGATTTGTCACATCTATGCTTCAAGTCAGAAGGTTCTAGGATGCTTTATGTTTTGTACTTGAAGTCATCAGTTTGTAAGATCACTCGCCTTTGCTTCAACTTATCAACATCTCTACTGAGTCTGATTTCGTGTTTACCAAGTCTAATTGAGAAGATTTTCAATTTCTGTCTTTGCTGCTTTTTGTTGTTAATTCTCCAATACGAAATGGAAAGCCCTGGCTTATTTGAGGTTAAGTGGTATTACCGTGGTTTCAAGGAGCATCTTGAAATAGGGAAATGCCAGCTGATGTGTATGTTAAGGTTTAATGAGGTTTTATTGTACGTTTGAGACACGTCACCTCCCTCGTGAACAGAGCACTCTTCACGCGACTATGATCCGGGAGATTTTCATTACATGTTTCAAAGCAAAAGAACACTTTCAAACTTGACGTCTCTTTATCCAGTATTAGTTTCATTATATTTTTTACTCTGGGGGCTTGTACCTTGCAACAAATCTCCAACCATCATGATTCAGATTTCAGAATATCTCTAAATTAATTTTGAGTCTCTCAATTGGCAGTTCATTGCGCAAGTTCCACATGCTTGGTGATTTAACTACTGAGCTTTAAAACTAGCTGAATTTCTTTCAATCAATAGAGATGTTGACTGGGGCTGCTGGGAGATGGCTAGTCACTGGTGTTATTATGTTGTGTGAGTAAGTCTGTCATCCAGGCTGATTCCGGGTGTCAACTGAGCCCCCTCTGTCTGCGAGCCTTCAGCCAGTAGGCCAGCTTGATCTATCACAGTAATACGGGTCCTGAAATGCTGCTGTTATTGAATTTTAACATGTTTTTAGATATTGGCTATGTCCAGATGGATTACCTACCAGAGACGGATGAGTGGAGTAGGTTGTGACTAGCTTCCTGCTACCAGCGATGGCAGTAGACAGTTATGTATCAAAAGTTATAAATTGTCAGGAATAGTGTTTTATGTTGGAGTGAGAAGCCTACAATGTTATTTATGTTGTATAATCTGTCAATAGTAGTTAATTTCTGGTAAAGGTTATGAGTCAGTGAAAGAATGGTGCTGAGGTCTTTGAATAATTCTGGAGATTTTGTTATATGGAACATGACTCTTTTGGTATTGTTTTTTTTTTCATTGCTTTAGGTTTTCAGGTAGGTGAACCTGATAATGGAATAGTAGCTGATCTTCAGTGTAATTGGGAATATTTATATTTCCTTATATTGACAACTTTCCTGGGCTAATTCAAACAACTTTCCAATTGGCTGTATTTATTTGTCGCCTTGGAAACCCATTTGAGTGGAATGAAAATGGTCATAGGCGTTGTCGAGGGAATCGGGCAAGTATTTTTTTTAGTGGCAGATGAGACACAAGGCAATTATGTAGTCTCCCTTGCCATGAGGTGTGTCAAATAAGGGGAGAGAACTCACTCATGGATATTAGTTCTTACTGTTAAAATGTGCCTTTCCACTTAGTCTTTTGCCTCACCCTTTGTAGGGAATACCTGCTGTCATCACTAATTTCTGAGATCTATTCATATCATTTTCATCTCTATTTTGCCTGTTACGTCCAATGGAATCTGTTTGGGCAGATAATCAAGGTGAGGTAATATGGGGTATAACAAAGCGTCCAAGATAATTGCAATTTTATTTTTAATATATCTTTTAACGTCTTTTGTATGACGCGGCCGGGGATCGAACCCTGGCAGATAATCAAGACTGATTATTCTCTGACATTGATGTTTTGAATTTGATCTATTTTATCTTTTAAGTGTTCATTGTTCATCATCATATCCCAATTGTGTAGATTGATGTTCATGATGTCAATCACTGGACTGACTGGTCCAGACTCAAGTATTTACAGACTGGTGTCACATAGTCTCGAATGTTGCTGAGTGTGGCATTGAACAAGAAACAAACAAACAAACCAGGTTAATTAGTGTTTGTGTTTTGGTAATTCGCTACATAAAATTGAATGTGTTACTTTAAATCAACCACATATTTTAGGTTCATTACTGGAGTGTGTGTCGTTTTATGCCACTTTTAGCAATACTTCAAGACTATCATGGTGAGAGAAGCCAAGAATGGGATTCACACATTTTACCCATGTGGGGAATTGTCTAAATATGATGAGTGAACCCTTTCACCTCACCACTACCCTGCCCCCAGCATCCGCTGACAAGGTGATAGAGATGTTCAGAGGAATGGCTGACAGGTGCCCAGCTAGTTTGATAGCACCGTAGGAAATCAGTATTCAGGTAAATCACTTGGTAAGCTCGGTGTGGGGGATTCACTGGTGTATCTGTGTTGAGGTTGGGAGATAAATTCTCACGTTTGATGCAAGAAGCAACTTCCACATCATCAGCACGCTCTGTGGGATGAGTGAAGAAGACGTAAATGCTTCCATAAAAAACAAACCAACAAATTAGATTTAACTGTATGCAGATGGTAAACTGGGAAGGCTGCTTAAGCATTGTGCTAAAGCTTTTGATAGATATGAAGAAAGTTTGATGGAGCTTCCTCCAACCAAAACAAACTCAGTAATTCCCTATGGTTCTGCTTCATGATGGTGCAAAAGTGTGCAATGTATAAAAATAAAATCGTCGTCTTATTCTGACATGAAACTGCATTTTGCTTGATTTTAAATCAGAGTGTATTAGCCTCCCGATGAGAGCTGGAGGGAAGGGGCTGATTGTCCATCTCCACTGCCGCAAACAAGGCACTTGTCTACAAGTTTTTTATGTGCTGGACTTAAGGCTTCCTTACTGAAGCATTTGATGGTTTGTACAGGCTGCAAGGTTTTGCATGTAGCTTGGTAGGTCCCCCCCAGTCAGTGGTTGCCGTGAGTTGGCCGATGTTGATGGGGGAATGGTGTGTTAATGGAGCTCAGTGTTAAGGTGAGTAACAAAGTGTGACAAAGTTGTGATGTACATGTTCACAACCATCAGAAAACGGTTCAGTGTTAACCTGTGGTTGTGTAAAGAAATTGTGATATATTACACGTCCACAACCATCAGAAGACTGTTCCTTTAATGTTGGTTTTGGCTGTTGTGTTGTTAATACATCATGTACTAAACCAGGTGCTGAAAGGTTGAGATATATCAGATAGTTTTGTGAAAATTACTGAGAGATTGTGGCAGTTGCTGGGAGATTGTGGTAGTTGCTGTTGGATTGGGACTGTTGCTGACCAACTGTGATAGTTGTTGATCCATTGTGATAGTTGCAGATCCATTGTGATGGTTGCTGACCCAATGTAATAGTTGCTGTTGGATGATGCTGTTGCTGAGCCATTGGGATAGTTGCTGACCCATTGTGATAGTTGCTGACCCATTGGGATACTTGCTGACCCATTGGGATAGTTGCTGACCCATTGGGATACTTGCTGACCAACTGGGATAGTTGCTGACCCATTGGGATACTTGCTGACCAATTGGGATAGTTACTGACCAACTGTGATAGTTGCTGACCTAAATGTGATAGTTGCTGTCTCATTGTGATAGTTGCTGACCAATTGTGATAGTTGCTGACCCACTGTGATAGTTGCTGTTGTGGATGATGCCGTTGCTGTCCCATTGTGATAGTTGCTGACCCACTGTGATAGTTGCCAACCCACTGTGATAGTTGCTGTTGTGGATGATGCCATTGCTGTCCCATTGTGATAGTTGCTGACCCATTGTGATAGTTGCTGACCCCTTGTGACAGTTGCTGACCCCTTGTGATAGTTGCTGACCAACTGTGATAGTTGCTTACCAACTGTGATAGTTTCTAACCAACTATGATAGCTGCTGACCAACTGTGATAGTTGCTGACCAACTGTGATAGTTGCTGACCAACTGTGATAGCTGCTGACCAACTGTGATAGCTGCTGACCAACTGTGATAGTTGCTGTTGGATGATGATGTTGCTGATGGGTGGAGACTATCAAGTAGAGAGTGTTCCAGGACATACTTCAAAATATGAAACAGAAAACAGTGTGAACTCGTTACAGACCCCTCCATCATACCCACATTTTTCCATATCATGGACAATGCAGTGTAATTTATTACTTCATAGAATGATTTAATGGCAACATTCATCAATACAAATCTGAAATTAAGTGTTTTTTTACTGTTGGAATGGATGTTGACTGTATGGAATCCTGGGTCCTGCAGATGGTGTGAAGGAAGTCACTCCGCAGAAACTCAAATTAACTGCCTTGAAGCTGTCAGAATAATTTGGAATCTTTACCCTGCTCATTGTGTGCAATTATTAGGATACCCTAAGGCATAAGAGATCATTTTAGATAAACACTTCCTCGGCACTTTATTAAAGACAAGTTTTCTTCATTAGTTATGTTTATCTTGGGCTTTAAGATTTTTACAGAGCTTCAAAATATGTTTGTCTAAGTGCCAGTGTTAATCAAAGCAGGATCCAGAAATAATATGGAGGTTCAAACCATGCTGATATTCAGAACACAATTACCGAGCTCCCACGAGTATAGGCTTCAGGGCAGTATGTAGGGAGTCCGGACATGGATTGAACAGAGGCTGCCCGTGATGCTGCTGCCATCATCACAGGCACCAGTAGGACGTCAAAAATGTCTTACATCTTTCCACAAAAACAACAGGCAGGTGTCCTCTTCTAAATGTGTTTTTACTCCTGATTTGTTTTGAAAACATTCGAGTATTTGACAAATATGCTGGTCCTCTTGACAATTCCCAGGAAACATTCACTAGGACAAGCAGTGGAAGTTCAATTGGCTAGTCAATAGTATGTAATATCATTATTAATGGCCACCTTGTTTGGAATGAAGGGAAGGGGAGTGGACGAAAATAATTGTTCTTTTGTTGCAAAACTGTTACAGTTGTCAAGGCAAGTATTCTGTGGGAGAAGTGATATTTCTGTTGTACTATTCCAGTAGGCGAGGTAAAAAATTACACTTGTTGAACACTGTATATCATTTAGCAGAGATGGAAATTAGTTCTTACCCGGCCCAGTTTTGTTGATGTTAAAGGTATCCTCAGGGCTAGTAGAATGTCAAATTTGGGGGTATGCTATGTGTTATCACGTTCTTGGTTAATTTCCATCCCTGTTTAGGAAACATGTTCACTGACAGACCTGAACATATTGAGGCAGACAAAGGAAAACAAAGTGATAAGTAGGGTTGTTTACGTTATGTTCATCTTAGATCTACCAATTTTTTATCAGAATTTAATTATTCACAAATGTTTTCTTGGTTAAAGAATTTTGAATGTAAATTCTTATAGGAATCTGTAATTGGCAAAAGTGGAAACTGCCCACGTTGCGATTCTGGTAATTTTAATTGTTCGAGTTGCATGCCCTTCCAAACAAACAGTAGTCTTCAAACTCAAAGTGACTGTTATTCAATATCACAAATTGCAGTTCTGTTGAATTGCCAAGAAGCATTTATTTTGACATTTGAATCTTTCCAAACTAATTCTGTAATGGGGGCTTTTCATGTGACAAAATAATCACTTTTTGAAAGACGTTTCTGGCATTTCGGATGCAAGAAATGTCATTCGGAAGTGAACAGGACAAAGCTAGAATTTATTACCTGAAGCCTCGGCCATGTTTGTTAATGGATATTTCTGACATTCTCAATAAGCATTTTGTCATGTCAATTGCATACAAGGCCATAGTGTTGGTTGTAGTGCATGTTTCGGTCATAGCTGTGGTATAATTGCTACATCCAAGGGCGATGGTGTTTTGAAGAATGATATTTTTTGACAGTTATACATTGATGAATTTGCTGTTTTGTCTTAAGCCAAAATGACAAGTCACTTTTTGTGATGTAGATGTGACACGAAGAACATTGTCTTGTCATCTTGTGAAGGTGCCTGCCACTTTGAGGCAGTTTGCATGTAGAAAAACAATATCTGTTTCTTTTCAATATTCATCTTTAATTTTTATGGTTCCATAACTCAGGCAACTTTTTGTAAATGTAGATTATTTCAAATCTATAATTCAATTATTTCTTCGGTTGTATTTACCAGTGGCTGTGAACATGCCTCCCATCTTTAATGAATCGTTCTATGCCTGCATCTGATGTAGGCTGAACAAACATTCTGCAAACATTAATACCATAGCATACCATATGGAAGAAGATGGGGAAACATTGACCGTCTTGCCGTCCTGCTGTCATGTATGCACACCTCCCTGTTGGAACATACATAAGTATCCCTCGGAGTTGATGTCCAGTTTCAAGTTATTTGTGATGATGTCAATGACCTGTTTGTTCACAGTTGCATAGTGTAGTTGTATAGAGACATAACTGAGGTGATTGTCAGCATCCAAGCAGCACATGTAAGGACCATCAGCAGCAGCAGCCAGACTGCCTCTAAACACAAGGTCTCTGCAAGGTCTATCTCTGTTGAAGGGCTCTAACTTGTAGAGTTCAAAATATGTGGATGTCCTGGGCCCTGATGTTATCTTGTAATGTATTAGATTCTTGGTTGGTTGGTTGGTTTGTTGTTTAACGCCGCACTCAGCAATATTCCACCTATATGACGGCGGTCTGTAACTAATCGAGTCCGGACCAGACAATCCATTGATTGATATCATGAGCATCAATCCACGCAATTGGGATCGATGACATGCATCAACCAAGTCAGCGAGTCTGACCACCCGGTCCCGTTAGTCGCCTTTTACGAAAAGCATAGTCACCTTTTTCGGCAAGCATGGGTTGCTGAAGACCTATTCTACCCTGGAATCTTCATGGGTCTATTAGATTCTTGAGACCCCTACATGTTTTACTATTTACATTATGGTCATGACAAGGAAACCTTGCATACAGGGTAAATATCAAATGCTGGACTGTATTGTATTATTATTTACAGTTTAAAATAAATGCTGCAAAGATGGTTTGGGTGATCCTGGTACAGTCGGGCTGGTTAGGTTCATCATCAGTTCAGGGCCCTTGGTGTCAAAAGGCACAGAAAATTCAATGATATAAATGATTTCATTGGATTTATCAAAAAGGACAACATCAGGTTTGTTGGCCTGGATAGAGCAAGGGTTGTTGGATCTATTGCCTGACATGATTCTTCGTGTGAGTGTGTCAATACCGTGCATTTCTTGTTTCGTCCATTCAAAACACCAAAAGAATACGAAAGAACAGGTACAGCATAAGCATTTTTGGCTTTGACTTTATTGCGAGCATTCAGCTCTGAACTCCAGATTTTCAGTTACATGTTTGTACCAGATAGCATGCATAAACAGTCATGTAGAAGGCACCTGTTACAGATGTGTGGATGTAGGTAAAGTATAGAATGAGATTGAGCCAGCTGGCGTAGAATATAGCTTGAGGCATGAAGCAAACTATGTTTTTTCTTACAAGTGGTGCAAGTATCACCTCAATCTGAACAGTTGTAAAAGTTTGTTTTAATTCAGGATTATTTAAAATATACTGAAACACTTTGAAAACACATATTCAAGTTTTCATATTGTTTTTGCAAAATGGCCATAAAAATCAAATCAAGTTGCTCTTTGTATTTACGCATTAGATAATCACATACAACAGTCGTTCAGGTTCGAGTCTCACTCAGTGTGTATCCAGATGGACACAAAAATCATGTCTGATGCTTTAAAACATAATTACAGTATTTGACGTAATAAGCGTGCAGGGCGCTCTCAAAATTAGAAATAGGGGGCTCTTATTAGAATATAATTTTGGTGAAAAAAAACAAAGTTGAAAGATCGTAAATTTCATGGTTTATGACAGCCTCAAATGATACAAAAAAGTCTGTGCGTATTTTAAACGACAGATATATTTTTCCATAATTTAATTGCCCGTAATAAAGGGTGCATATAACACACGAGTGTGTTTTAAGCATGAATAAATAAGTCTTGTGTTCATTGATCAATCGTAAGGGGTGCTAATTGTGATTGTTCACTAGCCAATATATTAGCAAATTATCGCCATGGCGCTTGTTAGAGCAGGACGCTTATTTTGTCGAATACGGTATGCATTGTCAGTGTGTGTCAATGTACCAGTGTGGTAGTGTTACTGATGGAAATACATATGCCAAGCACTATGATGAGACAGCAGGACTTGTAAGGCCTCCGATTGTAATGCTTCACATACATAGGGATGTCAGGGCAGAATAGAAGACTTGTCATCATCAGTTTACCAGAAATTGGGTTGGTGTGGTTGCACTATCTGCTGAGGTAGAAGAGGCCATGTAGGTCGACAACTTTGAATTACCAACCCTCAAATCTTGACAGGAAGGTAACTTGTAGTCTATCCTTGGTTTGCCTCCACACCCTACAGCACATGAGGCATAGCTGTAATATTGCTGACAAACATCGCTCGAGAACAGTTTTCTGTTTCGACTCTAAAGTTACAAATCCCTATGATACAATATGAAACCTACATTAATATCTATGCCATGGGGCAGTGATGACTTTACGTATATTGTAATCATTTACCAAGCCCTCGGCTTCGACAGCTTCTGTAACAGATTTTTTTAAACCTTCCTGCCACATTATTGAGCTGCCCGTGTGTTGAACCTTGCTTCAGTGTAGAAAACATCTCATCCTGGGAAACTCCCTGGTTAAGCTCGGATCTCATAAAGTTCATTTGTTGGCAACAATTCTTGAATTTACTTGCCTATTTATGGGCGTTTTCAAATGAACGTAGCCTTTATTACAGTTTGGTGGCTGTAATCGTCCCCTGGATTATCTGTGTCTATCAGTGTGAGGTGTAGTTAGGGAAACCCTATCAGGGCGGGGTAATATCACTGTGTCATGCACAAGAAATGATGAGAATATTAGCAAATTTGTCCCGACATTATCTTCATGTTATAGCTGGAGCCCATAATGAGATCTGCAGGGACAGAAACCTTGGTGAAGTCTATTCATGTTTACTTTGCTGTTAGTAGTGTTTAAGCTGGTGATTATTTCCATTTTGGAACATCACGGCATAGTATTTTGTCACTGCTGCCTGGAATAGCAGCTTCGACTTGTACAGCATCATGTAATGCTAAAGGTTACGTATTGTTCAAGTCAGTATGCTGTGGAATGAGTTGTTTTTGTTCATGTTTATTTTAACACATTTTGTACAAGACAGGTTTGACTGAAAATTAATCGTGTCAGACACTTCGGTCACAATTGACAGGTAGCGTCACATCTAAAATAGCAGAGCTGACAAACAAGCGAGGCAATAACATGACCAGTTATGGTAGAACTGGAGGAACAACCATCTTCTCATGCTAACACCTGACTGGTGGGGGGGGCGATGGTGGTTAATGTATTCAATTCTGAGACTTAAGACCTGGGTTTGATTCCCAACTGGGTAGTGAGGCCATTTCTGGGGTCCCCTGTTGTCAGACTGCTTGCATATTAATCAATGGGTTTAAAACTCTGTTTTTTGCAATAGATAGTAGACCATATCCGTTCTTGTATTTCATTAGGATCAAAACTTTATAGGGATTCATTAACGTAAGATACACGTGCCTCTCTCTGAAAATGTAAGCTCTTATATAGTTCTTTTTCAGTTGGTTCAGTTTTGAAATGAAAACAACTGTTTGACTTTGTTTTACAACAACTAGGAAAAATGAAAACAAAACATGAGTTTTTATAGTTATTGGTGAACAATAGTTATGAAATTTATTTATTCTAACGCACACAGAACAAAAACCCAACAAGTATGTTTTGGTATCTTGCCATTTTAAAACTTTGTTTTTCATTTGGTTCAACTAATCTGGAAGTTGAAATTTATTTTTAAAATTATTTTCAACCTGCATACATTTATTTTGTAAACCAACTAATATAACTGAATCCCTAAAGGTGTAGCTATGACCTTGTTTACAGTACAGGGGACCTGTTGCACATTTACAGATGGTGCCTGTTATTATTAAACTGTAAGCTGCCTTTAGGTGTTTCAGACTTTTGTTATCATCTAAATATTTAATCCGTTTGTGTATACATGTATCTTGAGTCAGTATTACTGTTAGGCACGCCTGCTAAGTTATCTCGGATGTATAGTTGTTTTTTTAAGAAGATAACATGTTTTAGTGTAAGTACAAATTTGCAAACAACTCATTTGTTGATTGAAGTGTCTTAAGATAAAGGTTTATTGCCAGACATCCCAAGGACAGACTCCTCATCAGCAAGAGTCTATTTCTGTGTGTCTTTTGCATGCAGAGGCTATTTTCCGGTTAGCTGTAGATTATTTGGTCATGATGAATTTCCGCCAGTCTGAAACGCCAATTTCCTATTGGCTAAGCAGCCCTGGTAAAGAAGAGTAGGTGAACCTAGGCACAGAGAGCCATGCTGAACATCATTATAGACTTGCTAGGTAACAGGAGTCCTAGACTTTATCATGGTCATACAACCCAGATGGGGCCATCACCAGCAGCACTGACTGAGAGTCTTCAGTGTCAGGCGAAGACCAACATCCGTAATCACACACTGCAGTATGCAGTAATGCAAGAGACATGCACTACTTGTCTACTTGATGCTGTGTTGGATCTTTAAATGTTAATGAACTGTGATGAGTGGATGTAATGTCATCCACCATTGCTAATATGTCCTTGACGTTGCTGATGTTGTGAGGTCTGACACAGCTGGTAAGACTTCATCAGTCTGATCCTGTAGGGGAGAGGGGACTGGACACAGATTCGTGCTGATTACGGTGTGTCAATTGTTGGTTATTGGCAGGTTAGAAATCATAGGTATCTTCATGTTCTTCTCAGATAGCCGGATGACACGTGATGGTTTTGTTTCAGGAGCACACGATGGTTGGGCGGCCGGATGCGCCCACCCAACAGGACATCCAGCTGCGAGGGCTGGGCATTATGCCGGAACACTGTATTGTGGATGTCGATGGTCCAGAAGTCTACATCACACCACTAGAGGGAGCCAGGTGAGTAAAGCAAGTTGTTACAGGGGCCACTGATGGGGCAGGATATGTTCTACCTTTTGCAAACACTTGGTATCATGACCAATTCATAGTCATAGACATGTTCATAATACAGTTGGAATCGTACAATGGACAATGCTTTAAGCAGAGATTTCTTGACTGTGATGTTGGTGTGGTAGCCTAGTGGTTAAACTGTTTGCTGAAGACCAGGGTTTCAATTCAGCGCATGGGTACAATGTGTGAAGCCCATTTCTGGTGTCCCCTGTCGAGATATTGCTGAAATATTGCTAAAAGCGATTTCATAGTGATTTCATAAACACATGTTCATAATACAGTTGGAATCGTACAATCGCCTCTTCTTCTATCACAGATTTCTTATGACAAGGGAAAGGGTTTTCTAGCTTTTATTTACCTACTTCTATGCATGTTTATGTGTCTAACTGGATCTGCTACTAGAGAGGCTGTGACATTGACAGGAATTTGTAAACCACAACTGAGTAATGATCTTTCAAACTGATCCCAAGATGATCTAGTTTGATTTATTCAAAGACAAAAGGTGAGTTTTCGGAAAAAATGGCCCTGGTCTCTGTGGCTTGGGTTGAACACAGGTTGCAGAGCCCTGGAGATGATGGCAGCTGATGATGGCTTGTTGGACGGGAATGAGCAGACTGTGTGAAGTCATGTAGACTAAGTCTCCCCTAGGTGTCACTCAAGGTTAACTGCTGGTACTATTGAGAAGGACTTTACTCACAACATGCAACAGTCTTGCATATTTAGACATCATGCGATGTATTTAGAATCAGGAACGGCTTGTCATGATGAAGGCCTATGTCTGTGTCACGTCAGGAGTGTCAAATATTATCGATACCTGGTTCCTTAAGACCCGACTGACTGTCCCACTAGGAATACCACACTCTCATACCTACTGTCGGTTCAACTGTCCCAGTTCTCAACATGTTCCTTTGTAAATTTCTTGGCACAAGTATTGAAATCCATTTTATTCAAAATTAATTCTGCCCATATGGCTGAATCTCTTCCAGGTTGTGTTTGATCATAGAGGCAAGTGTTATTGGAATGTTGGCATTGTGATCCATCTAACATAGAACTTTGTCTGAAACTGGTCCAGATAAGCACAGTGGGTTACTCCATGCTGTCCTGACAATGAGCAATTCTCCAGTTGGCCAATCAGACTCTCTTCCATCTCAATCGGGGTTAATTATGGTGGAAGATTGCTTATTACAGTGGCCGAGCAGTGAGTGTGGATTGTGTTCTTCATGTTGCCAGGGTAGACTACATGGAGATGGGCCGTTATGGTGGCAAGACATGCAATATCGCACAGCTTTACAGGGGATAACTGCTCTACCAAATTACTTAGATTGTTCCTGTCTCTGAGGCCTGATTACAGTCGGTAAATACATCACCGTATTGTGTGTCTTATATAATGGTTAGGAGGCTTAAAACTGTGTGATGGTCTTTTGATGTGGCAGGGCTGGAGTCCGATTTATGCAGCAAGATTATTGTTACTAGGAACTTACATCTTTGTTCTCCTGCTCGCTATCCTTCTTCAACAGACATTATACAGGAGATCCTATTAAATCAAATTAGTGTCAGATCACAAGATATTATTGATGATGAGTTACAGATAATATCAGGGCTTTAAAAATAATCCATGAATACAGTATAAGAATTCTTTGAATTACTGTCATAAAGCCAATTAATATTCAGTAAAAATTCATTGAACCTAATAAATGTGATACCTAGTGTCTACTGTTGTTCTTTTATGTCATGAAAACTTCTACAGAAGGTCATTTAGAGCTCCTATAGAGGCACCGCACTTGAGTTTCCTCCATTATTAAAATGTCTGTTCACAAGTGAGTTGATTTCATGGATTTATTGGCTGTTGTGCTTTGTTATATGTCAACGTCTTCTTCACTCAACCATTGGACTGAAAGTTGATGTGCTTCAAGTGGTGAGACCAAAGTTGGTTTACATCATCTAGGTCCTCCCTCTGTTTGCGCATGGATGGCCCAGTTGTCTAAGGTGCCGTGATTTGCTGTGCAGAGTTGCGTCCCTTGGGCCTATGATTGTAGGTTCGAATCCCAGTTTGCCCCGATTATGTTTCTAGGTTTGTCAGCACCTTACCCGTGCTCGTCGGTTTCACTAAAGTGGTATCACTTTCGGCTTTCCTCCCATATTAAGCTGACACGCCGTAATATAAGTGGAATACTGTTGAAAGCGGTGTTAAACCTAACTCACTCACTCACCTCCCTCTGTTACTTTTCGTGGGGGAGGGTGAAATCCATTGAGAATTATAGAACTCCTTCAGCATCTTGCCTTCTGAAACTACTGGGCTGATGAAGGTGAAACTTGATCCCCAATGATTTCCACGTTATGCAGTCTGCAGCTAGGAAGTTGACACCTACTGAGATTAATGAAAGGGGAGGATTGAAAACTTGGTCATTTTGTCTGGCAGAAAAATCAACTCGTTGGTATTCTTTTTCTCTTAAGGACTATATTGCATACTGAAAAGTAGGTGAGATCAATTGAACACAAGAGTCATTGAACACAAGATGAACTGTTGTTCATGCAGCTTTAGAAACACATTGCACACCACAGTAATGGCAGGTGCTTGTCAACTGTATGACAATACAATGTTATGTTTGCTTATTTGAATTAATTACAGACTTACATTTATTACTTAAAAGACGGCCTGTGAAGATCCGGGGTAGAATAGGTCTTCAGCAACCCAAAGGCGGCTATGCTTGTCGTAAGAGGCCACTAACGGGATCAGGTGGTCAGGCTCGCTGACATAGTTGATGCATGTCATCGATCCCAAATGCGGGGATCGATGCTCATGATGTCAATATCTGGATTGTCTGGTCCAGGCTCGATTATTTACAGACTAACATCATATAGCTGGAATATTGCTGAGTGTGGCGTTAAACAACCAACCAAACAACCAACCAACCAACCAACCAACTTAAAAAGAAGTTTAATAACAGCCGATTTTTGTCATATTACTCTAGTGAATGTGTTATTTCATGACAGCTTAATTAGAGTGATAATAAAAAAATCAGGTGTTCTTTAACTTCTTTTCAGTAGTATATATCTCAATAAACAGATATGAAATAATTGATGTCAATATGTCACATGGCATCTTTTGTTGCCGTCTTGAATTGTTGATGTTAGTTATGTACTAGGACCCAGGACCAGGTGATCTACAGCTTCAAATCACTGTGTTTTGTGTTGAAAGATTGTTGTGAGAAATTGTTTTCAAACAGGATTATTAAGGTGTCTGTTTATCATTGGCAAATCTTGGCAAGCATTGAATTCCTTAATTGGATTTTAGATATGGAATTGTTTTTTAAACACATTAACTCTGAACTTCAGATTTATTGATGTTTTCCAGTTATTAATCATTGTTTGATGTTAAAACGTCTCACAAAGGACAAAAAGTTTGGTTAAAGTTGGCAGGTCCCTGTTTGTGTGTGCGATAGAGGAAGACACGTGTTGACAGGCATGTGTTTGTGTGTGAGAGAGAAGAGGATAGATGTCAGATTGTGGATAGCTGCATGTACTTCATGAATGTGTGAGTGAGAGAAGAGAGGAGAGATACCATACTGGAGATGAAGAGAGAGAGAGAGAAGGAGACAGTGACAGACAGAGTCAATACCTCCGCTTATACAATTCAGACAGTGGTTACAACGATAATCTATGGTAATCAGTCATCATTGTAAAGTCATTGGCGTGCTCCAACACGGCTCATATGATCGGATAATTCATGGAGAAGTTGAACGTTGAAGGGAGGCAATATGTAAATACTGTCCATTTGACCCATGTCAATCTGTGCTGTGTAATTGATGGTTACAAGTTCAAATGTTGTAGCAAATTTGCACCCAGGCAGGAAGTGCTTGTCAGTGCTTTTGGTGCCTTTGTGGTTTCTGAAGTCAGGAAGCTGATTGCTGTAAGTTGTGGTGCTTGCATACAGATGGTTTGCAGAACAGCATTGATTTTAGCTGCCCGATTGGTTTTAGACTATGTCCATCTGAGGGGTTTTGATGATTGAAATTGTGATCATGTCGTATCGTGAATGGATATTCTTAAAAGCATTCATATTTGTCAAATGAGCTGGTGATTGATTTGAATTGGGCACAAGACAGCATTGAATTTACGCTCATGTCCAGCGATACAAATTAGCTGGAACCTTTTAACTGAGTCAAATGCACTGGGTAATGAGGTGAAGGTAGCCAAAAGAGCTGCTGAGTTGGCTGTGTTGTGTGTTGCTGTAGTTTGCTGATTGGTATGGGTGTTTTTACCGCTGTCTTGCTGTTTCAGGCTTAGAAACTGGCACTAGTCCATGGTTCCCAGTCTAGTTGGGTACTGATATCTGCCAAATCAAGTAAAGCTAAAGCAATTTCATTGATATTTCTTTGCAAAAAGTCATTAGGACATGACACCTGGACCCCCCCAGTGATACTCCTAGACGGCCAGATTACATCGTTGTGGGTCCATGGATTTGTGGATTTGAACGTTCTGGGATTCTTGTCCCAAACCAATAATGAACAGTATTATCAGTAGAAAGACAAGCAGAAGATTACTCTATAAAGAGTCCTGCAATGATATTGCTGAAATATATTGCTGAAAGCGGTGTGAAACCATATTCACTCACTCACTCACTCCTATATAGATGGTGGAAGATTTGTGTCTACCACTGTCAAAGTGGATATTAGTTTGCCTGGTCAAGACTTGATTATTTACAAGCATCTGTGATACAGCTGAAATATTGTTGACTGCAGAGATTAACTCAGCTCCACTCCACTCCACTCCGCTCCGCTCCTCTCCCCTCCACTCCACTCCACTCCACTCCACTCCACTCCACTCCACTCCGCTCCGCTCCACTCCGCTCCACTCCACTCCACCCCACTCCACCCCTCTCCACTCCACTCCACTCCACTCCACTCCACTCCACTCCACTCCACTTCACTCACTCACTCACTCACTCTAACTGTGTACAGTCCTTGACACTCACTCTAACTGTGTACAGTCCTTGACGTGAATTTGTTTTTATTTGCGTCAGGGTGACGGTGTTTAACAAGAAGAATGACTTATTTTTCTCAGCACTCTTCCAAATGGTGATTGTGTAAGAACAAAATGTCAAAAACACGAACTTATTGCTCCCCGAAGGATGCCTTTAGTACTGGGCCGATTCCTTGAATAGTGCCTCACACTGACCCAGTACCCAATATTCTCTCAACCTCTCACTAGTTGGCCACTGTAGCCACTGTAGATGGATAGTCACATTTAAGAAGGGAAATGAACACAGTACATTTGTTTAACAAACGAGACAGATTTTGTCTCTGGTTGTGATGAAGTACAAGTTTTTAGGCCATTGTGTTTCTTTTCAACAGAATTATCATGACAAGCGTGGCGCCAGGTTATTCCCAGGCCGTACTGGCCGGGTAACATGATAACATGATGATAACACTGAGAGTATCGATAGCGTGTTGAGATAGCAGAATTATCGAAGAGACTGTAACATGCTCAGCAAGGACTCCGTGGTGCCTAGCAGAGGAAATGAGGAATTGGCAGAGTGCTCAATTAGTTATCGATGCTGGTTAATTTGACTGAAATCTAATATGTCCCTAACCCTTGTAATCAGATTGAACACATAGCAACACTTGTTTACATTAATTCCACCCAACTAATTTGATAATGAATATTGCTGACTTATTGACTGGTCTCATTTGGGTCTCTATTCATGTTGGAATAACATCTTCTTGTATAGGAGTCTCTATAATTTAGACCAGAATCATGTCAGAATGTATATCATCAGAATCAAGTTAGTGTGTATATCATTTAGGTTATGATCATGTTTCCGTGGACAGATTCATCTTAAGAGTGTATATCACCAAGCTCAGAATCATGTTGGAATGTATATCACCAAGTTCAGAATCATGTTGGAATGTATGTCACCTTGTTTGGATCATGTTAGACTGTATATCATCTGGATCAAAATCAATTTAGAATGTATATCACCTTGGCCAAACTCATTGTTACAGTGTATATCACCAAGCCCAGAATCATGTTGGAATGTACCGTATATGACCGTGGAAAAGCCGACCCCGTAGATAAGCCGAGGTGTTAACTTGACCATTGAAATACAAAAGAAGTTATATGACCCGCAGATAAGCCAAACCAGGAAGTGAGGCAAAAAACACTGCGAAGTCGGACTGCAAGACATGTGCCGGTACTCGCAGATATTCAAAAATATAAGATGAAAAACGTTGTAAAGTCATCCACTTTCATAATGTGGGAAGCTGTTTCTCTTGTCTTTTTTTAATCTTATAAAGCTTGTTATATGTTGCCATCAACAACGAAGCGCCATTTTGTGAATCGGTGTATATAGAATTATGAACCCGTGATAAAATATATCCGCTAGAGCGAAGACTCGCGGTTTGTATTCAGCATTGTAAGCATGGCATTTTCGTTTCAAACTCATGATGAGAATGTCAGTCAGTAAAAATATACAAACTTTTATACCTTTATACCACTATTGTATGTAATCCAATTGAATTAAATAAACTATGAACACATTGAATGACCGTCACTTACTCAAAGGCTTCTCCAGTTTATTAAACTAATCTCTCGAAAACAAAGGAATTAAGCCCATACTACCAACACGATCGCTAAGCACCCACATCTTGAAAATGTTTGTGTAAACAACATGACAATATCAATCGGCCCGTTATTATCAGTGCTCATTTCCTTGTGTACCGTGTTGCTTTTTAAACAACAGGAAGCAATCACAGTGGTCACCGTTTGTGACGTCACAGGAAACAGCTGATCACATGTTTTTGCAAATGGCGAACGGAATAACTCGCCGTTACAGTTGTTTATATTTGCCTCTTTCAATAAAGGTAGATACTTGTTCACTATCAATTTATGAACTTTGCAAAACGTATGTAATAGCTATTGGCGATTTCATCTGGGGATTATATATTATAGCTGTGGATTACATATATTGTTACATGTAAAGATTGTGGAGTTTATGAAGAACGATAAACTTTGAACATGCAATTGAAAACTTATTATCGGAAGTAGTAACTTGCATAACATTTTTTTAATAATGACAACATTGGTGTATAATAATAAACTTTATTGATAATTTATAACAATAATGGCTCTAGTTGTGGCAACTTCCAAACTTTCGGGAAGTTGTAATCTATCGAACTGTCATTCAGGCGATGTTTCTCACGGATCACAATCTGAAAAATACTATCATGAAAGTGTATCCCGTGGATAAGCCGACCCCTTTCTACAGAATCTTTTTTCTGGTCCTCAAAATTCAGCTTATGTGCGGTCATATACGGTATATCATGTAGGTTACATCATGTTAGACTGTATATCATCTGGACTAGAATCATGTCAGAATGTATATCACGTAGGTTACACAGAGCTCCAGATAAGCTTTTGGTCTTATGGGTATTTTACCCCTGCATTTTAAAATCATTGGGTATCAGTAATTCTATCTGGGTATTAAAATTCTTTTACCCACTAGTTTTTACACATGTGGGTATTAAAGTTAAATATTTAAAAACACTTAGTCTCGTCCCTGCAAACTGATGTCGAGTGAGTTTGAGAGCTTTATAGGACTCAAAAATACTGCGATACTTCTACAAGAAAGGAAGGCAAATGATCATGATGTAACTGTCATCGTGGAGTTTGGCAAGAATGTCCGTATATCATTTCAAAATAAGTTTGATTTGCTAATCGAATACGCAGGGTTACTTCACAATATTTTGATGATACACACTAGTTTTATTTTTGTAGCGTATCTGTAATGTTCGTTGCGTATTTGATACACTTGAATTTTATTTCACTGCGTATTTCTGCATTTCCAATGCATATTTTACGCAGATACGCAGCTTATCTAGAGCTCTGTTACATCATGTTAGACTGTATATCATCTGGACCAGAATCATGTCAGAATGTATATCACGTAGGTTACATCATGTTAGACTGTATAACATCTGGACCAGAATCATGTTAGAATGTATATCATCTGGACCAGAATCATGTCAGAATGTATATCACGTAGGTTACATCATGTTAGACTGTATATCATCTGGACCAGAATCATGTCAGAATGTATATCACGTAGGTAACATCATGTTAGAATGTATATCATCTGGACCAGAATCATGTGGGAATTTATATTACGTAAGTAACATCATGTTAGACGATATATCACCAAGCTCAATCATGTTGGAATGTATATCATCTTGATTGGATCATGTTAGACTATAAGTCATCTGGATTAGAATCAATTTAGAATGCATATCACCTAGGCTAGACTCATTGTTACAGTGT
This sequence comes from Haliotis rufescens, assembly GCF_023055435.1. Taxonomy (NCBI): domain Eukaryota; kingdom Metazoa; phylum Mollusca; class Gastropoda; order Lepetellida; family Haliotidae; genus Haliotis; species Haliotis rufescens. The sequence goes on from NW_025963779.1 coordinate 21,073,763, forward strand.
ATATCACCAAGCCCAGAATCATGTTGGAATGTATATCACCTAGGCTGGAACGTGTTAGACTATATATCATTTTGGCTGCATTATGTTGGACTATATATCATCTAGGCTGCATCATATTAGACTATATATCATCTAGGCTGCATCATGTTGGACTATGTATCATCTAGGCTGCATCATGTTGGACTAATATTATATCACCAAGCCCAGAATCATGTTGGAATTTATAGCACGTAGGTAACATCATGTTAGATGATATATCACTAAGCGCAATCATGTTGGAATGTATATCACCTAGACTGCATCATGTTGGACTCTATATCATCTAGGCTGCCTCATGTTGGATTAATGACTCTGGGCAATGTTTGAGGCATGAAGCTGCCCTTAAGTAAGATACTGTTACTCTGACTGTTACTCTGACTGATGTTGACAATATCAGCCTGGCCTGTGATATGACAGATTATTCAGACAAGTATATATGACATTAGGCTGCCCTCCAGGGAGAGTCAAGACCCAAGCAATGAATTGTCCTGTACTTCTGTAGCATGTTCATTATGTTGCACAGTTGATGATGTCACATACCTTGAGTTTTATCAGTCATGTTCAGATCCATGCCTTGCTTGACTACTGTTGCGTGCTGCTGCTCCTCCTGCCTCTCCAACCAGTTGGAGCTCCCGTGAAAGAAGACACCCCACCAGGGATTCTATATCCTCATGATGGAGGTTTTTTGTCTAATTACTGCGGCTGTTTTTCCTCCTCTAAACAGAAGAGTTGTGTTTCTTCCCACAATCATGGCAATGTTTCTGTATTTTCAGAACGTGCGTTAATGGCGCCGTCATCCATGAAAGAAAGAAGGTCCGACATGGAGACCGTATCCTGTGGGGGAATAATCACTTCTTTCGTCTTAACTGCCCGCGACCAACAAATAGTAAGTCTTCCATTTCAAACGTGTTCTATCTTACATTTCATACATTTTATGTAAAACGTGATGTCTTGATCCAAATATAGCCCTCAAGACATGTTTCATCACTTTATGTCTGTCGAACAAAATGTACCTACTGTACAATACTTTATTGTAAAGTATTTGAATAACCTGTTCACAAAGAAGTCACGTGCCGAGTGGTTAGCTCTGCCGATCACATGCTGATAAATGTTAGTCTTTGCCCTTGGAAATCTTGATGTAAACATGGAAGGTTCATTTCCCTCAAAAGATGTTATTTTACATGCCTAGTGAAGATGAAGATTAATCTTTGTAAAGTCAGTTTCAGATTGTTTTAAATCCTTGTGTCAAGTAAATCACGGGTATTGGGGCGGGGGAACCAAGTCAACATACCCCCACGTTTTTCAGATGCCTTACATGTTCACTTTGTGACTTAGTAATGTTCAGTCCCAACCCTGCCCCACTAGCCATGACCCACCATCCCTATACCACCATCACACCAGCCTTACCCCACCAAACCTACCACACCACACCACAAGCTCCACACTACTCCCACCACCACCCCACCAGTCCTGCACCACCACCCATACACCACCACACCACCACACCACCACCCTACACCACACCCCTACACCACCACCCCTACCCTACCACACTTAACCCACCAGCCCTACACCACCACCCCTACACCACCACCCCTACACCACACCCCTACACCACCACCCCTACCCTACCACACTTAACCCACCAGCCCTACACCACCACCCCACCAGCCCTACGCCACCACCCCACCAGCCCTGCACCACCACCCTACCATCCTTCACCACATCCCTACACCACACCCCTACACCAGCCCTACGCCACCACCCCACCAGCCCTGCACCACCACCCTACCATCCTACACCACACCCCTACACCACCACCCATATGCTACCACACTTAACCCATCTGCCCTACCCCACCACCCTTACACCCCCAGCCCATCTTCACCCAACCCCATCAGCCTCCTGCCCTACACCACCATCCATACCCTACCACCCCTTCACCACCATCTCTACCCCACCATCCCCTACACCACCATCCCATAAACAACCATCCCTACTGCACCAGCCCCCTGCCCTACCCCACCACCCCTACATCACCAGCCCTACCCTACCACCCCTACCACCCCTACCACCCCTACACCACCATCCCTACACAACTATCCCCTTTCCCACCAGCCTCCTGCCCTACACCACCAGCCCATCCCGGCCCAACCCCACCAGCCCCCTGCCCTCTGCCCTACCCTACCACCCCTACACCACCATCCCTACACAAGTGTCCCTACCCCACCAGCCTCCTGCCCTACACCACCAGCCCATCCCGGCCCGGCCCAACCCCACCAGCCTCCTGCCCTACACCACCAGCCCATCCCGGCCCGGCCCAACCCCACCAGCCTCCTGCCCTACATCACCAGCCCTACCCTACCACCCCTACACCACCATCCCCTGCACCACCATCCCTACCCCACCAGCCCCCTGCCCTACACCAACACCCCTACCCTACCACACCTACACCACCATCCCTACCCTACCACACCTACACCACCATCCCTACCCTACCACCCCTACACCACCATCCCTACACCACCATCCCTACCCCACCAGCCCATCCCGGCCCAACCCCACCAGCCTCCTGCCCTACACCACTGGCCCTACCCTACCCCCCCTACACCACCATCCCCTGCACCACCAACCCTACCCCATCAGCCCCCTGCCCTACACCAACACCCCTACCCCACCTGCCCTACTACCACATGTGTTTATTTTCTGGGTTTAAGACCTGGGGACCCTGATCATCTGGGTACAGGGAAACCTGCTACAATTAATGTCACTGTAACCCTGCAATGTCTCTTGTACAGGTGGTTGATTTTCCTAAGTATATTTCCCTGCAAGGTTAATGACTGGGGCCGGAGCTAGCAAGTTGTATGTTATATGTTTTGTCAGGTATCTATCTTCACAGGTAATAAGTTGCACACTATTATGATGTGATGGTGGTGTACATTGTGATGATTTGTTGATTCACACCGATTATTCATTTCTGTTCAGGCCCCCAAACCCAGAATGCTGACCCATCAGAACAGAAGATCGACTACAACTTTGCCCAACAGGAGTTGATGATGCAAGAGCTGTGTGACGACCCCATACAGGAGGCCATCTGTGCCATCGAGAAGCAGCACGAGGAGGACAAGCAGGGTAGGTTCTATCATCTCGGTGTCAGTGCTTTTCACGAGGGTGTGTGGCATGGTCAACATTAAGCATGAACATCAATCCATGCATTACGTCAATGTTAAGGGTGACAGATTTAGGGGTTCCAGGATTCATTTTGGGGTGATCACCAAGGGCCAATAACTCCTTAATTTTAAACACTGCTTGTGCCAGATGTGACCAACTTTTGTTGCTTATTCTTTGTGTTTCCTCACATCCATGATGTGGCTGCATTATGGTCACACTCTCCAGCTCTCTCATTTGCTTGCTCATCCAACCACCAACCCTTCCATCTTCACACTCACCACATCGGTTCTCCGACCAACCACTGACCAACCCACACACTCACCCAAACGCTCACCCAAACGCTCACCCACACACTCACCAAAAATCTCACCAACACACTCACCCAAACACTCACCCACACACTCACCCAAACGCTCACCCACACACTCACCCAAACGCTCACCCAAACACTCACCCACACACTCACCAAAACGCTCACCCAAACACTCACCCACACACTCACCAAAACGCTCACCAACACACTCACCCAAACGCTCACCAACACGCTCACCCACACACTCACCCAAACGCTCACCCACACACTCACCCAAACGCTCACCAACACGCTCACCCACACACTCACCCAAACACTCACCCACACACTCACCCAAACGCTCACCAACACGCTCACCCACACACTCACCCAAACGCTCACCTACACACTCACCCAAACGCTCACCCACACACTCACCAAAACGCTCACCCACACACTCACCCAAACGCTCACCCACACACTCACCAACCTCTCACACAACCTCCAGCCCATTCATCCATTCATTCGACCAACCTAAAAAACTCGGAAAAGAAAATCAGGAAGGAACAAAAAGTCCCCCGAAGAGAATCCACTATGAGTCTTGTGTGTATTTTAGCTGGCAATGTGGCCACCGAGCTGCCTTCCTGCCCAACATGCAGCTCTCTCTGATGGAACACACTATTGTTTTGGTTCTGGATTTACAATTGCTTACCCAATTGTGTGATGGATTCTTAAATGGATTAGGAGGATTTTACTTGTACTTCATTGCTACCAAGGACATTTTAAAAAGTTTGATAATGAACACTTCTGAAGCAGGACAGCCAACTTTGGAAATAAACATGATCTGAAGGCAGCTGCGACTGAGTGCAAGGCTCACCATCATTCAACTCAATGTAGATATCAGTATCGATTCCACACAATCACGGCATCGCTGTGTTAGAAGAATGTCGACATGGGGGAAAGTAAGGTTGTATTCCAATAATCATTTCAGAAGCAACACAAAAACATTCAGCTGTAATTTGAAAAATTAAGGCAAGGCAGCTTTTTCCTTTCCTATGGTAAAGACAAAACAATACAATGTGAACAATTTGTGTAAGTTTCCCGTCTGATGTACCCATATGACAGACTTGTTCATTTTCTTGAACACTGGCTGATTGTCGTCGAAATTGTCTTGAAGATGTTTTTACAATTTGTTAATCATACAGAAGAACGTCCTATCAAAAGTAGTTAGATCATGACAGTGTCCTAATTCCATATACATGTATGTATGTGGCCCATTTCGTTCTTGTCTCGATCATTCAACATAAAAGTTATCAGAAAATTTAAATTACTCCTCTCATGTTGGAAACGTCTGTCATCACAAACCATTCTGCTTAGAAAAACATTTTAAGAAACATCTGTTCGGAAATCAGATTTATAGTTTTCTTTGGTGAGCAATTTGCATTGTAATGTTCTCCACGAAGATGGTTTGGCGTGGCATTTGTTCACTTTGAACTGGAATAGCTTGAATCCTTCCATCATGGGGAATCCATCGAAGTTCGATCACAGAGTTTATCATGGTCAACTCAGATTGATGGAGAAGGCGCATGAAGTGGAACCAATTGATAGATCAATGTGACTGGTTACTGTTCAATCTGGTATGGAGCATTATAATTTCGTTAGTTTCCAACAGATGTTTTGGGAAAGCAATTTGTCCTTCAGATTCGATAAAGCTTCAAGCCTTGGCTATTGATCAGAAGTTTATGAGAGTGATGAAAGGTGCCTGCCTGTAATTCATTTTCTTCTCTTTTTGTAGTGTGTATTTGTTTCAATTTGTGTGATAAATTCATAGTAGAAACCTGTTATTGATTACCTAACCTGTTTCAAAGTTTGTGCTTTGTAGGAAAATGTCAGGATTAATGTGTCAAAAGCTATGATTCCTAAATTGTTGTATTAAATAACAATAATTCGAAAAGATCAATCATATTTTCACTAGTAACAGATGGGGCGTCATAACATTGTTGCTCTAGTGTGGTGAATACCAGATATATTTAGAAATTCCTTAAATCAGAATTCCAAAGGAAAATAACATCAGGGCAAAAAAGTTACAGTTTTGTAGAAAAAGTTAATGAAACATACAGATGCATGGGAATTAGATTTTAAGTTACTTCATGACTTAGTGGTCGTCGTGACCTACGCTGGCAGGTTCGTGTTGGCTCTGTGAGCGTATGACCACACATTGAATTTATTAGCTGTCTCAGCTGACCTGAAACAATGGTCCATGACACAGTGCAGCAGTGTGTGCTGTATCTCCGACAGGTCTGTACTGCCTGGTAGGTAATTCACTGATATCTGGCGCAGGTAACTAGACTTGATGGAGACAATATGCATGTATTTGTCTGACTCTAACAAGCAGCTGTATGGATGAGCACATTGTCTGTAAGTAGGTTGTGGCTGGGAGCAGGTGCTTGTATGTATACTTCATCACACAATGCATGCAGTGGTACAAGTTCAGAATGAAAGCTTTATGCATACATAAGTCTTTAGCTACAGTAAATGCTGATATAGCTAGGTCTTGAGTTGGGATCATATGTATTTGTGTCCATGGTACTTACAGTATGTCGGTCTACTATACTACGCCAGTATTAAAATGTATGTATCATCTGCAGCTATAACCTACTTTCATTCATGATATATTTCTGGACACTCTGACATACCATTTATGTGAGTAAGTTCCAAGAGGTGTTAGGTGCAAGATGTGAATTATTATGTAAGTAACTGTGTCCCCAAATCCAAATATTAAATGTAATATAAGCTTTTTTTTATCTTACTTCATCTTGTTTGAATCAGTTATTGCAAAAGAATATTTTCTTATTTTGTTGATAAGTTAGGCATATATGTTTGGACATTTTGCTTCCATAATAAGTGTTGAGTGATCCAGTATGTTAAACATCGTACACTTTGTTTTGAGAGTAACAAAATGAAATGTTAATTTCTTTAGTATAGTAACTATGTTAATGACGAACACGCTTACAACAAACTGACGGATATGATAAATGTATTTTTGGTCCCGAACATTTGCTGTGTATATGCTTATAACAAAATACAGTTATAACGAACTAACATTAGTGGTCCCTTTGAGTTCGTTATAACCGTAGTTTACTGAATTACAAAGTATTATATAACATGAATTCTTACCCACCTCTCGATATTGCAAATGTATGTCACACGCCTTGTCTCAGTGTTGGCGACTTGCAGTGAGAGCACATGAGTGAGTGAGTTGGGTTTAACGCCGCTTTTAACAGTATTCCAGTTATATCACGGCGTGTCAGCTTAATGTGGGAGGAAAGCCCGAAGTGATGCAGGTCTCAGACGTTTACCACTTCGATGAAACCCACAAGCACGGGTATGATGCTGACAAACCTAGAAACATAATCAGGGCAAACCGGTATTCAAACACACAATCATAGGTTTCCGGCATGCCCAAGGGACGCAACTCTGCGCAGCGAATCGTGACGAGAGCACATGAGTGATTTTCTCATTATTGTGTGAACTTATGTAAGGAGCGTGGTCTGCCTTCCTCCACCCACCCCTACATTGCTGCAGGAGATACTCGCTACCATCAGGATGTTGTAGCTGTTTACACAGCTGAGTGTATTAATGACAGGCTAATTCCAAACTGACCAGCTCGTTATTGGTCAACTGGTAACATATTGATTTGTGAAACAATGTCGACCTAACTAGTTCTGGTCGTGTATTGAGCGTATCACATGGTGGTTGTAGCTGTTATGTCCATTTCTGTTTATGACAACTTAGAGTACATGCATGTATCACATCTAAGAAGACAATCCTTTCGCTAATGCCATTATCAATGTTTCTGTACAATTCCGTACATGTGTCCCTGTGCTCTGACCTGTAGATGGATAGTTCCTAACATTTTCTCTTAGGTTGTTCCGAGCTGGTCTTCAGTTAGGAAGTATTCTGAAAGTGCTTGGCTTAAAGTGCTTTACATTGTTCTGACAGCTCACCAACACAGTGTGTTTCATGTGCATCTATCGGTATGTCTTTAAAACAAAAATCAATAAACTATTGTTTTTCTTTCTGATCCCACTTGGACTAACGGCACCAGTAGCCTAGTGGTATCGGGTCTCACTAAATGCTATGCAGATTTTCATCCTTATCCTGGACCTGGATGGATTGGGTTTGAATCACGGGTTTGCCACCTGCTCTTAGCACTAATAGGATTGTAACTCCCATACTTTAACATAGGTTTATTACAATCATAGTGCTAAGATCACTTGGTGTAATAGAGACTGGTCTGTTCTGGGTACAGGAAACTTGCTTCCATTGCCTCCTTTTTGTTGTAGAAGCACTAGAGAAGCAGCGCCAGATGTACGAGAGGCAGATGCAGATGCTGCGGAATCAGCTGATGTCTCCGGGCACCCCGTCGTACCCCTTCCCCCCATTTGATGCCACCCGCCTCACCCCGACAGGGAACATGAACACACAGAACAGCATCCAGAAGAAGTACCAGCAGTGGGCACAAGACAGGTCAGTCCTAGAAACTGTGGGAGGCACAAGGCTGTGGTAGCAGGGTTGCCAGAAAGTTTCAGTCAGTAATATCTCCTAGTCCTGTAAGGGGCAGTCAGGTAGCCTAGTGGTTAAAATGTTTGCTCCTCATGCCAAAGACCCGGATTCGATTCCCGACATGGTTTCATTGTGTGAAGCCCATTTGTGGTGCCCCCCACCATGATATTGCTGGAATATTGCTAAAAGCAGCGTAAAACCATACCCACTTACTCAGTCCTGTAAGGCTTCGATTTCCCACATGGGTACAATTTCAATTCTTGGTGTCATCTGTGATATAGATGGAATAGTGTTTAAATTTCTATGAGTAAATTGTAAGTTATTTCGAGGCATTTGATTAGCTAACCAAGCAATTTTGTTTGTGTTTACATTTGTATAAACCGAAAAAAAATTGGCCACACCCACTAACGGACTACTGTTTCCTGAGCGGCTGATAATGGAATGGGTGGGGCTTGTGCTGCATGATTGTGCTGAACAATGTCCCTGATTTCATATCGCTGTCTACAGTGTTTGTGTGTTAATGAAGAAATGAACTGTCTGTGAAGTTGTTATTGTTGTTTTTGCTGATGACAGTACAGTTGTATAAAGGATCAGTAGTATTTGTGAACAGATTATGCATGCTTTTGTCAATATTGTTCTATAAAGTGATACCAGTTACGGATATCGTTATTTACCAATAAGCAGTCAGAAGTAGCAATAGGTATTTACGTATGGTTCTCACAATATATAAATGTTTAAAAGGGTACCCGGTAGGAAGTAGAGAACTCAGGATGAGCTATTTATGATTTCCATCAGTTTATTTAAGAAACAAACGACAAGTGGGTGTTCTTTATCGTAAACGTACAGCCTCTTTAAGGAGGATGATCAAATTTACAAGCTTTAAAAATATTTACCCGTATGTAAATAATTATGACTCCCTGAACTGAATCTGATCTCGGCAATGTCGGATAAGTCCATTTTATGACCATGTGGGTAATGTTTGGTATTTCCCGCATATTGTCACAATCCTCACGTAGATTATCTGTAACCTTTCTCCTGATACCTATTGTCATATCTCTGGTTCTTTCGGATGCGATTGTTTAGCTTCTGCGTTTATCTGCATTGCCAAGCTAAATCTATGGGGAAGAACTCTTTAGGTACTTCCCTCTAAAAAATAATGTCGCTTCATTCTTCATTGTTCTTTGTGATTTATGGGGAAGCTATGTTATATTAACAAATAAACGGGGTGAAGAGATGGAGTTGCAATCAGATAATTATTGTTTGCATGATTTGCCTGTAATGTTGCTTCATGCATCATCGGATATTGTGACCTGAACAAGTTTGACTTCAATGACAAAATTTTGAAACATTAGCAATCAAATTTAACATGTGTTCATGGGAAATTAACAACAATAACCGTTGTATGATTTCATCCATAGCATTTTTTGCCCTGAACGTCCTGATCACTTTGACAAATAAGCAGAGTGAAGCCATACCATGAGGATTTACTTTGCACAGTATCCTCTCACAGTCCCTTGTGGTTAAATCTTCAAACAGGCGTTCCTTTGAAGCGTCTTCCAGCTTCAGTCGAGACTCCCAAGAACATGGAGATTTGCAAAAATAGGGATGACTTTATAATGTGAGCATTCATTGAACTGTAATTGGAAGATGGTCAAGAAATTATTCTTTGTGAAATACACTTTGATCAGGCTTAAACACCAAACCATCCATAATGCTTTTGATGAATAGATTTTTGGTGCTTGTTATTCATGAAGAGGAAGGCCTTACTTGGATGTGTGTTGAGGTGTTGGGGAAATGATACTGCCTTGAAGAATGTAATTATTTGTTGATGAATATTGAGCGGAACTTTTTGGAAGTGTGGAATAGCATGCTGTATTGATTACAGTGAAAGATCAATTAGTCAAAACTATCAAGTATTTATCCAAGGTGTGTTTAGGGAAGGAATGCACTTCCATTGTGACATGTGTTCCTCCTTGGTGATGTGTGTTCCTCCTTGGTGATGTGTGTTCCTCCTTGATGATGTGTGTTCCTCCTTGATGACGTGTTCCTCCTTGATGACATGTGTTCCTCCTTGGTGATGTGTGTTCCTCCTTGCTGACATGTGTTCCTCCTTGGTGATGTAAGTTCCTCCTTGGCGATGTGTGTTCCTCCTTGCTGACATGTGTTCCTCCTTGGTGATGTGAGTTCCTCCTTGGTGATGTGTGTTCCTCCTTGATGATGTGTGTTCCTCCTTGATGACATGTGTTCCTCCTTGGTGATGTGTGTTCCTCCTTGATGACATGTGTTCCTCCTTGGCGATGTGTGTTCCTCCTTGCTGACATGTGTTCCTCCTTGGTGATGTGTGTTCCTCCTTGCTGACATGTGTTCCTCCTTGGTGATGTGAGTTCCTCCTTGGTGATGTGTGTTCCTCCTTGATGATGTGTGTTCCTCCTTGGTGACATGTGTTCCTCATTGATGACATGTGTTCCTCCTTGATGACACATGTTCCTTCTTCATGACGGGTTCCTGTTCCAACTTGCTGTTATGTGTTCCTCCCTTGTGATGTGTGTTCCTCCTTGATGACATTTGTTCCTCATTGATGACATGTGTTCCTCCTTGATGATGTGTGTTCCTCCTTGGTGACATGTGTTCCTCATTGATGACATGTGTTCCTCCTTGATGACACATGTTCCTTCATCATGACGTGTTCCTGTTCCAACTTGCTGTTATGTGTTCCTCCCTTGTGATGTGTGTTCCTCCTTGATGACATGTGTTCCTCCTTACTGACGTGTGTTCCTCCTTGATGACATGTGTGCCTCCTTACTGACATGTGTTCCTCCTTGATGATGTGTGTTCATCCTTGGTGACATGTGTTCCTCCTTGATGACACATGTTCCTCCTTGATGACATGTGTTCCTCCTTGGTGATGTGTGTTCATCCTTGGTGACATGTGTTTCTCCTTGATGACACATGTTCCTCCTTGGTGACATGTGTTCCTCCTTGATGACATGTGTTCCTCCTTGGTGATGTGAGTTCCTCCTTGGCGATGTGTGTTCCTCCTTGGTGATGTGAGTTCCTCCTTGGCGATGTGTGTTCCTCCTTGATGATGTGTGTTCCTCCTTGGTGACATGTGTTCCTCATTGATGACACATGTTCCTTCTTCATGACGTGTTCCTGTTCCAACTTGCTGTTATGTGTTCCTCCCTTGTGATGTGTGTTCCTCCTTGATGACGCGGAGCGGTCGGGTAGCCTAGTGGTTAAAGCGTTCGCTTGTCACGACGAAGACCCGGGTTCGATTCCCGACATGGTTACAATGTCTGAAGCCCATTTCTGGTGTCCCCTGCCGTGATTTTGCTGGAATATTGCTAAAAGAAGCGTAAAACCATACTCACTCACTTGATGACTTGAGTTCCTTCTTGGTGACATGTGTTCCTCCTTGATGACTTATGTTCCTCTTTGGTTACATGTCTTCCTCCTTGGTGATGTGTGTTCATCCTTGGTGACATGTGTTCATCCTTGGTGACATGTGTTCCTCCTTGGTGATGTGTGTTCCTCCTTGCTGACATGTGTTCCTCCTTGGTGATGTGAGTTCCTCCTTGGTGATGTGTGTTCCTCCTTGATGATGTGTGTTCCTTCTTGGTGACATGTGTTCCTCATTGATGACATGTGTTCCTCCTTGATGACACATGTTCCTTCTTCATGACGGGTTCCTGTTCCAACTTGCTGTTATGTGTTCCTCCCTTGTGATGTGTGTTCCTCCTTGATGACATTTGTTCCTCATTGATGACATGTGTTCCTCCTTGATGATGTGTGTTCCTCCTTGGTGACATGTGTTCCTCATTGATGACATGTGTTCCTCCTTGATGACACATGTTCCTTCATCATGACGTGTTCCTGTTCCAACTTGCTGTTATGTGTTCCTCCCTTGTGATGTGTGTTCCTCCTTGATGACATGTGTTCCTCCTTACTGACGTGTGTTCCTCCTTGATGACATGTGTGCCTCCTTACTGACATGTGTTCCTCCTTGGTGATGTGTGTTCATCCTTGGTGACATGTGTTCCTCCTTGATGACACATGTTCCTCCTTGGTGACGTATCCCTCCTTGGTGACATGTGTTCCTCCTTGGTGATGTGTGTTCATCCTTGGTGACATGTGTTTCTCCTTGATGACACATGTTCCTCCTTGGTGACATGTGTTCCTCCTTGATGACATGTGTTCCTCCTTGGTGATGTGAGTTCCTCCTTGGCGATGTGTGTTCCTCCTTGATGATGTGTGTTCCTCCTTGGTGACATGTGTTCCTCATTGATGACACATGTTCCTTCTTCATGACGTGTTCCTGTTCCAACTTGCTGTTATGTGTTCCTCCCTTGTGATGTGTGTTCCTCCTTGATGACGCGGAGCGGTCGGGTAGCCTAGTGGTTAAAGCGTTCGCTTGTCACGACGAAGACCTGGGTTCGATTCCCGACATGGTTACAATGTCTGAAGCCCATTTCTGGTGTCCCCTGCCGTGATTTTGCTGGAATATTGCTAAAAGCAGCGTAAAACCATACTCACTCACTTGATGACATGTGTTCCTTCTTGGTGACATGTGTTCCTCCTTGATGACTTATGTTCCTCTTTGGTGACATGTCTTCCTCCTTGGTGATGTGTGTTCATCCTTGGTGACATGTGTTCATCCTTGGTGACATGTGTTCATCCTTGGTGACATGTGTTCCTCCTTGATGACACATATTCCTCCTTGGTGACATGTGTTCCTCCTTGATGACATGTGTTCTTTCTTGGTGACATGTGTTCCTCCTTGATGACATGTGTTCTTTCTTGGTGACATGTGTTCCTTCTTGATGACATGTGTTCCTCCTTGGTGATATGTGTTCCTTCTTTGTGACATGTGTTTCACCTTGGTGATATGTGTTCCTTCTTGATGACATGTGTTTCACCTTTGCAGACATGTGTTCCTTTTCCCTTGTGAGACGTGTTCTCGGTTTCTATTGTGATGTGTTCCTCATCTCTGTTGATGTGTTCCTCATCTCTGTTGATGTGTTCCTCATCCCTGTTGATGTGTTCCTCTTCTCTGGTATACCTCCTCGATGTTGAGATAAAAGGCATTCTTTCATAGTCTGACAGCTTCTGTTCCACATGCATCAACCTATTACTAATTGCTGTGTGGCTTGAACATTAATGCTGGCCCATGTGTTCTGCACTCTGCAACAGGCATGATTCTCAAGACTATAAAAGGTCTTCATTTGGTCTGAAGAAGGATGTTAATTGAACATTTTTAAGTGCTTTTCAGTAGTCTCATATTTAAAGTAACATAGTTGTAACTAAATCTTTGTAAGAACTTAGCATTGTGTCCTATTGAGATTGACTACTCCTGGAGCAACTGGCTGTCATCTCGTGTGTCCCAGAATCTGTCTGTATCAGTCTGGCTCATGGACTAAGTATAGCTCCATCAGGATTTTGTTACCATGCAAACCTTCATCCAGGCACGACATTTTACTGACAGAGACTCACAGCTTAATGTTGCAGATCCAACCTTCCATTGTCCTTCAATAAGTATTGATGGTTAGGACTAGATTTGGGTTTTTAGACCACTCGAAGGCAAACACATTTCAAGGTTTTATGGCCACTGACATTGACCAGTGATAAGGTCAACTGTCACACTGACAACAATCAAACAGAACAGTTCTTTCAAGGCAATTATTTCATGCAATATCTGCAGATTTGGGTCTTACTTTGTAGACAGGTCAGGAATGATTTGTTAGAATGTCACTTCATGAACTCATGAAGTTCAAGAGACCACTCCATACCCCAACTTACCATGCAAATATCTTTATCAAAAGAAAAGGATATTTTTCATAGAAGATGTTTTTTCCCCCTCATCTGTCTTCCCTGTTTTCAAAAAAGATTGTGTGTTGTTATTGTCCCTCACATGTCCTCTCTCTGTTGTAGGGGAAGGTGTTGCTATTGTCCCTCACATGTCCTCTCTCTGTTGTAGGAAGGTGTTGCTATTGTCCCTCACACATGTCCTCTCTCTGTTGTAGGAAGGTGTTGCGTATTGGAGAAAACACGCTCACGAGGTTTTGGTAGACAAAGCATGCCCTGGGGAGAGGGAAAAACCAAGGGGGCGAAGCCCTCACGGTTTTTCCCGACCCCCAGGGCATGCTCTGTCTACCAAAACCGAGTGAAAGTGTTTTTCCATGCTTATAAACCAAAAAAAGAAACTTAAAACAACATTTATCAACATTTTTATGTTTCGAACATACTTTCCATGAACCTTAGGAAACGCGCGTAAAATATCTCTTGCTGGCGTACGGATCTTGAAAAGGACATTCTAAAAACCAGTGAGGCTTATCAACACCTCTGTAGCCTCATGGTACTATCATGGAACTGTTCTGGGTGAACAATACCTTCCAAATGACGTGCTGGTTTTTCTTGGGGAATTAGTCAGCAAAGAGCCAGAGTCACAGGAGACTAATCACAATTTTATTTACAAGAACAATTAACAATTTACAATATCTTAGAAAATAACTGAGGGTGCCACAGAGAGTCGGTACACACTCTGGGCTGAGGGAGAGAGGTCTGCTTGGTAAGAGAGTCAAACCCCTTCTCTTCTCTCAATCATTCTGGACCAAGACTTATATAGCCAAGGTCACCTGACATTTAGTAAGTAATAAATATAAATATAAACAGTAAATCATCAGTGACATACTTGCACATCCTGTTCAGGATGGCAGACGGTCGATGTACACAAAACTGGGGATTAACACTTAGGATTAGCATCTTATAAATAACAGCAATTAAATGTTTCAAGGCATATAGATGTCATGGCTTCAGGGTAATGAGCCTTTGCAATCAAATGTTCTTCAGACAATGGGTGTCGTAAATCAGTCACCATGACAACTTCCCTCCGTTACGTGAAGCTTGGACCCCAAGCTTATATGAGTCCAAATTGATATGTGTGAGTTTTTTCACCAACAAAAACAACCATGCAAATGTGAACAAAATCAGTCACATGAAACTCACTGGGCTACAGATATGAAGGTTGCGAGTTCGATCCTGGGGAATATAAAGAAAACATTTGTCATTTGATTTTACATTTCATTACATGTTACAATATGAACGGAAGTTATATTAATAAAATACCCAGGACATTATATAAAATCCCAGGGACATTACAACGTCCATGTTTATGAGATTTAACCCGACTGGAAAGTAAAACCTCACAACAGGTTTTAATGCCTATAGAAAGAAGTCTCTTACTTAATAGCGATCCCAATGAATAGGTTTATAATATTGTCCCTCACACATGTCCTCTCTCTGTTGTAGGAAGGTGTTGCTATTGTCCCTCACACATGTCCTCTCTCTGTTGTAGGAAGGTGTTGCTATTGTCCCTCACACATGTCCTCCCTGTGTTGTAGGAAGGTGTTGCTATTGTCCCTCACACATGTCCTCCCTGTGTTGTAGGAAGGTGTTGCTATTGTCCGTCACACATGTCCTCCCTGTGTTGTAGGAAGGTGTTGCTATTGTCCGTCACACATGTCCTCCCTGTGTTGTAGGAAGGTGTTGCTATTGTCCCTCACACATGTCCTCCCTGTGTTGTAGGAAGGTGTTGCTATTGTCCGTCACACGTGTCCTCCCTGTGTTGTAGAGAGAAGGTGTTCCTGCATAGCCTGGTCAAGCTGCGGGAGGAGGTGGTCAAGGCGAACACACTGGTCAGGGAGGCCAACAACCTAGCAAAGGAGATGGGCAAGCAGACCGAGTTCCATGTGACTCTACAGATACCTGCTGCTAACCTCAGCCCCAACAGGAAGGTAAAACACACTCTTTTGATCTCTAATCCCTGCAGGAGACCTGTAACTTTATCCACAGCCAGAAGCAGACTTCAGGCACAATCTGGCCCAGTCTGTTCATATATTTACACAAAAGGCAAATAAGGGTGTCACAGACTCTTCTCAGTAATTCACTTTCTGTGAATCTAAACTGTTGACAATATTATGAACACACAATGCCATTTAGAAAGTGGTCATATGTAAATGAGGCCTGGATCGGGTTCAAATCCCGGACGGGACTTAACCCAATAAAGTACTAGAATCTGTACTTTACTTTAAAAAGTGTTATCCCAAATATAACATTTGTTACATGTTGACAATATTGTTGATATTGCTGAGTACAATGTGTAGGTAAGATGTTTCAACGATTACTATCTGAAAGTCGTGTCAAGTAGACATAAGGATTATCAGAAATGTTATTTATCAGAATGTATATCCAAGCAGGAGCCAGAAATTGTAATGTTCAGAGTTAATATTTCATGTGGCAGACATAGCTTGTTACTTCACACTAAGGGGGTACAGTTGGCCAAGTCGTCTAAGACGCCGCAATACTCATTGCAGAGTTGCGTCCCTTGGGCACACCAGAAACCAATGATTGTGGGTTCGAATCCCGGTTCGCCCCAATACATTTTCTTGGTTTGTCAGCACTATACCCATGCTCGTGGGTTTCACCAAAGTGGTAAACGTCTAAGACCTGCATTACTTCGGGCTTTCCTCTCACATTAAGCTGACATTCCTTGATATAACTGTAATACTGTTAAAAGCGGCATTAAGCACAACTCACTACTTCACACAAATGGTGCACTAAATGTCAAATGAGTCTATTCAACTTTTCATTATTTATTCATTGGTCAGTTGCACATCCAATCATTATTGTAAAGTGCTGTTTGCAATTCATGTCTTCACACAAATATAATTGCAAGAAAATGGAGAATGTCATTGTAACATGATATCTACTCCGATTAAGTAAATTTCACACATTTTAATGTTCACAAAGCTATCTAAACACAAAGATCACACACACCCATTGTTAGGCAATTCATTTATTTGAAAAATAGTTTAATCATTCCATGATCCTCCAAAACTGATTGCTGCCACTACATGTAAGTGGTGTGATATTTCTCAGCACCCCTATCAATAGCTGAGTGGTGTATGCGGCATTGATCAGCAGCATATTCAATCATATCCATCAAAGATGACTTCTCTTCCAGGTTTTTTTAAGCATGTTGTTTTGTGTGTGCAAAACGCTGAACACAAATACAGGGTTTGGAAAGCCTGCTTAATCAATATGGAGCACTCTACATGGAAGTTTTCACCATCGTCCCTATTATTTTCCACAATGGCAATATGAACAGTCCATCAACAAATGTTTATATTTCATTGGAAGATTGCACTTTCAAATAAAAGATCACTCTTTCAAATGAAAGATTACTCCAGATTGCCTATCTTCAGAAAATCCATCAGCTGATCATAAAGCAGGTCGCGGTGTGTCCAAAGGAGAGCAAACACCCCGTCATAGCCTTAGAGTGGACATGAAGAATGGACGTACCACGATTAGCCCCGTGCTGCCTTGCGATATATTTCAACACTGATATCAAGACGTGATTGGATTTGTGTAACTTTAGATATGACGGCATTGATGAAACTGAGATGATGTATTGACAGAAACCCGCTAACATGTGACATGACTAACATATATTGGTGTAACCATGGAAATGTAGTCCTTCTAAATGCAGTTTCTGTGTCGTAATCTTAGATGAATTTACCAAAATAACTGATAGAAAACTTGTATGTGGATTAAGAAAAGAGCTGATCTCAAATATGATAGCGTGGGAAAACCTATCAATGTGATTTGGTTTGTATGGTTTGTCACATCAATTCACGACAACACACCATGCAAATAGAAGCAGTGTTTGTTGACAGTGGACTGTGCATAATCATGGACATAACCCACAATGGACTGTGCGCATAAACATGAACATAATCCACAATGGACTGTGTGCATAAACATGAACATAACCCACAATGGGCTGTGTGCATAAACATGAACATAACCCACAATGCACTGTGTGCATAAACATGAACATAATCCACAATGGACTGTGTGCATAAACATGAACATAACCCACAATGCACTGTGTGCATAAACATGAACATAATCCACAATGGACTGTGTGCATAAACATGAACATAACCCACAATGGACTGTGTGCATAAACATGAACATAACCCACAATGGACTGTGTGCATAAACATGAACATAATCCACAATGGGCTGTGTGCATAAACATGAACATAACCCACAATGCACTGTGTGCATAAACATGAACATAATCCACAATGGACTGTGTGCATAAACATGAACATAACCCACAATGGACTGTGTGCATAAACATGAACATAACCCACAATGGACTGTGTGCATAAACATGAACATAATCCACAATGGACTGTGTGTAATGCTCACAAATGCCCATGGTGGACTGTGTGTAATTCTCACAAATGCCCATGGTGGACTGTGTGTAATTCTCACAAATGCCCATGGTGGACTGTGTGTAATTCTCACAAATGCCCATGGTGGACTGTGTGTAATTCTCACAAATGCCCATGGTGGACTGTGTGTAATTCTCACAAATGCCCATGGTGGACTGTGTGTAATTCTCACAAATGCCCATGGTGGACTGTGTGTAATACTCACAAATGCTCAAATGCTTTAACCCTTTTTTCGGAACACCTGGTGTCATCACTGATTTTTAGAAATCGATTCCTTTAATTATCAACGCTTTTTTGCCTTTCACGCCCAATGGATTCCATTGCAGTGGCTAATCGAATGTTCTCAGGTGTTGGCCTTTCTTATGATAAACATGAACACAACAGTCCATAAACATGAACACAACAGTCCATAAACATGAACACAACAGTCCATAAACATGAACACAACAGTCCATAAACAAGAACACTTAATGAGACTGAATGTAAAAATATACAGAACCAGTGAACCTAAACAGTGTTAACTGTTCATCAGCTACAGAAGTCATCAGAACACCCCACAACAAGGATGGCACGGACTGTAATGTTCAGTGCACAGCATTCAACCAACTGCACCTATGTTCTGTACCCTTTACCAAGATTCAGATCTCACAGTTGCTATGGAAACAGTAATGAAAATTCAAAACTAAATGTATTGAGTTTCAGAAATAACTAATTGCATAAGATATTTAAAGCTATTAGCAAAATGTATTTTTGATTCAGCTATCAATGTAATGAAAATGTATCCATTGATTCTGTAGTGTTATTTTGTTGAGGAATTATATTTTTTCAAAATGCAGTATTTCCATTTTTATTCAAATTGAAAAGATTGAAATTGAAATTGAAATTGAAATTTCTTTTGTTTCAAACAATTCTAACTGGAAAATATCTGTTGGTTCTATAGTTCCAGGAGTTTGTCATGTGATGTTGTTGCGAAAGAACATTTACAGCTCTACATTCAAGATATTTGATGTTTTGTTGATGCAATCCAGAGATGCTCAGTACAAATCTCATCAAATACATGCATCGACTCACATGTAACAAGATCATCTTGACAATATGGAAAGTTAGGATGTACACGTGTCAGACAAGATCAGACACGTTGATAGGGTGTTATTGGCATCTGGATATATAAATTATTAAAATTTCCATAAATTTGGTTATTTTAACCATTTCTTCTGATAAAAGAGTTATTTTTTATTCATTTAAAAAAGACTATGAGGTTTTAAATGTTAACCAGATAGGAGCTACGAAGAAGTATAGGAATTCTATCAACTTGCAGGATATGTGTTGTGGACACTGTGATTTAGGCCCTTAGGCTGCTGATACTTTCTATCCCTCACTTCAACTCGTCATGATTAGGGAGAGGAAGAGTTTAATCCCTGACTAACACATGGATTTCTGCTTTGTGTCTCAGCTTACACGAGTCTCTATGGAGTTTCAAGGGCAGAAATGCTAGGTCCCTGTAATAAGTGTGAAAAGATATGGGGGATTCCATGGCAGAATAGATCCCCAGTCCCCCATGATAGCTTGTCACCTTCTGTGTTTGTGTCCTCAACCTCCCACATGATCCTCCCATGCTTGTCTCATGGAGATTGAATGGTAGAATTACCCCCCTTTGTCCCAAAATTGTCTGGGAGTGTTTGCTGCAGTCTGTTGGTTGAAAAACATGATGAAATGGAAATCAAAGCCTGGAAATATCCAGGACTACCTATTCACTGCTCGTAAATATATTTCTGGATAAGTATCTCTTTTCATTCTCAATTCCAAACTTGAAAAACCTTGTGTCAGAATCATATGATGACATAGTATTCCAGAGTGATGGCATAGTATTCCAAAGTCACGGCATAGTATTCCAAAGTCACGGCATAGTATTCCAAAGTCACGGCATAGTATTCCAGAGTGACGGCATAGTATTCCAAAGTCACGGGATAGTAT
Source organism: Haliotis rufescens (assembly GCF_023055435.1). Classification (NCBI taxonomy): domain Eukaryota; kingdom Metazoa; phylum Mollusca; class Gastropoda; order Lepetellida; family Haliotidae; genus Haliotis; species Haliotis rufescens. The sequence goes on from NW_025963779.1 coordinate 21,094,106, forward strand.
TCCAGAGTGATGGCATAGTATTCCAAAGTCACGGCATAGTATTCCAGAGTGATGGCATAGTATTCCAGAGTGATGGCATAGTATTCAAAAGTCACGGCATAGTATTCCAGAGTGATGGCATAGTATTCCAAAGTCACGGCATAGTATTCCAGAGTGACGGCATAGTATTCCAAAGTCATGGCATAGTATTCCAGAGTGATGGCATAGTATTCCAGAGTGACGGGATAGTATTCCAGAGTGATGGCATAGTATTCCAAAGTCACGGCATAGTATTCCAGAGTGATGGCATAGTATTCCAGAGTGACGGCATAGTATTCCAAAGTCACAGCATAGTATTCCAGAGTGACGGCATAGTATTCCAGAGTGACGGCATAGTATTCCAGAGTAATGGCATAGTATTCCAGAGTGACGAGATAGTATTCCAGAGTGACGGCATAGTATTCCAGAGTGACGAGATAGTATTCCAGAGTGACGGCATAGTATTCCAGAGTGACGAGATAGTATTCCAGAGTGACGGCATAGTATTCCAGGGGCATAGTATTCCAGGAGCATAGTATTCCAGAGTGACGGCATAGTATTCCAGAGTGACGGCATAGTATTCCAGGAGCATAGTATTCCAGAGTGACGTCATAGTATTCCAGGAGCATAGTATTCCAGAGTGACAGCATAGTATTCCAGACTGATGGTATAGTATTCCAGAGTGACGGCATAGTATTCCAGGAGCATAGTATTCCAGAGTGATGGGATAGTATTCCAGGAGCATAGTATTCCAGAGTGACGAGATAGTATTCCAGAGTGACGGCATAGTATTCCAGGAGCATAGTATTCCAGAGTGACGGCATAGTATTCCAGGAACATAGTATTATTGAGTATTTGATGCCTGGTTGTTTTGACAATTTGAAATTCCAAATGATATTCCTGGGCATCGAATATTCAGTAAAAGCTGCAAATCTGAAAACGCAGAATATTTATCTCCTCATTGTTGTTTCCTTTTGTCCGAACAGTCCCCAGTACCCCGTCCTTTCCCAAGAGGGGACTGAACTAAAGATTGAATTGTTACATTGTGAGACTAGGATAATTGTGATGTTTCTCTCCCAAAGTGAACCTGTACATTCACTGTTGCATGTGACATTCAACCAGTACCAATATTTCAGAGAGGAACATTCGTCAGCGAACCTGCCATCCAGGTGAAGCGGCGTGGCCGAGCCAATCAGATCTGGTCAATGGAGAAGTTGGAGAACAAGATCATTGACATGCGTGAGATGTACGAAGAGCGCAAGTCCCAGGGACTCCCGATGATGGTACAAAACGTTCTGGACGTCAGTGATGCCGAGATGTCCTTCTTTGACATCTCTGAGGGCAATATGGTGTGTTTGCTTCACTGCATGGCTTGCGTTTGGCAGGATTGTGTACTGCATGATTATACAGTCTCACAACATACAGTCAACACAGGGCATAGTGCTACCTGGGACTACAGCTGGGCAGCATCAAACGCTATGACAAATTTCAAGATTCTCAAATTTGTGTTAATTTCCAATTTAGTTTTATCCCTCAGTTTTAAAACTCAATGAATAGTCTGTTTTTTTACTTCTTAGTTTTAAACTATTGCAATCGATGGAATGGTAAAATGATAAAAATACCTCAGAATTTAAGAAAATCACTCTTGTTCTCTGAACATATTCTTACAAAGTAATGTTCACTATTTATCAAATTGCTTGCCACAGGGACTTGGTTGAAACTCCTAGATAAATCCCTGGCTACTAGAAAAATAACAGCCTTACAGTTGAATTCAAATGGTCAAGATTTAATTTTGGCCAGTTATTTGTAAATTTTATGTAATATTTCATCAGTTAATTGACAGTTTGGTCATAATGTGCTTGATTTTGTTTGTCGAGTCACTTCTTGATATGGACACTTTACACAGTTAATTATTAATTTTTAATTATCATCATATCCAACTCTGTGTGTTGACTGTATGTGAGAACAGAAACTTATCATAGTGAAACAAACAGTGTGAGAATATCCTCTATCTTTAAAAAACACAGAAATGTACCATTAACTCGTACAAAAATTCAGAAAAGCATACGTTGTATTGGATATATCATGTGATTGATACACTGAGATCTCAGCATGTTGGCGTTTGTTTACAGGATAAAACAGATTTGGTTAATTCCTAGAAAGCATATTTCTGGTAGAATTTGGGAACGATTTTGAGTTATGAGACAGGTATCTTTGAATATCTTCTAAAACTTAAAGATTCTGCTGCTGAAGCAAATTCTGAACATCCTATTGAAATGAATATTCAAGTACTGTATAAGTCAGTTTACATATTCATGCAGTCACATGGACAAGCTACTATTAGACATTTCATTTGGAGATTGTCAGCACCTAGTTTCAGCTGTATAACACTAGTGACTGCAAGAGGTAAGTTGTCGATGTCAGCGCAACATTGTCTTCACCAACTCTCTCTCGCTGGTTCTCTATCATTGACCACAGCTTCATATTTCTCCGATTATTTTCCACCTCCCCATCTGTCATTCATTGATAGTCGTCAGTATGTTAATTTGCTTCAAGTGATGTGCCTCTCTTCATTCGTGGGTCTTGAAGTCTGTCACTTGGCTCTGGTCGATGGTAGCTCAGCTGCAATATTGTCTTCTTCAGTTCTGTGGTCCACATGTTTTTATCAAAGCACCATTACTAAATAGCATGGCCTAATCCTTTTCAAGGAGTTGTGGAAAGCGGCCTGGCTTTAACTCACAGCGAACCAATTAGGAGGAAGTGTGTTTTTACTCAGATGGGAATTATTAGGCTTAAAGCTTGCAAACAAGATTCTTTGAAAATTAAGAAATAAGCTTTGCCATCAAAGTTTTTTGCTTCGTTATATAAAACAGGGCCTTTTTATTTCAGCACATTTTTGTTGGAAATGGACTGTGTGATCCAAGTTTTCACTAATAACTGGCTATGGGAATTGACACTCTTTCATCCACATCACAAGTCTAACGTTTTGTCCAGAAAATAATAATCAGCTTCTGATTCACATGAAATACAAAATATACCGTAACAGATTGGTTGCATCTGATGATTCTGTAATGTAATGAAATAGATAATCTCAGGAACCAGATCGTAGTAAAGAGAGATCGTAGTAAAGAGAGATTGTAGTTAAGAGATAAATTGAGTTATACTATCTCATTACTGTCTAGATTTCACTCATCTGAGTTAATGTATGTGAATAGTCAGTTGTTTTTCATTTCATTGACTGTGTTTTCCTACAGGATGAGGGTCCACCAGTCAAAGGCGACCCTTTCTACGAGTCTCAGGAAAACCACAACCTCATCGGGGTAGCCAATATCTTTCTGGAGTGTTTATTTTATGATGTGAAGTTGGACTACCATGTACCAATCATCAGCCAACAAGGCGAGGTGGGTGCCGTTGTACATTTACAGGGGGTGGCTAGCCTAGTGGTTAATGCATTCGCTCCTCACACCAAAGGCCTGGGTTTGATTCCCCACATGAGTACAAGGTGTGAAGCCTATTTCTTGTGTCTCTTGCCAGCTGCATACCGTAAGACGTTACAAGATGGTACTTGTTGTTACTGGCGCTCAGCATTAAGGGGCTTACACAAGGACTGGTAGGCTCGGAGTCAGTATACTGTGTCTGAGTGGGGTATTCATGTTATACTGCTGCATGGTATCTCAGGGGGCTAGCACTATAAAATCAGCATTACTCCAGACAAGTACAAGCAACCACACATACACACAACACACATGCCTGCACGTCGCTATAAAAGTGCAATAATCTTTGCTGCGATGTCAAACCACCTTTCCCCTCACCTCCTCATAGATAGTGGATGCATTCATACACTTACAGCCCTGGTCTGTTTGTTTTATAAATCTGTCGTCTTCTGTAGTCGGTCATTCATTCATGCAGCCGTCAACAGCTTTCCAATAAATCTCTTTCCAATAAATAACATCTGGGCATGTTAAACAATTTTTGATCAGGTCATCCTACTTAGTGACTTGGCTGATTCCATGTCCTTGTACCCACATGGCAGGGATCCAAGCTCATGATATCTTTAAATTCTTGCTCTACCTCTATGACGTCATTGCCATAAATCCTGTATTTTGGCTTTCATCATACTATGGAAGTCAACAGATATCATCTTTACTGTCAACTATCCATAGTCAGTTGTGCAAGTAATAGTATCCCGCCCTCCAATGCACCCATTTACATGCATGGTGGAAAACCTCACTTCTTCCACCCAACTCCCCAATCATCTGCACCTGATTATTGGAAGGAAGTGAGTATTTCCCACGCATGTGACAGTGGAAGAACAATTGATAATAGATAGCTCAAAGTGGAGAGGACTTCAGTTGAAAATCTAAAGATATTTATTGTCTGATGACAGTCAAAATACAGGACTTACTGCAATGATGTAATAGAAGTGGTATTCTTGTAATCATTAACAGTGATAGCTTTTGTTTGATATTTCATTTGTAAGCTGATGTTCCAACCAACACAAGAATTAGGCTTTAATTTCTCAAGGTCCTTCACATAATTTTCATATATACCAACAGACATGCACAACCTTGTTGACATGAACCTCTTCCTTTGATGAACTCCTACACAGTATTGCTACTCACGTTTGAAGATTTGTGTTTGTCCAGCTAATAGTTCCTGTTGCCAACTAATTCTGGTCCTGTCTGTAGGTTGCAGGGAAGCTTCACGTGGAGGTGTCCAAGATGGGTGGCGCTGTACTGGACCGCTATGTGGACCTGACATCTGACAACGGGGAGGAGGATAATAATGTGCCCATGGGAGCCCCACTGATGGTCCGGGTACGTTCTATGGAATGTGAAGGAACTTTAATAATATCTTGGTCCTTTATCAAGGATCAATATCATTAAGTCAATGTCGTCTGTCTTGGATCTCCCATTATCTTAAGATTCTCTATCAAGGATCACCCGTTATGTCAAGTCTTCTATCAAGGATCACCCATTATGTCAAGTCTTCTATCAAGGATCATTCATTATGTCAAGTTTTCTATCAAGGATCTCCCATTATGTCAAATCTTCCATCAAGGATCTCCCATTATGTCAAATCTGTTATCAAGGATCAACCATTATGTCAAGTCTTCTATCAAGGATCATTCATTATGTCAAGTCTTCTATCAAGGATCTTCCATTATGTCAAATCTTCTATCAAGGATCTCCCATTATGTCAAATCTGTTATCAAGGATCACCCATTATGTCAAGTATTCTATCAAGGATCATTCATTATGTCAAGTCTTCTATCAAGGATCTTCCATTATGTCAAATCTTCTATCAAGGATCTCCCATTATGTCAAGTCTTCTATCAAGGATCTCCCATTATGTCAAATCTTCTATCAAGGATCTCCCATTATGTCAAGTCTTCTATCAAGGATCTCCAATTATGTCAAGTCTTCTATCAAGGGTCTCCCATTATGTTAAGTCTTCTATCAAGGATCTCCCATTATGACAAGTCTTCTATCAAGGATCTCCCATTATATTAAGTCTTCTATCAAGGATCACCCATTATGTCAAATCTTCTATCAAGGATCTCCCATTATGTCAATGGACCTTTCAAGGATCTCCCATAATTTCATTGGCATCTTTAAGGATCTCCAATTATATCAAGGATCTCTCATAATTGCAATGTTCTATCTGAATGATATCCTATTTTCTCAAAAAGTCCTTTATCTTGGATGTGTTATTTCAGTAAACTACTTTTGTCTCGAGCACGCTTATAACAAACTGACGGATATAACAAACTCATTTTCTTTGACATGACTATTTGCTGTACATATGCTGTATATGTGTTTACAGCGAACTAGGATTATATCGAACTAGAATTAGTGGTCCCTTGAGTTCATTATAACCATAGTTTACTGTATGTCAGTTTCCTTGTTGGCTGTATTCTATTTAATATATGTGCACTTCTGGTTTTGCAGATCAAGATCCGAGAAGCCCGAGGTCTGCCACCAGCCTTGTGTAACTTTGTGTTCTGTCAGTACTCCTTCTGGGGAGAGCGAGACCCCATGGTGGTACCTCCAGAGGTCAACCCAGAGATCATCACCAAACAGGACACTGTCTCCTTTATATTCAACCATGAAAATGTGAGTTGAATAAATTCACATACAAGTGATCATGTCCAAGGTACTACGTCATGAAAGTCATGCACCTATCAAGGGGAAGGTCAAAGGGAAATGTTGCCTGAAGGTCAGGGCAATGTAGCTTGAAGATCAGGGCAATGTTGCCTGAAGGTCAGGGAAATGTTGCTTGAAGGTCAGGGCAATGTTGCTTGAAGGTCAGAGAAATGTTGCCTGAAGGTCAGGGCAATGTAGCTTGAAGGTCAGGGAAATGTAGCTTGAAGGTCAGGGCAATGTAGCTTGAAGGTCAGGGAAATGTAGCTTGAAGGTCAGGGAAATGTTGCTTGAAGGTCAGGGCAATGTTGCTTGAAGGTCAGAGAAATGTTGCCTGAAGGTCAGGGCAATGTTGCTTGAAGGTCAGGGAAATGAGCATTTTGTCAGGGTAAACATAAATAGTAAGCAGGAGACAGTTTACCTGATCAGGTAAATGTATGAAATAAGAGGAAATTAAAGGTGTAGCATATTTAACTTGCATATGGTTCCACAGAATCAGGCTGATCATGTTTCCATTTTTACATATCATTATGTTGTTGCTTTTAGCTAGTGTCTTCTTAACTTGATGAACACCTGGTCTTCTCTGTAGGCTGCTGGTTTATTTGGACCAGAATCAAACTCAGACATTACCTTGGAAATACTTTTGGCTTTGATCTTATTGCATCTGAAACGTCCTCAACAACAACCCCTGTCATTTACTCACTTGCTTAGTTTACAGATTTGTCTTTACCAACTAGTGCTGTTATGTTTTAAAGGCAAGGACCACACTTCAAGTTAATACTCATTATATAGTTAAGCCTTGCCTAGTAAATGGTTAATGAAGGGGCTACTGTAGACAGATGTGTGCTGATGCTAACAGAACATCTACCTCCTAGTATCTGAAGAGTTCATAGAGAATTGTTCTCGAGGTGCTGTCTATAGAAGTGTGGAGCCACAGGAGCCCATCTTCTGGTTGATATGTCAATGTTAACCATCCAATACCTTTGTCAGGACATCCGCATCCCGATATCGGAGGAGTTCATCGAGCATTGTTCTGAAGGTGCGCTGTCTATAGAAGTGTGGGGCCATAGAAGTCAGGGCTTCGGCCTCAACGGGACCATGATGGAGTCGGCACAGGCCAAGACACGCACACTGTCAGACAGGTGAGGGTCATGCAGCTACTGGTCTGTGTACTGCTTACACTCATGGACTTTCAAAGCCAGGTTCCAAATCCCCCCATGTTTTGCAGTAAGAGTCAGGAAAAATAAGGATATGGGTTTTAGAATGTGTACAAGTGTGTAACAACTCCCTGGTGTAGTTGATAGAGCATCAACCCGAAGAGCAGAATGTCTGTGGTTCGATCCCATGGCTAAGTCATACCCAAAAATCTTATCCCAATTGCGTTGATCGATGTTCATAATGTCAGTCACTGGATTGTCTGGTCCAGACTCGATGTTTTTCAAACCACTATCATTTACCTGAACTATTGTTGAGTGCAGCGTTAAACAACAAACAAACAACTATTTACAGGCAATGGTGCAACAGTTGTTGTGTTCAGAGAGCAGTGTCAAACAACATTTAATGCCTCACTCATGCCATCATTTATTGTGACACAATTGGCAAGATGTCTTCATAAGGTGTAATATGACATGTGTCCATAATACTGTACAAGTCTCCTCATGTTTCAGATGGAATGAGGTGATGAGGAAGATTGAGTTCTGGTCCGAGGTGCATGAGCTGAATGACCAGGGAGAGTACATGCCTGTTGAAGTCATGCCAAAACCTGATGTCCCCACCGCTGGTGTCTTCCAACTCAGACAGGTCAGCATGCAGACAACACTAGTCCAGGGCAGCCAAGTGGTTGATTCCCTATGTGTACAATGTGTCAAACCCATTTATTGTATACCTTGCCGTCGTATAACTGACATAATGCATGATGAATAAGGCTAGGGGACATCCAGACAAGCTTGCAAAAACTGGGGGATCTTAAAGAGATCTTTAAGGCACACTGATTGAAATCCCTTACAAGCCATACCAAAAGACGTTAAAAGATGGTTCTTGTTGTTATCATGCCTGGCGGTCGGCATTAAGGGGCGGAAACAGAGACTGGTCAGCTCAGAGTCAGCATACTCTGTTGGAGTGGGTCTTCATATTAAACTGTGACATGTTATCTCAGTAGGTTGGCACTATAAAGCCGGCATTAGTCCATACTAGTATACACGCACACACACACACACACACACACACACACACACACACACACACATGTAGACATGAAAAAAAGGCTACATATGTCAGCTTCTGTTTTGCCTGTACAAGATTATTCTGTCCTGGCAAAACTGGGGTATTATTTCTACATGTTGAAAGCTCTCTCTCATTTTTCTTCTCTCTCAACAGGGTCACTCCCGGCGCATCCTGGTGCGTGTCAAGCCCGTGGCCAACTCTGGGACACTGCCTCTCATCTGTGAGGCAATCACATCAGTTTCTATTGGTTCCATATCTGTACGATCCAAACTTCAGAAAGGTCTGGACAGTTACCAAGAGGAGGATTTGAATCATCTCCGTGAGCGTTGGTCTGATGCCCTCAAGAGGAGGAAAGACTACTTGGATGAGCAGATTCAGAAGCTCATTAATAAGCCAGGTAAGTGTCACTTCCAGTGATGGATATACAGGCAGGCTTTACAGGTACCAGTAACTGCCAATAATCATAGCTCATCAACAAGCCAGGTCCCAGTCATTACCAATAATCATAGCACATCAACAAGCCATTTACCATTCATTACAAATAACCGTAGCTCATCAACAAGCCAGGTACTAGTCATTACACATAAATTATAGTTCATCAACAAGCCATTTACCATTCATTACCAATAACCATAGCTCCTTCTAAGCCATTTGCCATTCATTGCCAATAAGCATAGCTCATCAACAAGCCAGGTACCATTCATGACCAATAACCATAGCTCATCAACAAGCCATTTGCCATTCATTACCAATAACCATAGCACATCAACAAGCCAGGTACCAGTCATTACCAATAATCATAGCTCCTTATTTAGCCATTTGCCAATCATTGCCAATAATCATGGCGCACCAACTTGCTCACACTTTTCACTGCCTACAGTCACTGTTGTCAACATTAAAAACTCAGGCAACTGTTTTATCTATTATGATTTCAGATAAATCTGAGGCTGATTCTGAGAGGGAACGAGCACTCATCGAGCAGTGGGTGTGTCTGACAGAGGAAAGGAATGCCGTTCTGGTCCCCGCCCCTGGAAGCAGTATACCAGGGGCACCTGCGGACTGGTACGTCCTTGAAGCATGTCACACAAGCACATCTATAGATTCCCTTTTCCCATCCTCTGATTGGTCCTTTCTGTTCTGAGAAACAGATCACCATGACTTGGGTGCTGACTCCTACTGCTCCTTGGCTAATTACCAACATACCAGGGCACCTGCTTTCCTTTTTTCCCTGTTCCCATCATCTAACACTTGCCTGATACCAACAATCACTTTACATGTGCACTTTGAGAGTTTCAATTAAGTAAACAAGCATTTGTAAACATATTTTTGTACAGCAGATTCTGAAACTTACTTTAGGGCTTAAGTGTCCTTGTCATCTGAGACTCCGCAAGTTGCGGTACTGAGTTTGACCCTTAAGTTTGCCAGAATCTGATGATCCTTGGTTTGAATCCTTGGTGTCGCTGATCATGCTTCTTGGTTTGTCAGAACTATACCCATGCCTGTGGGTTTAACCAAAGTGGTAAGCTCATCAGGCCTGTGTCACAGCAGGCGAGACTCCCACATCCAGCGGACTCCTGTGATGTAACTGAAATACTGATTAACACTGAGTTCAAACTACAACATGTGTGTGAGTCTATGTGTGTGTGTCCTGAGGTAAAATGTCCTTGTTGATTGCAGGGACCCCCCACATGACATGGAGGAGCACTCCCCAGTTCTCTTCCTAGATCTTAATGGTAAGTCTTGCACACACTCAGACATATTCACAATAAAAAAAAACCATGTAGATGAAGTCAGTTGACAATTGCATTAAACATATACACTCCTGGTTCAAATATCACAATAGTCTTTTCAGTTGTACATATTGATGTGGGTTACAATGGTCCTGCCAGTTCTGTATGTTACCCACTGGTCTGTATGTCACCCCCTTCCTGTACATGTTAATGTGGGTTACAATGGGCCCGCCAAGTCTGTATGTCACCCCTGTTCTGTATGTCACCCCTGTTCTGTATGTCAACCTTGTTCTGTATGTCACCCCTGTTCTGTATGTCACCCCTGTTCTGTATGTCAACCTTCTTCTGTATGTCAACCTTGTTCTGTATGTCACCCCTGTTCTGTATGTCACCCTGTTCTGAGTGTCAACCCTGTTCTGTATGTCAACCCTGTTCTGTACGTCAACCCTGTTCTGTATGTCAACCCTGTTCTGTATGTCAACCTTCTTCTGTATGTCAACCCTGTTCTGTACACTGCAGCGGAGGACATGAGCACCCCTAGTGCCAAGGAAGGCTCCCAAGCTGCTGGTATCAACTCCATCCTCCCCAAGGAACATGGAGCCCAGTTTGTCTCATTGCCGATCATCAAGAGCTTCACTGAAAAGGAAAATGTGAGTTGGAATGATGTCTTATTGTCACCAAATATTATTGAATAATCTTCAGAAAAAAAGCCTAAAAGCCATTTTATTTGGTTTCCTTCTTATGTGAAAATTAGGCATTGAACTTTGATGCTATGCATCTTTAGGTATGTGCACTGGTATCCTGGGATTCCTCCATCCACGACTCTCCCCACCTGAACCGATTAACGCCCGCCAACGAGAGGATATATGTCATCCTAAAGGCAGTTGTCCGCCTGAGTCACCCCGCATCCATGGAGCTGGTCCTCCGCAAGCGTGTCTGCATCAACATCTACAAGAAGCAAAGCCTGTCCTCCTTCACCAACATCCTCAAGAACAGGTTCATCGGAGGGGTAGGTGTAGACTGAACTGTGTCATCAGAGGGATAGGTACATGGGTTTATCGGAGAGGAAGGTGTAGACTGAACTGTGTCATCAGGGGGATAGGTACATGGGTTCATCGGAGGGGTAGGTGTAGACTGAACTTTGTCATCAGAGGGATAGGTACATGGGTTCATCGGAGGGGTAGGTGTAGACTGAACTGTGTCATCAGGGGGATAGGTACATGGGTTCATCGGAGGGGTAGGTGTAGACTGAACTGTGTCATCAGAGGGATAGGTACATGGGTTCATCGGAGGGGAAGGTGTAGACTGAACTGTGTCATCAGAGGGATAGGTACATGGGTTCATCGGAGGGGTAGGTGTAGACTGAACTTTGTCATCAGAGGGATAGGTACATGGGTTCATCGGAGGGGTAGGTGTAGACTGAACTTTGTCATCAGAGGGATAGGTACATGGGTTCATCAGAGGGGAAGGTGTAGACTGAACTGTGTCATCAGAGGGATAGGTACATGGGTTCATCAGAGGGGTAGGTGTAGACTGAACTGTGTCATCAGAGGGATAGGTACATGGGTTCATCGGAGGGGTAGGTGTAGACTGAACTGTGTCGTCAGGGGAATAGGTACATGGGTTCATCGGAGGGGTAGGTGTAGACTGAACTGTGTCATCAGGGGGATAGGTACATGGGTTCATCAGAGGGGTAGATGTAGACTGAACTTTGTCATCAGAGGGATAGGTACATGGGTTCATCGGAGGGGAAGGTGTAGACTGAACTGTGTCATCAGAGGGATAGGTACATGGGTTAATCGGAGGGGTAGGTGTAGACTGAACTATGTCATCAAAGGGATAGGTACATGGGTTCATTTGAGGGGAAGGTACATGGGTTCATCGGAGGGTAGAGGCACATTGTGCTGGGTTCATCAGAGGGATAGGTACATGGGTTCATCAGGGGGATAGGTATGTGTCCTGGGTTCATCAGAGGGTAAGGGCACATTGTGCTGGGTTCATCAGAGGTTAGGGGCACATTGTACGAGGTCCATCGGAGGGTAGGGGCACATTGTACTTGGTTCATCAGAGGGTAGGGGCACATTGTGCTGGGTTCATCAGAGGGTAGGGGCACATTGTACGAGGTTCATCAGAGGGTAGAGGCACATTGTGCTGAGTTCATCAGAGGGTAGGGGTACAGTGTGCTGGGTTCATCAGAGGGTAGGGGCACATTGTGCTGGGTTCATCAGAGGGGAGAGGCACATTGTGCTGGGTTCATCAGAGGGTAAGGGCACATTGTGCTGGGTTCATCAGAGGGTAGAGGCACATTGTGCTGGGTTCATCAGAGGGTAGGGGTACATTGTGCTGGGTTCATCAGAGGGTAGGGGCACATTGTGCTGGGTTCATCAGAGGGTAGGGGTACAGTGTGCTGGGTTCATCAGAGGGTAAGGGCACATTGTGCTGGGTTCATCAGAAGGTAGGGGTACAGTGTGCTGGGTTCATCAGAGGGTAGGGGTACATTGTGCTGGGTTCATCAGAGGGTAAGGGCACATTGTGCTGGGTTCATCAGAAGGTAGGGGTACAGTGTGCTGGGTTCATCAGAGGGTAGGGGTACATTGTGCTGGGTTCATCAGAGGGTAGAGGCACATTGTACTGGGTTCATCAGAGGGTAAGGGCACATTGTGCTGGGTTCATCAGAGGGTAGGGGCACATTGTGCTGGGTTCATCAGAGGGTAGGGGCACATTGTGCTGGGTTCATCAGAGGGTAGGGGTACAGTGTGCTGGGTTCATCAGAGGGTAGGGGCACATTGTGCTGGGTTCATCAGAGGGTAGGGGTACATTGTGCTGGGTTCATCAGAGGGTAGGGGTACATTGTGCTGGGTTCATCAGAGGGTAAGGGCACATTGCACTTTGTTCATTGGCGGGGTCATACCTACAATCCTAAAGAACAGGTTCATTGAAGGGGTAGTTTGTGTGTCATATTTTTAGTTTGGAAGGGGTGGGATAATTGGATGCATAAGTACAGGACCAAATCTCAGCTGTGATAGATATGCATAGAAACTCAATTACTAGATGGAAAGTTGCAAGATCTCGTCCTCAATGTCAATGCCTGCTTCTTTCCAGGACTACCTGTATGCCAGTGGTATCACCTATGAGGTCGTGTCCAACATTCCAAAGGGGTCAGAGGACCTGGAGGGTATGGAGACCCTGGCCCAGATGGCCGCTAGTCAGAACGAGACCAAGGCTGTGGATGGGGAGACCTACATCGAGAAGTACATCAAGGGCATCTCGGCCGTGGAGAGCATCCTTACCATTGATAGACTACGTCAGGTCAGTGTAAGGCGAAGTGGGGATGGGGCACTTCCTGACTCAGTGGAGGGCAGGGCACTTCCTAGCTCATTGTGAGGGCAGGGGCACTTCCTGGTTCAGTGGGGTTGGGGCACTTCCTGGCTCAGTGGGGGTGGGGCACTTCATAACTCAGTGGGGGTGGGGCACTTCATAACTCAGTGGGGGTGGGGCACTTCCTGGCTCAGTGGGGGTGGGGCACTTCATAACTCAGTGGGGGTGGGGCACTTCATTACTCAGTGGGGGTGGGGCACTTCCTAATTCAGTAGAGGGGAGAAGCTTGTTAACGTGACAGGAGATGATTTTTTTTAAATTTGCTAAAAGCGGCATAAAACAATACTCACTCATATCCTCTTGTGTGTCCAACAGGAGGTCGCTGTTAAGGAACACCTCGCCGTCAGTGGGAGATCTTTACGGAAGACCACCAGTGTCCCTAACATCAATCAGGTTTGCTATCTTCATGAACATCCCACTGTGGACAGACATTTCCATATTTTTAATGTTCTAGTGTGACAGTTTATTGAATATATTCACTGGTGTGCTTTATGAACTCATCTCTCATCTTGTAGTTTGCAATAGACTTAAAAATAACTTTCCAATGTTTGCCATCTGAGACTCTGCTTTATAACATCTTGGAATAAATGCCACATCTTTATATAGTTTGTATTTGGTATGTCAAAGATCTGCAATCGGTTGGTAAATCCAGTGATGAAATAATATCAAACAGTTCTCAAACAACTTTTTCGGAATCTATTAATAACACAGTGTGTTTTCCAGTGTACCGTAACATCTGGTAATCATACTGCAGACAGCTATGACTGCCTCAGTTTCTGTCATGGTAACTTCTCAAGTATCTTGGTAATTCCTGAATCATTTTCTGCTGTGCAGCTTATCTGAAGTCTCTAATATTGGCACCAGATCAACAGCTGGATAAGATAATCGAAACATGAACCAGACATTTTGATTAACTAATTGATTCAACACATTAGATTGGTTACAAGATGGAATGTATGTTTACCTTCCTGCAGACAGTTCCGACAGTTGTGTTTGATGTCTGTACTTCTTGAAACACAGCACTTATTGAACATTGGTGTGTTTACAATTAAAAATTACTGATTAGTCTTTGAAGTCGGTCAAAACCAATCCAAAACTTGGATTCAAGTTTATTCAAGGAAGTGCTCTCTCATGTAGTTAGGGGCGGTCGGGTAGCCTAGTGGTTAAAGCGTTCGCTCGTCACGCCGAAGACTCGGGTTCGATTCCCGACATGGGTAAAATGTGTGAAGCCCATTTCTGGTGTCCCCCGCTGTAATATTGCTGGAATAGGGTCTTCTCAAACAAATCTTCTTGCTTCCACAGATGCTAACCTCACCCACCAAGCTTGAAGATCAGGTAACACTCTCTAGGCCCTCTCTGTTTTAAATAGATAAATAGCTCACCCAGCCTGAAAGGCCATGAGAGCTTATGACATAGCAAGTCGTCTAATGTCTGATGTCGGCCATAAACTTTTAACATTTTTGACTTCATCTCCAAAATATTTTTATGAATTCAGGAGAATTTTGTGTAGATTTGTAAAGGGGTTCAAGTTTGTAGTTAGTACTGCGTCTTAACACACATATTTGCACTTTGAACCGTGCTTTACAATTCTCTCCAAAAATGCACCCTCTCTCTGTAAACATCATCTCCCCAGAGACCACTGCTCTTCCTATGCTTTTTTCTACCAATGATCACATCTGAATTTGAAAAAAATTTATTCTGATTTTCAATATGGCCACCATTGGCAGCTATATATAGCCACTCAGCTCTTCCTGCATGTTAAAGTTCCCTCAAAATACATTTTTGGCACTGGAATCATCTTCTCTGAAATTGACAGACTGGGGAGCTGGACTTTGTCGTGTATGTTTCTTCTTATGATGACCTTATGTTTTGTTCAAATCATTAGGATGACAGGGATGCCAACCATTACACTTTTAAATCTAAAATTGCACTTTTGGGCCTAAAATTACGCTATTATTCTTACCCTCCCAAACTTACAATTTTTTTCACAAATTATGTATGTGTATAAAATATCACGGAGATCAAATTGTTAACTGTTCATGCACCGATCACGTGAAGTTTTCCGGAGCTAATTGCATGTACACCATTATTTCTTAGGAACTCGAAATACCACAATGTCTTTCTGCAATACAGTTAATATTGTCACATGATGAATTTTATGAATTGTGTGGCGCTTTGACCACGTGTTTCGTCAGAGATGCAGTGTTACCGACGCCATTTGTTTGTTGCATGCACAAAAGTCCATTCCTTCCCAGGGTTAAACCATATCCAAGCCTGTGTCATGTTCTCCTTCCTGTTGCAGATGCGAGCTGACAGCATCCAGGATCTCACCAGTGATGCCGCATTGTCAAAATCCCCGACTTTTGCGGGTGAGTTTCGGCAACGAGCATTTTCCGACGTGAACGAGTCCATGATCGCGTCTTACCGCAGGGAAGTGGGTCGTCTTAAAAAGCTTTCGGTCGGCCTAGGTGGGTTAACTGACAGTGTCACCCAATTTCTGTTTTTGTTTGGCAGCAACTATTTTAAGTTCAGCTTGATTATTGCACACCGCCAAGTGTATAGACGGCTTCAAGTCTCCGCATTGTTTCGCAGTCAATACACAAGTAGACAGGTCACATCAAAATCACCCTCAAAATCCTAGCGTAGATCAGAACATTTGCTTTCATTTGTTTTCGACGACGTCTGTAAATTGATTTCGCATATCTAGGGAGATGATGACTGAATTGTAGTTATTCTGGAATTTTTTGTTATTTCATGTACCTCCACTACATCAAATTTTATAACATGCGATATTGCTTCGTCAACGATGTATCCCATGATTCTTCACCCACTTCCTGTGTGTATGGTCGCCATGGTTATATGCTCGCTTGCCTCAAATGTTTATGCTTCTAGGGCTGATACAGAATCATATCTTGTTTTAAGGCTATGCCTACATTTTGTTGTATTATGTAAAGCTATCAATTTAATGCAAATAAACAGTGTAGTTACTTTTCTTGCTTCTATACTCAAGGACGTTAATTTTGTCCTCGATATTGACAATCCAATGATGATGAAGTTCAAAATGTTAACTTATTCTTCAGTTCATATATAGATTATTAAGGTTATGTTTTTCATGACTTTGAACAAGCAATTTTTCCAAAAAAATTGGTATATGCAATTTTATTTTAATTCATATGTAGAGTTTACTGACCAATTAGAAATGGTTGTATTTGCTGATGTCGCACTGACAGTCTAACTCCTCAATCAGGCACATTTAAGTTGGTTCTCACATTTAAGTTGGTTCTCACATCGCTGACCTCAGTTGGTTCTCACATCGCTGACCTCAGTTGGTTCTCACATCGCTGACCTCAGTTGGTTCTCACATCGCTGACCTCAGTTGGTTCTCACATTGCTGACTTCAGTTGGTTCTCACATTGCTCATATCAGCTGTTAACACTCACAGATCATCCACGTCCCCTTGTCATGGTCCCCATCAACACTTGGGGGGTGTAAACACTACCTTCCTCCATCTCCTGTGAAAACATACAGCTACTCTGTGGTGTAGTAAGGAACCCATCCATTGCCTCACTTGCAAGCAAGGTGTAGATCAGGCAGCCACAAGGCTGTGTAGATCATGCAGTCACAAGGCCATGTAGATCAGATAGCCACAAGGCCATGTAGATCAGATAGCCAAAAGGCTGTGTAGATCAGATAGCCAAAAGGCTGGGTAGATTAGATAGCCACAAGGCTGTGTAGATCAGATAGCCAAAAGGCTGTGCAGATCAGATAGCCAAAAGGCTGTGTAGATAAGATAGCCAAAAGGCTGTGCAGATCATATAGCCAAAAAGGCTGTGTAGATCAGATAGCCACAAGGCTGTGTTGATCAGATAGCCACAAGGCTGTGTAGATCAGATAGCCACAAGGCTGTGTTGATCAGATAGCCACAAGGCTGTGTAGATCAGATAGCCAAAAGGCTGTGTAGATCAGATAGCCACAAGGCTGTGTTGATCAGATAGCCACAAGGCTGTGTAGATCAGATAGCCAAAAGACCATGTAGATCAGGCATCCACAAGGCCATGTAGTGCAGGCAGCCTCAAGGCCATGTAAATCAGGCAGCCTCAAGGCCATGATGATCATGCAGCCACAAGGCCATGTAAATCAGGCAGCCACAGGCCATGTAGAGCAGGCATCCACAAGGCTGTGTAGAGCAGGTATCCACGAGGCCATGTAGAACAGGCAGCCTTAAGGCATGTCGAGCAGGCATCCACAAGGCCGTGTAGAGCAGGCAGCCACAAGGCCATGTAGATCAGGCAGCCAAAAGGCCATGTAGATCAGGCAGTCACAAGGCCATGTAGATCAGGCAGCCACAAGGCCATGTCGAGCAGGCAGCCACAAGGCCATGTAGAGCAGGTATCCACGAGGCCATGTAGATCATGCAGCCACAAGGCCATGTAGATCAGGCAGCCTTAAGGCCATGTCGAGCAGGCATCCACAAGGCCGTGTAGAGCAGGCAGCCTCAAGGCCATGTAGATCAGGCAGCCACAAGGCCATGTAGCGCAGGCATCCACAAGGCCGTGTAGATCAGGCAGCCACAAGGCCATGTAGATCAGGCAGCCACAAGGCCATGTAGAGCAGGCATCCACAAGGCCATGTAGAGCAGGCATCCACAAGGCCATGTAGATCAGTCAGCCACAAGGCCATGTAGAGCAGGCAGCCACAAGGCCATGTAGATCAGTCATACACAAGGCCATGTAGCGCAGGCAGCCTCCAGGTCATGCAGAGCACTCATCCTCAAGGCCATGTAGATTAGGCAGCCACAAGGCCATGTAGATCAGGCAGCCACAAGGCCATGTAGAGCAGGCAGCCACAAGGCCCTGTTGAGCAGGCACCCTCAAGGCCATGTCGATCAGGCAGCCTCAAGGCCATGTAGAGCAGGCAGCATCAAGGCCATGTAGAGCAGGCATCCACAAGGCCATGTAGAGCAGGCAGCCTCAAGGCCATGTAGAGCAGGCAGCCTCAAAGCCATGTAGAGCAGGCATCCACAAGGCCATGTAGAGCAGGCATCCACAAGGCCATGTAGAGCAGGCAGCCTCAAGGCCCTGTTGAGCAGGCACCCTCAAGGCCATGTAGATCAGGCAGCCACAAGGCCATGTAGAGCAGGCAGCCACAAGGCCATGTAGAGCATGCAGCCACAAGGCCATGTAGATCAGGCAGCCACAAGGCCATGTAGAGCAGGCATCCACAAGGCCATGTAGAGCAGGCATCCACAAGGCCATGTAGATCAGGCAGCCACAAGGCCATGTAGAGCAGGCAGCCACAAGGCCATGTAGATCAGTCATACACAAGGCCATGTAGCGCAGGCAGCCTCAAGGTCATGCAGAGCACTCATCCTCAAGGCCATGTAGATTAGGCAGCCACAAGGCCATGTAGATCAGGCAGCCACAAGGCCATGTAGAGCAGGCAGCCACAAGGCCCTGTTGAGCAGGCACCCTCAAGGCCATGTAGAGCAGGCAGCCTCAAGGCCATGTAGATCAGGCAGCCACAAGGCCATGTAGATCAGGCAGCCACAAGGCCATGTAGATCAGGCAGCCACAAGGCCATGTAGATCAGGCACCCTCAAGGCCATGTAGATCAGGCAGCCACAAGGCCATGTAGAGCAGGCAGCCACAAGGCCATGTAGAGCAGGCAGCCACAAGGCCATGTAGATCAGGCAGCCACAAGGCCATGTAGAGCAGGCAGCCTCAAGGCCATGTAGAGCAGGCATCCTCAAGGCCATGTAGAGCAGGCATCCACAAGGCTCCACATGACTACAGTACATCACACCAGTATGTTATCATAATGATGGGGAAACATAGTGTATACAAACCCATGAAGTATTGATACTCCCTGGTTCCCTTCCACCAGGTAAACTTAGAACTCCTGGTGCTGAGGTTGCTTGGTGGAACGTGTCTCTGCACTCTCATTGCTAACTACACTCCTACACAACACCAGCACATCCAACATCATGTAACCCAAACTTCATTTCACGGACTATTTCAAAGAAAATTTGAACTCAGACACTTTTTTTAAATAATGTTCACTCTTTTGAACCAAACTTTTAATAAATGTTCATGATTATCACTGTTGATTAAAAAAAAATCTTCACACTAAGAACAATAATTACTAAGAAAAAGTTAAAATTACTTTTTAAACTTAAATCATGACTATCCTTATTTATGAAATTAAGGACCATTGTCACTGTAGTTGAATACAAAGACGTGAGTGGCAAAACCTTGTCACATTTAGCAATAGTCCCAACAGTGGTGTAAGTTCCGAGTCTGGTGAGAGACCCACTTCATTGCCTCATGTCTCGATGTTCATGGCAGCATGTATCATCTTTACAGAGCTGTTTACATTTGCAAGGTTCTGTTTTCGTAAGTTGTTTTCCTCGCCAGGTTTTCATGCATGTAGTTTCTGCATGAGATTAACAGTCTCTGTCAGAAATAATCCCCACCTCTCTCTCTAACATCTTAACTTCTGGAACATAGTTAAAACTTTTGGGGGGTTTTTTTGGGGGGGTAGTTGGATTGTTCTCTGAATATGAGTGGGTATTACTGGGAATGTTCCAAACTCATTTAAAGTCAGATCTTAGTTCTCACTACCGCAAAACAAAGATCTGAGGACATCCCATTACGGGTCACATCAAAACGATCTTTCATCCGAGCAATCAGAAGATTACTTACCAGATCAGGAAAGGGACAGTCAGAATGTGTTTTCTAATCATGCACAGCCTCTAAAACACGTATTCAGAACAAAAGTTGTGGGCTGTATGACTGATTTCGTCAAAATCATTATCTATCTCTCACTTCTATGGGATAAGCATTTGAAACAGAAGAGACAATGCATAGTCTGTTGGAAGTACTGCCATACAATCTAGGCCATCTATTAGACATTCCAAAATGATCTTTTCTTCAGTTTTCAAAATTTGAATCTAACACTGTGTCAAAATATATTTCAAAGCGTAGTTTGAAACTAGTGCCATGTAGCTCAAAAAAGAGGCTTTCTGATTGGCTAATGTTGACTTCTTGTTTGTCATTTCATTTGTAGGTCAAAGTTCGCGAAATGTCGTTCTGACGTGACTTGTAATGGGATGTCCTCAGACCTGTTTAGCGGTAGTGAGCACTAAGATCTGATTTTTATGTGATGGGTGAAAGCTCTGTGATTGGATGGGAAGAAATTTCTTGTCCAGTGTGTCATGTGATATCATCTGACCAATGTGACCGGTGACCAGTCACACAGTGCCTATACATGGAGCTTGGCACCACATAAACTTGCACTTGGGTGTTATGTATTATATACCCTTTGAAGCAGGAAACAAGATTAGGAATTATCTTGGCTTTTATGGGGAAAGGCAAATTTGGAGAAAAGAAACATTTATTTATTTCCTACATTGGAAATGTTTGTATGGTTCTTATATTTTATTCATCAGGATTCTAACATTGAATTCAATGCAAACGTTTCAAGTATGTCAAATATGCAAAGCTATGTATAACATAGAAAGTTAATATTTATGGTAATTGAATTGGGATATCTTTAATTCCAATTTAGGATTTTATTTGTCCATTTCCGTTGCATTCCATTGACTTTGGATTGAATATCGGCTTTTGATAATGCCCAGGTAAATTCCTGTACCAGGTGGTCAGAAAATGTAAAACTTGTCTCTGCATTTTCTTGCTGGTCAAGTCCCTGATAAGTGAGGATGACTTGAGAGTAGTCACATTTTAACATACATGCAATGTTACCCTGACAGAGATATTCCATGACCTCGGTTACATATCATTGTAGTCTGATGTGTCCATATTGACCCACAGTCAAAACAAAGTGCACTATTATCCTGACAGAAATATTACCATGATTTTGGTTACATACATTCAGTTGACCATGTGTCCATATTTCCTCTCAGACACTGTTACAAGATACTGCAACATTGCCCTGACAGAGCATCTTTACGCATTCTGCACCCCGATTTTTACATTTAGTCCTCCATAAATGCTAAAGATTTTAAAATCAATTCTTATTAGCAATATTGCCTGACAGAGATTATGCAATGACTTAATTAGCTTACATGCAGCCGATAGACTGATGTGTCCATATTGACACTCGGTCATAACAAACCGCAATATTGTCTGACAGAGATTCTCCCTTGACTTACATACAGTCTGTACATAGTGTCATGTGTCCATAGTCCCTGCTGGACCCTCCAGCCTAAACAGTTCGTTCCTGGTGCGTTCCTGGTGCGTTCCTGGTGCGTTCCTACAACCAACTGGTGCATGCCAGGAGACTTCCTTCATGCACAAGTTGACATATTACCCACATTTACCAGATACTAATACAGTGTAGGGTTTTCCTGCAGACTTTTATCATGTTTGATGCTTCTTTGTTTTGTTTTGCCAAGGAACTGCTTGTTACTGTGTCTTCCCACCGCCTTGTGCAAGCTTGATACTAAGTCTAGGATTGCCACCTCAATTAGATGCTTCATATTGCTGTTGTCACCAACTATATATACACGTTCATTTTGTTTCTTCCAACTGTTTCCATGACAACATATCATTTGTTTCATGCTTTGTCATACATTTGTTTTCACTGTTAACTTGGCAGATCTGCCTTGTCTGTGCTTCTTCCGATTTAAGTTTCCATGACAACATAGATAACCATATCATGCTTTCATATTTTGTTACCATGACGATTGAATGTCATCCTCTGATGAAGAGTTATTCCCCTTGCAGCCCGCCCGAGCTTCCTCAACCTCCGTTCTAGTACCAATGGTAACTCGGCTAAGCGTACGTTTAAACTATTGTCTCGTTTCTTCCGTGAAGAACATGGTAGTAACAGTTTCAGGATATTTCATATTGTTTTCTACGTCTGTGCATGTTTTCTTTTTCCATCCAATTAGCTGTCATGTTCATCTTTCAATGTACTGGCTGTTGATTCTGCATGAGACTCACTCAAGTCGGTGTTGTCTGCATGACGTTGTTGTAAATCAGTTTCAGTTTTCCATTCTTTTCAAATTATATGGAAATACCAATACTTCCCCGTTAGGTTTCATGTCTTATACATATACTACTGAAATAAAATTAGGGATCACCACCATGACAGATTAACTATAGTAATATGAAAGAACTGGGTGATCCTTAACTTTTTTAGTAGTATATATCCTGTGATGCAGTCGCAACTTGAGAAGAGGGCCATTATGACATTTTTTCGAGATGATAAATTTACGTTACTAAATGATGAATACTTTGGTCACATAATGCACTATCAAACAGAAGTGTCCTTATTTTAGATAAAGATAAACGTCTGAAAGTGAATTGGTTTGGCTTCATTTAAGCCACTGCTTAACATAAAGTTACAAAACTTGGCTATGC
This sequence comes from Haliotis rufescens, assembly GCF_023055435.1. Lineage (NCBI taxonomy): Eukaryota > Metazoa > Mollusca > Gastropoda > Lepetellida > Haliotidae > Haliotis > Haliotis rufescens. The sequence continues at coordinate 21,116,981 of NW_025963779.1, forward strand.
AAAGTACTACCTAGTTGTGGTGTGTGTGCGATATGGTGAAGTGTCTTTGTGGTGGTCATCTTCAAGTAGAGTTTGCATTCTTGAGACGTGTTTTGCTTGCTGCATGAAGACGTTGTGTGTTGAGTTGGACATGGTAGGTGTCTTGTGCATGATAAAGCAGCTGTTGGGAGGGTTTGTGTCACAATGAATTTATGGCAGTAGACACAACATGAAGTTGCTTGACAGCATTCTCTAAATGGAAACAATTTTTGCTTTTACTGAAGTGATGATTATGGTAATACTTGTGTGGTATCTCCTCTTCCCACTCAGACAAGAATAGCTGTTCATCTGTCACCATGGCTTCTGATGGAGTCATCGCATTACTTTATGTCAGGGGTACATGTTTGTCTGCTCATCACCAACGTTGCCATGGCACTCTCCGACCCACAAGTTTCCTTGTGCCAGACAGGATATCACCAACGTTGCCATGGCACTCTCTGAACCACAGGTTTCCCTGTTCAGTCAGGATATCACCAACGTTGCCATGGTGCTCTCTGAACCACAGGTTTCCTTGTTCCAGACAGGATATCACCAACATTGCCATGGCACTCTCTGAACCACAGGTTTCCCTGTTCAGTCAGGATATCATCAACGTTGCCATGGCGCTCTCTGAACCACAGGTTTCCTTGTTCCAGACAGGATATCACCAACATTGCCACGGCACTCTCTGAACCACTGGTTTCCCTGTTCAGACAGGATATCACCAACATTGCCATGGCACTCTCTGAACCACAGCTTTCCCTGTTCAGTCAGGATATCACCAACGTTGCCATGGCGCTCTCTGAACCACAGGTTTCCTTGTGCCAGACAGGATATCTCAAACGTTGCCATGGCACTCTCTGAACCACAGGTTTCCTTGTGCCAGACAGGATATCACCAACGTTGCCATGGCACTCTCTGACCCACAAGTTTCCTTGTGCCAGACAGGATATCACCAACGTTGCCATGGCACTCTCTGAACCACAGGTTTCCCTGTTCAGTCAGGATATCACCAACGTTGCCATGGCGCTCTCTGAACCACAGGTTTCCTTGTGCCAGACAGGATATCACCAACGTTGCCATGGCACTCTCTGAACCACAGGTTTCCCTGTTCAGTCAGGATATCACCAACGTTGCCATGGCGCTCTCTGAACCACAGGTTTCCTTGTGCCAGACAGGATATCACAAACATTGCCACGGCAATCTCTAAACCACAGGTTTCCTTGTGCCAGACAGGATATCACAAACATTGCCACGGCAATCTCTAAACCACAGGTTTCCCTGTTCAGACAGGATATCAGAAACATTGCTAAGGCGTCTCTGACCCACAAGGTTCCTTGTGCCAGACAGGATATCTCAAACATTGCCATGCCAATCTCAAACCCCTGGTTTGTCGTCTCTTCCTGGAAATGACAGGAGAATTTAACAATGATGTCATTCAGATGACCTTTTGCTAATGATACAGTAAGACTGTTACCTTAAGACTGTCATCAAGAATGTCATTGCAGCAACGATGCCAATATGTTACTGTAAGGACTTAAAGATGCTGCAGGTTGCAGCAGTGATGTCAATATGTTACTGTAAGGACACAGCAGCCTTAAAGATGCTCCGAGTTGCAGCAGTGATGTCAATATGTTACTGTAAGGACACAGCAGCCTTAAAGATGCTGCGAGTTGCAGCAGCGATGTCAATATGTTACTGTAAGGACACAGCAGCCTTAAAGATGCTGGAGGTTGCAGCAGTGATGTCAATATGTTACTGTAAGGACACAGCAGCCTTAAAGATGCTGGAGGTTGCAGCAGTGATGTCAATATGTTACTGTAAGGACACAGCAGCCTTAAAGATGCTCCGAGTTGCAGCAGTGATGTCAATATGTTACTGTAAGGACACAGCAGCCTTAAAGATGCTGGAGGTTGCAGCAGTGATGTCAATATGTTACTGTAAGGACACAGCAGCCTTAAAGATGCTGCGAGTTGCAGCAGCGATGTCAATATGTTACTGTAAGGACACAGCAGCCTTAAAGATGCTGGAGGTTGTAGCAGTGATGTCAATATGTTACTGTAAGGACACAGCAGCCTTAAAGATGCTGGAGGTTGCAGCAGTGATGTCAATATGTTACTGTAAGGACACAGCAGCCTTAAAGATGCTGCGAGTTGCAGCAGTGATGTCAATATGTTACTGTAAGGACACAGCAGCCTTAAAGATGCTGCGAGTTGCAGCAGTGATGTCAATATGTTACTGTTAGGACACAGCAGCCCTAAAGACACTGCGAGTTGCAGCAGTGATGTCAATATGTTACTGTAAGGACACAGCAGCCTTAAAGATGCTGGAGGTTGCAGCAGTGATGTCAATATGTTAATGTAAGGACACAGCAGCCTTAAAGACACTGCGAGTTGCAGCAGTGATGTCAATATGTTACTGTAAGGACACAGCAGCCTTAAAGATGCTGGAGGTTGCAGCAGTGATGTCAATATGTTACTGTAAGGACACAGCAGCCTTAAAGATGCTGGAGGTTGCAGCAGTGATGTCAATATGTTACTGTAAGGGCACAGCAGCCTTAAAGATGCAGCAGTTTTTTGTGAATATGAGAAGCAGTAGATGTCGAGGAGGTCGAGATGTTCTTGTTCCGGTGCCTTCTCTGGAAGCTCTGCCAGCATGGTCGCATCTGATCATGGACAATTACAGGCTGCTTGTATCTACTGTTGTTACCCTGAGGACTGGTTCTGTCTCAACTCAAGTCATGAAACTTGTGATGGAATCAAGGGCAGGAGGAAGAGTCATAAAATCAGACCGTGTGGATTGACATGGTGACTGGTAACAAAACACCAAGGTCAAAGGAATTGTTTGCAAACCATATTGGTGTTGTAATTGTTATGGTTACATGTAATCTTCTGTGTGGGAAACAATCTTCTTCCCTCTATGGTGACTTTGGCTGCACTCCCAGTGTTCTGTGAATTACATAGCTGAGAATTTCCACAACTGATATTGTTGGTCCATAAGGCACATCTTCAGTAAAAACAAAACTAGCACAGCATAAGAACATGTATATATGGAGGGCAATAACAAGTCAAAGGAGAGGGTTGGCAATAAAGACTTTGACAGAGAGTATTTATCTGTGAACATATTTTATATTTTCATGGTAAACATCATGGACATCACTGGAGAGGCCATGAAACTACATGTATTTAGGGAGGGACACCTTTGGACACTGTTTGAAAGATTGCTGCTATAAATTATAGATCAGAAATCCCTCACCTGCTCCTAACTTGTCCACAATAAAGCTGTGTTTGCCAGTGACTCTGGCTGCCTTTCTGTCTCTGCTCATGTTTTGTTATGTAGTCACTACCAAGTACAGGTTTATTCTCTGGATTCTTCAATTTGAACACCAGTGTTTTGTGTTGACAAGGTTGGGTTTTTTTGCATGCTGAAATAAATACCTCCCAAAACTCATTAGTTGTGATTATCTGTTGTCTATTTTCTGTTGGCCTCAATCTTTGTGTTTTTATCAAACTTGTATATTTAACTTCAAAATTCCAATCTGACCTAACTATTTTGTGAAAAATATTAACTGCTTTTCCAAAAGATGGCAAAAAGGTATTGTATGATGCCATACAAAGTTGAGAGATGATTTTAAACATGCTATATTATTTAGTGTCTGCGAATGAAGGGTGAGTATGTAGAATCTTAAGGTATATCAAACACGGACAGGTTCTTTTAATTCTGATCATCTAATGTCTCAGTTCAGGTGTATTATTGCTGGAAGCAATGGAACATATACCAAGATGTGGTTCCTCTTAAGTTGTAGTGTCACTACTAATGTGTACTTTGACCAAGTGTTCTGCGTAACTGCACACGAAAAAGGTTGTGAAGGAACCTACAAAGTAATTATCTAAGGAAGTGTGACACATCATTCTTGAAGCCGAAGTCGACTGATTTCTTGCGTTTTGTTCTTTGATGTTGACTTGAAGATTACCAGGCTTTTTTCTTTCCCAAACAGCATCCCCCAAGTCTGGACTGAGTCCACACACGTCCAAGTTGGTGAAGCCGATGAGGACTCTGATTGAGGAGCAGCACCAGAGAGAGTCTCGGCCACTTCTACACCAAGACACGGAGGAGGTACTGATGGCTTGTACTGGTTCATTGTCCCAATTACCCCAATTCCCCTTGATTAATCCCAGTCCCCAGTAAACATTTGGTCCTCTGTATCCTTTGCTCAGGGACTGGGGAGGTCGGGTAGCCTAGTGGTTAAAGCGCTCGCTCGCTCGTCATACAGAAGACCCGGGTTTGATTCCCAACATGGGTACAATGTTTGAAGCCCATTTCTTGTGTCTCCTGCTTTGATATTGCTGGAATATTGCTTAAAGCAGCGTAAAACCTCACTCACTCACTCACTCACTCACTCACTCACTCAATTTGCTTAGGGACTGATCATGCGTTACAAGGATGGGTGGGTGGCAGAATTGGCCTTTGGACTGTATCATATTTAGACTCACACACGCCCCATTTTATGAGACATTTTGTCATGACAAAGCATTTCATGGGAGAAAATGTCTATTATGACCAGGATTATTTAATGATCCTCGTCCAATCAGTCACTGGTTTTCCTTCTTGATCCTACTATATTCCTCCTTTATTCATCATTTTTCGGTTCGGTCAAACCTTGGGTAACATGAAGTATTTAGGTAGGTCCCTTCAGCTTCGACACAGTGGTGTTTGACTGTACATTTCAAAGAAGTATAAAATCCCTTCTCATTCATTTACTCCCTCATTCTGCTTCCAGGACCTGGATGAGGAGGATGAGTTGATACCAAAGTCAGTTTCTCGCCTTCAGCAGCAGGACCATGATTCACGCAGTCTTGACTCAGATGACTTTCAGGATTTTGAGTCGTACCAGAGCCAGCAGACAGCTCGTGTGCAGAGAGAGGGCGCTCTGGCTCTTAGTCACATGACCCACTCCTCCACCAATGACAGCCTAGCGGAGGTGCAGGCAAAGAGCTGCACTCCCAGCATGACGTCCAGTGGCTATGGCTCTCAAGCTGTGTCCTCTCTCACCTTGTCCTCAGAGGACTCACTCAGTGTCAAGAGCATTGATGACAATGAGAATATCAAAAACAAGACAGCTCACAAGTCTGGCAGCACAGAACACAGTGGAGACAGCGATGATGAGGACCACGCCAAGGCTGAGGATGGGGACCATGCCAAAGACGATGGTGATAAGGCCAACATGGGCAGTGGCAATACAGAAACAACACTTGATGATTCCAATGGATCAGTTCACAATGATTCAAATGATTCTGGTGATAATGACACTGATGGTAATCGCAAATCCCGATCCGATTCTTTGCTTGATGAGGGGGTACCTGAGATACCTGATGCTCCTCTCAAGCCTGTACCGACACCACCTGCCAATGGGAAAGAGTTTGATTTCAGTCAGACAACTGAGAATGATCATGAAGCTGTGAAGTCTGTTACTGAACCCTCCAGCCATGAACCTCTCTCACGCATAGACTCAAGCAACTCGGAACCTGGGGACAGTGCAATAGGCCGTGGGGATGGGGACAATGACCCATATAGTGTAACTGCAATGGAGGAGCTGGAGAAACTTGGAGAAGATGAAGGAGCAGACTCCGAGACTGTGGACAAATCTTCTTTAAGGAGTGCCAAGCCTGAGGTGAAGGATACCCCGAGATTGTCTGTATCTGAATCAGAGAACCTTGACAAGAAGACGAGAGGCAAGGCCACTGAAACACCAGTAGTTGGTTTGAAATCAGCATCTTTGTCAAACATTGTTTCCCCTAAGGCAGACAAGTCTGCACTGTTGGGTAGTGGACAGAAAACACCTGATTCTAAGGGAGTTGTACGACGGAAGGGCTCTGGGTCACGCCAGCGGCCGATGTCCTGCACCGTCTCCCCTCAGATCGACACAGCCATGAAGGCCTGGCAGGAGGACCTTGGGATGGAGAGGAGAAGCAGCCTACATGTGTCGGAGGATCAACTCAATGGTAAGGTGGCTTGTGGCTTGACTCTCAAATTTCTTAGAATGACATGTTTGTTTGTTGTTTAAAGACACACACAGCAATATTCCAGCTATGTGACGTCGGTCTGTAAATAATCGAGTCTGGACCAGACAATCCAGTGATTGATGTCATGAGCGTCGATCCACACAATTGGGGTACGATGACATGCATCACCCAATCAGTGAGCCTGACCACCCAATCCCATTAGTCGCCTCTTACGACAAGCATGGGTTTCTGAAGAACTATTCTAACCCGGATTTTCACGGGGCAAATATTTTACCATATATGTTGATGTTGATTGACAACTTTCCTCTCAAATCAGACATTTTCAGCAGGCTGTAATTAAGCGTCACATTTCTTGTACTGTTTGTGCAGCAATGGATGACTCCCTGAGTGAGTGCTCCTTTGGGAGCAGAGCTGACCTTGACCGTCTGCATGATGGCCCAGTCCCGTCCTGGATTCAGGAGGGAGAGTTTGTGACTGTCACCTCCTCTCGTGTGGGGCCCAAGACAGGGGTGGTACGCTTTGTGGGAAACGTGGAGTTTGCAGCAGGTCCCTGGATCGGAGTGGAACTGGATCTGCCTGAAGGTAAGCCTAGTCATCATATCAGCCTTGTCCTCCATGTTCTGTCCTCTGTCCTAATATTCACAATAGATCAACTGAATTCTCATCCTTGTTTATACAGGGTATTCTATCTCTCTATTATAAATACCCTGTGACCGATTCACCATTAGATCATTGTCTTGCAAGCCACAGAGCTCATGGCATATCCTTCACTCAATGTATGATAGGGATTCGGACATATGGAAACCCCTATGGGCCATTTTGTTTTCCAGATTAGAATTTGGTTATCATGGAATATGAGAAGATCCGTGTCAAAGTCTAGTAGTATATATGACCCACATCATGGCTTCGTTGATTAAACTACTGGACTGACAAGAAAGTGCTTTAACTTAGCACTCACTACAGAACTCTCTGTTTCGTGTCCTGTAGGTTTAGCTCACCTATTTCTGACATTGGGTATTAATCCATTTGAATTATCAATTGTGAATTATTGACATTTTACAGTGCAGTTATCACACAATATACCATTTTGCCTTTTTTCTCCAGGTAAAAACGACGGCTCTGTGAATGGTGTCCGATACTTCAAATGCCGTCACCGACATGGTGTCTTTGTCCGAACAGAGAAACTTATCTGGGACAAGAAGAGGAAAGGGTCACGGAAGAGTTTGTCCTCAAGTCGTCGGAGCTTGGTGGGATCGTCCAGCAACTTGTCGCATTCATCCTCTAACATTTCCCAGCAGACTGGCGCAGGGGGGTCGTACATGCGGGCCACTTCCGCTAGCCACGCCAAGAAAAAATGAGCTGATGTTTATGCTGACTTTGCATCATTTCTTTATCTCCATAATAAATAGATAATGTTGACATATCATTACAAAAACCCATACCCTTCAGGAACTAGTGAGTCCGCAGGCGAGGTAGAACGACGACCTAGGTCAGCCTCTATGTACATACAATGAGTGTTGATTTTACAGATTTACAAATTTCATCTTTGAAGGGAACTGACTTTGGGTTTGGATTTACCCAAGTTGTAGATTTACTAAATGGCTGTCGTCATTTCTTGTTTCCTGTCTCATTGAATAAAGTCCATAAGTGTGTCCTGAAACTGCTATAGGCTTTGGTATACACCAGTCAATACTGTTATGGCAAGTTATGGCACTTTCAGTTGGCATATATATATATATATATATATATACATAGTTGAACATAGTTGTCTTGATTTGTTGAAAATTTTAGCTTCCATTTGTATATTTGAGACTGATGTGCATATTGCTATGTATAGCTGAATCTGTTTATCTGTATTGTGATATGAACAAGCTTTATCATCAAGCTTTTCTTGTTGTGACATAGTACATGGTTGTTTGTGATTCAGTTGCAGAGATTTGTCAGTTTTCCTATGTTACCAATGATGCATGATAAGTCCCTCGTCGGACACTTCATAATCAGAGGCAGATGACCATAATTGTTGACAGAAGTCAGTGACAACCCAAGGCACAAGTGGGCATGGATTACCTGCCCTTGGATACAAACTCTTGGATTGTCTCCCTTTATCATCTCTTCTATGAAGGAACTCAAAACTAGGGCGAGACGTGATGTGATTGAGTTTACAGTTTGGAATGAAGTTTACTTGTTTGTATGGATGGAACAGGGTTGATCAACAGAAGATGGCCCATCAAGAGAATATGGTTGATCAACGGAACAAGGCTGATCAAGAGAATATGGATGATCACCGGAACGTGGCTGATCAAGAGAATATGGTTGATCAACAGAACGTGTCCCATCAAGAGAATATGGCTGATCAAGAGAAAATGGATGATCACCGGAACGTGGCTGATCAAGAGAATATGGTTGATCAACAGAACGTGGCTGATCAAGAGAATATGGATGATCAACAAAACGTGGCTGATCAAGAGAATATGGCTGATCAAGAGAATATGGATGATCAACGGAACATGGCTGATCAAGAGAATATGGATGATCACCGGAACGTGGCTGATCAAGAGAATATGGATGATCAACAGAACAAGGCTTATCAAGAGAATATGGATGATCAACGGAACATGGCTGATCAAGAGAATATGGATGATCAACGGAACATGGCTGATCAAGAGAATATGGATGATCAACAAAACAAGGCTTATCAAGAGAATATAGTTGATCAACGGAACGTGGCTGATCAAGAGAATATGGTTGATCAACAGAATGCGATTGATCAACAAAATATGGTTGATGAACAGAACGTTCAACACTGAGTCAAAGTGTGTGAACTTTCTGTGTTATCCAGACATACTCCAGAAAACTGTTGCCTTTGAGTTGAGTATTGGGAAGAAGAGCAATGTCTGGATCCTGAATCACTTGTCCTGCTCCAAGATCAAAACTGTTAGCCTGTGACAAACTAGGACAGGTGGGACTTTCGTTTTGTGAGAAGATTTTTACTGGTTTTTGTTTATTTGTTATGATATATTGTCTGAATAGGTTAAAAGAAACTGTAAGTGATGTTTCTGGGAGAAGTCTGCTCCCGCAGGGTACTGTCCTACTCCTGGACGAATGCAGCAGTGGAAAACCTAACATGGTAGCATGTTGGAGATGGATGTAAGAAAAAAAGATTCTGTCTTATGACTGACACAAGCGGGACTAACCTTTGTTGATTTGATTTGATTTGATTTTATATCAAATCAGTGAAATGTGCTGATCTCTACCAAGTTTACCCAGAATTCCTTGAAAATATATAGCACACCAATTAATTTGTTTGTGATGAGAAGATAGCAGCTGCTACGATCCTTTACGTGTGACATCAGTAGTCCAGCCACAGAAACCATAATAGCCTTGTGTCGTCTGAAAGGTCGTGATATTAATAGTGAGAGACAGGTTCAAATGTTATTCAGATATCTGTCAACATTGTGGATTCCTTGACCAGCTGCACTCATAGTTGCTTCTACTTCTTCTGCATAATACAACTCAGATCCATCAACATAAACTGCTCACCCAACCAGAAGCATTCCCAGCATTGTCGTTGTTGGATCACCATGGAAACAAGAAGGAGCATTAGTTTTCGTTGTTTCGAATGCGTCTTCTCTCTGTTCAAGGTATGGTGGCAGGCAACATCTGGTCGAGGCTTCATCAGGTAGAGGCTTAGTGCTATTGAGGAAAGAATCAAATGAACCTGAATGACTTTTCTACAAGACAATACTGCTTATGAAAGATTAACATGACTGTGTCTTTACGGTGGAAGCTACAGCTGTAGTTCTATCCAAGGCTTTTTGCCACAAGAGTGCTAGTAAGGATATTGTCAGAGCAGTTTGATCTCACGTTGACAGACTGTGTAGGTAATAGATGAGGATAGACTGCTGAGATGTGAAGGAGGAGGACGCAGTCGGAACTGCGAGCTCACAGTAGTGCAATGGTGTAAATAATGGCAACTTTTACATACTACTTTATTTATTCGAATATTTGTAATTATATACAAATGATATACACTCAAAATAGATGTTTTTGCTCAAGAATATGGTCATGATACACAATTTCCTTTTCCTTCAGATTAGTTAAGTCAAACTGTGCCACTGAATTTTTAAACTGAATTTGTATGTAGATATAGGTGTGTATGGTAGTGCCTCCGTTAATGTCCGTAATCATTGTGTTGTTACCTGTGCTATGGCACGTTCCTTGGGTTGTCTCCCCTGATCCCATTATATGCCCTGGACACGATGACCCATATCCACACTGATCATACACTGCTAATAATGGGTGCTGGGGGTAACGATTCATTGAACCATTGATTTATCATAATTGTCCAGAGATCAGTATATGGATGTCTGATTGAAAGTCTTCAGTTAACATCGATGCCATCCGAACTAGACGGTGTTGATAGATGTAGTTTATTCTGTTAATCATTTATTGGTTTGATAAGAACTGTACCGTGTTTGAAGAGACCGGTATCTAGTCAGTAAACATGATTTGCTATAGACTATATAAACTATATACACCAGAGGCACCTCCTGTAACTCTTTACCAACTTTCCAAGAAATCCGGGAGCAGTGGGGTAGCCTAGTGGTCAGAGTGTTTGCTCGTCATGCTGAAGGCCCGGGTTTGGATTACCCACCATGTGTGAAGACCATTTTTGGTTTCCTCTGCCATGATATTGCAGAAATATTGCTAAAAGTGGCGTAAACTCACACTCACTCCCCACTCAAGCACTCATTTACTCACTTCAAACAATCTGTGGACTTGGCAATTGTTTTGACATCATGTTGAATAATGGGTGAAATCTACATTGTAGCACGGTGTACCGGTAGGTACTTATCAAACTGAAATATCCACAAAAAAAGTCAACAGTAGTGTTTCTGAATCTGTTTAAGTTGAATCTGTTCAAGATGTACAAGTAGGTAGTTTCATCATGAAATCAAATCTGCGACTCCCCACCACAACACAGAAATTACTTCATAAATTATCCTGACAACATTGGACATTATATATGTGATAATATATTGATTTGTATGGTATAAGTATGATTGATCCTGCCCATGCTATTATAAGGAACAGTGGACAGACAACACTGCCCTGCATATATATACTATATATACTACAGGAGGATGGCGTCATACATCCCCAATGTTATTCCATACTGTACATTGTATAAACCCGCTAGTCCAACCTTCAGCCTCAACCCCATCCTTCATTTTGTGTTGGAAGTTTTAAAAAAACGAGCACACAAAATGGAGTTACTTCCCTTTTCAGTTTAGTCTTTATAAAAAGTCATCATTCCAGAGTCTGATTAGTCAAAGTTAACTGGTGCTTGTTACTTGTCTCAACATTGCAGGATAACGCTGATATTATTACCTAGTTGGCCAGCTCTCATATGTATTTAGAGGAAAATATCAGCATTTGTTTATGTAAAAAAATTTGCTGTTGCAGAAGTAAGAGCACAGCTGTCAGGCCCGCTAATTCTGACAAGCTTATTCTGCTTTACAATTGTTCAACCTTGATGCATTTAATTACTGTAACAGGTGTTGTTATTGTATTTCTGTGATTTTTGTGTATCATCCTCTTACTTGTGCACATTTGATTATCAGCTGCATGTTTTATTCATGTAGTGTCCTTCAACAACAACCTCTAGAGATGAAGACCGACGCACCTTTGTTTGTTCTTGTTACGGATGAGAAGAGTACATTCTGATAGTCTTGTCATGAAGCTCGCTCCACCTGCTGTTGATACTGCTACAATGATGCCATAGAATTTATCAATTTGTCAGTCATCAATTGTCCAACATGCTTGTGAATTGTATTAATATGATAGGGCATAGGCTGTTCCCTTGTCCTCCTCCCATGACCAGTCAACTGGTCAAGTCGTAGATGTATAAAATCAAGCAAATAAACACTTGTTGTAAATTTCCATTGGAATGAAATGCTTGCACAAGCCTGTTTTGTTGCCCTGTTATATAGGAACAGTTCACTGGAAGATCCAATTGATTCTGCAATTAACAGTTTAAATCATGATGCAAATAGTATGATTATAATGACCAGAATAATTGGACGTGTTCTTCTCCAACACTTGAAGACTATTCTACCCAGAATCCCCTGTTGTACATCCTGTTGTTCTTGTTTCATACATAGCTTTGTGGATTGATCTCTTGAGAACATTTTGACTTATTTTCTGAAAGTGAAAAATCTAGATACAAAATGTAAAGTCACAGAGTCTTTGTATGTGTTTTGCTAGGTTTTATTGTCCAACCAGTGAGAGGCTTGTACATACACAGCCAGCGACGTGTTGTTAAGTCAACATAGCAGACTATCCCGTGGACAGAAACATTGTTATATTTTACGTGTCATGTACCATGAGTACATGAGGCCCATACATCTCTATTTTAGAAACATTTGTGAGATTTCTTGTTGATCTCAGTGAAGTCTATGTGTTTTTGTTATCATATTCCCAGTCCATTCCATAATGATCCATACCTCAACATGATAACAGTCAGCCAGTCAGTGTGCTCCCAGACATCCGGGACATTCACAGTCATCAGTAACTCACAATACGGGATCATGAGTTCATACAATCATCAGCAAATTTCTGAAACTCCAATTTACATGTGCCACAGCTAATGTTTGGATTAATGTTGACATCAGTATGTTGTTGACAGATAATGAGCAGGTACAATAATTGGAATGTTGTGATTTCTGGCAATGATCAAAATAATGTTGACAGATCCCTAACGGCACACGATGCATACGTAGAAATGCTAGCATACTGGAAGACTAGACGGAGTGCATGCAGGGTAATTTGTGACTGGCTCCAGCTGTCTGTATTTTTTGTCAATGTTTGTGATTCACCATGTACTTGTGTTGTGCTCATTCTACCCTCGCATATCCAGTCACGGAACTGTCACGGAAACAGTCTCGGAACTGTCAAGGAACAAGACATGTAACCATAGAGGACTTGCATTAAAAAAAGTCTTATTCAAGAGTATGTATATAAATATATGGCCAAAGAAATTTTTATTTTTATGAGAGAAAAATTTGAATTTTGTGTAAAGTATTGGAATTGCTTGATTTAGGGTTAAAATGTTTCATGACTTCGCAGGGAGTTTAGATATGAGCTTGTGTGGCATATTCCTAAAAGATGGGGGGGAAGGCTTGGCTTGTAACTGACTTGGTGACTGGATATGTGGGGGGTTCACCAGGGCTGTTGTGACTTTTGTCAGTAGCATCGATGATGGTCGTTAGTTTTCGATCACTTGTCTACTCCTACCATGAAGGGGAACTGGTACTGTCATGTGCAGAGGGCATTGCTGTGTTGCTATGGAGATGAGCGGGTGTTTCTGTATGATTCTGCCCAGAATAGTAGCCTATGTGGGTACTACCCAAAGTTTGTGCCCTGTCATATCACTGCTTTGAAAATAAATAAGTACTGACACTTCACATTGCCTTCTCAGTTGTTCTTTGAAATCAGTTATACATTAAAACAGTTAATGAAAAAATGGGTTGTGCACCGGGGTATTGTGAGCTGCCTGCACACTGAGAACTGGAACAGGTACACCAACGGGCTACAGTATGGGCACTGAACCACATCTTGGGGTTGCAGTAAGTGAGTGGGCACTGAACCACATCTTGGGGTTGCAGTGAGTGAGTGAGTAGACAGTGTGAGCTCCGAACCACATCTTCGGGTTACAGTGAGTGAGTGAGTGGACAGTGTTGGCACCGAACCACATCTTGGGGTTGCAGTGAGTAAGTGGGCACTGAACCACATCTTGGGGTTGCAGTGAGTGAGTGAGTGGACAGTGTGAGCTCCGAACCACATCTTGGGGTTGCAGTGAGTAAGTGGGCACCGAACCACATCTTGGTGTTGCAGTGAGTGAGTGAGTAGACAGTGTGAGCTCCGAACCACACCTTGGGGTTGCAGTAAGTGGGCACCGAACCACATCTTGGGGTTGCAGTGAGTGAGTGAGTAGACCGTGTGAGCTACGAACACCTTGCGGTTGCAGTGAGTGAGTGGGCACAAAAGCACACCTTGTGGTTGCAGTGAGAGAGTGGGCACAAAAGCACACCTTGCGGTTGCAGTGAGTGAGTGGGCACAAAAGCATACCTTGTGGTTGCAGTGAGTGAGTGGGCACAAAAGCACACCTTGTGGTTGCAGTGAGAGAGTGAGTAGACCGTGTGAGCTCCGAACCATACCTTGGGGTTGCAGTGAGTAAGTGGGCACTGAACCACATCTTGGGGTTGCAGTGAGTGAGTGAGTGGACAGTGTGAGCTCCGAACCACATCTTGGGGTTGCATTGAGTAAGTGGGCACCGAACCACATCTTGGGGTTGCAGTGAGTGAGTGAGTAGACAGTGTGAGCTCCGAACCACACCTTGTGGTTGCAGTAAGTGGGCACTGAACCACATCTTGGGGTTGCAGTGAGTGAGTGAGTAGACCGTGTGAGCTCCGAACACCTTGGGGTTGCAGTGAGTAAGTGGGCACTGAACCACACCTTGGGGTTGCAGTGAGTGAGTGAGTATACCATGTGAGCTCCGAACCACACCTTGGGGTTGCAGTGAGTAAGTGGGCACTGAACCACATATTGGGGTTGCAGTGAGTGAGTGAGTAGACAGTGTGAGCTCCGAACCACACCTTGGGGTTGCAGTGAGTAAGTGGGCACCGAACCACAACTTTGGGTTGCAGTGAGTGAGTAGACTGTGTGAGCTCCGAACACCTTGGGGTTGCAGTGAGTGAGTGGGCACCGAACCACACCTTGGGGTTGCAGTGAGTGAGTGAGTGGCCAGTGTGAGCTCCAAACCACACCTTGGGGTTGCAGTGAGTAAGTGAGTGGACAGTGTGAGCTCCGAACCACATCTTGGGGTTGCAGTGAGTGAGTGAGTGGACAGTGTGAGCTCTGAACCACATCTTGGGGTTGCAATGAGTAAGTGAGTGGACAGTGTGAGCTCCGAACCACAACTTGGGGTTGCAGTGAGTGAGTGAGTGGACAGTGTGAGCTCCGAACCACACCTTGAGGTTGCAGTGAGTAAGTGGGCACTGAACCACATCTTGGGGTTGCAGTGAGTGAGTGAGTGGACAGTGTGAGCTCCGAACCACATCTTGGGGTTGCAGTGAGTAATTGGGCACCGAACCACATCTTGGGGTTGCAGTGAGTGAGTGAGTAGACCGTGTGAGCTCCGAACCACATCTTGGGGTTGCAGCGAGTGGAGACTGAGCACTAAACCACATCTTGGGGTTGTAGTGGGTGAGTGAGTGGAGAGTATGAGCACTCAACCACATCTTGGGGTTGCAGTGAGTGAGTAGACAGTGTGAGCTCCGAACCACATCTTGGGGTTGCAGTGAGTAAGTGGGCACCGAACCACATCTTGGGGTTGCAGTGAGTGAGTGAGTGGACAGTGTGAACTCCGAACCACCCCTTGGGGTTGCAGTGAGTAAGTGGGCACCGAACCACATCTTGGGGTTGCAGAGAGTGAGTGAGTGGAAAGTGTGAGCTCCGAACCACATCTTGGGGTTGCAGTGAGTGAGTGGGCACCGAACCACATCTTGGGGTTGCAGTGAGTGAATGAGTGGACAGTGTGAGCTCCGAACCACATCTTGGGGTTGCAGTGAGTAAGTGGGCACCGAACCACATCTTGGGGTTGCAGTGAGTGAGTGGACAGTGTGAGCTCCGAACCACATCTTGGGGTTGCAGTGAGTGGAGACTGAGCACTGAACTACATCTTGGGGTTGCAGTGAGTGAGTGGACAGTGTGAGCTCCGAACCACATCTTGGGGTTGCAGTGAGTAAGTGGGCACTGAACCACATCTTGGGGTTGCAGTGAGTGAGTGAGTAGACCGTGTGAGCTCCGAACCACATCTTGGGGTTGCAATGAGTAAGTGAGTGGACAGTGTGAGCTCCGAACCACAACTTGGGGTTGCAGTGAGTGAGTGAGTGGACAGTGTGAGCTCCGAACCACACCTTGAGGTTGCAGTGAGTAAGTGGGCACTGAACCACATCTTGGGGTTGCAGTGAGTGAGTGAGTAGACCGTGTGAGCTCCGAACACCTTGGGGTTGCAGTGAGTAAGTGGGCACTGAACCACACCTTGGGGTTGCAGTGAGTGAGTGAGTATACCATGTGAGCTCCGAACCACACCTTGGGGTTGCAGTGAGTAAGTGGGCACTGAACCACATATTGGGGTTGCAGTGAGTGAGTGAGTAGACAGTGTGAGCTCCGAACCACACCTTGGGGTTGCAGTGAGTAAGTGGGCACCGAACCACAACTTTGGGTTGCAGTGAGTGAGTAGACTGTGTGAGCTCCGAACACCTTGGGGTTGCAGTGAGTGAGTGGGCACCGAACCACACCTTGGGGTTGCAGTGAGTGAGTGAGTGGCCAGTGTGAGCTCCAAACCACACCTTGGGGTTGCAGTGAGTAAGTGAGTGGACAGTGTGAGCTCCGAATCACAACTTGGGGTTGCAGTGAGTGAGTGAGTGGACAGTGTGAGCTCCGAACCACACCTTGAGGTTGCAGTGAGTAAGTGGGCACTGAACCACATCTTGGGGTTGCAGTGAGTGAGTGAGTGGACAGTGTGAGCTCCGAACCACATCTTGGGGTTGCAGTGAGTAATTGGGCACTGAACCACATCTTGGGGTTGCAGTGAGTGAGTGAGTAGACAGTGTGAGCTCCGAACCACACCTTGGGGTTGCAGTGAGTAAATGGGCACCGAACCACATCTTGGGGTTGCAGTGAGTGAGTGAGTAGACCGTGTGAGCTCCGAACCACATCTTGGGGTTGCAGCGAGTGGAGACTGAGCACTGAACCACATCTTGGGGTTGTAGTGGGTGAGTGAGTGGAGAGTATGAGCACTCAACCACATCTTGGGGTTGCAGTGAGTGAGTAGACAGTGTGAGCTCCGAACCACATCTTGGGGTTGCAGTGAGTAAGTGGGCACCGAACCACATCTTGGGGTTGCAGTGAGTGAGTGGACAGTGTGAGCTCCGAACCACCCCTTGGGGTTGCAGTGAGTAAGTGGGCACCGAACCACATCTTGGGGTTGCAGTGAGTGAGTGAGTGGACAGTGTGAGCTCCGAACCACATCTTGGGGTTGCAGTGAGTGAGTGGGCACCGAACCACATCTTGGGGTTGCAGTGAGTGAATGAGTGGACAGTGTGAGCTCCGAACCACATCTTGGGGTTGCAGTGAGTAAGTGGGCACCGAACCACATCTTGGGGTTGCAGTGAGTGAGTGGACAGTGTGAGCTCCGAACCACATCTTGGGGTTGCAGTGAGTGGAGACTGAGCACTGAACTACATCTTGGGGTTGCAGTGAGTGAGTGGACAGTGTGAGCTCCGAACCACATCTTGGGGTTGCAGTGAGTGAAATGGGCACAGAACCACATCTTGGGGTTGCAGTGAGTGAATGAGTGGACAGTGTGAGCTCCGAACCACGTCTTTGGGTTGCAGTGAGTAAGTGGGCACCGAACCACATCTTGGGGTTGCAGTGAGTGAGTGGACAGTGTGAGCTCCGAACCACATCTTTGGGTTGCAGTGAGTGGAGACTGAGCATTGAACCACATCTTGGGGTTGTAGTGAGTGAGTGAGTGGAGAGTATGAGCTCTCAACTACATCTTGGGGTTGCAATGAGTGAGTAGACAGTGTGAGCTCCGAACCACATCTTGGGGTTGCAGTGAGTAAGTGGGCACCGAACCACATCTTGGGGTTGCAGTGAGTGGGTGGGTAGACAGTGTGAGCTCCGAACCACATCTTGGGGTTGCAGTGAGTAAGTGGGCACTGAACCACATCTTGGGTGTGCAGTGAGTGAGTGAGTGAGTGAGAGGACAGTGTGAGCTCAGAACCACATTTTGGGGTTGCAGTGAGTGAGCTCTGGTCTTGGGGTTGCAGTGAGTAAGTGGGCTCTGAACCACATCTTTGTCTTGGGCGTGCATTGAGTGTGTGCATTGAGTGAGTGAGTGGACAGAGTGAGCAGTTAGTGAGTCAGTGAGTGGACAACTACATTACATATGCAGGAAACTAGATGTGTTTTTCTCCCTCACATTCTATCAACTACAGCCTGATACTGTCAGCTGCAGGAGGAACTAAGATGTGGATGTAGGATTGGGTGCTTCCACAGCTTTGTTTGTAATGAACCAGGTCATCAAACTTGACTATTTGAACCACTTAATGGCCTCTTACAACACAGGATGGGGTACTTGGTCACAAACAAGTCTACCCTGGATTAAGAGGTAATGAAAAGGTATGCATGTTTGCCACTTGTGAGATCAATAATTGAGAGGAGTGGAAAATAATGTGAATCCAAACAAATGTTGGTATAATCTAATTACTGTCTTGTTCATACTCTGTACACCCATGCTCTATCATGTGGATGGTGGCCGAGCCATGTAAGGTGCCACAGTTCACTGTGCAGTGATGTGTTCCTGAGGCATGCCAGATGATTGTGGGTTTCAATCGCAAAAATCCCTGATTGTTTCTTGGTTTGTCAGGACCATACCAGTGCTCAAGTTCAGTTTGTTTGTTGTTTAACGCCACTCAGCAATATTCCAGCTGTATGACGGTGGTCTGTAATTATCGAGCCTGGACCAGAAAATCCTGTGATCGCAATTGGGACACGATGACATGCATCAACCAAGTCAGCGAGCCTGACCACCTCATCCCATTAGTCGCCTCTTACGACAAGCCTAGTCGCCTTTTACGGCAAGCATGGGCTGCTGAAGACCTATTCTACCCCGGATCTTCACGGGTCCCAGTGCTCAAGGGTTTCACCAAGCTGGTCAACATCGGAGACGAGCTCACTTAAGTTGTCTCTCAGTGATAAGAAGTCGGATCAGGTTCTTTGTCATGATACGTTTTCGGTGGGCCATGTTTATGGCGATTATTCGCGCAATAACAATGTGTGTGGCGTTGTACAGACATTGTAAATACTCAAATGATGGCCCGTTTTTAAGATAAAGTCGTCTTTTATGAGCGAGTGAGATGTTTCACATTTTTTTGTGATTAACGAGACATTAGGAATGATTCTTAACGTTCCCCGAAAACCCATAACACGGGGATACTGTATTTGCATTAATAATCGCTTACAAACTTGACAACGGGGGACACTTCAGAGATCAGACGGTGGGGAACAAACCTTATTCATTATTTGATGAAACTAAACCATTTTTCATAATAGTTACAAGACAATTATATACCCCTTCTGTGCTGCTATTTTCTGTAAAAAATGATATATACACAAGAAATATTCGGTCTTTGTAGTGGACGCTTATAAAACTTACTTACAAAGTAGAAGTTGGTCAGGGAGAACTTATTGTAGCAGAGCACTGAGTACGGCAAAAAGCTGAAACACTGTTCAAAGCAGCATCAATACAATCTCGCTCACATACTACCACATGCCCCGCCCTCAACACAGCCATACTTTGTTCAAGGAGACGGTTCTACACATAACATCCATTACATGGCCTGCAAACGCCTTTGTTTTAAAAGTAAAACCACTATAGTTAAAACTAAACTATTTCATGAACAACAGAACACACTTGTTAAAAGTCAGTATTTTGTTTCTGGGCAACACCATGTACAAGCACAAAGCTACAGAAAGTATTCGTTTGTACTGTGAGAATATCCATTTACGAGCGCTTCGGCCACAAAACATTTTCACACTGTCCTCGAATGATAGAAGTGTCATAAAATATATACGGGACCCAGGATGAAAGGTAACATTTCATGTTTAGTAAAAAAATCAGTATTTTCGAATACAGCGACCCAAGCATCTATTTTAATTCAGATGAAGGCAGTGCAGCACCTCGTCTCCCACCTGGAGGAAGGCAGTGCAGCACCTCGTCTCCCACCTGGAGGAAGGCAGTGCAGCACCTCGTCTCCCACCTGGAGGAAGGCAGTGCACCACCACCTCATCTCCCACCTGGAGGAAGGCAGTGCACCACCTCGTCTCCCACCTGGAGGAAGGCAGTGCACCACCACCTCGTCTCCCACCTGGAGGAAGGCAGTGCACCACCACCTCGTCTCCACCTAGAGGAAGGCAGTGCACCACCTCGTCTCCCACCTGGAGGAAGGCAGTGCACCACCTCGTCTCCACCTGGAGGAAGGCAGTGGACCACCTCGTCTCCCACCTGGAGGAAGGCAGTACACCACCACATCATCTCCCACCTGGAGGAAGGCAGTGCACCACCTCGTCTCCCACCTGGAGGAAGGCAGTGCACCACCTCCTCTCCACCTAGAGGAAGGCAGTGCACCACCTCGTCTCAACCTAGAGGAAGGCAGTGCACCACCTCGTTTCTCACCTGGAGGAAGGCAGTGCACCAC
This sequence comes from Haliotis rufescens, assembly GCF_023055435.1. NCBI lineage: Eukaryota > Metazoa > Mollusca > Gastropoda > Lepetellida > Haliotidae > Haliotis > Haliotis rufescens. The sequence continues at coordinate 21,137,352 of NW_025963779.1, forward strand.
AACCTCATCTCCACCTGGAGGAAGGCAGTGAACCACCACCTCGTCTCCCACCTGGAGGAAGGCAGTGCACCACCTCGTCTCCCACCTGGAGGAAGGCAGTGCACCACAACCTCATCTCCCACCTAGAGGAAGGCAGTGCACCACCACCTCGTCTCCACCTAGAGGAAGGCAATGCACCACCTCGTCTCCACCTAGAGGAAGGCAGTGCACCACCACCTCGTCCCCCACCTGGAGGAAGGCAGTGCACCACCTCGTCCCCCACCTAGAGGAAGGCAGTGCACCACCTCGTCTTCACCTGGAGGAAAGCAGTGCACCACCTCTTCTCCACCTAGAGGAAAGCAGTGCACAACCACCTCGTCTCCCACCTGGAGGAAGGCAGTGCACCACCACCTCGTCTCCGCCTAGAGGAAGGCAATTCACCACCTCGTCTCCACCTGGAGGAAGGCAGTGCAGCACCACCTCGTCTCCGCCTAGAGGAAGGCAATTCACCACCTCGTCTCCCACCTAGAGGAAGGCAGTGCACCACCTCGTCTCCACCTGGAGGAAGGCAGTGCACCACCTCGTCTCCCACCTGGAGGAAGGCAGTGCACCACCTCATCTCCACATAGAGGAAGGCAGTGCACCACCACCTCATCTCCCACCTGGAGGAAGGCAGTGCACCACCTCGTCTCCCACCTTGAGGAAGGCAGTGCACCCTCTCGTCTCTCACCTGGAGGAAGGCAGTGCACCACCGCCTTGTCTCCCACCTGGGGGAAGGCAGTGCACCACCACCTCGTCTCCCACCTGGAGGAAGGCAGTGCACCACCTCGTCTCCCACCTGGAGGAAGGCAGTGCACCACCACCTCGTCTCCCACCTGGAGGAAGGCAGTGCAACACCTCGTCTCCACCTGCAGGAAGGCAGTGCACCACCACCTCGTCTCCCACCTAGAGGAAGGCACTACACGGAGTCTAGTTCTTTAACAAACTTGATAAGAAACTTTGAAGTAGCTGTTTGACAAGATGACATGGTTTCTGGAAATGTGAAGAGTTTGACCACCTTTCTGACATTTGGGATCTGTCCACATGATCATTCCTCAGAAAGTATTGCATCTGCTCAACAGATGTATTTTCCGTCCCCGCATCAGAGGACACTCTCTCTGGGCATCCTTGATCTGTTGATACAGCATCAATGAAATAACTTGCTACCAGCTTTGGATTGTTATTCGTGTTCCATGCATGCAACCATATGATGTTACGTGAAAATCTATCAATGCATCCATGAATGCAAATTCCGTAGGGCTTCAATTTGTCATACCCATTGATATGCCACACAGCGTTAGGTCCTGATGAAAGGTACTTTCGGCGCTCCAGTCTTCTTTTACTACGTTTCACACCCCGAGGATCAACGAAACCAAGCAATATTCTTACAGTTTCTTTGTCAACAGTCAAACCCTTTTCCCTACACCTTTGATGCATCCATCGATAGCCATGTAGCATACCAGAGGTTTCGCATTCAGACAAGATGAAGAGAGCGACATCAACCAGCTATGATTTTCCTTTTCTCCGATAGAGCTTCATTTTAGCAAGTTTTCTTTTCAGTGTGCGTTCACTTATCAAAATCTTGTGATCATGAGCCAGAAAATATAGAATGTCTTTATTGCTCAAACCTAAGCATACGTATGTTCGAATGATGTTAACACACCTCTCCATAGTTTGAGGTTAATAGGTATTGATTAATTCCAATATAGCTGTTGACTCTATTTAAAGCATTTAAGTGGAAATTTCCAGATACCAAGTGGAAATTTCCAGATACTAAGTGGAATTTTCCAGATACTAAGTGGAAATTTCAAGATACTAAGTGGAATTTTCCAGATACTAAGTGGAATTTCCAGTTAATAGGGATATGATTTTTTTGGGACATGGCCCTAAAATGCTTCCGTAAATAGCTGTGAGGTATTCCTCAAAACTTTCTCCATCTGCCTGTACACGATTGTTCAAAATGTATCGTTCATACGTCTCATTAGTTTCTCCAATTGTGTATGAATCAAACTTGGCCATAATAGTAGTCACATCCCTGTGCTCCTCCGGCAAGAATTCCATTGCATTTGTAGTCGACCAGGGGTTATAGTGGGTAAATATATATATTTAATAACGTTATGGGTGGGTTAGTATAAGGGTGAGTTGAACGGCTGACGTAGTACCTATCTTTGTAGTCCTTGAGTAATGGCTTATGCCCACGCAGGCGTAGTGGTTGGGAAGACGTGACGATGGCACGCTCCTTGCATGCTCGGCTAGGCGGAAGCCATGATTGAGAGAGCCGAGATGTAAGGAGCGTGTTCATTGGTTGTGTCCGTTTTCCTGGTCACATGGTCCGCGTGTTGGCTTTATAAGCCTACCCTGGGTAGGGAATCGTCAGTCGTCTCTCACCAGTATCTGGTAAGCACGGTCGACTCCCGCGTCCTGAATCAGGATCATTCATTATTATTTTTAGGGCTTTCATTGAGGAGATAGATTAAGATGTATGGGTGGGGGAAAAATAGAGTAATGATTGAATAGGTTTGTTTATAGACGTTTTACTTTTGGGAGTTAAGTTAGACGGGTGGTTAATAGTACAAGTTTAGTTATACGGGGGAATAGGTTTAAGTAGGTAGGGAAGGGGGGAAATTATGTAGGGAATAGGTAAGGTTAGGATTTGGCCCCTTTTTGTTTTGTTTGTTAAATAAACTTTAAACCTAACTCCGTTCTTTGTGATTAGAATTGATAAACCCTACCAGGAGCCTACTAGAATATAGAGACCTAAGACTACTGCCAGAGAGAAGAAGAAACACAACGCAAAATACGGCAGCATATAACATCTGACCTTTGGTCGAATATAGCTATATTTCTACTGTCACTGGGCGCCTTTTACAGGCTTTAGAGGGCGCCTACACATTGTATACTTTTAGTGCATCAGTTCCGATAGAATGCAATAAAGCAGCAGCTTGATAATTCATTGGGTAATCATCTAGTTGTGAAACAATCACAAAGTTCTGCCACGCCTGTTTCCACATTCTCCAATTATCTGCCAAATCACCCGACATTTTCAGCGGCAATGTAGGTGTCAAATTCGGCAATGGCATTCTCCTGCCATGCGGTATCTGCACGCCCACGTGGTCGTCATGTCCACCCGTTTCACGTTCTTCCTGACCATCGATAATGTTCATCAGTTAGGAAATCGAATGTGAAATTCGTGTGAAATGTTCATTCATTCACCAAAATGCATAATTAATCCAGAATCATCAAAATCCTGTAGTCGCAAACCACGTGCGATTCTGCCGAGGTCCGACATTACTCACTCGCTTGGTGAACTGTCCCATCCATGTAGGCACCCAGCACTACTGACAGCGTCAATTCTAGCGGTAAACATCATCATCAAGTTAATTCCGCACCGTTGCCACCATGTGTCAATATCCCGTGTTATCCAAACACTAATTATAGAGACAACAAGAATCGCGTCTGACTTGACACTTTACTCTCGGAGGCCATGATCTTAAAAAGCCCGGATGTACAGGGATCAGTTATTGTACTGGATTGTGATATGATAGGGAGCAGTCATTACTCGATATTGCAACAATAGAGATATAGTGAATCAAACATATGCACTAGCCTCACCATATCAGGACAGAAAAAGTATGCAATTCAAATAAAACTTCATCAATACTAAGCCCATACACTGTTGAAGGCTCACAGAAAATTTGGAATCCCTAACTCATACACAGCTTGACTTATAGTCATTTGAAATCATGCTGCATCCATATATTGAGAGTATATTTTTGGCATGAATATCATTTCAAATGCCATTCTAATTTGTCCATAACTCCATAACCAAAAGGAAATTGACAAAACAAGCAAGTGTTCCTGTCTCGTCATTACATATAGCCTACTATCAACAGTCCGGTAAATCAATTCTTTCTTTTTTGGCCTATTTTTAGGTACATGTATGCAATTCTTAACAAAAAAAATTGAATTAAAGTTCATATTTTTCAACAAAAATGAAAATTGAAACTGTTAAATATTTATATACATGAAAGCCCTGTCTTTACTCATTAAAATGATTGGTAGGACAGGTAGCTGTGTACAGCCAATCAAGTGCAGCGAGCCACCAGGTGTGACCACTCTCAGCTGACACTCGGCCAATACACGCCAAGATAACTGTGGGCTGAGGCCATATAGACTTGAGTGTTCTGTCTGTTCGTCCCTCTTCTCAGGACATCAGTGGTTACGGAATCCCCAACACGTGCCGTGTTAGATTCCGTGTCACTCGTAAGATAGGAATAATTATTCTATAAAATACCATAAAAAACACAAAACATTGAAAAAACAACCAAAAAAATAAGAAAAACTTAACTAAAAATACCAAAAAAAGTTATTGAAACGGCAGTTCCTGAGTCGACATACGGAGGAAGTCAGCACCCAAGTTCCAAACCACATTGATTTTGAAGAACTCTACGAGAAAACAAACAAGCCAAGATGAATCCCGCAGGACCAAGCTATCCGATGGCATCTCTCTACGTTGGAGATCTGCATCCCGATGTCACAGAAGCCATGTTGTTCGAGAAATTCTCAACAGCAGGACCTGTGTTGTCCATTCGTGTGTGTCGAGACATGATTACTCGACGATCACTTGGCTACGCCTATGTTAATTTCCAACAACCTGCTGACGGTATGTTAAATATCCATCATGTGTGTATTCGTTATAATTGCATATTGAGGACCTTTGCTTTATTGCGTTTGAAAGTAATAGGCCTTATGTGCAGCACGATGTTTCGATTCAGGACACGTAGGCGAGGCCTTCTTGTGTATTCTGGCAACATGAACTTGTTCGTTTCAGCGTTAAAATAACCTATTTCATCCCCATGACTATGTCCTACTTTTGCCACATGTGACTTAACTGACCTCGTAACAGCCTGGATGGAGTTCACACCATCAACCACTGTTTTAATACGTCAAGGGCACAGCTTTATTCTGTTAAGTGCTTACTTTCATGAAAGCACATTCAATTTCATGCACTTGGTATTGTGGCTCTTATGTTGCCTTTTATATATCAATATACCTACCTGTTTGTGTATGTTATTGTGACCTGAAATAGCGGTCTAAGGTAATTTAAGTGTTCCCATTATGAATTAAGCCAACACTGAGAGAGTTTCAAATCTCGTCAAAGGCTTTCTTATTTCTGTTATTCATCAACTTCCCTCTTCTCCAACCAGTTGCATGTGAATACAAAATTAGATTGGAATTTTGATTGCTAATCTTTTTTCATTGTAATTTGTATATATTGTACATATTTACAGCTGAAAGGGCTTTGGACACAATGAACTTTGATACCATCAAGGGTCGACCAATCAGAATAATGTGGTCTCAACGAGACCCTTCCTTGAGAAAGTCTGGAGTGGGCAATGTGTTCATCAAGAATTTGGACAAGAGCATCGACAACAAAGCTCTGTATGACACATTCTCTGCTTTTGGCAACATCCTGTCTTGTAAGGTATGTTAATAGACAAACTGATGGCATTGTGTCATTAACCGAGATGGATTTTGCATAGGTTACTTAAAGCGTGGACTCTCGGATTCCTTGAAGGAAGATGCAGTGTAATGCACACAACTAGTCCACATCTCATTTGAGATTGGTGCAGGTCTGATAACGGCCTAAAGCCAGTGTTTAGTTTCCCGTCTAGTAAGTTCAACCAATAAGTCTATATTTGAGACTACAGTTAACTGATTTCTAACACAGCATATTTTATTTTTTATGATAATGTTTTTTATCTGTAGATTTAAAGTGAGGTATCCAACTTTTCTCTTTGCAGATAGCTTCTGATGAAAATGGCTCCAAGGGTTATGGTTTTGTCCACTTTGAGACTGAGGAAGCTGCCAGACAGGCCATTGAGAAAGTTAATGGCATGTTGCTTAATGGCAAGAAAGTGTAAGTGCATATTAAACATAAACTCAACCCAGGAGCAAAATATCTAAATGTTCGTAGCTTGCTTTTTTTGCGAAAGATGACCATGCTGGCTGATCTTTCATTGTGCCCTCTGTAAAAAGAGTATGGGTGGACCAGGTCTCCTTATCCTATGGTATTGAATCGAAGGGGCAGTGTTTCCTTTGAGGTGTGGTTGGCCATGAAAGCTAGGGCCCTGTCTTATTTTGGGCACAGTGGCTGTTAGCATCTTCCTGAGGCAAGTGTCCACAAGCCTATATCAAAGAATTGTCTACCATTGCCATTTCAAGCCTACTTTTCTTGGCTTGTTCGTGGCACCACACCGTGTAGAAAATGAGCTGTTCCTTGTGATGAAGATGTGATATCCAATCAGATCACTGTTCTTATTTCCATCGCTCCTCAAAGATGACTTCCATAGCAGCCAACCTGGTCCATCAGTTAACGAAAAGATTTGAGATTTCATCCCAGCCAAAATGAGACTACCACAGTATCTCAATTTTTTATTGACCAAGTTTGTTTTAGCTGTTCTTTCACATGAATTAGCTGAAGGGTAACTGTTCTTTTCTGAGCATAACAAGTGATAAATGTTTTTACACTATGAATCATTAACTACTATATTCCAATCTTTTTTTCAAACTGAAAAGTACACTGTGTACAGTGTTAGGTAGGCAGAGGAAGCATGTACTGTCATCTGCCCCCTCCGACTAAACCTACTGATCGTCTATAACACGCGTAAATTATTTGGTCCCCCCAAAGTAATGTTGTAGGAAGGAATCTGACCGTCAGCAGTATACCATATCACAATACAACCCTTGGGTATCGATATTTTCCAATAGTCACAGATGAATGAGGATATATTTATAAGAATTATATCTACCTTTTTTAGCCTTTGGATGGACTGGGTTCTTATCTAAACAAAGTAAACTGCATATGCGTCACACTGTTACATTAACATTCCATATTGGGGACATAATAGGTAGTCTCATTTATCCCTACTCCCCATCTATCCCTACTCCCCATCTTGCAATCCGAAGTCGGGATTATTGAATGGAGTGCCATTTGAACAGTACAAATATGTATTATCTGGGCCCCCATGTATATTGCAATATGTATCGTTCTGCGTCTCCCTATAATTACAATGTGTTTCCATGTATATTATTTTTTGCTACTTTCTGTTCACCAATGCCAGTGGGCAGCTTTCCTTACTTTTGTATTGTTTGTAACAGGTATGTTGGCAAGTTCATCCCTAGGAAAGAGCGAATCGCCCTGCTTGGTGACAAGATGAAGCGTTTCAACAATGTTTACATCAAGAACTTCGGAGACGAGTTGGACGATGACAAGATTAGGGAATTGTTTGATCCATTCGGCAAGATCATAAGTGCCAAGGTAAGATCTTTTCTAATACCACTTTTATTCAGAGATACTTGTTAGGTTTTGATATGGTGCTTTGTTCAATTGATGTTCTTCCATTACTTTGTCATGAATGGGGATGATGTATTTATGTCTGGACAGTTGCTCAAGCAAGATTTTCTGCCTGTTGACATGGTTAATGAGCTCTTGCAGTGACCCCATACATTCCTTTCTGTTTCCTCCTTGGTGATTAAGGTGTTTGGCACCAATTAAGGAAGTTACATCACATACTTGTACACTAAATGTTCGTGTTTTACCTTTGTGGATCAATATATTTTACAAAAAATGTCATTTGATGTTGGCAGGTGATGACAGATGAAATTGGCAAGTCAAGAGGGTTTGGTTTTGTTAGCTATGAGGAACCTGAGGCAGCTGAGAAGGTGTGTATTGTGTTCCATGGATAAGAAACAGTTGATCAATTTGCAACTTATAGGCTAAATTTATTTTTAAAATATGACGCCAAAAATGAAAATTATTTATTTATCCAGCTGATGTGTCAAACATTAATGCATTTTAGTAGAAAAACTACCATTCCTTTCATTTGTAATGAAGTTTGCTTTAGATTCTCTTAAGATAAATGAAGTAATGTTTCTGTTTGCTAGGCCGTAGATAACTTGAATGGCATGGAGCTTGGAGGGGGGAAGGTGTTGTATGCTGGTCGTGCACAAAAGAAAGCAGAACGCCAAGCTGAATTGAAGGACAAGTTCGAGAAGATCAAAATGGAGAGGATCAACCGATACGAGGGTGTGAATCTGTATGTCAAAAATCTGGATGATGTGGTCGACGACGAGAGACTAAGGAAGGAGTTCTCGCAATTTGGAACCATCACCAGTGCTCGAGTATGTGAAAACATTGTGTTATGAGAGGGGGGATTTCATACCTAACTGATACTTTGTCATGCCCACACACCCTGGTGTGTAGCCTTACGTAAATGGCTATCCACCTCTTTATACTGGGCAATATTGAAAATCCGACAAGTGTATCCATGTGGCACTGTTGCCATGAGCGGTTTCTGTGAACACTTGTCTGTACATGAGTAGTTAATGCTTCCTTGATGAATATCCAGTGTGACAAATTGGTTAATCTTTTTCCATGATGCTTTGATTGTTGAATTTTCCCCTTTTAACGGAAAAAGATAAGCATTTTTCATGTTGGTGTTTTCAACTCTTTTTCCAGGTCATGAGCGAAGGTGGTCGATCCAAGGGCTTCGGTTTTGTGTGCTTCAGCTCTCCCGAGGAGGCAACCAAAGCTGTAACCGAGATGAATGGCCGTATCATTGTGTCAAAACCTCTGTATGTGGCACTGGCCCAGCGTAAGGAGGCCCGACGTGCTCACCTTGCCTCACAGTACATGCAGAGAATGACCACCATGAGACAACAGGTACACATGGTTTAGCTACATAAACATTTCTTAAAGATTCCATCAACTTTAAATGGGAAATTCTTCCATTTCAAACATTTTCTACAAGAATCTTGGGTCACTTGGATAAGTTTCCTAAGCACTGAATTAATCTGCATCCTTGGCTATGGGTCATATTGTCTCGTTATCGGAGGAAACTTGTCTCAGCTATGCCTATTACATTAAGTAATACGTTACCACTGTTATACCGAGGCTGTTGTCCCCCACAACTGCTCTTATAGCGAAATCTTCCACAGAGATCTCAATCACCTCATGGGTTTTTTGTTTTACGCCGCACTCAGCAATATTCCAGCTATATGACAGCGGTCTGTAAATAATCGAGTCTGGACCAGACAATCCAGTGATTAATATCATGAGCATCGATCCACGCAATTGGGATCGATGACATGTATCAACCAAGTCAGCGAGCCTGACCACCCGATCCCGTTAGTCGCCTTTTACGACAAGCACAGTTGCCTTTTACGGCAAGCATGGGTTGCTGAAGACCTAATCTACCCCGGATCTTCACGGGTTCAATCACCTCATGCAGCATGTGCGTAGCCACCTAGCTGCCATGTGACACCCTTCACTCTTTTTTCTTCGCTTGCCTTCGCAAGACGTATATATCGACTGCTCTGCGTTCTACCAGCCTCCTGCTATCCTTGGTAATATTTATTACTGTTTCTTAGTCCTAAGTAAACTGTAATTTACGGGGCGTTCGTTATACGGCGCTTAGAAAATTTTCCCGCCTTTTTTTTCGCTACTAACGGGGTGAGGCGTCGGCACTTTGTGTTTTCCATCCACCTTTAGTGGTATATCGTGGGGTGTTTTTTGCATAACCTATTAATATATATATGTATATCTATAATATATGTATTTTATGTATTCGCTATTATCGTTTGTTTTTCTTCGGAAAATCTACGTTTGTGAATATGTTTGGTGTGTGTGTTGTAACCATGTTTTGCTTTTTGTTCAAAGAACAATGTCTGACATGGAGATGGATTTGTCCAGCACCCCGTCTACTCCTATTACCAGGCGCTGCGGCGCCTGTCAGAGGTTTTTGTCATCCCGGGATCCCCACGATCGTTGCCCGCGGTGCAGGGTCCCTTGCGAGGACACTCGGTGCACCCGGTGCACCCTGTCCGAGGGTCTGGGGCCTGAGGATTTTGAGCGATACAGGCGCTACGTGCGTTCTGCTATCATCCCTGAGGAGGCCGGTTCGTCCCATTGCGGGCACTACCTCTTCGGCGGAGGATCCCTTGGCGGCCCTTTGGCTGTCCGGGGATTCTGTCGTGGCTTTGTTGTCTAAACTGGTGGACTCCAAACTAGCGGCCTTATCTCAGGATAAAGCCCTGGTTGTTCCGGCCCCGGCCCCTTCGGTGGCTGCGGGTTCGGACGCGGGGTCCACGGGTACGGCGGCGGCGAACCCGAGTCATTCAGCCCTGGACAGTTGCGCCTGTCAGGCCTCCCTTCCCTTCCTCTGTCGGAGCCAGACTCCAGACTTATTGGGAGAATTGGGAACAAGTGTTAGACGACCCATGGGTGGTCAACACGATCTGGAACGCTCTCGGCTAGATCTCAAAGCGGATCCGCCGCTCACCGTCGCCCCGTTGGAAGGTTTCTATTTGGAAGCCGATCTTCCCATCCTCGCCGATGCCATCGGCAGGTTGGTGGAGAAGAGGGCGGTACGGGAGTTAGCTCTACCAGAAATAACACCAGGGTTTTACTCCAGGATATATCTCGTTCCCAAGAAGGACAGTGCCGAATGATTCACAATCTGAAATCGTTCAACGAGTTTTACCTGCACAAGCCACCCAATTTCAGAATGTTGACCGATTCATTTTCCGATTCACTCAGATATCACAAGTGTCTCCGGTTTGGCTTTCACGGCAGGCACTACGAGTGGGTTGTACTCCCCTTCGGCCTTTCGTCCGCTCCCTGGCTGTTCACCCGGTTAACCACCCCCATAGTGGGGTTCCTCCACAGGAGGGGTGTCAGGAACTTCGCGTACCAGGACGACTCGCTAGTGGCAAATCGAATGACAGACACCTTGTCCCGCCATCTCAATTTCGCACGTCGGCTCTTGGAGCAATTGGGGTGGATTGTCAATCTCCCCAAGAGCGAGTTAACCCCCTTACAGAACTTAAAGTTCATCGGAGGTCGGTTCGACACGGTGACCCATCGCCTCTTTGTCCCCCCCCAGACCAGTGGCACAAGATTCAGGCGATGATTGCCAAAGTCTTAGCTGTGCAACAGACTGTTCACTTTTGGGAACAGCTGTTAGGGCTACTTGCGTCAGCCCAGGACTGCACCGATCGGGGTCGTCTCCAACTCCGCCCGCTGAAACGGTTTCTAATCCAGTTGTTAGCACAGGAGGAGAACAGTGCGACCGTCGCCCTCCCGGATCGGCTGCGGCCGCATCTGGAGTGGTGGACGGTCCCTTGCAACATCTTATCAGGAGTCTCTATGCGGCCCTACCGGGCCACGTTGAACCTGTATACAGACGCCTCTCTAGTGGGCTGGGGCGCCCATCTAGAGGGGGAGGTGAGCTCGGGGCTGTGGTGCGTAGACGAACTAGGTCTTCACATCAATTGTCTCGAGTTCAAGGCAGTGATCAACGCAGTCAATCACTGGAAGCATCGTCTCGTCGACGCCCGGCTCATGCTGGCGACCGACAACACGACGGTAGTGTCCTATGTGAACAAACTGGGGGGAACCCACAGTCACTCGCTACTCGATCTCACGTTCGAGTTTTACGCCCTGGTGGACAGTGTCCCGTGCCAGGTACGCGCCCGTCACATCCCAGGTGGCGGGACATACTGGCCGACGCTCTATCGAGGCCTCGGGATCCAAGCCCCAGGGAGTGGATGCTAAACCCAGTAGTGTTTCAGTGGCTGTGCAAACGTTTGGGTCGTCCGATGGTCGACCTGTTCGCAACACGGTTCAACAATCAACTCCCGTTGTTTGTATCACCAGTCCCGGACCCGAGGGCCATCGATCACGATGCTCTTGCGTTAGACTGGACGGGCATGGACGCTTATGCTTACCCGCCGACGGCGTTAATACCACTCATTCTCAGCCGGCTCCGAGGAATTCGCTGTCGAATGTTACTGATCGCGCCCATGTGGCCTAACAGATCGTGGTACCCTGACTTGCTGGCCCAGGCCACGCAGTCGCCACTTCCACTGCCTGTGAGACGGGATCTCCTGATCCACCCTCACACCCGTCAGCTTCATCCAAACGCAGGGCAGTTCAATCTGCACGCGTGGATGTTGTCACCGAGCGTCTGAGGAGTAAACGTTTTTCTCGTCGGGCATCTCGGGCATATGTTAGTATGCATCGTGACTCTACCCAGAAGGTGTATAATGCACGTTGGGCTATTTTCACGAAGTGGTGTTGTAAACATCACATTGATTTGCCAGATAAGGTATCTGTGCAGGATATTGCTCGTTTCATGTCTCTCCGGGGGTTCCATTGCCAACTATGTCTCGTCCGTTGCTACGGTACAGGACGTTGCTATGGGTACCAGTCTCTCAAAAGAGTCGGTGATTCGGGTATTCGGGATGCCCGGCTCAATTCCGAACTCCTCAGGCTTCAGACCTTGCACGGTGGTCAATCTGGGTCTACTCCAATGTTCCCACAGCTGAGTGCGGCTTTCTGTGTGTTTCTTTATTTTGAATTGACAATTATGTACTTAATTGTCTGTCGTGTATTGCAACCTTGTAATGCATGCTTTCAAATATTGAATTTAGGTCACGCGCCTATTACATACACTTAAGTAGGCTTGTTCTTGGGATATACGGTCCAAATGAAATTAATTTCCCTCTTTTCGACTGTTTAACCTGATCTAAGATTCAACTCACACGGATACTGTGTTCTCATCCGCTGCGGCGATGAAATACCTATCCAGTGGGGCCTTTTGGAGTCACCAATCGTTTGGCAATAACGATTGAGCCTTACGGTATGCGCTTGACAGTGCTTTGGTATCCCTATATGGTAACGCCAAGCTGGGAGCATGCGCATCGAGTCCTTCCGCCTTATTGTATACTTCCACTGGTCGGAAGAAACACGAGCAGTCAGGTTTCGGGTTGTAGGTGCTCCCCACCGCCTACTGTGGTAGTCAGCCTCGGTATAACAGTGGTAACGTATTACTTAATGTAATTTGTAGAATTTTTTCTATTTGGAATATTCTATAAATAATACGTTACCACTGGGCTGCTGCCCGCCTGTCCGTCCCCCGAGCACTTGCTCTCGCAAGAGCCAAGAGTGAAGGGTGTCACATGGCAGCAAGGTCCGCCTGTCGGTCCCCCGAGCACTTGCTCTCGCAAGAGCCAAGAGTGAAGGGTGTCACATGGCAGCTAGGTGGCTACGCACGTGCTGCATGAGGTGATTGAGATCTCTGTGGAAGATTTCGCTATAAGAGCAGTTGTGGGGGACAACAGCCTCGGTATAACAGTGGTAACGTATTACTTATAGAATATTCCGAATAGGAAAATTCTACAAAATTGTCTGTTTGGCCATGGTACTGTCATTCGAATTCCACATTTGCTTCAAGTATAATCCTTATTATAGACTGTTAGCACCATCCCCATGGATACAATAAGTTCCACTTTCCTTTTCCAGTTGATAACCATGACATTATTGAAAGACAATTGGAGTGACATAAAACCAAACGGTTCATATGCTGTCAGTTCCATGATCTGCATTTGACAAAACTGAATTTTTTTTCTTTTTTAAATATTTGCAATGATTGTCTTCTTCAGCAAACAGCACAGTTTAACCAGATGTTCCAGCCAACTGGAGCAGGTTACTTCGTGCCCACCATGCCCCAAGCCCAGCGTGGATTCTTCGCCCCAACACAAATGCCACAGGTCCGAGCCAGTCCCAGATGGCAGACACAAGTCCGACCAACACAGCCGACTGCAGGTTCGAACACTAACATATTGTATAAATAGACCCGTGAAGATCCAGGGTAAAATAGGTCTTCAACCCATGCTTGCCGTAAAAGGCGACTAACAGGATCGGGTGGTCAGGTTCGCTTACTTGGTTGATGCACGTCATCAATCCCAATTGCGTGGATTGATGCTCATGATATTAATCCCTGGAATGTCTGGTCCAGGCCCGATTATTTACAGACCGCCGTAATATAGCTGGATTATTGCAGAGTGTGGCGTTAAACATCAAACAAACTGTTGAAATATGTATGCCAAATTAACTCTTCTAATAAGAGCTACTTGTCTGAATGGGCAATTCAAGTCTGAAATTGTTATACCCTTACCATATCTGTTACTGGCAAACTGACATTGTTTTTGTTGCTTGCAGGTTTCCAAGGCATGCCCAACAGTGGCCAGATGCGCACTACTGCCCCACGAGCTGGCCAGCCAGCCATCCGTGCAGGTGTCAATGCCCGGCCAATCACTGGACAGTCTGGTGCAGTGCCAACCAACCCAAATGCTCGCATGGCTGCAATGGGCCCGAGCATGGGCAACCGACCAGCAGCTGCTGCAGCAGCGATGCCCAATGCCCCCAACAGACAAGGATTCAAGTTCAACACCCAGATGCGCAACCCCCCAACAGCTGTTCCACAGTCACAGGTCATGCAGCAGGTAGCTTAAAGCTTCAGTTTGATTCAAAGGTTTCATTCTTAACGCAAGTGGAAAATGGATGCCAGCAAATGGATGTTTTGGCTGCCCAAAGTGTTGTGGGCACCCTCAATCCTTCTATATTAATTGCCATTCTTATTGTTTTTGAGAGTACATTTCTGACAGTCAGGACCTCTGATCTTGGGTTAAAAGCCTCAGATTTGTCCTTGAAAGGACATTTGTGTTCGACCTATAACTTGAAAACTTCTGCAGTTGTTTCAGACTTTCTATGCCAAAAGTAGGAGGGCAGTGCTAAGTTTAATTTAAGTATTTGGATTTTCTGAAAATTGTTTGGTTTTACGTAGAATTTTATTAGAATTTGTGTACTTAAAACATTAGTGCGACTGAAACTTGAGAACAACTACTTGGATTCTTTTCAAATTTAAGGAACACTTTCTATCCTCATAGAAGTGTTGATCTCCAAGTTTAATTTTGTCATGTATATTTTTCAAAAATATTTTTTGGTCATATTTTGAACTTAGATATATATTTTTTACTTCTACATTTGTGACCTGTAACTTGAAAACCACTTCATGGATTCGTTTTCATTTGGGAGTACACTTTCTATACCAAGTAGGTGAGGTTCAGTGTCAAGTTTGATTTCGATAAGTGATTTTTTTCTAAGAAAATATTGCTTTTTCATTGATTTGTCAGCACCAGACCTGTGCTAGTTGTCATATTTGACCTTCACCTTTACAGATGTTTCTGAAATGTGGTTTAATGCAACTTTAGGCCTTGAACTTTAGGTCAGGTTAGTCGGTGCTTTAGATTTCATATTTCGTTGTTAGGTAAAAGCCAGAAGATTAAAAAGTTAGTTGATACACTGACATTAACAGAATGGGAGAGAAATTGTCTGGAAAATGCCCAAGTCTTGAAAAGTCATAGCTATGACTTGGCTATTTAAAAGCTATGGTTCATATCCCAACGTCTTGTCAACCACCTGTTTTTATGTTTTATGGTTTAGGTGAAAATACAGAACTATATTATCAACTAAATCCCTGGTCTTTCAAGATGTTAGTTGGGTGTTACGTAGGGCTGCAACGAATACACTGAGGCGAATACGATTCATATCATGAATATAGGGTAACTAATACGAATATTTATTCATGAATATAATAACAAGTCAGCAGTTGATCTTTAATTTATTACATTCAGTGGAAAATAACAACAAATTATTTGACATGGTTGGATAATTATTAATATATTATACATTTTTATACTGAATTTATCCAGGTACTAGTATCTGCTCAAATACGATAATGACCGGTGACCACAATACTGTCAAATTATATATATGAGTGTTGTCTTTAAGAAATCTCTGCATATAATGTTATGGATATCTGTAGGTACAGGGTATATAGATGCACATGATTGCATATTCGTAAATATTCGATTCTAGTGACCACGAATAACGAATTCAATTCATGAATGGATACGTTTCGATTCACTGAATACGCAAGTGAATCGTAACAGCCCTAGTGTTACGTTAAGTAACCGTATCATTTTGAGATTATAGGTAGATAAACTGCTGATAATCGGACTTCATACATCTCATCTGTTTCAGCCCCAGCAGTCTGTTGTCATCCCAGGGCAGGAGCCTCTGACGGCCTCCATGTTGGCTGCTGCACCACCACAGGAACAAAAGCAGATGCTAGGAGAGAGGCTGTTCCCTCTTATCCAGAGGATGTACCCCGAGCTGGCCGGAAAAATCACTGGCATGCTGCTCGAGATCGACAACTCCGAACTTCTTCACATGTTGGAGTCAAACGAGTCTCTCAAGGCAAAGGTAGGTAGATCAAAGACGGGATCTCTGAATATATGCTACTCATCCGAAATTAAAGAACGCCCACATTTGGAAGGCTGTGTTACAATACCCACCAGCAATGACAGATTAACCATGGTCATGAAAGAATTGGGTGTATGTTTTGTGTGGTATTTTTTTATACCCCTGACAAAATGTCGGGGGTATATAGTTATACCAAGATTCCGTCCGTCCGAAAACTTTGTCCACACGATTTCTCTTAAACTATGCAGTGGATTCATCTCAAACTTAGTACATATAATCTGCGCATATGGAGGGTTGCAGTCAAAAGAAAAAAATTGTTTTTATTAATTTTCCATTTTTTTATGAATTTTTCAAACCCTAATGTCCATCTGAAGACTTTGTCCGCGCGGTCTCTCTTAAACTATTCAGTGGATTCATCTCAAACTTAGTACATATAATCTGTGTCATATGGAGGGGTGCAGTCAAAAGAAAAAAAATGTTTTTATTAATTTTCCATTTTTTTATTATTTTTTCAAACGCTAACCAGGGTTTCCCCTGACGCAGTATTCTTGCGTATATGACTCTCAATTAAGGAAAAATACGTCCAGAAATTAATGACTGCGTCATGACTGACGCAATTTCAAAATATCTGTGTTGTTTACCAGCTTTGGAATGAAAATATTACAACTACTCACATGTACTTAATTTATAAACATTTTCTGAAGACAATATATGCAAACATCTTAAAATTTACGTCTAGTTTTAAATTAATCGTCGTTTCAAAATATATTTATGCATCAAAGTGAACGTAACTCTCACACTCCATGTGGCTTCGATGACAGCACGTGATGTAAACAAAGGAAAATTCCGCAAATGGACAAGGTTTTTCATGTTTCGGCATATTTTCTCACTAAAAGTTAACCATGACATATGTTTATCTAGATGTGTAGACTCGTAAAAAATGAAACAGAAGAAAATATTATCATTGTTGCGGTGAATAATGTGATTTGGCACGGTTACAGTATGTGGTTAAGCAGAACCTATGGAACGGGGTAAACAGAAGTTGTAAGTATCGGAGGGACACATGTTTTTGCCGAAATTTAGGTAAACATTATTGAATGAAATTTGTAATAAAATTAATAAAATAGATGACAAACATAAAGGTCAGATATACAGAGAACACATTTTTATTACCAGATAGTGTAACAACAGGATTAACTTGCGTAATTATCCCCCGCCGCGCGAAAGCGCGAAGCGGGGGATATAGTATTCACGACCGTCCGTACGTCCGTCCGTACGTCCCACCTGTTTGTTGCCGCGATATCTCAAGAACTAAACACTGGATTGTCTTCATATTTGGAACTATGGTGTATATACAGACTCCGCAGACACCAGTCGGTTTTGGTGACCTTGATCCCATTTTCAAGGTCACAGCAGACAAATCTGCTTTTAGAGTTGGAAAACGGTGTTGCCGCGATATCTCAAGAACTAAACACTGGATTGTCTTCATATTTGGAACTATGGTGTATATACAGACTCCGCAGACACCAGTCGGTTTTGGTGACCTTGATCCCATTTTCAAGGTCACAGCAGACAAATCTGCTTTTAGAGTTGGAAAACGGTGTTGCCGCGATATCTCAAGAACTAAACACTGGATTGTCTTCATATTTGGAACTATAGTGTATATACAGACTCCGCAGACACCAGTCGGTTTTGGTGACCTTGATCCCATTTTAAAGGTCACAGCAGGCAAATCTGCTTTTGGAGTTGGAAAACGGTGTTGCCGCGATATCTCAAGAACTAAACACTGGATTGTCTTCATATTTGGAACTATGGTGTATATACAGAACCCTGCCTAACCCTATCCTAGCTATTTAATTTGTAACTACTGACACACTAGGCGGGTCGGGGGTATTAGTGAGCCACGCTCACTTTTGCGCTTGTTTTCAGAATTATTGTCTTGTTAATCTATTGAAGTGAACTTTCTGTGAAACTGGATACAGTAACAAGTTATTTTGGCAATGTCCTGTTTTGATAATAGGATACTCAGCGAAGCACTAAAAGAATTAAAACAGCGTCCAGAATACTTTGTGGCTGTAGTCTCTGTATCTGCCCTTGACATTGAATAGGCTGATGAAATTGTACAACCAAGATGTCTTGAGAATGCCTTTGCTATGGTTTGAGATGCTGATCAGTGTTTTGTGTCCCCAGGTTGACGAGGCTGTTGCTGTATTGCAAGCCCACCAGGCTAAGGAAGCTGCTGCCATGTCCAAAGGCGACAAGTGATCTCTTCCCACTTCCTCCGTTTGTCATTTCTGCACCGTCAAGCTAGACAGGGAACATCTGGACAAGTGACACAATCTAGCCGGAAAAATAGCTGGATTGTGAATTGTAGCTGTTTGTGCAAGCAATGTTTGTCTTGCATTGTTTTGTCTGTCCTTTTGATGGTGCAGAATGCCATCTTACAGTTTGAAAAAAAATTTAGAAAAAAATAGCAAAATATGTTAAAATAAGTACAAAATAGGAGAGTTCTCCTGTTTTCACTGTTAAAAAAACATCAGTTGCAGTCAGGTACTGATAGATTATTAACTTTATCCATAACTCCGCTGTTATGACATACAAAGTGTATAATAGCATTATAAAAATAGCAACAGACTAAAAAAACAGACCTGTATGTATTGTGTACAATAGTGTTCTTAGTTCATTTTTGCTTTGCTGTATTGAATGTTTGTCAACTTTCTTTGAATGACTTAACCATTGTTTGTCAGTTGAGTTGTATGGAAGCATTATAGAGAACATGAGAAGAGGGACTACTGTAATGGATGTAGTTAATAATCTATTGAGTCTGTTAAACCAATGTTTTATTTTACAACAAATAAACCGTTTCATTGAATTGTGGTTTTGTTGTTCGTAACATTAGAGAATAGAATGCAACACAATGAGAAATATAGATCTGGTTCTTCAGCATGGCATATAGCTGGAATATTGCTGAGTGCGGCGTTAAACAACAAACCAAATCTTCAGCATGGCATGGTTGATTCAATGTTAATGCATCCCAAATGATGCAATACACGATTTGCCTTCCCATGTATTGATACTTTTAAGAAACTGATGCAGCTTCAAAACACAAACATTTACTCAGTTTTGCTTGTAACTTTTGACTGGCAAATCATTGCATGATACTACCTGGCTTAGTGTACTTGGGAGTTCACTCTGAACCGGAGCACATTCATTATCACAACACAAATCTTTGGATATATATTGTGCAGTAGCCATATCTTGAGGGATTCGGTGAAATTGTAGACACCACCAACTTGGACACATTTACAGTGATCTTGTAGACAAGTCAGGAGTGAATTTGTTGACACAATTTCATTGGTTGTGTTTGAGTTTTCTTTTGAAGGATCCTTTATTATTAAAGTGTTAAATATAAAATATGGTATTTATTCATATTTCTTTTGCAGGATCCTTTATTAATAGGTTAATATTCTGGTAGGGGCATTTGGTAAAGTGGTGAAGTATAGGATTGCCCCACATCTGGTTTTGAAAGGATTAGCAGGATCCTTTCTGTGACTTGACTGGGATCCAGTCTACCAAGCTCCTTCACAGGGCATGACAACTTCGTTAGGCTCTAACCTAATCAAGCTCCTCGGTGCGTGTCTCAAATGGTCTATCCTGTGAGGAGCTTGTACGTGAAAGAGGAGCGGTGGCCGATCTGTCGCTGGCTGCGATTGAACTAGGCTAAGTCACTAAAAGTCATTCATTGGTGCCCGGTATCGAATCAAAACAAGTTGCGGATTTACGTCCCTCTGATTCAGACGAAGACCAGCTGTACGGTGATACGGCAAGTTTCATCTAGGTTTGTTTGCTTTATACACCGCACTCAGGAATATTTAAGCTACATTACAGTGGCTTGTTATAAGCCTGGGCCAGAGAAAACCGTGGTTTGTAACTTAGGCCCTTGTCAGGATACGATGACCGTACACTTGTCAAATAAGTCACAGATTGACCCTATATAATATATGTATTATTTTTTTTTAGTCCAGTGGATATTACACAAAGAACATGCAATATTGTTTTCATGGCTTATAGGCTACATGAACATCGGATCGCTAACATAGGAAGCAACATGAAAGTGAAAGTAGCGGAGGTGCCATTTTACTATTCCCTGTTATAACATCAATAAATAATTTATTGACGTCAATAATTGAATTTGATATCAATAATTAATTTATTTATATTACAAATCCAATTTTGAGATTTTAAATTTGAAGTGTTTTTAGATCACTAAATTGAACTGTTGATATAAGAAAGTATAATAGATCAAGTATGTCACAATATCTTCTATTTTTTAATATCTCAATTTTAGAAATCACAAATTCGTTTAGTATTATTGGTATAAAAAAATGGAATTTGTGATGTCAATAATTTACTTCTAGGTTCATATCGCTGTAAAGAATTAAGTTACTTGTAAACAATATTGTCTGCCAAGCTTATCACATAAAGTAAATTGGAAATATTTATTTAGGAAAGGTGAAATTATGAAAAATACTTTTACAGACGTTATACTATTTAGTTAAGTTTGATATGATATGCTGATAATAAGTAGAATTACCCACACTCCTTTTCTGCAATCGAATATAATATCAATCATATTTGTGATATATCATTTTATGTCTGAAATTTAAATTATAAATAAATCATATCTAAATTTCGAATTTGTTATATCAATCAATTGAATTTGGGATATCTAAAAATCGAATAAGTGACATCAATGAATCATCTTTAGATAATTAAACTTTGAATATGTGACAAAACAATCAAATTATTGATATCAAAGAATCATTTTATATCCAAAATTCGAATTTGTTGCGTCAAAAAATTATATCTAAAAATGGAATTTATTCCAATAAATAATTTTGAAGTCGGTAAATTGTTAAGTGATATGTAATGAAACAAATTTGAGATGTCAAATGTTTTTATTATATCTTAAAATAAAATTGGTGACATCAATAAATCATTTTATGATATCTAAAAATTGCATTCTTGATGTCAACAAGTGATCTATATCTAAACATCAAATTATCTATATGTATTCAGAATCTTGTCAAAATGTGATTGAAAAGTCATTAGCATAGAAGGAAAGATACACTGGTCCCTCAGAGAATCTCATCTTTGTAAATATTAATAATAGTGTTCTAAAATAGACCAGGGTAGTCTGTGGGTTATGTGATCATGTTTGTGAAACCTAACCTTTCAGTGATGTTTACAGGATGTTTAAATAAACCTGATTACAAACATATCACATGGGAACCCTGAGGAAATCAAATCTTTGAACCCTTGTGATTATCTTGAACTTAAGAACTAACAGTAATAACTACCACTGCATAACTGTATGGCACAAGACCCACAAGTCTGGTGGTGTTCAGGGAAATGGTCATTTACTGTTAAACTCAAGGATGATAAAATGACATAATATGTTCCCCCGGTGGTGGGTTGGTTGGGAAAAAGCATGGTTCACAAGTAAAAGCCCACAACACCAGCAAGCTACCTTTAGTGACAAAATAAAACATACCATTAGAGTAATTCCACATTGCAGCCCCCTAATGGAGTTATCTCCCTTACACCAGCGAGACATTGGTTGATGCATGTCATCGTATCCCAACTGCGTGGCTCGATGCCCATGATGTCAATCACTGGATTGTCTGGTCCAGATTCGATTATTTACACACCGCCGTCATATAGCTGGAATATTGCTGAGTGCGGCGTTACACCTTTTGCGACTTCACATCACCTCATTCGTTTTTTTGGTGTGTAGCGTAGCAAAACGGAGTACATTTTGTAGTAAATTTGAATGTAAATTTCACATAAGGAAAAGCATATTATCTCTTTTTTCTGGCGGTTGGAAATGAAATGACGTTTGGGATAATCTGCCCTTGGGCAGAGGTGGGAGAGATTAACATATGGCGGTAAAAGAACGGCGTTTTGTTGTCTGTGGTAGCCAGAATAATTACAAGATGTAGAAGACAGGTCCCACAACGCAACAGGTGTATGAGGGATGCCTCCCAAAAGGAAAGCGGCGCTGGCCCACCGACTGGTAAAGGGTCCAAGAGCCAGTAGGACGGGGGTTAGAAGAAATTAGAATCTACATATCACACGTTGTGTCAACAGTCAATTACACAAGCTTTGACCAGGTGCTAACCACGATACAAGGAATAGGCAAAGGTGCACACATGGCAAAATTTGATATTAAGTCTGCATTTCGCCTCATACCTATACGACCAGATGGGGGCACTGATCGAAAGCAATTCCCCGGGACTGGTTGTTGCCTTTGTTATTGTTGTTTTTTCCGTTAGTACCAGGATGATACGCAATGCAACCGAGCGTGACAAGAGACTGGGCTATCGTCTGCAAGGACAGCAATATAATCTTGGAGGCAATATTGTTTTACCCATTTTTTAACACTGATTGGTTAACCGTGATCTATAAAGATTTCGACAAAGGGCTCATGTTAATTAATTTCTTCAGCCTAAACAAACAGACAAAAAGAACGGCGGAGCTTATCGGTTGTCGTCATTTGGAAATACCCCTGATTGTTATAGTTTAAAAAACAATCTAAGTGATCAGTTCAGAAACGAACACGGGTTATAATATCCCGAAACGATATATATATTTTAAAATATTTAATTGTTACAGAGACACGTG
The DNA here is from genome assembly GCF_023055435.1 of Haliotis rufescens. Lineage (NCBI taxonomy): Eukaryota > Metazoa > Mollusca > Gastropoda > Lepetellida > Haliotidae > Haliotis > Haliotis rufescens. The sequence continues at coordinate 21,160,225 of NW_025963779.1, forward strand.
ACATCGAATACGTTCTTTGTACAGCTGCAGACGTTTGGGATATTGTTCCTTTGTGTGGATATTCACGGATACATTCCTCGAACAAGGAAGCGCCTAAAATTATACACATAAGTTTGGTAGGTTGTAATAATGATATTCGCATTTTATTTTCCTTCATTTGCAGTAGCATTGGACAGATTCGTTCTTGTTCCTCTACGTCTTGGTTGGGAAATTCTTCGATCCGCGATAGACGTTGTTTTCACAAGTCTTTTCCTTTGTATATTACAGTCAATTTGTAAAATGTGATTCTCTCAGGCAATTTATAAAATGTGTAAATATTTCAGTCATTTTGACTGAAAAATCTGTCCACTTCTTTAACAGATTGACCAAAATTGATTAAGACGATCAATAGGGCCTAAAAACATCACAATAGATTATTATGTAGGATTAGAAGCCAAACAATATAGAAATGTACTTTTCATCGTAACATTTTCAGTCTCTTGGTAATGATATTAACAAAGAAATGTTTGGAATTCGTTGTCATAATAATACAGATGGACACATTTTTCAGTCAATCTGTAAAATAACTGAATATGCAGGCGTTTAAAATATTTCCTAAGTGAAAATTTTGCACATTTTGACTGTAAAAATATAAACACGATAAAATAAGCAATGCTCAGGAGCAATATTTATTTTGTGTTGCAAGTCAAAATAGTGTAAACGAAAATCGCACAATTACCAAACAAGTGACTTATCAAAACTTCGTCACCATTACCGATGCTACCCACAAAGATACGTACATTTCCTTCTTATTTCCAAAACTGTATTTCATTTTGTTGATCAATGTGACCATACGCCCTTATACTATCAATAAAAGTGACAGAATGCGCTTACGAATTGCGCAGCACAGGTTGCGAACTAGTCTAGGTTTCTGCTATATCATCCGGGTACTCACGGGGAAAAACAATAACAAAGGCAACAACCAGTCCCGGGGAATTGCTTTAGATCAGTGCCCCTATTTCTGGGCATACAATTCAAACATAATTTCTACTTTGACAAATTTAAAGTCTTCCATTTGGCTGTTCCATATCATGTGCATTTCTGCAGTGGGTACTCTTACACCAAAAAATATTTTGATGATTTTGCATTGGCAGCAATAGCCTTTGATTAGTGTCAACAAACTCTCGAGTCCTCCCTGGAGTTAATACAAAACATGGGCGTTCCCGTCGCAAAGGACAAAACGGTGCTACCTACAACATATATGACCTTCCTGGATATCACAATCGACAGTCCAAGCGCAAATTAGCATACCGACAAGGTTGTGCGGCTTACGCAGGAAATAGTGCTCCTTTATCACCTTTGAGAAAACAACATTACACTACTTGGGTCCTTGGTGGGAAAACTTAACTTTGTATGTAGAGCAATTCCGATAGGCCGTGCCTTTTTAAGACGCCTTATTGACGCACAGCGCGGAGGGTCAAAACCTCACCACAGAATAAGGATAACACAAGGCATACGCGAGGACCTCAATTTATGGCGGCACTTCTGCATATATAGATTCCGAGTGGATCAACTCATCGGATACACATTTGTTTACCGACGCATCAGGTAACCATGGTTTCGGTGCCTTTTTCATGGGTAGATGGGCGAATGGCAGACGGCCTAACGAGTGGGTGCAGAATGGATGGACTAAGGACATCACTATGCTGGAGCTTTTTTCCAATTGTATTGGCAGTAAGACTGTGGGGCAGACATCTACGAAACAAGCGAGCAATTATCAATAAACAAACAGCAAAACCACCCCGATTTATGTCGTTGCTTAGGCGCCTGATACTCCTCTGTTTATAACATAATATCTTGTTCAAAGCCTCGTATATTCCTACGCATGCAAACGTTATGGCTGGTGCACTTTCGAGATTTCAGTAGTCAAGGTTCAAGGAAGCAGCGCCGCGGGCAGACGAGGTACCAGCACACATACCACAGGACGTATGGCAGATCTGACGACAGAGGTGCAACGTCTAGTGCAGTCTTCTCTAGCACTAAACCCATGGAACCTGTATGAGTCTGCACTAAGGTCATTTAATGTTTTCCGCATCTCTTTCAGCCTGCCACACATTTGGCCCGCCCCGGTTGATCACCTTATGCATTTTATCGCTCATCTCTCCTTAACAGGAAAATCTCCTCGCACGGCAAAGTCGTATACATCGGCATTAACAACATGGCAAAAGTTACATGGTATGCATGACCTAACATCCCATTTTCTTATCCAGAAAGCCTTGATCGGATTTGTCAGACAGAAACAGAAGGCTGACACTCGACTCCCAATTACAATTGACTGTTATTGTCACTTATAAACCTACTGGCTGTTTGTGTAACTCGATATGGAGTTTTTGAAATTGTGGTAACACCTCGCAGGAGGTGTCCTTTTCAAGATCCGCTGTCAACAGGCTGTACAACAATGAGCGTCAGTCAAAGCAAAACGTGTAATTGTCTCAGCCTACGAAACGCACGTGCAGATTTCGTGCCATTGCGAGACGCACGTGCAGATTTCGCATCGTTGCGAAACACACGTGCTGAGGTCACCGGTTTCATTAAACCGAGTTCACGACTGCAGGCGATATTTCATCTCTGATACAGGTTATACATTTGAGCGTTTTTATTACAGTTATTTAATTAAAAACGTTGTCTATGCGATGAGTCCGTTTTTTAACTTTGACAAACCATGTCTCCTCGAGATTACTAGAGATTATAAACCCTCACTTTCGGGAACGTCCCTCATGTGAGGGTTTACAATCTCTAGTAATCCCTCGGAGACATGGTTTCTCCTACACAGCATTACCGGTAGTTTGTGCTTCAACTTACGAAACGTCTCTTTTCACAGCTGCATATACCTGCTTGCATTTTTTGGATTCTTTAGAATCAGTGAGCTGGTGACAGAGTCAGCCAAGGATTTCTCCCACACTCTAAATCTATGTGTTCTAATATAGAACACTGGACGCGTCCATACGTTCTGCCACAGAATACGAATGTTCTAATTCGTGCAGCACGTGTTCTATTGCTGAACGCCTGTGATCTGATGTAGAACGCGTGTGTTCTCTCCTGGGAGAAGTCCATGCACATTAGCAGAGTTAATGTGCTGAATGCTGTTAGACAAATTTAAATTCGACCATCATATTTGTGTTTTCGGAATATTTATTTTTGAGAAGAAGAGAGGCTGGTAGATTGGTATGTCAAACAGAAAATGTGTATAAGAAGGGTTATATTTTGAGTTTGATGAATAATAAATAGTTTATAAACATGGCATACTTTGTGTTAATAATAACTCATATGTAGCCTGAATAAATACAACAAGAAACATTACTGAAATACAACTCATTGCTAATACATGGAAATAACTTGCTTGCATTGGGGACATTTACGTGTATCAGAACACTGGCATTCTGATGGCTAATTTTAGCTGGATCTTTAATGGGTGCTCTGGAACATATACGGTCTATTTGCTGAACGCCTGCGTTCTCTCCTAGAACGCATGTGTTCTGCTGTGTTCTATAATGTTATATGCGAGAACACGTGTTCCATTAATAGAACATCGGTGTTCTGTTTTTCTAACAAGCATTCAAAGCTGTCCATGCTCTGTGATTCACATCCGTTATGTGAGAAACTGGCGTGACGTCGCATGTATTTGGCGCTACAATTTCCTATGATCTGAGGTGTCTGTGGTAAGTATCCATCTAGGAATACTTTTGTTTCATATTTAATACGTACCTAAAATAATGTAATATTTCGGCGATATATTCATATGCTGATCCCAACGAAGTAAAACCGGCCCCTTACAAAACGCATAGCAGACGACATATTACTCGCCATTTTGACCGTCATTTCTGCCATTGTTCCACACGCTTTATTTATAAATTATGAGATGAAATTCCAATCCAAATTGCAAGTGTCACTATTTGAACGTTTCCGTTTATTTGAATGATGTTCAAATAAAATGAATATATATTTCAGGTTCTATATGAATCGCCTGAAAGTGCGAAGCGGGCTACGTGCAACAAATCTCTGAACATCTAATTTGGGATCCGAGGGCATGATCAGCAAGCATCGACAATGCATCGAAATCAGCAGAGAGTAGTGTAAGTATGTAATGAACAAAAAGAACTAAACCTTCACAGGACATGTTTTTGGCTATTTTATGTGAAATATTTTAGAGAATCAGTCTTGTTGTTTCTATTTCAGGGTGCATTGCAGATAATCAGTACCATCCATGGAAATTATTGCACAGGGCACACGTCTACACAAAGGAGGAAAAGACACAAGGTTTTGCAGATCAAATAAGAAGGTACTTGTGTATATTTCGCTCTAACCTTTATCCAAGTAAGTGGTAACTTTGTTAGTCAAATGACATTTTTGGCAAAACATTTTGCAACCTATAAATAATGAAACAAATGTCACGGTAATCTTGGGTTTACTAACGAACATTTGTTAGAATGTCCTATGTAATATGTACGAGTTTGATAACTATATGACTATGATCAAATAAATGTTTTGTGTTGTAGGATGTTGGGGAGTCATATTTGACATGAAGTTTCCTGAAGCCTGCGATGGTCATGTCGCTGTTACGAACATCGTCCTTTGGGGATATTTACCCACAAGAAACATCTGCGAAGTACATGCGCTTGAAACTTAAGTTATCTTAAGTATGGAAGTATGCTTCAATTTGCTACACAACAGTTTGTAATGTTTCATGAAGAACTCTGACTCATAAGTGACTTGAATATCCATGATCATCCCAAACAAATATAATAAAGAATTCATGGTTGCAGTTCAGAATTTCGTCCGTGTGATTTTATGCCAGAGAATATGCATGGGTGTATGGTTTAAATTCTTACACCTTGAAAAACATCGGGTAAATTGTATTCGACACACACGATGAGTTGTCGTTTCAGTAATGTGGAAGTACGTGTCCGAGAACGTGTAGTGTTCTGAATCTCGGTCCAGAACACTTTACAGGCGTTCTAAAAGCGTTACATCGTCAGAACACGTTGAAGCGTTCTAAATATGTTTGTAGAACACTCCTGTTCTGGGTCGAGAACATCAACGTTCAGAATATTTTCAGAACACATGGACGCGTTCTAAAAGTGTTACATCCATGTGTTCTGTCTAGTGTTCAGAAGTGGAACACTTGGGTTTAGAGTGATGCATAAGGCGTGTCTTTTGTCTGATATTCATGTGGCAGGAGATATAAGTCACATAACGGTATGTTTACGCTCGTCCAAAACGGATCACAGTGGCAGAGGTGTGCAAATAAAAATAACAGCTATTCCTCACTCTAGACTGTGTCCTGTCAGAGCAATGCAACAGTTTCTATCCATCAGACCACCAGTGCACGGTCATATGTGCGTCCATTTTGATGGACGTCCTTTAACTAGATTCCAATTTCAGTCAATTTTGAGAAAGGCCCTGGCTTTGTCCTTACCACAGCTCATTCTTCATTTGTTTTCGTCTCACTCTTTTCGCATTGGAGCGGCTACCACAGCAGCAATTAATGGGGTTAGTTCCAAACAGATCCAGGAATATGGGCGTTGGAAATCAAACTGTTACAGCAAATATATCCGCATTACTCAACTCACCACTTAACACTACACCTAGCAGAAACAAAAACAAACTGACCACCCAATCCGCCTGTTGCCTTTCCACGGGGGAAACGGGATAATACTTACTTTCACTAACTCTAACAATATATAGACATAAAGGTAAACAAACAAATACCGTAAATAAATTAATAGGTAAGTATAAACATGTTTTTTTATAACAAAAATGCTGCTAGTGTATTTAAGGTTCAGACGTATGGTGTATCGGGTTCAGTGATATGGTCCGATTCCACAACCATCTGACCACTACATCGGACTCCCTACTGACGGGTACCCACTGACAGGCAAGGGCGGAATGAAGTGGGGGGAATTCCGCAAGGCGGTGGATACACTTGTTGCCCGCCATCTCGAGCCGGAGTTTCTGGTTATCCATCTTGGATCAAACGATCTATGTACCAAGGGGACAAAGGAACTTTATGACAACATATATCTGGACAAAACATACGCTCAGCTAAAACTCTCGAATACCAAATTGGTATGGTCAGACATGTTACCTCGACAAAACTGGCGAGGGGCCAGCCATGTTAAAAGAATTGAACTGAAAAGAAAATCGGCGGATTGCGGGAGTGATCAGGGAAGAGGGGGGTCTAAGATGTACCCACCCTCAGATCAAACATAACACTCCATTTTATACTGGTCGGGGATTTTTTCTTTTCCTTCCTGGTCCCTTATCCACTCCCCAACTGCCTTCCACATCATAATTTACTCCAAATATAATATAATGTGTGGATGTCAGCCGTTTGCAAAATGTATTTATACATATATCTATATGACGTGTATTTATACATTTTGCACCCCGCTGTTTGGCATGGTACAATCGGGGGCTTTGGTTTAACACCATGCTGGTGTGTGTACGATACTCTGGTTGCCTGCTAACTACAGCGGCCGGTGTCACGAAATATATTCGCCCCTAGAATAAAATCTCACCCCAGCGAATTTATACCGGTATAGTTCCGCCCCTCTCGAAATAAACTCTCCCCCACCCTGCGAAATAAAATCTCCCCCAGAATATTTCCTCCCCCGGTCGTTTTATAAATACTTGCCATGCAGTTCAATAGTTGAGGGTGTAGCCGGGGTAGTGGTTATGATCCGGCTCGGGCCGTTGGGAAACACAGACAGGCATTGCCTAAAAGTCGGGCCGGGCCGGGCCAAGACGGGCCAAAGTGTTATTGGCTAATTACTTCATTATCGGCGATCATACCAACTTATTATTGATGCAACATACACACATGACATTACTGAACAATCACCAACCAAAAACGTGCACCATAATTAAGTAATTCGGAGTATTATAATTAAAAAAAAATTAAGTTGTATATAACGTATGAATCCCTTCTCAGATTACTTTATCTCATTTCTATATGACGTGCTATTTTACTTCTCTGTATTGTTCTTGTTTTCTCTTCAGTATGAGGTTATACTGTATCATTTTTACTATTTTGATATTCTGCAATATGTTGTGGTCATCAGTTATGCAAATCAGTTTCGGTGTGTCTTTTTAACAAGGTGTTCTTCATTAAGATTCACCGCCAGCCCGATTGTAACTGTACATGTTGCTTTAACGATGCCGGTTGATATTGTTCAATACAGGCTGGCGGTGGGTGTTTTTTTAATCTATTCTACATGCTAATCATTTCGGGAAGATGATACACATTTCTCTATAATTTGGGTTACTTTGCTTATATAATTTCCGATTATCAATCTTAGTTTTACTTTTTCTCTTCTGCTGCGGTGATATCCATCCGAATCAAGGACCTTTGCATAGTCCAGATTTAAAGATTATACATCTAAACGTACGCAGTCTTAAAGACAAAGTAGATTTAATCAGTGCTGAATTAGATAGTTATGATGTTATATGTTTAACAGAAACCTGGTTGCACCATGATATTCTAGCCACTGATATTACACTGATACCATTTTCAAATCGTAGCCTGTATTAAGGAATATATTTTAGATCTTAAATCAGCCTTTTTTACGTAGTTGTTGTTAATACCGAATGGTCGGGAGGATTAATAAGATTTCTGAATTCAGTTACAACAGTAACCGTACATGTATTTGTTACATTAAGTCATTTCATTCAAATTTGTTTGGTATGATTATGTCTTATAATTATTTTAGGATGGAAGGTACAGTTACCAAATAATCTATGCTGAAATATCAATTCATTATGACCATATTTCATAATCTATTTTTTAAAGTAACCCTCCTTTCGTTAAAGATAACTATTTAAAGAATATAGTACTTAAAGACATTGCAACAAGACATACATACTATATCTACATACGTCATTGATGTACCTTACGAGATACAGCCAGAAGGGATGAAGACCGGATCCTTACAGTTATTAGGTGAGACTGAAAAGCGGATGTTCTGATACAAAAATAACATGATAATTGACGTACGTAGAAAGAAATCATGGGGCTACCCAGGCAGAGGTTCACAGCCAGCCATAACCGTCATCTCTGCTGGAGCCATGCGTCACCATGCTCTATATAAAGACAACGCTCCCCACTGGAGCAACAGATGCAAACAAGCCACACACCTGGGAACAAGTACTGTACCTGAGACTCACTTATCAAACTCTGGCATACATCGAGAGGCTGTGAACGAGCACGTCTGACAAGTCCTGCACGAGAAGGTCTGTTAAAACTTTGAAATTCAAACATTGGATCCCTGCAAAAGGACGATCATGGATGCAAATTGCTGTCTGAACATCTTGGACCTGTTCTATGACTATGACGAAGAAGATCAGAGACAGAGGAAATTGGGTGTGGTCATGATGAACCAGAGTACCGCCATTTACACTGCTGTGCCAGTGGCATACGGGGCTAGTTCAGACAAAGGCAAGACGGACGTTGTTTATTCCGTAACTCGACAGTGTCAGAAACGAAGTTCCCTAGTTCTGTGTTCAGATAAACCGGCAGCAATGTCCAGTCGCAAGAGCAAAGATGACAGTTGTATTTTGAACGACCCGACGAGACAAGTACGTCGCCGGTCGTCTGTACTTCCGTCGTCTGGCTGGACTAAAGTATCGGAGACCGACGAGAAGAAACTGTGTGTGCTCTCCTCGGCATTTCAGAGGGGAATCGACACACAAAGGGAATCTTCCTAATAATGACATACTCTACCTGTATGATGATTAACTTTTGTGGATGTGTGGAGCTATGCGTCACCATGCTCTATATAAAGACAACGCTCCCCACTGGAGCAACAGATGGAAACAAGTGACACACCTGTGAACAAGTACTGTACCTGAGACTCGCTTATCAAACTCCGGCATACATCGAGAGGCTGTGAACGAGCACGTCTGACAAGTCCTGTATGATGATTAACTTGTGTGGATGTTATTTTGCAATAGTTAATGATATAAAACAATGCTACGTTTCTTCTGGTATTCTGTTTTTTTCTTGAATGTTTACTAAACACTAATTGGAGCTTTCTATAATGAGGAGATCAGATTTGAATGAGATTGGGTTATGAAATGCACGTTCCCGGACAAGTAAACAATTCACATTGGGCCACATTTGTCAAACACAAAAATAGGATTTGTCCATGATGATGCTCTCCTCATGGTTTATTCACCCTGCAGTAGTTTATTGTACGATAAAAAACACCCACTCGTCGTTTATTTCTAAAATACACTCTTGTGGCATGACCGATTAACTATAGTAATATGAAAGAATCGGGTTGTCCTTTACCTTTTATGAGTAGTATATTCCCTCTGTATCATCTCCCACATTGCTCGTCTGTGCTCTAACAAAGTTGTCTTTCTAAAATTGTTGCGCTGTGATAATGATAAAGCCTGTTGCCATGACGTAGGCCTCGGAATGTCGCAGCCAATCAAAGTAGTTACAATACTATGAGGGGCTACATGGACTAATCAATACCCTCACTGTTTAAATCTGTTCAAATCAATGTCACAGTATTATACTAACTACCCAGACAGCAATATTCCAACAATCTTGACAGTAAATTTGAACTTATGTTAATTGAAGGGGCTAAAAATATGTCATGTTTCATGTACTCGGGTTTGGCATGGACAGCGTTTATCCTGTTTTCATCACTTGGTGAAACACACAAGCACTGATGAAAAATTAGTCTTGAGCAGCAAGCAGCGGCGCTCAGCACTATTCCAACTATGTAACCGACCGCATCCTGTAAATAAGTCTCGACCTGACAATTCCCCTTATCCGGGGATAATTATTATAAGCAACGTTCCACATTATTGGGGTATGATGACCGGCAATAAGCAAAGTCACTCAGGCTGATCACCCAGGTCGCTTGGGACTGATTCTAAAAAATACGTCCACTGCTGACAGGCCGAACATCATTATCAATGACAGCACCCCCAACCACCAGCGCCTGGCAGGTCCATGGGATACAGAGTCTGCTTTGTCCATGGGATACAGAGTCTGCTTTGTCCATGGGATACAGAGTCTGCTTTGTCCATGGGTTACAGAATCTGCTTTGTCCATGGGATACAACATCTGCTTTGCCTTTGGGGTTCAGAATCTGGGAGGTCCACGGGATACAGAGTCTGCTTTGTCCATGGGATACAAGATCTGCTTTGCCTTTGGGGTTCAGAATCTGGGAGGTCCATGGGATACAGAATCTGCTTTGTCCATGGAACACAGTGCCTGTCAGGTCCCAGGGATAGAGACTCTGGCAGGTCCATGCAACACAGTGCCTGGCAGGTCCATGGGATACAGAATCTGCTTTGTCCATGGAACACAGTGCCTGGCAGGTCCATAGGATAGAGACTCTGGCAGGTCCATGGGATAGAGAGTCTGGCAGGTCCATGGGAGAGTCTGGCAGGTCCATGGGATACAGAGTCTGCTTTGTCCATGGGACACAGTGCCTAGTCGGTCCATGGAATACAGAATCTGCTTTGACCATGGGATACAGTGCCTGCTTTGTCTATGGGATACAGTGTCTGGCAGGTCCAGGGGATACAGAGCCTGCTTTGTCCATGGGATACAGAGTCTGACAGGTCCATGGGACACAGAATCTGCTTTGACCATGGGATACAGTGTCTGCTTTGTCCATGGGACACAGAACCTGGCAGGTGCATGGGATACAGAGCCTGCTTTGTCCATGGGATAAACAATCTGGCATGTGCATGGGATACAGAGTCTGCCTTGTCCATGGGATACAGAGTCTGACAGGTCCATGGGATACAGTGTCTGGCAGGTCCATGGGATACAGAGTCTGCTTTGTCCATGGGATAGAGAGTCTGGCAGGTCCATGGGACACAGAATCTGCTTTGTCCATGGGATAGAGAGTCTGGCAGGTCCATGGGATAGAGAGAGTGGCAGGTCAGTATTCATAAAAGCAAACAAGCAAATTATCTTAAAAAATATTGTTTTATTTTCTGATGACCAAGATAGCTGCTCTTGACAATACAAATCCCATTTCAAAGTGAGTTGATTTCAATTATTAGATGGGAGTACATGTTGCAAACAACTTCATATACATCACTTGCTCCTTAATGGTTTGGTTTTATAGAAACATAACAGGGATGACTACTTGTCCATCTGGAAGCCATCATGGCAGTGGAATGTGGCTAGCTGGGCTGATAAAACCATATCAAGCGAGAATGATGCTTAATGCCGCGTCAGCACTATTTCAGCTATCCCCTGCGACATAATCATATCAAATAAGTACATTCTTATCTGATGGAAAACAAACCTAAGAATTCATCATAGAAACTAAATACATTTGATATATGTCTTGCATAATGTCAGAAGCTTTTTCATGTATCAGCATCCTAACTTCGATACTTTCAAAGCATCAGCTAGTAAGTGTGATGTTCAGAGCTAACTGTAACTTGAGGATAAACTTGTATGTGTACCCCACAGTAATAAAGTACAGCTGATGCTAAGTAATTTCAGTAAGATTCAAATGGAAGCTATGTGATGTAAATGTAAACTAGTCTCATAGATACGAGATTCACACTTGGAATTAGACGAAGAAAATAAGTCCGACAATACATTTGACTCATGGCTGGTGTCACAAGCAACACTGCGTGAAACATGAGTGAGTGAGTGGGGTTTTACGCCGCTTTTAACAGTATTCCAGTTATATCACGGAAACCCACGAGCACGGGTATGGTGCTGACAAACCTAGAAACATAATTGGGGCGAACTGGGATTCGAACCCACAATCATAGGTTTCTGGCGTGCCCAAGGGACGCAACTCTGCACAGCGAATCGCGGCGCCTTAGACGACTGGGCCACCCATGCCCCCGCATGAAACATGAAGAAGACTAACAAACTGTGAAGACACAGCAATGACGACAGCATAAACGACGGGTGACACAAATGATTCATTCTTGAATCGAGGACAGATGACACATAAATGACTCATTCTTGAAAAACTATAAACTTCGAAAAAAAATGTTACAAAAAAAGCTTTGACCATGTTCAAATACAAGACACCAGTTATTGGCACACATGATCAAATAGGAAATTACAGAAAATAGGTAGCATCTTCAATTGTGCTTTTAATCAACTGTGTACAGGTGTGCAGTCAGAAGGCTGCTCTAAAACGAACATGTGCCAACTGAAATAATACCTCAAATTCACAATTTTCCTTCAAGTTAAACCTACTCAAAACTACATAAGTTACATTTTCTTTCATTTTCAAAACATAAAAATCTTTTAAGTATCAGGTTGGTAGGAAATAAGTATCATTACTAATTAAATGATTTGCACAAACACTGCCAAAACATTCTGTTTTCATAAATTCTTCATCCCAACACTCCCAACTCCCATGTAATGAGAATTCACAAGTCTCAACCTCATTTTCCCGACATTTTTGTTGCCAACGTATATTAGAACGTGTCTCAGATTTATTAATCAAGACATTTGTTGGTCCACACCAGTGACCAGGATGAACCCATAGAGACTTGAGCACATCACAAGTTGGGCCTTGAAAATAGATGTAAAATTGAAGATTTTTCTTAAAGGGAAGATTTCTTCAGAGATGGGCGTTAATGTGCATGGATGGGAGTAGATGTGAATATAGAATGCTAAAGGCTACAGGCGAGTATGTGTGAAGTGAGTCTTTAGTGACAAAAATACAAACATCAACAAGGCACTTTCCAGACAAGATTACCGCAGTACAAAAATAAATGTATTTATGGATGATGCATGGATGGAGGAGAATTGGAACACTGAGAAGACGATGAAACCCAGTTCAGGAACACCCTCACCAGCTGCGTCATTCACAAATGAAATGTAGATCTTACAAATGGGCATATTTTAAAGTCAATGAGGGAAGCTACAACCTATTTTCATGCAAGGAAACGAGCAATCTTTTCTTGACTTGTGTAAGCAGATAATTATTTTCTAATCCATCAATAACATAATTATTTCATTTTCTGCAATATCTATCAAAATATTTCTTCAGTAATAATGTTACTTTTATGACCATTTCTCTTACAAGGTCAGAATTGTGCTAATATCATCTTATATTAACTACAAACCTGTACATATATGCTAAATAAATTATACAATACAATATACACTGTGCAGGATGTAAATAGAACTGTCCGACTCAAGCACCTGTTTTCACTTCCAGTATGTACAAGTGTTTGTGTTGTATTACAATCACCAAAATCCATAAATGCATATGCACAGAAAATATGAACAAACAGACTGTAGGGTCAACAGATGCATACCTTCCCACCTCCAACTGCTATTTTTTCTTGTTCACATTGACTAAAGGGCCTCTGTTGGTCTTACCAGAGGATAGATGATGTATTTCCACAGTAACATGAACACTCCATAAGATAAGGAATTTTTTTTTATTATCATTATTTGGTTTACTGGGCCCACTTGACAAAGCGATCTTAGCGCTAAGATGATCGTAACTCCCATACTTTAACATAGGCTTACGATAGTCATAGCTCTAAGATCTCTTTGTACAAGTGGGCCCTGGTCTGTACCAAAATCTCATAAATGTGGAACAATCATAAAATTTGAGGAGTCTTTCCTTCTCACAGATTTTTCGAACTTATCTCTTCCACATGGACTGAAATGGAGGTCAAGGGGAGATAACTCTTGACTGTCTTTTTCACTGCACCCTAAGCATTGATAAGTTTGTATTTATCAAAATGTTCCGTGTAAAATGAACCTTGTCCAATTAATCTAGAAATGGTTTCACTAATACTATTTAGAACATTTGGCATGGTGACTAGAAATACTAAAAGATATTCAAATTATTGTTTTGTTTTCCATATTAACTTCATTCAACAATTCATGGGATTAAATATATAAATCTAGTGATAATAAATTAAAAGGGGCAAGCTATAAAGTTAAAAGCAAACAGAATTTTTACACTGAAAATGCTGTGGTAAAAAAGTATTCGAGTACATCAGTGTTTTATACAAAAGTTGAAAACACTTAAATGAGATGCAGTTAAGCAAACCTGTCAACTATATGTGCAAAATATGCACCCGAGTACATAACTGCACCTGCATATCTATATCTACGACTTATCAAATCGTCAAGATTTCCATAACATTTTTTTGCACTAAACTTGAAGGTATTTTCAAAAACAACACAAACCATCCCAACGCTTATCAAAAATGTTTAACATAAAAATATATCTCGACAACAAATTTCTATTTTGTGACGTAACATCTTGACATGTGTGCAATGAATGAAACACCTACTGCAAACGACATAAAAGACTCAGTTACACCTGCCATTAGTCATGGGCCATCTCAAAGGGTTCAGAGGAAATCTAGTACAGCAATATCTGAAATCAAGTCCTGATTTGCAATAAAAAGAACTTTTGAGATGACCCCACACATACCTGAGACACTCAAAACAATGGGGATGACAACATGGCTGGTTAATAGGGCAATACCGTAACAATGTCAACAAAAGCACTTTTACCGGCTGCTTCACTATAATAAATACCACGGAAACAGCACAGCAAGGGATACACCTATATCAGTACATTATGTACTTGGCAGTGATCTGCATAATCAAAATAAGAAACAGTTTGTACAGTTTGTCTTCATGTAAATATGGTATATAAATAAAGCACCTCTAGAGCAAGATTGTGGAGAAGAGATCGTTTTCTGAAGTGAACTGACCAAATGATCCATGGAAATAGTTGACTCCTTTGAGTTAATTTGTACAGCATTGACTGATCATTAAAAAGTATTGATCATGTAATATAAGATGGCTATGTGAACAATGAAGAACAAAGTATGGTTTATTTCACTGAAAAAGATTGTTCTATCATGATGTCATTTCTGGAGATTCGAACATGCACTCGCAACTTGACGACGTCATAAATTGGATGTTATTTTTGTTAGGGTAGTGAATTATCCCCCCTAGATGCAGCTGGGCAACAGACAAAAGTGTGGCCAAACGACCGCATCAAAACAGTGAGAGAGATATGGCAATCTGAATTGGGAGAAATTTTACAGATAATCAATACAAGATGAGAATATTCAGAAAATACTCAATTTTGGCCTCTGTTCATAAAACAGACTTGTCCAACATTGTGAAGATCTGATTAGATACAGGGAGTCTATTATTTAAATATGGGTAAAGAATTTTAAAGCTTGTAAAATTTAAAATTTATTAACATCCTAGGGAGATTGAAAATATTGTTGATATCTCACATAAGAGATGAACGACTCATGGTTGTTATCATATAATTAAACACTGCAAGGAGAATAAATCACAAGGGCCTGGGCCTAGCATGGATTTTCACTGCAGTGTTTTATTGTATGATAAACAATTCCCCCTCGTCTTTTACTTCATAAATACTTAAAAGATATATATAATAAATAATAGACAGTGTTACTGATGTGTTCAACCTATCCAGACCGCCTCCGTGGTCTAGTGGTAGAGCGTCCGCCCGGAGAGTGGGTTAGATCCCCGACCGCGTCATACCAAAAGACGTTAAAAGATGGTACTTGTTGTTATCCTGTCTGGCACTCGGCATTAAGGGGCTAAAGCAAGGACTGGTTGGCTTGGAGTCAGTATACTGTGTCTGAGTGGGGTATTCATGTTAAACTGCTGCATGGTATCTCAGTGAGCTAGCACTATAAATCAGCATCAGTCCGGACTAGTACAACCAGCCACACACACACACACGTACATGCACATCGCTATATAAGTGCAATAATCTTGGACGCAACGTTAAACCCCATTTCACCTCACCTCACCTTAAACAAATCCAATACACTTGTACATATGTTCTGATATATATGGAAATAAGGCCACCGAGCAGGAACTACTGTAAGCTTGGAACACGACTTTAAACCTCATTTCACCTCACCTTGCCATGCTCGACTCAGGACATCAGACTACAAGTCCTTTGAAGCATGAGATTGCATTTATGTGGCAGTGGATAAGTAATCATTAACTTCATATGTTTTCAAGTATTGAAGGTAAGTGACTAATGTGTAGATGGAAAAGTTTTGTCAACTGCTCATTGGGACTTTAAAGTCTCCAGGATTTCATCACAAATACAAGAGGTAAATTCTGTGTGAACCGTCCCATTCATAACATAGTTACAAACAATTTGCAGCCATACTTGTCTACATAATCACTCAAACCTCGGAAAACCCTACAAACTTGGTGGGAACGTAAGTCAATAGTTTACTGAGTTTGTGAGTTCAGTTTTACTCCGCTTTTAGCAATATTCCAGCAATATCACGGCAGGGGACAACAGAAATGGGCTTCACACCTTGTACCCATGTCGAGAATTGAACCCGGGTCTTTGGCTTGACGAGCAAACACTTTAACCACTAGGCTACCTGACTGTCCCCTCAATAGTTTATTGAGCAAACAAGACATTGAATTCATGTACAGAGATCAAAAACAATTTCTGCTAGGGTGCCTTATTTGCATATTAATCAGATCATGATACCGGGGGTACAAGCTTATTCATGATTTATCGACAATACTACCCATTATATTGTAAATACTTCTGACGAAAAGAAACAGGAAGCTTTTCAAAACATTACATGCAGTGCTTAAATGAAGAAACATTCAATGCTCACTCAGTAACTAGCAGTTCACAAATTCAAAATGAGTATCTCTTCTCCACAAACCTGGCCTGCCATTCACACAGAAAAAGCCACACATCTACACAACACATCATGCTAACATCAATTACTAGCATGGTCAAGTCTAACTAGCCACGCCTCTGTTTAGAATGCTCTGCAGGAGAGGGGAAAAAAATACTTCAAGCTACACAACTACGTAATGTACATCAACAGCATATGAGAGCTTTATAGTTAAGCTGGTACAAGGTATCTTCAGCAAAACCTTGTTCACTCTGGTTATGAAGACAGTCAGAAGGGTCAAGAGCACCTATATTAGAACATTTTGGTGATGAGGTTTCTCTCCGGACAATAACATTACATTGTCTTAAAACAATGTATTAAGTTAACGAGGTTTCAACAAAGTTTGACTATATATCATAGCAATTCAAAAAGTTCCACTCAAACATAGGAAACATCCTTAACAAAATCATATACCGTTGAAGCAATTAAACCTCAATATTAGGATTTCTTGAATTTGTTAAAAAAAGAAAAGAAAACACAAATTACAAAAAGATTGCAGAATGACAGTGTGTCTCTCCTGTACAGCATTCCTAAACAGACAACTATACTGCTAGCGTGATATCATAGGCATCGAAAAGATCGGAGATGCCCTCGCAGTCCGTCAGACCAAACATGTAGTCGTCCACGTCGAGAGGGGGTTCCAGGTGGACGAACGGTGAGTCAAAGTTCTGGTCTTCGGTCTGCAGTAACAGGCTCTGATTACAGTCGGGGGACAGGTCTTCTTCCTCCAGCAGAGCATTCTTTAATTTAGGCTGACCTGAGAACAGAATACCATTCAATATGAGTGAGTGGGTGGGTGTGCTTTCGTGCGTGCGTGAGTATGGTTTTACGCTGCTTTTAGCAATATTTCAGCAATATCACCAGAAATGGGCTTCATACATTGTACCCATGTCGGGAATCAAACCCGGGTCTTCGGCGTGACGAGCTAAAGCTTTAACCACAAGGCTACCCGACCGACCGCCATTCAATATGAATACAAAATTAGTGCAGGGATAGAAACAACACTGGTTTGACTGATCAGAGAGATGTGGAAATATCAAAATTGTGAAATTGTCCCAGGACAAGGTAGGCCACACATTCGTTATCTTTTGTTTCATGGGCCCGCCACCCCTACTGAAAAACAGCGGGAAAAGAAATAAATTAAACATAAAAATATTTTCTTCTTTTATGTATCCCGCTAGTAATATAGACTTCTTATACAAGAGGTTGTTGATTCAAAAACATAAAGACCAATGTTCACATGGTATTTAATTATAACACATTGAATAAGGCCAGTAATTTTACTAGCAATGCACAGGCCTAATCATTATGTTATGGATTTAGGATTAAAAGTATGATAGTCTTAGTTCTCGGTCACCGTCCATTATCATCATAAAGTCTGCAATATGTTTCGTTTATATTTCCATTAAAAAAAATCAAATCCTTAACCATTCTGCTTTTCACACACATGATCCAGGCAGTGAAAGGCTACAATACTAAAAAACAACGCGATCCAAAAATAGTATGCAGTTACTTCCCTTTACATGCACACTGCTTAACTGTGCATCTCATGTCATGGTCACGGTCATGGCGGCAATAGGAGTTTGTGTGCTTGTTTTGCCATTTGCAAATTTGGTCAATGAAAACATGAAATTTATGATAAAACATCACTAGACATGATGATTTACAAATTCAATGGTATTTGTGCACTCTGTGCAGGATAATGTTTCATACGCAGAGGTTAAGATTAAATGTTTACTCGTCTTGTAAAATAAGCCAGAAATAGCAATCAGCAGTTCACCAACTTCCTCCCCATCTAGGAGAGATTCAGTTAAAAATACTTAGTCATGACCAATAACACAACTGAAAAGAAATTTCACTGCAGTGACAGGAAGACGGGAGACTTTATATCTCTAACTAATGTTCGTTTCAGGGTGAGCTGATGACAAGTTGATGTGATTTGCCTATTTGACACAATATCTCCAAAATTAATGTAAACATTTCCCAGGTTGATTGTACAGAACTGTTTATTTGGTTATATACTAGTTTGAACAAACACACACACACACCTCTCCAGAAGAAGTTTTGCATGCAATCTCTCAATGCCTATCCCTTGCAATGAACTAAGATTGAGCCAATTCAGAAACTAAATTAATGGATTAAAAATGCACATAACTCGTCGACATTACAAGCAATGTGTTTTCTACATTTTACATTGGTAGAATTTTGTCCAAAATATCAATGATTCTGTGCAAAACGTAGTGTTTCTGCAGCCGTGTACTGACAGCAGTAAGATTACAAAAAATGTGACTAATACATTTAGAACGAGCCTTAATTAATCCATCATGCATTTTAAACACACACTCACTGGTAACAACTTGGAACATGGAGAATTTCACACAAAAACTGAAAACTGAGTGTGGAGAAGAGAGTGGATATGTAAGAAGGCAACACCGCTAGTACTTCTTTACAACTTGTTAACATTCAGATCACCAGCCATCATTAGCTCCTGCTGCATCAGGATCCGCCTTACCTTTAAAACTATCACAGGATACCGAATCTTCCGAGAAGCAGCTCTCCTCCCCACAGCTCCCTACACTAACACTCTTCTTTGCACTGCCAATATCACTTGAGGTGCTCTCGGTAGTGCCGCCGCTGTCGCTGGGGCAGCTGTCGTTGCTATTGTCCATGTCAGTGATCTCCTCAGGACACAGGAACACTTCGATTGGGCCCTTCTGACTCTTCAACCAGATCTGTATACTCTGAAAAACATGAATTCTTTCATGAAACCTCATTTCACTTCGGCTGCACAAACAACTTTACATTAGATATATTCCATACAGGTCCATACATAATTCACTAAAATTTTCCAACACCATAATTGTCTCTTTAGCATTTGTAGTCTTGCAGAGGGCATCTTACAAGCAATGGTTTCTGGGAAAACAACACAACAAACCACTGTTACAATAGTAAATAGTTCTTATTAAATGCAATAAGAACAATAGATTTCAACGATGATCAGATGGTTTCAAATCTAACCAATCATCACTTAATTTTCAATATGATTATCTTAATGAATTTATTTGGGATAATACAATTTCTTTAATCCTTGTTAGTTGTTTAACACTTAATAGCGCTGCACTCAGCAATATTCCAGTCATATGATGGCAGTCTGTAAATAATCAAGTCTGGATCCCAAAACCCAGTGTGCAATCATGCACATACTCTCTGTACAGTTACTGTTCTGTTAAATATCTTTCCTGATCAATTGTTTTCAGAGCTCCAGATAAGCTGCGTATCTGCGTAAAATACGCATCAGAAATGCAGAAATATGCAGTAAACTAAAATCCAAGCGTATCAAATACGCAACGAACATTACAGATACGCTACAAAAATAAAACTTGTGTGTATCATCAAAATATTGTGAAGTAACCCTGCGTATTCGATTAGCCAATCAGCAACTTATTTTGAAATTATAAATGGGCATTCTGTCAACCTTGCCAAACTCCACATTGACAGTTACATGGGTAAAATACCAATAACACCAAAAGCTTATCTGGAGCTCTGTGTTTTTAAAACCAATGACCTAGAAATTGTAACTAATTCGCCAAAGTAGCAGCAATCTGATCACACTTACTTGTTGTGGATCCGGCACCTCTAACCGGGTCTCTGGTGGCGCTTTAATGGCAATCACAGTTTGTTCATCTAGAGACCGGAGATTCCGTATGTCCTGGTACGTCACATACGCTAACGTGCAAGAGTTAAGGAAAAGATACACAGGCATTCAGACAGCAAGAATATCTTAATATCATCAAAGAACCCTGTCCAGTGGTCAGTGTGACAGTCTGATCACGGTTGAACATACAGGTGAGCCAGGGGTTTTGTTTGTTGTTCAATGCCACAGTTGTAAATATTCTAGCAATATGACGGCGGCCAGTTAATATTTGGAGTAATGTTCCATGCCATCCTGGTTCGAGGACACACTACCAGCCAGCAGCATTCCCGTTTACCGGTAATTACCAGTTTTTTACCAGTAAAATTAGGCTTGGACCGGTAATTCATGTGACTGCCAGTCCCTTTGGACCGGCACATAAAGTACCTTATAAATCTTTGTTGTTGAAACATCGTCTCGAAATATTGAAAATTGAGAGAGAGAAAATTGTGACTGAAGTTTGTGTGAATGACGTATAGATCTAACTAAGTTACTTCAGAAAGACATCTTTGCACTGAACATGATGTTGAAAGTATTAAAACCAAATTATTTTCATACATTTTTTTATTTGTTGAAAGTTAGGACTGGCAAAAATTAGGGGGGGAGGGGGTTGACGGGTAATGTTTAGAGTTGCCAGTCCACAAGGACAGGGCAGTTTCAAAAGCCAGCGGGAATCACTAAGCCGGACCACCTGATCCAATCGGTAGCTTTGGACCACTATCATAGGCCACAACTAGAATAGTCTAACTTGGGATCCCCACGGGTTGTCCTGAGGTCACTAGGCTTACAATACATGTTACACTTGTATTCACGGATATCTGTTCATGCTGCACATACTGACTATCAGGGAAAGGATTGTTAGTAACTCAAACCAATAGGTGATATTTGTCAAATTGAAAAATATATTGCAAACAAAAACAACAGAATCCATTGTTACCACAAGAAATGGAAGCAACTGACTTCTACTCTCTGTGAGTGAGTGAGTGAGTTAAAATTTTAAGTCACATCGGCAATTTTTCAGCCATATCGTGACTATCAATAGTTAAACATAATACATACTCTGAAACTTACATAAAAACCTGTCAACCAAGGACAGTAAAATAACTAGATTTATCACAGAAAAAGATATAAAACTAGTACGGAACCATAAAAGAGAATAGCACTATACATAACGATACAAGACAAAAACGGGCTATAGATCGTCAGCAACTGAAGGTAGACCACCACACTGGGGACCATGGGGACTTACAGTGCCTTTGCTACCAGCAGGATTTACATCATCCCTTCAGCAACTGGCGATCGTATGCAAAGTTCGAGTTTAAGAGTAGTAGGCAGAAATATTCTTTGAATGACATGGACTTACTATATCCTCTCAGGGGGACAATAATTTTACACTACGTCATTCTACTCTCTGTCCATAGTCAGGAAGTGTACATAAAATATTTGATCCACGTATAAGTCTCATAACTGTCCACTTCTTAACATTGTGTCAATTCCCTCCGTCAGTTTTTTATTGTCTTCTACCTTGATAGTGAAATGACTTGCCCACTCTAAATATTTGTTAACATGAAATTGGAAATGGAATATATTTTCAATAAATAAATAATAAAATAAGACTACTTACATAAAAGTCATGAGATAACTAACTGGTTGATATGGAGAATTTCATGCAAAAACAGCGCAAACAAAGTACCGATATTTCGTAACAGAAGTATTGTGATATGTATTGATACGAGAGGTCAGCAAATCCTGAGGCATCTACAATACAGCCTAGCCAAACCAGTGATGCAGCGCTATTTGACACCAATACCTGGGATATCTCGGCTATATCATCACAATAAGTACTCCATATTGGATTGCTGGTTCTCAGGATTGATATTTTAGTTGTAAACTGTTGAATAAAGGATATCGAGCATTGTCAGCATCTTCCGTCATATTTTTCAGCTGTCTTGTTGAGTTGGCTATTAAATCATCAAGCATATTTTCTTTAGCTTCCAAATCTGCAACATCTGAAAAATAAAACAGTCATGATGTTCACTATCTTCACTGATAGGCTTTCATGAAAGTGGTAAACATCGGAGACCTGCATCACTTCAGGCTTACTTCCCACTTTGAACTGACACACCATGATTTAACTGCCTGGAATACTGTGTCAGAGGCATTAAACCCAACTCACTTAATGACAGAGGCATTAAACCCAACTCACTTAATGACAGAGGCATTAAACCCCACTCACTTAATGACAGAGGCATTAAACCCAACTCACTTACTGACAGAGGCATTAAACCCAACTCACTTAAGGACAGAGGCATTAAACCCCACTCACTTAATGACAGAGGCATTAAACCCAACTCACTTAAGGACAGAGGCATTAAACCCAACTCACTTACTGACAGAGGCATTAAACCCAACTCACTTAATGACAGAGGCATTAAACCCAACTCACTTAATGACAGAGGCATTAAACCCAACTCACTTAATGACAGGCCAAAGCTTTCATAACTATATAAATAAACAACTATTTTCAATGGTCACTAAAGTTCATTTTTGACCCTTTGATAATTTGTAGATTTGAAGGTCACAAAGACCCTGTTAAATAAAAAATTGTAGCATTATGAAATTCGTAAGAGTATGGGACTTATGATTGTTTTAATGCTAAAATCAGTTTGTGGAACGGGGGCCAGGACCTTTTTGTTTGTTGCTTAACACCACACTCAACAATATTCCAGCTATATGACAGCGGTGTGTAAATAATCGAGTCTGGACCAGACAATGCAGTGATTGACATCAAGAGCATCGATCCACGCCATTTTTGAAACGTTAGATACGATGACATGCATCAACCAGGTCTGCGAGTCTGACCTGATTCCATTAGTAGCCTCTTATGACAAGCATAGTCGCCTTTTACGTCAAGCATGGGTTGCTGGGACCTATTCTACCCCGGATCATCACAGGTATCCCAGGAAGGTTATTGTGATTACACTGTAATATATAAGTGTACAGCACACAAACCTGAATGTAGGTCAACAACATCTGTAGTTATCATAGGCAGCCCCTTGGAAGCCGCAATAGAATTAGTAGCACCTCTGAAACACAAACATATACATGTACCTTGATGGAGGGGGGGTCACTTATAATGATAGCTATGCCAACAGTAGCAGATAGGCAACTTCAGCAGCAGCGGAGCTGGCATATTTACAAGGGTAACTAAAGTATGTTTACCCTCTCCATGGATTTGACACATTTCAAAGAGAGCTCAAAAATAGTTAATGTGAAAGCCACAAGAAATCTGCAAGTATTTCAGAACAGTGGCAGGTACAAAACCTTTTTTGTAAAGAAAGTCTAAGCTGTTTTCATGAGGCATGCAATGACATGTCTTTATGAATCCTAGAATTTGTATATCATGTTTCTAGCCATTTAACATAGTTCTATTTTTACTCCTTCTAATCTAAGCTAGTACTATGAATAACCTCTCAACAAAATGGGATGAGACTTCATACTCACTTCCATTGAATATTATTTTTAGATTTTTTCTGTATCAAGTTAATTCCCTCTAAGACGTTTGTTATATCGTATATTCTTCTTTTCTGTACTTCTAGTTCCTCTGCGGCCTTGTTCAAATCTACAACCTGGAAATACAAAGCAATAGCTAGCATAAAGTCAGGACAATCGAAATTCATACCCATTTTGTCTGCTAAAAATCATTTGTTTGTTGTTGCTTGTGAATAGTCAAATCAAGGTCAGACAAACCAGTGATTGATATTATGAACAACATCCTCTACTGTTGGGGTACGATGTCACACAATAAACCGAATTACTGCCTATAACCAACCGACCCATTTTATAGGGATGTAACGATTCACCGATACCTACGATATTATCGATACTTAGGTACAGACGACACTTGAATCATCCGTTTGTGAGATCACGATACGCTAAGAATAGAAGAGGAACTGCTAGAGTTACCTCCTGTAATAGCGCCACATGTAAGCATGGCAGTACACACGGATGTGGAGACTGAAAACGTGTCAACTAATTATTACACTTAATAACCATCCCTTCATTTAAAACTATTTTGTTCGTGTTTTTTTGTTGCTAAGAACTTGTTTTTGAGATAACAATAAATAAATGAATGAAGCAAGAGGACTTAGAGTTGTATTTCAGTGATTTCATCATTTCTTACTATTTGTTGTGGTGTATCACGATACTAGTGGTATTGTCAGTCCATATCGTGATATACATCATATCGCAAGATACCAGGCGATACCCAGCTCTACTAATTAAGTCTATCAACAATATAGTGCTGGGGACTTCACCGTCTTGTATACCCTATCTTCCCTCAATGGCCTGTGAATGCACTGGGACACTATTGGAGGCACTATTTGTAAGCAACCCGGGGACACTAATGAGGACACTATCTGTAAGCAACATGGGGACACTAATGTAGGCACTATTTGTAACCAACATGGGGACACTAATGTAGGCACTATGTAACCAACATGGGGACACTAATGTAGGCACTATGTAACCAACATGGGGACACTAATGTAGGCACTATTTGTAAGCAACCCGGGGACACTAAAGTAGGCACTATGTAACGAACATGGGGACACTAATGTAGGCACTATTTGTAAGCAACACGGGGACACTAATGTAGGCACTATGTAACCAACATGGGGACACTAATGTAGGCACTATTTGTAAGCAACACGGGGACACTAATGTAGGCACTATTTGTAATCAACACGGGGACACTAATCTAGGCACTATGTAACCAACATGGGGACACTAATGTAGGCACTATGTAACCAACACAGGGACACTAATGAAAGCACTCTATGTAACCAACACGGGGACACTAATGAAGACACTATCTAACACCAACACGGGGACACTAATGAAAGCACTCTATGTAACCAACACAGGGAAACTAATGTAGACACTATCTGTAACTAACACGGGGACACTAACGTAGACACTATTTGTAAGCAACACGGGGACACTAATGTAGGCACTATTTGTAATCAACACGGGGACACTAATCTAGGCACTATGTAACCAACATGGGGACACTAATGTAGGCACTATGTAACCAACACGGGGACACTAATGAAAGCACTCTATGTAACCAACACAGGGAAACTAACGTAGACACTATCTGTAACTAACACGGGGACACTAACGTAGACACTATCTGTAACCAACACGGGGACACTAATGTAGGCACTCTATGTAACCAACACAGGGACACTAATGTAGACACTATCTGTAACCAACACGGGGGACACTAATGTAGGCACTCTATGTAACCAACACAGGACACTAATGTAGACACATTATGTAACCAACACAGGGACATTAATGTAGGCACATTATGTAACCAACACGGAGACACCAATGTAGGCACTATATGTAACCAACACGGGGACACCAATGTAGGCAATATATGTAACCATCACAGGGAAAGTAATGTAGGCACTGTTTGTAACCAACAAATTAATGTTTTAAGAAAGTATGAAAAATGAAAAGCATTCACTGACATTGCACAAACTATGTATGTGTATTGACTGGAAATATTAGTATCAACATATCAATATATTGACAAGACATGCTGACTACTATATCCCTGTTTTTCAAACCAGGGGACAAAGAGAGATGTGTCCCTACTACACTGCAAAGTGACCGTTTGTATTCTCGGGCGGAGGAAAACAGTGTATACACACAAGTGAAGTAATAACGATGTGGACATTACTCTAACCTGGATATGAAAAAAACCTGACATACACAATATCAGTGTGGTTACCGTTTACTATCCACAATGGCAAAGGTCCGAAATTCTCTGTGTTAAGTTCTTGTGTGTATATATTAGTTATAGGCTCAACAGAGATTTATTTAGATCTGATACTCTGCCCTATAATCTGCAGCAAACCAAAGTAAACATTTCCAAATTAGAATCAACAACTTCCCAATTAATGTTAATACAGTTAACTGTTATAACTAATGTCTTGGCTTTTTTAGAGGTGACGTATTTCACTGGCAAGGCAAATTTGCCTGACAGGGGCACTTACTATGAAATTGTAAATAATCTCTTCACAGAACACTGATAATTAGTTTAAACTTACACCATCAGGAGCAGTTCGTAATAACCCTACAAACTTCTTTGTGAGCAGACCAAGCGACGTATCATAGCGAGTCTTCTCCAGAGGAGACCGAGCAGCTGCAAGGAGAGAGAAGACATAAAAACAATTTGAAGGTTTCAGGAAACTTAGCAGCATTCAAAATGGAGGAGCATCCTGAAGCCTTTGCAGTTTGCCCGTTTAGTCTTTAAACCTCGGGAACCCTAAATCTGCAACTTTTAACATCTCCAGTTGTGAAAAGGACCCCTAACATTCACTCTTCACTTCGAACACTATAAAGATTATATATTAGACACTTGTAAGCAGTGAATGTTTTGTTTGTTTGTTTGTTGTTAAACACCGCACTCAACAATATTCCAGCTATATGAAGGTGGGATGTAAATAAACGAGTCTGGACCAGACAATCCCTTGAATGACACCATGAGTATCGATCCACGCAGTTGGCATACGATGACGTGCATCAACCAAATCAGTGAACCTGACCACTCAATCCCATTAAGCGTCTCTTACGACAAGCATAGGCGCCTTTTACAGCAAGCATGGGTTGCTGAAGACCTACCTATTCTACCCTGGATCTTCACGGGTGAGCAGTGAATGTGGACACCACACTCAGCAATCTCACAGCTACATCAGTGGCTTGTAAACAGTAGGCCAAGTAAAACAGGGGTCGATAGCATAGAATGTTCCAAACATAAGATTCTCACCAGTCCGAGTGGGGACTTATTCCACCCTGGATTCCCCCAGCATCACCCAACAGAAATCTACCTAACAGTTACCTAAGGGTATGAAATACAAGTTTCTCATTAAAGATATTTTGCCTGTGTCATTTGAACAAGTGCTCAGAGAAAGGATAAATCACCATGCATGATCTTGGGGGAAAAATTGTCACTCATCTCGGACTAACAGCCTAGAAACTGAAACTAAACCCATATATCATGGTAGACTCCAAAAATCTGAGATTTTGTTCCTTAATCATGTCGCCTATATATTAAAAGGCAAAATAATTAGTGTGGAATGGTAATTCTGACACGGATCTAGGAAGTGGTGCTTGAAAGCTGTTCTTACTGCGAGCACGAGGACTTGACTCTGATGGGTATCTGCCTCTTCGCTTGCAACTCTTGGGGGTCTTGAAACCTTCCAGTCTCATGCCATCGGGTTCCAGCTCCAGCTTCCTCTTTGCCTGCAAAACCAGTAGACAACATAGCAAACATGGTACAGGGATCAACCTACATCAACCGGGAGTATGTTGAACACTGATGCAGTGCAGCACAAATGCAATATTAAATGATGTGGGTTTTTTGGCTGAATCAGCAGACTTCTTAACAGAACTAGTTTATCATATTCTACAGTCACAGAATATATGGAGACTATTTATTTTGACAAGTTGAACTTCTAAAATATAAAGCTAAAATAATTATAATATGTACCTTTGTCGAACATGAATGTCATGCTGAACACAACACATGCAACTTTTTATCTTGGTTCAAGAGTCAATGATATCAAGAATCTCCAGGGTTAACTTACGTTGCCTATGCAAGTAATGACATTAAAAAGACGGATTGACCAACAAATGAAAATTACTTGCAAACAATGGCAAGTGCAAAGATAATTAGTATCACCTATATTTCAAACAAAAAATAGAATGAGCAACTATAAATAGTTAATTTGGTCATGTTTTATGCAAGTATTTTATATAACACATTGAACATGTTGAATACCAACATATTTTATGCTAGTGGAGTTATGAAATAAATCTGAGTATGAAAGCTTAAAAATCGTTTGCCATGTTTTCTTTCATGGCACTGCATACATTTAATTAGAAACTATCATATAGTATGCTATATATGATTCATAATTTATACTTAGCTAAAACATTCAAATTTTATTACACCTACAACATTGTTATAGAATCAACCTTATAGACATATCAAAACTCGCATACGTTTTTTTTATACTATACAAACCTCAATCTACAAGTTCTTGACACCTACTTCCCATGATTGAAACTGAAATAGTTTGAGAAGTTTAGAATAGAAGTTTTCTTTGTTCATCCAAAACATCCCAATATGGCTTAATAACCTTTCAACTTAAGCTTGTATTGTTGAAATATATAGGCCAAATTTTATCTAGATGTACTATCTATGTATTAATTATCCTGACGATAGAGCAGTAATATAGCCTGATAGATATCTAAAACAGCAATGTATAATAACACAAAACCTTAATCTTCCGTCTGGTCTTCCTCCTGAAAAGCTCAGTATAGAGGAAGTTGTCATAATCAAAACCAAATTAACTGAAGACAGAAGGTTGACATTAAGCATTTGCATTATTTTTTAAGATTTAACACTTTCCACAGACTATTCATCTGTTGATGAAATGTTGCACGTCATCAAGATATTCCTTTGAGGAGAGGCCATTTTTAAAGGTCATATATCAAAGTTGAGAAACTTCGACCAACTTTAATTAAGTTTATGTCCATGGCCGTGAATACTTTTGTGTCATCCAAACAAGAAACAAATATAATTTCGATTGTAAAAAACTTTTAACAGTGAAATGTTTTCAAAATAATACGTTGTTTTCGCCCGGCTGGCAAGCGATGGGGGATGGGCGGTGCCCCCTATCGGCTTGTTGCACATTTTGATACATTGCATATGCAGTGCAGCTGTGTGCATACGTGGCCAAGATGTTTGCATTTTACCTGTGGTCGTATTAATGAGGGTTTCATTGGGGAGGGGCTGTAATTGGGTCCTTGTGGTGTATAACCAGCCTCAACTTTCACTGTCGAGTAAAGTCCCAAATCTCCAGAAGCCAGCATCTTGTTAGCACTCGATGGATGTTTATAAATACTCGTCAAGTTCATAATTTGCGGTGATTTGGCTTCTACGCCAGGTTCTTGTTTTACAACAACAGGGTACGCCTGCTTCGTAACTAGTGTCTGTTTTCGTGGCATTTTTAACACTTTCCAAAATAATTTTAAGGTCAGTCCGGTCCCTGGGCAATCTTGTGTAAGTTGTCAACTTCCGAGTAGGGGTACACATCAATCACAAAATAAAGATCCATCCATGTTGCAACATCCGAAATAAGTTCAAAACAGAATAAAGTAGTTATCCAAGTGTGCAAATATCCCCCAAAGTATCCAGTTGGAGGTGCCAGAAGCAAGCGATGAGACAGATTGTACGGATGGTTGTTTTCGGATTCTAGGTTCTCAGCCTCACTGTGAATCACAACAAAGCAGCAGATCAATTGGCGCGAAATCGTATTTCCCGCGATCTGACATCACGTGAAATAGCCCGGTACTGAGCATACGTAATACGGATCACGATCAGGATTAAAATTTGATCAAACGAATGCTAATTAGACACTATTGAGTTCAGCAAATTACAGAAAACACATACATTTTACATACGACTAAACAAAGGCGATATTAACATCCTCTTTAGAGTGACTGCAGCAACTTCCTTTTGAGATATTATTTTTATGCAGGGCTCGGGCCTCTTCATTCATTCTTTAAACTCAAAAGTGAAATCGACAACTCAACCTCAGATTGAAGCAATAGTGATATCGCGAAGACATACACAAAGATGACGTTTATTTTTCATTTAAACATTTGATAGCAAACGATTCAACATTAAAATTATTATATTCTTAATTAAAATATAAAATTCACTATATAGAGTCTACCCATTACTACACTCTACTTCAAGCTAACGTGGCTTTTGAAACATTCAACAATAATTCGAGTTAATATGCAAACTGTAAATTGTGATATCTTTAAACCCCAAAAGCTCCCAAGATCTATCAGATATAAACAGACTCGAGTAAAGGTACATTGCCAAAATTAACAACACAACGGTGACCAGCTGCAAGAGCGCGGCTTCATGTGTCTTCATTTTAATGGCTGGTCATTTGTTGATAAAATAACATAAAATAAGTGTATAAATATTTAAATATTTATAAAGCTTACACATTGTCACGTGCTTTGTAATGTATTTTTCTTTAGTTTTATGCATGTACAATGAAATACCTTGTTCGTCCGTGTAAATGAAGCTGATTGTAAACAAAAAAATGTGTATTACTACTCATCGAGCCTTCTCGCAAAAATGAACCCTACATGTTTGACAAGGGTCGGGGTGGGGGTGGGGTGGAGGAGGAGGTCATGGTCATCATGTTGGCGATGCATGCAGCGCCTTTAATTGTCCACGGATTTAAACATGGCCTACGGTCTATAAATACACGATATAACCACAGATACCCTTTAATTGTATATCTCATGCATATAACCTCATGTTATGCAACTGCGTACAACTATGAACATGTATAAGTATATATTTGCCCGCGTATGATTGTGCTTAGAGGCTATGCATCAATGAAATGTATTTGCCCATTGATATCAATATTGAATGAACACGTTTGCCGGTAGATGGACATTTCATTATATATAATATAAATAGAGGATATATATGTTTTTGAGTACCGCAGAGAAATGAATCAATTCCAATAAAACATATAAGGTTTAAAGATTGTAGGCACAATTATATATATATATATATATATATAATTATATATCCATATAGTTATACACGCATTCATAATCTCTCTGTATAAAGAGTTTGCATAACGAATCGTCTGTATTAGTATGTTTTCAAGATTTTCTCTGCAACAAAAATGTACCCGACTTCGGTCTAAAAATATTTCTCAGTTACATAGTGTATATATGTATATCTTATTTCTTTATATACATATACATATTCTATGATCTATAAAATATATTTTTTTTATTTAAAACTTTCAATTGTGTGATTTGTGAGACGATAGCCTTTGTATGCATGCTTGAACGCAAGTATACTTGATATGTCCACGAGGTCAGTCACTCACCCTGCAGTCATTGTTGACCACAGGAAACTGTCACAAACCCTTTCCAGTGATAACATCAACGCCCCCCGCCGGCCTTCTGTCCCTCCCCGGGCTATATCCCCTTAATTGCGTTAATTCCGCCGATTTGTTTACGGTGGTGGACAAACAGTTTTAAATTTGGCACTCCAACATATAGGCTTAACGATGTAGCCGATGTCGGCCCGTCGACTGATGACTGCACAATATATATATATATATATATATATATATATATATATATATATATATATATATATGGGCTTGTCGGTGATCAGATATCAGTTCGCTGTATCCGTTAGTTCGCTGTAGAGAGTTCGTTATATACGTAAATTTTATATGATATTATATAGGAGATAAATTGGGGATTTTTTAACAGTTCGTTGTATCCGTTTGTTCGCTATATCCGTGTTCGTTAGATCCGTGTTCTACTGTACAACTTAAGATGCACGGAAGCTGTGACGATTTCAATCTTTGAACAATATCAGCCGAAACAAGCAGACAGACAGACTTCGGACGAAAAGCCCGACCCTTTTATGTGGATAAAATGTATGTTCAAACTAAACGAATATATCTTCTCCCAGTTTTCATTGCACGACCACGAATTAAGCCACGAGCAACAGTTCGACCAGTCCGAACGCCCGCTCTATGGACGTTATTCAACCTGCAGTGACGTTTCCAGCAATCATGAAGCATTTATGTAGAAGCTGTACTATCAATGAAGACAGAACTGACTCATATAGCTTTCATCTTTCTTTATATTTCAGACCGCCTCCGTGGTCTTGTGGTAGAGCGTCCGCCCGGACAGCGGAAGGTCCGGAGTTCGATCCCCGGCCGCGTCATACCAAAAGACGTTAAAACTTGTTGTTACCCTGTCTGGCGCTCGGCATTAAGGGGCTAAAACAAGGACTGGTCGGCTCGGAGTCAGTATACTGTGTCTGAGTGGGGTATTCATGTTAAACTGCGGCATGGTATCTCAGTGAGCTAGCACTATAAATCGGCATCAGTCCGGACTAGTACAAGCAGCCACACACACACGTGCATGCACGTCGCTATATAAGTGCAATAATCTTGGACGCGACGTTAAACCCCATTTCACCTCACCTCACCTTTATATTTCAATGCTGATGGATTCCAGATCCAGCTTGTATTAAGCTGAAATCGAAATTCAATCGTGCCTTCATCTTCAAGGATATGTTGAAGAGCTGGAGGAGAGTCGATACTGAAGCTCACCATGCATCACACAGACAACATATACAGAGGTTTATATACGGGGCACGTGTATGAACTGCGTTTTAAAATATAATATTTTAAATAAGACAGAGTTGACATTAAATAATTCTTTTAACTGCGATTGCTCGGTGCAGATCCCAGTACATTTAATAAGCTTATATAACGGACACGTTTATAACAGATAACAACGTCTAAACGTACTAAACCCCCTAAATGACTTACAAACCTTTAAAGCACTAGGCATATATCTAATCAAAACAGGCCAAAAAGTACAACAAACAAGCTGCCAATAAACCCTAAAATTCTAAACCTATAAAAACACACAAACTCCATTTAGTCCCCCCTCCACCTTTTGCATGGCATATTTCAAAATTCCAAATTTGTTCTCCAAATTAAGTAAGCAACCCTAAAAGCAAGTAAGTTCACGGAGATGCGGATTTAGTGCATGGCAATTAAGATATACGAGTAATTATCTCTGGTTTAGCATATACACCAGGCCTTCTCAGCAGCTTGGAGAGTTTGATAGAGGCTAGTCAAACAGTGACATTCCTTCGTTCAGTATTGCTCAAGCATGACTGGTGTTGAATGTCAACACTGGGTTCTCCGTATACATATGTGTGTGCCCTATCTCAGTCTCACGCGGGGTCAAGGCTGAAAGGTTACCACGACAACCTTGATCCGAGGCCATTGTATTGAAATGTTTCCTCATGTAATTTTCTAGCAAATAACGGATTTGTCATTTTAATATATACATTTTTCATAGTCGTGTTTACATATATATAAAGTTTACGTCCATGTTTGTAATGAAACAAGCGAAAAATATTTATTCGATGGTAATGTATTGGATAGTTATGTTTTTGAAATTACGTTTTCAATGTTTCAGGGACTGTTTTAGCCAAGTAACGTTTGTAATTTGTTGGTGAAATCCAAATTTCAAGTGTATACTTTCTTTTTCCCGGCAGTTAGTGTTGAACGGTTTGAGGGTCTTGCGTTTGACGCCATGCTTCAGATAACCCTTACAATCGGGATGCATATTTGTCCCCTGCACACATACATAGATAGATGAAATATCCACCCTTGATCTG
The DNA here is from genome assembly GCF_023055435.1 of Haliotis rufescens. NCBI lineage: Eukaryota > Metazoa > Mollusca > Gastropoda > Lepetellida > Haliotidae > Haliotis > Haliotis rufescens. The sequence goes on from NW_025963779.1 coordinate 21,193,989, forward strand.
TGCTTTGGGAGAGGTTTAGCATATATGACACAGCATGGGAAGAATGTCGTACACAGTATACAAGAGAAGGTCTATCTAATGACTCACTCTGTATACCTATAGGGTATAGTATTGTCACAATACTGCCAGGCATAGTGACCTACTCTGTATAACCAGCTATATATGTACAGCCAATATACTGTTATACTGACTGACTGCACACTACTCCATTATTAAGAAATCCCAAAGTCTCACGAAATTAATTCAGAGGTGAGTGATTGAGTGATTGAGTGAGTGAGTGAGTGAGAGTTAAAATTTAACGTCGCATCGGCCTTATTTCAGCCATATAGCGACGATCAGAGCTGAAAATGGGATGAGTATAGGAAGATAGGCTTATTTGCAAATCCTTCCACTTTATGGAAATAAATATGTTTATATGACATGTCGGGGATGAGGGGTTGAATGGACTAGGCTGGTTTGTGTTATTAAGTATATGCTCTATAGCATGCATATACATATCAACCGGTTGAGTATATACAAAAGTCCATATATATACAAAAGTCCAAAGATGAGCAGTATAATCTACTCAACCGGTCCAACGAAGGTGTTTTTTAAGAGTATATATATCTATCTATGTATGACTGACTCTTTCTCACCACCATGCACAAGATATAGCCTTTTCTAACTATAGTAGATCTACTCTCTAAGTCACTTTATACGACGTCCCCGTTCACTCCGAATGGGCCCTTGAACCTGTATATGAAAGCTGGGGACAGACTGTGCTTTTGTGACCCCACACAGCTGACCCCGATTAAATGCCACCTGTTCCCGTGTATAGTAAATGGCGGGAAAAGGCGGTCGCACCAACAGGTGCTTGTCTTGGTTGTTGAATAGTTGATGTGTCCGATTAACAACCAGAAGACAAGTCGTTTCAACTGTCGTGACATTTCGTATGAGACTATATACACATCCCGCTCCAGTCGAGTGATGCGGTGACAACTATACATATTTTGAATTTATAATACCGTATGTTAATGTATATCAGATGAAAGAAGGTCATGTATAGTCCTGCACCATGACCGTGGAATATATTTATTTTATGAAAAAATAATAATCTAGAAAGGCATACAAAAGCAAGTCTAGCCAGCTCAAGCTAGCTCTATTCCACAGCTATGAAATCAGCATAGGGAATTTTTTTTATTTTTAGAGTCAAGAAGGATATTGTGTAATATAAGATTTCAGAGACTAAATGTTAGTCTAGGTCATGTACTATACTCCATATATTTCCCTGACTCGGTGGGTGTAGTAATACTTGAATATCATGAATATTGTTTATGTCCACATAAAGCTGGCATGCCCCATGTCATTGTATGGAGTTACCATGTCGCGAGCGTCGGCTTCGGTGAATAGAGCGCCTCCATCTTATCTGGATTAGTTACAGAGATGCGAGATTAAATTCCTCAGTACAGGGAAGTAGATGGTTTCAATAAGTCCGGGTACAGCCTGTTTTCAGATGTATCAAATATCAACGTATATTGCCGTAATAATGCTATATGTGATCATATATTGATGTGCATCTTGAAAAATGTTTACAACCATACCTTCATTATATTCATATATTCCGAAATTCCATATATCTTTTGGAAATATCTACATTTGGCATTACTCTAGTTTTGATAAATATATAATATCACTACCGATACTTCCTTAAATGTTAAGGGCGGTCGGGTAGCCTAGTGGTTAAAGCGTTCGCTCGTCACGCCGAAGACCCGGGTTCGATTCCCGACATGGGTACAATGTGTGAAGCCCATTTCTGGTGTCCCCCGCAGTGATATTGCTAAAAGCGGCGTAAAACCATACTCACTCCTGAAGTGTTAGTATACAAGAACAGCACATGCATGTTACCTCAGATTATCAAAAGTATGATTTATTGATGACAAGACGCAGGTAGTCAGATAACTAGTGCCGTGAAACTTGCAGGTACAACGCACAATCGACTTCTACCCGTAAAGATGCGGGGTGGAATAGGTCTTCAGCAACCCATGCTTGCCGTAAAAGGTGACTCTGCTTGTCGTAAGAGGCAACGGGATCGGGTGGTTAGGCTCGCTGACTTGGTTGATGCATCTCATCGTATCCCAATTGCGTAGATCGAGGTTCATGATATCACTCACTGGATTGTCTTGTCCAGACTCGATTATTTACAGACTGCCGTCATATACATGTAGCTGGAATATTGATGAGTGCGGCATTAAACAACAAAACAAAATACATAATCGACTTATTAGTATGTCACTTTTAAAACAAGGACAACTATGTTTCCTGAAAAAAATATTGTATGGTACTAGTTATAAAAAAATAGTTATTGTATGTAGAAATATATAGAGCGTCTATATATACTAGTAGACACCCTGGTGTTTAAATGTCTTTTCTTTACATGTCTTACAGGTAAGTGGTCTTGTCTCGAATTCGCCTAGTTTGCATTTTAGAATTTTAGTAAGTGTATTGACAAATCATGACTTTTCAGATAAGAAACATGTTGTTTGTTTATGAACAGTGTTTTCATGCTCAGTTGTTATGCATGAGCCACTCAGATGTATATTTTTGAAAGAACTTGCAATAAATAATATCGCTTATAATGTTGTAGTACTTTTGAAATAATCTGATGGAAATGATCGCTCCCGACATGGTAACTCCATACAATGACATGGGGCATACCCGCTTTATGTGGACCCAAACAATATTCATGATATTCAAGTATTACCACACCCACCGAGTCAGCGAAATATATATGGAGTGTATTACGTGACTTAGGTTTAACACGGACCTATATATCCCTGGTTTTAGAGACAGTAAAACGATATGCTATCATGGGTTCCCAGTCTAGTCTACCAAACGCGTGTTAAAAACAATGCACACAAACACATCTCAATATTTGATTCGTACAAGTGTTGAATTTGTATGCGCGCTGTTTCAAATGTACTGATAGTAAAGCACATCACCCTATACTTTTTCATCGTTCCTCGTTAGTTTCAATCAGTATATTAGTCTTTTGTACAGTAAGTTCTTCGACACATAATGATATGTTGCCAGTTTACAGCAATATGAGTAACTTACACCATAAACAGTAGTTGTATATAGAGACTGAACAGCCACATACATGTATACGATAATGAATCTTATCCTTGTATATATGACCGGCATGTGGCCTTGAAGCAAGCCCCGCTCCCCCACGCTGTAGAGTACAATGGCGGCTGGGGTCTGTATAGTCCTGCACCATGACCGTGGAATATATTTATTTTATGAAAAAACAAAATCTAGAAATGCATACAAAAGCAAGTCTAGCCAGCTAAAGCTAGCTCTATTCCACAATCAGCACAGGGAATTTGTATATATTTTTAGAGTCAAGAAGGATATGGTGTAATATAAGATTTCAGAGTCTAAATGTTAGTCTCGGGCCTGTAGGACAGTCATTGTTGTGATGGAGGGGTGAAGTGGCCCTCCAGGGACAGGCCTAACTATCTCTTCCCCCGGGTTTTATCACACACTTCAAAGAAGCCGCCATGCCTGGGTGACGTAAGACAATGCTGCGACATAACCTTCCGATGTAGAGGACACACTGTACACACGCACTTGAACCCATACAGATGTTGTTGTTTATCACGCCTTCTCTCATTATTCGGAGGCAGAACCAGGATGTATTGTTTATTGTCCGCCATGTTGTTACAATATTATTCTTCTGCTGTTATAGTGGCATCAACCGGCTTCGTCTAATTTTTCAAAACAGGTAAACAATAGCTATTAGACAACCCAGGTATAGTCAGGGATGAGTGACTTTGGTAGTTATAGACAGAGTAGGCATGTGGATCAATCAATTTTACAAGCATAAGATTCAACAATTATTCCACATGGAAACTTTACTGTTCACGACGAGCATAGTATTCAACACTTATTCCACATAGACACTTCAATGTTCACGACGAGCATAGTATTCAACAATTATTCCACATAGACACTTCACTGTTCACGACAAGCATAAGATTCAACACTTATTCCACATAGACACTTCAATGTTCACGACGAGCATAGTATTCAACAATTATTCCACATAGACACTTCACTGTTCGCGACCAGCATAAGATTCAACACTTATTCCACATAGACACTTCAATGTTCACGACGAGCATAAGATTCAACAATTATTCCACAAAGACACTTCACTGTTCACAACAAGCATAAGAATCAACAATTATTCCACATGGAAACTTCACTGTTCACGACAAACATAAGAATCTACAACTATTCCACATAGACACATCAATGTTCACAACAAACATAAGAATCAACAATTATTCCACATGGAAACTTCACTGTTCGCGACAAGCATAAGAATCAACAATTATTCCACATGGAAACTTCATTATACACGACAAGCATAAGATTCAACAATTATTCCACATGTAAACTTCACTGTTCACGACAAGAACAAGATTCAACTGTGGTTTGAAGTACTTCAGTTACAATGAGTTGTAATCGTTATAGTTTACCCACCCATGTCAATCGCTCTGATGTATACATATTGCTGTTAGTGTTAACCCTTCACCAACCATATATAATGTTATATGTTATCCATACAGTGTGTCTACTTTGGGATCCAGGATAATTTGGGATCTTTTTTATTTTTATCAACAACACAAAAGTGTTATTCCCCCCCCCCCCCCCCCCCCCATGTCATTGGGTCCTCGTGATATCGACAACAGACACCTGGACATGAAATGGACGCAGCAAACCTATTTGGAGTGTCTTCGTCTGATCATGATTGTATGGCGTCGTGTGACCTGCAAGGTCAAGGTCATCACCGACGTCGTTCAATTATATTCACAGACAACATAAACGTTATATTCTAGTCTGACCCATAACGCTTATCACATAGGCGCACGCAGACAGAGTTACACTTCCTAAACTGTGAGTGATTTTGTTTGTTTGTTTTTTAACGCCGCACTCAGCAACATTCCAGCTATATGACGGCGGTATGTAAATAATCGAGTCTAGACAAGACAATCCAGTGATTGATAACAAAAGCATCGATCCCTCGCAATTGGGATTGATGACATGCATCAACCAAGCCAGCGAGCCTGACCAGCATGGGTTGCTGAAGATCTATTCTAACCCGGTTCTCCACGGGTGGAACTACGAGTGCAGTATCACACCTCTATAGTCTTGGCCACAAACTGATATATATTTCACGTCATTGAGGACTCCCACATATCAACACTCTAACAGAGCTAAACATTATTATTTCTTTCCTGTTTATTTATGAGGAATGAGTTGTTGAACGTCTCCTGGACATTCTATATATATGATTAATCTAACAATGAAATTATTGTGATTTGATTGAGACAGCATAATTTACTTTTTAAACCCAAATCACACAGATTGTGAAAAATGATTAATTTGTCGTCAAGATCATTGTTTCGAGGAGTCTTTATTATCAGTAAATTTACGTCATACATCAATAGCCCTCAATCTCACGACGGGTCATAGAGTTATCTCCCCTACACTCATGAATGAATACAAACATACACCAAATGCTCCCAAACTGTATCAAAAATCCGTGCAGACCCAAGACATTGCTCGGAATATGCAGAACTGACCTCTGACCTCTGATATCCGGGTAACCCTGGGTAAATAGGCGAGGGTGAACGCAACAGTTACTCTGGGAGAACCGACGCGAGCGGGTCCTGTTTACACAGGGTCAGCTCTGTATATACCAATTCACTTCTGCCCCGACCACTGTGCCTGAAATAATACCCAGCAGTAGCGGAGCAGCTTAGGTGAACCCCAGGGTGGTTGTATTTATGTTTTACAGCATGAGTGATAGCCAACCAAAAACAATGTTTTGTCATTTCTAAAGATAAACAGTGAACAGTAAAACACATATTTTCGCAAATCACATCTCGACTATATGAATATGAATATGAATATGAATATGAATATGAATATGAATAATCTCGACTGATAATGATAACCGTCCCCTATGATTCAATTATATAAGGCTTGGTTGGATGCCCAGTCGTCCTATATATATGACCCAGTGAAGTAACGCTTGGTTGGTTGGCCAGTCGTCCTATATGATCCAGTGATGTAACACTTGGTTGGTAAGCCGTCCTATATGACTCAGTGATGTAACGCTTGGTCGGTTGGCCAGTCGTCCTATATGACTCAGTGATGTAACGCTTGGTCGGTTGGCCAGTCGTCCTATATGACTCAGTGATGTAACGCTTGGTCGGTTGGCCAGTCGTCCTATATGACTCAGTCATGTAACGCTTGGTGTGTTGTATGGAATCAGACAGTGGTGTCGGTCGGATGTATATAATTATTTTCTATCCTATCCGTTATAACAGGATGTTATAAACGGATATAGTAGAGACAGGAAAACGGTTCGATAAAAAATATAGGAATGAAATTATTGAAAAGGAATCGTCTTACTGCAGGAAGTATTGTGACAAAACTAATGTAGACGATGATAACAATTTTATTCTAAATATCCATAACAATTAGCTGTTATTGTCCCGTACTCGCGCACTTGACAGATGTTGACCTGGTCGGGGAGGGGGTCAGGATAGGTCAGCGGCGAGGGTAAGGGGGTGGGCGCACAAGCACCTGTTGGACAAGGCTATCACTCAGCGAAGGGGCGGTGCTATAACCGTTCTTTGTTATCATCACACTGTCGCCTTACTCATGTTCAGGGCTGAACTCTCTTGCCGACAGATCTCGCATGAGGGTATTCACATAGATGACCACTCGTCTGTTCTTCATCCCGCATGGAGCTGGATTAACACAAGGGCCCTAAACCCGAATTTACCAATTTACCATGTCCGGATGTATGTTTGGGTACGATGTGTGCTATTACATTCTCGTAGCATCCGCATCACAGCGAGTAGAATTATAAGGTGTCCTTGATCAGGGCTCGAGATCTGCATAAGTTGGCTCCAGCTGCGGATCACTAGTTTATGTCGTCTGTCCTTTGAGTTGGACAGCGACGGTTTGAGTACTGACTAACTATAGCCTTGAATGTGAGGACGACAGATGCGATGGGACATTGAGAGTCATCTTATTGTAATTCTAGACAAGCTACTTAAAAATGGCTGAAAATGTATGGCTTCAGACAGAGCACATTATTCTTGTCCACTGGTGTTTAGTACATGCATTTCCAAGAACATTTCATTTCAGAACAACTTGATCGGCAAATATGCCATTCTGTATAGCATACCGTTATTGGAACAGTGCTATTTACGAATTATGTGCTTTTGCCGAAAAGAATGTTTAAAAAGTATTCCAAATGGTTCATTACCGTGTCATTTTTGTTTTGTGAATACAAGACATTTTGTATGGGAAATCAACTTCTTTTATTCTTTGTCACGGCGTTTCAGAATTACATTTTCGCTCCTTCATCTGATGAGGTGAGGCGAATTGGGGTTTAACGTCGCGTCCAAGATTATCCCACTTATATAGCGACATGCATGCACGTGTGTGTGTGTGCTTGTATACTAATCCGGACTGATGCCGATTTATAGTGCTAGCCCACTGAGATACCATACCGCATTTGAACATGAATACCCCACTCGGACACAGTATACTGACTCCGAGCCGACCAGTCCTTGTTTTAGCCCCTTAATGGCCGAGCAGGGTAACAACTACCAACTTTTAACGTATTCTGAAATGTCGTGACAAAGAATAACATAAGTTGCTATCCATAAGAAGTGTGATGTATTCATGTTCTTCCAACTTTAAAATGCCTATCAAAGACTAAATTTTGTTTTAGCAGAGACCATATACTATCCATTATATGGTCTCTGGTTTTAGTTAATGAATGTTGAGAAAATAAATTGCATTGTTTACTGTTTATCAACGAGTCTGTATAGGATTGTCACACATCGTCACTGTATGGAGTCATCAGACTGCCATGATGATATATTGAGGGCACTTTATCCAAAAGAACGGTGAAGCCCTCTCCCAAAGCCGTTATAGCTGCTTGACTTATAGGAGCGATTGCATTGTATTTCCAGATGCTCAATCGCAGCTTTACATCTCACGTGGGCATCTGGCCTGCACAACATCAAAGACCGGAGTTATTAGCCCCATACAACGAAATAAACCACAGACATTAAATGACTTCCCCAAAAGATGCCGTTACTGAACTCTCTTTCCAAAGCCGGAGTACCAGCGTTTGCATCGCTATTCAATCGTGATGGGTTCATTGAACTTCACTAATAAATGTCATCAGTGTGCGCGCGACAAGCACGTGCCGGGACTACAGTTAACTCTCTCAGAAAAAGCGGCTATTGTGTCGTCGTCTGCAGATACAATGAAGGTGCGGCCACGGTGATGGGTTTTTCTTCACGCAGTGTTAATTTTTGGGGAAGCGTCGGGTACAGGAATGTTTTCAACGACGTGTCTGGTCCCAGGTGCACGTGCTGGGACGCGGGGTCGTGTTGCCACCTGGAGCAGATGGCATAGGCGTGCGCGTGGTTGTATTACTTGCTCTAAGAATAGATTTGGCGGGAAAAGGCGCGTTTGCAGGCATGTCAAAGAAGACGCAAGACTCCATGTGCGAAGGCACTGCTGTTCCGTATTTCTTTTACAAACTAGCGTATACTACATCTGGTTGGTATCAACCCTCGATCAAAACACTTACAACCATGTTTCCTTCTGAAATAAAGCTTGAGTGTTTCATTTTTTCAAGTGGAGTCTGGTTATTCAAGAAGAATGTTCGTAAATGTCTGCAACATGCTCATAACAAATAGGCCATGACATACGGTCACTTGACTTTACTTTCCATAATAGACAATCGTACTCGCACTTAAGACCCTTACACGGGTCTTTTAAAAGGTTATTTTGAGAAGTATGGTCATCTGAACATCATTATTAAACAATAATAAAACACAAGCATGTTTTTTTAAAAGGACGTAGTTCTGACAAAAGTATTAATTATCATTACATCCTTTTTGATACACTCCCAATGTCTTGTGTTTGACAAGAGATTATCTACAAACCTTTGTGTGTTTGAATCCCAGATCATGATTCTTCCTTGTCACCAGTCTCTATATGGCTGAAATAATGCTGATGCGATGTTAAATTTTAACTCACTCACTTCCTTGCCAGCACCATCCTGGTTTGTGCCACCAAAGGATAAAGGACTAAGCAATGCATAACTTCAGGCTTTCCTCACCCATTAAGCTGACACACTAGGAATTAACTGAAACAGTGCTCAAATCGACATTGAACTCACACAATCTTCGATTGTTTGTTGTTCAATGGAGCACTCAGCAATATTCCAGCTATATGTCGGCTGTCTGTAAATAATGAAGTATGAACCAGACAATCCAGTGATTGATATCATGAGCATCAATCCACGCAAATGGGATACGATAACATGCATTAACTAAGTCAGCAAGCCTGACAACCTTACAACAAGCATGGCTGTTCACACAATCTATGTGGAGAATAGAAAACACCGCAGATGGCATTGCAGGACACTCCCCATATTAAGCATAAACCAGTTGAGCTAATAACAAACCTTGTGTTAGAAGTAACAAATGTGTTTATTCAATTAGCAATTACAAATGGAAAACAAAGAAGATATTGTGACAATAAACTTCAGTGAACATGTCTGTTTAAAAAAGATTTCCTGGTCCATGTTTCAATACTGATTCCAACCAAACAGCTGTTCATGACAACAGTTGTAACGTCACTGAAAAAGCATATCAAATAAATTACATTTACTGATAGAAATATACTGGGATGTATACATATGTAAATGAAAGACAATTTTGTATACTCCTAAAGTTAATATTGTCGTTCTAACGTATCTAGTACAGAGTGAACATATTACACACATACATTACACTGGCTGAACAAACATGTATCAAACAATATTCATAAAATAGATGATCCATGTATATATTAAGAGCAGTATTGAAAATTATTTTATTGATCAAAGACATTTATTGTAGTTATTGAAGTGACTAAAATATAAAGAAATTAACAAATGTATATACTCCATATTAAACAAGAGTTGAGCGATAATGTCAATCATGTCAAGACAGCCAACACCTCAGAGGCAACAGAAGCATACATGCGTAAGCTAAAAGAGCTGCTATGTCCACATCTAAATGTTGAAGTACCTAGTGCGCTGTGTGAAACAGAACTTGCTTTATGTTATTATGGGACATTAACTGTTCGATGGATAGAAATCGTAAATTCTGAGTTAGAATAGTGTTGTTTGAAGTACCAAGACTGTCAATCTGCCCCAGCCTTGTTGCCCTGTAATAAGTTTGAAACCCTCCAAGCCCTACCCATACATGGCAATATATCTTAATCCATACAAAGTTTCAATCAAAGTTAAAAAACACTGTTTGATGAGAAAGGTATTTAATTTTACCACTATCAGAAACGGGGGTGACATAAATATTAACGCTGATGAATACAATCACAGTTTATATACACATCAGCCCCAGTGAAGAGCAATATTTTAATATTCAAGGTGGCAGCTTTGCAAGAGAGGACACCAGGGTTTCAACAGTCCTAACACTGACCACATGAAAAGAAAGGTTTCTGTGACTGCATTTTGATAACCGTGTGTGGGCAGCCTCATAGTTGTTTGATTTTGTTTCTTTGTTTGTTGTTTAACGCCGCACTCAGCAATATTCAAGCTATATGACGGCGGTCTGTAAGTAATCGAGTCTGGACCAGACAATCCAGTGATGGACAACATGTGCATAGATCCACACAACTGGGATTAATGACATGCATCAACTAAGTCAGCAAGCCTGACCACCCGATCCAGTTAGTCGCCTCTTACGACAAGCATAGTAGCCATAGTTATTTGAACTGAATGGGTTTCCTAGAATGTCTTGAGTGAGTGAGTATTCCAGCAATATCATGATTGGGGACACCAGAAATGGGCTTCACACATTGTACCCATGTCGGGATTCGATCCTGGGTCTTCGGCGTGACGAGCGAACACTTTAACCACTAGGCTACACAACTGCCCTCGGTAGGTCATAATTAGTAATAGTTCTGAAATCAATCACCTGAATCTTGAATAGAAAGTGCAGGACTAATTTGTGCGTGTTGCACAGGACTGAAAACAAAGATTGCAAACATTCTACAGTAATTTTCTATAAAGATGTGCGCCATCACCAAAGACAAAATGGCAGGAAGGATTTGAAACCAAAGACGTATCCCTTGTTGGATATTTCTACCCGTAATGGTGAGTGTCGCACTGGTTACACCTTATGTCCTTGTCAAGTGGCCAACGAGGTTGGGTGTTTGCATGGCAAGATACATTGCCATCCGATTACGCCTCAACTAATGAGATTTGTGTGTCATCCTGTCAACAGATTGACAGGTCAGATCATTGTATGAGCTCAGCATCCCGAGAGTGAGTTATTTTCTCCTCATTGTAGGAACTGAGAGGGCTTTCCCTGGTGGGTTTTGTTTTTGCACAACTAATTTAAGCAGCCTTTCAAGCAACTGTAACATCCAGTAAAAAAATGGTTTAATTTGATTTGAAGCAACTCCTGCATCAGGAGCAAAGGATTAATGGATTGATGGGAGTAGTACTTGCATTAGCAAGAGACTAAATGGTTACTTCATGTACACTCCGGCCTACTGAAATGTCAGAGCTTAAGGCAATCAAAAAAGCAATTATCTTACCGAATTACACTGACTGTTGTTTGTCTTTGTCCACAAAACTACCAACTGTATTTTATCTTTGGCATGATTGACTCTAAGCTTAAAAGATTGTTTTAGTAACTAGGGTTTATTCAAGACAGCCAAGGACATGAAGTCTTCATAACTAAGGTTAATGGTTCCACTCATGGCTGTGTCTCGCTGCTTGAAGGCGTCGGTCAGTGACTTCAGCATCACACAAGCTTGGATGAAGTTATCAAGGGTCAGCTGCCTTCGTGCCTGAATATCAAATCTGTAGACGATCATGTTGACGAAGTTCATAGTCAAATTATACCCCATCTGACTGAATGCTGCAACAGAGATAAGTGGATCATCATTAGGACTGGTAAATGGGGTGATAGAATAGCTGCTCAACACCATCTTCAATTGCCTCTGACATGATATACAATTCTGAAACCTTTCTAAACAAACTTAACAGGAAGCCCATGAACAGAGTCACACATTCAACTGATACAACCCACATGATAAACATGCTATTGGAGTGATTGAACAGCATTTCAGCATGTGTCATTGGAAAACATGTCTACTACTTATGTACTGCACATATACTGATAGACCAATAATCATATTCAGTGAATGTTGAACTAGTGACAGACTGATCCTGGCACAACTAAGGGCAGGAACACTGCATAGTGTATTGCAGCACTTTCAACTAACGTATTCGACGCAATAAGCACCCTGCTCTAATAAGCGCCGACAGCGATATTTGCTAATATATTGGCTAGTGAACAATCCCAATTAGCACCCCTTACGATTGATCAATGTTCACAAGACTTATTTATTCGTGTGTAATACGCACTTGTGTGGTATATGCACCCTTAATTATGAGCAATTAATTTCTGGAAAATACATCTGTCGTGTATGATATGCACATACTTTTCTTTAGTATCATTTCAGGCTGTCAGCATAAAGTACGAAATTTACGATCTTTCAACTATGTTTTTCTCTCAAAAATTATATTCTAATAAGAGCCCCCTATTTCTAATTTTGAGAGCGCCCCGGGTGTTTATTACGGCGAATATGGTACTGGTCCAAGTTTTTATACATGCTGGAATGAATGGCCTGTACAAGCTGCATACACATCATGCATTTCGTCATTGGGATTCCACAGATTACATTCACAGAAAATGAATGAACAGATCGTGAGAAAATAGTGCCAAGGTACCTGGATATGCAGTCAATGTTTTGAAATGTCAACTAAGACACTTAATATAAAGTTGCTGTCGGCACTGATATTCAAACGATTTTTGCATAAATACGCAAGACTTAAAAGAAACACTAAAATTTAATGATTTAAAAAAACTATGATGTCATCTTAAGGAGAAACATACACGCAAAAGTTCAGCTCACACAGACAAATATTCTTTGTTTTTTTGTTGTCTAACACCGCACTCAGCAATATTCCAGCTATATGATGTCGGTCTGTAAATAATCGAGTCGGGACAAGAAAATACAGTGATTGACATCATAAAGGTTTGTGTCATTCTGAGAATGGTCAGTAAGAAATGTCATTGTCATAGATTTAAATAAACTACCTGTTTGTCTGCCAAAATCAAAGTGATCCAGTACACAGCTAATCCCATGCCACTTCTAATCAATGAAATTGATTTTAGAATGCATTTGTTTTTTATCTAACCATGTTATATTTTTACTAGATACATAGACACATTACTGTTCAAACTTCCTCATGCCCCTCAAAGACCTGTTTCATCACATGCAACTGTTATTTAATATTAACATCACAAATCTTATCTACAGTCAGACAACATGGCAGTCTATATTCATTCCAATATCCTGTTATAATTTGTTAGAACTAGTAAAATCCTAGATATTTTTTATATTTGTATACTTATCCTGCATTACTCCTTAATGAATATCACTGCTTGTTCTTAACAGAGAATAGAGCTGTGTGAGGGTCTTTGCTTGAAGAAGTTGCTCTGTTCCCTAGCCAATCCTTGGCTGTGTGGTCGGCATCGGGTGACCACTGCATGTGTGGGAACCTCCCATTCCCTCAGCCCGTCCTTGGCTGTGTGGTCGGCATCAGGTGACCACTCCATGTATGGGAAACTCTGTTTCCGTCAGCCCGTCTTCAGCTGTGGTCAGCCTGGATGACCATTACATTGAAGGGAAGAGTCAGGTATGCGTTGTGTCCTGGTACTGCGCAGCCTGACAATAACGCTTGGTTAGGTTGGAGCACCGAGCCGTATGCAGGGCTTACGCCAGGGGAGGTCGAAAGGCCGGCTCTGGACTCGGAGGCGTGGTCAATGACGTGTAGTAGTGGTGACCTGCTGGGCCACTACTAACGGACCAAGCCCTGCGTGCCTTGCACATCCTCCAATGCGACGTCTCGCAGGTAGTGACTGGCAAAGACCGTGTTGGAACGCCAGAAACATCCCTCCATGATGGCATGTAGAGAGCAGTTGGAAGCAGTGTGAAGCGTCAAGTTGGAGGCGACGTCCCAGATCTCATACAGGTTGTTGGAGCATGGGGGGGGGGGTCCAATCCCACGGCCTCGTAGACCTGGAGGATGATGGCTCGTAGCCAGAGGCGATCGTGTTGCGGTTGACTTCCGCTCACAAGGTCACAGATACCAATACAAAGAGGCGTCGCCATAGGAAGACCTTCTCCTTTCGTCAGATTGTAGAATGATGACGTTTCGAGTTGCTCGAAAGGCGTGTCTCTCAGCGAGTTGAGAATGACGTTCAAGTCCCAGACTGGGGGACGGAACTTCCCCGTTTGGTCTTCCAGTCTGAATGAGCGGAGCAGTGCCTGTAGTTCTGGGATTTTCGTCATGTGTCGATCTTTCGGGACTGCCAGGACGGAGTTGAGCGCCACAAGGTAGGTCATGATGGTACTGCCCTTGAGCTTACGCTTGTGTCGCAGATGGGGCATAAACTCGACCAGGAATTGAGGCGATGCAGATGTGGGGTGTTGGTGCTTACTCCTGCAAAAGCTTTCGAAGGATTGCCACTTGTCATCATAGAGGCTCCTGGTGGTTGGGCGATGTGCCATCGTGATGGCCTTAGCTGCTCTGGCCGAGTAGCCCTTGGCGTTCAATGCTCTCTGTAAATGGACCAGACGTGAAGACATAACCTGTCTGGTCCTGTCTGCTGTGAGGGTTGATCAGCAGATATGGCCAATCTGGGAGTGGCAGTGGGTTGACGTCGGATAGCTCCCTGAGGTCGACGAACCAAGCCCTCCCTGGCCACCAGGGTGCGTCCAAAGTCAGATCGAGGTTCCGTGTCGATCTGATCTTCTGGACGACTTTGGGAAGGAGTACAGGTGGCGGAAAAGCGTACGCTTTTAGTCCTTCCCAGGGGACGCTGAAAGCATTGACTGCCCAAGCCAGTGGACCGGCACCGGAGATATGTAGGTCGGGATCTGGTAGTTCTGGCTGGTGGCGAATAGGTCTATGTTGGGGAGACCGTGGTCTCAACAAACAAGAGCAAAGGTGTCTGGGTGAAATTTCCACTCTGTGGGAGCCACTTTGCCTGGCTGAGACAGGGCATCCGCTAGGATGTTTCGGCAGCCCGGGATGTGGTGGACCTGGAACCGTCAGGTGAGCTAAGAAGTATCACAATACACATCACATTGTGACTGTGATGTGGTCATTTGCTTTGACAAGTAACAGAATGGTACCAGTCCAACGTCATAACTTTTACTTAAAAGGTCTCATAACTTGAAGACCCTGTAATGCAGTGTGCTGGAGTAAAATAACAAAAGGGAGATAAGCCTGCACGCAGTGTCAACGAGATTATTGAGAATACCGGTAGCTTACATTTGCTGTAACTTAACACAATAAATGAATAGTCAAACGTCCAGAGATCCAGATAAGCTGTGTATCTGCGTAAAAAACGCATCAGAAATGCAGAAATACGCAGTAAAATAATATCCAAGCGTATCAAATACGCAACGAACATTACAGATACGCTACAAAAATAAAACTTGTGCGTATATTCAAAATATTGTGAAGTAACCCTGCGTATTCGATTGGCAAATCAGCAACTTATTTTGAAATTATAAACGGGCATTCCCTCAACCTTGCCAAACTCCACGATGACAGTTACATCATGATCAATTTGCCATCACACTTGTGGAAGTATCGTGGTATTTTTGAGTCCTATAAAGCTCTCGAACCCACACAACACCAGTTTGCAGGGACTAGATGAATAGTGTTTTTAAATATTTAACTTAAATACCCACATGTGTAAAAACTAGTGGGTAACAGAAATTTGAATACCAGATAGAATTTCTGATACGCAGTGATTTTAAAATGCATGGGTAAAATACCCACAACACCAAAAACTTATCTGGAGCTCTGAACGTCTCTTCAACAAAACGTTGAAAGTGATTATTAATAACGTTGTCCCGTTAGGCCATACATATTTCTTTGGTTGGTTTATGGATCTGCCAATCTTAAACATCGAAAATTCAGAAATATAATGAAATCAGAATGATAAGTGTTTCTGATACCGTGGACGATAAAGATCCCTTTGACAATAAAAATGTCCCTGTCAGATTTTAGATTTATGATATTAATAAGTACCCAAACCAAGCCAAGATTTTTAAATTTGTGTATCACCGATTCAAATCAAACTTTTATTTTTAGAGTAGTAGCAGTAGTCGGTAGGCATATTTACATAACTAGAAGTACAATTACAGGCTACAAATTGCAAAATGACTACAATAAGTTCCTACAATATTCAAAGGGTGCCCACCTCATGTTAGCTTAGGAAGTTACATGTGCTACATGCTTTCAGTGCCTGTCAGAAGTTTGTGTGAAGTATTATTGTGTAAACAAACTGCTTGATCATATAGAGCACCATATTTTGTTTCAAAGCTGTTGTCAGTGATTCCGTAAATCAGTTCAAACAACCCACTCAAAACACCGAACTCAACCCATGCCGCTTTACTCAATATATTGACCAACACCAAAGAATTTTGAAATTGCATTCGGTTCCAAATTCAATTTCAAATTCAGGCAACCTTGCTGTACACTGAAAACACAGTATTCATCTCCTAAGTATAAATACACTGTACACAACATTTTATGTTAACTCGGACCCCTCACCCCACAACCTAGCAATGAAATTTTTCACAATCAAAATTTGTGAATGGCCAAAAAACAGAAGAAAATGTCCGGATTTGCTTTAGAGAGAAAGGGATTCAGAGAGGAGGGGAGGAAAAGACAGGGAGAATGATGTCCTCCATTAACACTACAACGTCCAAAGTAGATATGAGATGTCACCTGAAAGTTATGACATGCCTCTGAATGGAATAGTACGGGGTCCATTGACTCACCACTGTGAAGTTCCTGGGCTTCAATAGCTCCTGAGCGATTACCATCAAATCTTTCAAAGACCGATCTCCACTGCTGGATGTAGTTCCACAAGGCACTGAATTCATTCATGTCAATGGTTCCGCTCATATCACGGTCGAACATGCCTGGAAACAGATAGATCATGTTCACAGTATAAGCATAGAGAACTGACAGAAAGGCAAAAAAATGGTAAGCACACATTTGAAAACAACATTCCTACAGAAATCACTGATAAGGTGAGTGTCAGATTGACAGGAGCCTACAGTAGTGTGTGATGAGACAATGAGACAACCTACAGTAGTGTGTGATGAGACAATGAGACAACCTACTTATCAGGAGCTACAGCAGAGTGTGATGAGACAATGAGACAACCTACTTATCAGGAGCCTACAGTAGTGTGTGATGAGACAATGAGACAACCTACTTATCAGGAGCCTACAGTAGTGTGTGATGAGACAACCCACTTATCAGGAGCCTACAGTAGTGTGTGATAAGACAATGAGACAACCCACTTATCAGGAGCCTACAGTAGTGTGTGATGAGACAATGAGACAACCTACTTATCAGGAGCTACAGTAATGTGTGATGAGACAATGAGACAACCCACTTATCAGGAGCCTACAGTAGTGTGTGATGAGACAATGAGACAACCCACTTATCAGGAGCCTACAGTAATGTGTGATGAGACAATGAGACAACCCACTTATCAGGAGCCTACAGTAGTGTGTGATGAGACAATGAGACAACCTACTTATCAGGAGCCTACAGTAGTGTGTGATGAGACAATGAGACAACCCACTTATCAGGAGCCTACAGTAGTGTGTGATGAGACAATGAGACAACCTACTTATCAGGAGCTACAGTAGTGTGTGATGAGACAATGAGACAACCCACTTATCAGGAGCTACATTAGTGTGTGATGAGACAATGAGACAACCTACAGTAGTGTGTGATGAGACAATGAGACAACCCACTTATCAGGAGCCTACAGTAGTGTGTGATGAGACAATGAGACAACCCACTTATCAGGAGCTACAGTAGTGTGTGATGAGACAATGAGACAACCTACAGTAGTGTGTGATGAGACAATGAGACAACCTACTTATCAGGAGCCTACAGTAGTGTGTGATGAGACAATGAGACAACCTACAGTAGTGTGTGATGAGACAATGAGACACCCTACTTATCAGGAGCCTACAGTAGTGTGTGATGAGACAATGAGACAACCAACTTAACAGGAGCCTACAGTAGTGTGTGATGAGACAATGAGACAACCTACTTATCAGGAGCCTACAGTAGTGTGTGATGAGACAATGAGACAACCTACTTATCAGGAGCCTACAGTAGTGTGTGATGAGACAATGAGACAACCTACTTATCAGGAGCCTACAGCAGAGTGTGATGAGACAATGAGACAACCTACTTATCAGGAGCCTACAGTAGTGTGTGATGAGACAATGAGACAACCCACTTCTCAGGAGCCTACAGTAGTGTGTGATGAGACAATGAGACAACCTACTTATCAGGAGCCTACAGTAGTGTGTGATGAGACAACCCACTTATCAGGAGCCTACAGTAGTGTGTGATGAGAAAATGAAACAACCTACTTATCAGGAGCCTACAGCAGTGTGTGATGAGACAATGAGACAACCTACTTATCAGGAGCCTACAGCAGAGTGTGATGAGACAATGAGACAACCTACTTATCAGGAGCCTACAGCAGAGTGTGATGAGACAATGAGACAACCTACTTATCAGGAGCCTACAGTAGTGTGTGATGAGACAATGAGACAACCTACTTATCAGGAGCCTACAGTAGTGTGTGATGAGACAATGAGACAACCCATTTATCAGGAGCCTACAGTAGTGTGTGATGAGACAATGAGACAACCCACTTATCAGGAGGCTACAGTAGTGTGTGATGAGACAATGAGACAACCTACAGTAGTGTGTGATGAGACAATGAGACAACACACTTATCAGGAGCCTACAGTAGTGTGTGATGAGACAATGAGACAACCCACTTATCAGGAGGCTACAGTAGTGTGTGATGAGACAATGAGACAACCTACAGTAGTATGTGATGAGACAATGAGACAACACACTTATCAGGAGCCTACAGTAGTGTGTGATGAGACAATGAGACAATGAGACAACCCACTTATCAGGAGGCTACATTAGTGTGTGATGAGACAATGAGACAACCTACAGTAGTGTGTGATGAGACAATGAGACAACACACTTATCAGGAGCCTACAGTAGTGTGTGATGAGACAATGAGATAACCCACTTATCAGGAGGCTACAGTAGTGTGTGATGAGACAATGAGACAACCCACTTATCAGGAGCTACAGTAGTGTGTGATGAGACAATGAGACAACCAACTTAACAGGAGCCTACAGCAGAGTGTGATGAGACAATGAGACAACCTACTTATCAGGAGCTTCAGCAGAGTGTGATGAGACAATGAGACAACCTACTTATCAGGAGCTACAGTAGTGTGTGATGAGACAATGAGACAACCTACTTATCAGGAGCCTACATTAGTGTGTGATGAGACAATGAGACAACCTACTTATCAGGAGCCTACAGCAGAGTGTGATGAGACAATGAGACAACCTACAGTAGTGTGTGATGAGACAATGAGACAACACACTTATCAGGAGCCTACAGTAGTGTGTGATGAGACAATGAGACAACCCACTTATCAGGAGCCTACAGCAGAGTGTGATGAGACAATGAGACAACCTACTTATCAGGAGCCTACAGCAGAGTGTGATGAGACAACCTACTTATCAGGAGCCTACAGTAGTGTGTGATGAGACAATGAGACAACCCACTTATCAGGAGCCTACAGTAGTGTGTGATGAGACAATGAGACAACCTACTTATCAGGAGCCTACAGCAGAGTGTGATGAGACAACCTACTTATCAGGAGCCTACAGTAGTGTGTGATGAGACAATGAGACAACCTACTTATCAGGAGCCTACAGTAGTGTGTGATGAGACAATGAGACAACCTACTTATCAGGAGCCTACATTAGTGTGTGATGAGACAATGAGACAACCTACTTATCAGGAGCCTACAGTAGTGTGTGATGAGACAATGAGACAACCTACTTATCAGGAGCCTACAGCAGAGTGTGATGAGACAACCTACTTATCAGGAGCCTACAGTAGTGTGTGATGAGACAATGAGACAACCCACTTATCAGGAGCCAACAGTAGTGTGTGATGAGACAATGAGACAACCCACTTATCAGGAGCCTACAGTAGTGTGTGATGAGACAATGAGACAACCTACTTATCAGGAGCCTACAGCAGAGTGTGATGAGACAACCTACTTATCAGGAGCCTACAGTAGTGTGTGATGAGACAACCTACTTATCATGAGCCGACATGTTTCTGGGTTGAACTGGCTCCAGTTGCCATTCATGAGGGCTTGCTGCAGTTCCAGTGCGGTGATCTTGCCTGACCTATCTCGGTCAACTGACAAGAACCACTGGTGCACCTGGGGGTCCATGCCGGGGGGAGCACCAAAACCTGAAACACAACAAGCATTGTGAATCACAATCAACATAAACGACATCTACAGAAAAAAATCAAATCATGAATTTACCGTTGTAAACTAGTAAAGAGATACATAATCAGTCTTTGTTGATCTCGAAGCCGAACATGAATAGCCTCCCTTGACAATTGTCCATGTTGTAAGTGGTAGCATTTTTATTGTTACAAGGGGCTTTATCGTCACAAATGGTGGTCTTTTGAGCACAGAATATTTGCATAAAGTATGCCAGAGGCATTCTGCATTAAAAAAAAATGAATCTGGCTTTGTTTTTTCCTCCTCCAACCCTGGACTTTGGGCTGAAGAATCTGTAATCCTAAAAATATAAAAAGGCTGTAAAAATTTATTATGAACTATTAATTTGTAAACTTAAAGTAACTTTCCCTGACTTTAAAACTGATTAGAATTCACAAATGTGTAAAGACTAAAGCAGAACTCACTACCACTACTGCAAAACTAGGTCATGGGGGTCATTAACTTTCCTGAGTTACTCTTGTCATGACACTAGTTACGAAAGAGTTTGAGGTCATTTGTCACAGACTCATTCAAGTTAGAAACGAGTTTAAGGTTCATATGGCCCACTATATTATGACTAGATTATAGGTGTGAGGTGACACACCAACAATTTGATACGTATCACAATACTTGCATATGCTCTTATCTGTGGTGTGTAAGCCGTTGGTAGTGTAAAGTATGGTGCAATGGATAAAAATATTTATGCTTTCACTACTAGCTTTCTACTAATAACTGTTTGGTGTAACAGTTATAACAGCAAGCATATAAGGTACATGTCGATATTTTTTACTTAGTGCGCCACCGTGATCGATACTTGTATCGAGAAGTAAAAAATCACGGTCCACCGATGCAACGGTGAATCGTCCCACAACTACTAAATTAATGTGTGATATTGGAAGAAGCAGAGTGAGTGCTATGGCCTCATTTAATTTGAAGTAAGTTTATTGCAGTAACTATTTTTTGCAAATTCGAATGAAATTGATCTGCTGATGACCCTATTCAAACTTCACCGACATTGTGTACCTATCCCATTACAACAATATTGCAAAACTAGAACAATATCTATTGTTGTATATCCAAGCAAAATAATTACAAATGTGGGCCCATTAAGTCAACCTAAAAAATCATAATGATTTACAACAGGAGCCTACAGTAGTGTGTGATGAGACAACACACACACATGCTCTTGCACTAGGCACTTGTCTGGACTAATGCAGATTTTATAGTGCTAGCCACAAAGATATCATGCCACAGTTTAACTTGAATACCCCACAAAGACACAGTATACCGACTATGAGCCCACCAGGCTTTGTTTTAGCCCCTTAATGCCAAGCACCAGGCAGGGTAACACCAACTACCATCTCTTAACATCTTTTGTTATGACACAATTATCAAACCCAGAACCTTCTGCTCTATGGGCAGATGCTCTACAACTAGACCACGGACACGGTCCTGATGGGAGAAAAGTGGGCCACCATGTTAGAAAATAATCATAAGCACTAAACTAACAATAGAGGATGAGCATTAACACTCAACATACTCCAAAAAGAAATATAATGATAAAAAAACAAGACAAAAAAAGAAAGAAAAGACACTCAACATTCTACAAATACATTCTAACTTCTAACCGAAACCTTTTTAATTTGCTTGAAATCATTGCTCCTTTGTCTTTGACCGTGCTAACTAATTGAACCGTAAAGAACCACTTGGCAATGAAGGATTTCTTTTTCTCCATATCATTTACTTCTGCACCGAAGGCTAACAAATGTAGTCTTCAGCCACTGCAACATGGGAGAAATTGTTTATCCGTTTATGAACTGCGAAACGTGTGTTTTATCCAGCTTTTATACAGAAAGTTACCCTATTCATTGGACCCCATACTTGCCATAAAAGGCGACTTTGCTTGTCGTAAAAGGCGACTAACGGGATCGGGTAGTCAGGCTTGCTGACTTGGTTGATACATGTCATCGATCCCAATTGCGTGGATCGATGCTCATGATGTCAATCACTGGATTGTCTGGTCCAGACTCTATTATTATTTTACAGACCGCCGTCATATAGCTGGAATATTGCTGAGTGCGGCATTAAACAACAAACAAACAAACAAACATTGGAATATGTGTATGTACTGTGATTTGATAGCTTTTTTTCCACGAAACGAAGATAGAAAAGAAATTACTATTATCTTGATCAGGGCTATGTTTGCTCATAAAAGGCCCATCTACATGGGCAAGTTTTGTTTAGATGATTGATAAATGTTCTCAAGTTGGTCCAAAATGAATCATAAACTTGCCCCAGGACATGCATTTCATAGCCTGAGTCGGCAAAGTGTGAGGTGCACGTGTGAAAGTCTCAGGGAACATATTTCATGTGCTTCATGCAGGGGCGACTCACACACATCTTTCATAATACCTTTAACAAAACAATGTTTTTTAAGCAGTTTATGTGCTATAAATGTTGGACATGGTTTAAGTAGGTTAGAGCACTTGGACCATGGTGTCTAATCATTGAAATGGTTAGTTAGAGTGATCGGTGCTCCATGTCTTGGATTCTTACGAACAATTTCAACAATTAGCCAAGAGGTCCTTGTGCTCTAACCTATAATAAAGTTACACTACAGATGGAAAGATGAAAATAAAATATATTCCAACATTTCAGTAAGAATATTGTTAAATTCAAGGACTATCATAGTTAGACCAATGACAACGAGCAACGTGACCAGCTCCATTTTTCTCAAATACGAAAACAATCAAGACAGCTTCAGATTGTAATTTGAGTGAACTCCCTTTTCCAGAAGAACCACTGATGATAGTTTAGCCAATTTCTTTATCATCAGGGATTGCTGTATGAAATCATAAGATAAGGGTTACAGGGAGGGTTGTGAAAAACATGGACAAGACTTTAATTATGTTAATGCTCCCCTATCATTAATACCCAATCTCTTAAAAAGTACTTCATTACAGTACAATTATCCTGTTGATTACCTGCAGGTGCACCACCCCCGTATGCGGGCTGTCCTGGGGCTCCATAGCCTCCTGGAGGCTGAGCCCCACCCCCATATCCTGGCTGCCCTGGGGCTTGGTACCCGCCAGGTCGTTGCTGTTGTGGCGGCTGCTGTTGCTGATATTGTGGGGCACCGTATCCCCCTGGGGGGCCCTGCAACAGGACATCAATTCTTACAAAAGTGAGACAGTAATGTAATTGATGAAAAACATTATTGGCGATAACTGCATGTTTCAAGTGAATTCATATCACGAAGGTAAAGTCATCAATTACCCATGTAATCCCCTGCTGATATATGTCATATTTCATTAATACCAATCAAAGATTTTTGTCCTAAAGCCTGTACGTACAAGTGACAATACAAAAACCTCTCAAACTGTTGTATGCCTGATGTGCATATCTTGAAGTTCATGATAATCACTACCCACATCTGAACCTAATCCATACAAGCCTGATAAATTTGCATGGATTTTCATGGAGAAATAATGGAAGGGTTGTGTTTGTACTTGAAACAAAACCTACCCTCATTTGAACTTGTAGCCATGGAAATGCAAACATTTATCACTTTCAAAACTTCCTCCTGAATAGCAAAAGGCACAGCTTCAGCTTTTGCCTGATGTGCATACAAAGCTTCACAAAGAAATATTTAAATATTTAAGAGTTATTCCCCAAAAATGAAATGTGACAGATGGACTGAGCCAGTTTCTCTATCCAACGAAATACTTTTATACTAAAAAACCAAATCCACTCAAGTGGAAATAGCTGTGTGCTAGAGGCACCTGTCAAAATCAATGCTAAATACTCAACATGGGTGTGATGACACCAAGCACGGATACAGCTCTTTCATACAGTAGGGCTGCATTTGTGATCAAATGTTAACATACAAATCAGGGATGCAGCTTAAACAGAAACATTCACTAGCCCAAACAGAGATAACATATAAGGACACCCGCTAAAATGCCTGAAATTCTTCCAGCCCCCACCAGGATGTCAAAACTAAATTATATAACCGTAAACATCAGAGCTCCAGATAAGCTGTGTATCTGCATAAAATACCCATCAGAAATGCAGAAATATGCAGTAAAATAAAATCCAAGCGTATCAAATACGCAACGAACATTACAGACAAGCTACAAAAATAAAACTTGTGTGTATCATCAAAATATTGTGATGTAACCCTGCGTATTCGATTAGCCAATCAGCAACTTATTTTGAAATTATAAACGGGCATTCCGTCAACCTTGCCAAACTCCACAATGACAGTTACATCACGATCATTTGCCATCACACTTTCTTGTGGAAGTATCATGGTATTTTTTAGTCCTATAAAGCTCTCAAACCCACACGACACCAGTTTGCAGTGACTAGATGAATAGTGTTTTTAAATATTTAACTTAAATACCCACATGTGTAAAAACTAGTGGGTAACAGAAATTTGAATACCCAGATAGAATTACTGATACCCAATGATTTTAAAATGCTTGGGTTAAATACCCACAACACCAAAAGCTTATCTGGAGCTCTGAACATGTAACATAAATTGAATTTGATTCACTGACTAGTGCCAAGCTGCATGCCTGCAATGCTGAATAAAGCACATGAATGGTTTGCAAGTTTTTATGTTTAGTTTACTTAAAAATATCCTTCAGTGAGTTAGTTGTGTGGGGTTACGCTACCACCTATTTAAAACTTTGGATGTATGTTCAACAGCATCCCTGCAAACACACCCACGTCCCTCCCCATATGTGTATGCTAGAATTAATACGACATAATGTATTATAGATATATAACATATGTTCAACCATAGCGAGTGAAAGAGTTTATGCCATTCAAGCGCGTGTGCTTTCACTTTCTTCAGACTAAACACGCATTTTAGTATAAACCAAAGGGAGATGACTCTTGTTTGGGAAAAGCGTACACACGATGCAAACATCTTCAAACGAAAAGGCTTCTCTCAAAAGTCCGCATAATAGACCTCGACTAATAATATGTTATTATGGCATAGCTTGTTGTTGGAAATTGACTGTCTAGATTGATAAAGGGCTCTAGTGACTTCTCATTGATAAAATATTACAGGAATGTGTTCACTTCCTAATAATCCCCGATCATCGGGTCGGTTTAACTTAGAACACAGTTAGGAGAGTCGTTTAGAGATAACACGGAACTGCCCAAACGATTGAACAACATTGAAAAACTGTTTCCAAAACAAATATACATTCATGACATCAAAATAGTGGACGACCACACTCATTTGGTTACCTGTCCGTAAGGATACGCCATCTCGGTTGTGTGAAAAGATGTACAGGGTTCTTGAAACGAATAATGAATATGTGGGGTAAATACAAATCGTATTTCACAATAACGAATTCTTGTTCATAGATAACGGGCGCGGTCACACAATATTACTGTGTATACGTGCGACTTATGTAAACATTGCTTCCGTATCCGATGTTGTGAAATTCAGATATCAACTATCAGACATTCTGACGTCACAGAACCGACATGACGTCAAATCCCTCGAGAGCAAGCTCCGGCTTAGTCAGTCAGTGATGTTGACAAATGTGATCAATGTATTTCTGTATTTCTGTGTATAATTTGCAATCGACCACAGACAACAATTTAATATCTAAGATAAGATATGTATATATATATATGTCTTTGATAACACACACACATACAGAGAGAGAGAGAGAGAGAGAGAGAGAGAGAGAGAGAGGGATGGGACTGGCGACTATAATGTATCGGGGGTCAGGCTAGGTGCCTTGGTTGATAGCATGTATCATTTAACCAAACATTGGTTTTTCTGACCCAGGCTTATAATAAATTTATACGCCACAGTGATATAACTTCAGTATTTCTGACTGCCCGCAGAGCAGCAAACACACCTAATCCAACTTGCCAGATCTCCCTCTAGCCTGTGTCTTGTCGCCCTTTTCACTTGAAGAACAATGTTCTAAAGTGTTGTTTTTTCCTGAAAGAGAGGCCCCGATATTCCATATGGCATAAGGAATGAACTGCCATGATAATATCCAATAGGGTTGTGGTATCTTTACAAATCAAAGCTTAAACATCCACAAGCCGTGAAGTCTTCATAAATCATATAGAGTCTAACATATTATGAGTGCTTCAATCAATATTTTGTGGATTTCACATTTACAATTTCACAATTACAGTGTTGAATAGTTTGGCGTGAAAGAGTAAATATTGGATACTTTCGAAGCATACTGACATGGCTTTCCTATCAAAACCTCATTTATATTCAAATGGCAACTCAAATGCATAGATAACGTCATCTAATCTGTAACTAAGATATATTGTCAGTTTGGGTAAACAACTACTTTAATCCATTTAATCCGTTTGAAGATAAAACAATGAATTGATTTCTATTACGATTTGCATTTTCACACAAAGGTTTGTTGACAGTAAATGTTTAATGTGCATAAGCTCATATTAATGTAGCCGCCATAAAATTTCCGAGTCCTGTGATGGGATTCGAACCTCGGACCTTCCGATCAGAGGTCAGACGCCTTGTCCACATGACCAAAGAGGTTAACCCTAAGCTGATAAGGTAAGGATGTCATCTGTGAGATGACTCCTAGCCCTGCTACATTAAGTTTATTGTTTCTGTGGCAGTGTCATTTCTATAATTTATCTGTATATATATGGTATTGGTTTTAGACAGTGTAATTGGTGTATTTTAGTAGATCATGTACGGTACAAGAAGTCCAGTCTGATTGCTCCAAGCTGAACTTGGGCTGGTAAGTTCTTTTGTTTATTGTGAGGGTCAAGAGTATTCTTTTGTCTTGCTTTTAGAGGGCAAGCTTCTATACTAACACAAGCACTAAGTCAGTCTACTATATACAGCTTTCTCTGGACAGTCACGACTCATATTTTGACAGTATTGTGACAAGGACTTTCACAGTTTCATCTTCACTATACATCTCCAAAGGTTAGTTTTAATACTAGATTATAAAAATTATGTAGGATGTAATATTTGTTTTAGTACAGCATGTATAATGTTAACATTATTTTAGTGTAGATATACTTGTGTGATTTGAGTGTATGAATGTACTTTATGTCATAAGTACCGTAACGATAATAAACACACCATTCATGTTTATGATTCTCTGATGTAATGTACTATAATATTTTTATATGATAAAGGCGACAGATATAAGTATTTGTGTCCGCAATAGTGTTTGCCATGAGAAATGTGTGTTGTGTATAATTATGAGCATATTACAGCATAGGTAATGTGTATATTTATGTAGGTTTATCTATGACATTCTATTTGAGATAATGTTGGTAGTAGGTTTAGATTGAATTAATATGGCAGTAGATTACTATGTATATTATTTTATGAAATTTATACATGTGTATGTTATTTATAGATGGATCTGAGTGACAAGTGATTTGGCCTACTATCACCTGAGTGCCATACATTCGGTAGGCATAGTAATTTAGTTATTCATTGTTTATATTTCATGTATGTATAATATACATCTTGTATATAAAAGTGCATTGATGCAGTTGAAGTTATATGGAAAACATCATATAATAATGTGGTGAATGCATTTTACTTATTATATCAATAACGGTGATAAGTGCAATGTTTTAATGTGTATAACCATTTATTTATTATTTGTTTAGTTATGTTACAGGGTAAATATTGGTATTGAAAATAAACGTGTGGCTTCTTGGTCACGACTCACCCCCAGCAGGCGTTGGTCTTAACTGTGAGATTTGCACCACCCTAACCTGCTACATTCCCAACCCTTAAAAAAAAAAGATAGCTTTATCACAGGGGCAGCTACAATATGCTTTATCCGTGCTGGAAATATTTGGTGTGACCAACGCAAGCTGCTGACCTGCCTTCCCACATCTTAGCATTGAAAACTACACTGAAGGGGACATGATATATTTCTTACCACATAAAATTGAATAAATTGCCATAAAACTGGTCGAATGACAGAATTGTAGTTTTTTCTTTTCAACTTCACTTTTTTCCCCAGCATGACAAGATAAGTACAGAAGTATGAGAAAATGTGTGAAATGCCTGATACAAACACTTGTTGACAAGACCCGTGAAGATCCGGAGTAGAATCGGTTCTCAGCAACCCATGTTTGCCGTAAAAGGCGACTATGCCTGTTGTAAGAGGCGACTAACGGGATCGGGTGGTCAGGCTTGCTGATTGGTTGATGCTTGTCATCGTATCCCAATTGCGTGGATTGATGCTCATGATGTCGATCACTGGATTGTCTTGTCCAGACTCTATCATTTACAGACCGCCGTCATAAAGCTGGAATATTGCTGAGTGTGGCGTTAAACAACAAACAAACAAACAAACAAACTTGTTAACAAGGCCTACCCAGCACCCTCTGCCTGGATCATGGTATGAGATAAGAGACAAGAGATAAAATATAAGACTTTATTATCTCAAAGGAAATCCATATTGCATGTCTGATTAGCACTATAATATGAAGAAAGAAAATATATGACATCAATATGTACATATGATTTGATATGATACTTGCTAATATCACTACAGGTTAAGACATGAAGATAATCTGATATCACAGTCACCGCATTGAATGGAATTTGAATGGTATTAAACAACTTATACTGGCTGGTATGAATGATTTCTGGGCATAGGGAGTTTTCAGTATCAGCATGCGCGATGACAGCCAACTGATATTCTGAATGAAGTATAGGACTGCTGTCATTTAATATCTTACAGACAGACAGACAGACAGTTTATTCAGTATGCAAGGCCATATGGCCCATAGTACAGTTCAGATTTAACAGATACATAAAAATCAACGTGATCTTGACCATAGTATAATATATTCACCTGAATCACCTGATTTTTATGTATCTGTTAAATCTGAACTGTACTATGGGCCATATGGCCTTGCATACTGAATAAACTGTCTGTCTGTCTGATATCTTACATGACTTTTTGACAATTTCCTGCTCATAAATATTGCCGAGTGGAAATTTGGTACCTGAAATTTTATTTAATTTACAAATTTATGTATTTTAGATGTATTTTGAACAGACTGGCTCCCATACCAGCAGTGGACATTAAAAGCTAGAGCGAATGTGCTTTAGGTATCAGGCAAACATGTTTAGTAGTCCATTGTTGCTCCCAAAAAGTACAAGCCAGAATGTCACTTGTGAGAGCATGGTTCTTGAACAACAAACATCAAACCTAGGACAATTATCAGTGGTTGCTGAAAAGCATGTGTGTATGTGTGCCTGTCTGTGTGTGTTGCCCCCAACTTGGCCCTGGCAACATAGTATCATGTTGGAAAAACAAAGCTTCCGACATTCCTGCTGTAATGCAGAAATTTCTGGACAGTTTCAAAGGGCATAGTGCAATGCCTGTTATTGTGTTGTTTTTATGACGGTGGTCTGTAAATAATCGTGTCTGGACAAGACAATACAGTGATTGACATCATGAGCATCAATCCACGCAATTGGGATACGATGACATGCATCACCCAAGTCAGCTAGCCTGACCACCTGATCCAGCTAGTCGCCTCTTACGACAAGCATAGTCACCTTTTATGGCATGCATGGGTTGCTGAAGACATATTCTACCCCTGATCTTCAGGGGTCCAATCAATACAAGGGTAGGCATATCATGAATTGCATTGACAGTAAATCGTGCCATTTAAGAACAAGGTATGGATTTTTCAGTGCAACACTTCAATCCATTCTCCAATTCTCTAATGTTATCAAGAACAAAATCATAATTAAAAAAACCAGTTTATAATTAAACATCCGTTTAATATATTATTAATAATAATATTAACAACAGTAATAGTCATTTGTAGCGAGTTAGTGACAACTTCTCTACAGCGCTAAGGAAAGAACTGCTCTGGCATGTTGCTCAGTGGTATGCTTGTCTGAAAAAGTGCGTCTTTAGCCGTGTCTTAATATAAGGAAGACAGTTACTGAATACATCAGGACAATTCTGGAAGATTGGTCCACAGTAATGCTTCAGCATTAGCAAAGGTTCGATCAAAACAAGATTTTGTCACAGACAACTGGCTCCTTGAACTTAAAGATTGGGGTGGAATGTGCTGTTTTATGAGCTCTCTGATATAGTTGGGAGTGAGGCCATGCTGTACCTTGAATACAAGAGACAGAATGTTGACCTTGATACTTTGTGCTGCTGACAGACAGTGAAGCTCCTTGAGCTCTTTGCCCATACGAGAGAGCATTACAGTGGTTAGGCTGAGAGACTGACAAGGCGGGTGTGGCTGCTGTTTCCTTGGTGACACGCTTACAAATATGACTGACTTGTGACGAAAGAACGCAGTTCTGCACCATCAAAAGGACAGACAAAACAATGCAAGACAAACTTTTCTTGCACAAACAGCTAAAATTTACAATCCAGCTATTTTTTCGGCTAGATTGTGTCACTTGTTCAGATGTTCCCTGTCTAGCTTGATGGTGCAGAAATGACAAACGGAGGAAGTTGGAAGAGATCACTTGTCGCCTTTGGACATGGCAGCAGCTTCCTTGGCCTGGTGGGCTTGCAATACAGCAACAGCCTCGTCAACCTGGGGACACAAAACACTGATCAGCATCTCAAACCATAGCAAAGGCATTCTCAAGACATCTTGGTTGTACAATTTCATCAGCCTATTCAATGTCAAGGGCAGATACAGAGACTACAGCTACAAAGTATTCTGGACGCTGTTTTAATTCTTTAGTGCTTCGCTGAGTATCCTATTATCAAAACAGGACATTGCCAAAATAACTTGTTACTGTATCCAGTTTCACAGAAAGTTCACTTCAATAGATTAACAAGACCACAATTCTGAAAAAAATATACCACTAAAAAAATACACCCAATTCTTTCATGACCATGGTTAATCTGTCATCGCTGGTGGGTATTGCAACACAGCCTTCCAAATGTGGGCGTTCTTTAATTTCGGATGAGTAGCATATATTCAGAGATCCCGTCTTTGATCTACCTACCTTTGCCTTGAGAGACTCGTTTGACTCCAACATGTGAAGAGGTTCGGAGTTGTCAATCTCGAGCAGCATGCCAGTGATTTTTCCGGCCAGCTCAGAGGGAACAGCCTCTCTCCTAGCATCTGCTTTTGTTCCTGTGGTGGTGCAGCAGCCAACATGGAGGCCGTCAGAGGCTCCTGCCCTGGGATGACAACAGATTGCTGGGGCTGAAACAGAGGCGATGTATGAAGTCCGATTATCAGCAGTTTATCTACCTATAATCTCAAAATGATACGGTTACTTTATGTAACACTAGGGCTGTTACGATTCACTCGCATATTCAGTGAATTGAAACGTATCCATTCATGAACTGAATTCGTTATTCGTGGTCACCAGAATCGAATATTAACGAATATGCAATCATGTGCATCTACATACCCTGTACCTACAGATATCCATAAGAACATATTATATGCAGAGATTTCTTTAAAGACAACACTCATATATATAATTTGACAGTATTGTGGTCACCGGTCATTGTCGTATTTGAGCAGATACTAGTACCTGGATAAATGCAGTATAAAAATGTGTAATATATTAATAATTATCCAACCATGTCAAATAATTTGTTGTTATTTTCCACTGAATGTAATAAATTAAAGATCAACTGCTGACTTGTTATTGTATTCGTGAAAAAATATTCGTATTAGTTATCCTATATTCATGATATGAATCGTATTCGCCTCAGTGTATTCGTTGCAGCCCTACGTAACACCCAACTAACATCTTGAAAGTCCAGGGATTTAGTTGATAATATAGTTCTGTATTTTCACCTAAACCATAAAACATAAAAACAGGTGGTTGACGAGATGTTGGGATATGAACCATAGCTTTTAGATAGCCAAGTCATAGCTATGACTTTTCAAGACTTGGGCATTTTCCAGACAATTTCTCTCCCATTCTGTTAATGTCAGCGTATCAACTAACTTTTTAATCTTCTGGTTTTTACCTAACAACGAAATATGAAATCTAAAGCACCGACTAACCTGACCTAAAGTTCAAGGCCTAAAGTTGCATTAAACCACATTTCAGAAACATCTGTAAAGGTGAAGGTCAAATATGACAAAACTAGCACAGGTCTGGTGCTGACAAATCAATGAAAAAATGCATGAAATTGAATGTGCTTTCATGTAAGTAAGCACTTAACAGAATAAAGCTGTGCCCTTGATGTATTAAAACAGTGGTTGATGGTGTGAACTCCATCCAGGCTGTTACGAGGTCAGTCAAGTCACGTGGCAAAAGTAGGACATAGTCATGGGGATGAAATAGGTTATTTTAACGTTGAAACGAACAAGTTCATGTTGCCAGAATACACAAGAAGGCCTCGCCTACGTGTATCCACGCAATTGGGATTGATGACGTGCATCAACCAAGTCAGCGAACCTGACCACCCGATCCCGTTAGTCGCCTTTTACGGAAGGCATGGGTTGAAGACCTATTTTACCCTGGATCTTCACGGGTCTATTTATACAATATGTTAGTGTTCCAACCTGCAGTCGGCTGTGTTGGTCGGACTTGTGTCTGCCATCTGGGACTGGCTCGGACCTGTGGCATTTGTGTTGGGGCGAAGAATCCACGCTGGGCTTGGGGCATGGTGGGCACGAAGTAACCTGCTCCAGTTGGCTGGAACATCTGGCTAAGCTGTGCTGTTTGCTGAAGAAGACAATCATTGCAAATATTTAAAAAAGAAAAAAATTCAGTTGAGTCAAATGCAGATCATGGAACTGACAGCATATGAACCGTTTGGATTTATGTCACTCCAATTGTCTTTCAATAATGTCATGGTTATCAACTGGAAAAGGAAAGTGGGACTTATTGTATCCATGGGGATGGTGCTAACAGTCAAAGGATTATACTTGAAGCAAATGTCAAGGGCAGATACAGAGACTACAGCCACAAAGTATTCTGGACGCTGTTTCAATTCTTTGAGTGCTTCGCTGAGTCTCCTATTATCAAAACAGGACATTGCCAAAATAACTTGTTACTGTATCCAGTTTCACAGAAAGTTCACTTCAACAGATTAACAAGACCACAATTCTGAAAAAAATATACCACTCAAAAAATACACCCAATTCTTTCATGACCATGGTTAATCTGTCATCGCTGGTGGGTATTGCAACACAGCCTTCCAAATGTGGGCGTTCTTTAATTTCGGATGAGTAGCATATATTCAGAGATCCCGTCTTTGATCTACCTACCTTTGCCTTGAGAGACTCGTTTGACTCCAACATGTGAAGAGGTTCGGAGTTGTCAATCTCGAGCAGCATGCCAGTGATTTTTCCGGCCAGCTCAGAGGGAACAGCCTCTCTCCTAGCATCTGCTTTTGTTCCTGTGGTGGTGCAGCAGCCAACATGGAGGCCGTCAGAGGCTCCTGCCCTGGGATGACAACAGACTGCTGGGGCTGAAACAGAGGCGATGTATGAAGTCCGATTATCAGCAGTTTATCTACCTATAATCTCAAAATGATACGGTTACTTTATGTAACACTAGGGCTGTTACGATTCACTCGCGTATTCAGTGAATTGAAACGTATCCATTCATGAACTGAATTCGTTATTCGTGGTCACCAGAATCGAATATTAACGAATATGCAATCATGTGCATCTACATACCCTGTACCTACAGATATCCATAAGAACATATTATATGCAGAGATTTCTTTAAAGACAACACTCATATATATAATTTGACAGTATTGTGGTCACCGGTCATTGTCGTATTTGAGCAGATACTAGTACCTGGATAAATGCAGTATAAAAATGTATAATATATTAAGAATTATCCAACCATGTCAAATAATTTGTTGTTATTTTCCACTGAATGTAATAAATTAAAGATCAACTGCTGACTTGTTATTGTATTCGTGAATAAATATTCATATTAGTTACCCTATATTCATGATATGAATTGTATTCGCCTCAGTGTATTCGTTGCAGCCCTACGTAACACCCAACTAACATCTTGAAAGTCCAGGGATTTGGTTGATAATATAGTTCTGTATTTTCACCTAAACCATAAAACATAAAAACAGGTGGTTGACGAGATGTTGGGATATGAACCATAGCTTTTAGATAGCCAAGTCATAGCTATGACTTTTCCAGACTTGGGCATTTTCCAGACAATTTCTCTCCCATTCTGTTAATGTCAGCGTATCAACTAACTTTTTAATCTTCTGGTTTTTACCTAACAACGAAATATGAAATCTAAAGCACCGACTAACCTGACCTAAAGTTCAAGGCCTAAAGTTGCATTAAACCACATTTCAGAAACATCTGTAAAGGTGAAGGTCAAACATGACAACTAGCACAGGTCTGGTGCTGACAAATCAATGAAAAAGTGCATGAAATTGAATGTGCTTTCATGTAAGTAAGCACTTAACAGAATAAAGCTGTGCCCTTGATGTATTAAAACAGTGGTTGATGGTGTGAACTCCATCCAGGCTGTTACGAGGTCAGTCAAGTCACGTGGCAAAAGTAGGACATAGTCATGGGGATGAAATAGGTTATTTTAACGTTGAAATGAACAAGTTCATGTTGCCAGAATACACAAGAAGGCCTCGCCTACGTGTATCCACGCAATTGGGATTGATGACGTGCATCAACCAAGTCAGCGAACCTGACCACCCGATCCCGTTAGTCGCCTTTTACAGAAGGCATGGGTTGAAGACCTATTTTACCCTGGATCTTCACGGGTCTATTTATACAATATGTTAGTGTTCCAACCTGCAGTCGGCTGTGTTGGTCGGACTTGTGTCTGCCATCTGGGACTGGCTCGGACCTGTGGCATTTGTGTTGGGGCGAAGAATCCACGCTGGGCTTGGGGCATGGTGGGCACGAAGTAACCTGCTCCAGTTGGCTGGAACATCTGGCTAAGCTGTGCTGTTTGCTGAAGAAGACAATCATTGCAAATATTTAAAAAAGAAAAAAATTCAGTTGTGTCAAATGCAGATCATGGAACTGACAGCATATGAACCGTTTGGTTTTATGTCACGCCAATTGTCTTTCAATAATGTCATGGTTATCAACTGGAAAAGGAAAGTGGGACTTATTGTATCCATGGGGATGGTGCTAACAGTCAAAGGATTATACTTGAAGCAAATGTCAAGGGCAGATACAGAGACTACAGCCACAAAGTATTCTGGACGCTTTTTCCAATTCTTTTAGTGCTTCGCTGAGTCTCCTATTATCAAAACAGGACATTGCCAAAATAACTTGTTACTGTATCCAGTTTCACAGAAAGTTCACTTCAACAGATTAACAAGACCACAATTCTGAAAAAAATATACCACTCAAAAAATACACCCAATTCTTTCATGACCATGGTTAATCTGTCATCGCTGGTGGGTATTGCAACACAGCCTTCCAAATGTGGGCGTTCTTTAATTTCGGATGAGTAGCATATATTCAGAGATCCCGTCTTTGATCTACCTACCTTTGCCTTGAGAGACTCGTTTGACTCCAACATGTGAAGAAGTTCGGAGTTGTCAATCTCGAGCAGCATGCCAGTGATTTTTCCAGCCAGCTCAGAGGGAACAGCCTCTCTCCTAGCATCTGCTTTTGTTCCTGTGGTGGTGCAGCAGCCAACATGGAGGCCGTCAGAGGCTCCTGCCCTGGGATGACAACAGACTGCTGGGGCTGAAACAGAGGCGATGTATGAAGTCCGATTATCAGCAGTTTATCTACCTATAATCTCAAAATGATACTGTTACTTTATGTAACACTAGGGCTGTTACGATTAACTCGCGTATTCAGTGAATTGAAACGTATCCATTCATGAACTGAATTCGTTATTCGTGGTCACCAGAATCTAATATTAACGAATATGCAATCATGTGCATCTACATACCCTGTACCTACAGATATCCATAAGAACATATTATATGCAGAGATTTCTTTAAAGACAACACTCATATATATAATTTGACAGTATTGTGGTCACCGGTCATTGTCGTATTTGAGCAGATACTAGTACCTGGATAAATGCAGTATAAAAATGTATAATATATTAAGAATTATCCAACCATGTCAAATAATTTGTTGTTATTTTCCACTGAATGTAATAAATTAAAGATCAACTGCTGACTTGTTATTGTATTCGTGAATAAATATTCGTATTAGTTATCCTATATTCATGATATGAATCGTATTCGCCTCAGTGTATTCGTTGCAGCCCTACGTAACACCCAACTAACATCTTGAAAGTCCAGGGATTTAGATGATAATATAGTTCTGTATTTTCACCTAAACCATAAAACATAAAAACAGGTGGTTGACAAGATGTTGGGATATGAACCATAGCTTTTAAATAGCCAAGTCATAGCTATGACTTTTCAAGACTTGGGCATTTTCCAGACAATTTCTCTCCCATTCTGTTAATGTCAGCGTATCAACTAACTTTTTAATCTTCTGGTTTTTACCTAACAACGAAATATGAAATCTAAAGCACCGACTAACCTGACCTAAAGTTCAAGGCCTAAAGTTGCATTAAACCACATTTCAGAAACATCTGTAAAGGTGAAGGTCAAATATGACAACTAGCACAGGTCTGGTGCTGACAAATCAATGAAAAAGCAATATTTTCTTAGAAAAATCACTTATTGAAATCAAACTTGACACTGAACCTCTCCTACTTGGTATAGAAAGTGTACTCCCAAATGGAAACAAATCCATGAAGTGGTTTTCAGTGAGTGAGTATGGTTTTACGCCGCTTTTAGCAATATTCAAACAATATCACGGCCGGGGACACCAGAAATGGGCTTCACACATTGTACCCAAATGGTTTTCAAGTTACAGGTCACAAATGTAGAAGTAAAAAATATATATCTACGTTCAAAATATGACGAAAAAATATTTTTGGAAAATATACATGTCAAAATTGAACTTTTACATCAACTTTTCTATTAGGATAGAAAGTGTTCCTTAAATTTGAAAAGAATCAAAGCAGTAGTTCTCAAGTTTCGGTCGCACTAATGTTTAAGTACACAAATTCTCATTAAATAGAGAATCTCACCAGAGTGTCTTTTGATATCAAATATATCAACACGAGTTGATAAAAGTGGAAAAATTCCGAGGCTTGCCGAGGATTTTTGCCACTTTTATCAACGAGTGTTGATATATTTGATATCAAAAGACACGAGGGTGAGATTTTATTTATCATCCAACATCATTCTTTCAACTTTTTCAATTTGTAGACAGTAATTAGCAGTGTCTTCAGTGTAAAAAGTACTGAAAACGGCTTCAGTAGCAGAGCCATTAGTGATGTCATTTGATTGTGACGTCATGGTAACCAGTGACGTCACAATTGTCTGCAAAGCATTGTGATGTAATTTCATTGCAGCGATATCTACAGTGTAGATATCGCTTGATCTCATCCAAGCGATATCTCCTGTGGGAGCCAGTTTTGGATGATAAGTTATAAGTAAAACCAAACAATTATAAAAAAATCCAAAATAAACTAATATCGCTCGTGACCTGGAAAAAGAGTTGAAAACAACCAACATGAAAAATACTCTTTTTCCGTTAAAAGGGGAAAATTCAACAATCAAAGCATCATGGAAAAAGATTAACCAATTTGTCATACTGGATATTCATCAAGGAAGCATTAACTACTCATGTACAGACAAGTGTTCACAGAAACCGCTCATGGTCGACCCTTGATGGTATCAAAGTTCATTGTGTCCAAAGCCCTTTCAGCTGTAAAAAAGTACAATATATATACAAATTACAATGAAAAGAGATTAGCAATCAAAATTGCAATCTAATTTTGTATTCACATGCAACTGGTTGGAGAAGAGGGAAGTTGATGAATAACAGAAATAAGAAGGACGAGCCTTTGACGAGATTTGAAACTCTCTCAGTGTTGGCTTAATTCAACTCTGATTCATAATGGGAACACTTAAATTACCTTAGACCGCTATTTCAGGTCACAATAACATACAAAAACAGGTAGGTATATCGATATATAAAAGGCAACATAAGAGCCACAATACCAAGTGCATGAAATTGAATGTGCTTTCATGTAAGTAAGCACTTAACAGAATAAAGCTGTGCCCTTGATGTATTAAAACAGTGGTTGATGGTGTGAACTCCATCCAGGCTGTTACGAGGTCAGTCAAGTCACGTGGCAAAAGTAGGACATAGTCATGGGGATGAAATAGGTTATTTTAACGCTGAAACAAACAAGTTCATGTTGCCAGAATACACAAGAAGGCCTCGCCTACGTGTATCCACGCGATTGGGATTGATGACGTGCATCAACCAAGTCAGCGAACCTGACCACCCGATCCCGTTAGTCGCCTTTTACGGAAGGCATGGGTTGAAGACCTATTTTACCCTGGATCTTCACGGGTCTATTTATACAATATGTTAGTGTTCCAACCTGCAGTCGGCTGTGTTGGTCGGACTTGTGTCTGCCATCTGGGACTGGCTCGGACCTGTGGCATTTGTGTTGGGGCGAAGAATCCACGCTGGGCTTGGGGCATGGTGGGCACGAAGTAACCTGCTCCAGTTGGCTGGAACATCTGGCTAAGCTGTGCTGTTTGCTGAAGAAGACAATCATTGCAAATATTTAAAAAAGAAAAAAATTCAGTTGTGTCAAATGCAGATCATGGAACTGACAGCATATGAACCGTTTGGTTTTATGTCACTCCAATTGTCTTTCAGTAATGTCATGGTTATCAACTGGAAAAGGAAAGTGGGACTTATTGTATCCATGGGGATGGTGCTAACAGTCAAAGGATTATACTTGAAGCAAATGTCAAGGGCAGATACAGAGACTACAGCCACAAAGTATTCTGGACGCTTTTTCCAATTCTTTTAGTGCTTCGCTGAGTCTCCTATTATCAAAACAGGACATTGCCAAAATAACTTGTTACTGTATCCAGTTTCACAGAAAGTTCACTTCAACAGATTAACAAGACCACAATTCTGAAAAAAATATACCACTCAAAAAATACACCCAATTCTTTCATGACCATGGTTAATCTGTCATCGCTGGTGGGTATTGCAACACAGCCTTCCAAATGTGGGCGTTCTTTAATTTCGGATGAGTAGCATATATTCAGAGATCCCGTCTTTGATCTACCTACCTTTGCCTTGAGAGACTCGTTTGACTCCAACATGTGAAGAA
The DNA here is from genome assembly GCF_023055435.1 of Haliotis rufescens. NCBI lineage: Eukaryota > Metazoa > Mollusca > Gastropoda > Lepetellida > Haliotidae > Haliotis > Haliotis rufescens. The sequence continues at coordinate 21,233,781 of NW_025963779.1, forward strand.
GTTCGGAGTTGTCAATCTCGAGCAGCATGCCAGTGATTTTTCCAGCCAGCTCAGAGGGAACAGCCTCTCTCCTAGCATCTGCTTTTGTTCCTGTGGTGGTGCAGCAGCCAACATGGAGGCCGTCAGAGGCTCCTGCCCTGGGATGACAACAGACTGCTGGGGCTGAAACAGAGGCGATGTATGAAGTCCGATTATCAGCAGTTTATCTACCTATAATCTCAAAATGATACTGTTACTTTATGTAACACTAGGGCTGTTACGATTAACTCGCGTATTCAGTGAATTGAAACGTATCCATTCATGAACTGAATTCGTTATTCGTGGTCACCAGAATCTAATATTAACGAATATGCAATCATGTGCATCTACATACCCTGTACCTACAGATATCCATAAGAACATATTATATGCAGAGATTTCTTTAAAGACAACACTCATATATATAATTTGACAGTATTGTGGTCACCGGTCATTGTCGTATTTGAGCAGATACTAGTACCTGGATAAATGCAGTATAAAAATGTATAATATATTAAGAATTATCCAACCATGTCAAATAATTTGTTGTTATTTTCCACTGAATGTAATAAATTAAAGATCAACTGCTGACTTGTTATTGTATTCGTGAATAAATATTCGTATTAGTTATCCTATATTCATGATATGAATCGTATTCGCCTCAGTGTATTCGTTGCAGCCCTACGTAACACCCAACTAACATCTTGAAAGTCCAGGGATTTAGATGATAATATAGTTCTGTATTTTCACCTAAACCATAAAACATAAAAACAGGTGGTTGACAAGATGTTGGGATATGAACCATAGCTTTTAAATAGCCAAGTCATAGCTATGACTTTTCAAGACTTGGGCATTTTCCAGACAATTTCTCTCCCATTCTGTTAATGTCAGCGTATCAACTAACTTTTTAATCTTCTGGTTTTTACCTAACAACGAAATATGAAATCTAAAGCACCGACTAACCTGACCTAAAGTTCAAGGCCTAAAGTTGCATTAAACCACATTTCAGAAACATCTGTAAAGGTGAAGGTCAAATATGACAACTAGCACAGGTCTGGTGCTGACAAATCAATGAAAAAGCAATATTTTCTTAGAAAAATCACTTATTGAAATCAAACTTGACACTGAACCTCTCCTACTTGGTATAGAAAGTGTACTCCCAAATGGAAACAAATCCATGAAGTGGTTTTCAGTGAGTGAGTATGGTTTTACGCCGCTTTTAGCAATATTCAAACAATATCACGGCCGGGGACACCAGAAATGGGCTTCACACATTGTACCCAAATGGTTTTCAAGTTACAGGTCACAAATGTAGAAGTAAAAAATATATATCTACGTTCAAAATATGACGAAAAAATATTTTTGGAAAATATACATGTCAAAATTGAACTTTTACATCAACTTTTCTATTAGGATAGAAAGTGTTCCTTAAATTTGAAAAGAATCAAAGCAGTAGTTCTCAAGTTTCGGTCGCACTAATGTTTAAGTACACAAATTCTCATTAAATAGAGAATCTCACCAGAGTGTCTTTTGATATCAAATATATCAACACGAGTTGATAAAAGTGGAAAAATTCCGAGGCTTGCCGAGGATTTTTGCCACTTTTATCAACGAGTGTTGATATATTTGATATCAAAAGACACGAGGGTGAGATTTTATTTATCATCCAACATCATTCTTTCAACTTTTTCAATTTGTAGACAGTAATTAGCAGTGTCTTCAGTGTAAAAAGTACTGAAAACGGCTTCAGTAGCAGAGCCATTAGTGATGTCATTTGATTGTGACGTCATGGTAACCAGTGACGTCACAATTGTCTGCAAAGCATTGTGATGTAATTTCATTGCAGCGATATCTACAGTGTAGATATCGCTTGATCTCATCCAAGCGATATCTCCTGTGGGAGCCAGTTTTGGATGATAAGTTATAAGTAAAACCAAACAATTATAAAAAAATCCAAAATAAACTAATATCGCTCGTGACCTGGAAAAAGAGTTGAAAACAACCAACATGAAAAATACTCTTTTTCCGTTAAAAGGGGAAAATTCAACAATCAAAGCATCATGGAAAAAGATTAACCAATTTGTCATACTGGATATTCATCAAGGAAGCATTAACTACTCATGTACAGACAAGTGTTCACAGAAACCGCTCATGGTCGACCCTTGATGGTATCAAAGTTCATTGTGTCCAAAGCCCTTTCAGCTGTAAAAAAGTACAATATATATACAAATTACAATGAAAAGAGATTAGCAATCAAAATTGCAATCTAATTTTGTATTCACATGCAACTGGTTGGAGAAGAGGGAAGTTGATGAATAACAGAAATAAGAAGGACGAGCCTTTGACGAGATTTGAAACTCTCTCAGTGTTGGCTTAATTCAACTCTGATTCATAATGGGAACACTTAAATTACCTTAGACCGCTATTTCAGGTCACAATAACATACAAAAACAGGTAGGTATATCGATATATAAAAGGCAACATAAGAGCCACAATACCAAGTGCATGAAATTGAATGTGCTTTCATGTAAGTAAGCACTTAACAGAATAAAGCTGTGCCCTTGATGTATTAAAACAGTGGTTGATGGTGTGAACTCCATCCAGGCTGTTACGAGGTCAGTCAAGTCACGTGGCAAAAGTAGGACATAGTCATGGGGATGAAATAGGTTATTTTAACGCTGAAACAAACAAGTTCATGTTGCCAGAATACACAAGAAGGCCTCGCCTACGTGTATCCACGCGATTGGGATTGATGACGTGCATCAACCAAGTCAGCGAACCTGACCACCCGATCCCGTTAGTCGCCTTTTACGGAAGGCATGGGTTGAAGACCTATTTTACCCTGGATCTTCACGGGTCTATTTATACAATATGTTAGTGTTCCAACCTGCAGTCGGCTGTGTTGGTCGGACTTGTGTCTGCCATCTGGGACTGGCTCGGACCTGTGGCATTTGTGTTGGGGCGAAGAATCCACGCTGGGCTTGGGGCATGGTGGGCACGAAGTAACCTGCTCCAGTTGGCTGGAACATCTGGCTAAGCTGTGCTGTTTGCTGAAGAAGACAATCATTGCAAATATTTAAAAAAGAAAAAAATTCAGTTGTGTCAAATGCAGATCATGGAACTGACAGCATATGAACCGTTTGGTTTTATGTCACTCCAATTGTCTTTCAGTAATGTCATGGTTATCAACTGGAAAAGGAAAGTGGGACTTATTGTATCCATGGGGATGGTGCTAACAGTCAAAGGATTATACTTGAAGCAAATGTGGAATTCGAATGAGGGTACCATGGCCAAACAGACAATTAGGCATAGCTGAGACAAGTTTCCTCTGATAACGAGACAATATGACCCATAGCCAAGGATGCAGATTAATTCAGTGCTTAGGAAACTTATCCATGTGACCCAAGATTCTTGTAGAAAATGTTTGAAATGGAAGAATTTCCCATTTAAGGTTGATATAATCTTTAAGAAATGTTTATGTAGCAAAACTATGTGTACCTGTGGTCTCATGGTGGTCATTCTCTGCATGTACTGTGAGGCAAGGTGAGCACGTCGGTCTTCCTTACGCATGGCCAGTGCCACATACAGATGTTTTGACACAATGATATGGCCATTCATCTCGGTTACAGCCTTGGTTGCCTCCTCGGGAGAGCTGAAGCACACAAAACCAAAGCCCTTGGATCGAACACCTTCGCTCATGACCTGGAAAAAGTGTTAAAAACAACCAACATGAAAAATACTCTTTTTCCGTTAAAAGGGGAAAATTCAACAATCAAAGCATCATGGAAAAAGATTAACCAATTTGTCACACTGGATATTCATCAAGGAAGCATTAACTACTCATGTACAGACAAGTGTTCACAGAAACCGCTCATGGCAACAGTGCCATATGGATACACATGTCGGATTTTCAATATTGCCCAGTATAAAGAGGTGGATAGCCATTTAGGTAAAGCTACACACCAGGGTGTGTGGGCATGACAAAGTATCAGTTAGGTATGAAATCCCCCTTCTCAGAACACAAATGTTTTCACATACTCTAGCACTGGTGATGGTTCCAAATTGCGAGAACTCCTTCCTTAGTCTCTCGGCGTCGACCACATCATCCAGATTTTTGACATACAGATTCACCCCCTGGTATCGGTTGATCCTCTCCATTTTGATCTTCTCGAACTTGTCCTTCAATTCAGCTTGGCGTTCTGCTTTCTTTTGTGCACGACCAGCATACAACACCTTCCCCCATGCCATTCAAGTTATCTACGGCCTAGCAAACAGAAACATTACTTCATTTATCTTAGAGAATCTAAAGCAAACTTTATTACAAATGAAAGGAATGGTAGTTTTTCTACTAAAATGCATTAGTGTTTGACACGTCAGCTGGATAAATAAATAATTATCATTTTTGGCGTATATTGCAAAAATACATTAAGCCTATAAGTTGCAAATTGATCAACTGTTTCTTATCCACGGAACACAATACACACCTTCTCAGCTGCCTCAGGTTCCTCAAAGCTCACAAAACCAAACCCTCTTGACTTGCCAATTTCATTTGTCATCACCTGCCAACATCAAATGACATTTTTTGTAATATATATTGATCCACAAAAGTAAAACACGAACATTTAGTGTACAAGTATGTGATGTAACTTCCTTAATTGGTGCCAAACACCTTAATCACCAAGGAGGAAACAGAAAGGAATGTGTGGGGTCACTGCAAGAGCTCAATATCCATGTCAACAGGCAGAAAATCTTGCTTGAGCAACTGTCAAGACATAAATACATCATCCCCATTCATGACAAAGTAATGGAAGAACATCAATTGAACAAAGTACCATATCAAAACCTAACAAGAGTTTGCCACTAACGTGGCTATATCCCCCGCCCCTGTTGCAGAATTTATGACATAATAAAATCTAAACAAACCTTAACCTTATTTAACCGAGGTGGAACTTGTCATGGAAATTGTAAAAAAAAGATGAGTTTGGAACCTAAGTCCATCTTGTTGCCATGGAAACGTAAAAAATAAAAAATTCTAAAATTTCTCAATAGCAAAAGGCACCAGTTCAGCATGTACCTGACAGACCTGCAAAGTTTGATGAAAAAATATTGAACGGTTTATGAGTTATGCTCCGGAAACGAACCCTACCCTCACAGAACCTAAGTCCATCTTGTTGCCATGGAAACGTAAAAAATAAAAAATTCTAAAATGTCTCAATAGCAAAAGGCACCAGTTCAGCATGTACCTGACAGACCTGCAAAGTTCAATGAAAAAATATTGAACGGTTTATGAGTTATGCTCCGGAAACGAAACGTGACGGACGGAGCCCGTTTCTATATCCCCCGCCAACTTCGTTGGGCGGGGGATAGCAAGTAACTCTGAATAAAAGTGGTATTAGATAAGATCTTACCTTGGCACTTATGATCTTGCCAAATGGATCAAACAATTCCCTAATCTTGTCATCGTCCAACTCGTCTCCGAAGTTCTTGATGTAAACATTGTTGAAACGCTTCATCTTGTCAGCATGCAGGGCGATTTGCTCTTTCCTAGGGATGAACTTGCCAACATACCTGTTAAAAACAGTACAAAAGTAAGGAAAGCTGCCCACTGGCATTGGTGAACAGAAAGTAGCAAAAAAAAATATACATGGAAACACATTGTAATTATAGAGAGCTGCAGAGCGATACATATTGCAATATACATGGGGGCCCAGATAATACATATTTGTTCTGTTCAAATGGCTCTTCATTCAAGTTTGCAAGATGGGGAGTAGGGATAAATGAGACTACCTATTATGTCCCCAATATGGAATGTTAATGTAACAGTGTGATGCGTATGCAGTTTACTTTGTTTAGATAAGAACCCAGTCCATCCAAAGGCTAAAAAAGGTAGATATAATTTATATAAATATATCCTCATTCATCTGTGACTATTGGAGTGAGTGAGGTTTTACGCCGCTTTAAGCAATATTCCAGCAATATCAATATTGTACCCATGTCGGGAATCGAACACGGGTCTTCGGCGTGACGAGCTAACGCTTTAACCACTAGGCTACCCGACCGCCCTTTGACTATTGGAAAATATCGCTACCCAAGGGTTGTATTGTGATATGGTATACTGCTGACGGTCAGATTCCTTCCTACAACACTACTTTGGGGGGACCAAATAATTTAAGCGTGTTATAGAAGATCAGCAGGTTTAGTCGGAGGGGGCAGATGACAGTACATGCTTCCTCTGCCTACCTAACACCATACACAGTGTATTTTCAGTTTGAAAAAAAGATTGGAATATAGTAGTTAATGATTTATAGTGTAAAAACATTTATCACTTGTTATGCTCAGTAAAGAACAGTTACCCTTAGCTAATTCATGTGAAAGAACAGCTATAACAAACTTGGTCAATAAAAAATTGAGATACTGTGGTAGTCTCATTTTGCCAGGGATGAAATCTCAAATCTTTTCGTTAACTGATGGACCAGGTTGGCTGCTATGGAAGTCATCTTTGTGGAGCGATGGAAATAAGAACAGCGATCTGATTGGATATCACATCTTCATCACAAGGAACAGCTCATTTTCTACACGATGTGGTGCCACGAACAGGCCAAGAAAAGTAGGCTTGAAATGGCAATGGTAGACAATTCTTTGATATAGGCTTGTGGACACTTGCCTCAGGAAGATGCTAACAGCCACTGTGCCCAAAATAAGACAGGGCCCTAGCTTTCATGGCCAACCACACCTCAAAGGAAACACTGCCCCTTCGATTCAATACCATAGGATAAGGAGACCTGGTCCACCCATACTCTTTTTACAGAGGGCACAATGAAAGATCAGCCAGCATGGTCATCTTTCGCAAAAAAAGCAAGCTTCGAACATTTAGATATTTTGCTCCTGGGTTGAGTTTATGTTTAATATGCACTTACACTTTCTTGCCATTAAGCAACATGCCATTAACTTTCTCAATGGCCTGTCTGGCAGCTTCCTCGGTCTCAAAGTGGACATCACCATAACCCTTGGAGCCATTTTCATCAGAAGCTATCTGCAAAGAGAAAAGTTGGGTACCTCACTTTAAATCTACAGATGAAAAACATTATCATAAAAATTAAAATATGCTGTGTTAGAAATCAGTTAACTGTAGTCTCAAATATAGACTTATTGGTTGAACTTACTAGACGGGAAACTAAACACTGGCTTTAGGCCGTTATCAGACCTGCACCAATCTCAAATGAGATGTGGACTAGTTGTGTGCATTACACTGCATCTTCCTACAAGGAATCCGAGAGTCCCCGCTTTAAGTAACCTATGCAAAATCCATCTCGGTTAACGACACAATGCCATCAGTTTGTCTATTAACATACCTCACAAGACAGGATGTTGCCAAAAGCAGAGAATGTGTCATACAGGGCTTTGTTGTCGATGCTCTTGTCCAAATTCTTGATGAACACATTGCCCACTCCAGACTTTCTCAAGGGAGTGTCTTGTTGAGACCACATTATTCTGATTGGTTGACCCTTGATGGTATCAAAGTTCAGTGGGTCCAAAGCCCTTCCAGCTGTAAATATGTACAATATATATACAAATTACAATGAAAAAAGATTAGCAATCAAAATTCCAATCTAATTTTGTATTCACATGCAACTTCATATTTTCAACAGACGTCCTCTTCACAGTCAACTGACAGTTGTGCAAGTAGTCTTTGCATTGTTAGCAATTAACATCAGGTCGGTTTAACTTAGAATATGGTTTGGAGGTTACCAGTAGTTCAGAGTGATATGCAACTGCCCAAATGGTTGAACAATGTCGTAAAACATTGTTCAACAATGTTGAAGTGAGATTGACCATTTAGAGAGCAGAACTACTAACAACATATGAGCCTGTATACTGTCAGTAAAAATCCAAGATGGTTGTTACTGATCTAATATGAGACTGTTTACCGTCAGTGACAGCCATTTGGGATTTTCCAACACCCACCTATCATATTTCACATGAAAATTCGGGAACAGAAATTTGTTATTCGACACTGTTTTGTGTTTTAATATAATTAATATGCATTTTAGATAACGTTTGTGACTTAATTAATAGATTATAGTTAAAATTATCAACAAGGTTTGAAGAGTGGTCTCCCTTTGACCCTTAAGTCAACAGTTGTAAGGGTAAATTTTTTCATTTTGACACATGACGTGATATTGATACCAGATAGTGCATGGCCGTAGTTAACTTTTTATGACAGGGGGGTGCACATATTTTTACAAGTATCACTTGTCCCCAACTTGATTCAAATAAAACTGTTTTCTATAAAAAATCTAGGGGGAGGGGCAACTGCCTACACCTAAATGTAGCTCCTAATTGTATTAAAGAAGTTGTTCATCCATATACCTTGTCCTTACTCCTTAAGGAGGCACGGGTGGCCCAGTCGTCTAAGGCGGCGCGATTCGCTGTGCAGAGTTGCGTCCCTTGGGCACGCCAGAAACCTATGATTGTGGGTTCGAATCCCGGTTCGCCCCAATTATGTTTCTAGGTTTGTCAGCACCATACCCGTGCTCGTGGGTTTCACCGAAGTGGTAAACATCTGAGACCTGCATCACTTCGGGCTTTCCTCCCACATTAAGCTGACACGCCGCGATATAACTGGAATACTGTTAAAAGCGGCGTTAAACCCAAATCACTCACTCACTCACTCACCTTACTCCTTAAAAATGCCTCATGGAGAAAAACATTTCAAACTTTTGGAATAACGCTTTATTTTTCTACTCATGACTGAAGCATTTGATGCAAGAGTTGTTCAACATTATATGATTTTCCAGCATTGAGTGCTCTAGCTTAATCGGGTTAGTCTGTATAGCCTCAATGTCTCGCTGGTGTAAGGGAGATAACTCCATTAGGGGGCTGCAATGTGGAATTACTCTAATGGTATGTTTTATTTTGTCACTAAAGGATGCTTGCTGGTGTTGTGTGCTTTTACTTGTGAACCATGCTTTTTCCCAACCAACCCACCACCGGGGGAACATATTATGTCATTTTATCATTCTTGAGTTGAACAGTAAATGACCATTTCCCTGAACACCACCAGACTTGTGGGTCTTGTGCCATACAGTTATGCAGTGGTAGTTATTACTGTTAGTTCTTAAGTTCAAGATAATTACAAGGGTTCAAAGATTTGATTTCCTCAGGGTTCCCATGTGATATGTTTGTAATCAGGTTTATTTAAACATCCTGTAAACATCACTGAAAGGTTAGGTTTCACAAACATGATCACATAACCTACAGACTACCCTGCTCTAATTTAGAACACTATTATTAATATTTACAAAGATGAGATTCTCTGAAGGACCAGTGTATCTTTCCTTCTATGCTAATGACTTTTCAATCACATTTTGACAAGATTCTGACTACATATAGATAATTTGATGTTTAGATATAGATCACTTGTTGACATCAAGAATGCAATTTTTAGATATCATAAAATGATTTATTGATGTCACCAATTTTATTTAAAGATATAATAAAAACATTTGACATCTCAAATTTGTTTCATTACATATCACTTAACAATTTACCGACATTACAAATCCAATTCTTTCAGACATCAAAATTATTTATTGGAATAAATTCCATTTTTAGATATAATTTTTTTATTGACACAACAAATTCGAATTTTGGATATAAAATGATTTATTGATATCCCAAATTTGATTGTTTTGTCACATATTCAAAGTTTAATTATCTAAAAATGATTCATTGATGTCACAAATTCGATTTTTATATATCCCAAATTCAATTGATTGATATAACAAATTCGAAATTTAGATATGATCTATTTATAATTGAAATTTCAGACATAAAATGATATATCACAAATATGATTGATATTATATTCGATTGCAGACAAGGAGTGTGGGTAATTCAACTTATTATCAGCATATCATATCAAACTTAACTAAACAGTATAACGTCTGTAAAAGTATTTTTCATAATTTCACCTTTCCTAAATAAATATTTCCAATTTACTTTGTGTGATAAGCTTGGCAGACAATATTGTTTACAAGTAACTTAATTCTTTACAGCGATATGAACCTAGAAGTAAATTATTGACATCACAAATTCCATTTTTTTATACCAATAATACTAAACGAATTTGTGATTTCTAAAATTGAGATATTAAAAAAAGAGAGAAGATTCTGTGTCATACTTGATATATTTTACTTTCTATACCAACAATTCAATTTAGTGATCTAAAAACACTTCAGATTTAATCTCAAAATTGGATTTGTAATATAAATAAATTAATTATTGATATCAAATTCAATTATTGACGTCAATAAATTATCTATTGATGTTATAACAGGGAATAGTAAAATGGCGCCTCCGCTACTTTCACTTTCATGTTGCTTCCTATGTTAGTGATCCGATGTTCATGCAACCTATAAGCCATGAAAACAATATCGCATGTTCTTTGTGTAATATCCACTGGACTCAAAAAAATAAATACATATATTATATAGGGTCAATCTGTGACTTATTTGACAAGTGTACGGTCATCGTACCCTGACAAGGGCCTAAGTTACAAACCACGGTTTTCTCTGGCCCAGGCTTATAACAAGCCACCGTAATGTAGCTTAAATATTCCTGAGTGCGGTGTATAAAGCAAACAAACCTAGATGAAACTTGCCGTATCACCGTACAGCTGGTCTTCGTCTGAATCAGAGGGACGTAAATCCGCAACTTGTTTTGATCCGATACCGGGCACCAATGAATGACATTTAGTGACTTAGTTCAATCGCAGCCAGCGACAGATCGGCCACCGCTCCTCTTTCACGTACAAGCTCCTCACAGGATAGACCGTTTGAGACAGGCACCGAGGAGCTTGATTAGGTAGAGCGTAACGAAGTTGTCATGCACTGTGAAGGAGCTTGGTAGACTGGATCCCAGTCAAGTCGCAGACGGTGCAAGGTTAAATAATCTCCCCTTCTTTTACCGAAATCGATGAAAAGTTAGTACTCGCGACTTTCAGAGGTTGGCAACTTGGCATAACAAGAAATCGTACTTCTTTCGCAAATTCGTGTAAAAAATAATCAGGACAGTTGACAGCTACCATATGGTACAAATATTGTTGTGGTGCATTTGTTTTTACCAGCATCGGCCAGTAATGAAAACCAAGTTCTCTATCAGTAGTTTAACTTAACAAATCAGAATAAATTGAATTTTTTGGGAAGCCACGAATTCACTGACCCTCCAATCTTAGACAAAATTTTGGGTACACTGACAAAACAAATAAAATACTGAAATAATTATTTATGACATAGATCTACATATTGGATTGTGACCTAAAATGTATATAAAATCTTAAATGACAAAAAAGTATTTTTATGGTCTTGTCCTGTGCCTAGATATATTTACCAGATTATCCATAGTGTTTAGAAAGAATCCTGCTAATCCTTTCAAAACCAAATGTAGGGCAATCCTATACTTCACCACTTTACCAAATGCCCCTCGTCAGCTTCGATACACCTACCAGAATATTAACCTATTAATAAAGGATCCGGCAAAAGAAATATTAATAAATACCATATTTTATATTTAACACCTTATTAATAAAGGATCCTTGAAAAAACCACTCAAACACAACTAATGAAATTGTGTGAACAAATTCACTCCTGACTTGTCTACAAGATCACTGTAAATTGTGTCCAAGTTGGTGGTGTCTACAATTTCACCGAATCCCTCAAGATATGGCTACTGCACAATATATATCCAAAGATTTGTGTTGTGTTAATGAATGTGCTCCGGTTCAGAGTGAACTCCCAAGTACACTAAGCCAGGTAGTATCATCAGGGTATGAAACTCCCAAAAATTTCAGCCAGACCACAGGACTGGCTAGCTGAAATACTTGCCAGCCCTGACCAAAACCTGCCTGCCCACTATAATCATATGTTTCTCAGGATAAGCTAACGGGGTTTCTTTTTGGTTAAATTTTATCATTCATCTTTACATGTGAATTAATGCTTATCGGGAAGTATTTTGAATATTTTCACATATGAAATATAACCCGACCGTCGGGCAGGGGGATTTGAAAATCTGGCAGCCCGAGTTGAAATCAACCCGTTTGGGACGGTCGGGCAGGCAGGTATTTTGAACACTGGTATCATGCAATGATTTGCCAGTCAAAAGTTACAAGCAAAACTGAGTAAATGATAGTGTTTTGAAGCTGCATCAGTTTCTTAAAAGTATCAATACATGGGAAGGCAAATCGTGTATTGCATCATTTCGGATGCATTAACATTGAATCAACCATGCCATGCTGAAGATTTGGTTTGTTGTTTAACGCCGCACTCAGCAATATTCCAGCTATATGCCATGCTGAAGAACCAGATCTATATTTCTCATTGTGTTGCATTCTATTCTCTAATGTTACGAACAACAAAACCACAATTCAATGAAACGGTTTATTTGTTGTAAAATAAAACATTGGTTTAACAGACTCAATAGATTATTAACTACATCCATTACAGTAGTCCCTCTTCTCATGTTCTCTATAATGCTTCCATACAACTCAACTGACAAACAATGGTTAAGTCATTCAAAGAAAGTTGACAAACATTCAATACAGCAAAGCAAAAATAACTAAGAACACTATTGTACACAATACATAAAGGTCTGTTTTTTTAGTCTGTTGCTATTTTTATAATGCTATTATACACTTTGTATGTCATAACAGCGGAGTTATGGATAAAGTTAATAATCTATCAGTACCTGACTGCAACTGATGTTTTTTTTAACAGTGAAAACAGGAGATCTCTCCTATTTTGTACTTATTTTAACATATTTTGCTATTTTTTTCTATTTTTTTTTCAAACTGTAAGAATGCCATTCTGCACCATCAAAAGGACAGACAAAACAATGCAAGACAAACATTGCTTGCACAAACAGCTACAATTTACAATCCAGCTATTTTTTCGGCTAGATTGTGTCACTTGTCCAGATGTTCCCTGTCTAGCTTGACGGTGCAGAAATGACAAACGGAGGAAGTGGGAAGAGATCACTTGTCGCCTTTGGACATGGCAGCAGCTTCCTTGGCCTGGTGGGCTTGCAATACAGCAACAGCCTCGTCAACCTGGGGACACAAAACACTGATCAGCATCTCAAACCATAGCAAAGGCATTCTCAAGACATCTTGGTTGTACAATTTCATCAGCCTATTCAATGTCAAGGGCAGATACAGAGACTACAGCCACAAAGTATTCTGGACGCTGTTTTAATTCTTTTAGTGCTTCGCTGAGTATCCTATTATCAAAACAGGACATTGCCAAAATAACTTGTTACTGTATCCAGTTTCACAGAAAGTTCACTTCGATAGATTAACAAGACATTAATTCTGGAAAAAAAATACCACACAAAAAATACACCCAATTCTTTCATGACCATGGTTAATCTGTCATCGCTGGTGGGTATTGCAACACAGCCTTCCAAATGTGGGCGTTCTTTAATTTCGGATGAGTAGCATATATTCAGAGATCCCGTCTTTGATCTACCTACCTTTGCCTTGAGAGACTCGTTTGACTCCAACATGTGAAGAAGTTCGGAGTTGTCAATCTCGAGCAGCATGCCAGTGATTTTTCCGGCCAGCTCGGGGTACATCCTCTGGATAAGAGGGAACAGCCTCTCTCCTAGCATCTGCTTTTGTTCCTGTGGTGGTGCAGCAGCCAACATGGAGGCCGTCAGAGGCTCCTGCCCTGGGATGACAACAGATTGCTGGGGCTGAAACAGATGAGATGTATGAAGTCCGATTATCAGCAGTTTAGATACCTATAATCTCAAAATCATACGGTTACTTAACATAACACTAGGGCTGTTACGATTCACTCCCGTATTCAGTGAATCGAAACGTATCCATTCATGAATTGAATTCGTTATTCGTGGTCACTAGAATCAAATATTTACGAATATGCAATCACGTGCATCTATATACCCTGTACCTTCAGATATCCATAACATTATATGCAGAGATTTCTTAAAGACAACACTCATATATATAATTTGTCAGTATTGTGGTCAGCGGTCATTATCGTATTTGAGCAGATACTAGTACCTGGATAAATGCAGTATATAAATGTATCATATATTAATAATTATCCAACCATGTCAAATAATTTGTTGTTATTTTCCACTGAATGTAATAAATTAAAGATCAACTGCTCACTTGTTATTATATTCATGAATAAATATTCGTATTAGTTACCCTATATTCATGATATGAATCGTATTTGCCTCAGTGTATTCGTTGCAGCCCTACGTAACACCCAACTAACATCTTGAAAGACCAGGGATTTAGTTGATAATATAGTTCTGTATTTTCACCTAAACCATAAAACATAAAAACATAACACTAGGGCTATTACGATTCACTCGCATATTCAGTGAAATGAAACGTATCCATTCATGAACTGAATTCGTTATTCGTGGTCACTAGAAATCGAATATTTACGAATATGCAATCATGTGCATCTAAATACCCTGAACCTAAAAATATCCATAAGAACATATTATATGCAGAGATTTCTTTAACGACAACACTCATATATACTACCCATCAAAAGTTTAGACTCACTGAAACCACTCACTATATCTCGTAGGAAAATCGTATTTGTGAAAGCTAACAATAAAAAACCCAAAATCATTCATTTAGGTCTTCAAATCCATGTTCAGAAGGCCGTGTGCATTGATGATTAGTGAACCAGAATGCCGTATTGGCTGGTACCATACAAAAGTGAAATTGAAAAAGTTAATAACGGGTATGACCACCGCTGGCTCTAACACACGTTGCATACCACGAATGAACAGTCCAATCTGCCGCTGGGGAATGTTTTGCCACTCCTCTAACAATGCATTGCGAAGTTGGCGAAGGTTAGCAGGGGGAGGAACTCTGGCATAAACACGCCGTCCCAGCAGATCCCAAACATGCTCAATGGGGTTCATATCGGGCGATAATGCTGGCCAATCCATTCGATTCACCCCAAATTGTTGTAAACAAGCTGTCACGATGCCAGCTCTGAGGCCTGGCATTATCATCTTGGAAAACCGCGTGACCTGGCATGGCCCTTAAGAATGGAAGCACAATGGGAATGATGATCTCGTCCCTGTATCTCTGCCCAGTCAGATTTCCTTCCAGTACCAGTAAATCAGTTCTTCCAGTCATGGTGATACCTCCCCAGACCATAACCGATCCACCTCCAAACCAATCGTGCTCCACAACAGCAACGTCAGCGTACCGCTCTCCCTGACGTCTGTAGACTGGGATCCGACCATCGTTGAAATGCAGATTGAACCTTGATTCGTCGGAGAAGAGTACCCTTGCCCATCTGCGGGGACCCCAGCGTAAATGTCCATTTGCCCAATTCAGTCTGTTCTGACGGTGGCGTGGTGTAAGAGGGGGTCTTACAGCTGGACGACGTGCCCGCAGTCCGTAGTGACGTAATCGGCGGCGTATTGTTGATACAGATACACGTCGTCCTGTAGCTTGTTGGAAAGCATTATTGGCTGCTGTGGCTGTAATGTGTCTGCCCCTGAGAACCACCAAACAGACGTATCGGTCATCTTGCTGTGATGTTACCCTTGGCCTACCCGACCTGGGTCGATCCTGGACGGAGTTGGTCTGTTGAAAGCGTACCCAGAGGTTGGAAACTGCCTTTTGGGATACGCCAAGACGTCTGGCAACATACCGTTGTGATCTGCCATCTTGTAGCAGTGCCAAGGCTTGATGTCGTTGCTCAATACGGAGACTTCTCCCTCTACCCATGCTTGCATCAAAGAAGAATTTCTCCACTAACTCAGAGGAGCCAACTGCAATCCTTATAAAGATGAATTGCACGAGTAACCCGCGTCAAATTGCTGCTAAACACGTGCATTATCGTGCATGTGAATAGCTGCGTTTTGGTGCGAAGTTTTGTTTAAAAAAATGTGACATTTCACTGAGTTTTATCAATTAATAACTTCAAAACTCTTATCTTTTCACCGTTACAGATTTGGTTTTACGCCACATCAGTTCATGTGTTCACAGTACCTGTAAAACGTTTAGAATATTTGGCATTATCTGGTTTGGAACAGTTGAGTATAGTGAGTGGCTACATTTACACTGGTGAGTCTAAACTTTTGATGGGTAGTATATATAATTTGACAGTATTGTGGTCACCGGTCATTATTGTATTTGAGCAGATACTAGTACCTGGATAAATGCGGTATATAAATGTATCATATATTAATAATTATCCAACAATGTCAAATAATTTATGTTATTTTTCACTGAATGTAATAAATTAAAGATCAACTTCTGACTTGTTATTGTATTTGTGAATATTTGTTACCATATATTCATGATATGAATCTTATTTGCCTCAGTGTATTCGTTGCAGCCCTACGTAACACCCAACTAACATCTTGAAAGACCAGGGATTTAGTTGATAATATAGTTCTGTATTTTCACCTAAACCATAAAACATAAAAACAGGTGGTTGACAAGATGTTGGGATATGAACCATAGCTTTTAAATAGCCAAGTCATAGCTATGACTTTTCAAGACTTGGGCATTTTCCAGACAATTTCTCTCCCATTCTGTTAATGTCAGTGTATCAACTAACTTTTTAATCTTCTGGTTTTTACCTAACAACGAAATATGAAATCTAAAGCACCTACTAACCTGACCTAAAGTTCAAGGCCTAAAGTTGCATTAAACCACATTTCAGAAACATCTGTAAAGGTGAAGGTCAAATATGACAACTAGCACAGGTCTGGTGCTGACAAATCAATGAAAAAGCAATATTTTCTTAGAAAAATCACTTATCGAAATCAAACTTGACACTGAACCTCACCTACTTGGTATAGAAAGTGTACTCCCAAATGAAAACGAATCCATGAAGTGGTTTTCAAGTTACAGGTCACAAACGTAGAAGTAAAAAATATATATCTAAGTTCAAAATATTTTTGAAAAATATACATGACAAAATTAAATTTTGAGATCAATTCTTCTATAAGGATAGAAAGTGTTCCTTAAATTTGAAAAGAATCCAAGTAGTGGTTCTCAAGTTTCGGTCGCACTAATGTTTTAAGTACACAAATTCTCATGAAATTCTACGTAAAACCAAACAATTTTCAGAAAATCTAAATACTTAAATTAAACTAAGCACTGCCCTCCTACTTTTGGCATAGAAACAACTGCAGAAGTTTTCAAATTATAGGTTGAACACAAATGTCCTTTCAAGGACAAATCTGAGGCTTTTAACCCAAGATCAGAGGTCCTGACTGTCAGAAATGTACTCTCAAAATCAATAAGAATGGCAATTAATATAGAAGGATTGAGGGTGCCCCCAACACTTCGGGCAGCCAAATCATCCATTTGCAGGCATCCATTTTCAACTTGCGTTAAGAATGAAACCTTTGAATCAAACTGAAGCTTTAAGCTACCTGCTGCATGACCTGTGACTGTGGAACAGCTGTTGGGGGGTTGCGCATCTGGGTGTTGAACTTGAATCCTTGTCTGTTGGGGGCATTGGGCATTGCTGCTGCAGCAGCTGCTGGTCGGTTGCCCATGCTTGGGCCCATTGCAGCCATGCGAGCATTGGGGTTGGTTGGCACTGCACCAGACTGTCCAGTGATTGGCCGGGCATTGACACCTGCACGGACGGCTGGCTGGCCAGCTCGTGGGGCAGCAGTGCGCATCTGGCCACCGGTGGGCATGCCTTGGAAACCTGCAAGCAACAAAAACAATGTCAGTTTGCCAGTAACATATGGTAAGGGTATAACAATTTCAGACTTGAATTGCCCATTCAGACAAGTAGCTCTTATTAGAAGAGTTAATTTGGCATACATCTTTCAACAGTTTGTTTGATGTTTAATGCCACACTCTGCAATAATCCAGCTATATGACGGCGGTCTGTAAATAATCTAGCCTGGACAAGATAATCCAGCGATTAATATCATGAGCATAATCCACGCAATTGGGATTGATGACGTGCATCAACCAAGTCAGCGAACCTGACCACCGGAATCCCTCTATTCACCTTTTACGGCAAGCATGGGTTGAAGACCCATTTTACCCTGGATCTTCACGGGTCTATTTATACAATATGTTAGTGTTTGAACCTGCAGTCGGCTGTGTTGGTCGGACTTGTGTCTGCCATCTGGGACTGGCTCGGACCTGTGGCATTTGTGTTGGGGCGAAGAATCCACGCTGGGCTTGGGGCATGGTGGGCACGAAGTAACCTGCTCCAGTTGGCTGGAACATCTGGTTAAACTGTGCTGTTTGCTGAAGAAGACAATCATTGCAAATATTTAAAAAAGAAAAAAAATTCAGTTGTGTCAAATGCAGATCATGGAACTGACAGCATATGAACCGTTCGGTTATGTCACTCCAATTGTCTTTCAATAATGTCATGGTTATCAACTGGAAAGGGAAAGTGGAACTTATTGTATCCAAATGTGGAATTCGAATGACAGTACCATGGCCAAACAAACAACAAGTATTTGTCACAGAGTGACGAAATATCCCCCGCCTGTACACCATAGTACCAAATATGAAGACAATCCAGCGATTAGTTCTTGAGATATCGCGGCAACACCGTTTTCTAACTCCAAAAGCAGATTTGCCTGCTGTGACCTTGACAATGGGGTCAAGGTCACCAAAACCGACTGGTGTCTGCGGTGTCTGTATATACACCATAGTTCCAAATATGAAGACAATCCAGTGTTTAGTTCTTGAGATATCGCGGCAACACCGTTTTCCAACTCTAAAAGCAGATTTGTCTGCTGTGACCTTGAAAATGGGATCAAGGTCACCAAAACCGACTGGTGTCTGCGGAGTCTGTATATACACCATAGTTCCAAATATGAAGACAATCCAGTGTTTAGTTCTTGAGATATCGCGGCAACAAACAGGTGGGACATACGGACGGACAGTCGTGAATACTATATCCCCCGCTTCGCGCGGCGGGGGATAATTAGGCATAGCTGAGACAAGTTTCCTCCGATAACGAGACAATATGACCCATAGCCAAGGATGCAGATTAATTCAATGCTTAGGAAACTTATCCAAGTGACCCAAGATTCTTGTAGAAAATGTTTGAAATGGAAGAATTTCCCATTTAAAGTTGATGGAATCTTTAAGAAATGTTTATGTAGCAAAACCATGTGTACCTGTTGTCTCATGGTGGTCA
The DNA here is from genome assembly GCF_023055435.1 of Haliotis rufescens. Lineage (NCBI taxonomy): Eukaryota > Metazoa > Mollusca > Gastropoda > Lepetellida > Haliotidae > Haliotis > Haliotis rufescens. Next base: position 21,252,995 of record NW_025963779.1, read on the forward strand.
TTCTCTGCATGTACTGTGAGGCAAGGTGAGCACGTCGGTCTTCCTTACGCTGGGCCAGTGCCACATACAGAGGTTTTGACACAATGATACGGCCATTCATCTCGGTTACAGCCTTGGTTGACTCCTCGGGAGAGCTGAAGCACACAAAACCGAAGCCCTTGGATCGACCACCTTCGCTCATGACCTGGAAAAAGAGTTGAAAACACCAACATGAAAAATGCTTATCTTTTTCCGTTAAAAGGGGAAAATTCAACAATCAAAGCATCATGGAAAAAGATTAACCAATTTGTCACACTGGATATTCATCAAGGAAACATTAACTACTCATGTACAGACAAGTGTTCACAGAAACCGCTCATGGCAACAGTGCCACATGGATACACTTGTCGGATTTTCAATATTGCCCAGTATAAAGAGGTGGATAGCCATTTAGGTAAAGCTACACACCAGGGTGTGTGGGCATCACAAAGTATAAGTTAGGTATGAAATCCCCCTTCTCATAACACAATGTTTTCACATACTCGAGCACTGGTGATGGTTCCAAATTGCGAGAACTCCTTCCGTAATCTCTCGTCGTCGACCACATCATCCAGATTTTTGACATACAGATTCACACCCTGGTATCGGTTGATCCTCTCCATTTTGATCTTCTCGAACTTGTCCTTCAATTCAGCTTGGCGTTCTGCTTTCTTTTGTGCACGACCAGCATACAACACCTTCCCCCCTCCAAGCTCCATGCCATTCAAGTTATCTACGGCCTAGCAAACAGAAACATTACTTCATTTATCTTAAGAGAATCTAAAGCAAACTTTATTACAAATGAAAGGAATGGTAGTATTTCTACTAAAATGCATTAGTGTTTGACACATCAGCTGGATAATTTTCATTTTTGGCGTCATATTTTAAAAATAAATTTAGCCTATAAGTTGCAAATTGATCAACTGTTTCTTATCCATGGAACACAATACACACCTTCTCAGCTGCCTCAGGTTCCTCATAGCTAACAAAACCAAACCCTCTTGACTTGCCAATTTCATCTGTCATCACCTGCCAACATCAAATGACATTTTTTGTAATATATATTGATCCACAAAAGTAAAACACGAACATTTAGTGTACAAGTATGTGATGTAACTTCCTTAATTGGTGCCAAACACCTTAATCACCAAGGAGGAAACAGAAAGGAATGTGTGGGGTCACTGCAAGAGCTCATTATCCATGTCAACAGGCAGAAAATCTTGCTTGAGCAACTGTCAAGACATAAATACATCATCCCCATTCATGACAAAGTAATGGAAGAACATCAATTGAACAAAGCACCATATCAAAACCTAACAAGTATCTCTGAATAAAAGTGGTATGAGATAAGATCTTACCTTGGCACTTATGATCTTGCCGAATGGATCAAACAATTCCCTAATCTTGTCATCGTCCAACTCGTCTCCGAAGTTCTTGATGTAAACATTGTTGAAACGCTTGTACTTGTCACCAAGCAGGGCGATTCGCTCTTTCCTAGGGATGAACTTGCCAACATACCTGTTAAAAACAGTACAAAAGTAAGGAAAGCTGCCCACTGGCATTGGTGAACAGAAAGTAGCAAAAAATAATATACATGGAAACACATTGTAATTATGGAGAGCTGCAGAGCGATACATATTGCAATATACATGGGGGCCCAGATAATACATATTTGTACTGTTCAAATGGCACTTCATTCAATAATCCCGACTTCGGATTGCAAGATGGGGAGTAGGGATAAATGAGACTACCTATTATGTCCCCAATATGTAATGTTAATGTAACAGTGTGACGGTATGCAGTTTACTTTGTTTAGATAAGAACCCAGGCCATCCAAAGGCTAAAAAAGGTAGATATAAAATATATAATTATATCCTCATTCATCTGACTATTTGAAAATATCGCTACCCAAGGGTTGTATTGTGATATGGTACACTGCTGACGGTCAGATTCCTTCCTACAACACTACTTTGGGGGAACCAAATAATCTACGCGTGTTATAGACGATCAGCAGGTTTAGACGTGGGGGCAGATGACAGTACATGCTTCCTCTGCCTACCTAACACCATACAGTGTACTTTCAGTTTGAAAAAAAGATTGGAATATAGTAGTTAATGATTCATAGTGTAAAAACATTTATCACTTGTTATGCTCAGAAAAGAACAGTTACCCTTCAGCTAATTCATGTGAAAGAACAGCTATAACAAACTTGGTCAATACAAAATTGAGATACTGTTGTAGTCTCATTTTGTCAGGGAGAAATCTCAAATCTTTTCGTTAACTGATGGACCAGGTTGGCTGCTATGGAAGTCATCTTTGAGGAGCGATGGAAATAAGAACAGCGATCTGATTGGATATCACATCTTCATCACAAGGAACAGCTCATTTTCTACACGGTGTGGTGCCACGAACAGGCCAAGAAAAGTAGGCTTGAAATGGCAATGGTAGACAATTCTTTGATATAGGCTTGTGGACACTTGCCTCAGGAAGATGCTAACAGCCACTGTGCCCAAAATAAGACAGGGCCCTAGCTTTCATGGCCAACCACACCTCAAAGGAAACTCTGCCCCTTCGATTCAATACCATAGGATAAGGAGACCTGGTCCACCCATACTCTTTTTACAGAGGGCACAATGAAAGATCAGCCAGCATGGTCATCTTTCGCAAAAAAAGCAAGCTTCGAACATTTAGATATTTTGCTCCTGGGTTGAGTTTATGTTTAATATGCACTTACACTTTCTTGCCATTAAGCAACATGCCATTAACTTTCTCAATGGCCTGTCTGGCAGCTTCCTCGGTCTCAAAGTGGACAAAACCATAACCCTTGGAGCCATTTTCATCAGAAGCTATCTGCAAAGAGACAAGTTGGGTACCTCACTTTAAATCTACAGATGAAAAACATTATCATAAAAATTAAAATATGCTGTGTTAGAAATCAGTTAACTGTAGTCTCAAATATAGACTTATTGGTTGAACTTACTAGACGGGAAACTAAACACTGGCTTTAGGCCGTTATCAGACCTGCACCATTCTCAAATGAGATGTGGACTAGTTGTGTGCATTACACTGCATCTTCCTACAAGGAATCCGAGAGTCCACGCTTTAAGTAACCTATGCAAAATCCATCTCGGTTAATGACACAATGCAATCAGTTTGTCTATTAACATACCTTACAAGACAGGATGTTGCCAAAAGCAGAGAATGTGTCATACAGAGCTTTGTTGTCGATGCTCTTGTCCAAATTCTTGATGAACACATTGCCCACTCCAGACTTTCTCAAGGAAGGGTCTCGTTGAGACCACATTATTCTGATTGGTCGACCCTTGATGGTATCAAAGTTCATTGTGTCCAAAGCCCTTTCAGCTGTAAATATGTACAATATATATACAAATTACAATGAAAAAAGATTAGCAATCAAAATTCCAATCTAATTTTGTATTCACATGCAACTGGTTGGAGAAGAGGGAAGTTGATGAATAACAGAAATAAGAAAGCCTTTGACGAGATTTGAAACTCTCTCAGTGTTGGCTTAATTCAACTCTGATTCATAATGGGAACACTTAAATTACCTTAGACAGCTATTTCAGGTCACAATAACATACACAAACAGGTAGATATATTGATATAAAAAAGGCAACATAAGAGCCACAATACCAAGTGCATGAAATTGAATGTGCTTTCATGAAAGTAAGCACTTAACAGAATAAAGCTGTGCCCTTCATGTATTAAAACAGTGGTTGATGGTGTGAACTCCATCCAGGCTGTTACGAGGTCAGTCAAGTCACATGTGGCAATGGTAGGACATAGTCGTGGGGATGAAATAGGTTATTTTAACGCTGAAACGAACAAGTTCATGTTGCCAGAATACACAAGAAGGCCTCGCCTACGTGTCCTGAATCGAAACATCGTGCTGCGCATTAGGCCTATTACTTTCAAACGCAATAAAGCAAAGGTCCTCAATATGCAATTATAACGAATACACACATGGATATTTAACATACCGTCAGCAGGTTGTTGGAAATTAACATAGGCGTAGCCAAGTGATCGTCGAGTATGGATGTCTCGACACACACGAATGGACAACACAGGTCCTGCTGTTGAGAATTTCTCGAACAACATGGCTTCTGTGACATCGGGGTGCAGATCTCCAACGTAGAGAGATGCCATCGGATAGCTTGGTCCTGCGGGATTCATCTTGGCTTGTTTGTTTTCTCGTAGAGTTCTTCAAAATCAATGTTGTTTGGAACTTGGGTGCTGACTTCCTCCGTATGTCGACTCAGGAACTGCCGTTTCAATAACTTTTTTTGGTATTTTTAGTTAAGTTTTTCTTATTTTTTTGGTTGTTTTTTCAATGTTTTGTGTTTTTTATGGTATTTTTTAGAATAATTATTCCTATCTTACGAGTGACACGGAATCTAACACGGCACGTGTTGGGGATTCCGTAACCACTGATGTCCTGAGAAGAGGGACGAACAGACAGAACACTCAAGTCTATATATGTCCACGAACATAAGTTACTCCGCAGCAAAACGTAGTTCCACCAATCATAATTGCAGTACTTCCTATGTGATGTGACGCATCTAGATTAAAACTTCTGTGAATAGATCGACACGATGTTTTATTCAGTATATTATTTAAAATTGAATATTATGCTGTGTATATAAAAATGTTACAAGATTGCAATTTCTTAACATAATTATTACTACGCGCCTGGTGACGTGGTATCACGTGAAGAGAAATTAAGTGTTTTCGCGATAGGTGTTCTTATGATCATTAACATCGTTCTTCTATTAGATATATAAACACTACATTATTGTTGCAGCTAGACGTATTCTGTTGACTGATTTATTAATTGTTTTCAATATACATGTCGCAATTTGCAGGATTGATATTAGATATTGAGCAAAATCTAAAAAAATGTTTGTAAATACTTAAAAACGGAGACATTCTTAAACTGTTGTAAGTTGAGAATTCAGTTAAAAGTATGGTGTATAGAACCTCATATTTCCAAATAAGTGTCAGTTATGATGTTTACCATTGTTTCTCATACTTATTTTGTACGTATTGCGAGACTTTGAACGTGTTTAGTAAACTGAAGCAACAATTTTTCAGCAAGGATGGAAAACAAAAAATATGCTTGCTATAGCCAGCGATACGAGAAACTGTAAGATAAACACACTAATTTAATAGAGGCGTTGAATAAACTGCATAGTTAAGGATGGCGTGTCAGTTATCGTGGTTTATGAGATATGATAAAGACTCGAAAATCTTTTTGAAAAAAGGGTTAATGATTTGTATAAAAGCCAAACTTTAGAATTATTTTATTAGAAAACACCACTATACATAACATCAAACACATGTATAAATGTAGGAATGGACGGTTTGATTCATAATTGACCTTTATTATTTCATAACCGAATCCGATATCGTCGGTTGTTTCTCGGACTCCCAAGAACATTTGGTCTACTACGCTAAAACACAACCATGCCATGTGGTTGCCGTTTTCCATAATAGGTTGCTTCCGGGTTTAAACAGATGGAAGCTACATCAGTATTTACGTGCAGTGATATGTGTTGCACATTAAATTACGTACACCACGTGTTTGTCGTGCAATAACTGATCCATTTAGACTGGAAAAATTAAAATATGGACACAGTGTGAAGCATCCTGGTGCTAAAATAGAAATCCGCACTTGTTTCGGAATGAGTTTTGAAATAACGACGCCCCACGTGCTGGCTATATAGGCTGTAGTGAGGGTTTTCATAAAATATGGTAGACTATATATAGCAAAGTAATTTATTCCAAAGGGATTTTTCTGAACTGAAAGTAGCAATTATTTATAGCATGTCCATTCATATGGAATAAAATGGAATTTTCGCTGATATGTAGAACCGATCTTTTTGGTAATTTTATCGACCAGTGTTGGCGTCGCGTCAGTAAACATGCCCTGTGTGTTGCGAAGGACATGTTCCTATCTTGATTAATTCACGCTGTATCGCGATAGTCAGTATTACGAGATAGGAAATAAAGTAAGACCAACATCTATATAAAAACATATCAGTGACCAACTGATAGCAATTAACAGACAAAGATCTGAATGTCATATACATTCATGATGTGGCGCGTTGATCGAGAAGCTACAACACTCGCATGATCATATCGAGCTGCTTGAATGACGCAATCACTTCACGCTGTTCACGGGTTGACGAATGTCTCGTGCCCTGCACCTGCATGACACACAGACAAGCCTTTGGGGCGAGCTTCAGGACGTCTGAGGACAGTCGACGATCACTGTTTTGGTCCCACAAGAAGAGGAAAATGACACGCTGGAGAACACTGTATTTTTTTAAAACTTGTTTTAGAATTGTTTAGAATTGTTCAATAATGTTGACTGATCATTTGTTATAAGTACCTAAACATGAGGTAATACATGTTTCTTATGAATTTATTTTCAAATATTGCTGATTGCGGCGTTAAAAAAACAAACAATCAAATTTCCAAAACTGACTTGGCAGTAAGGGAGGAATATTAACAAAAATATTAACTAATTTCTTTAGTAGGTTACATATTTAGGAACACTTAACGTTTGTTCGCCATATTTCTTCAGATACAGCTGCAAAACCAGATATTTGGTAAGTAAAACTATGGGCCTAAATATAAAAACTTTTTTAAACACACCTTGCAACAAAGTATTTTTTGCGGCGGACAATTTCTTTTTCTCCCCAGCGGTCTGAAGCATAAATATGTTTTCAAGTATTTTCTATGACAATTTACTTTTTTTTCGATAAAATGTTATATTCTAATGTTGTTGAGAACAATAAATCTGAAAATACCTTCTTCCTTTTTATACGTGAGCCTTGATGAATTAATTTATATCTTTGATCACCTGCGAAACTGACATGAATGGCATTAGAATCTGGTGCAAAAACGAAATTTGAAAAGATGTTTTTTTAAAACAGTGTTAAAATATATCAGAAATATGGGCAGGGTAATTCTAGGCACAAGAATGTTAAGAATAGCTTTTACACCTAACATGTGCATACAACAGGTTGCCTAAAAAGTGTGAAATTGGCCTAAGTTCCAAATGTCTGGCGGAAATCTATGACCATGTCGGTGACGCAGTAGGAACTAGTCACCACATATTTGTGCCGTTTTACCTACACCGTCTAAAATCACTTTGGCAAAGGATTTATTATATATACAAAAGTAGAGAAAATACTTCTAGAAAATACCTTGATTTTTGAAATATATTTTAATCATGGACGCTGATACGCCCTCATGACCATACACATCTATAATTGGTATTGGTTTGTCAGAAACACAGAAGGTTCACGCGAGGAAACACATCCATGTTCTCAGTCAAATAAATACTTATTACTTTCTTTTCAAAAGTAACATTTGTCGACTGGCCCCAAACAAACCCAAATCAAACCTCATTATTAGGCTATATGGTATTTACTTGGGTTGCATCTTTAAAATGTACAAATCATGATTTAGGCACGGACTTATACCGGTCCGTTGTTTAGGTTGCTGTTTTATAAATCCCCACCCAAGGTATTATGTATGATGTGCTCATTATAGGCTAGACCCGTGAAAATCTGGGGTAGAATAGGTCTTCAGCAACCCATTCTTTCCGTGAAAGGCAACTATACTTGACGTAAGAGGCGACTAACGGCATCGGGTGGTCAGGCTCGCTTACTTGGTTGATGCATGTCATCGATCCCAATTGCGTGGATCGATGCTCATGATATCAATCACTGGTTTGTCTGGTCCAGACTCGGTTATTTACAGACCGCCGTCACACAGCTGCAATATTGCCGAGTGCGGCGTAAAACTACCAACCAACCAAACAAGCATTATAGGTTATCTTATTCCCAGTGTTATTCATTTCCCTTCCACAGAACAATTCGTCCCTTTACTCAGTTGTTCGCAGTTATCTCGTTTTTCACGCATCCTAAAGTACCCGTGGAGATCCGGTTAGAAATAGTTTTTAGCCATCCATAGTTGTCGTAAGAGGCAGCTACCGGGATCGGGTGGTCAGGCTCGCCGACCTGGTTGATACATGTCACCGTATCCCAATTGTGTAGATCAATGCTCATGATGTCAATCACTGGATTAAGTGGTCCAGACTCAGTTATTTACAGACTACCGTCATATAGCTGGAATGTAGCTGACTGCGACGGTAATATCAAACAAACAACAAATCATTGTGAAGTGTGCAGGTAAGAAACGTGTTGTTTGTTTATGATTTATGTTTTGGAAGTTCGTGGTGAATTGTCATATATGAGCAACCCATAGCCATAGGTATATAATAAAACTTGCAATGAATAATATCGCGCCGTGTTATAGCAATTGTAAAGTATTATTCTTTTGAACAGTAGGTTTTTCAACACAAAATAATATGTTGCCAATTTACAGCAATATCAGCAACTTACATCATAAACAGTAGCTAAATATACAAGTAATATGCACAGTAATATGAACTGCCATATATGATCTGCAAGGTGGCGGCTTCATGTGTCTTCATTTTAATGGCTGGTCATTTGTTGATAAGATAAGCGTATAAATATTTATAAACCTTACACATTGTCACGTGCTTTGAAATGTATCTTTCTTTAGTTTAATGCATGTTTTTTTCCTCCCTCTCTCTCTCTCTCTCTCTCTCTCTCCACCCCCTCTCTCTCCTATCGCAATTATATCGTTTCTTAATCGCAATTATCTCGTTTTGTCATTCATTCCTCTACCCTCAATGCTTGATGTTGTGCCCCAATTAACCACACGTTGTTCAGTATATCGTTACTGCGCCTCGGGTATTTACTGAGTGTTCCACCCATATATTACTTTATAATAGTGCATTCAGTGTTTATGATTATTATTGCATTAGACGACAATGAGTTCCTGGATCGCTCAGGTGCTACACTCTGAGCTGAAGTTACGTAATATGATCGTCGATTATATCAGCTGACTCCACAAGTACGTGCCAGGCCCTGGAGTGAGCATTGTTTATGACTCGAGTAGTTGATGGTTGTTGACAGATCTATTTCGTCCCGATAATGTTTTATGGTATTTTACAACCCGGGGGCACGGAAGCCGCCAGGGGGGTGGGCGGCTTTATCTGCAGGGGGACGTGGGGACAGTGTACTGAGACTCGTGTGTAAATGTGTCACCGTATTGAGAGTATTATGTTCGATGTCTTTTGTCTTTCTCACAACTGGATTACGTCAAGGTTGTACTCACCGTGCCCCTTATTTTTATCAGATTCACAAAAAACCCAACTTCGGTGATAAGAATCACTGAATACTAGAATGAAATTTAGAATTGTTTGTTTAAGCCTCGCTTCTTCTTCTTTAACACACCCCGTCCCGCGATATGTTACGATAAAAACATCCATATTTATCACCATTTCAATAATAAACTGAGATGTTGAGGTATGATCTATACAGGTAATCGTCTGTTACAAAATTAGAAGATCCACAAGGGTCCAACACAGGTGTCTACATGTTCTGCCCCTATATGAGGAAGAGGAACCGATTACACGGCTCGTGTTCCTGGTTAAAGTCATCGCAGCAGTGGGAGGCGAGGTGGTGCACTGCCTTCCTCCAGGTGGGAGACGAGGTGGTGGTGCACTGCCTTCCTCCAGGTGGGAGACGAGGTGGTGCACTGCCTTCCTCCAGGTGGGAGACGAGGTGGTGGTGCACTGCCTTCCTCTAGGTGGGAGACGAGGTGGTGGTGCACTGCCTTCCTCCAGGTGGGAGACGAGGTGGTGCACTGCCTTCCTCCAGGTGGGGGACGAGGTGGTGGTGCACTGCCTTCCTCTAGGTGGGAGACGAGGTGGTGGTGCACTGCCTTCCTCCAGGTGGGAGACGAGGTGGTGCACTGCCTTCCTCCAGGTGGGAGACGAGGTGGTGGTGCACTGCCTTCCTCTAGGTGGGAGACGAGGTGGTGGTGCACTGCCTTCCTCCAGGTGGGAGACGAGGTGGTGCACTGCCTTCCTCCAGGTGGGGGACGAGGTGGTGGTGCACTGCCTTCCTCTAGGTGGGAGACGAGGTGGTGGTGCACTGCCTTCCTCCAGGTGGGAGACGAGGTGGTGCACTGCCTTCCTCCAGGTGGGGGACGAGGTGGTGGTGCACTGCCTTCCTCTAGGTGGAAGACGAGGTGGTGCACTGCCTTCCTCCAGGTGGGGGACGAGGTGGTGGTGCACTGCCTTCCTCCAGGTGGGAGACGAGGTGGTGCACTGCCTTCCTCCAGGTGGGAGACGAGGTGGTGGTGCACTGCCTTCCTCTAGGTGGGAGACGAGTTGGTGGTGCACTGCCTTCCTCCAGGTGGGGGACGAGGTGGTGGTGCACTGCCTTCCTCTAGGTGGAAGACGAGGTGGTGGTGCACTGCCTTCCTCCAGGTGGGGGACGAGGTGGTGGTGCACTGCCTTCCTCTAGGTGGGAGACGAGGTGGTGGTGCACTGCCTTCCTCCAGGTGGGAGACGAGGTGGTGGTGCACTGCCTTCCTCTAGGTGGGAGACGAGTTGGTGGTGCACTGCCTTCCTCCAGGTGGGAGACGAGGTGGTGGTGCACTGCCTTCCTCTAGGTGGGAGACGAGTTGGTGGTGCACTGCCTTCCTCCAGGTGGGAGATGAGGTGGTGGTGCACTGCCTTCCTCCAGGTGGGAGACGAGGTGGTGGTGCACTGCCTTCCTCCAGGTGGGAGATGAGGTGGTGGTGCACTGCCTTCCTCCAGGTGGGAGACGAGGTGGTGGTGCACTGCCTTCCTCCAGGTGGGAGATGAGGTGGTGGTGCACTGCCTTCCTCCAGGTGGGAGACGAGGTGGTGCACTGCCTTCCTCCAGGTGGAAGACGAGGTGGTGGTGCACTGCCTTCCTCCAGGTGGGAGACGAGGTGGTGGTGCACTGCCTTCCTCCAGGTGGGGGACGAGGTGGTGGTGCACTGCCTTCCTCCAGGTGGAAGACGAGGTGGTGGTGCACTGCCTTCCTCCAGGTGGGAGATGAGGTGGTGGTGCACTGCCTTCCTCTAGGTGGGAGACGAGTTGGTGGTGCACTGCCTTCCTCCAGGTGGGAGACGAGGTGGTGGTGCACTGCCTTCCTCTAGGTGGGAGACGAGGTGGTGGTGCACTGCCTTCCTCTAGGTGGGAGACGAGGTGGTGGTGCACTGCCTTCCTCTAGGTGGGAGACGAGGTGGTGGTGCACTGCCTTCCTCCAGGTGGGAGACGAGGTGGTGGTGCACTGCCTTCCTCTAGGTGGGAGACGAGTTGGTGGTGCACTGCCTTCCTCTAGGTGGGAGACGAGGTGGTGGTGCACTGCCTTCCTCCAGGTGGGAGACGAGGTGGTGGTGCACTGCCTTCCTCTAGGTGGGAGACGAGTTGGTGGTGCACTGCCTTCCTCCAGGTGGGAGACGAGGTGCTGCACTGCCTTCCTCTAGGTGGGAGACGAGGTGCTGCACTGCCTTCCTCCAGGTGGGAGACGAGGTGGTGGTGCACTGCCTTCCTCTAGGTGGGAGACGAGGTGCTGCACTGCCTTCCTCTAGGTGGGAGACGAGGTGGTGCACTGCCTTCCTCCAGGTGGGAGACGAGGTGGTGGTGCACTGCCTTCCTCCAGGTGGGAGATGAGGTGGTGGTGCACTGCCTTCCTCCAGGTGGGAGACGAGGTGGTGCACTGCCTTCCTCCAGGTGGGAGATGAGGTGGTGGTGCACTGCCTTCCTCCAGGTGGGAGACGAGGTGGTGCACTGCCTTCCTCCAGGTGGGAGATGAGGTGGTGGTGCACTGCCTTCCTCCAGGTGGGAGACGAGGTGGTGCACTGCCTTCCTCCAGGTGGGAGATGAGGTGGTGGTGCACTGCCTTCCTCCAGGTGGGAGACGAGGTGGTGCACTGCCTTCCTCCAGGTGGGAGATGAGGTGGTGGTGCACTGCCTTCCTCCAGGTGGGAGACGAGGTGGTTGTGCACTGCCTTCCTCCAGGTGGGAGACGAGGTGCTGCACTGCCTTCCTCCAGGTGGGAGACGAGTTGGTGGTGCACTGCCTTCCTCCAGGTGGGAGATGAGGTGGTGGTGCACTGCCTTCCTCCAGGTGGGAGACGAGGTGGTGCACTGCCTTCCTCCAGGTGGGAGACGAGGTGGTGGTGCACTGCCTTCCTCCAGGTGGGAGACGAGGTGCTGCACTGCCTTCCTCCAGGTGGGAGACGAGTTGGTGGTGCACTGCCTTCCTCCAGGTGGGAGATGAGGTGGTGGTGCACTGCCTTCCTCCAGGTGGGAGACGAGTTGGTGGTGCACTGCCTTCCTCCAGGTGGGAGACGAGGTGCTGCACTGCCTTCCTCTAGGTGGGAGACGAGGTGCTGCACTGCCTTCCTCCAGGTGGGAGATGAGGTGGTGGTGCACTGCCTTCCTCCAGGTGGGAGACGAGGTGCTGCACTGCCTTCCTCCAGGTGGGAGACGAGGTGCTGCACTGCCTTCCTCCAGGTGGGAGACGAGGTGCTGCACTGCCTTCCTCCAGGTGGGAGACGAGGTGGTGCTGCACTGCCTTCCTCCAGGTGGGAGACGAGGTGGTGCTGCACTGCCTTCCTCCAGGTGGGAGACGAGGTGCTGCACTGCCTTCCTCCAGGTGGGAGACGAGGTGGTGGTGCACTGCCTTCCTCCAGGTGGGAGACGAGTTGGTGGTGCACTGCCTTCCTCCAGGTGGGAGACGAGGTGGTGGTGCACTGCCTTCCCCCAGGTGGGAGACGAGTTGGTGGTGCACTGCCTTCCTCCAGGTGGGAGACGAGGTGCTGCACTGCCTTCCTCCAGGTGGGAGACGAGGTGCTGCACTGCCTTCCTCCAGGTGGGAGACGAGGTGGTGCACTGCCTTCCTCCAGGTGGGAGATGAGGTGGTGGTGCACTGCCTTCCTCCAGGTGGGAGACGAGGTGGTGCACTGCCTTCCTCCAGGTGGGAGACGAGGTGCTGCACTGCCTTCCTCCAGGTGGGAGACGAGGTGGTGCACTGCCTTCCTCCAGGTGGGAGACGAGGTGCTGCACTGCCTTCCTCCAGGTGGGAGACGAGGTGGTGCACTGCCTTCCTCCAGGTGGGAGACGAGGTGCTGCACTGCCTTCCTCCAGGTGGGAGACGAGGTGCTGCACTGCCTTCCTCCAGGTGGGAGACGAGGTGCTGCACTGCCTTCCTCCAGGTGGGAGACGAGGTGGTGGTGCACTGCCTTCCTCCAGGTGGGAGATGAGGTGGTGGTGCACTGCCTTCCTCCAGGTGGGAGATGAGGTGGTGCACTGCCTTCCTCCAGGTGGGAGATGAGGTGGTGCACTGCCTTCCTCCAGGTGGGAGATGAGGTGGTGCACTGCCTTCCTCCAGGTGGGAGACGAGGTGGTGCACTGCCTTCCTCCAGGTGGGAGATGAGGTGGTGCACTGCCTTCCTCCAGGTGGGAGACGAGGTGGTGCACTGCCTTCCTCCAGGTGGGAGACGAGGTGCTGCACTGCCTTCCTCCAGGTGGGAGATGAGGTGGTGGTGCACTGCCTTCCTCCAGGTGGGAGATGAGGTGGTGGTGCACTGCCTTCCTCCAGGTGGGAGACGAGGTGGTGCTGCACTGCCTTCCTCTAGGTGGGAGACGAGGTGCTGCACTGCCTTCCTCCAGGTGGGAGATGAGGTGGTGCACTGCCTTCCTCCAGGTGGGAGACGAGGTGGTGCACTGCCTTCCTCCAGGTGGGAGATGAGGTGGTGGTGCACTGCCTTCCTCCAGGTGGGAGACGAGGTGGTGCACTGCCTTCCTCTAGGTGGGAGACGAGGTGGTGCACTGCCTTCCTCCAGGTGGGAGACGAGGTGGTGCACTGCCTTCCTCCAGGTGGGAGACGAGGTGCTGCACTGCCTTCATCTGAATTAAAATAGATGCTTGGGTCGCTGTATTCGAAAATACTGATTTTTTTACTAAACATGAAATGTTACCTTTCATCCTGGGTCCCGTATATATTTTATGACACTTCTATCATTCGCGGACAGTGTGAAAATGTTTTGTGGCCGAAGCGCTCGTAAATGGATATTCTCACAGTACAAACGAATACTTTCTGTGGCTTTGTGCTTGTACATGGTGTTGTCCAGAAACAAAATAGTGACTTTTAGCAAGTGTGGTCTGTTGGTGTTCATGAAATAGTTTAGTTTCAACTATAGTGGTTTTACTTTTAAATCTGCCCAGGCACACTTTCACAAAACGATCAAAGCGATCAACAATTCTCCAGCAATTTCACGGCGGTGGACACCAGACTTGGGCTTCACACATTGTACTCATGTTGGAAATCGAACCCGGATCTTCGGCGTGTCGGGCGAACGCTTTAACCACAAGGCTACCCCACCGTTCTTGAACTGCCCAAATTGAAGATATGCCAATTTACCATAAACCTGTATATAGTGTCAGTCCTTTACTCAAGAACAGATTTTGAGTTGCCTAGTTAAGGTAAGGATGGCGTCTGATGACGTCTTGTGTATTGCATGGATGCCATACTTGCACACACATCGAACAAAGGAGTTTGCAGGCCATGTAATGGATGTTATGTGTAGAACCGTCTCCTTGAACAAAGTATGGCTGTGTTGAGGGCGGGGCATGTGGTAATATGTGAGCGAGATTGTATTGATGCTGCTTTGAACAGTGTTTCAGCTTTTGTCGCAGCCGTACTCAGTGCTCTGCTACAATAAGTTCTCCCTGACCAACTTCTGCGTTGTAAGTAAGTTTTATAAGCGTCCACTACAAAGACCGAATATTTGCATGCAAGTTCTTGTGTATAGATCATTTTTTACAGAAAATAGCAGCACAGAAGGGGTATATAATTGTCTTGTAACTATTATGAAAAATGGTTTAGTTTCATCAAATAATGAATAAGGTTTGTTCCCCACCGTCTGATCTCTGAAGTGTCCCCCGTTGTCAAGTTTGTAAGCGATTATTAATGCAAATACAGTATCCCCGTGTTATGGGTTTTCGGGGAACGTTAAGAATCATTCCTAATGTCTCGTTAATCACCAAAAAATGTGATCTCACTCGCTCATAAAAGACGACTTTATCTTAAAAACAGGCCATCATCTGAGTATTTACAATGTCTGTACAACGCCACACACCTTGTTATTGCGCGAATAATCGCCCTAAACATGGCCAACCGAAAACGTATCATGACCAAGAACCTGATCCGACTTCTTATCACTGAGAGACAGCTTAGGTGAGCTCGTCTCCGATGTTGACCAGCTTGGTGAAACCCTTGAGCACTGCCTTCCTCTAGGTGGGAGACGAGGTGGTGGTGCACTGCCTTCCTCCCACTCACTCACTCACTGCAACCCCATGATGTGGTTCGGAGCTCACACTGTCTACTCACTCACTGCAACCCCAAGATGTGGTTGAGTGCTCATACTCTCCACTCACTGCAACCCCAAGATGTGGTTCAGTGCCCACACTGTAGCCCATTGGTGTACCTGTTCCAGTTCTCAGTGTGCAGGCAGCTCTGTATGTCAACCCTGTTCTGTATGTCACCCCTGTTCTGTATGTCACCCCTGTTCTGTATGTCACCCCTGTTCTGTATGTCACCCCTGTTCTATATGTCACCCTGTTCTGTATGTCACCCCTGTTCTGTATGTCACCCCTGTTCTGTATGTCAACCCTGTTCTGTATGTCAACCTTCTTCTGTATGCACCCCTGTTCTGTATGTCACCCCTGTTCTATATGTCACCCTGTTCTGTATGTCACCCCTGTTCTGTATGTCAACCTTGTTCTGTATGTCAACCCTGTTCTGTATGTCACCCCTGTTCTGTATGTCACCCTGTTCTGTATGCACCCCTGTTCTGTATGTCACCCCTGTTCTATATGTCACCCTGTTCTGTATGTCACCCCTGTTCTGTATGTCAACCTTGTTCTGTATGTCAACCCTGTTCTGTATGTCAACCCTGTTCTGTATGTCAACCTTCTTCTGTATGTCACCCCTGTTCTGTACACTGCAGCGGAGGACATGAGCACCCCCAGTGCCAAGTAAGGCTCCCAAGCTGCTGGTATCAACTCCATCCTCCCCAGGAACATGGAGCCCAGTTTGTCTCATTGCCGATCATCAAGAGCTTCACTGAAAAGGAAAATGTGAGTTGGATTGATGTCTTATTGTCACCAAATATTATTGAATAATCTTCAGAAAAAAGCCTAAAAGCCATTTTATTTGGTTTCCTTCCTATGTGAAAATTAGGCATTGAACTTTGATGCTATGCATCTTTAGGTATGTGCACTGGTATCCTGGGATTCCTCCATCCACGACTCTCCCCACCTGAACCGATTAACGCCCGCCAACGAGAGGATATATGTCATCCTAAAGGCAGTTGTCCGCCTGAGTCACCCCGCATCCATGGAGCTGGTCCTCCGCAAGCGAGTCTGCATCAACATCTACAAGAAGCAAAGCCTGTCCTCCTTCACCAACATCCTCAAGAACAGGTTCATCGGAGGGGTAGGTGTAGACTGAACTGTGTCATCAGAGTGATAGGTACATGGGTTCATCGGAGGGGTAGGTGTAGACTGAACTGTGTCATCAGGGGGATAGGTACATGGGTTCATCGGAGGGGTAGGTGTAGGCTGAACTGTGTCATCAGAGGGACAGGTACATGGGTTCATCGGAGGGGTAGGTGTAGACTGAAATGTGTCATCAGAGGGATAGGTACATGGGTTCATCGGAGGGGTAGGTGTAGACTGAAGTGTGTCATCAGAGGGATAGATACATGGGTTCATCGGAGGGGTAGGTACATGGGTTCATCTGAGGGGTAGGTGTAGACTGAACTGTGTTATCAGGGGGATAGGTACATGTTACTACCATGTTCTTCACGGAAGAAACGAGACAATAGTTTAAACGTACGCTTAGCCGAGTTACCATTGGTACTAGAACGGAGGTTAAGGAAGCTCGGGCGGGCTCCAAGGGGAATAACTCTTCATCAGAGGATGACATTCAATCGTCATGGTAACAAAATATGAAAGCATGATATGGTTATCTATGTTGTCAAGGAAACTTAAATCGGAAGAAGCACAGACAAGGCAGATCTGCCAAGTTAACAGTGAAAACAAATGTATGACAAAGCATGAAATAAATGACATGTTGTCATGGGAACAGTTGGAAGAAACAAAATGAACGTGTATATATAGTTGGTGACAACAGCAATATGAAGCATCTAATTGAGGTGGCAATCCTAGACTTAGTATCAAGCTTGCACAAGGCGGTGGGAAGACACAGTAACAAGCAGTTCCTTGGCAAAACAAAACAAAGAAGCATCAAACATGATAAAAGTCTGCAGGAAAACCCTACACTGTATTAGTATCTGGTAAATGTGAGTAATATGTCGACTTGTGCATGAAGGAAGTCTCCTGGCATGCACCAGTTGGTTGTAGGAACGCACCAGGAACGCACCAGGAACGCACCAGGAACGAACTGTTTAGGCTGGAGGGTCCAGCAGGGAATATGGACACATGACACTATGTACAGACTGTATGTAAGTCAAGGGAGAATCTCTGTCAGACAATATTGCGGTTTGTTATGACCGAGTGTCAATATGGCCACATCAGTCTATCGGCTGCATGTAATCTAATTAAGTCATTGCATAATCTCTGTCAGGCAATATTGCTAATAAGAATTGATTTTAATATCTTTAGCATTTATGGAGGAATAAATGTAAAAATCAGGGTGCAGAATGCGTAAAGATGCTCTGTCAGGGCAATGTTGCAGTATCTTGTAACAGTGTCTGAGAGGAAATATGGACACATGGTCAACTGAATGTATGTAACTAAAATCATGGTAATATTTCTGTCAGGATAATAGTGCACTTTGTTTTGACTGTGGGTCAATATGGACACATCAGACTACAATGATATGTAACCGAGGTCATGGAATATCTCTGTCAGGGTAACATTGCAGTATGTCATAGCTGCATGTATTTTAAAATGTGACTAATCTCAAGTCATCCTCACTTATCAGGGACTTGACCAGCAAGAAAATGCAGAGACAAGTTTTACATTTTCTGACCAGCTGGTACAGGAATTTACCTGGGCATTATCAAAAGCCGATATTCAATCCAAAGTCAATGGAATGCAACGGAAATGGACAAATAAAATCCTAAATTGGAATTAAAGATATCCCAATTCAATTACCATAAATGTTAACTTTATATGTTATACATAGCTTTGCATATTTGACATACTTGAAATGTTTGCACTGAATTCAACGTTAGAATCCTGATGAATAAAATATAAGAACCATACAAACATTTCCAATGTAGGAAATAAATAAATGTTTCTTTTCTCCAAATTTGCCTTTCCCCATCAAAGCCAAGATTATTCCTATACTTGTTTCCTGCTTCCATAGTTCAATTTCAAAGCAAAGGGTATATAATACATAACACCAAGGTGCAAGTTTATGTGGTGCCAAGCTCCATGTATAGGCACTGGGTGACTGGTCACCGGTCACATTGGTCAGATGATATCACATGACACACTGGACAAGAAATTTCTTCCCATCCAATCACAGAGCTTTCGCCCATCACATAAAAATCAGATCTTAGTGCTCACTACCGCTAAACAGGTCTGAGGACATCCCATTACAAGTCACGTCAGAACGACATTTCGCGAACTTTGACCTACAAATGAAATGACAAACAAGAAGTCAACATTAGCCAATCAGAAAGCCTCTTTTTTGAGCTACATGGCACTAGTTTCAAACTACGCTTTGAAATATATTTTGACACAGTGTTGGATTCAAATTTTGAAAACTGAAGAAAAGATCATTCTGGAATGTCTAATAGATGGCCTAGATTGTATGGCTGTACTTCCAACAGACTATGCATTGTCTCTTCTGTTTCAAATGCTTATCCCATTGAAGCGAGAGATAGACAATGATTTTGACGAAATCAGTCATACAGCCCACAACTTTTGTTCTGAATACGTGTTTTAGAGGCTGTGCATGATTAGAAAACACATTCTGACTGTCCCTTTCCTGATCTGGTAAGTAATCTTCTGATTGCTCGGATGAAAGATCGTTTTGATGTGACCCGTAATGGGATGTCCTCAGATCTTTGTTTTGCGGTAGCGAGAACTAAGATCTGACTTTAAATGAGTTTGGAACATTCCCAGTAATACCCACTCATATTCAGAGAACAATCCAACTACCCCAAAAAACAACAACCCCGAAATGTTTTAAATATGTTCCAGAAGTTAAGATGTTAGAGAGAGAGGTGGGGATTATTTCTGACAGAGACTGTTAATCTCATGCAGAAACTACATGCATGAAAACCTTGCGTGGAAAACAACTTACGAAAACAGAACCTTGCAAATGTAAACAGCTCTGTAAAGATGATACATGCTGCCATGAACATCGAGACATGAGGCAATGAAGTGGGTCTCTCACCAGACTCGGAACTTACACCACTGTGGGGACTATTGCTAAATGTGACAAGGTTTTGCCACTCACGTCTTTGTATTCAACTACAGTGACAATGGTCCTTAATTTCATAAATAAGGATAGTCATGATTTAAGTTTAAAAAGTAATTTTAACTTTTTCTTAGTAATTGTTGTTCTTAGTGTGAAGATTGTTTTTTATTAATAGTGATAATCATGAACATTTATTAAAAGTTTGGTTCAAAAGAGTGAACATTATTTAAAAAAAGTGTCTGAGTTCAAATTTTCTTTGAAATAGTCCGTGAAATGAAGTTTGGGTTACATGATGTTGGATGTGCTTGTGTTGTGTAGGAGTGTAGTTAGCAATGAGAGTGCAGAGACACGTTCCACCAAGCAACCTCAGCACCAGGAGTTCTAAGTTTACCTGGTGGAAGGGAACCAGGGAGTATCAATACCTCATGGGTTTGTATACACTATGTTCCCCCATCATTATGATAACATACTGGTGTGATGTACTGTAGTCATGTGGAGCCTTGTGGCTGCCTGCTCTACATGGCCTTGAGGCTGCCTGCTCTACATGGCCTTGTGGCTGCCTGCTCTACATGGCCTTGTGGCTGCCTGCTCTACATGGCCTTGAGGCTGCCTGATCTACATGGCCCTGTGGCTGCCTGCTCTACATGGCCTTGTGGCTGCCTGCTCTACATGGCCTTGAGGCTGCCTGATCTACATGGCCTTGTGGCTGCCTGCTCTACATGGCCTTGTGGCTGCCTGCTCTACATGGCCTTGAGGCTGCCTGATCTACATGGCCCTGTGGCTGCCTGCTCTACATGGCCTTGTGGCTGCCTGCTCTACATGGCCTTGAGGCTGCCTGATCTACATGGCCCTGTGGCTGCCTTTTCTACATGGCCTTGAGGCTGCCTGCTCTACATGGCCTTGAGGCTGCCTGATCTACATGGCCTTGTGGCTGCCTGATCTACATGGCCTTGAGGATGAGTGCTCTGCATGACCTTGAGACTGCCTGCGCTACATGGCCTTGTGGATGCCTGATCTACATGGCCTTGTGGCTGCCTGCTCTACATGGCCTTATGGATGCCTGCTCTACATGGCCTTGTGGATGCCTGCTCTACATGGCCTTGTGGCTGCCTGCTCTACATGGCCTTGTGGCTGCCTGATCTACCTTGCCTTGTAGCTGCCTGATCTACATGGCCTTGAGGATGAGTGCTCTGCATGACCTTGTGGATGCCTGCTCTACATGGCCTTGTGGCTGCCTGATCTACATGGCCTTGAGGCTGCCTGCTCTACACGGCCTTGTGGATGCCTGCTCGACATGGCCTTGTGGATGCCTGCTCGACATGGCCTTCAGGCTGCCTGATCTACATGGCCTTGTTGCTGCATGTTCACATGGCCTCGTGGATACCTGCTCTACACGGCCTTGTGGATGCCTGCTCTACATGGCCTTGTGACTGCCTGATCTACATGGCCTTGTGGCTGCCTGATCTACATGGCCTTGTGGCTGCCTGCTCTACACGGCCTTGTGGATACCTGCTCTACACAGCCTTGTGGATGCCTGCTCTACATGGCCTTGTGGCTGCCTGATTTACATGGCCTTGTGGCTGCATGATCATCATGGCATTGAGGCTGCCTGATCTACATAGCCTTGAGGCTGCCTGCTCTACATGGCCTTTTGGCTATCTGATCTACACAGCCTTGTGGCTATCTGATCTACACAGCCTTGTTGCTATCTGATCTACACAGCCTTGTGGCTATCTGATCTACACAGCCTTGTGGCTATCTGATCTACAGCCTTGTGGCTATCTGATCTACACAGCCTTTTGGCAATCTGATCTACACAGCCTTTTGGCTATCTGATCTACACAGCCTTGTGGCTATCTGATCTACACATCCTTTTGGCTATCTGATCTACACAGCCTTGTGGCTATCTGATCTACACAGCCTTGTGGCTATCTGATCAACACAGCCTTGTGGCTATCTGATCTACACAGCCTTTTGGCTATCTGATCTACACAGCCTTGTGGCTATCTGATCTACACAGCCTTTTGGCTATCTGATCTACATGGCCTTTTGGCTATCTGATCTACACAGCCTTGTGGCTATCTGATCTACACAGCCTTTTGGCTATCTGATCTACACAGCCTTGTGGCTATCTGATCTACACAGCCTTTTGGCTATCTGATCTACACAGCCTTGTGGCTATCTGATCAACACAGTCTGCGGCTATCTGATCTACACAGCCTTGTGGCTATCTGATCTACACAGTCTGCAGCTATCTGATCTACACAGCCTTGTGGCTATCTGATCTACACAGCCTTTTGGCTATCTGATCTACACAGCCTTGTGGCTATCTGATCTACACAGCCTTGTGGCTATCTGATCTACACAGTCTGCGGCTATCTGATCTACACAGCCTTGTGGCTATCTGATCTACATGGCCTTTTGGCTATCTGATCTACACAGCCTTGTGGCTATCTGATCTACATGGCCTTTTGGCTATCTGATCTACACAGCCTTGTAGCTATCTGATCTACACAGCCTTGTGGCTATCTGATCTACACAGTCTGCGGCTATCTGATCTACACAGCCTTGTGGCTATCTGATCTACATGGCCTTTTGGCTATCTGATCTACACAGCCTTGTGGCTATCTGATCTACATGGCATTTTGGCTATCTGATCTACACAGCCTTGTGGCTATCTGATCTACACAGCCTTGTGGCTATCTGATCTACACAGCCTTTTGGCTATCTGATCTGCACAGCCTTTTGGCTATCTGATCTACACAGCCTTGTGGCTATCTGATCTACACAGCCTTTTGGCTATCTGATCTACACAGCCTTGTGGCTATCTGATCAACACAGTCTGCGGCTATCTGATCTACACAGCCTTGTGGCTATCTGATCTACACAGTCTGCGGCTATCTGATCTACACAGCCTTGTGGCTATCTGATCTACAGCCTTTTGGCTATCTGATCTACACAGCCTTGTGGCTATCTGATCTACACAGCCTTGTGGCTATCTGATCTACACAGTCTGCGGCTATCTGATCTACACAGCCTTGTGGCTATCTGATCTACACAGCCTTTTGGCTATCTGATCTACACAGCCTTGTGGCTATCTGATCTACATGGCCTTTTGGCTATCTGATCTACACAGCCTTGTAGCTATCTGATCTACACAGCCTTGTGGCTATCTGATCTACACAGTCTGTGGCTATCTGATCTACACAGCCTTGTGGCTATCTGATCTACATGGCCTTTTGGCTATCTGATCTACACAGCCTTGTGGCTATCTGATCTACATGGCATTTTGGCTATCTGATCTACACAGCCTTGTGGCTATCTGATCTACACAGCCTTGTGGCTATCTGATCTACACAGCCTTTTGGCTATCTGATCTGCACAGCCTTTTGGCTATCTGATCTACACAGCCTTGTGGCTATCTGATCTACACAGCCTTTTGGCTATCTGATCTACACAGCCTTGTGGCTATCTGATCTACACAGCCTTTTGGCAATCTGATCTACATGGCCTTGTGACTGCATGATCTACACAGCCTTGTGGCTATCTGATCTACATGGCCTTGTGGCTATCTGATCTACATGGCCTTGTGACTGCATGATCTACACAGCCTTGTGGCTGCCTGATCTACACCTTGCTTGCAAGTGAGGCAATGGATGGGTTCCTTACTACACCACAGAGTAGCTGTATGTTTTCACAGGAGATGGAGGAAGGTAGTGTTTACACCCCCCAAGTGTTGATGGGGACCATGACAAGGGGACGTGGATGATCTGTGAGTGTTAACAGCTGATATGAGCAATGTGAGAACCAACTGAAGTCAGCAATGTGAGAACCAACTGAGGTCAGCGATGTGAGAACCAACTGAGGTCAGCGATGTGAGAACCAACTTAAATGTGAGAACCAACTTAAATGTGCCTGATTGAGGAGTTAGACTGTCAGTGCGACATCAGCAAATACAACCACTTCTAATTGGTCAGTAAACTCTACAGATGAATTAAAATAAAATTGCATATACCAAATTTTTTTGAAAAATTGCTTGTTCAAAGTCATGAAAAACATAACCTTAATAATCTATATATGAACTGAAGAATAAGTTAACATTTTGAACTTTATCATCATTGGATTGTCAATATTGAGGACAAAATTAACGTCCTTGAGTATAGAAGCAAGAAAAGTAACTACACTGTTTATTTGCATTAAATTGATAGCTTTACATAATACAACAAAATGTAGGCATAGCCTTAAAACAAGATATGATTCTGTATCAGCCCTAGAAGCATAAACATTTGAGGCAAGCGAGCATATAACCATGGCGACCATACACACAGGAAGTGGGTGAAGAATCATGGGATACATCGTTGACGAAGCAATATCGCATGTTATAAAATTTGATGTAGTGGAGGTACATGAAATAACAAAAAATTCCAGAATAACTACAATTCAGTCATCATCTCCCTAGATATGCGAAATCAATTTACAGACGTCGTCGAAAACAAATGAAAGCAAATGTTCTGATCTACGCTAGGATTTTGAGGGTGATTTTGATGTGACCTGCCTACTTGTGTATTGACTGCGAAACAATGCGGAGACTTGAAGCCGTCTATACACTTGGCGGTGTGCAATAATCAAGCTGAACTTAAAATAGTTGCTGCCAAACAAAAACAGAAATTGGGTGACACTGTCAGTTAACCCACCTAGGCCGACCGAAAGCTTTTTAAGACGACCCACTTCCCTGCGGTAAGACGCGATCATGGACTCGTTCACGTCGGAAAATGCTCGTTGCCGAAACTCACCCGCAAAAGTCGGGGATTTTGACAATGCGGCATCACTGGTGAGATCCTGGATGCTGTCAGCTCGCATCTGCAACAGGAAGGAGAACATGACACAGGCTTGGATATGGTTTAACCCTGGGAAGGAATGGACTTTTGTGCATGGTGTGCATAATTATAGATTATAAATCACTAAGGAAAGCATTTAATTCAACCCCACAAACTCCCTGATAGTTTAGCGAGGCAACAAACAAATGGCGTCGGTAACACTGCATCTCTGACGAAACACGTGGTCAAAGCTCTACACAATTCATAAAATTCATCATGTGACAATATTAACTGTATTGCAGAAAGACATTGTGGTATTTCGAGTTCCTAAGAAATAATGGTGTACATGCAATTAGCTCCCTACAGCTTCACGTGATCGGTGCATGAACAGTTAACAATTTGATCTCCGTGATATTTTATACACGCACATAATTTGTGAAAAAAATGTAAATTTTAGGCCCAAAAGTGTAATTTTAGATTTAAAAGCGTAATGGTTGGCATCCCTGTCATCCTAATGATTTGAACAAAACATAAGGCCATCATAAGAAGAAACATACACGACAAAGTCCAGCTCCCCAGTCTGTCAATTTCAGAGAAGATGATTCCAGTGCAAAAAATGTATTTTGAGGGAACTTTAACATGCAGGAATAGCTGAGTGGCTATATATAGCTGCCAATGGTGGCCATATTGAAAATCAGAATAAAAACTTCTTCAAATTCAGATGTGATCATTGGTAGAAAAAAGCATGGGAAGAGCAGTGGTCTCTGGGGAGATGATGTTTACAGAGAGAGGGTGCATTTTTGGAGAGAATTGTAAAGCACGGTTCAAAGTGCAAACGTCCAACAAAGTTAAAATTTTAAAAATCGCAAAAGCGAAATATGTGTGTTAAGACGCAGTACTAACTACAAACTTGAACCCCTTTACAAATCTACACAAAATTCTCCTGAATTCATAAAAATATTTTGGAGATGAAGTCAAAAATGTTAAAAGTTTATGGCCGACATCAGACATTAGACGACTTGCTATGTCATAAGCTCTCATGGCCTTTCAGGCTGGGTGAGCTATTTATCTATTTAAAACAGAGAGGGCCTAGAGAGTGTTACCTGATCTTCAAGCTTGGTGGGTGAGGTTAGCATCTGTGGAAGCAAGAAGATTTGTTTGAGAAGACCCTATTCCAGCAATATCACAGCGGGGGACACCAGAAATTGGCTTCACACATTTTACCCATGTCGGGAATCGAACCCGAGTCTTCGGCGTGACGAGCGAACGCTTTAACCACTAGGCTACCCGACCGCCCCTAACTACATGAGAGAGCACTTCCTTGAATAAACACAAAGTTTTGGATTGGTTTTGACCGACTTCAAAGACTAACCAGTCATTTTTAATTGTAAACACACCAATGTTCAATAAGTGCCGTGTTTCAAGAAGTACAGACATCAAACACAACTGTCGGAACTGTCTGCAGGAAGGTAAACATACATTCCATCTTGTAACCAATCTAATGTGTTGAATCAATTAGTTAATCAAAATGTCTGGTTCATGTTTCGATTATCTTATCCAGCTGTTGATCTGGTGCCAATATTAGAAACTTCAGATAAGCTGCACAGCAGAAAATGATTCAGGAATTACCAAGATACTTGAGAAGTTACCATGACAGAAACTGAGGCAGTCATAGCTGTCTGCAGTATGATTACCAGATGTTACGGTACACTGGAAAACACACTGTGTTATTAATAGATTCCGAAAAAGTTGTTTGAGAACTGTTTGATATTATTTCATCACTGGATTTACCAACCGATTGCAGATCTTTGACATACCAAATACAAACTATATAAAGATGTGGCATTTATTCCAAGATGTTATAAAGCAGAGTCTCAGATGGCAAACATTGGAAAGTTATTTTTAAGTCTATTGCAAACTACAAGATGAGAGATGAGTTCATAAAGCACACCAGTGAATATATTCAATAAACTGTCACACTAGAACATTAAAAATATGGAAATGTCTGTCCACAGTGGGATGTTCATGAAGATAGCAAACCTGATTGATGTTAGGGACACTGGTGGTCTTCCGTAAAGATCTCCCACTGACGGCGAGGTGTTCCTTAACAGCGACCTCCTGTTGGACACACAAGAGAATATGAGTGAGTATTGTTTTATGCCGCTTTTAGCAAATTAAAAAAAATCATCTCCTGTCACGTTAACAAGCTTCTCCCCTCTACTGTGTTAGGAAGTGCCCCACCCCCACTGAGTTAGGAAGTGCCCCATCCCCAGTGAGCCAGGAAGTGCCCTGCCACCACTGAGCCAGGAAGTGCCCTGCCACCACTGAGACAGGAAGTGCCCTGCCACCACTGAGACAGGAAGTGCCCCACCCCCACTGAGACAGGAAGTGCCCTGCCACCACTGAGCCAGGAAGTGCCCTGCCACCACTGAGCCAGGAAGTGCCCTGCCACCACTGAGACAGGGAGTGCCCCACCCCCACTGAACCAGGAAGTGCCCCACCCCCACTGAGCCAGGAAGTGCCCTGTCACCTGCTGAGCCAGGAGTCCCCCGCCTACACTGAACCAGGAAGTGCCTCACCCACACTGATCCAGGAAGTGCCCCACCCTCAATGAGCCAGGAAGTGCCATGCCACCTACTGAGTCAGGATGGCTCTGCCACCTGCAAAGCTAGGCGTCCCCTGCCCACACTGAACCAGGAAGTGCCCCTGCCCTCAATGAGCCAGGAAGTGCCATACCACCTACTGAGTCAGGATGGCTCTGCCACCTGCAAAGCTAGGCGTCCCCTGCCCACACTGAACCAGGAAGTGCCCCTGCCCTCAATGAGCCAGGAAGTGCCATGCCACCTACTGAGTCAGGATGGCTCTGCCACCTGCAAAGCTAGGCGTCCCCTGCCCACACTGAACCAGGAAGTGCCCCTGCCCTCACAATGAGCTAGGAAGGGCCCTGCCCTCCACTGAGTCAGGAAGTGCCCCATCCCCACTTCGCCTTACACTGACCTGACGTAGTCTATCAATGGTAAGGATGCTCTCCACGACCGAGATGCCCTTGATGTACTTCTCGATGTAGGTCTCCCCATCCACAGCCTTGGTCTCGTTCTGACTAGCGGCCATCTGGGCCAGGGTCTCCATACCCTCCAGGTCCTCTGACCCCTTTGGAATGTTGGACATGACCTTATAGGTGATACCACTGGCATACAGGTAGTCCTGGAAAGAAGCGGGCATTGACATTGAGGACGAGGTCTTGCAACTTTCCATCTAGACACTAAGTAATGGAGTTTCTATGCATATCTATCACAGCTGAGATTTGGTCCTGTACTTATACATCCAATTATCCCACCCCTTCCAAACTAAAAATATGACACACAAACTACCCCTTCAATGAACCTGTTCTTTAGGATTGTAGGTATGATCTCGCCAATGAACAAAGTGCAATGTGCCCCTACCCTCTGATGAACCCAGCACAATGTGCCCCTACCCTCTGATGAACCCAGCACAATGTGCCCTTACCCTCTGATGAACCAAGCACAATGTGCCCTTACCCTCTGATGAACCAAGCACAATGTGCCCCTACCCTCTGATGAATCCAGCACAATGTGCCCTTACCCTCTGATGAACCAAGCACAATGTGCCTCTACCCTCTGATGAACCCAGTACACATACCTACCCCTCCGATGAACCTCGTACAACGTGCCCCTACCCTCTGATGAACCCAGCACAATGTGCCCCTACCCCCTGATGAAACCCAGTACAATGTGCCCCTACACTCTGATGAACCCAGCACAATGTGCCTCTACCCTCTGATGAACCCAGCACAATGTGCCTCTACCCTCCGATGAACCCATGTACCTTCCCCTCCAATGAACCCATGTACCTTCCCCTCCAATGAACCCATGTACCTATCCCTCTGATGACACAGTTCAGTCTACACCTACCCCTCCAATGAACCCATGTACCTATCCCTCTGATGACACAGTTCAGTCTACACCTTCCCCTCCGAAGAACCCATGTACCTATCCCTCTGATGACACAGTTCAGTCTACACCTACCCCTCCAATGAACCCATGTACCTATCCCCCTGATGACACAGTTCAGTCTACACCTACCCCTCCAATGAACCCATGTACCATGTACCTACCGGGTATACTCACCCACGCACGCACGCACGAAAGCACGCCCGCCCGCACGCCCACCCACCCACTCACTCACTCACTCACTCACTCATATTGAATGGTATTCTGCTCTCAGGTCAGCCTAAATTAAAGAATGCCCCCGACTGTAATCAGAGCCTGTTACTGCAGACCGAAGACCAGAACTTTGACTCACCGTTCGTCCACCTGGAACCCCCTCTCGACGTGGACGACTACATGTTTGGTCTGACGGACTGCGAGGGCATCTCCGATCTTTTCGATGCCTATGATATCACGCTAGCAGTATAGTTGTCTGTTTAGGAATGCTGTACAGGAGAGACACACTGTCATTCTGCAATCTTTTTGTGTTTTCTTTTCTTTTTCAACAAATTCAAGAAATCCTAATATTGAGGTTTAATTGCTTCAACGGTATATGATTTTGTTAAGGATGTTTCCTATGTTTGAGTGGGAACTTTTTGAATTGCTATGATATATAGTCCAACTTTGTTGAAACTTCGTTAACTTAATACATTGTTTTAAGACAATGTAATGTTATTGTCCGGAGAGAAACCTCATCACCAAAATGTTCTAATATAGGTGCTCTTGACCCTTCTGACAGTCTTCATAACCAGAGTGAACAAGGTTTTGCTGAAGATACCTTGTACCAGCTTAACTATAAAGCTCTCATATGCTGTTGATGTACATTACGCAGTTGTGTAGCTTGAAGTATTCCTCCCCCCCCCCCCCCCCCCTCTCCTGCAGAGCATTCTAAACAGAGGCGTGGCTAGTTAGACTTGACCATGCTAGTAATGTGTTGTGTAGATGTGTGGCTTTTTCTGTGTGAATGGCAGGCCAGGTTTGTGGAGAAGAGATACTCATTTTGAATTTGTGAACTGCTAGATACTGAGTGAGCATTGAATGTTACTTCATTTAAGCACTGCATGTAATGTTTTGAAAAGCTTCTGTTTCTTTTCGTCAGAAGTATTTACAATATAATGGGTAGTATTGTCGATAAATCATGAATAAGCTTGTATCATGATCTGATTAATATGCAAATAAGGCACCCTAGCCGAAATTGTTTTTGATCTCTGTACATGAATTCAATGTCTTGTTTGCTCAATAAACTATTGAGGGGACAGTCAGGTAGCCTAGTGGTTAAAGTGTTTGCTCGTCACGCCGAAGACCCGGGTTCGATTCCCGACATGGGTACAAGGTGTGAAGCCAATTTCTGTTGTCCCCTGCCGTGATATTGCTGGAATATTGCTAAAAGCGGCGTAAAACCAAACTCACTCAGTAAACTATTGACTTACCAAATTGTAGCGTTTTCCGAGGTTTGAGTGATTATGTAGACAAGTATGGCTGCAAGTTGTTTGTAACTATGTTATGAATGGGACGGTTCACACAGAATTTACCTCTTGTATTTGTGATGAAATACTGGAGACTTTAAAGTCCCAATGAGCAGTTGACAAAACTTTTCCATCTACACATTAGTCACTTACCTTCAATGCTTGAAAACATATGAAGTTAGTGATTACTTATCCACTGCCACAATCTCATGCTTCAAAGGGCTTGTAGTCTGATGTCCTGAGTCGAGCATGGCAAGGTGAGGTGAAATGAGGTTTAAAGTCGTGTTCCAAGCTTACAGTAGTTCCTGCTCGGTGGCCTTATTTGCATATATATCAGAACATGTGTACAAGTGTATTGGATTGGTTTAAAGTGAGGTGAGGTGAAATGGGGTTTAACGTCGCGTCCAAGATTATTGCACTTATATAGCGACGTGCATGTATGTGTGTGTGTTTGTGTGGCTGCTTGTACTAGTCCGGACTGATGCCGATTTATAGTGCTAGCTCACTGAGATACCATGCGGCAGTTTAACATGAATACCCCACTCAGACACAGTATACTGACTCCAAGCCGACCAGTCCTTGCTTTAGCCCCTTAATGCCGAGTGCCAGACAGGGTAACAACAAGTACCATCTTTTAACGTCTTTTGGTATGACGCGGTCGGGGATCGAACCCCGGACCTTCCGCTCTCCGGGCGGACGCTCTACCACTAGACCACGGAGGCGGTCTGGATTGGTTGAACACATCAGTAACACTATCTATTATTTATTATATATATGTATTAAGTATTTATGAAGTAAAAGACGAGGGGGAATTGTTTATCGTACAATAAAACACTGCAGTGAAAATCCATGCTAGGCGCAGGCCCTTGTGATTTATTCTCCTTGCAGTTTTTAATTATACGATAACAACCATGAGTCGTTCATCTCTTATGTGAGATATCAACAATATTTTCAACCTCCCTAGGATGTTAATAAATTTTAAATTTTACAAGCTTTAAAATTCTTTACCCATATTTAAATAATAATTGACTCCCTGTATCTAATCTGATCTTCGCAATGTTGGACAAGTCTGTTTTATGAACAGAGGCCAAAATTGAGTATTTTCTGAATATTCTCATCTTGCATTGATTATCTGTAAAATTTCTCCCAATACAGATTGCCATATCTCTCTCACTGTTTTGATGCGATCGTTTGGCCACACGTTTATCTGTGTTGCCCAGCTGCATCTAGGGGGGATAACTCCATACCCTAACAAAAATAACATCCAATTTATGACGTCGTCAAGTTGCGAGTGCATGTTCGAATCTCCAGAAATAACATCATGATAGAACAATCTTTTATAGTGAAATAAACCATACTTTGTTCTTCATTGTTCACATAGCCATCTTATATTATGTGATCAATACTTTTTAATGATCAGTCAATGCTGTACAAATTAACTCAAAGGAGTCAACTATTTCCATGGATCATTTGGTCAGTTCACTTCAGAAAACGATCTCTTCTCCACAATCTTGCTCTAGAGGTGCTTTATTTATATACCATATTTACATGAAGACAAACTGTACAAACTGTTTCTTATTTTGATTATGCAGATCACTGCCAAGTACATAATGTACTGATATAGGTGTATCCCTTGCTGTGCTGTTTCCGTGGTATTTATTATAGTGAAACAGCCGGCAAAAGTGCTTTTGTTGACATTGTTACGGTATTGCCCTATTAACCAGCCATGTTGTCATCCCCATTGTTTTGAGTGTCTCAGGTATGTGTGGGGTCATCTCAAAAGTTCTTTTTATTGCACATCAGGACTTGATTTCAGATATTGCTGTACTCGATTTCCTCTGAACCCTTTGAGATGGCCCATGACTAATGGCAGGTGTAACTGAGTCTTTTATGTCGTTTGCAGTAGGTGTTTCATTCATTGCACACATGTCAAGATGTTACGTCACAAAATAGAAATTTGTTTTCGAGGTATATTTTTATGTTAAACATTTTGGATAAGCGTTGGGATGGTTTGTGTTGTTTTTGAAAATACCTTCAAGTTTAGTGCAAAAAATGTTAAGGAAATCTTGACGATTTGATAAGTCGTAGATATAGATATGCAGGTGCAGTTATGTACTCGGGTGCATATTTTGCACATATAGTTGACGGTTTGCTTAACTGCATCTCATATAAGTGTTTTCAACTTTTGTGTAAAACACTGATGTACTCGAATACTTTTTTACCACAGCATTTTCAGTGTAAAAATTCTGTTTGCTTTTACCTTTATATCTTGCCCCTTTTAACTTATTATCACTAGATTTATATATTTAATCCCATGAATTGTTGAATGAAGTTAATATGGAAAACAAAACAATAATTTGAATATCTTTTAGTATTTCTAGTCACCATGCCAAATGTTCTAAATAGTATTAGTGAAACCATTTCTAGATTAATTGGACAAGGTTCATTTTACACAGAACATTTTGATAAATACAAACTTTACAATGCTTGGGGTGCAGTGAAAAAGACAGTCAAGAGTTATCTCCCCTTGACCTCCATTTCATTCCATGTGGAAGAGATAAGTTCGAAAAATCTGTGAGAAGGAAAGACTCCTCAAATTTTATGATTGTTCCACATTTACGAGATGTTGGTACAGGCCATGGCCCACTTGCACAAAGCGATCTTAGCACTAAGACTATCGTAAGCCTATGTTAAAGTATGGGAGTTACGATCATCTTAGCGCTAAGATCGCTTTGTCAAGTGGGCCCAGTAAACCAAATAATGATAAAAAAATGTTTTCCTTATCTTATGGAGTGATCATGTTACTGTGGAAATACATCATCTATCCTCTGGTAAGACCAACAGAGGCCCTTTAGTCAATGTGAACAAGAAAAAATAGCAGTTGGAGGTGGGAAGGTATGCATCTGTTGACCCTACAGTCTGTTTGTTCATATTTTCTGCGCATATGCATTTATGGATTTTGGTGATTGTAATACAACACAAATGCTAGTACATACTGGAAGTGAAAACAGGTGCTTGAGTCGGACAGTTCTATTTACATCCTGCACAGTGTATATTGTATTGTATAATTTATTTAGCATATATGTACAGGTTTGTAGTTAATATAAGATGATATTAGCACAATTCTGACCTTGTAAGAGAAATGGTCATAAAAGTAACGTTATTACTGAAGAAATATTTTGATAGATATTGCAGAAAATGAAATAATTATGTTATTGATAGATTAGAAAATAATTATCTGCTTACACAAGTCACAAGAAAAGATTGCTCGTTTCCTTGCATGAAAATAGGTTGTAACCTCCCTCATTGACTTTAAAAGTGAATCGATTTCCTATTCAATATGCCCATTTGTAACATCTACATTTCATTTGTGAATGACGCAGCTGGTGATGGTGTTCCTGAACTGGGTTTCATCGTCTTCTCAGTGTTCCAATTCTCCTCCATCCATGCATCATCCATAAATACATTTATTTTCGTACTGCGGTAATCTTGTCTGGAAAGTGCCTTGTTGATGTTTGTATTTTTGTCACTAAAGACTCACTTCATACATACTCGCCTGTAGCCTTCAGCCTTCTATATTCACATCTACTCTCATCCATGCACATTAACGCCAATCTCTGAAGAAATCTTCCCTTTAAGAAAAATCTTCAATTTTACATCTATTTTCAAGGCCCAACTTGTGATGTGCCCCAGTCTCTATGGGTTCATCCAGACAGTTCCTGGTCACTGGTGTGGACCAACAAATGTCTTGATTAATAAATCTGAGACACGTTCTAATATACGTTCGCAACAGCAAATGTCTCGAAAATGACGTTGAGACTTGTGAATTCCCATTACATACCGTAGTCTACTGTCTCGGAGGCATGATCGCATTATATGCAGCACAGGTTTATAGGTGTCTTTTTATCAGAAGTGTTGGGATGAAGAATTTATGAAAACAGAATATTTTAGCAGTGTTTGTGCAAATCATTTAATTAGTAATGATAAACTTATTTCCTACCAACCTGATATTTTAAAGATTTTTATGTTTTGAAAATGAAAGAAAATGTAACTTATGTAGTATCGAGTAGGGTTAACTTGAAGGGAAATTGTGAATTTGAGATAATATTTCAGTTGGCACATGTTCGCTTTAGAGCAGCCTTCTGACCTGCACACCTGTACACAGTTGTTTAGAAGCACAATTGAAGATGCTACCTATTTTCTGTAATTTCCTATTTGATCATGTGTGCCAATAACTGGTGTCTTGTACTTAAGAAGGTCAAAGCTTTTTTTGTAACATTTTTTTTCGAGTTTAGAGTTTTTCAAGAATGAGTCATTTATGTGTCATCTGTCCTCGATTCAAGAATGAATCATTTGTGTCACCCGTGGTTGATGCTGTCGTCATTGCTGTGTCTTCACAGGTTGTTAGTCTTCTTCATGTTTCATGCCGTGTTGCTTGTGACACCAGCCATGAGTCAAATGCATTGTCGGACTTATTTTCTTCGTCTAATTCCAAGTGTGAATCTCGTATCTATGAGACTAGTTTACATTTACATCACATAGCTTCCATTTGAATCTTACTGAAATTACTTAGCATCAGCTGTACTTTATTACTGTGGGGTACACATACAAGTTTATCCTCAAGTCACAGTTAGCTCTGAACATCACACTTGCTAGCTGATGCTTTGAAAGAATCGAAGCTAGGATGCTGATACATGAAAAAGCTTCTGACATTATGCAAGACATATATCAAATGTATGTAGTTTCTATGATGAATTCTTAGGTTTGTTTTCCATCAGATAAGAATGTACTTATTTGATATGTTTATGTCGCAGGGGATAGCTGAAATAGTGCTGACGCGGCATTAAGCCTCGTTCTCGCTTGATATAGTTTTATCAGCCCAGCTAGCAACATTCCACTGCCATGATGGCTTCCAGATGGAAGTAGTCATCCCTGTTATGTTTCTATAACACCAAACCATTAAGGAGAAAGTGATGTATATGAAGTTGTTTGCAACATGTACTCCCATCTAATCATTGAAATCAACTCACTTTGAAATGGGATTTGTATTGTCAAGAGCAGCTATCTTGGTCATCAGAAAAAAACAAAAACATGGACCTGCCAGACTCTCTATCCCCTGGACCTGTCAGGTTCTGTGTCCCATGGAAAAAGCAGACACTGTATCTCATGGTCAAAGCAGATTCTGTATCCCATGGACAAAGCAGACTCTGTATACCATGGACAAAGCAGACTCTGTATCCCATGGACCTGTCAGACATTGTATCCCATGGACCTGTCAGACTCTGTATCCCATGGACAAAGCAGACTCTGTATCCCATGGACCTGCCAGACTCTGTATCCCATGGACCTGTCAGACACTGTGTCCCATGGACCTGTCAGACTCTGAACCCCAAAGGCAAAGCAGATGTTGTATCCCATGGACAAAGCGGACTCTGTATCCCATGGACAAAGCAGATTCTGAACCCCAAAGGCAAAGCAGATGTTGTATCCCATGGACAAAGCAGACTCTGTATCCCATGGACCTGTCAGACACTGTGTCCCATGGACCTGTCAGACTCTGTATCCCATGGACAAAGCAGACTCTGTATCCCATGGACAAAGCAGATTCTGTGTCCCATGGACAAAGCAGACTTTGTATACCATGGACAAAGCAGACTCTGTATCCCATGGACAAAGCAGACTATGTATCCCATGGAAAAAAACAGACTCTGCATCCCATGGACCTCCCAGATTCTGAACCCCAAAGGCAAAGCAGATGTTGTATCCCATGGACAAAGCGGACTCTGTATCCAATGGACCTCCCAGATTCTGAACCCCAAAGGCAAAGCAGATGTTGTATCCAATGGACAAAGCAGACTCTGTATCCCATGGACAAAGCAGATTCTGTGTCCCATGGACAAAGCGGACTCTGTATCCCATGGACAAAGCAGATTCTGTAACCCATGGACAAAGCAGACTCTGTA
This sequence comes from Haliotis rufescens, assembly GCF_023055435.1. NCBI lineage: Eukaryota > Metazoa > Mollusca > Gastropoda > Lepetellida > Haliotidae > Haliotis > Haliotis rufescens. The sequence goes on from NW_025963779.1 coordinate 21,288,669, forward strand.
TCCCATGGACAAAGCAGACTCTGTATCCCATGGACAAAGCAGACTCTGTATCCCATGGACAAAGCAGATTCTGTAACCCATGGACAAAGCAGACTCTGTATCCCATGGACAAAGCAGACTCTCTATCCCATGGACAAAGCAGACTCTGTATCCCATGGACAAAGCAGACTCTGTATCCCATGGAAAAAAACAGACTCTGCATCCCATGGACCTCCCAGATTCTGAACCCCAAAGGCAAAGCAGATGTTGTATCCCATGGACAAAGCGGACTCTGTATCCAATGGACCTCCCAGATTCTGAACCCCAAAGGCAAAGCAGATGTTGTATCCCATGGACAAAGCAGACTCTGTATCCCATGGACAAAGCAGATTCTGTGTCCCATGGACAAAGCGGACTCTCTATCCCATGGACAAAGCAGATTCTGTAACCCATGGACAAAGCAGACTCTGTATCCAATGGACAAAGCAGACTCTGTATCCCATGGACAAAGCAGACTCTGTATCCCATGGACAAAGCAGACTCTGTATCCCATGGACAAAGCAGACTCTGTATCCCATGGACAAAGCAGATTCTGTGTCCCATGGACAAAGCAGACTCTGTATCCCATGGACAAAGCAGACTCTGTATCCCATGGACAAAGCAGACTCTGTATCCCATGGAAAAAAACAGACTCTGCATCCCATGGACCTCCCAGATTCTGAACCCCAAAGGCAAAGCAGATGTTGTATCCCATGGACAAAGCGGACTCTGTATCCAATGGACCTCCCAGATTCTGAACCCCAAAGGCAAAGCAGATGTTGTATCCCATGGACAAAGCAGACTCTGTATCCCATGGACAAAGCAGATTCTGTGTCCCATGGACAAAGCGGACTCTCTATCCCATGGACAAAGCAGATTCTGTAACCCATGGACAAAGCAGACTCTGTATCCCATGGACAAAGCAGACTCTGTATCCCATGGACAAAGCAGACTCTGTATCCCATGGACAAAGCAGACTCTGTATCCCATGGACAAAGCAGACTCTGTATCCCATGGACAAAGCAGATTATGTATCCCATGGACAAAGCAGATTATGTAACCCATGGACAAAGCAGACTCTGTATCCCATGGACAAAGCAGACTCTGTATCCCATGGACAAAGCAGACTCTGTATCCCATGGACAAAGCAGACTCTGTATCCCATGGACAAAGCGGACTCTCTATCCCATGGACAAAGCAGATTCTGTAACCCATGGACAAAGCAGACTCTGTATCCAATGGACAAAGCAGACTCTGTATCCCATGGACAAAGCAGACTCTGTATCCCATGGACAAAGCAGACTCTGTATCCCATGGACAAAGCAGACTCTGTATCCCATGGACAAAGCAGATTCTGTGTCCCATGGACAAAGCAGACTCTGTATCCCATGGACAAAGCAGACTCTGTATCCCATGGACAAAGCAGACTCTGTATCCCATGGAAAAAAACAGACTCTGCATCCCATGGACCTCCCAGATTCTGAACCCCAAAGGCAAAGCAGATGTTGTATCCCATGGACAAAGCGGACTCTGTATCCAATGGACCTCCCAGATTCTGAACCCCAAAGGCAAAGCAGATGTTGTATCCCATGGACAAAGCAGACTCTGTATCCCATGGACAAAGCAGATTCTGTGTCCCATGGACAAAGCGGACTCTCTATCCCATGGACAAAGCAGATTCTGTAACCCATGGACAAAGCAGACTCTGTATCCCATGGACAAAGCAGACTCTGTATCCCATGGACAAAGCAGACTCTGTATCCCATGGACAAAGCAGACTCTGTATCCCATGGACAAAGCAGACTCTGTATCCCATGGACAAAGCAGACTCTGTATCCCATGGACAAAGCAGATTATGTAACCCATGGACAAAGCAGACTCTGTATCCCATGGACAAAGCAGACTCTGTATCCCATGGACAAAGCAGACTCTGTATCCCATGGACAAAGCAGACTCTGTATCCCATGGAAAAAAACAGACTCTGCATCCCATGGACCTCCCAGATTCTGAACCCCAAAGGCAAAGCAGATGTTGTATCCCATGGACAAAGCGGACTCTGTATCCAATGGACCTCCCAGATTCTGAACCCCAAAGGCAAAGCAGATGTTGTATCCCATGGACAAAGCAGACTCTGTATCCCATGGACAAAGCAGATTCTGTGTCCCATGGACAAAGCGGACTCTCTATCCCATGGACAAAGCAGATTCTGTAACCCATGGACAAAGCAGACTCTGTATCCCATGGACAAAGCAGACTCTGTATCCCATGGACAAAGCAGACTCTGTATCCCATGGACAAAGCAGATTCTGTAACCCATGGACAAAGCAGACTCTGTATCCCATGGACAAAGCAGACTCTGTATCCCATGGACAAAGCAGACTCTGTATCCCATGGACAAAGCAGACTCTGTATCCCATGGACAAAGCAGATTCTGTATCCCATGGACAAAGCAGACTCTGTATCCCATGGACCTGCCAGGCGCTGGTGGTTGGGGGTGCTGTCATTGATAATGATGTTCGGCCTGTCAGCAGTGGACGTCTTTTTTAGAATCGGTCCCAAGCAAATGGGTGATCAGCCTGAGTGACTTTGCTTATTGCCTGTCATCATACCCCAATAATGTGGAACGTTGCTTATAATAATTATCCCCGGATAAGGGGAATTGTCAGGTCGAGACTTATTTACAGGATGCGGTCGGTTACATAGTTGGAATAGTGCTGAGCGCCGCTGCTTGCTGCTCAAGACTAATTTTTCATCAGTGCTTGTGTGTTTCACCAAGTGATGAAAACAGGATAAGCGCTGTCCATGCCAAACCCGAGTACATGAAACATGACATATTTTTAGCCCCTTCAATTAACATAAGTTCAAATTTACTGTCAAGATTGTTGGAAGATTGCTGTCTGGGTAGTTAGTATAATACTGTGACATTGATTTGAACAGATTTAAACAGTGAGAGTATTGATTAGTCCATGTAGCCCCTCGTAGTATTGTAACTACTTTGATTGGCTGCGACATCCCGAGGCCTACGTCATGGCAACAGGCTTTACCATTATCACAGCGCAACAATTTTAGAAAGACAACTTTGTTACAGCACAGACGAGCAATGTGGGAGATGATACAGAGGAAATATACTACTCATAAAAGGTTAAGGACAACCCGATTCTTTCATATTACTATAGTTAATCGGTAATGCTACAAGAGTGTTGACAGAGCGTATTTTAGAAATAAACGACGAGTGGGTGTTTTTTATCGTACAATAAACTACTGCAGGGTGAATAAACCATGAGGAGAGCATCATAATGGACAAATACTATTTTTGTGTTTGACAATTGTGGCCCAATGTGAATTGTTTACTTGTCCGGGAACGTGCATTTCATAGCCCAATCTAATTCAAATCTGATCTCCTCATTATAGAAAGCTCCAATTAGTGTTTAGTAAACATTCAAGAAAAAAACAGAATACCAGAAGAAACGTAGCATTGTTTTATATCATCAACTATTGCAAAATAACATCCACACAAGTTAATCATCATACAGGACTTGTCAGACGTGCTCGTTCACAGCCTCTCGATGTATGCCGGAGTTTGATAAGCGAGTCTCAGGTACAGTACTTGTTCACAGGTGTGTCACTTGTTTCCATCTGTTGCTCCAGTGGATAGCATTGTCTTTATATAGAGCATGGTGACGCATGGCTCCACACATCCACAAAAGTTAATCATCATACAGGTAGAGTATGTCATTATTAGGAAGATTCCCTTTGTGTGTCGATTCCCCTCTGAAATGCCGAGGAGAGCACACACAGTTTCTTCTCGTCGGTCCCCGATACTTTAGTCCAGCCAGACGAAGGAAGTACAGACGACCGGCGACGTACTTGTCTCGTCTGGTCGTTCAAAATACAACTGTCATCTTTGCTCTTGCGACTGGACATCGCTGCCGGTTTATCTGAACACAGAACTAGGGAACTTCGTTTCCGACACTGTCGAGTTACGGGATAAACAACGTCCGTCTTGCCTTTGTCTGAACTAGCCCCGTATGCCACTGGCACAGCAGTGTAAATGGCGGTACTCTGGTTCATCATGACCACACCCAATTTCCTCTGTCTCTGATCTTCTTCGTCATAGTCATAGAACAGGTCCAAGATGTTCAGACAGCAACTTGCATCCATGATCGTACTTTTGCAGGGATCCAATGTTTGAATTTCAAAGTTTTAACAGACCTTCTCGTGCAGGACTTGTCAGACGTGCTCGTTCACAGCCTCTCGATGTATGCCGGAGTTTGATAAGTGAGTCTCAGGTACAGTACTTGTTCCCAGGTGTGTCACTTGTTTCCAACTGTTGCTCCAGTGGGGAGCGTTGTCTTTATATAGAGCATGGTGACGCATGGCTCCAGCAGAGATGACGGCTGTGGCTGGCTGTGAACCTCTGCCTTGGTAGCCCCACGATTTCTTTCTACGTACGTCAATTATCATGTAATTTTTGTATCAGAACATCCGCTTTTCAGTCTCACCTATTAACCCGCCGACTGTATCTCGTAAGGTAGATCAATGACGTATGTAGATATAGTATGTATGTCTTTGGGTAGATCTATCTGATTCATCTGTCTCTAGTTTGTCTAACAAACGCCAAACCTCTAACTGCAGTTTCTTCATGGTACTCTCCAGACACTGCAACACTAATGGCGACACCGGCGGGGGCCACGACTACTCGCGGACAAATCCACGTGCCTCGGGCTCTTTTTCATAGTATTCCTGGCATCCTTGAGCTCCCCCCCCCCCCCCCCCCCCCCCCGCGGAACCAGCGGGCAGAAGAATTTGGGTTGCCGGTGTCCCGGTATAAACTCTACCCCCCGGATATATTTCGCGCCCCCCTCAGTATAAAGTCTCCCCCCTGATTATTCGGTTTGTTGCAATGTCTTTAAGTACTATATTCTTTAAATAGTTATCTTTAACGAAAGGAGGGTTACTTTAAAAAATAGATTATGAAATATGGTCATAATGAATTGATATTTCAGCATATATTATTTGGTAACTGTACCTTCCATCCTCAAATAATTATAAGACATAATCATACCAAACACATTTGAATGAAATGACTTAATGTAACAAATACATGTACGGTTACTGTTGTAACTGAATTCAGAAATCTTATTAATCCTCCCAAACATTCGGTTTTAACACTAACTACGTAAAAAAGGCCGATTTAAGATCTAAAATATATTCCTTAATACAGGCTACGATTTGAAAATGGTATCAGTGTAATATCAGTGGCTAGAATATCATGGTGCAACCAGGTTTCTGTTAAACATACAACATCATAACTATCTAATTCAGCACTGATTAAATCTACTTTGTCTTTAAGACTGCGTACGTTTAGATGTATAATCTTTAAATCTGGACTATGCAAAGATCCTTGATTCGGATGGATATCACCGCAGCAGAAGAGAAAAAGTAAAACTAAGAATGATAATCGGAAATTATATAAGCAAAGTAACCCAAATTATAGAGAAATGTGTATCAACTTCCCGAAATGATTAGCATGTAGAATAGATTAAAAAAACACCCACCGCCAGCCTGTATTGAACAACATCAACCGGCATCGTCAAAGCAACATGTACAGTTACAATCGGGCTGGCGGTGAATCTTAATGAAGAACACCTTGTTAAAAAGACACACCGAAACTGATTTGCATAACTGATGACCACAACATATTGCAGAATAGTAAAAATGACACAGTTTAACCTCATACTGAAGAGAAAACAAGAACAACACACAGAAGTAAAATAGCACGTCATATAGAAATGAGATAAGTAATCTGAGAAGGGATTCATACGTTATATACAACTTATTTTTTTAAAATATTATAATACTCCGAATTACTTAATTATGGTGCACGTTTTTGGTTGGTGATTGTTCAGTAATGTCATGTGTGTATGTTGCATCAATAATAAGTAGGTATGATCGCCGATAATGAAGTAATTAGCCAATAACACTTTGGCCCGGCCCGGCCCGGCCCGGCCCGACTTTTAGGCAATGCCTGTCTGTGTTTCCCAACGGCCCGAGCCGGATCATAACCACTACCCCGGCTACACCCTCAACTATTGAACTGCATGGCAAGCACTTATAAAACGACCGGGGGAGGAAATAGTCTGGGAGAGATTTTATTTCGCAGGGTGGGGGAGAGTTTATTTCGAGAGGGGCGGAACTATACCGGTATAGATTCGCCGGGGGGAGATTTTATTCTGGGGGCGAATATATTTCGTGACACCGGCCGCTGTAGTTAGCAGGCAACCAGAGTATCGTACACACACCAGCATGGTGTTAAACCAAAGTCCCCGACTGCACCATGCCAAACAGCGGGGTGCAAAATGTATAAATACACGTCATATAGATATATGTATAAATACATTTTGCAAACGGCTGGATTATATTATATTTGGAGTAAATTATGATGTGGAAGACAGTTGGGGAGTGGATAAGGGACTAGGAAGGAAAAGAAAAAATCCCCGACCAGTATAAAATGGAGTGTTATGTTTGATCTGAGGGTGGGTACATCTTAGACCCCCCTCTTCCCTGATCACTCCCGCAATCCGCCGATTTTCTTTTCAGTTCAATTCTTTTAACATGGCTGGCCCCTCGCCAGGTTTGTCGAGGTAACATGTCTGACCATACCAATTTGGTATTCGAGAGTTTTAGCTGAGCGTATGTTTTGTCCAGATATATGTTGTCATAAAGTTCCTTTGTCCCCTTGGTACATAGATCGTTTGATCCAAGATGGATAACCAGAAACTCCGGCTGGGGATGGCGGGCAACAAGTGTATCCACTGCCTTGCGGAATTCCCCCCACTTCATTCCGCCCTTGCCTGCCAGTGGGTACCGTCAGTAGGGAGTCCGATGTAGTGGTCAGATGGTCGTGGAATCGGACCATATCACTGGACCCGATACACCATACATCTGAACCTTAAATACACTAGCAGCATTTTTGTTATAAAAAACATGTTTATACTTACCTATTAATTTATTTACGGTATTTGTTTGTTTACCTTTATGTCTATATATTGTTAGAGTTAGTGAAAGTAAGTATTATCCCGTTTCCCCCGTGGAAAGGCAACAGGCGGATTGGGTGGTCAGTTTGTTTTTGTTTCTGCTAGGTGTAGTGTTAGTGGTGAGTTGAGTAATGCGGATATATTTGCTGTAACAGTTTGATTTCCAACGCCCATATTCCTGGATCTGTTTGGAACTAACCCCATTAATTGCTGCTGTGGTAGCCGCTCCAATGCGAAAAGAGTGAGACGAAAACAAATGAAGACTGAGCTGTGGTAAGGAAAAAGCCAGGGCCTTTCTCAAAATTGACTGAAATTGGAATCTAGTTAAAGGACGTCCATCAAAATGGACGAACAAATGACCGTGCACTGGTGGTCTGATGGATAGAAACTGTTGCATTGCTCTGACAGGACCCAGTCTGGAGTGAGGAATAGCTGTTATTTTTATTTGCACACCTTTGCCACTCTGATCCGTTTTGGACGAGCGTAAACATACCGTTATGTGACTTATATCTCCTGCCACATGAATATCAGACAAAAGACACGCCTTATGGGAGAAATCCTTGGCTGACTCTGATCCGTTTTGGACGAGGGTAAACATACCGTTATGTGACTTTTATCTCCTGCCACATGAATATCAGACAAAAGACACGCCTTATGGGAGAAATCCTTGGCTGACTCTGATCCGTTTTGGACGAGGGTAAACATACCGTTATGTGACTTATATCTCCTGCCACATGAATATCAGACAAAAGACACGCCTTATGGGAGAAATCCTTGGCTGACTCTGATCCGTTTTGGACGAGGGTAAACATACCGTTATGTGACTTATATCTCCTGCCACATGAATATCAGACAAAAGACACGCCCTATGGGAGAAATCCTTGGCTGACTCTGATCCGTTTTGGACGAGGGTAAACATACCGTTATGTGACTTATATCTCCTGCCACATGAATATCAGACAAAAGACACGCCCTATGGGAGAAATCCTTGGCTGACTCTGATACGTTTTGGACGAGGGTAAACATACCGTTATGTGACTTATATCTCCTGCCACATGAATATCAGACAAAAGACACGCCCTATGGGAGAAATCCTTGGCTGACTCTGATCCGTTTTGGACGAGCGTAAACATACCGTTATGTGACTTATATCTCCTGCCACATGAATATCAGACAAAAGACACGCCCTATGGGAGAAATCCTTGGCTGACTCTGATCCGTTTTGGACGAGGGTAAACATACCGTTATGTGACTTATATCTCCTGCCACATGAATATCAGACAAAAGACACGCCCTATGGGAGAAATCCTTGGCTGACTCTGATCCGTTTTGGACGAGGGTAAACATACCGTTATGTGACTTATATCTCCTGCCACATGAATATCAGACAAAAGACACGCCCTATGGGAGAAATCCTTGTCTGACTCTGATCCGTTTTGGACGAGCGTAAACATACCGTTATGTGACTTATATCTCCTGCCACATGAATATCAGACGAAAGACACGCCTTATGGGAGAAATCATTGGCTGACTCTGCCACCAGCTCACTGATTCTAAGGAATCCAAAAAATGCAAGCAGGTATATGCAGCTGTGAAAAGAGACATTTCGTAAGTTGAAGCACAAACTACCGGTAATGCTGTGTAGGAGAAACCATGTCTCCGAGGGATTACTAGAGATTGTAAACCCTCACATGAGGGACGTTCCCGAAAGTGAGGGTTTATAATCTCTAGTAATCTCGAGGAGACATGGTTTGTCAAAGTTATAAACCGACTCATTGCATAGACAACGTTTTTAATTAAATAACTGTAATAAAAACGCTCAAATGTATAACCTGTATCGGAAATGAAATATCGCCTGCAGTCGTGAACTCGGTTCAATGAAACCGGTGACCTCAGCACGTGGGTTTCCCAAGGGTGCGAAATCTGCACGTGCGTCTCGTAGGCTAAGACAATTACACGTTTTGCTATGACTGACGCTCATTGTTGTACAGCCTGTTGACAGCGGATCTTGAAAAGGACACCTCCTGCGAGGTGTTACAACAATTTCAAAAACTCCATATCGAGTTACACAAACAGCCAGTAGGTTTATAAGTGACAATAACAGTCAATTGTCATTGGGAGTCGAGTGTCAGCCTTCTGTTTCTGTCTGACAAATCCGATCAAGGCTTTCTGGATAAGAAAATGGGATGTTAGGTCATGCATACCATGTAACTTTTGCCATGTTGTTAATGCCGATGTATAAGACTTTGACGTGCGAGGAGATTTTCCTGTTAAGGAGAGATGAGCGATAAAATGCATAAGGTGATCAACCGGGGCGGGCCAAAGGTGTGGCAGGCTGAAAGAGATGCGGAAAACATTAAATGACCTTAGTGCAGACTCATACAGGTTCCATGTGTTGAGTGCTAGAGAAGACTGCACTAGACGTTGCACCTCTGTCGTCAGATCTGCCATATGTCCTGTGGTATGTGTGCTGGTATCTCGTCTTCCCGCGGCGCTGCTTCCTTAAACCTAGACTACTGAAATATCGAAAGTGCACCAGCCATAACGTTTGGATGCGTAGGAATATACGAGGCTTTGAACAAGATATTATGTTGTAAACAGAGGAGTATCAGGCGCCTAAGCAACGACATAACTCGGGGTGGTTTTGCTGTTTGTTTATTGATAATTGCTCGCTTGTTTCGTAGATGTCTGCCCCACAGTCTTACTGCCAATACAATTGGAAAAAAGCTCCAGCATAGTGATGTCCTTAGTCCATCCATTCTGCACCCACTCGTTAGGCCGTCTGCCATTCGCCCATCTACCCATGAAAAAGGCTCCGAAACCATGGTTACCTGATGCGTCGGTAAACAAATGTGTATCCGATGAGTTGATCCACTCGGAATCTATAAATGCAGAAGTGCCGCCATAAATTAATAAACGGCCTATCGGAATTGCTCTACATACAAAGTTAAGTTTTCCCACCAAGGACCCAAGTAGTGTAAAGTTGTTTTCTTCTTAAAAGGTGATAAAGGAACATCTATTTCCTGCGTAAGCCGCACAACCTTGTCGGTATGCTAATTTGCGCTTTGACTGTCGATTGTGATACCCAGGAAGGTCATATATGTTGTAGGTAGCACCGTTTTGTCCTTTGCGACGGGAACGCCCATGTTTTGTATTAACTCCAGGGAGGACTCGAGAGTTTGTTGACACTAATCAGAGGCTATTGCTGCCAATGCAAAATCATCCAAATTTTTGGTGTATTTCCTGAGTACCCACTGCAGAAATGCTAATTTTTTCAAATGTTGCACATGATATGGAACAGCCAAATCGAAGACTTTTGTCAAAGTAGAAATTATGTTTGAATTGTATGCCCAGAAATAGGGGCACTGATCTAAAGCAATTCCCCGGGACTGGTTGTTGCCTTTGTTATTGTTTTTTCCCGTGAGTACCGGATGATATAGCAGAAACCTAGACTAGTTCGCAACCTGTGCTGCGCAATTCGTAAGCGCATTTTGTCACTTTTATTGATAGTATAAGGGCGTATGGTCACATTGATCAACAAAATGAAATACAGTTTTGAAAATAATAAGGAAATGTACGTATCTTTGTGGGTAGCATCGGTAATGGTGACGAAATTTTGATAAGTCACTTGTTTGGTAATTGTGCGATTTTCGTTTACACTATTTTGACTTGCAACACAAAATAAATATTGCTCCTGAGCATTGGCTTATTTTATCGTGTTTATATTTTTACAGTCAAAATGTGCAAAATTTTCATTTAGGAAATATTTTAAACGCCTGCATATTCAGTTATTTTACAAATTGACTGAAAAATGTGTCCATCTGTATTATTATGACAACGAATTCATAATGTTACGATGAAAGTACATTTCTATATTGTTTGGCTTCTAATCCTACATAATAATATATTGTGATGTTTTTAGGCCCTATTAATCGTCTTAATCAATGTTGGTCAATCTGTTAAAGAAATGGACAGATTTTTCAGTCAAAATGACTGAAATATTTACACATTTTATAAATTGCCTGAGAGAATCACATTTTACAAATTGACTGTAATATACAAAGGAAAATACTTGTGAAAACAACGTCTATCGCGGATCGAAGAATTTCCCAACCAAGACGTAGAGGAACAAGAACGAATCTGTCCAATGCTACTGCAAATGAAGGAAAACAAAATGCGAATATCATTATTACAACCTACCAAACTTATGTGTTAATTTTGGCAGCTTCCTTGTTCGAGGAATGTATCCGTGAATATCCACACAAAGGAACAATATCCCAAACATCTGCAGCTGTACAAAGAAACGTATTCGATGTCACGCGTCTCTGTAACAATTAAATATTTTAAAATATATATATCGTTTCGGGATATTATAACCCGTGTTCGTTTCTGAACTGATCACTTAGATTGTTTTTTAAACTATAACAATCAGGGGTATTTCCAAATGACGACAACCGATGAGCTCCGCCGTTCTTTTTGTCTGTTTGTTTAGGCTGAAGAAATTAATTAACATGAGCTCTTTGTCGAAATCTTTATAGATCACGGTTAACCAATCAGTGTTAAAAAATGGGTAAAACAAATATTGCCTCCAAGATTATTTTGCTGTCCTTGCAGACGGTAGCCCAGTCTCTTGTCACGCTCGGTTGCATTGCGTATCATCCGGGTACTCACGAAAAAAAACCAAATAACAAAGGCAACAACCAGTCCCGGGGAATTGCTTTCGATCAGTGCCCCCATCTGGTCGTATAGGTATCAAATTTTGCCATGTGTGCACCTTTGCCTATTCCTTGTATCGTGGTTAGCACCTGGTCAAAGCTTGTGTACTTGACTGTTGACACAACGTGTGATATGTAGATTCTAATTTCTTCTAACCCCCGTCCTACTGGCTCTTGGACCCTTTACCAGTCGGTGGGCCAGCGCCGCTTTCCTTTTAGGAGGCATCCCTCATACACCTGTTGCGTTGTGGGACCTGTCTTCTACATCTTGTAATTATTCTGGCTACCACAGACAACAAAACGCCGTTCTTTTGCCGCCATATGTTAATCTCTCCCACCTCTGCCCAAGGGCAGATTATCCCAAACGTCATTTCATTTCCAACCGCCAGAAGAAAAAGATAACATGCTTTTCCTTATGTGAAATTTACATTCAAATTTACTACAAAATGTACTCCGTTTTGCTACGCTACACACCAAACAAACGAATGAGGTGAGGTGAAGTCGCAAGAGGTGTAACGCCGCACTCAGCAATATCCCTGCTATATGACGGCGGTGTGTAAATAATCGAATCTGGACCAGACAATCAAGTGATTGACATCATGGGCATCGAGCCACGCAGTTGGGATACGATGACATGCATCAACCAAGTCAGCGAGCCTGATCACCCGATCCCGTTAGTCGCCTCTTGCGACAAGCACAGTCGCCTTTTACGGCAAGCTTGGGTTGCTGAAGACCTATTCTACCCCGGATCTTCATGGGTTGACTTATGTTGTCATAACGAGGACTTGTTGAACTGTTTCAGGCGTATTATCACTGCACTGGTCACACAGACGGGATGCCTCCTTCACAACAACACCAGTATAGGCGTTTAATACACAGTGACCGAGACGAAGTCCAGCTTAAACGACTTCATTCTTATGCCCCGGATTCTCCCCAGGGTTCAGACAAAATATAGGAAAGAAGTGCTGCAGACTGAATAAGCTGCTCATTGACACATGATTTACTTCCCTTGATCAAAGCGTTAACGTGATCATTAGGGAAAGCGTTAACGTGATCATTAAGGAAAGCGTTAACGTGACCATTAGGGAAAGCGGGAAAGCGTTAACGTGATCATTAGGGAAAGCGTTAACGTGATCATTAGGGAAAGCGTTAACGTGATCATTAGGGAAAGCGTTAACGTTATCATTAGGGAAAGCGTTAACGTGATCAATAAGGAAAGCGTTAACGTGATCAATAGGGAATAAATCCTGTCCTTGTCATATAAATGTAAAAGATTCGTGATACTGTATAACGAGACCCTTTATCAGACAAAGACAGCCAGGATAAGTGTTTGCAAACATTCAAGAATAAACAGAATACCAGAAGAAACGTAGCATTGTTTTATATCATCAACTATTGCAAAATAACATCCACACAATTTAATCATCATACAGGTAGAGTATGTCATTATTGGGAAGATTCACTTTGTGTCGACTCCCCGCTGGAATGCCGAGGAGAGCACACACAGATCCTTCTCGTCGGTCCCCGATACTTTAGTCCAGCCAGACGCCGCAAGTACAGACGACCGGCGACGTACTTGTCTCGTCTGGTCGTTCAAAATACAACTGTCATCTTTGCTCTTGCGACTGGACATTGCTGCCGGTTTATCTGAACACAGAACTAGGGAACTTCGTTTCCGACACTGTCGAGTTACGGGATAAACAACGTCCGTCTTGCCTTTGTCTGACCTAGCCCCGTATGACACTGGCACTGGCACAGCAGTGTAAATGGCGGTACTCTGGTTCATCATGACCACACCCAATTTCCTATGTCTCTGATCTTCTTCGTCATAGTCATAGAACAGGTCCAAGATGTTCAGACCGAAACTTACTTCCATGGTCGTCATTCTGCTCGGATCGCACTCCATAGTTTAAATGTTCAAAGTTTTAACAGACCTTCTCGTGCAGGACTTGTCAGACGTGCTCGTTCACACTCTTACGACGAATGCCGGAGTTTGAGATTCAGGAAGTGAGACTCGGGTACAGTACTTGTTCACAGGTGTGTGGCTTGTTTCCATCTGTTGCTCCAGTGGGGAGCGTTGTCTTTATGTAGAGCATGGTGACGCATGGTGACGCATGGTGACGCATGGCTCCAGCAGAGATGACTGGCTGTGAACCTCTGCCTTGGTAGCCCCTTGATGGCTTTTTTTACTTACTTTCTCAGTGGGAGATGTTATTCACTTCGACAGGAAAGGTTGCCTTTGCAATTCAGATTTTGCAAGTTAATCTGCAATTTCCATGCATGTCGTTCAACATAAGCTGGAATGCACACTATATCACATGTAATATACTTTCAGTTCAGATTTGTGCCATGCTTCAATATTTCGTTCACAATGTCGTTTTTTTCATCCGTTGGTACCATATTCAATTACTTTAACAGCCGCATTGAGTCAGTACAGGTTACTGGGTCAGAAATGTACCCTAGTCAAAATTAGAAAACGTACCTGGTACCCTAAACGGCGGACGAGTCCATATTCCTCAACCCGAAACCGAAACCGGTTCATGTTGTAGTTCCGGTTCGCCTGCTTACGAGTGCGTGCGTGCGTGCTACATCTACACGATCTCTTGCCAACAGCTCCCTACCCTTGCGTGGCAGTATGCCTCATCAAAGACATTCAACTTCATAAGATAATCTAAAAGTTCCCCCTGTCGAACACGTACTGCCTTGTTGAATTTAAACGCGGTTTGGCATACAGGAAGTGACGAATACCTACAGAACCGGTTACGCGCATTGCACCCTGCGGCCCTGCGGCGGTATGGACTCCTCATAGAGTACGTTTCTGTATTTTGATTTTGGCAAGGGTACATTTCTGTATACAGAAACGTACCTGGGGTAATCTGCATTCTGTAGTACCTGTGCCGACAACGACAACGATTCAGCAGTCTGGCCGAATCCTTTGAAGCATCAGTAAACACGTGGGTGAAGGTGGCATTAGGCTCAGACAGAAACTCACGAGGAACAACTTTTTAATTTCGACACATTGTTTTGTTGAATATTGAATTAAGACCAGTCCAGGTTTCAGAAGATGCTAAGGAGCAGTATCTGGGGGAGAAGAATCAACTTGGTTGAGCCAAGTTTGACCTATGCAACTATACATGCTGTGAATCAAGTTTCTTAACACACAGACTAAAAGAGACTTTGTCATGTGATATATTACAAATGCCATATTAGACACAAGCTGTATTATGTTTGTTAAGTTTGAGAGCTGAAACTATCTTGTAGCGTCAGGTCACTATAGGCGACCACATGACAATCTTTAATGACAGCAGATTTCTCTGGTAGCGTCAGGTCACTATAGACGAGCAAATGACAATCTTTAATGACAGAGGGCTGCGATTGTAGCGTCAGACCACTATAGACGAGCACATGACAATCGTTAATGACAGCCGATTTCTCTTGTAGCGTCAGGCTACTATAGACGAGCACATGACAATCTTTAATGACAGCAGATTTCTCTTGTAGCGTCAGGCTACTATAGACGAGCACATGACAATCTTTAATGACAGCCGATTTCTCTTGTAGCGTCAGGCCACTATAGACGAGCACATGACAATCTTTAATGACAGCTGATTTCTCTTGTAGCGGCAGGCCACTATAGGCGAGCACATGACAATCTTTAATGACAGAGGGCTGCGATTGTAGCGTCAGGCCACTATAGTCGAGCACATGACAATCGTTAATGACATCAGATTTCTCTTGTAGCGTCAGGTCACTATAGACAAGCACATGACAATCTTTAATGACAGAGGGCTGCGATTGTAGCGGCAGGCCACTATAGGCGAGCACATGACAATCTTTAATGACAGCAGATTTCTCTTGTAGCGTCAGGTCACTATAGACAAGCACATGACAATCTTTAATGACAGAGGGCTGCGATTGTAGCCTCAGGCCACTATAGTCGAGCACATGACAATCGTTAATGACAGCCGATTTCTCTTGTAGCGCCAGGCCACTATAGACGAGCAAATGACAATCTTTAATGACAGCAGATTTCTCTTGTGGCGTCAGGGCCACTAAAGACGAGCATATGACAATTGTTAATGACAGCAGATTTCTCTTGTAGCGTCAGGCCACTATAGACGAGCAAATGACAATCTTTAATGACAGCCGATTTCTCTTGTGGCGTCAGGGCCACTATAGACGAGCAAATGACAATCTTTAATAACAGCAGATTTCTCTTGTAGCGTCAGGCCACTATAGACGAGCAAATGACAATCTTTAATGACAGCAGATTTCTCTTGAGGCGTCAGGGCCACTAAAGACGAGCATATGACAATTGTTAATGACAGCAGATTTCTCTTGTAGCGTCAGGCCACTATAGACGAGCACATGACAATCTTTAATGACAGCAGATTTCTCTTGTGGCGTCAGGGCCACTATAGACGAGCAAATGACAATCTTTAATAACAGCAGATTTCTCTTGTAGCGTCAGGCCACTATAGACGAGCAAATGACAATCTTTAATGACAGCAGATTTCTCTTGTGGCGTCAGGGCCACTAAAGACGAGCATATGACAATTGTTAATGACAGCAGATTTCTCTTGTAGCGTCAGACCACTATAGACGAGCATATGACAATTGTTAATGACAGCAGATTTCTCTTGTAGCGTCAGGCCACTATAGACGAGCACATGACAATCTTTAATGACAGCCGATTTCTCTTGTGGCGTCAGGCTACTATAGACGAGCACATGACAATCTTTAATGACAGCAGATTTCTCTTGTAGCGTCAGGCCACTATAGACGAGCACATGACAATCTTTAATAACAGCAGATTTCTCTTGTAGCGGCAGGCCACTATAGACGAGCAAATGACAATCTTTAATGACAGCAGATTTCTCTTGTGGCGTCAGGGCCACTATAGACGAGCAAATGACAATCTTTAATAACAGCAGATTTCTCTTGTAGCGGCAGGCCACTATAGACGAGCACATGACAATCTTTAATGACAGCCGATTTCTCTTGTGGCGTCAGGGCCACTAAAGACGAGCATATGACAATTGTTAATGACAGCAGATTTCTCTTGTAGCGTCAGGCCACGATAGACGAGCACATGACAATCTTTAATGACAGCAGATTTCTCTTGTAGCGTCAGGCCACTATAGACGAGCACATGACAATCTTTAATAACAGCAGATTTCTCTTGTAGCGTCAGGCCACTATAGACGAGCATATGACAATTGTTAATGACAGCCGATTTCTCTTGTAGCGTCAGGCCACTATAGACGAGCAAATGACAATCTTTAATGACAGCAGATTTCTCTTGTGGCGTCAGGCCACTATAGACGAGCACATGACAATCTTTAATGACAGCAGATTTCTCTTGTGGCGTCAGGCCACTATAGACGAGTACTGGACAATATTTAATGACATTACAGTTATTGATGACATCGGACCGCTCTTAATGTTGTATTCGAACTTTTCACTGAATGTATGGTGTTGTCTTCGAGCTGTGCACTTTGTGTATTGTGTTGTTGCATTCGAAATATGATTTGTATAGAGACACAACGAAGGCGCTATATAAAGTGTTATGTTTAACACCGATACGTCATCATTCATGATTGACAACATTAACCATTTTCCTTTGGGTAAAATTAAAGAGAAAATGTGTTAATGATAACAGTATACGGGAAACTGTTTGTTGTTTCAGTACCCTTGCCGGCAGTAAGCACATATCCGGGGTAGAATAGGCCTTCAGACTGTGCTTATCGCAAGAGGCGACTAACGGGATCGGTTGGTCAGGCTCACTGACTTGGTTGATGTATGTCATCGTACCCCAGTTGCGTGGATCGATGATCATGATGTCAATCACTGGATTGTCTGGTCCAGACTTTGATTATTTACAGACCGCCGTCATGTAGCTGGAATTCTGCTGAGTGCGGCGTTAAACAACAACAAACAAACAAACAAACAAACAAACAAACAAAAGTAAGCACATGACATAGCGGGGCTGGTTAGAGATCAAAGTGACTTTAGAAGATACATATCGCACTGATTTATTAACGCACACAACCTACATAATGGGTAGTGTCCCGTGAAGAAAGCCGCTTACCTATGCATGCGGTGCACACAGAAATAGTCCTTTGATAAATTGAATGGGCGAGAGTGAAATCCACCGTAACTACTTGCCGACAATAAAATATTCATTCGAGACGTTCTGTACTGTGTTTAACAATAAATCGGGATTAGGCTATGGACGTCAATGGTTTAGAAGGAGATACTTTTGTGAAACTCACAACCCCCCTCCCGATATGAATATTCATGCCCTCGCGTCCTTAGTTACCGCCCAACCGGCCTGGCTGCTCGTGAGACCTCGTGAGAGCGACACAAGATCGGCTTGTTTGTTGTTGTCTGCGTTCTGTAAAGCCACTGAGACAAAACGCACACCAACCTTCTCAGTAACGACTGTCCTACACCGAAACCTGGTAACGCTGATTGGACTTACCTGTCAGGTATGTGAACGCCACATGTGTGTTTCAAACATCATGAGAAAATAACTGACATGTGTTTTAGGGAGGTAACTGACAGGTGAGGAGACTATTCGTTACTCATTAGCTTACTTAACGCTGATATCACGACCGGGCCAGAGTGTCTGTCTTCGCTCTCTGGTGTACACATGTGATCGGGTGGTCACATTCCTTCACTCTTTAACTGTAAGCACCAAATCGATGTCAAGCTAAGGGGATCACTCCTTTGCTGGTAAGTAAACTATCGATCGGTCATTGATATATCTCGGATGTTTTATTCAACAAGAAACCTAAGAGTGTCTGTATACACATATATGTATAGTATTTGCCTTAAGATATGAACACATATTACACATGTATGTACCCAGCGTTGAGTGTTACGTCTTTGAGCGTTTTTTCCCCAAACGAATTGTCTTATGCTAGTTCTCTGCAGATTTAACGCTTTAAAACACGAACACACATTGTACGTGTATGTACCGTGCATTACTGGTTACCGCTGCTCAACTTTATCTTTATCGTCCAATTTACGGGGGGACACGGGGGCACGGGTGGCCCAGTCGTCTAAGGCGCCGCGATTCGCTGTGCAGAGTTGCGTCCCTTGGGCACGCCAGAAACCTATGATTGTTGGTTCGAATCCCGGTTCGCCCCGATTATGTTTCTAGGTTTGTCAGCACCATACCCGTGCTCGTGGGTTTCACCGAAGTGGTAAACGTCTGAGACCTGCATCACTCCGGGCTTTCCTCACACATTAAGCTGACACGTCGTGATATAACTGGAGTACTGTTAACTCACTCACTCACTCGGTGGACATGGGTGGCCGGCCGGCCGTCTAAGGCGCCGGCAATTCACTGTGACCCGTGAAGATCCGGGGTAGAATAGGTCTTCGGCAACCCATGCTTGCCGTAAAGGCGAAGTCATGCTTGTCGTAAGAGGGATCGGGTGGTCAGGCTCGTTGACCTGGTTAAAAATTGATGCATGTCATCGTATCCCAATTGTGTATCGAGGCTCATGATGTCAATCACTGGATTGTCTGGTCCAGAGTCGATTATTTATTGACCATTTTAAGCAGTAGATGTGTTACCCTCGTTATCGGTTCTTATCATAGTGGGGTTATTTTCCCTGCTCCGCTCTAATGACGACCGAGTGAACCGTGACGTGATCAGTCAAGCATATCGTACGAAAAAAAAAAATCCACCCGCTCATGCATGTACAGAGAAACACTGAACCTGGGCCTGGCTGTGGTATGTCGACATAGAAAACAAATAGCATAGTGCTATAGTCTAGAGTGATGTTAGATCATAGCTGTGACGTAACCGGGAAACGATGTGTGTGTGCCTTGCTACTACAAACACAGACCGGTCAGTATGAGTCAACATCAAGTTATGGACGAGTCTTTAAATGCCTACCTACCTACCTACCTAAACCCCAAAAAATACCCACCTACCTACCTATCCACCCACCCACCCAAAACCCACCCACCTACCTACCTACCTACCTACATACCTACCCACACACCCACCCACCTACCCACCCACCTACCTACCCACCTACCTAAATATATTCCACAATCATGGTGCAGGACTACGAAGATCCATGTACACCATACAAAACCCAGTCGCCCTTTTAGTATCCTCTGGTTAAACCGTTTATTGGTCATGCCGAAGGTCTGGGTTATATTCCCAGGTTCGAATATTGCTTCCTCACTCACTTTAATCGCCTGCTTCCCCAACAATGAGCATCCCAAGCAGATAAGACTCCACCCGAGTGAAATTCGAACGTAAGCGTTATGCAACCATATATCGGCCAACTGCGCCCCTGTCCGAAACGGCAAAGATTTGGCTACGAAAGTTTCAACGGGAATGGCCGATCGTGTACAGAATGCACCCCTATCTCCCCAGAACGCCATCTCCGAGGCCTCGGGACCAACGTAACCGATACTTAGGTCACGACGTGTCAGACAAAGGTCATACATGTTACGTACGCTCCCAATAGGGCATTAAGCCAGAAACTGCCTACTTGGCAACTCTCACGTAGTTAGGCATGTGTAAATAATCCTATTTATGACGCGCGATAAGCTCAACGCTCTTGTAATCTCTGCTTTAATATATCCCTAACAATAGCGAGCTCCGTAACAACATCCCACCTTATAAGTATACCTTTCATAGATATATCATCGAATGGGCTAGAAGCATATTTTCTTTGTTGATACTTGTTTGACGTATATGATTAGCCATTGTGTATACATAGGGTGTTACTATACTAGTCAAAAGAAGTTTAAGAACATCCGATTCTTTCATGTTGCTAATCGGTCATGCCACGACATATTAACTGTTGTAATATGAAAGAATCGGGTGTTTTTAACTTCCTTTAAGTAGAATAGTATATATTAACATGGTCTGTTGTGGGAACGCAGGCAAAGCTTTGACCCCCGGCCCTGTTCTGGACACGCCCCTTTTGCAATATGCACTGTGTGGCAAATCTCGAACGCGATATCGATATATTTCTCAACATAATCTTACTATGTCTTTAAATGTGTTCAATCATACTGTATAATAGTGTAAGTTCCGATGTGTTTTCAACAGCATCTGGAATATGTACAATATATGGGGGAAATATGCGTGAATCATTACGCAACGATTTGAAATAAATCGTTTAGCTATGCCCGCTGCGCTTAGACGGAACCCAGTCGCAAATGTCCACGAGAGGGGCACGAGTCGCTGTTCGGCTTGTCCCGGAATAACACGAGTTGGTCACGAATGGTACTTGTGATTGAATCCCGTGGCTGGATCTACGCAAGTCACCGCTTGGTATGTATGACACATCCACGTATTAAAATGATTTACTATGATTCGTGGTGCAAAGCCTATACGTCACCATAGAGATCTCTGTGATGTTTGTCTCCCGGAGGGAACGGACCAGGATATGCCCCCTGCTCTCAGCGTTTGTCCGGGAAGTCGACTATTGAGGATCAGGTAGTCATACGATGCCATCATGCCCCGGCGAATTGGCTTGATGCTCATGTTGTCACTCACTGGCTTGTCTGATCAAGGTTCGATTATATTCTGGATGCAGTGATATTGTAAGCTTGTAGACACCGGCGTAAAGCAGTATCAACTCGCGCGACGTTAATAGTACCATTTTTAAGATGGCGCTAATTGCGATATGAATTATTTGTATCACAACAATTACGCGCGGTTGAAAAGACTCTACCAATGTTATCGGAGACCACGCACCGCCATATATTATTCAATATCTCATCTAGTTTTCTATAACCTTTATGAATAATATGCGTCGCCGAAAGAAATCCATTGAATCTCTGTATATCATTGACAGGCCATTGAATGAACACGAGTGACTGAGTAGAGTTTTACGCCGCTTTCGGCAATTCTCAGGCAAAATGACCATGATCATGGAATTCATACATTGTACCATGTGGGGAATCGAACCCGGGCTTTCAACGTTACAAGCGAGCACTTTAGCCACTAGCCTACTCTGCGACCACATAAATACGAAGGATCCGACATTCTTTAAGTAGAGACAAAAACAAAGGTGACTGAACCACAACAGACTAGTGAACTCAGATCTCGCGGTCGCTGATAACATTATTAAGATTTAATGTCGAATAATGTTAGTACTTATTTCAGTAGACCTGTAAACCAGTTACTTGGCAATATTAAGGTACTGGTGTATATTGACCGCGGCGGCATGGTTAATCCCAGCTTGTGGTAGTGCTAGGTGAGTCAGGTATTGTTTAATCTTCATATGTACATTCAATACGGGAGCTCCCGGCTCACATTGTGCACCTGAGCACGTTTGTGCAGGTGAGATCAAAGTGGTGATTACAGGTATCGATTTTTATCTGTTGACAGGAGTATCCGTAGTCGGGACCAGGAAGGTAGGAGGCCAGTAATCCAGCAGACGACACGCCGGCAGACGACAGTTCCCTAGCGAGTTCAGCAGGGCTGAAACAGTAGAGACAAGTTGACACTGGACAGTTAATGTGATTTCATTCGGAGCCATTTGATCTCGGTGTACACGGTTTTTCTCAGGTGTCACGAACTTCCAAATATGGTTCATTCATACCATAAAAGTACTAGCCTTTGATTTGTGTCTGCTCAATAATGAAATGTGATTCGTCCTGGAAACAGCGTATCTAAAAGACAGACTGATCCCGGCTTCTCTAACATGGCTTCTGCACATTTGGGCCCTGAGAGTCCACGCCCTCTGGCGGTAATTTCAGAGAGTTATCAGAACCGCTTCAAAATCCCCGCTATGGAAGAATATGATGAATTCAGCTTCGGTGAGGACTACGAGGAAAAGATGTACAAACTCATACACAAATACCTCGAACTGGACACAACAGACAAGCTTTGCTATGTCGGGGATAACAAGGGAAATATGGCCCTCCTTCTGCAGGAGAAGTTCGTCATTCTTGAACCTGTAACAACCGTGCTTCCGGGTACCTTCCATTACGCCGAGACGGAAAGTCATAAATTAGTCCCTATACGCATCGCTCACGTAGGCGCGGAGGAATATTTCCGGAGCCTCGCTGAACAAAATATTAAGGGTCCAAAGACTCTGTTTACAAAAGTGATTTTAGCAGACGTTGTGCGTTATTTCACAATCCCTCACCACGTGTATGAAAATATATTGAAGTGTCTGGCGCCAGGAGGAAAGATTTTGATCACCCATCGTGCAGGGAGCTTGAGTACTCTCCCTTACTTCAAGGACGCTTTGGACAGACTTCAAGACAACGAGACCCCCTACATGACTATTATCAAGACCCTGCAGTCGTGTAATCTCGACGTGGAATGGGAGCTAGAATGTCTGCCAATCATCATGCCAAAGAAGAAATGGTTCGCCATGATCAGAGAGAGGTTTCCACCGCAGATGGATCAACTCAGCGACTACGAGATCATGTCAGGAGTCCGGGAATTGTCAGAGGGCATCATGAAGTACCCTGGTGATGTTGTGGAGTTCACGGATCGACTGCTGTTCATCACGGCGTGTAGAACGGAACACACATCGTGTATACCTTCTATTCAAAGGCACGGTGTCTGCGATAGTCTTCCCCCGCCATCTTCCACCGACCTCAAACTGTCCATGACCTTGACCCCTGAAGTTAGGAAGTACATGAAACAAGACAAACGAGAAAAGAAAATGTTCAATTGGAGTTGAAATTGGCAAGTAAAAGAGTCATGTACTGTATACGATGGGATAGATCACAGTTCACATGGATATATCCCCCGCTAGGAACATCTGCGCACGTGTGTGTAGCGGGAGAGATGCCTCTTGTGTGGCCAATCACTGATTATGCCCTGATAGGTGTGACAACACCCTGGCTGTCGTGAGTTATGTGATGCCCTCCCACGTAGAGGCCACCAGAATGTCAAAAGGATCGTGGCTTCTACTGCAAAATGTGATGTAGAGTTGAAAGGTCGTTACAGTTAAGATCGCTTTTCTTCATGTCATGGATTATTCTAGATAGTTATTTCTTTATAATACATACACAACGTTTCAGGGCAACTTCTCATCCATCTGTTCTTTTCTTAAATTACTTGCTTAAAGGGTTTTGTTTTCAAAGACAAGGTCGGTCGAAATAAAATATATAGAACTTACTAAAATTTAGAATATCCGTAAGGTGAAACAATACAAAAATAGGTCAAAGGGTCACGACATTCCTTAATATTATTATTATTATTATTATTACTATTATTATTATTATTATTATTATTATTATTATTATTATTTTTATTTTTATTAATATTATAGCGATTATACACATGTGGAAACAGCGATAGAAAGCTATATGAGGGCATCTGTCGAACAGTTCCATACTAGAAGCCCGTGTTGTCACATGCCAGTCTCGTGACAGGTTTGAGCGAGTATCATCTCTGAAATAGCTTTGGAAATACTGCCACATTTCCTTATGTAAGGGTTTCAACAGTGTTTATTCAGCGTTCAGTTCATGTAAATATTTAGGTACCATAGCCTGCTTAACATAAATCGATAGTAACTTTTCACTCCTTTTGATTTCAATAAGAACCAAAGTTAAAATATCAGTCGATCAAAACTCTCTTTCATGATATCGGAATTCGATCAACATCAAGGCAGTCGTGTTTAAAACGGCGAATAATAACAACCCTAACAATATTGAGTATTCATAATAAGGAGCTATTATTACGCAAGATTATCGATAAACTCTGACTCTGTACACAACTCATGCGAAATGTTATTGTATTCTGTAACAAAGTACTGCTATTGCTTTGTATTAAATCCAGAGCTGTGGACATTGTTGCGTGGCAGGATATCACAGACCCAGCTTGCTATTTGTAGCATCCGTGGCTACAGTGGGCCGATTACTGCCTTCAGATCTATAACTGGAGAGATAATGGACAATTATCCAAGAGCGCTTTGCATTGATTTTACCGTGGTCTTGCCACATTGAATAGTACGCTAATGTAGACCCGGTGTACTATATGTTGTGGTTATTTCTAAATGAAATAATGAAACTTTTATTTATTACACATGTATATAGGTTTCTCCGACTAATTCCCATAAAACTAGCTCCATTGTCTGGTATTCTTTACTATCATTTAGATAGTGTAGATGTTTGCCCTACCAGTGAAACCTGTCTCTGTGTAACCTAGGTAAAGATTTAGTACTTGACTGCTATACATAATCAGATTTGAGGTGGTAGGGACAAGCGGTGGTAGACAAGCGGTGGTAGAAATTTCTAAATCAGTTTCCCTGAAATTGAAGCGCCTGAAGTTAACTCGCTTGGATTATCAATGGTCGGAGCCTATAGAGAGTCCTGTTTTACGTGGTTCAAATAAATGGTAATCCAATTTAAGTATTCACCCTGGTAAATCAGTCATTTGATGCTGTTATTGTTAAAATAATCATGTTTCTATTATTCTTGAAAATTAGTTTCGTTATTCGCAGTGATGGTGGTTTCGTTTTATCGATCAGTTCCTGCGTGAACAACTGTGTTTGCGAAGTCATCCGGAAGTACTCATGACGCGCCATTTGTAAAGCACTGATGTCCAATTAATCGAACAGCAGTCGTTCGAACTGAAGACGTTTGTTTATTTAGCCTGTGGGGATGAACTCGATCGATACGACCATTCACTGTGTATTGCTGATATAATATAGATCTGTCAGGCTGGGAATGGCCTCGGAAGATTATGATCTATGGTTAAATAGGACACCCCACACAATGAAGGCTCTCATTATTCTTTTACACACGGCTATATGAACCAGGATTGATTTAACCTGAGAACGATAGCTTCATGGTGTTCCTTTATAGAAATACAAATTGACGCAAGTACCAGCCAGTAATGATGTTATTTATCTGGTGTTATAAATGATGTGTTTTGTTCCCATGGTGACAGTTATTGTGTAATTAGACATATTTTCGAAAGGGTAGCATTGATCAAATTGTGTTGTTAACACTTCCTCCAGTAATTGTGAGCCCGTCACTCGTGGGTTCGATAACTGATGTAAAGACCCTTAGTGCCTTTTCTTTGCAAATTAATCTAGAAGACAGATGCCTAGGATCCCCTACTTAGTGTGAACGACAAACTGTTTCTAGATTGTAATTAAAAGTATATTGACAAGACCAAGTCTCATGTTCTCTGTTTGTATTTCCGAACGAGTTTCGTCTACATTTACACCTTTGGTGGTGACCACAAGAACTGACTACCTCTATGCAGTTGGCAACAACAGAATTATTATGAGAAGAAGACACAGTTTTATTACAGTGTCATATATTACATACATCTTGTTATAAGATTACATCTTGTTAATTAATCAAGTATGTAATACCCGGCCATAAATGGTCTTAAAGACACAATTATACATTAAACTATTTAAAAATATATTATTTGATAATTTTCTTTTACATATTAGACAACATAACAGTGAAACATTGTAGAAACATCCCATATGAGCGGAGTTTGTTTCTATTTTGTGTGTACGGTTTTCCCCGAGTTTTCTTCTTTCTGTATGTCTAGGCAGTTTCTGCACTGCAATCATAGTTGTATTATGGGGTGATACAGACTGAATGGTGTTTAGAAGGTGGTCCAGCTTAGTTTTACGCTTGTCCTCTCTTCTGTTCCTAGACTTTGCATGCCTCTTCGATTACCTGTGTATAACGGAAGTGCGTGGCTGCTGGTGGAGATCTTGTAGTCTGCTCCAGTAATTAGGCATGTCCGGTCTCTGTTCCGTAAGAACTGACAGCCAGTCCATTTCTCCTCTTGTTGCGATATTTTGTTCTTCTTCACTCCAAGAAAGAAGCCACATGCCTTGTTTTGCAACACATTCATCTCCCACTGGTCCGACACTCCCCCGTTGCAGCTGCTGGTATTATTATATTTGTTTGTTTGTTTGTTGTTTAACGCCGCACCCAGCAATAGGTCTTAATTGCTTTCATGGGGCCTGTGACACATAGCCACTGTAGAGATACGTGCGTCATAACTCATGCACTAAATGGGTGCGGTGCTGTAGGGTCTGTTGTCAACACAGGGGAGGTATAAACATGTTGTTGTTGTTTGTTGTTTAACGTCGCACTCAGCAATATTCCAGCTATGTGACGGCGGTCTGTAAATAATCGAGTCTGGACCAGGCAATCCAGTGATTGACATCATGAGCATCGATCCACGCAATTGCGATACGATGACATGCTTCATGCCTGACCACCCGATCCCGTTAGTCGCCTATTACGACAAGCACAGTCGCCTTTTACGGCAAGCATGGTTTGCTGAAGACCTATTTTCCCCGGATCCTCAATCGGTACGATCGCCTTAGCGCTGATCATTTTGTGGAACGGGCCTTTGGTAATTAGATCAAGAATTGACTGTCTTATTGGAAACGACAGTATAAGAATATAGTGATTTGGAAAAGTAAATATTTTCAACGACGTACATGCAGTCCGTATAAGAACACAGTTGCCAGCAAACAGATTGACGTCACTTTCGGTGTGCCTGTTCTAAATCATGTAAATATAATGTCGTCTGTCACGCGAGCGTATACTTGACATAAACTAACACATCCATCGATTATTTATTGACAGGTGAAGCGTGTCAGTGAAAGCTTATGGTTGTGTATCCTTCCATTGACGCATGTCTCCTCAGGTAGCGTCGTCCCTTGTGGGTCGTGCACGAAGCCGACGTCAGGAGAACAGGAGTAGTTGTGAATAATAGATTTGAGTGTAGCGTGGTTGTGCGGCCTGATCACTCGTCTACAGTACTCGGGAAATATGGTGGGCTTGTCGCAGAACTGTTTCACTCGAAAAAAATCCATATATGTTTAACAATGTTGATTAGGCCCAAATGAATTAGTTCACCTTTCCCAACTTAATGAGGATTTCAGGTATAGCAACGGTCTGAAGTGTGTGTGTTTTTTGTTTGTTCTTTTTCTTCTTCTTATTTTTCTTCTTCTTTTTTTTGGGTGGTGGTGGTGGTCGGGGGTGGGGGTGGGATGAAGGGGTGGTTAGGGTTGGGTGGGTGGGGGTGGTTAGGGTTGGGGGGGGGGGGGGGGGGGGGGATGGGGGGGCTTTGCCATGAGGTGATACAGGATTTGTATATTTCAGTGTAACCGTTCACATTCACATGTACATTATATAACAGTTAGAATGTAAAGGCCGCCATTTCAGAATCGCGGGAGACCTTATTTTTTCACCATGATATAAACATTATACCAAACTCACATATACACATGAAACTACAATTTAAAAAAACCCACATACAGACATAATAGAAATTGATCTATCAGGCAAACAAAGTAGTGTTTTAAGTGACTTGAGAGGATTATATTGGCAGCTGGGACTGCCAATTAGGCCGAACTTAGACTCCCTTTAAATGTGTAGTTTGTCAGTGTCCATAGTTACGATTAGGCATGTTAGTGCTTTACCCTGCATGTGTGGATAGTGAGGCATGGAAACACTTCCTTTCTCTCCCCTCTCAGTGTTGGTATGAAACAGATCGCCACCGAGATAACGGTCTGTGATGGTGGGGTGGTGGTGGGGTACCCGACTCTCCGATAATGCTACTCCGTCCATGCCGTGAGTATGCATAATTGAGGCAGTATAACACGCCCACAAGCCGCAACCATCTCTGTCACGTCATGATAGGCGGGAGGCCGAAGAGCGGGGATGTATAATATACAGCTAAACTTTAGAACAGTGTAACCAGATGAGGTCCGACTATCGGCGTCATTTTCACGATTGTTAGTAGTTCTGGGTTAGCTGGACACACTATTGCGATTCTACTGCACTACTGGACGATCTGATGCCATATTCGATAGTTTGGGAAGCACGCGCATCTTCCCACTACATTGATGTCCAAATTGGACAGCGTGACAAAACAGCATAGGTCAGCCAAGTCCTGGGCCCACTTGCACAAAGCGTTCTTAGCGCTACAACTATTGTAAGCCTATGTTAAAGTATGGGAGTTACGATCATCTTAGCGCTATGATCGCTTTGTGCGGACTTGTGAACGGACCCGTGGGAATCCGGGTGAGAATAGGTCTTCAGCAACCCATGCTTGCCGTACAAGGCGACTAACGGGATCGGGTGGTCAGGCTCGCTGACTTGGTTGATGCATGCCATCGTATATCATTTGCGTAGACCAGTGCTCAGTGTCAATTACTGGATTGTCTGGACCAGACTCAATTATTTACAGACCGCCGTCATATAGCTGGAATATTGCTGAGTGTGGTGTTAAACAACAAACAAAACACACAAAAGCTTGTGACGGTGTTAAGGGACCGCCCCCAAAGATACATTGTTGATATATGTTTATAAAGGTTTAGAGTTTCAATGAAAACAAACATAACTATTATGCAGATGTAGCAATCTCATTAAAATCAGATCTTAGTTCTCGCTATCGCTCAACAAAGATCTTTGTTTAGCGGCAGCAAGAGCTTAGATCTGATTTTAATGAGATTGGCGGATGCAGTTGAAACATATCTAGTTTATCAACAAAATTTGCTACACAGAAACCAGGACGCAGTATATGGCCAACAGTATTTGTTTCATTTTATGACGTATTGTTGTTATATGCATGAACGTTAGCTACTAAAGTTACTTCTTGTCGGACCATTGACAGTAGCAATGCAATTTAATCAATCGTTTGTACCAGTCAATCCAGTGATTGACACCATGAGCACCGATCCTCGCAAATGTGATACGATGACATGCATCAACCAAGTCAGCGAGCCTGACAACCCGATCCCGTTGGATGCCTCTTACGACAAGCATAGTCGCCTTTTACGGCAAGCAGGGTTTGCTGTAGACAAAAACTGTTTATTTTACCCCGGATCCTCAATCGGTACATCCCTACTTTAGATACATACATTTCTTATTTTAACCACCAAAGCGTAAATACTAAATCCTTCTGACACGTAATTCACGTGTAATCTGACAGCATTAGATGTATATGCTAGAAATAAAATATAGATAACTTTCTGCACCGTCACTGAGTGAGTTGAGTTTAGATCAGAATTTCTGTCATGTCGCGGTGTGTAATGCAGGTCTCCCACTGTTACACCTCTGGTGAAGCCTCCAGGCACTGACATAGTGTTGACCAACCAAGAATCTTACTCAGGCGAACCTGAGATTCGAACCCACGATCATTAACATGAATAAACCTAAAATTCAAACAAATCTAGAACACCAA
Organism: Haliotis rufescens; assembly: GCF_023055435.1. Taxonomy (NCBI): domain Eukaryota; kingdom Metazoa; phylum Mollusca; class Gastropoda; order Lepetellida; family Haliotidae; genus Haliotis; species Haliotis rufescens. The sequence goes on from NW_025963779.1 coordinate 21,318,623, forward strand.
CACAACGAACCAGGTCTAGAACACCAGTACAGCGAACCAGGTCTAGAACACCAGCACAGCGAACCAGGTCTAGAACACCAACACAACGAACCAGGTCTAGAACACCAACACAACGAACCAGGTCTAGAACACCAACACAACGAACCAGGTATGAACACCAGTACAGCGAATCAGGTCTAGAACACCAACACAACGAACCAGGTCTAGAACACCAACACAACGAACCAGGTCTAGAACACCAACACAACGAACCAGGTATGAACACCAGTACAGCGAATCAGGTCCAGAACACCAACACAACGAACCAGGTCTAGAACACCAGCACAGCGAACCAGGTCTAGAACACCAACACAACGAACCAGGTCTAGAACACCAGTACAGCGAACCAGGTCTAGAACACCAACACAACGAACCAGGTCCAGAACACCAACACAACGAACCAGGTCTAGAACACCAACACAACGAACCAGGTCTAGAACACCAACACAACGAACCAGGTATGAACACCAGTACAGCGAATCAGGTCCAGAACACCAACACAACGAACCAGGTCTAGAACACCAGTACAGCGAACCAGGTCTAGAACACCAGTACAGCGAACCAGGTCTAGAACACCAGCACAGCGAACCAGGTCTAGAACACCAGTACAGCGAACCAGGTCTAGAACACCAGTACAGCGAACCAGGTCTAGAACACCAACACAACGAACCAGGTCTAGAACACCAGTACAGCGAACCAGGTCTAGAACACCAGCACAGCGAACCAGGTCTAGAACACCAACACAACGAACCAGGTCTAGAACACCAGTACAGCGAACCAGGTCTAGAACACCAGTACAGCGAACCAGGTCTAGAACACCAGCACAGCGAACCAGGTCTAGAACACCAACACAACGAACCAGGTCTAGAACACCAGCACAGCGAACCAGGTCTAGAACACCAACACAGCGAACCAGGTCTAGACCACCAGCACAGCGAACCAGGTCTAGAACACCAGCACAGCGAACCAGGTCCAGAACACCAACACAACGAACCAGGTCTAGAACACCAACACAACGAACCAGGTCTAGAACACCAGCACAGCGAACCAGGTCTAGAACACCAACACAACGAACCAGGTCTAGAACACCAACACAACGAACCAGGTCCAGAACACCAGCACAGCGAACCAGGTCTAGAACACCAACACAACGAACCAGGTCCAGAACACCAACACAACGAACCAGGTCCAGAACACCAGCACAGCGAACCAGGTCTAGAACACAAACACAACGAACCAGGTCTAGAACACCAGCACAGCGAACCAGGTCTAGAACACCAACACAACGAACCAGGTCCAGAACACCAACACAACGAACCAGGTCTAGAACACCAACACAACGAACCAGGTCTAGAACACCAACACAACGAACCAGGTCTAGAACACCAACACAACGAACCAGGTCTAGAACACCAGCACAGCGAACCAGGTCTAGAACACCAGCACAGCGAACCAGGTCTAGAACACCAGCACAGCGAACCAGGTCTAGAACACCAACACAACGAACCAGGTCTAGAACACCAACACAACGAACCAGGTCTAGAACACCAGTACAGCGAACCAGGTCCAGAACACCAACACAACGAACCAGGTCTAGAACACCAACACAACGAACCAGGTCTAGAACACCAACACAACGAACCAGGTCTAGAACACCAACACAGCGAACCAGGTCTAGAACACCAACACAGCGAACCAGGTCTAGAACACCAACACAGCGAACCAGGTATGAACACCAGTACAGCGAATCAGGTCCAGAACACCAACACAACGAACCAGGTCCAGAACACCAACACAACGAACCAGGTCTAGAACACCAACACAACGAACCAGGTATGAACACCAGTACAGCGAATCAGGTCCAGAACACCAACACAACGAACCAGGTCTAGAACACCAGCACAGCGAACCAGGTCTAGAACACCAGCACAGCGAATAAGGTCTAGACCACCAACACACTGAACCAGGTCTAGAACACCAGCACAGCTCGGCAGATCTAGAACACCACTACAGCGAACCAGGTTTAGAACACCAACACTGCGAACAAGGTCTAGAACACCAACACAGCAAACCAGGTCTAGAACCCCAACACACCGAACCAGGTCTAGAACACCAGCACAGCTCGGCAAATCTAGAACACCAGTACAGCGAACCAGGTCTAGAACATCAGCACAGCTAAGCAGGTCTAGAACACCAACACGGCTGAGCAGGTCTGGAACACCAATTCAGCTGAGCCGGTCTAGAACAAAAATACGACTGAGAAGGTCTAGAGCACCAACACAGCAAATCAGGTCTTGAACACCAACACGGCGAACCATGTCTAGAAAGCCAACACTGCGAACCATGTCTAGAACACCAACACAGCGAACCAGGTCTAGAACACCAACACAGCGAACCAGGTTTAGAACACCAACACAGCGAACCAGGTCTAGAACACCAATACAGCTTGGTACGTCTAGAACACCAGTACAGCGAACCAGGTTTAGAACACCAGCACAGCGAACCAGGTCTAGAACACCAACACAGCTGAGCAGGTCTAGAACACCAACGTAGCTGAGCAGGTCTAGAACACAAACATAGCTGGGTAGGTCTAGAACACCAACACGGCTGAGCAGGTCTAGAACACCAACATAGCTGAGCAGGTCTAGAACACCAACACGGCTGAGCAGGTCTAGAACACCAATACAGCTGGGCAGGCCTGGAACACCAACACAGCTGGGCATGTCAAGAACACCAACACAGCTGGGCAGGTCTAGAACACCAATACAGCTGAGCAGGTCTAGAACACCAATACAGCTGAGCAGGTCTAAAATACCAACACGGCTGAGCAGGTCAAGAACACCAACACAGCTGAGCAGGTCAAGAACACCAATACAGCTGAGCAGGTCTAAAATACCAACACGGCTGAGCAGGTCAAGAACACCAACACAGCTGAGCAGGTCAAGAACACCAATACAGCTGAGCAGGTCTAGAACACCAACACGGATGGGCAGGTCTAGCACATCAACACGGCTGAGCAGGTCTAGAACACCAACACGGCTGAGCAGGTCTAGAACACCAACACGGCTTAGCAGGTCTAGAACACCAACACGACTGAGCAGATCTAGAACACCAACACACCGAACCAGGTCTAGAAAACCAGCACAGCTGAGCAAGCCTTGGACACCAACACGGCTGAGCCGGTCTGAAACACCAACACAACTGAGCAGGTCTAGAACACCAACACAGCTGAGCAGGCTAGAACACCAACACACCGAATCAGGTCTAGAAAACCAGCACAGCTGAGCAAGCCTTGGACACCAACACGGCTGAGCCGGTCTGAAACACCAACACAACTGAGCAGGTCTAGAACACCAACACAGCTGGGCAGGTCTAGAACACCAATACAGCTGAGCAGGTCTAGAATACCAACACGGCTGGGCAGGTCTAGCACATCAACACGGCTGAGCAGGTCTAGAACACCAACACGGCTGAGCAGGTCAAGAACACCAACACGGCTTAGCAGGTCAAGAACACCAACACGGCTTAGCAGGTCTAGAACACCAACACGACTGAGCAGATCTAGAACACCAACACACCGAACCAGGTCTAGAAAACCAGCACAGCTGAGCAAGCCTTGGACACCAACACGGCTGAGCCGGTCTGAAACACCAACACAACTGAGCAGGTCTAGAACACCAACATTGCTGAGCAGGTCTGGAACACCAATACAGCTTAGCAGGTCTAGAACACAAACACACCGAACTAGGTCTAGAACACAAACTCAGCGAACCAGGTATAGAACACCAACGGCTGAGCAGGTCTGGAACACCAACACAGCGAACCAGGTCTAGAAAAACAGCACATTTGAGCAGGCCCAGAACAACAATACGGCTGAGAAGGTCCAGAACACCAACACGGCTGAGCAGGTCTAGAACACCAACACGGCTGAGCAGGTCCAGAACACCAACACGGCTGAGCAGGTCTGGAACACCAATACAGCTGAGCAGGTCTAGAACACCAACTCAGCGAACCAGGTCTAGAACACCAGCACTGTTGAGCAGGTCTAGAACACCAACACAGCTGAGCCGGTCTAGAACACCAATACAACTGAGCAGGCCAAGAACACCAACATAGCTGAGCAGGCCTAGAACACCAACACGGCAGAGCAGGTCTAGAACACCAACACGACTGAGCAGGTCTAAAACATCAACACAGCTGAGCAAGTCTTGAACATAAACACAGCTCAGCAGGCCAAGAACACCGAAACAGCTGGGCAGGTCTGGAACACCAGCACAACGCAACAGGTCTAAAACATCAACACAGCTGAGCAGGTCTAGAACACCAACACGGCTGAGCAGGTCTAGAACACCAACACGACTGAGCAGGTCTAAAACATCAACACAGCTGAGCAAGTCTGGAACATAAACACAGCTCAGCAGGCCAAGAACACCGAAACAGCTGGGCAGGTCTGGAACACCAGCACAACGCAACAGGTCTAGAACACCAATACAGCTGAGCAGGTCTAGAACACCAACACGGCAGAGCAGGTCCAGAACACCAACACAGCTGAGCAGGTCTAGAACACCAATACAGCTGAGCAGGTCTAAAACATCAACACAGCTGATCAGGTCTAAAACATCAACACAGCTGAGCAGGTCTAGAACACCAACACGGCTGAGCAGGTCTAGAACACCAACACGACTGAGCAGGTCTAAAACATCAACACAGCTGAGCAAGTCTGGAACATAAACACAGCTCAGCAGGCCAAGAACACCGAAACAGCTGGGCAGGTCTAGAACACCAGCACAACGCAACAGGTCTAGAACACCAACACGGCTGAGCAGGTCTGGAACATGAACACAGCGGAGCACACCAAGAGCCTCAACACAGCTGGGCAGGTCTAGATCACCAACACGGCTGAGCGGGTCTAGAACACCATAATACCTGGGCAGGTCTAGATCACCAACACGGCTGAGCAGGTCTAGAACACCAACACGGCTGAGCAGGTCAAGAACACCTTCATACCTGGGCAGGTCTCTCACAGAACGCATGTGTTCTGGTGTATATGGTAATGCATATAATAATAAGAAGCACACTTATAATAGGTGCGAGAACATGTGTTCCATTAAGAGAAATGTCTTGCATTCAAAGCTGTCCATTGCCTGTGAACCACATCCATTCTGGGAGAAAACTGGCTACACTGAATATTATCTAACGGTGTGTGTGGTTATAAGCATACGTTTGTTTCCTATTCAATCCTTACATTGACTAATATGTCGGTGATAAAACCACATGATGACCACACAAGGTAATTAGTGCGTGTAGCAGACGACATATACATCCATCTTAATCGTCATTTCTACTGCAACACATGCATTATTTGTTAATTGCGAGGTGAAATCCCATTCCTTGCTGTAATCACAAATCTCTATTTGCAATTGTGACGTATTTAACGTTTCCGAAAAGATTTTCAAGTGAAATAAATATCAATTTCAGGTTCTATATGAATCCGGACGGATGTTTGGGTATGAACGAGCGAAGGGGGCTGCAACAAATCTCAGAAAATCGTGATTTGGGATGCATCGACTTTGGCAGAGAGTTGTGTAAATAGGTAATGAATACAAAGCATTTAACCTACACATTCACACAAAACATTTGCTCTTTATGTGAAATCTTTTAGAGAAACAAACTCTTGTATGTTAACATTGTATTCTGGTTTATATTAGAGGAGACCATGGAGACGATCGCTATCCTAGACATAATAGAACGGCTACGCCACGAAGGAATCAGTTTTGCCGATCTGGTAAGAATGTATTAGTGTATTTCTTCTCTAGTCTCTGAGGTTAATTTTGTAATTTCTAACTTTTTAAGTCAAATGGCTTCTTTCTGCCAAACATTTAGCAACCTGTAAAACGTGACACATATGTGATTGTCACAATAACCTTGTGTTTACTGACCAACAATTGTCTTGTGTAGTATGTACGAGTTTGATAAATATATGACTATGACAAAATGTTTAGTGTTGTGTTTTGGTTGCTTGATGATATATGTATGATAAATTGTGTTAATTTGCAAAAGGTTACGATAAAAGTAAGTGCAACATCAAAATAGTGAGAATCAGGCTCCATGTCCCTTATGGGCCACCGTAGAGAACGACAGCTTCATGGTGTTCCTTTATAGAAATACAAATTAACGCAAGTACCGGCCAGTAATGATTTTATTTATCTGGTGTTATAAACCGATGTGTTTTGTTCCCATGGTGACAGTTATTGTGAAATTAGACATATTTTCTGCCCTTCTGCGGGGACGAAAAGCCCCCCCCCCCAACACACACACACACACACTCTAGACTATTGCCGTTTTTATACCGCTAACTCACCGAGATACCATGCCGCAGTTTAACATGGGTACCCCACGCAGACACACTCAAATTGTGTGTTGTGAGTGTGTATGAGTGAGCTTTCATATAACAGTTATAACTTGACCCGGAGGCGGTGTATGCATTGAACACAGGGCACTGATCACATGTGTATATCTCCCCTGTATTGACAACAGACCCTACAGCACAGCACCCATTTAGTGCATGAGTTATGACGCACGTATCTCTACAGTGGCTATGTGTCACAGGCCCCATGAAAGCAATTAAGACCTAATAGAACCTTTCCTGTACACAGTTAGCGGTGACTACCTTGCATTGATACAAAGGCGATCAATGGAGACAACAGGGCACTGAAACCTCGTTTTGCACACGGCAACAATGTTTGTTATGTTTCTAAATAGCTATTCATGGCAACACTATTTTGTACCTCATCACCACTCTGAATATTTCATATTTTGTCGCAGACTAATGTCGTTTCCGTATTCTATTTTGATAAAGGAGCGTTCGAATATCAAGTTTCAGTTTTTTTATAAAACCCGCATGTAAACGTTTACATCGGTACCACAGAAGTGAGACCTTCATCACTTTGATTACAATATTTCCTTAATGTTCGAACGGCATTTGAGATTTGCTGAAAATTTATTTTGAGAAGAGTACATGTATTTAATTTTCTTACCGCCGAGTCTATTTGACCCTTTGGGGAATATTTTGTCTTTATTTCCCAAGACAGACATTATGTCTAAGGAATCACTTTAAGAAAAACAAGTTCTTAATTATTTTATAATTCATTTATTGATATCATGAACTAGGGAAAACTGCCCGAAACTGTAAAATGGAGTCTCCAATAAGGCAAACACCTAACCATTTCCCCAATACTCCACACAGTCGCTTAGATATTTTGTGAGAATATTATAGATATGCCCACAGTCCGCCCTTGAAGCTTTGAACCACTTGATACTCAGGGATATTTATAGTGTTTCAGCTGTATCAATGCAGCATTTGTGTTTAACTGCGATAAAACTCAGTGTGCACGCATGCTTAAAAGCGACCTTGACGTTAAACCCCATTTCACCTAATATAACCTCTTAAGAAGTCGGAAAGATCGCGGATCTGAGAGCATGTGAGGACTGATTTTACGACGCTTTAAACAGTATTGCAGCAAAATAACGTCGGGGAAGACCTGGGACACGCTGGGCAATGGGACAGCAATTTGATGCCTTTCAGGTGGGTGGGTGAATGAGTGAGTATGGTTTTACGCCGCTTTTAGCAATATCAAGTAGGGGGACACCATAAATAAGCTTCACACATTGTACTCATGTGGGGAATCGAACCCGGGCGAACGTTGTAACCACTAGGCTATTCCAACGCCCCGTATGATAAAAAGAAAAGATACCAATACCACGTACAGCATAACCTGGAGAATGTATTCGGGTAAATTTCCATGTATAACAAGTACTTCATAGCTTCACAAAAGTAAGATTGCAATCCCGAATGTACGTCCAAGAGTATACGAAAATGTACCAGTGACCATAAACAATGTTACTGCGACCTGTGCTAGATCGAACCTGGCCCCGAATCACCATGTCGGGATACGATAGCAAGTAGCACAATGATTCTGTCCATCACTCGAACAAGGGTCATCGTTGCAGTTAGACGTCCAGTACTTTTGTACTCAGGGGATACAATCATTGTCTCAAATCGTGTATGACTGGAATTACACTAGGTCATCTCCTCCAATGCGTATTATAAATACGAACTACTTTCCTTAACATGCCTACTTTCTACCTTCTAACATGAAATCCCGAGCCTTTTTACTTTGTCGTTTTCTGAAAAGCGTACCATAATCTTTTGTCCATTATCCAGAGTACCATATGTCCATTCTAGTGTCATACAATTAAGATATAGTGTAGATAACGGAGGATGACAAATAGTCTTAAACAAGAGTAATCCGAAGTTGACATATCCCCCCGACGTGGCATGTCGGTAAACTTTGTGTACCTTCAAATGTATTTAGATTGGCAAGGAAATCTTTTTCCTTGATGCCAAAACCAGAAATATAATGAAGGTTATTAAATATTGGTTCATGTAGCTCACTTTCTGATGATCTCATGAAATTGTAATAACAATAACTTCGCAGATTCGCATATGAATAGCTCTGTAGTAGCCTCATGACACAAAGAGAATGTACTAGGTTATGTAGCTCACATCATATATAGTATATGATATCGGTAAATAGTACACCTTTCATTATATTTCAGGGGCTACAAATTAAAAAGATGAAAATCTATAAATAACAAACTGCTAGTGAACATGATTGATATGCATAAAGTTTGGTGAATCTCTGTCGCATGGTTTAGAAGATATGCTCCAGACGAGGACATTACTCTAAGTTCATCAATTTTCAATTTAATTTGAAAAAATCAACAACAAAAATTCTGTTAATAGCAAAGGCACCACTACATAACCTGCTTGATAGGTCCTAAGTTCATCATATTTCCAGAAAAAAAGACAAAAATAAAAAATTCTAAAATCTCTTAATAGCAAAAGGCACTACTACTGAGCCTGATTGGTAAGTGTACCAAGTTTTGCGAAGCTAGGTTGTACGGTTTAGAAAATATGCTCCAGACAAACAATGATTACAGACAGACGGACAGACATACTGATGGCTACATCCAGTCATTATATACTACTCAAAAGAAGTTAAGGATCATCCGATTCTTTCATATTGGTGAAGTTAATCTGTTAAGGCATGAGAGATTAACTATAGTAATATGAAAGAATCAGGTGATCCTTAACTTCTTTTGAGTAGTATATGTCGGGGGGGGGGGGGGGGGGGGGGAGAGAGAGAGAGAGAGAGAGAGGGGGGGGATAAAAAATGGTTACTTCAAAGGAAGGGACAGAAAGATTAGTGAAAACCTGGTGCTGACCCGTATGAGAAGATAGCGGTGTGTCCTGGTGACCTGTGTGTGAAGGTAGTGGTGTCTTACATTACACAGTTCACATACACTCTGGAAGATGGTATACAGGCTCTCTTGTCCATCATAAGAGGTGAGGTGAGGTGAGGTGAGGTGAGGTGAGGTGAAATTGGGTTTAACGTCGCCTCCAATATTATTGCACTTATATAGCGACGTTCTATCATAAGACACTCGTTAATGTTATAAGAATGATGTACAATTCAGTCCTGCACCAATCAGGTCCACAGCAATTCCCCAAAAGACCTTAAACCAGAACGATGCTGGACACACAAACACACATTACACCTCCCCCATTGGTGCCCAAACAATTCTATCATTGCTAATATAAATTTGAATCCTTTGAGATAATATGAAAAATAAAACAAATACAACATTGTCAGTCCCAAGTTTATTATTATCTTCAGGCCATATGGCTTGAAGCCGGCACTGAAGACATCAGATGGCTGAGATGGATGGGAGTCCTGCTGGAGTTATCTCCCTTAGTCAAAGAGACCAAAGCCCATGTCTTCATCTTCCGACTCAGATTCCTCCTTCTTTGCCTCTACTTTCTCGGCCCCTGCGGAAGCAGCTGGGGCAGCTACAGCGGAGGCAAACTTGGATGGATCCTTCAGGTATTCCTTTGTCTGCAAGCAAACAGCAATAAATTCAAGCTTAAAATGTTGTTTTTTTAAAATATGGCTTCTTATGCATACGTGGTAACTGACAATTCATATGTGGATGTCCAGACAATGTCATAGAAAGTTTCCAAGGCATGAATGTTTCTATAGAAACAAAACAAAATATTGGCCAAATATTTATGAGTTTGTTTAAGCCAGAGTCCTCAATATCTTAGCCATACCTCACTCAGTCTCTGGTATGAACAGTTGAGGCTGGACAAACCAAGTGGTTGATGGCAATCCACTGTCCGGATACAGGACGCTGACACACAATTATTAACATTTCGTAACCATACAGCCCTCACTTCAGGCAACTCTTTCACCCATCTTTATTACTGGCTGTCTGTACTTCCACAGTCCCAAAGTACAAAGTCATTTGCCCTCACCTTCAGCAAGCTCTCTACAAATCACAGTACCACAAGCATTATGGATGGAGCCATTACCTGCTCAGCCTCGGGGAAGGTGTAGTCAGTCTCGACAGCAATGGCCAGAAGCCTCTTGAATCCGTTGACAATGGAGTGAGGGGCGGATGCAGCTGTTGGGTAGCCAATCATCAGAGACACGCTGGCGATGTTGCGCACAATCTGGGAACAAATGTTGAAGTTGTATACACCATTCTTCTTAAGTAGGACTCGATTTACGGATCTTGATTTAACTTGCGCCAAGTGCATGTTGACCAGACAAAATCAGGTTGCACCCTGACATGTACATAATGTTTAAGTATCAGAGCTGACGTCAAGCCCCATAAGGCATGACAAATTACACATAAAACAGGTGATTATTGATGTAGTATGGTAAATAAACCTTGTGGTTAGTTGTTTAACGCCGCACTAAGCAATATTCCAGCTATATGATGGCAGTCTGTAAATAATCGAGTCAATCCATTGACATCATGAGCATCGATCCATGCAATTGGGATACAATGACATGTATCAACGAAGAAGGCGAGCCTGCCCACCTTAGCCCCTTAGTCGCCTCCTTTTACGGCAAGCATGGGTTGCTGAAAACCTGTTCTACCCTGGATCTTCACGGGTCTACGGTGCGCTCCGGTAGCCTAGTGGTTAAAGTGTTTGCACGTCTAGCCAAAGACCCGGGTTCGATTCCCGTCATGGGTACAATGTGTGAAGGCGCTAAAAGCGGCATAAAACCATACTCACTCACGGGTCTACAGTTTGTTACATGTATTGAATGTGTTGTAAGATCTTTGATGTGTGGGCATGAAAGGTTAGACACAAATTCAAAAGATTTGGACATGCATTTTGTGCATGTAGATAAAACTATTACATTGCACTGCTAAATTAAGCCCTGTTAAGCCCTCCACTACACAAAGTGAGAATTTAAATCCTTGGGTGTTTGTCAGTATAAACAGAATCTCCTCAGGGTTCTCAGTAGAACGAAAGTATAATGCATCATTCAAACACCATTTCTGACAGGTCTAAGCTGCATCAACATAATGAAATTATATTGCCTATCTATCTCAACTACAATTGCAGTACTAAAGCTTCATGTTGATTTATTCTGAAGCTATTTGCAGCTATTGTTCAAGTGAAGCAGCAACAGCTTCTCATATATTTTCTGATTGTAGCAGGGCAACTACAATCTGGCAGGAACTGGAGAATTGGATTTTTAACAAAAACAGTTAAAATACCACATGCCAAACACATTTTTCTCTGATACAAAGAAACGACCCCTTAAATGTGATCCTGATATTCTTCGAACAACTAACATTCAAATATAGAATCACAACGAATTCCAACCTTTCAGTTCCTACAGCAGGAATTGTACCAATATTACATCATTACAAAAAGGTGCAGCAATTTTATGATCAAGACTGGATATTATTTTACAAATTCTTGTCTTCCCTAATTTATTGTTCAACTGATCCACTTTGTCCAGTGATATACATGACAAAATCAACTTGTATTGTTAACTTGTGTACATACTAGAAACACATATACAAAATGCAACAAAAATTAAAAAGTATAAAAAAACCCATCAGCGACACACTGTCAATGTTGAGAACAAAAGTAGCAGAAGTTGTATACAGAATCCTTATTAAGCCCTTCACTGCACCAACTTAGACAGTTTCAATGCTTGGGTGTTTGTCAGTATAAATAAATCTCGTCAGGGTTCTCAGTAGAACGAAAGTATAATGCATCATTCAAACACCATTTCTGACAGGTCTAAGCTGATAACTCAATGAAATCATATTGCCTTATCTAGCTAAATTACGGTACTAAGGGAGAGCTTCATGTTGATTTACACTGAAGCTATTCCAACCTAACTAGCAAGTGAACTTCTAGTATTCCCCGAGACTCATGACAAGCTTGTTACAAACTAAGTGTAGAGACACTGAATGGCCAACATCACTCCTGATAAACCATACGAAGGAAGTAGATGTCATTACCTGCATGAACTTGAACCGAAGGTCTTCGTCGGTGATGTCCAGGATCATGGGGGAGAAGATGGTGCCGGAGTCATAGACTGAAATTGTTACATAAGGCATGAAGTGCATGTAAATGTCACTGTTAATATCACACACCTTTATCTAAGAAATAATTCTCACACACAGAGGTTTGTTCGTTGTTTAAAACGCCGCACTAGGCAATATTCCAGCTATAGGACAGTGGTCAGTAAAGACATGATCATCAATACCTGCAATTGGGATACGATGACATGCATCAACCAAGTCAGCGAGCCTGACCATCCAATCCCATTAGTCGCCTCTACAACAAGCAGTCACCTTTTATGGCAAGCACGGGTTTGTGAAGACCTATACTCCCCCGGATCTTCAAGGGTGCACACACACGAGGACGGAGGGGGCTTCATACATTGTAACATTTGTATCAACGTTGTACCAGTCTTCGTTAACCACTGTGCTAACCTTGCCTCGACTAATGGAACAAGATTTTCTTTCATTATACTTACCCTGTTCAATGATCAACCCATATGAGAATGGGGAGATTCCCAACATGTTGAGGAGAGTTGACTCGGACTGTCCAACTCTATCTCCAGTCTTTATCAGATTCACAGCATTCTAGGAAAGATGATCAAGACCAAGGTGAATGGAGTACCAGCGTTAGAAATTGGCACTAAAGTACTCATGGAAATGAAAAAAACCTGTTTTTCTCAATTTAAAAATCGACACAAAGTGTTACGTAGCTGTAAATACGAAATAACAAAACAACTCGAAAAGTACTAGTCTGGATTTGCTAGTTTGATCTCCGTGAACAATACAAAATGTACCTTACAGGAGGTAATTTGTTGGCACTTTCAACATTCAAAAATTAAACTAAGTCCAAATTGACATAGCAGAAACAGACTATAGGCATTATGCACCTGTTCTCACCTGTCATCAAGGTGTCATAGTTCACCTTGATCTACTTACACCTGGTTATGCCCTGTTTCACAATAGTCTGTTTTATTCACATTTTCACACACTTTTACGTGTAAAAAGGCATAAAAACATTTGATACGCTGTATTTGTGCCACGGCCCAAATAGTACTAATTTAGTTGTTTGAATATTTACATATTTTGTATATTAACTGGATTTATTTAAGATCTGAGGTCGAAAAAACAGTTTTTTTTCCATTTCCGTGAGTTCTTTAGTCCTGTAGTCCTTACCAAACTGCCCAATAGTAAAGGTATCCTAAGGACTAGTAGAAATTGGCCCATTTTAAGGGTTTTGCTATATGTTATCATTATAAGGACTAGTGGTAAAAGCTGTTAGTTTCTAACCCTGAGTACAATAGGCTCATCAAGAACATAACTTGGTCAGTAGAAAAGAGAAAATCCTGGATCATTGTCCACTAGGAAAAATGATTATAATTTAGATTTCTTCACAGTAAGAAAGGAACGACTATGGTTTTATGCTGATTTAGCAATAGCCCATGCTAGAAGTGCTGTTTCCAAGATGGTGCGTATTGCGATATGAATCTTTTTATACCAATACAATAATGCACTGTTCAAGAGGCTCATGTCATGGCAGCAGAGGCCTCCTGTTACCAGTTTTCAATATCTTAGATGGTTCCTTGAAAACAATATCCATTGCCAAAACATTGCCATTGCATGTCTGTATCACTGCCAGGCTATGTACACAATGTACTCATGGATGTCACTGGCACTGAATGAGTGACTTGGGTTTAACTCTGTTTTGAACAGTATTCCAGTTATGATGTGGGAGGAAAGCCTGAAGGGATGCAAGTCTTGGATGTTTACCGATTTGGTGAAACCCATGACAACAGGTATGGTGCCAACAAACCGAGACACTAATTAGGGGTAACTGGGTGAGTGAGTGAGTAAGTTTTAACGCTGCTTTTAACAGTAAGTTCTATCATGGTGTGTCAGGAGGAAAGCCCGAAGAGATGCAGGTCTCAGACATTTACCACTTCGGTGAAACCCACGAGCATGGGTATGGTGCTGACAAACCTAGAAACATAATTGGGGCGAACCGGGATTCGAACCCACAATCATAGGTTTCTGGCGTGCCCAAGGGATGAAACTCTGCACAGCGATATGCGGCACCTTAGACAACAGAGCCATCTGTGTCCCCAGAATAAACATTAGTGAGGGAGAAGTGTTTTACACAATTTACAGCAACATTCCAGCAATATCACAGATGGGGGACACTAGAAATGGGCTTCACATATTTATAGCATGTGGAGAGTTGAACCCAGGCCTTTGACATGATGAGCAAATGTTTCTAGCAAGAAAGGACAAAAAAGACTTTTTCAATGAGATACAAAGCGTTCATGTACCAGAATTTCAATGGTGCCTTTGGTGATTTTGGTAGGAATCTGAAGGGCCTGGAAGAAAGAGGTCTTCTCGGGTCCGAGGACGGTGTGCTGGGCAGGGACCGTCACATCCAGGGGGGCAACAGCTCCCACACGGGCAGGGGCCTTCACTTTATTCTCCATGATGACAGTTCGGATGTCAGTGAGATCTTCCTTGCTGAATACAAATCCCACATTGCCTCGGATGTGTGGCAGCAACCTGCAACATGAACGTCAGTCAGCACCATTCTCCCGCGGCATGCTACACTGGCTTCATATACATTCTAAAAACCTGTCATTACTGACTCCTCGCCATGATCATCCATGTTCTATCAGCATGAGGTTACAATTTGCTCAGACAGCCAAAATGGCAAGATGTTGCTCTCCGTGTCACAAAAACAACAGTGGGTTCAGCCATTTCTGGCTCTATCGTTTGGCTATGTGACGCTCGCAACGCTTGCTGGATCATCATTGCAGTTCAGTGAACATGGCTTGGGTTAAAACATCTTGCTAGTGTTCACCTGATCACAACCTATACATGTAAATGCATACACCAGTACTGAGAATTCCTCCCCCTTCACATATTACTAATTTTCAATCTACTTCATTACCATACTTATGTCCAACACAATTTCATGACTAAGTTGGCGAGGGTTTCTGCAACAAAATGCTGCTTTTAAAAGTATTTCATTTAACAGTAATTATTAAGCTGATATAATGTTTGAGGAAAGCAATGCAGATTGTAGATGTTGACCAATATGAATATGATGCAGTCCATGCCTAAAGCCTTTAAGTTGATTACCTCTTTCTGCACTAGTTTCAGTATGAAAATAGGCACAGTGAAATGGGGTTTAACGGCCCATTCAAGATTACTGCACTTATATCGCGACATGCATTCACGTGTGTGGCTGCTCCCTTACAAATGTTGATTTTATAGTGTTAGCTCACGGAGATACCATGCCACAGTGTAACATGAATACCCCACTCAGACAGTTTACCGACCTGTTTTATTGCCATAATGCCGAGCGCCAGGCAGGGTAACAACAAGTACCATCTCTTAATGTCTTTTGATATGACACGGCCCTGGACCTCCTGCTCTCCATGCTGACGCTCTACCACTAGACCACAGAGGCAGTCCAGTGTTAATTTTAAAAATCCATGCATTGGTATGGGTCTGACAGACTAATGATCAGAGTGAGTGGGTACGGTTTTATGCCGCTTATAGCAATATTCCAGCAACATCACGGCGGGGAACACCAGAAATGGGCTTCACACATTGTACCCATGTCATGAATCGAACCCGGGTCTTCAGCATGATGAGCGAACGCTTTAAGCACTAGGATACCTACCGCCCCCTAATGATCAGAACAAATATGAGACAAACTTACTTCTCTAGGGCTGGGTTGTTCTCCAGATGGCCCCTAATGGCCTTTCTCATCATGGTGTTCTTCCCCATCAGTACAACTGAAACCAGATTGTGGCAGGGCAATGAATGATTTGGGAGACAAGCAAACATTGAATAGTGTATGTTAAATTCAGCTTGGCCAAATATACGAGAAACATAGCTCTACATTGAAAACACTAATGTTTATCTCCATTCCACAATGACAAAAATAAATCTGAATTACAGAAATACTGACACTAGCTTACATCTACTTTATTGCTTTCAAAAGACTCAGGGAACAAGTCATTCATTCATAATTAGTCATGTTGATCCAGAAAACATGTTACATTTGCTACTTTGAATCATCAGCTACGTTAGGCATGACCTAATAAAGACTTATGCAATGTCAAAAGTGACTTGTTGATGCTGGTATTGTGCAAATGTTTTTTGCACTTTAACTGTGGAATCAACTTGTAACAGATGTTTTGTTTGTTTTTCAGTACCAAACTCAGCAATATTCCAGGTAAACAACAGCGGCCTGTTATATCCAAGGAGGGTCCAGACAAACCAGTGATTGATTCGAGAAATGCTCCCCCCCCCCATGCTAAGGGTACAAAGATATGCAATCAAGTCACACAAATAATTGATGACTGACAACCTGAAAACCCCACAAAGTGTCAAACGATACACCAACAATTATGCACCGTGATACAATACATACAGCGAGTGAGTATGGTTTTACGCCGCTTTTAGCAATATTCCAGCAATATCACAGTGGGGGACACCAGGAAGGGGCTTCACACATTGTACCCATGTTGGGAATCGAACCCTGGTCTTCGGCGTGACGAGCGAACGCTTTAACCACTAGGCTACCCGACCGCCCACAATACATACAGACCTATATCATGATACGATAGAAAATCCATATTACTTAAAAGAATTACCATAAATGCGTAAATGCAGACTACAAATGTGCTGTTTTGCATCATTTTTCGTTTCCCCATTACTTTGATTTGAACAGTTAATAAAGTATACTGCCATTCTTTCAAGCATCTGAAATACACGACTATTTCAGTTAATAGTATTTGTTCTGTAGAATCGAGATATTTATCCCATTGTGGCCTTCTGTATCATACTTAATTGAAATTATCTTTGTGACAAGCAGCCTTGTGTTATGAACAATATGCACAAGCAGTTATAATAAGATTGGGTGGTCAATATAGACCAATCAAAATAGGTGAAGTAATTGCTCCATATTGGCCATGTGGGATACCTTGTGGCATAAAGTGTTGACTCAATCATACTCCCCATTCATGCTCAGACAGCCAAAATGGCAAGATATTGCTCTCTGTGTCACAAAAACGACAGTGGGTTCAGCCATTTCTGGCTCTATCGTTTGGCTATGTGACACTCGCAACTCGCTGGATCATCATTGCATGAGGGTATTGGTCTTGATCTGTTTGCCTTCAAACTTTTAAGTGGATGGCCAACTCCAATTTGTGTTTCCTGATTTTTAATTCATGCATTTCTTACCTCCTCTCCCTCGTAGGGCCTGTCGGATCTTCTGCATCTGCTTGGAGCCGACATTGTCCGCACCCACTATGAAACATTTGGGAAATTCATCCAGAAGTTGCTGAAGAATAACACATTTTATTGATAATATTTGTTCATAGTCACCATAGATGGCCCTTATTGATTATACTGTTGTACATAGAATGTAAATGCTTAAATTTACTCACTAGGTAGATGTACTGGTTTTCTTAAAATGCATTATCATTGTCAGTGGTATTGGTGTCGTCCAGCAATGTCAGATGTGGCTACTTACGACAATCTTAAGGAAGTAGTTCGACTTCCAGGTAGATCTGTCTTCCTTGACCATCTTTGTGGATCAGGGATTGAATCTTCAGTTTAAAGACAGAACTGGAAGAGATGCAACAATTGATATTTCATTTGTGTTTAAAAGCTATAGTAGATGATATGCTCCCATTATTCCTAATTTTCCCCCTCCCCCGACAAGGCCAGCACTAAATGAAGGATGTAATCACTACTGTATGCATTCCTTGAGTTTACTGCTGGCGAGATCAACCTTTTTTTGTTCCACAGAAATATGAGGGTCCTGTGAAGTTATGATAGTGTAGTGTAAGATTTGATAAAAATCTTAACTACAGGACTTTAACATTTCTTTCAAGAAATTTCGTACAAAATACTACAACGAATATGATAGTGCATCATGTAAAACCTGGATATTCTGGGGAGTGGTGTGGTGACGTGTGTGCGTCTGGGTTTTTTCAGTTGGAATATCAAACAACAAAAAATGCCGACCTGATTTCGTCTGCCTCTTTGGAAAATCAAGAGGCGAGAGAGCAAAGATTGCTAAGCGGGGCAATTATCAAACTGTAGGACTGTGATGATTATGTCGTGAGGTTGTGCAATATATCGGTGTTGTTGGTTGGTTGTTTAACGCCGCACTCAGCAATATTCCAGCTATATGACGGCGGTCTGTAAATAATCGAGGATGGACCAGACAGTCCAGAGATTAATATCATGAGCATCGATCCACGCAATATTGGGATAGATGACATGCATCAACCAAGTCAGCGAGCCTGACCACCCGATCCCGTCATCGGGGAACCACACCATGTAATTCGGAACATGATATTCGAAAGACTCCCTTTATATCATATCTAGACACTAAATAAAACAATGGAAAAAGAAAGCTGCTAAATGTGATGGACATGTACTCAATAACAGATTCTATTTAAATATTGCCATCCCTGTTTCTATCACACGTGCTCACCAGAAGCAATATGGCGTGCAAAGAAAGACCACGTGACTGGAATCCTGCCACCTGGAAGAAGGAAAAGACAACTATTGGTATTGTCACCCACTAAATATTTTCATAGTTCGTGTTCTCACAGCAGAGACCGTATAATAGATTATCTCTGCTGAAAGTCAATATTTGAAATTTTCGATTTTGCAAAAATAATTATTTTAATGAGTACAAATATACCATCGTCAAGACAAAGAATAAAAAGAGATCTTAGCTATAAAAAATATACAGTGTCATGTATTCATGTTCTTCCAACTTCTAAATGCCTATCCAAGAATTCAGATTTATGTAGCATATGAAATCGATGACGTAAAGCTTGGGTGACGTTTTAGCCTGCACCTCTTTATGTGACGTCGCTGATGTCTCACAACGTGATATCGGGGAGTACATAATTTTCTTCATTCTCCTGGGAAAAAAAACTATGAGTGATATACAGAATAAATAGTAACTCGAAATTACGGGTGAACTGTCCAAGGATCGGAAATGAATTTACTAGGGGAAATTAATTCGCAATTCCTAGCTCGGGAAATAAAAAGTCCGACTCTCGTTTCTTAAATTCAGTATTACACACACACACACACACACACACACACACACACACACACACACACACACACACACAGACACACACACACACACACACAGACACACACACACACACACACACAGACACACACACACATGACCTGCGTCGACCAAATATGGGACTATGAAGTTTGTTTGTATGTTTGTTGTTAAACGCCGCACTCAGCAATATTCCAGCTATGTGACGGCGGTCTGTAAATAATCGGGTCTGAACCAGACAATCTCGTGATTGGTATCATGAGGATCGAGCTCATGCATCAACCAAGTCAGCAAGCCTGACCACCTGATCCCGTTAGTGTCCTCTTATACGACAAGCATAGTCGCCTTCTCCGGATCAAATCATCTTCCCGAGACAAGAGAGTTAACTGACTATAAAAGTCCAGTTACCACCCTTGCCGATCTAGGCTGGTATCATGGAGTTACATTTTGGCCGGACTAACGAGTCTATGCAAAGTCCAATCAAAATCGTGCACCGAAATTGAAATCCGGTTCGTAAACTGTCGTGCAGATTTCGGTCGATTGCAGGATTTGCAAAGCATGTGCACCACCAACTCGTTGTCAGCAGATATTTTCAAAATCTTCTCATGTTTTTAATCAAGGTGCTCACGTGATTTGATGCATATCGCGATGTAAGACCCGTTTTATCACAATATAGATATTGATTATCGATCAGATCGCAACCATTTTGTGTGAAGCAAACGCAAGTGATACGAGAGGTGGAATCTGATTGGTCCTTAGGAGAGGCTTAGAAGGGACATAATTGGTATTAGCCACTGGTGGCGCTACGATCGAGCCCAGTTATTCCAGCCTAGTTCGGCAAGGGTGGAAACTGGACTTTTAAAGTCAGTTAACTCTCTTGCCTCAGAAAGATGACTGACCTAAGAGTGAAATACATTAATCCTAAATACTACCCTAATCATTGGAATCGTTTGCACATAAAACGTCTTCAAATTGTAACACTACTAATGTACAGGTTTCAAAGTTTACATTCAACCCGATGAAATTATGTGCATAAGTCCCTTCATCAAGAATGTTAGTTAAATCAGTTTGATACTTGGATGAATCGATTGTCGTATTATGTTTTTTGGGCCCGTGGCCTTTAAATGGATAAAAAATATATTGATAGTTTACCTTTACAAATAGTATATATGACGTTACATTGCACTCATCATTTTTATTCCGTCACCCATTATAACATTAAAATTACCTCTGCAAACGTTATTTTGCTGTCCATCATATCAATTATAACCCAGTTGTACTGCTATAGTTGAGGTTGGAAATTCACACCCAGGATATATATGCAAACAATTCAAAAGATAAAGGGCACGGGTGACCCAGTCTAGACGATTCACTGTGCAGAACTGCGTCCCTTGGGCACGCCAGAAACCTATGATTGTGGGTTCGAATCCCGGTTTGCATCAATTATGTTTCTAGGTTTGTCAGTACCATACCCGTGCTCGTGGGTTTCACCAAAGTGGTAAACGTCAGAGACCTGCTTTCCTCCCACATTAAGCTGACACGCCGCGATATAACTGGAATACTGTTACAAGCGGCGTTAAACCAAACTCACTCAATCACTCAAAGGATGAATGAAAACATGTAAGGGTGGATGTACTAACGAGGATTAATGGGTATTGTATAACCCTTGCCTCACACAATTCAGTAATCTGGCACTCCCTCCCTGTGGTTCATGTCGTGCCCTTAAGTGGAATTAGTAAGGTAATACTAATATCAGCTACACTATGTGGATAATCAGTGGTATACTCAATAGTCTGCTACTGATGTTATCAACACCACGTGACGTACGGGCCTTTATTTTCTTGTGTTCTTACCGGTCAGGCCTGAGTTATTGTACTGTTAATGTGATTAATCAAGATATAGACGTTATCATGATTAGTATTGTCATTGTAAAATAATGTTAAATTTTTTGATTTTCGAAGTGCATAAAAGCAGAATGGTAAGATCGCATCAAGAAATTACGAAAAGGTGAGGTAAAAGTAATTTTGTAAAAATTCTTTCTGCGAGCGACGTTTATTTTTTATGGTTCTTTAATATATAAAATTTATCGAACATGGCATACGTAATACAATAACTGACAGTTATACACACTATATTTAAAGTGCAACGGGTGTAGTGTGCATAATCAACACGATCAGTTCTACGGTTCTAATTCGCACGTATACGTGATCGAACCTACCTATTTCAATAGCGCCTGTTTATTGTGAGTATTTGAACTGCCTCGCCCTGACAATGTATCTTTGGTCTATTCTTAGTTCATTGAGCAAGTCCAATAGCCTAAATAACACTCGCGCAACTAAACATGTGGTTAGCGAACGACCAAGGGAGATAATCACTGCTTAGCATGCAACACCAGTTTGCATGCCTACGGCTGATAAGCCGTGAGAGTTCTCCGGTAGAAATGCAAGGCTTGTGTTGCGGTTGTTTTCCAGTCGGAATTGGCTTTACAGAAAACGGATTTAATTTTATTTGAATGTGATGATATCTGTGAAGTTGATGTGAAACGATGGGATCTGGATCTAGTAAGGAAAAGACAGGTAGGGTCGATACGAGGGGAGGGGGTTCAAAACCAGTCGCTGTTGCTAATGTAAATAACAACGTATCCATAAAGTCCACGACGGGTCATTCCAAAAGCGGAACCAATACGGACACCGGAACGACGAATCAATCACCGTCGAAATCACCCGTTAAAGACTCAAATGTTGAAAAAACTACTACGGAACGTTCTCCAAGTAAGTCAGTTAAAACTGACAAAAAACCCGTCAGTAAACTGGAATGGAATAGTGACTCCGACCTCGACGACGATGACTGGGACGACTTCCTCGGAAAGACGACTTCAAAACCAGTGCCCAAACCGGACTCTAAAGTGTCACATGGGGAACAAGAGCAGACCGCGCATAACGAAATGAAAACTCAGGAACTATACCCAGAGACCTACGCACAACGCCACACGCGGCAACAGTACACATTCGGACAGGATAGGTTGATTCGAGAGAAGACGATCTACAGGAACCCAGACGACTGGGGCTTTGACGAGGACAAGGAAGAAGTGACGGTAGGGGGAAGCCTTTCTTTATTCTAACCATTTGTCCAGTGAGAAATATATATTAAATATATTTTAAAAAAAAACACGTTAATATAGTGAGTGAGTGAGTGAGTTTGGTTTTACGCCGCTTTTAGCAATATTCCAGCAATATCACGGCGGGGGACACCAGAAATGGGCTCCACACATTGTACCCATGTCGGGATTCGAACCCGGGTCTTCGGCGTGACGAGCGAACGCTTTAACCACTAGGCTACCCGACCGCCCCCGACGTTAATATATGATTTATAATTATATTTGGAAAACAATAGACCAAACATCAAACATTTTCTTAAAGGGGCTGTCTAGACGTCAAATGAGTGGCATATGTGAAATATGAGATTCTTTTCGTCTACTTTTTCAATATTGTAATTTTTAACTATATATATTAACTACAAGAATGTTCTTCATAAAATTTGAATTTAAAGATTGTAGCAAATAGTGTTTTTGAGTACTTTGATAAAACTTGCTAGGACTGCCTTTGTGTCTTGCCGTAGCTCCCCTTTAAGATAATATGAGGTAATTTACTTTATTTTACCGATACCAGCTAGATGTATTTAGGTCGTATTTTGCTTGGGTTCACCATGTGCACTATGTAGTAGAGGTACACATTTAAATCTCCTCCTGTAAGTCATAAGAACATAATTCTATAATAGCCGGCTATTCATAATACCCTGCAATCCTATATATCAGACATATAATATATTGGCGATTAGTTAATGAATCTTGAAAACACATAACTGACTGGGAATGTCATGTTATTTAACATGCAGAGTGCATAGGTACTGTAAAGTTATCTCTATTCACAGGCGTTGTATGGCGTTTTGTTTATTTATTTTAATCTTTGAATTTAACTTGACCTAATTCAGACAGTCATGAAATATTTCTTAATATTTCTTGTGGTATATTTAGTTTCCATTGTTTAACATTTGTTTGATGTGTTATCATTGTAACTTGCTATACGTCGATAAAGGTAACTTGTGTTATGTAAACTACAGCTGACATGGTATGAATGGCTCTGTTTTATTCCCATTGCGACTGGTAGGAAGTAATTGAGGTATGTATTACTCTACAGCACGGCCAAACAATACTTCACTAGTCACTACACGCTAATCTGTAACGTGAGCTCCTTGCACTGTCAGCTGATTGCATGTTCGTTACCACGAATATGAAATTTTGATTGACTTCAGTCAACCGAGGTCACCCCATTTCTAGCAACCAGGGTTGACTAGAATCAACCAGTGTTGACTAGAATCAACCAGTGTTGACTAGAATCAACCAGTGTTAATCAAGGGTCAAAGATAACAAATAACACGTCTAGAATATTTCAATACTGGGCCACAGTTTCCGCGTAACTTACACAATTACATCAAAAACGTGTATGCACCTTTTCACTCTTGCCATGTCTTTAGTTTTGAATAACAACCTCTCCAAAAAATAACTTTGAACAGAAAGGAAGAACATTTCTTACCCCATTGGCTTGAGAAACTGATATTTTGTAAAACTGTGTAAGTTACAGTGTCCACGAAACATGTGAACCCTTGTCTTCTCCTTCGGTATATGTAACAAGGTATTTTACATGTAAATTATAATTAGAAGGTTTACTGTCAATGCAATAGCAAATATGTGCTCATAAGTTAAATTATCAGTGAATATAAGTGAGTGAGTTGGGTTTAACGCCGCTTTTAACAGTGAGTGAGTGTGGTTTTACGCCGCTTTTAGCAATATTCCAGCAATATATCAGCGGGGAACACCAGAAATGGGCTTCACACATTTTACCTATGTCGGGAATCGAACCCGGGTCTTCGGCGTGACGAGCGAACGCTTTAACCACTATGCTCCCCGACCGAACCGCATTTAACAGTATTCCAGTTATATCACGGCGTGTCAGCTTAATGTGGGAGGAAAGCCCGAAGTGATGCAGGTCTCAGACGTTTACCACTTCGGTGAAACCCACGAGCACGGGTTTGGTGCTGACAAACCTAGAAACATAATCGGGGCGAACCGGGATTCGAACCCACAACCATAGGTTTCTGGCATGCCCAAAGGACGCAACTCTGCACAGCGAATCTCGGCGCCTTAGACGACTGGGACACCCGTGCCCCATTGAATATAACT
This sequence comes from Haliotis rufescens, assembly GCF_023055435.1. Classification (NCBI taxonomy): domain Eukaryota; kingdom Metazoa; phylum Mollusca; class Gastropoda; order Lepetellida; family Haliotidae; genus Haliotis; species Haliotis rufescens. Next base: position 21,343,444 of record NW_025963779.1, read on the forward strand.
ACATGTTGACACCATGTATCTTATGCAAATCAATTACGTGTGGTGTACAAAATGCCCCGTTATCTCTGAACATGGTACACATGCAAATTTGTGTAAATTTCATAGTTTCATGTATGCATATCTAGGCTTGGCCTGAATCGGTTTAATCGGCCTTTCTATACACTTTTATTTTAGAATGCCATTGTCACCTGTTTTTGGCCTTGTATCAAAATAGTGCAGACGTACGTTTAATGTACAAAATAAAAAGCTGTGTATAGCGTCAACATACCCGTTCATACAAGGATTAACAATACGTCTTGATGTTAGTATATATGCCTTTGGTAATTTCACAGGACTTCTGCCATGACGCCTTGGTAGAAGACTACATTCATCAGCCTACGGTACTCATTTCGCGGGTTCGAACACCGTTGACGATACACTTTTATCTGAAATTGTCCTAGCGTCTTAGTAAATGATAGGGAAAAAAGAAGTTTAACTTACAATTCAATTAGTCAATGTCTGGTCAAGACAAGGAAGCCATTCTTTAAATACTAGTATAAGATATACGCCGTGTAGATATTACCATTAACGTGCGATGTGTATACGTTCACCAGGTCAAGGATACCACAGCCGATGATTCGATTCGCCAAAGTTTTATCTGTCATTAATTGCATTAGATATTACCGCATTGCTATACATAAAGTGACAATGCTATTTGAGATTGAGTGGTATATTTACACCATAAAATAGACAACGTGTTACTTAATCTTGTTTATAAAAAAACGTCCGAACCCATGAAGCCTGTAATATTTTTTAGAAATCTTATTTTTGGAATTTATTATGTCACTGATCAACGTTACCCTCCGGAACTGTTGTTGGCTGACGAATATTCTACTTAAAGTATCCACGCCGGTTTGAAGTAATTCAGCTCGTATATATTAATGTACAGTAAACTACGGTTATAACGAACTCAACGGGACTACTAATTTTAGTTCGTTATAACCGTAGTTCGTTATAAGTACATATACAGCATGACTACAGCAAGTAGTCGGGACCAAAAAGTTAGTTCGCTATATCCGCCAGTTCGTTATAAGCGTGTTCGCTATAACCGTAGTTTACTGTATATCTACAGAATAGTGTCACTGACATTATTTCGACGGAAGCTGAATTGTAAAAAGATCTAAACGAGCCTTTCTCAACAGTTCAACTTTTATTGAAAATTTCTTTGCACTATAAAGACCAGAAGAATCGTCAGAGTAACACCAAACGCGGTCCTAGAAAACATGCAGCTGATGTGTGAAATTGGTATCAGAGAGCCTGTGAATATACTACTCAACTTTGGATAGGTATATTCCATGATACACAAAACTGCATGATTCTTAAGTGTACATTTGACATATCTCAGTATCCCTTTCAAAAGTTGAGTAGTATGATATGCTTAATGCGGTTCACTAGAAACTGCACTATTTATCAGTATTCCTGGAGTAACATATCACGTTTAGTTCCACGTGGACTATAAACCACAGGTATCCTGATTTACGTGTGGTGTTGAACAATAAAACAGTAACCTTATACCTAAACCACAGACCCGCAGGTGCAAGGTGAACACGATACAGCGATAAGACAGGGCTGCATTGTTGAGATGGCTGTGTGAATTACAGAGGAAATGCTACCATGGTAATACCGAATACCATCTGATTTTTCACTTCTCACACGTGTCTCATTTGCTCACCTCTGATTCCGAATATACTACTTAACACAAATCTCAATAGAACATATTGGAATTCACTCTTCAACGGCATACGAAAAAATATATAAATACTTCAGAATAAATAATGCCACTTTAATGGTGATTTTGCGTTTCTTTTTTAACTAATTTTTGTTTAACCTAATGTAAATACGTAATACAGACATCATTGTTGATTTAATGTAAAATGATATCACAACGTAAGAGGCGTCTTCGCCATTACAGGTAAAGTTTGGATAATAAAGAGATTAGTGTGTACGCGTGCGTGCTTTACACCTTTCACGAAACTTGTGTCCGAATCCTAGTTCTAGTAATCTAAATGCAAATACTCAGACACTCGTTTCATGAGCCATTACGACACACGTGATACTCTCTATGCATTGCATATGGCGTCGTAGGGGTATGTCAGCACGTTATCTGTGCTGTGTCTATCCTTATGACAGTGTCCCCGCCTGTGTTGTTCTAAGCTGGTCACGGTGTTGCCATTATGTCCTATTGTGACTCGTTGATTCCAAAGTTGAAACACGTAGGAGAACCCAGAAATCGGTACGTACAGAACCAAAATGTGAAGTCAGTAAATAACCACACAAGATCAACGAATAATTGACAAATTATTTTTAAATACGCAGGATGAGGTTTACAATCACAAAAACAATACGATGGGTCCAATATGTGACAGCAGCAATAAATAACAGGCACTATTACACAAGTCAGTGCACACACGAATGTCGAAGAATTAGTCACAGTCAAATGCCTTGAATGAGGCTCGTGTTCCGTTCTTGAGTCCAAGACATAGTGTTGGGCGCAGGCCAGAATTCATTGCTTTGTATCCTGTACTCACTGGGCAAGTTAGGTAACAGAAGGAAGCCTTGAATCACCTTCGTCTCGCTCTTTTATTGGTCCAGAACGTCCTCAGTGTTGTCGAACCTGGACTAACATTTAGTCCCAGAAATAAAGTTATCTTATTTAACAAAAAATATCTACAAAATACAATAAACAAAATAGACCCGTGAAGATTCCGGGGTATAGATTGGTCTTCAGCAACCCATGCTTGCCGTAAAAGGTGACTATGCTTGTCGTAAAAGGCGACTAACGGGATCGGGTGGTCAGGCTCGCTGAATTGGTTAATGCATGTCATCGATCCCAAATGCGTGGATCGATGCTCATGATATCAATCACTGGTATGTCTGATCCAGACTTGATTATTTACAGACCGCCGTCATATAGCTGGAATATTGCAGAGTGCGGCGTTAAACAACCAACCAACCATCCAATAAACAAAATACAAATCGAGCCCAGAACAATGCTTAATTTCAGAGCTGAGGTCTAGACCTGCCAAAGAATTCTAGGCTTGAGTTGGGTTCCCTTTTTAATTTATTCGGTACGGTCGAACCAGGGTCGGTAACTGTTTCCAAGCCTGCATGCAAGTCCCTCACAGTGGCGCTCTCTGTATTGCCGGGACAATAACAGTCACAATAACTGCCTCCGTAGATGGTGTAGTAGATGAAGCGACTGCCCGGAGGGCGGAAGTCAGTGGTTCGATCCCCGGCCGCGCCATACAAAAAGGCGTCCAAAAGTTGTTACTTGTTGTTGCCCTGTCTGGTGCTCGGCATTAAGGGGCAAAACAAGAGTCAGTTTACTGTGTCTCTGAGTTGGGGGTAGCATTGATAAACGGCGGAATGGTATCTCATTGGGCTAGCACTAAAAAGCGGCGTAAGTCTAGGTAGCTATAGCACAAGCACACACACACACACACACACACACACACGCACGTGTATACGTGTTGCTATATAGTAATTGCGTTTGTTTGCTGCCATGACACGCCTCGGTAGGTCCTCACACACAGGCTGAAGTTAGAATCAATGATTATGATGCACATACTTCAATAACCGGATGATGCTTGATATTAATTAGTATCGGTCCGGATATCGGTTTCAGATGAACGTCCAAAAAGATTAATTATTTCCCGCGAAGTCAGCTTTGAATCAAAATAGGTCTCTTTCGGTTTACTGTTGAGTCAGTCCTGCTGGTTTTCCGGGGAGGGATGTGTTCCGCCCTTCATCTCCTTCTAACCCGTCGGACCCGTGAGGATCCGGGTTAGAATAGGTCTTCAGCAACAAATGCTTTCCGTAAGTGGTGACTATGCTTGCCGTAAGAGGTGACTATGCTTGTCGTAAGAGGTGACTATGCTTGTCGTTTGAGCCGACTAACGGGATCGCTGACTTGGTTGATCCATGTCATCGTATCCCAATTGTGTAGATCTATGCTCATGATGTCAATCACTGGATTGTCTGGTCCATACTGGATTAATTACAGACCGCCATCATAGAACTGAAATCTTGCGGCGTTAAACAACAAACAAACAAACCTTACCCGTCGGGGCGGATAGGAACGTGCATGTTGTTCCACGGGAGGCCATCATTCCTGCTTCATCGATCCCCCACTGGGGCTCACACCATTCTCTCTTATAATATGTATTCACTTATTGATGCAGCATGCCTATAATTCTGGCAGGTCATAATCCCAATGCTGTATGTGTAGTCTTAATCAAATATATCCTTGGCGACGTGTGAAGGTTTTCTCACCTAGATCTACGGGAGTGGGCGCTGTTTTCACCTCGGGTGCTGAGTCACGTAGAGCGCGTTGCTAATTAAGAAACACGTATAAGGGCGAAACTATGTTTACATAAATCTATTCAAATAATCGATACGTGGATCAGTTATTAATACCGTTTTAAAATGTAAAAATCAATTGGTGCCAGTGCCAGATTACCGTTTTTCTAAAAATTTAAACATATTGGTTTTGATTTCTTGTCTAAAGACAGTTGAAGTTGGCAATATTTTGTATAGGGACTATACATAGACTATATATATACACCACACTGTGCATTGTTACTTTGAACTCATGACTCCTTCAGTTTTTGACATTGAGTGATAAAAACCAACAACATACTGAGACTGCTTTCAAAACATATTGTTTATTCTAGGCGAGTTTGCGACGTTACGATTACTTAAAACGTTTCTTTCACCAAAGCGCGTTCCCCCAACTCGGTTCAGGTAATCTAAATGCAAATAATACAGCGCTACGCTTTGTGCTGTGTACTTGATTAAGATTTGTGAACGCGTGGTCGTGTTGCCACCTAAGTACATACCATGATACACTAGGTGAACTCAACGAAACAGAATACATTGCATTCCGTTGACAAGTCTCACCATACAAACAATATACAGTACCATGATTCAATATTTTATAGCAATGCAGAGTCAAAAATTCAATATGTCTGCAATACAGAGGAAATATTATCCTTCGACACAGACGGCATGTACTGTTGTATATCCCTGTACGCTGGAAGTGAGATTGGTCGTTGTGTGCGGGGAAATGGACTGTCGGGTGGTGGGGTAGCCTAATGGCTACAGCGTTCCCTCGTCACGCCAAAGACTTGGGTTCGAATCAACACAAGGGTAGAGTGTGTGAAGCCGATTTCTAGTGTCCCCCCATTAATTTCTCGCAGGAATATTGCTAAAAGCGGGGTAAAAACATACTCACTCACTCTCACGTAGCATCTCCACATTGAACTTTCACAAGACCACGTGACTTCTTCACATTGCACTTTCACAAGACCACGTGGCATCTCCACATTGCATTTTCACAAGACCACGTGACTTCTACACATTGCACTTTCACAAGACCACGTGACATCTTCACATTGCACTTTCACAAGACCACGTGACATCTTCACATTGCACTTTAACAATATCACGTGGCATCTTCATATTTGGGCTCGACCACATAACCTAACATTCGACACTGTTGTCTTCACGTTGCATTCACTACACACCCCCGCCGTGATATTGCTGGAATATTGCTAAAAGCGGCGTAAAACCATACTCACTCACTCACTACACAACATCCTGTCAGCTGCTGAATGTTAGTTGAGCCTTTACAGTTGAAAGGATACGCCATGTTTGATTCATTTCAGGCAACCAAGGGGTTTGATGCCTCCAAGTTCCGGGCTGCGAACCAGGGAAAGGTAGGTTGCTTCTGCCGTTGCTGGTCGCTATCACCGCTATTTATATGACTATCACACAAACAACATGCGCTGATTTAGACAGGTTCCGTCGCATCATGATCATCCAAGCTTATTCCATCCAGTAGCAAATGGTGAATGTTTTGTATTTATAAGTGAGACATGCAAGAACTCCTATAGTAATCAACTTCTCATTTTGTTACAGCCTGTTCGAGAAAAGGACATTTTCTCCACTCAAGACGGTAAGTTTAAAAAATAGATAAGCCATTAGTGATCCGACGAAAGTTAAACACAGCTGTTTGTTTCTTTAATGCCACACTCAGCAGTGTTCCACCCATGTGACAACGGCCTGTAAATAGTCGAGTCTGGACCAGACGATCCTGTGACTGATATCATCATCCACGTTGTTGGGGTACGATGATACGCAATCAACAAAGTCACCTAGTCTGAATGCTCGATTGCTGTGGACCAATTCTCATCCTGAATCCCCACGGGGTGACAGCTATACACCTGTGTAGATGATTACTTTTCAGTGGATTAACTAGCATCTCTCAGCAGAACCACAAAGCCTCGACCACATGGTCGTGAAACTGACATTAAGAATAATTTGTTTGTTTGTTAGTTGTTTGTTCAGCCATATGACGGGGTCTGTAAATAATCGAGACTGGAACAGTCAATCCAGCGACTCACATCAACAGCATCGATCCACAGAAATGGGATATGCATTAACCAAGTCAGCGAGCCTGTTCACCCGATCCCTTTAGTCGCCATCTTCCCGAGGCAAGAGAGTTAACTGACTATAAAAGTCCAGTTTCCACCCTTGTCGAACTAGGCTGGTATTATGGAGTTACATTTTGGCTGGACTAACGAGTCTATGCATAGTCCAATCAAAATCGCGCACCGAAATTGAAATCCGGTTCGTAAACTGTCGTGCAGATTTCGGTCGATTGCAGGATTTGCAAAGCATGTGCACCACCAACTCGTTGTCAGCAGATATTTTCAAAATCTTCTCATGTTTTTAATCAAGGTGCTCACGTGATTTGATGCATTTCGCGATGTAAGACCCGTTTTATCACAATATAGATATTGATTATCGATCAGATCGTCCTGACCGGGCGCAACCATTTTGTGTGAAGCAAACGCAAGTGATACGAGAGGTGGAATCTGATTGGTCCTTAGGAGAGGCTTAGAAGGGACATAATTGGTAATAGCCACTGGTGGCGCTACGATCGAGCCCAGTAATTCCAGCCTAGTTCGGCAAGGGTGGAAACTGGACTTTAAAAGTCAGTTAACTCTCTTGCCTCGGGAAGATGGTTAGTCGCCTCTTACGACAAGCATGAGGTGCTGAAGAAAGATTTAGAACCTAGCCGGATCTTAAAGAGGGATAATCATTATTAACATGGGGCGTCGCTGTAGGCAGAATACAAAATGTCGTAGAAATGGCAGGCATCGTCTAGACAGTAGAACTCCTAGTCTTATTAGTCAAGTCTAGTAGTTTATCCGGACAGTTTCTTATCCGGACGAATTCACCAGGAACACTCGCCCAGATTAACGGGGATTCACTGTAATATGTTATCTCTAAGTTGATATAAAATAATTAATATATTTTAATCATAGTGCGTCCGAGACATGTGTTATGTGTAACTTGTCGTGTTTTATTTCAGAGTTTGAGACGCCTCGATATCTCCGGTCCAGTGAGCCAGAGGAACAACAGACGACCGTTAGCCAAAAGCCCACGTGCGTATTTATACACTGATGACACTTACCATGACTTAAGCGTTTTGCTGTTCACGTATACACTTCCAGTGTAAAGGTAGTATGAACTTGGACGGGCACGAGTGGCCAGTAATCTAAAGGCGCTGCAATTCTCCCTTAGGTGTGCCATAAATAGTTTTTGAATCCCCGATTCCTTTGATTATGTTTCTAGGTTTGTCAGCACCATACGCGTGTCCGTGTGATTTACCAAAGCGGTAAAGAAGATCCGGGGTAGAATAGGTCTTCAGCAACCCATGCTTGCCGTAACAGGCGACTGTGCTTGTCGTAACCGGCGACTGTGCTTGTCGTAAGAGGCGACTAACGGGATCGGGTGGTCAGGCTCACTGACTTGGTTGATGCATGTCATCGTATCCGAATTCCGTGGATTCATGCTCATGATACCAATCCCTGGATTGTCTGGTCCAGACTCGATTATTTACAGACCGTCGTCATATAGCTTGAATATTGCTGCGTGCGGCGTTAAACAACAAATAAACAAACAAACCAAAGCGATAAACGTGTAGGACCTTCATCACTTCGGGCTTTCAAGCTGCACGTCGTACTGTAACTGAAAAACTGTTTAAAGCAGCTTCAAACTCACTCACTCATAATAACGAATCTGATACGTGTTAACAAACTACATTTTCCCTCGACAGTCGGGTGTCAACCGAACGTGTGTTTAGTCGGAATCGTATAATCGATTCTGCTGTATGCAGAGATTTATATTGGAAATGGAAAGGGTTTAGTCGCTTTATTTACATGCGTGAATCAGAAATTGTATTGTACTAACCGATCCTGGCGTGTGATACCTTGGTTATACCATATCCTATTCATCGATTAAACGTTTTCAATAATGTACATCGCCACGGCGACACGACGGTTGAACTAATGGCTAAAACTAATGTACATTGCTAGAACTCGTCGACCGTTGCAGGACTTCAATTAAATGATTGCAGAAACGATTCTCTCCGGTTCTGAATAATACACGAGTGCAGACGACACCGTGGGTGATATATTGTCAATGTTAATACGTTAATGACAGTCAAATAAAACGTTGAAAGCCATGTTCATATATGACCAACATACAATTTACTGTGGTACCGTTGAATATGAACCTTTTAAGAATTCACAGTTTTAGTTACATAGTTTTTAAATTTTCGTCCATTTGCGGCTTAAACCCATGAAGATCCGGGGTAGAATAGGTCTTCAGCAACCCATGCTTGCCCTAAAGGGTGACTATGATTGTCGTAAGAGGCGACTAACGGGATCGGGTGGTCAGGCTCACTGACTTGGTTGATGCGTGTCATCGTATCCCAATTCCGTGGATCGATACTCACGATGTCAATCACTGGATTGTCTGGTCCAGACTCGATTATTTACACACCGCCGTCATATAGCTAAAATCGTGCTGAGTGTGGCGTTAAACAAATAAACAATAACAAAAATAACACATGTATATTTTATGACTCACCTAACCTTCCAGCTCAAATGCCGTTGGTCCTAAAAAAATAGTTAGTGTATAGCAACGAAATCCATTACTTGGGACAAGGGGGCGACGGGTAGTGGATTACTGGGATGTTCGTAAGAGGCCAGTTATTGTTTTAGTCACTGTTTTAAAACGTTCAGCCATCTTTTCTGGATGGTCATATGGTCCGACCCTTGTTGTAGATGGGTGGTGTTCTGTTGCAGACCGATGGTGCTCCCCCAATACAACAAGGAGGAGGAAGACCTGATGGCCCAGTTGATGGAGGACGATGATGACTTCTTCCCTCATCAAGCCATGCACCACTCCAACATCATGACGTTCTGAGTTCCAATCTGTCAACAGTCTATCTGGCTGGGAATCCTGAGACAGTTCACTCTACACACTAAGAAGTACATTCGAGCAGAGGGCTTGATGCACTTTTGTTATCGGCATCAAATTAATGTATGCTGAAAAACTACTTTGGTGCGTTTCAGATTCAGTTGTGATTGCTGCTATACAAACATTCAATCATAGATTCTACTGTAACAGAGACCTGCATCACTTCGGGCTTTCCTCCCACATTAAGCTGACACACCATGATATAACTGGAATACTGTTAAAAACGGCGTTAAACCCAACTCACTCACTCACTCTACTGTAACAGATTTACTGTCAACATGTTGAGAACAATGTCCAGTAACTCTGTGCTGAGGACAACCCTCTCAATGCACATTGCAAGTGTGGCGGCCATTTTGAATTTTCAAGATATATCAAACATTCTTTGCTGCACATGGGGGATATGTTCCAAACAAATAACAGAGGTAGAAACCAACATTTTTAGTCCACTAGTCCTCACAATAACATATAGCAAAACCCTTAAAATGGCAAATGTCTACTTGTCCTTATGATACCTTAACTATTGGGTTTTCCAAGGACTACACTTCTAGTGCCAATTTCTAACACTGAATTAAACTGTTCTCAGTATTTCAGCTGAGGAGACTCATAATATGTTACCCAAGTGGTTGTTTTGAGAAACCAGTCAGTTTGAGTTACAACTAGATGACAAATCTACAACTACTACACAGCAATGACCGTACCACCCATCTAACCCCTGGTGAAAACATTTTTATGAGACCCTATTGGGTTTATTTGTTATTTTCATGCCTACTCAATTTGAAAAATGCTGTGATTTGAGTCTCTGTTTTATCGTCAATTAATGACAGACATATATACAGACATTGTCTACCATCACTTTTGTTTCTTAACTTGGTGAGTTAGGTAATTTTTATTTTCAGTTTTATAGGACAAGATGCATGAGCCACAATCATAAGTCCATTACAAATAACTGAACAAGTTTAACAAACTAATAACTTATATTACAAATGCCTGTTGGTCATATGTTCTTTTGTTTTATTTTCATGATGTAATGATATGTCAAACTATATATTATTTATCATCCACAAATAATCTTCCACAGGAGATATCAGCCATATCAGATGGAACAGCAGACCATTGTGACATCATCGGTTACCATGACAACACTATCAAATGACATCACCAATGCATCTGCCACTGGTTAGGTGTTCTTGTTACACTCATGACACTGGTTATTACTAAAATAAAATTGGGAGAATGTTTTTGATGATAAATAGGATTTTTCCATAGTGTCTTTTGATATAAAACGTAAATTAAAATTTAAAACTCTGAGGCATAACCTGTTCTGTTATGTTTTATATCAAATGACACTTGAGCGAGATTCGCTCCTTCCCAACCCCTGCTGGACACAAGCACAGTGCCTGAGAGAATGTTGAATTACAGAGCAATATTCCAGACAAATGTTGGGCATCAGATCTTACATTAGGACTTTCCAACATTGAGAGGATTATTTCAGTCAGGGTATTTTCAGCTGGATCACAAAATCAATTTTGTCATCTTCATTCTTTCTCGGACCCGTGTTAGAATAGGTCTTCAGCAACCCAAGCTTGCCGTAAAAGGCGACTATGCTTGTCACAAGAGGCGACTAATGGGATCAGATGGTCAGGCTTGTTGATGCATGTCATTGATCCCAATTGCGTGGATCAATGCTCATTATATTATTCACTGAATTGTCTGGTCCAGACTTGATTAATTACAGACGCCGTCATACAGCTGGGATATTGCTGTGTGTGGTGTTAAACAACAAACCAACCAACCAACCAACCATCATCACTGACTGACTGAGGAACATTGTATAAACATTATCCTGACTGACAGAGGAACATTGTATATACATTATCCTGACTGACTGAGGAACATTGTATATACATTATCCTGACTGACAGAGGAACATTGTATATACATTATCCTGACTGACTGAGGAACATTGTATATACATTATCCTGACTGACTGACTGAGGAACATTGTATATACATTATCCTGACTGACTGACTGAGGAACATTGTATATACATTATATCATAACTCGTAATAGCCACTGGTGGCAACACGATTGAGCCCAGAAATTCCAGCCTAGTTCGGCAAGGGTGGAAAATGGACTTTTACAGTCAGTTAACCCCCTTGCCTCGTGAAGATGGAGACTTTCATACTTATCTCCATTTTGAACCTATCCAAGACTCTCTAGTCTGTGATATTCTGATGATATGCAATACAGTTTTACCTCCAAGTGTCACTTCCTCTGAACTACTCCCTTGTACACAGACAACCAGTGAGGCTGAAACGATACACCTGCATTAATCTGAACAATATCCTATCCATATGTAGGCTACTCTTTACAAATTATTTATCTTGTTTGAATATTTGATGGTCTGAAAGCTAATAGTGTTTGACATTCATATATAGTCTGTTCAGTCTCATCCTGTTTTGGTGGTGTCCTGACAAACACAAGACATCACATCGTGAAATAGTGCATTGTGAAGTATTAGGCTATATATCTTACTGTGTATCGTTTTAGCCTTTAGACTTTCGTAGTCGGTGTGTTTCTCATCTTCTGTCAGTCCTAATGTTCTATATCCACCCATTCTTGAAATCATCCTGCTCGGATACAAAATAAGACATTTCCCATTTCTTAAAACAATTTGCGCTGTATTTTATTGAAATAAAGCTGCATTTTTGTCTGTAATTAAAGCTCTCAATAGTGTTGTACTTTGAATACAGCACAATAAATATGTTGCGAGTTTGGGAGGGCTTTTCGAAAATGATACCTTTTATAACCAGGTGAAGACTTTTGCACATATCAAACAATATGTCCTTCATATTCTCAACTGAAGGCAATTTATATACTGTATTCGATGTAATAAGCGCCCTGGGCAGTCTCAAAATTAGAAATAGGGGGCTCCTATTAGAATATTATTTTGGTGAAAAAACAGAGTTGAAACATAAATTTTGTGGTTTATGCTGACAGCCTGAAATATGTATATATGACAGATATATTTTTCCAGAATTTAATTGCCCATAATAAAGGCTGCATACAACACATGAGTGCGTATTATACGAGAATAAATAAGTCTTTTGTACATCGATCAATCGGAAGGGGTGCTAATTGGGATTGTTCACTAGCCAATATATGACCAAATATCGCTGTACGCGCTTATTAGAGCGGGGCGATTATTACGTCGAATACGGTATTTTACGTTTGCTCGCCAGTCACACAGATCAGCACGGGGATGAGAAACACAGCCTAACATGGATGGGTGAACAGCCAAGCCCAGGTGCCCAGTGTCCGTAGAGAACTCATGTATGCTGGACATTAATAAACAATACTTGCCAAGTGTATACAAACATGTACCTGTATGTACATAATTATACATTCTGGTAGTTGCAACAATTACAGCTGTGTTATTGACTAAATAAAATACACTTTCTATAGTCCGATTCTTGTGTTTATTTCAGATGTTAACCACAATTTTCATCATATTCTACTGAAACACAAGAACCTACCTGCTGCCAATACATTGTACCTGGCATTTGGGATGTCATAACACTCTTGCCTCCTATACTGATACATGTCACAGGACCCGTGAAGATCCGGGCTACAATAGGTCTTCAGCAACCCATGCTTGACGTGAAAGGCGACTATGCTTGTCGTAAGAGACGACTAACAGGTTTGGGTGGTCAGGCTCTCTGTTTGTTTGTTGTTTAACGCCGCACTCAGCAATATTCCAGCTATATGACGGCGGTCTGTAAATAATCGAGTCTGGACCAGACAATGAAGTGATTGACATCATGAGCATCGATCCACGCATTTGGGATCGATGACATGTATCAACCAAGTCAGCGAGCCTGACCACCCGATCCCGTTAGTCGCCTTTTACAAGCATAGTCGCCTTTTACGGCAAGTATGGGTTGCTGAAGACCTATTCTACCCCGGAATCTTCACTGGTCTCAGGCTCCCTGACTTGGTTGATGCATGTCATTGTATCCCAATTGCATGGATCGATGCTCATGATGTCAGTCACTAGATTGTGTGGCCCAGACTTGATTACTTACAGACTGCCGTCATATAGCTGGAATATTGCTGAGTGCGGCGTTAAATAACAAACAAATAAACAAACCTGTCACAGTACTTGAGGCATGATAGATTTGTGCCATTTCAGCACTGAACCCTCTATGTTCATGTGTCCCAGCTACAAGAGGTTGTGCATAACTTGCATGGTTGCATCTGAGATTGTTAACTTGCATTGCGAATGTGGCCTGCTTAACAAGAGGTCATCCAGTTTGTGCTCAACTTAGTGCCTTCTGGTTAATTTAGGTTCATTCTGATGAGGTAACACTAGGTAAGACCCAGTAGATATCAGGCCGGGTTATTGCACACTCTGTAAACATTCCTTTCTGAAAATTGATACAGAATTCATGCATGAATTGATACATGGGTATTATTCAGTGATGTCTCAGTGTTATCATGACAGCCTTACTGAATAACATGATACTCACCAAAACATTTGTGAAAATTAGCATTCATGTTCAACTGACCCACGTTGGACAAGAAGTCTTGAGACTATGTTGAGTGAGTGAGTGAGTGAGTGAGAGTGCTTTGACCACTAACCAACACCCCCAATCAATAGAATGAAAATCAAGAAATCCAAGTATTGTAGGTGATTTATTCTCAGAAGGTCTACTCTACACCTAAGTACACAATTATTCTCAAATATACACAGAACAATAACTCATCATTCAGGTTACCTGTACATTCAGGGTTTGAAAGAAAGGGCAAAGCTCTGTGATCACACCTTATGCTGTTCATGTTCGGGTGGTGTTATCACCGACCATTATGAAGCAGGACATCTTTCAATCTTCTTGTGCCATGATCTTAAGTAGTACTTCCACCTATCATCTCATAGAACACCTCCGGTCTTGACATTTCTCGGATTGGTTGCAGGCTGGAGAAAATAGTTATCCACAGAATAATAATAGAGCTGAGATCTTGCCGATGTGACACTATTGTCCACTGAATGCATACAAGGAACCTTGGTCACTGTCAGTGAGCCACAAGCTGCTCCTGCTGCTGCTGGACATGGACTGAATGCTGTAGCAGAATCCCATAACATGGCACTACTAGGGTTCTCTATAATGAGCAAAAAGGACATGTAGTCATCTCCATCCGTCATGATCCAGATGCCATGGTTACTGGATACTTCCAACAAGCTGGAATCTGAATGTAGGAGGTATTACAAATCTGTTGGCTGACCATGGCCTCGCTAGTTCCTTCAGCTCCTGTCCCAGAACGTACCAAGAATGTCTCTGTTCTGACTAAACGGACCATCATGTATCCACTTCACTATCTCCATTCTTCATCATTTGGAAAAACTCTTTTGCCTTTATCTTCCGTGGGATGATGTCTGTATACAAACAAGTTAGAGGTTTAGGCTGATATACACCTTGTACAAAATGTTCTGAGATCGTAAATGATTACTGTAGTATATTTGACTATTGCTGCCCTGAAGCATACAGAGGTACATGAAGAGACCTTTGTGTTACATTAACAATCTGCAGCCATGCAGCTAGTCAGAAGTCTGGATCTAGTAAAATGTCTTTTGGTTAAGCCTAGCTCATAAAAGTCCAGAAAAATCAGAGTTTTACATGTAATAATTTTCAAATAAATCATCATGAGTCAAATATGTGAGGTGATCTGCTGTTTTAAGCTGTATTTCAGGCATATCATAGCACAACCAGTCACCATCAGACCATGACAGTGCAAATCAAATCTGGGATTCCTACCCTCAACAGTCACCATGACTATGGTTTCCACAGACCTAGAAATCATTGCTGGGCAAATCGTTATCTGGGATTCCCACCCTCAAACAGTTACCATGACTACAGTTTCTTCAGACTTAGAAACCATTACTGGGCCAATCATTATCTGGGATTGTGTTCTACCTTGTAAGAACTGCAATGTTTCTTCGGTGTTGACAATTTCTGCTAAGTCTTTGTAATCAACTAAGCTCTGATCCTTGCTCTGTTCCAAGGAGAATCTTGCCAGGGCCTGGATGAACAGTTCCTGTAACCATAGAAACATTATAAAGGTTGATTCATCTCGGTTACCTGAATGCCACAACAAAATAGAGGTCCACTACGTACTAAAACAAACAATATACCCCGATATACCAGAGGTAAAACAGTGTTACATGTCACTGGCAGGTGATCCAAAACATTCTGTCTCAATGTTAACAATACAAATTTTGCCAAGTTCTTTTTGGCATGTTTATATACCTTACACTATGTAAACCAATTTGCACTTTACAGAACATTAAGAAAATTAAAATAGGGACCTGCAAACATTATAAACCAGTGTACATCTTCAGAGTACAAACTATGCATTCATCTTATCAGTCGGGGACAATAGCCAAAAGCCCGAGTCTAGTAAAATTCTGCTTAGTCTAGTAAGCTCAACTAGTGACTGTCCACATAATTACAGGTGGATAGTACAACCATGGTGATTGAATTAATTAGGATCACACATCTGAGTACTGAAGAATATTACTGTCTTGACTCATTGAGTGATTTTAATACTTTACTTCTGTAAATTAGAACTAAACATGCTAAACTGTACATCTAAAAAAGTTAATTAGATAGTGACCAAAAGAAAAGGAACATTGACTGAATTCAAAAAGAAATGTGGCCCCTTAATCAAATTTCTAGCTTTGTCTTATTGATCCCAGCAGCCAGTACGTAATGGGAGTGTGGCCAGTCAAACCAGTGTTTGATAATGTTGATACTATGAGCAACATTCTATGACCTCGGGAACATGGACACACAATCCTCCAGACCTCTGGGAAAGTTTTCTTTGTTTGTTTGTTTAAAGCAACACTCAACAATATTCCAGTTATATCACGGTGGTCTGTAACTAATTGAGTCTGGACCAGACAATCCAGTGATTGATGTCATGAGCATTGATCCATGTAATTGGGATACAATGACATGCATCAACCAACTCAGCGAGCTTGACCACCTGATCCTGTTCGTCACCTCTTACGACTAGCGTAGTTGCCTCTTATGGCAAGCATGTGTTGCTGAAGTCATATTCTAACACGAATCTTCACGGGGGTTAGGGAACATGGTAGACACACAATCAGCTAGATCGTGGAGAATGTGGACACACAATCAGCCATGTAAACAAAACTGATCACCAGTTCCATTCAGTTGCCACGTAAGACAAGCAGAGATTGTAGGGGACATTTCTAATCCGGGTACCTAGAGTGGAGCCTTGCAAGATAAGAGAGCAGTGGTCCATAACGATTACTCAGTACAACAGATGCCTTATACCAGTGCTATGTAGTGTGCAGCACTGCATTAAAGCGTTAACGTTCCCCTGTGTCTGCTTACAGATCATTAAGCAGTGAAATGGGGGCAGTCACAGATAGCAGGTTCTCGGTGTGTTTTTTTACGATTATTTGGAGGCCATGCTCTGGGAAAATTTTTAAGGAACAAGTTTTTTTTTTTATTACCAATCAAATAACCATACACACCGTTGCCTTGCCCGTAATGAAAAGTGCCTCTTGACTTATACTTGAGACATCTGGTGAACTTTTCATGATTGTTTTAACCCGCGAAAGGGGAAGTATGCTTGTAGATTTGTCTTTGTCCGCCATATTTACAGGAAATGTATTTCTTGTAGTACCGCAGCAAATATAATAAATCAAAACATAATTTGTGACTTTTATGTAAGTCTTCTTAGAATTTAAGGATTAGGCTAAAGAATTTATATAGTTAATATATTTGTTACATTAAGTATGTGTTATTCACCCCGAGTCTGCGTGCACGTGTAAGTAACTTCCTTTTCAATTTCCCCACGGAAGCACTTGTCGGCTCAGAAGAACTTGTAAGGTATTCGACCTTAAATCGCCTCAAAGAATAAAGCTTTTGGACAATTTAATTGTTTCAAGTATTGGATGGATACACGCACTGTTTAGTTTTGGAGAAAACCTACTCAGAATTGATAAATCAACATAAATATGAAAAAAGAAGTACGATAGCCGTACCGGCTTGTCGAACAGTAAAATCGGCACTCAAACCTCTAGCCTAAGTAACTTGTTGATAGCTAAACCGTGATGGCAGATTCTCATAGATTTCCGAGAGGTTCTATCCGCCTTATCACTCGCATCTTTACCTATTATGAAACGTGGGACTGAAACTCCCCATGTTCCGAATCCTAATGGCAGGAACTTGTGAATCTGTACATGAACGTAGGCGACTTCATATTTTCATAAACAATCATGGTATTGTCCTAATACTGGTTACCATCATGATATCAATCTGTACATGAACGTAGTCGACTTCATATTTTCATAAACAATCATGTTATTGTCCTAGTACTGGTTACTATCATGATATCAGTCACTGGATTGACTGGTCCAGACTCGATTATTAACAGACCGCCGTCATATACATGTAGCTGGAATATTGCTGAGAGCGGCGTAAAACTTCAAACCCAACCAACCAAATAGTTACTAATAACATAACATTCTAGTTAAACATATGATATTACCACAGTGTCATTTGACACTGTGAGTGAAACACAATACAAACAAAGCGTTAGTTGAAAACATGTTTGTATTCCGATTAATGTTTTGATTGTGTATGGATTCGATTTTTTTGGTACGAGTCATCCAGATCATTAGATTCAAGTGGGTACAGGTTATTTAACATTTGGGTATTAGTCAACCAAAGAGGTTTTGGTATGGGTCTCTGTGGGTAGTGCTGTTTTATGCATTCGTTTGATCAGGTTGAAGATTTCCAGCAAAAGTGTTTTAAGCCTTTTTTTGGACAATCTCATTAACCTGGACCAATTTGCCACCAAAGCTTCTGAAGCGGCATCACCTTTACCAGCTAAGCACAAGATTTCTCTCCGTTATGAGTGTAATCTGATTGGATGACTGTTTTCAGTTGTCTTTAATATAATATTGAAAACAAAGTTAAGGTACCAAATTGATCTATAGTTTGGTAGGTAATGAATGAAGTGCATCGCCGATATTCTCTAAACTTTTTCATACATGGTTTTGGCAATACACCCAAAAGAATATAGTTTTGTGTGTAAAAAAAGGTTGTCTATATTAACTATTGTGAATGCTGTGTCAAGGGTAGATGCACAATTAAGTGAACAGCAACAATTTGGGCAAATGAATAAACTAAATACATGTAACTTATTACAGACCCTCTGATCTTGTATTTCCTAACTGGGTTGTCTTTCCTCAAACATATATGAATATTATTAACTATGTAATAAGAATAAAACTTATTAACAGCAGGGTTCGAAATCAACGTATGACCTTGTAAATTCAGAAATGAGATTTTCTAGTGTAGACAACTTGGAAGCAGATAATATTTGTGGACTAATGTGACTATAAATTAATTTCTAACCCTGTTAACATGAGAAATGTGATCATAGCAGTGATTACCTAAAGAATAATCAGCTCACATCTAAAGGAACTAAAACAAATGATCTCTTAAAGAGATATGGGCTATATTGATTGTGAATAGATTGCTACTGGTGTGTTTTGCATGTTTTGTTTGACCCCAGACAGAAATATATAATCTGAAGCCCATCCTTTCTCTGATCCCTTAAAGGTTGATGTCCGACAGTTTAATGTTTTGCAGTATTTCCTTCTTCGTAGACTATTATAAGAAGGCTCATTGTGAAAACCTGTCTTACAGAATGGCCAATCCTCTGATGAATGAGTCTGTTTGGTTCCACCAACAGAAATTTGAGCAGGCAGAAGCACACTATCAGCAAATACTAGCTGGTACCGCAACCCCCGGCCAGGTGAGCTACAACACCAGTCAGGAATTGTAGTTTCTTGAGACCATGTTCTCTTTTTCACAATGGTCAGTGGTCCCTTATCAATTGTTGACTCCTCATTTCAAATGTCCAGAGTCCTTTACTTCTATTGTGTCCAAGACCTCAGAATGCGTGTAGGCCTTAGGATTTTGTAGGACAACTAAAACCTTCACTAGAAATGCTGATGTCAATAATCTTGTTGTATGTGTTTGTGTTGAACTGTCTAATCTGATTAACCTGTTGACGAGCAGCTCACAACACAGGGCATGTTTTTTGTGAACGTGGAAAGCTGAGAACAATCTTTTTAGTCTCAAATACATGATGCCTGGATGAGAATTGGCAGGACAGATGACCAGTGGAAATGTTCAGTGGTAATATTTGGCTTTCCTTTATCATTTCCATTCATCCGAAGAAATCTGCCACCTGATTAAGTTTTTCTGTTGGCCAGTGTTTGGTGTGTAGATGTATTTATACTTGGCAGTTTGTCTGTGTTTTTGCAGTATTTATTAGCGTGATGAAAAAATAATTGTTTTCCCAGTTATTCATAACTACAATAGACATGCCAACATTACGATATGCTGCAACCGACTCCAACAGGATCCAATGAAATGTTACAAAGTTGG
Source organism: Haliotis rufescens (assembly GCF_023055435.1). NCBI lineage: Eukaryota > Metazoa > Mollusca > Gastropoda > Lepetellida > Haliotidae > Haliotis > Haliotis rufescens. The sequence goes on from NW_025963779.1 coordinate 21,363,310, forward strand.
TAACAAACAGTAATCATGGTAATGCTTGAACTAGTTACGGATCTCTCTGAAAATAATAATGAAATTACGTTTTGACGAGTTTGGGTAAAAATGCAATTTAAAATATGATTTATTTTTCTCAATACCATATAATACTGGCATTTAGTTATGTGTTAATGGTGATTACTGTTTTGTTAAAAACGTATCCTAGATATTCCTAATTCCATCAATGCTGTGTTGACATCTCTGCTACAAAAGTAAACGTTAAGACATTATGCAGTATTCATGATACTTACACCAATGTTTCACTACCCCATGTTAAGGTGTCTTCCCTTTCCACTCTCACCCTTTTAATTAGAGTAAGAAGTTTTAATGAATGGATAATTCAGGACGATATTTTGTAGTACCTGGACCTTGTAGACTATTAGTACAGATGCTAGCAATTCTAGTGGAGTTTGTCATGGACTGTCATCCAGAATTGTTGTTTGCTTGGGTCGGTTGTCCTGCAAGGTTGTCCTAGATATAGTTTCCCATGTACGGAATCCCTTCGCTTTTCCAGTTTTGATGGAAAATATAAACTTTTGTTCTGGTACTTGAGAATAAGCTTTCCGTTCAGGTATATTTATCAGGGAACAGTCTCTTCCTCATTTGACCCGAAGGGCCATTTGGGCTTCTTGTGGCTCGTTGTGTTGACATTGTAGTTAACGCTTACATTGTGTGGACAGGCTGTATTATCTGTTCTCCATTTTGAGGAGGCTTGTATTTTTCAAGATGTCATATTTACTACACAGTACTACATGTTTTTATATGGGATGCATATTAAGCTGAAGCATTTAGCATGTTTATTAGCCTTAATACTGACAACAGGTGAGACCAACGCACCTAAAAAGTTTGAATTCTAATAGCTCTCAGGACACCTTTAACGTAGACAGACTAACTTGGGCTAGAAGGCTAGTGCCAGATTGTGTCCCTGTTACAGAAACCATGATAATGAAGGCTGAAATGTTTTATGAATAATAGTGAATGTCACTAGGCCATTGTATACAATATTGCAAAAAACAACAAGATTCACATGGTTACCCTGTGTGTTGCTGTACCCTGACAGAGTGTATCATTGCTTATGCAATCGACCACTGGGTTGTCTGTTGGTTATTCAAAGTTGCTGTGGTCTAACTGAAATATTGCTGACTGCGGTGTTTATTCATTTTCTCAAATTAAGGCATATGATGAAATGTGTGATGTGGAGAGAATTTTATCAATGATAGTACCGTATTCGATGCAATAAGCGCCCAGGGCGCTCTCAAAATTAGAAATAGGGGCCTCTTATTAGAATATTATTTTGGTTAAAAAAAACAGAGTTGAAAGATAAATTTCGTGGTTTATGCTGACAGCCTGAAATGTTTATATATGACGGATATATTTTTCCAGAATTTAATTGGCCATAATTAAGGGTGCATATAACACACGAGTGCGTATTTTACGCAAATAAATAAGTCTTTTGTACATCGATCAATGGGAAGGGGTGCTAATTGGGATTGTTCACTAGCCAATATATTAGCAAATACCGCCGTGGGAGCTTGTTAGAGCGGGGTGCTTATTACGTCAAATATGGTATGTGGAGCAACAGGTGTTTGCATCCAATGCTTCTCCCTCAGCGTACGCTACAGTTTGGACCAGGTGAGCTACAGACCCCCCTGTTATTTTTTCGAAGATCAGACAGTTTCCATGTGTTATTTTCTATCTGTATTTATGGCCAGCATTACTGCATATTGTTATTTGTTAGGTTGATCTTGGAACAAAAATCTGTGTTACACGATTTAATATGTTTCTATTTGTCTTATATTCTTTAAAGCGCACACGGTCTGTACAACAGGTAAACTGTCTTACCTCGTACCTCATACAGTTACCATGGTAACATGTAAAGCCAGTTAAAGACGAGAAGTGCATGCTTTCCCATCTGTAATGATAACTAAGATGAAAAGATAAATTGAGATGAGTTCGATAAATTTGTTTCGTCAGAATTAATGTTTTAAAAGAATGACAAATGGTAATGATGGTAAACAATTTAACCGTATTGTCACCAACAGTTGCATACATCATCTATGTCAGTTTCTTTTCTTATTTTTTTTCTCCTATGCTACGTTAATGATTTCATACAAATGTAACACGATGCTGTAATCACACCCATTTGACACATTGAAATACCTATTTATTCAGTCTATATAATGCTTATGTTTTATAGGGCAAGCAAGGGGGAAGCTCTCTTGTAAATGAAATAGCTCAGGCCAGGCAAGAGATATCAAAACTTCTCAAGAATCCTGTGAGTAAATGCAGTCTGCCAAGACATGATGCCATATCCTTGGTCAGGGCCCTGTTTTGTTTCCCAACAAGCCCTAATGAAGGCTATTACATCAGTTTTGTTAGCACTGTTATTCTCTAATGCCTGTTGCCTTTCGTAAAAATGCAGCTTTTAGATTAGTTTTAATTTCAGTCTGGCAATGGTTGGATGTTAACTGTTGTATATGTGTGTCCCCCACACCCCTGGTTGGTTTGTTTCGGTTTATGAAATTGTGAAATCATTTTTACTTAACACCCATTCCCTCCCCCAGCAAATTAACTGTTGTTTGTTTCTTGGTGGTTGAATATTTTTAGTACATTTTCACATCTTTTATTTCTTGATATTAAAATTTGATTTTAAATGTTTTTATTGACCTATCTGAGGAAAATCTATAGAAGTCATGAAATGTAAAACCGATATTGGAAATCTCAGTTGATACTTTAGCTTCATGCATGTGTTATTCCAGTGATGTAGAAACCACAAATTGTTTATGTGAACCAGATTTTGAGCTGTCTTGGTATGCTAAGAATTCTGACATTCAATTCAATCTTTTTCTCGTCAGTTTGTTTCTTACTTGTGTTGCTTGAGCTATGTCATTGAACTCAGTACACATGTACCTGGCTTGCATCGTCAATAAGAAGTGCATGTATTATGTACCAGCTTACAGCCCTAATACCTGCATATGTGTAGCAGCAGCAGCAGCAACAGCATGTCACTCATACTGCCAACGTCTTTGTCACAAATTATTCTGATACTAATGCTCTTTGAAATAGAAATCAGCTTGCATGTTTTTGTTAATCTAGTTTGTCATATAACTGTGCAGTATGTACCCAAATAAAAATCCTTGAGACACAACTTTTCACGAACACTTTTGCAATTTGCACGGCATAATCAGATTTACTTGTTTGCATGTTGATTGACAAGGTGGAGTGTTTTTGTCAACACCTATACACCATGCAGGTCTGAGGTAGCTCCTGTAGTCATGATCAGATTCACTTGTTTACTGCCATAGATGTCAACAGCCCAGGTGAACCAGTTTCTCCACGGGGGATTCTGAGAGTTGGCTCTGAATAATCATGCATACTTGTCATCCTGGTTTCCTTGTTGTAGGGTAGCCCAGCAGTTAAAGTGTTCACTTGTCACACAAGCCCCTGGTTTGGTTCTCAGATGTGTACAATATCTGAAGCCCATTTCTAATGATATTGCGTGAATATTGCTAAAAGCAGAGTAAAACCTACCTCTCTCAATCACCTTGCTCCAACATTGGTCTGCATATGATAAACTTGAGTTGTATTGTGGTATTATTTCTTGTTGCTATGGTTTCTGTGTGGTTTCCCCAATGTAACCAGCGAATAGCACTTATTCACATTCCCTTTTCCTTTATACAATATAACTCTACTTGTAGTACACACGGTCAATGTTAATGTCTGTTTGCTCTGCTTGCTGCAGATTGCTGTCACAATATTTACCATATATCTCATCAGGCTCTTAACATGTGACATGCTATAACATGTCTTACACGTTTAACCTGTTTTACAAAACAGATAATGTTTAAATAAAGAAATTTGTAATGATAAATTTCATCAGTAATATAATAATATTAATTTGGAAAAAAAGATATTGATTACTGTGAAGTGATTATGTAATATTTATTGGGTTAAAGCTGACAAAAACATCACTGGGTATTTACCAGCCTGTTATTACCAGGCTCCAGCGGGATTCTGGCCTGTATATCTCCCCTACCTCATCCTTGTCTTAAGCTCCGACTAATGAGGATTAGGAGTCATGGTGTTGGGACTGCCTGGATCAGTGCTGTCAACCAATAGTCTGCCTAGCTGAGACTTACCTGTCCTACTGCTGACCAGCTATATAGATTTGATCTGAGTGTGTTACATATGTAGGCAGTCAATAATATTAATCGGTTACAAATGTATTACACATTAGAATACTATTATAAAGATATATTATTTTCAAAGTCTTGTTCCATAACGGAACGATTGCGTTACATATTACAGATGAGTGTATTTATGTGTAATTATTCATAAATGATTTGGAAATTAAATCAGAATTATATTTCCCTACAGTCGATTTATAGATGCTTTAAATCAGCACTTGATCAGTTAGTTACCCTAAGGTCAGTGAGGAATTTGACTTGTGACAAGGAGTCGGCTAAGATGATCATGTCCATATCGTAGACGAAACTTCTATGTGTATCTGTTTACCTGCAACAGTTCACTTCTGTGAGTAAGAAAATACCTGTAGCATGTTTAAGGAAGAAATATATGTAACCTGCTGAGGGTTGCCTCTACCTGCAGGATGCCAGACTTAATGCTGAGGCTGGTGATGGAGTCTCACTGCATGATCACTTCTTTCAGATTGCAGGTGGAAGTGTGCCGCCCGGAAAAATGGACTCTCTAGAGCGTGAAAACAGGGAACTCAGGAAAGGTAGAACGCCATGCTGTCATACTGTTTATACTCCTGTCTGAAAGTTGAGTGATGTTGTGTCATGGCCAGCTTGTTTGACCTCCGGTGGCAGCATTGGCGTCTATAAACATCTCATTTGGAAACCACTGGACCAATGAAGTTGAAACTTCACATGCCTCGGAAGATGACACCTAAATTTGTTCAAGAGGTTCTAATCCATCAGCCTTATTGAAAACCTATTTATGGTCATTCCTTGGTCGGTATTGTTCAAACCCGTGAAGATTCCGGGGTAGAATAGGTCTTCAGCAACCCATGCTTGCTGTAAAAGGTGACTATGCTTGTCGTAAAAGGCGACTAACATGATCGGGTGGTCAGGCTCGCTGACTTGGTTGATGCATGTCATCGTTCCCAATTGCGTGGATCAATGCTCATGACATTAATCACTGGATTGTCTAGTCCAGACTTGATTATTTACAGACCGCCGTCATATAGCTTGAATATTGTTGAGTGCGGCGTGAAACAACAAACAAACAAACAAACAGTATTGTTCAAAATGTAATGAAATGTGGTGTATGTGTAGTTAGTAGTTGGCCTCAACATGTATGGTCTGTTTTTTGGTGGTAATAAAATTTTGACCTTTATTTTATCTTTTCACTTTGGAACATGCCCTTAAATTCTTTCAAAATGCTCTTCCATGCATTTCCTCAGAAACCACTTGACCATCACGAGATTTCACATGCTTGGTCAAACCGATGATGACATAATTTGTTCAAGAGCTTCAAATCTGATTTTCGATCTGGCTGCCCTGGCAGTTATGATTAGATATATTGGAAAACGTTTTTATGGCTGTTGCTCAGCCATTTCTTCTTAGTATGTAATGCAATGCCCTTAAATTCTCACAGTGCATTTTTGGCTCTGTAAACATCTTATCGGAAATCACCAGACTGAGGAAGCTGACCTTTGGCATCTATATTTCTCCTAATGATATATTTTGTTCGAATTGTAATTTGTTATACTATTGGCCTCAGTATTTATGCAGACAAAATTTAATAGTAAATCTGACATCTTTCATTAAGTGGCAGTCATTTTTAACATTTACAGCTGTTGATTACATATCCAGGTGAGCTTCAGTGTGATGGCACCCACTATTTTTAGAAATCTTGATTGATTCCTCTCATTAAGTTTTTATGTATACATTTCATACATATCAAAGGAATGTTAAGTCACTTAGTCAGTGTAGGAATACACTCTAACAAGGAACTGTCCTGGTGCTCTGCACAGATGGTAAATTTTCATTTGTATCAGTTCGACTAACCGCAGGTGATGGTATATACCATCAATTCCTTTTACATTCGATCATTGTTACACATTCTGCATCACTTAGTATTAACTAAACCTAACCTAAAATAATGTTCATGCACTCATACATCACTTTTTGACCTTACTGTCTGGATACCCCTGTGTTTGTTTGTTTGTTGTTTTACGCCGCACTCAACAATTTACTTGGATATGTAGTTTGTTTGTTGTTTAACGCCACACTCAACAATATTCCAACTATATGATGGCTGTCTGTAAATAATCAAGTCTGGACCAGTCAATCCAGTGATTGATGTCATGAGCATCGATCCACGCAATTGGGATCGATGACATGCATTAACCAAGTCAGCGAGTCTGACCACCTGATTCCGTTAGTCGCCTGTTAAGGCAAGCATGGGTTGCTGAAGACCTATTCTTCATGGATCTCCACAGGTGGATTTCCCTGTGGTATCAGCAGCCTATGCGGCTCATAAGAGGTGACTGATTGGGTAGTCAGACTTGGTAACTTGGATGACTGCATGTCATCATCCCCTGACGGCTTGAACTGTCGCTCGTAATATCAATCGGGGTTGTCGTGTCTAGATTTGCTTGTTTACAACTGTCAACTCGATGGAATATTGCTGAGTGTAATATTATTATTAGATATGTATATTGTTATGGAGAGTAGTGTTTAATGCTAGTTTCTCCTCCACTACCCCAGTTACTGATGAGCTGCGCGCGATGGTCCTGAAGCTGGAGAACCGAGTGTCGGCGCTGGAGAGAGGATCCGGCGTCCCAGCAGCATCAGCATCAGCACCTGCAGCAGCAACACCATCCAAGCCTGCTGACGACGATGACGACGAGGATGATGATGATATGTTTGGAAGTGATGATGAGGAAGAGGTTTGTGGATGATACACACTATCCGTAGCCACAGAGTGGGATGAGGATGGATATAGGAATGGGTGCTGTCAGTCCCTCTGCCCTGCCGTCACATTTTGTTGCTGGAGCAATACTCAAAGATCGTTCAATATTTCTTGATGAAACTATGCACAGATATAAGTCTAATCATGAACTGGTGACTTGTACATTTTCCATTACAACAAATAGGACTTAGGTGTAAATGAGGGTAGGGATTGTTTCCAGAGTGTAACTCAGCGAATGTTTAATATTTCTTGATCAAACTACACAAATATTAGTCTAGATATGATCTTGTGCAAGACAGCAGCCTGGTAGATAGTGCAAGATAGCAGCCTGGTAGATAGTGCAAGATAGCAGCCTGGTAGATAGTGCAAGATAGCAGCCTGGTAGAAAGTGCAAGATAGCAGCCTGGTAGATAGTCCAAGATAGCAGCCTGGTAGATAGTACAAGATAGCTGCCTGGTAGATAGTGCAAGACAGCAGCCTGGTAGATAGTGCAAGATAGCAGTCTGGTAGAGAGCAGCCTGGTAGATAGTGCTAGACAGCAGCCTGGTAGATAGTCCAAGATAGCAGCCTGGTAGAAAGTGCAAGATAGCAGCCTGGTAGATAGTGCAAGACAGCAGTGTGGTAGATAGTTTATTCATGTGTTGATGCCTATAGTGTGAGGAATATGGTAGCATGATGTGGTTCTTCAAGACGATGACTGTTTGTGTTGTGTGTCTTCAGGCAGCAGAGCTTGAGAGACTGAAGGCCGAGAGAGTGGCAGCCTACAAAGCAAAGAAAGCAAGCAGTAAGTTCACTGACATGTTTATAGTGATAGAAAAGGGAAGTAAGTTATAGGAAATGTAGCTTCTGATGTTATTTCAACACCTTGTTGCTTTTGCCTACCCTGCCAGGAAATGATGAGAGTGTTGTCACAGCCCACTGAGTTTCTACCTCATGTATGACTCCGATGTCATGGAATACCAGGGATTTTGAACTATGCATTTTAACCATTAATTTTTTAGTAACTTTTGGTCCGTTGACATTCAGAAAAATATCAAACTTGAGCAACTAACGGTCTTCAGCATCCATTCGGTACCTCACATTCTATTTATTCTCTATATTTATGAAGCTGAATGCAGCTAATCGATCGTAGCTTGAAGACATGGCCACTGCATGGTTTGTCTTGATTACTGAATGTGGCATTATGCAACTATCTTATTGAAATCAGATCTTAGTTCTTGCTGTCGCTAAGCAAAGATCTGATGACCTCCCATTACGGGTATCGGCAGAACCTTTCATCCAACTTGTTGGAGTGACAGTCGGAATGTGTTTTCTAATCATGCAAATTTGATGCAACCTTGAAGGTTAACACGAGGTATTCTGAACGACAGTAACTGGTTGTATGACTGATTCCAACATAATCATTGTCTATCTCCCGCTTCAGGGCAGTGGTGTAGTCTGGTGGTTAAAGCGTTCGCTCGTCATGCTGAAGAGTGAGTGAGTGAGTTGGGTTTTTAACGCCGCCTTTAACAGTATTCCAGTTATATCGTGGCGTGTCAGCTTAATGTGGGAGGAAAGCCCGAGGTGATGCAGGTCTCAGACGTTTACCACTTCAGTGAAACCCACGAGCACGGGTATGGTGCTGACAAACCTAGAAACCTAATCGGGGCGAACCAGGATTCAAACCCTCAATCATAGGTTTCTGGCGTGTCCAAGGGACGCAACTCTGCACAGTGAATCGCGGAGCCTTTTGATTCCCCACTTGGGTACAAAGTGTGAAGCCCATTTCTGGTGTTCCCCGCCGTGATATTGCTGGAATATTGCTAAAAGCGGCGTAAAACTATACCCACCTACTCACTATCTCTCACTTCAATGTGATGAACATTCGAATGGAAGGTGGGAAGTACTGTCATACAATCTAGGCCGTCTATTAGTCATTCCAAAATGTTCTTTTGTTCAGTTTTCAAATTTTGAATTGAGAACTTTGTCAAAGCGTAGTCCAGAAGGGAAGTGGCCACCTTGAAACTAGCGCTGTATAGCTCAAGCTGCTTTCTGATTGGCTAATGTCGACTTCATGTTAGTCATTTCATTGGTAGGTCAAAGTTTGCGAAGGGTTGTTCTGATGTGACCTGTTATTGGATGTCCTCAGATCTGTGTTTATCTGTAGTGAAAACAAAGATCTGATTTTTATAAGATTGCTTTAAACAATAATCAAACAATCCATCCTTAAATTTGTAGTATGCTAATACAACGTATAGATGTAAATGCAAAGTGAAATATCAGTGAGAGATTAATGTGAGTGCTACTGTTATCACTGTGGACAGGCAGTCTGACCTTGTCAGACATTGAAGTTTTTATAGAGGACATTGGTGAAAACTAGGGCTGCAACGAATACACTATGAGGCGAATACAATTCATATCACGAATATAGGGTAACGAATACGAATATTTATTCACAAATACAAAAACGAGTCAGCAGTTGATGTATAATTGATTATATTTAGTGAAAAATAACAACATAAATTATTTGACATGGTTGGATAATTTGTAATATATTATACATTTATATACTGCATTTATTCAGGTACTAGTATCTGCTCAAATACGATAATGACCGGTGACCACAATACTGTCATATTATATATATGAGTGTTGTCTTTAAAGAAATCTCTGCATATAATATGTTTTTATGGATATTTTTAGATACAGGGTATGTAGATGCACATGACTGCATGTTCGTAAATATTCGATTCTAGTGACTACGAATAACGAAATCAATTCATGAATAGATACAGAGTGAATCGTAACAGCCCTAGTGAAAACCACCCACTTGTTCTTCCTGAACACTGTACTGCAGTCAAAACTTGTAATACATGTTACAATGGTTACAATTCACTGTAAGTAAGGCATGGATGACACGTCTCAGATGGTTCAATGGAAATGGTGTTGGTTGATGATGAGCGTGGTTGGGTAGTCTCATGGTAACAGTGTTCTATATGAGAAGGACCCGCAAAAGGTGACTATGCTTGTCGTAAGAGGTAACTAACAGGATTGGGTTGTCAGACTCGCTGACTCGGTTGATGCATGTCATCATATCCCAATTGCGTGTATCGATGCTCATGATGCCAATCACTGGAATGACAAACAAACAAATAAATCTATATGTGAAGCCTTCTTCTGGTGTACCCCACCGTGACATTTCTAAAAGCACACACTCACTCACTCACTCACTCACTCACTCACTCACTCACTCACTCACTCACTCACTCACTCACTCACTCACTCACTCACTCACTCACTCACTCACTCACTCACTCACTCACTCACTCACTCACTCACTCACTCACTCACTCACTCACTCACTCACTCACTCACGGTAGTGCAGAAATATTGCTAAATGTAGAGTAATGCTATATCCACATGTGGTGGTAGTGGGGTTGTCACACATGCCTACCCACATTGATGCCTATCTCAATACAATATGTATGCTGTACCTATTTTGTGTCGTTTTTGCATGGTCAAACAAGATGCCATTGCTATCAACCAGTATGTGCTTAACTTGCATGACTGGTCCCAACTTTCCTGTTACAACCATGCAATCAGATTTAGCTTTTGTTTTAGTGTAGGTGTTGAGGTAACACTAGCCTAAGTTAGTAAGTAGTTATCAGGCCGGGTGATTGCAAACACTTGTAAAGGTTATTTTTTCAAAACTGAAACAGCCTAAAAACGTGAATCGATTCATGGGAAGATGTATCATGTATCATGTATCATTTGGTGTTCAATTGTGATGGTTCAATAATCATCAGTTGTTAATAATGTGTGGTGACTGGTGAGTTACAGTTAGCTATGTCCTGTCCTAATATGTGTGTGATATAACAGAGCCAACATTGATTGCCAAGAGCAACATCATCCTGGAGGTGAAGCCGTGGGATGACGAGACAGACATGAAAGAGTTGGAGCAGAAGGTTCGCGAGGTGTCCACCGACGGCCTCAAGTGGGGCAGCTGTGAGTAGCCACCACCATTTGTGTACAGCCATTATGGGGCAAGGGATTTTCAAGTATTTACCAGTATTATCTTTTCCATGAAGTTGATAAACATTATACAGTTTGTATGTTATAAATCAAAACTGGGCTGGGGGGTAGCCTAGTGGTGAAAGTGTTCATTCATCATGCCAAAGACACGGGTTCGATTCCCTTCATGGGTACAATGTGTGAAGCTGCAAGTTGCATAAAACCAAAATCACTCACTATAATTCATAACAATATTTTCATTACTTAATTTTATGACAATATACCCTCAGATTAATTTACTTTTGTGATGTAACTTGGAAATTGATCCGCATGTTATTCTTTTGCAACTTTCAATCTGTGGTGTTAAAATTAAGTCAACAGTACACGAGGATTGTGGAGTATAGGTGTTGTTAAAAAATGTGTGTTTTAGAAGGAAAGGGAATGTCTGTCCATGGCCCAGTGTAAGGGACATAACTCTGGAACACTTGTTGGGGAACGGGTGGCCCAGTTGTCTTAGGGGCTACAATTCGCGCGCAAGAAAGCAGTGATCATCTGTTCTAATCCTAGTCCGCCTTGATTATGTTCACCCTGCATCACTTCAGGCTTTCCTCCCACATTAGGCTGAGGTGCCGTGATATGACTAGAATACTGTTTAAAGCGGTGTTAACCCATTCTGGAACACTTGCATTCATTTTGAATGCTGTTCCACAGATGGCGTAGACAGGATCGTGAACCCAACAATCATGATGCAGCCAGACCCGTGAAGATTCGGGGTAGAACAGGTCTTCAGCAACCCATGCTTGCCGTAAAAGGCAACTATGCTTGTCGTAAGAGTCGACTGATGGGATGGGGTGGTCAGGCTCGCTGACTTTGTTGATGCATGTCAATGATCCCAATTGTGTGGATCGATGCTCATGATGCCAATAACTGGATTTACAGACCGCCGTCATATAGCTGGAATATTGTTGAGTGCGGCATTGAACTGCAAAAAAACACCTTGGCCACAGTTTGATTATGATATGTTAGAAAGTTTTCCTCAGTGTCACTTTGTGCATGTTGTGTGATTTCCTGTTTGTGTTCCAGCCAAACTGGTGCCGGTTGGGTACGGTATCAACAAGCTACAGATCATGTGTGTAGTGGTAGACGACAAGGTACGTGACTGGTATACCTGTTCCTTCATTATCCTGCATATCTCCATCTTATGACACCCAGGACCCATTTTCCACCAAAGCGTCGTTTGGATAGAGCATGTGCCCTGAGGGAGGAAAGTCTGGTTTCAATTCCCTGGTTCCTTTATAAGTGGTACTTGCTACCCGGCACTCAGCATTAATGGGATAAAAAAGGACTGGCCGGCTTGGAGTCTGTATTATGTGTCTGAGTGGGGCATCCATATCAAACTGCAGCATTGTATCTTGGTGGGCCCGCACTATAAGACTTGACACGTCTGGACTAGTACAAGCAGCCACACACACACTTGCATGCATGTCACTGTATGAGTGAAATAACCTTGAACGCGATGTTAAACCCCATTTCACCTTGTTTTGCAAGTGACATCACTATCTCTAGTATCACCCACTTTACACAGAATTTCTCTTGGTCATGAATTTTTTGTTGTCATGCAAACTACCCCAAACGAAGCTATGGCAAATAGGTCCCGGGTATTTATGGTATAAAATTGAAGATGTAACATGCTTGATAGTCAAGGATACCAAGGCACCACTGTATTATCCCTTCACAAGTTAACTGTGATTATATGGTCAAAGTCATATTGGATGGGGTTAAGCCATTAGTATATGCAGGAGGAACAAGCACTCTTACATCACACGTGCCCTGGTTATGCACAGTTATTATTTCCAGTAATAGCAGCCCAAAGTGTTGCTATCTCCTTAAGATCAGATCTCGCTGCTTCTACACAAAGATCGGACATGCCATTACAGGTCATGTCAGAATGACCTTTCGCGAAGTTTGAACAACCACTGAATGACTAACAAGAAGTCGACATTAGCCAATGAGAAAGCAGTTTTCTCTAGCTCCATGGCACCAGTTTAAGACTGGCAACTACACTTTGAAAAATATTTTGACAAAGTTCAAGATGTGAAAATTGAACAAAAGAGCATACTGGAATGTCTAATAGATGGCCTAGAATATATGGCGCTACTTCCCATGTGCAATGAAAAATCACTTCCATTCAAATGTTTATCCCATTCAATTGTACAGCCCGTAACTGTCGTTTGGAATACCCTGTGTTAAACTTTTCACGGTTGCATGATTAGAAAACACATTACGACTGTCACTTTCCTGATTTGGTAAGGGACACTCTGATTGGTCAGATGGAACGTCGTTCTGATGTGACCCGTAATGGGATGTCCTCAAATCTTTTTTTTGCGGTAGTGAGAACTAAGATCTGATTTATATGAGATTGTAAGTGTTGGTACCGTTTGCACATCTCCACAGCTAACAATATCTCATTTGTTTACTTCTTCAGCTACATAACAAATCAATACAGATTGCAGTACAGACCTATGTAACACGATGTACTGCAACACAAAATTACTGTTACTGAAATAGCCATTGTTGATAGCCATGTTAAAAAATGAAGTGATCATTCTTTTCTAAGATTGTGTGAATTTTTTTTGCAAAAAGTATAAAGTGTATAGTTTGAAGCGGTACAGCTTTTATGTTTCAATGGTCTGGAATGTTTTCGCTGCGCTATTCATGTGACATGTTGTTACAGGTTGGCACAGACTTCCTGGAGGAATCCATCACAGCTCATGAAGACTTTGTACAGTCAGTTGATGTTGTAGCATTCAACAAGATCTAATATCAGTGTATACTTTTTATCATGTACATGTCTTTCGTCAGTTACAAATAAATGCTGACACCTCAAGCATGTTTTGATTTTTTTTCCACTTGGGAGGCAAGCAATAAAAATCCTGGTAATTATCAGGAACTGGTTGTTGAGGCACGAGTCAGTTTTTGCATTCCAGGTTGTGTTATTCTGTGTAACCCTGGGTAAGTAGCCTGTTGATGGGCTACGTCTATCTGGTAAAACTTTGTCATTACAAACTCCATGGGACTGTTGAAATTTGTTTATATCTGTAGTTTGTAACTCACAACACCTTGTCTTCAAGTACATCCACTATTAGTGGTGTACATATTCAGAGTCTACTCTTCAGCAACCCATGCTTGCCATTAAAGGCGACTACGCCTTTCGTAAGAGGCGACTGACAGGATCGGGCGGTCAGACTTGCTGATGTGGTTGACGTGTCATTGTATGCCAATTGCGTAGATCGATGCTCATGATGGCAATCACTGGATTGTCTGGTCCAGGCTCGATTATTTACAGACTACCATCATTTACCGGGACCATTCCTGAGTGGCATTGAACAACAAACAAGCAAACAAAACAGAATCTAATGTTCACAATTTTGGAATGAATGTACCAGGATGTACTCCATTCAAACTGAATCACCATTCAAGGTCATGGACATGCTCAAGTTCATTTATACATCATGGTTTATTTGTGATAGTTACAGCAGATATTAAATTGGCATTTGGAAGCTGTAGTATCAGTGAAAAGAGGGCTGACGTATAGATTTCAACTTCCTCCTCTGTGTGACATTTACATAAGGTGCTACTTTATTCCTACCCACTGGTTGATTAAGGTACAATCACCTGTACTGAAATGTCACACTGAAAGAGTTGTGAAAGTAAGATCCATGTCAACCGAGTCTGGGGGCACGGGTGGCCCAGTCGGGTAAGGCGCCGCGATTCGCTGTGCAGAGTTGCGTCCTTTGGGCACGCCAGAAACCTATGATTGTGGGTTCGAATCCCGGTTCACCCCGATTATGTTTCTAGGTTTGTCAGCACCATACCCGTGCTCGTGGGTTTCACCGAAGTGGTAAACGGCGGAGACCTGCATCACTTCGGGTGTTCCTCCCACATTAAGCTGACACGCCGCGATATGACTGAAATACTGTTAAAAGCGGCGTTAAACCCAACTCACTCAGTCACTAAACCCTGTCTTCACAGTTACAGAATATGACTTTGTAGGCCATGTTCACTGTATTTAGCACCTCACTCGAATAAGAGCCTCCTGACCATCTTCCAGACCAATATGTAAGTAATCTTTTCAAGCTGCATCGTCTTGTGCATATTACAGGTGTTTTTACACAGTAACCACAGCGGTAGAGATAGGGTATGTAACTGCCTGGTAACTATTGTCAAAAATGTTTTAGTTTTATTGATGTGGATGTTTTAGCTAGTCTGTTCTCAAACGCTTGATCTCTACACACTTTTAACTTGTGTATGGTTTTCAAAAGTGCCCCATTTGTCAATGTTCTTAGCACCTGGGGTGCTTATTATGGTGAATATGGTATATATAATGTATTGTGTAATGGAGACAAGACAGCAGTCCATAGCCACGACAGCAGGAATTGGCTCGATCATCCTTGGGTTGTCAGGTAACCATGCTTCTGAGTCCACCACCTTCACCACATTTGCCTTTGCTACCACAGGACCACCTCCGTCGTCTAGTGGTAGAGCGTCCGCCTGGAGAGCAGAAGGTCCGGGGTTTGATCCCTGGCTCGTCGTACTTACTAAAAGATGTTAAAAGATGGTACTTGTTTTAACCCTGCCTGGCGCTCAGCATTAAGGGGCTAAAACAAGAACTGGTCAGTTCGGAGTCGGTATACTGTGTCTGAGTGGGGTATTCATGTTGAACTGCGGCATGGTATCTCAGTGGGCTAGCACTATAAATCGGCATCAGTCCGTACTAGTACAAGCAGCCACACACATGTACATGCATGTCGCTATATAAGTGCAATAATCTTTGACGCGACCTTAAACCCCATAACCTCACCTTTGCTACCATATCAGCTAACTTGAATTGCTGAAACTGAAAGATGGTGAAAAAAAGGCTGTAAGCTTAACTAACTCAAAAAGCAAAAAGCATCTTCGAATAGTGTTGGATGACATTGTCACTGCAACATCAGACAGTCATCAAAGGATTACCCACACAAAACTATTCTGGTCCCTCATACATCAAGGGGTACTAGGGATTAACTCTACTGGGCAACATCTCGGTTGTTTATTTGTCTTTGCATTCACTTACAACAAACAGATTCTGGTAGTAGTGAAAATATGCAGTCATCCTCAAGGAAATATGTCTTTTGCAGTGGAAGACTTTTTGACTGGAATGTTACAAACACTGTACTTCAGCTTGTGTATTTACATTTGGTCATTTAGTTAAACCAGTTTGGGACTGGGGTTACCAATTGTTTGAATAAACACAAATAAATTCTACGCCACACTTTGCACACCTTTAGTCAGTGATCCATTTAAGAATGGACTTAAATATTTTTTGCGTTTGTAGAGGCTGGCATAAAGTAAAAAACTGTGTGCACACTGTGAATATGCGTGTGATTTATAAAGGTGTGGACATCTTTTTTTACATTTATTCCTCCACAAGCACAAAAATTACTGTTGACAATACGAAATCTGACATTGTTCACAAGCCCCACCAATTCTATTTCCAGCCAGTCAGGAAAAAGCAGTCTGTACGTAGGCGTGTCCAAACTTTGTTTCAGTTTATGGCAACAAACACAAAAACTCTTTGCTTCGTTAGCCAATTAAATGCCACGGAATCACTTGCGATTTATTTATTATCAAAGACCCTATCAATGATAGAGACTAAATAAGTAATAGCCATGAAAATAGCATCTTTCGTCAAATAGAGACTCAAAACAATATGCAATCATGTTCTTGTCAGACAGATGTACAGCTGGTGCTGTATGTTTTTCCCTGTATACATTACCCTTGTTTACAGAACCTGAAAGAGCGGATTGTCCATGCAAGTCTGTCGGGAAGTCATGCAAATACCAGTAGATGCAAAACTACTGATGCAGCCACTCCTGGCTGGCTGGTATAAGTTATAAACTGCATCTTTATAATGCACCGAGTCAACACCGTAAAGCCCCACATGATTAACCTGGTCAATGGATCTGTGTGCACTCGATTTTCATTCTCAGCTCCCTGGGGAACATACAATGCAAGCTGCCCGTGAGTTGCTGGAAGGTTATGTCACAAGACCATCTCATCCTACCAGGTACATGTACCTATTCACAAGTCGTTCTTTTAACTCCATACATGTGATGTTGACACAGAAATAAATACAAACAGAATCGAGTTTACTGGTATATCTTTAATTATCTCAACATTTAAACAGTTAACCCAACAAAACGCTTAATGTATCCTTCCAGATGGTTGGAGATGAAAACGGTGAATGATTTCAGGAACAATGTTCAATACCTCAATGATTCAGCACCATAAACATTCTATTATTGCAATGTCAATGAGAATAAAGTGCAATTTTCAATCACAGAATCAACCATTTCAGTCATGCTGCCTACTAATGTTTGTTTGTTATTTAACGCCGCACTCAGCAATATTCAAGCTATATGACGGCGGACTGTAAATAATCGAAACTGGACCAGACAATCCAGTGAATGACATCATGAGCATCAATCCACACAATTGGAATACGATGACATGCATCAACCAAGTCAGCGAGCCTGACCACCTGTTCCCTCAATAGCCTTTTATGACAAACATTTATAGTCGCCATTTACGGCAAGCATGGGTTGCTACTAATGAACATGATGAATAGATATATGTTAAAATCATATCTGACCTACCATGAACTCTTACTTCCACGAGGGGCGGTCGGGTAGCCTAGTGGTAAAAGCATTTGCTCGTCATGCCGAAGACCCGGGTTCGATTCCCGACATGGGTACAATGTGTGAAGCCCATTTCTGGTGTCCCCCACCATGATATTGCTAGAATAATGCTAAAAGCGGCGTAAAACCAAACTCACTCACTCTTACTTCCACGACAAGATAGATGATGACACACTTCAGACATACCATGTCAATCAGTATGTTCATTATGGAAACAGAAACCAACAGAATGAACACTGTTTAGATTCACCTTGTGAATTACATGAACATCATTAACAAGAAAGTCTGAAAACCTGGTAAGGTGTCAAAACAGAAATGTTTTTCATTCATCCAACTTTCAAGATCCAAACAGAGTATTTCAACTATCTTCTGCATTCAAAACAATTCATGCCTTCATCCTTGATAGTCTGGTTTACTTGTGACACACATTAGGAACCTGCTTTTGAAAAACGTGACTGGGGTCATTAGAACAACAGACTTTGGTAAAATATCTTTTCATACTCAATGACGACATGTGTTGAGCTGTTTTCAAGGTGTCATCCAATCAAATGAACATGCACCCTTCTCTGTTAGGTGTCAGAATACAAAGTAGTTCATGATCCTATCACATGTATGTTGTAAAATGGCGAAGTTTCCCATTCAGTGGAGGATTTGTGATTTGCAACCGAATTCAGATTGAGTCATTTGGTCATTTTAAACTGGACAGAATATCACCACTGAAGAATATCTCTATCACTCATCCCCTTTGTAAAGATGTCTCGTGAAGCTCTTCGACTTGCAGCCAACTGTCTCCACTTGCTCACACCCTGCTGTTTTGGCCATTGATGCTGTTTTCTTCAGGAATTCTTCTGTTTGTTCCTTCTTAATTTCAAGCATAAACTGAGCAGTTTCCAAGATAACTGTACATTGTTTTGCAAATATTTTGCTGACATCTGGAGTAAGCTGGTGGACCATACTATTTGAGAAATATACAACGTCAAAGAATTTCTGGTATTTGCTCTTGGCTGCAACATGATCCTTCACAGGGCCAATTGGTAAGAAGGTGACCTTGACATCATCAACAGGGATGGCTTGGTATGGAAGTTCATGTTGTGATGATGATGCCATCTTTTCTTTCTCATTATTTTCTTCTTCTTCCTCTTCCTCTGTAATTTCAGTCAATTTCACCGAGGATGACTGTTTGGGTTCTTCCTTCACTGGTTGCTTGTACCTCTCACCTGTTGCAAGTTCATGCAGCATGGCTTGCATATTGAACTGTGAAACATCTTCAGCTGTTTTTGTGTACAAGTTATTACACTTTTTGAAAAAAGATTGCTCTTCAGATTCAATTCCTAGTGAAATGTAAGGACTGACAATAATATCTCCCCAGTATCCCATCCTCCCATGCTTTTCTCCCTGATGGTCAAACACTCGAGCAGATGCCATGGTCTTATTTGGTGTATCATATGTTCCCTCTCTGAACTCGAAAGCAACTCCAGTGTTTCTCCAGGTCTGATATTCGGACTTGTTCACAACGTCGGCGTCTCTTTCCGCGAGTCCCATATGATAGTCCCAGTCAAAAACATTCATTCTTGTGTCGTATCGTGTCTTTAAGTTTTGGCGCATTCGCAAATCCCAGCATTTAGATACATCAAATGTGAACTTTGTATTTTGCCACAGTTTGAAGATACCCTCCAGAAAGTCTCGTTCTTTGAACTTGAGCTGTGATAAATCAAACACCGGAAGTTTTTCTTCCAAATAGTCTACATCTGTCACCATCTTGATGAATTCTGTGGCCTTTTTCTGGACGTACTGCATTGTTTGTTCCCTTATAAGTATGTTTCCATACAATTCTAGAAATAGCTCACTCTTTTCTTGCAATCCCATTCTATCTTGCATTTCAAGGGCTACAGTCATAAGTAGAATATCACGGGCATAGAGTTCTAAGGCAGCTTCGCATACAAACATGTTTATTTTCTTGTGTTTGTGTCTCTTCCTGTTAGCAATTGTCTTCAATATATGTCTTATGTCTCCAGCTCCAACCAACAGAATATTTACCACATCATTTGTATCTTGCAACGACGTTTTCTCCATCAACGCTCCAACATCAGCATCCTGAAAGTCGATGGCAGGACTAAATCCCCACCACGTAATAGTGCCTAGACCATCCATCCTTTTGCAGAGGTTACAATACGGGAGACGTAATGTTTCGTATGCTGTGCGAATCTGACGTGCACAAAACAGCCAGCATGCTGGTTCCTGTTTTCCAGTTGCTTAGTAACGCTGGCGACGACTGTTGTAGAGAGTTGTTCCCCTTTGCTCACTTCCGGGCACCTGTAAAAACCTCTAACCAAATTGTTTGTTTTGTAAGCTTTTAATCGGGGCTTACTTTTCTCACAATGCTTTCCTTATAGTTTTGTCATAATATGCAAGACGATAAAATCTATAAATAATCATTAGACTAACATATGATCAAGAACTGAGAACAATTGCACATCTCGCGTTGGTTAGCGATTATTACATGGCGTTGACAGTAAACTTACGAAGTGTTGAAAACTGACGACTTCAGTATACATGGTAAGTCAGTCCTCAGACGTTTTTCCGTTGGATCCAGATGATAGCATTTTGATTGAAGATTTATCATTTCGAATATGATTACACGTACTGACTTCATATAATATAGTTCTACTGACCCAAATACACCCTGTACACAAACGAGAACGGTGGTAAAATAAAACGTTAGTTTCACAGCCACGAAAACATAACTATATACAAATCTCACTCTGTATATATAGATACCAAACATACAGTCTTAGTATCGTCACCCCGATCTCTTGATCATGATAGTTCTAATTTGTCTTCAACAGAAATTGTAAATTTAAACATAACTGTCATTACCTGATTGTCATCCATCACCGATGCTGAAAGTGATGTTTTCTATGGGCGGCCATTCGGTTAAAAAATACAAAGTTAAAAAAAAGGACAAAAGTCCTAACAAAGGTCAAATATTACGAATAAAGAACTAAATGTTACTGATAAAGGTCAAAATATAAAACAATGAGGCATCGGTTAAAAAAATACAAAGTTGAAATAAAGGTCAAGTACCCAATATTAATAGTCAAATGTTACGAAAAGACGTCATAAGAAAAGAAAAAACAATGTGTACGAAAGAACGTCAGTGAGCATGAAAGGACATTGAAAATAAAGAAGGCCAGATGGCGCTGCAATTTGTAAAACATTCCGAGTTTAATCGGCTTGTTCCGTTGTGTATATGATATCTGAATGCATGCCGAGGTGCACAATGTATTACGTCACTCCTCGTGCACTCACCGTCTGACGTCATATATATACATAATGTATAATGTACACATTGTGTATATACATGTTGCGTTTAAGCATCGTCACTGGCCAAGGGCCTTTTAATAAATACAGTATACTGTGTAATCCGACACCTGCCTAATTACTAATTAGTACATGTATACAACCTTCAATAAACATTCATTTAACGCTAAACTTAGATTAATCTACAATGATCCAATTAGCTGTTCATACACGGTGCAACACGAGTGTGCTATGATGCCGAGTCTTGTTTCAGATGCACATATTGTCATAACATCTGAACAGTGAATGTTGTGCGAGAATTTGTTTTATTTAACAGCTTTTCGGAAACTGTGTGTGAACAAAATGCTGCCTAATATCTGAACGTCAAAATAAATATCAAATAGATTTGTATGCATGTGTATAACGTTACACATTCTTTAGGAAAAATAACTTGCCATAAATAAAGAAAATTGATTTTCCTCCATGACACCAGCGGTTGTTTTCAAACCAGATTTATTTTGCTTGTTTATATTTGTGACAAAGACAAGTTGTAAGTTGATGCCGAAATGTATGCGTAATTCAGGGATGTATGTATCGCAGCTGTGTGTGAAATATATGTGATGTTATAGGCGTCTCATAACCGGCATACGTGGAATGTGACTTTGTAAACACTATCCAATATGGCGGAAAGTTTGCTTGGGCGTTCGTGATTGCTTATTTTCTAAAATATTTTAAACGATTCTAGGGTTAATAAAAATTGGCATATATATATGTGCGTGTGTGTGTGATGTCAGACGGCGAGTGCACGAGGAGTGACGTAATACATTGTGCACCTCGGCATGCATGCAGTTATCATATACACGGTGGAACAAGCTGATTAAACTCGGAATGTTTTACAAATTGCAGCGCCATCTGGCGTACTTTATTTAAACGTCCTTTCGTGCTCACTGATGTTATTATTGTATACGTCCTTTCGTGCTCACTGACGTTCTTTCAAACACATTGTTTTTTCTTTTCTTATGACGTCTTTTCGTAACATTTGACTATTGATATTATTACTTTCGACCTTTGTTTCAACTTTGTTAATGTTTAACCGGCGTCTGTTTGTTTTGTATTTTGACCTTTATTAGTAACAATTTGTCTTTTTTAACAATTTTTCTGTATGTTATCATTATATGAACTAGTGGACTAAAAGTGTTAGTTTCTATCACTGCTGTACCTGGGTAATTTTGAGTATACTCGGACACCGTGGTGCCGCGGCATTCATTGTATCACGGCATTTGTGATTTCCGGGAGTTCTCACGCGACATGCCCCTTAGTGGCTGTCTATTAATGCAAATCAATCACCAGTAAGTGCTCTCTTCGTAAACAATTTCAATTTCTTCAGAATGTTCCATCTTCTGTAAGCATGGTAAGTAAGGAGTTATTAATGCGATGATACTTACTTCTGGCATCTTTTTTAACATTGCCTTACCCCCATCTATCAATGGCCAGCGATATAACCCACAGTTCCATAAGTAAACTTTCTCTATCGACCTGAACTAGATCATCTGCATATTCATGGTGACTAATAAGTTAACAAAAGTTACGAAGTCCGCACATTTTTCCCACGCTCTGCCCAGAATCTATTAGGAGATCATAAGGGCCATAATGCCATACTTCACTAGTATAAATACATACTTTGGGCATACTAGGAGTGCTTTTTATCTATCTATTGTTAATTTTTAACATTTTTCCATATTTTGACAAATTATTGTCATATAATTTTTTTAAAAACTTTCTTAAAACTTCATTTCTCATATTTTGTTGTTGATTTAAATAAATATTTTTCTCTTACTTTTCGGTTAATATGCATTGAATACCTATTACTGATAACACATTCAGAATTTTACTAGTGCTGTCTTTGCACTTGTCTGGACAAATCACTAAAGTCTGGCATCATCATACTTAGTGGTTGGTAGAATTATGTCCTGTTTTTGTCCAATTTGGACCTCCATACACAACTTTTCCCTATACCACGATACGATGTAGTTCTCTCCCTTGTCAAACTGTGTGCGAGGCCCGGCTTTTACTCTGCGCTAATATTGTAAATAATGAACTTTGATCAGTAAAATATGCATAGTTAGATAAAATCAATGACATCTGATATAGAGAACACAAATAATCATAAATGTTAGTGAGTGCATTTTGTTCCGTATTTAACATGCATACTTTTTAGCCTACTCAAACGTACGTGGGTTACAAAGCAGTATAAGGTGTGCCAACAGTGATCCTAACAGCATCACTGATACACATGTGTCAAGCTTCATGGTGTGTGACAACATTGTTTGTGCTGTCAAAACTTAACATGATAAGCCATATGCAAGTGGGGAAAGAGGGTATTGCTGAATTGACGCCACAACATTGGTATATTTTCATCTTCAGCTTACCGGTACATTTTTTAGGAATGACTGAAGACATAGTTTTATTATTGCCTATGCTGACCCAGCTGTTTATTGTAGCTATGTGATGCTGTGCTTGTACCATCTCGCATCTGTTGGTCACTCTTACATAGCTACAAATCCCTCCTACATAAACTCTGAAAGAAGCAAGCTTAGACAGTCAAAACACACCAGGTCAGTGAAATGTGACATGCGCTGGAGACAAGTAGCAAATCAGCAGACATGTTTGAGCTGAAACGGAACTTAAACATGTTAAAGGTAGCCTCCATCATGTGTCTATAGCAGCTTAATGCCTCAAGCAAGGCTTACTTTTCAGCATCATTAGGGTTTTCTTACCATTCCAGTAAATACTTTTGTGAAGTGACTTTACCATACAGTCAAGATGTCAGCTCCCCTAATTTCCACCAATCTATGTGCTGTGTAAAATATGATATAGTATTTGTTACTGTAGGCATGGTAGGGCTTCCAGCTTTTTATGTATCAAAAGATGGCTTCCTTTATATCGTTTATTTTATCAGGATAGATTATTTGTAATTCCTTCAGTGTTGTTAACACTGTTTTCTGAGAGCGTTAAAGCATCTGTATTCTCGGTAAAAGTGATCAAAGCATTCATGCATGCATATCTAATTTCTGTACTTCGATAACAAGGATAGTCAGGGGAATATATATAGCTGTGCCATTATATTGTTGTGGATATTTGATACGTTTCCAAATAGAGGCATTAAAGAAATAAAGCAGAATCATTTTAGAAAGATGACATCTGATTGGCCCAAGAACCCATGTATACTTCATTTTGATTTGGCAGTCAATCGTTGCTCAGGATTCACCTGACACGACCGTCTATAGGGGTGTTCTTGGATCTTAATGCAGAGAGGTATCATACTGTAACAGAAGATCTGATCTTAATGAGATTGCTTAAGATAAACAAGTGACATGTGTAGATTTAGATCACACACATGACATTCCCTAGCGACCCGTGAAGATCCGGGGTAGAATAGGGGACTATGCTTGTCGTAAGAGGCGACTAACGGGATCGGGTGGTCAGGCTTGCTGACTTGGTAGATGCATGTCAACGATCCCAATTGCGTGGCACGATGCGCATGATGTCAATCACTGGATTGTCTGGTCCAGACACGATTATTTACAGACCGCTGTCATATAGCTGGAATATTGCTGTGTGCAGCGTTAAACAACAAACAAACAAACAAGCAAACATTCCCTAGCACCCCAGCCACCCTGTGTATGCAATGTAAGAGTGGACTGACATGATCATCAAGTGGTCATCATGTGACATTGTATGTCAATGTTGTGTTCAGGATCATTGAACTTATATAGCTACATGCTTGCGTGTGCACGCTAGCTAGTCTGACTAATGCCGTTTTTATAGCGCTAGTTTACTGAGATACCATTACACAGTTTTAACATGAATATCCCACACAGACACATATTACTGACTCTGAGCCGACCAGTCCTTATTTTATGCCCTTAGTGCCAAAGCACCAGGCAGGGTAACAACAAATACTCACTCTGGGCAGACGCTCTATCGGACCACGGAGTTGGTCAGATGATTTAAAGACTGTTGTGATATAGATGGAATATTGCTGACTGTGATGTTCTTTATTAACACCCTTGGTGTATAACAGAATGTACCAGGAAGTATGTATTGATCATGGAAGCTGATGACTTCAAAGTTCAAGCTTCACAGGCCATACTGGCAATAGTCACTGCAGCTTAAAGGGACAGTACGTCGATGGTTCTGTGTGTTTTTGAATCCATCATGAAATAACTTCTGTATGTGACGTCACGTGCCTGATTCAATTCTCAAACCAAGACATTAGAGCTCCGCATAGCAAAGCTGACAAGGCAAGCACTGTTTGAAATATCTCGCTTTTGTCATGTTTTTATTAGAGCCTAGAAAAGGCAAATAGGAGAGAAAGCTCGTGATTATTTCTTACGGATGAGTTACAAAATACAAATTGCCAGCTTGATTGGATTAGGTTCCAATAAAAAAGGCAATACAATGGGTCAAATATTGACAATAGTAACAGGTGATATAATTCATGTTAGTGCATTCATGAATGTACACTCACACATGTCAAGGATATTGTCACCTGTTTTTGAATACTGATAGTGATGGAAGCTGGTATTCGGGTCTTCCAAATAGGTATCCAAACTGCACTTGGCAAGTAGATAAGAAACAAGTCAGGTCGAAAATGCCTTGAATCATGCTCTGTATCAGTAGAAACTAACATTTTTAGTCAACTGTCCTCATTATGATAACATGTAGCAAAACCCTTAAAAGTGGCAAATTCCTACAAGTCCTTATGATTACCTTAACTATTGGGCAGTTGGCAAGGACTACAGGACTAGTACCAATTTCAAACGCTGTATATTGGTGCAGCCAGCCTTCTACTAGAATTTGTCTCATCCAGAAACCTACCAGGTTCATGTATACAACAAGGATGGATAACTTTATTTTTCGTACAAAACCATTCTGGAAAGGTCAACTCAATGCTGTCAACTGCTGTTTAAATCTGGCCACTTATTCAATCATTTGCTTCGACTGACAATTACTACAAGAAAATTTACAACTGTTTCGACCACCAGTCATATTTAGTTTCTTTAGTTCACTGGGCCTGAATGGGTCAGTTACATGCCATCTGGCATCTCCTGAAGTGAGTGAGTGAGTATGGTTTAACGCCGCTTTTAGCAATGTTCCAGCAATATCACGGCAGGGGACACCAGAAATGGGCTTTACACATTGTACCCATGTCGGGAATCGAACCCGAGGCATCTGTTGAAGCAATATGTTCATACTTTTCAATTTCTTTTCAAGAACTGCTTGATGGTTTCAGCTGAATGTTTCATTATGTTTCCAACAATAAGCATGATCAATTTGTATCTTTAGTGTCATTTATAAATAAGAAACATGAAATTTCTCACAATGATCCGTGCAACCACAAGGACAGAAATGATGAAGTAGTTACAGGCTTGCTCCATTCATTGTCATTATCACTACAGTTTACAAGGATTTTACCACTGGATTGTAAATTGTATATGAGCTGAAAACCTTAAACAGTAAAATATCAAAAGTATCAACTCAGTGGAAATGATCAATATTAATAACATATCATTTACAAGCCGATTCTCCCTTCCTTTTTCTTGTGTCTTTTACTATTGTCTTATTGCCTGCTGGATATTCCCACCATCTTACAAGGTTAAAGGCATCAGTAATTGATTATATTTTAGTTCAGAATTTATGATAAGCAGAATACATGTTACCGTGGTTACCATGGTTACTGGCTGATAAACATAATACAACGTGTGACTTTAGGCACTAGCCCTTAACCTGAGCTAGTGGCATTTTTAAGGGTTTTGTTATGTATTATCTTTAAGGTCTAGTGGACTAAACATGTTAGTTTCTATCACTGCGTAGATCTTCCAGGGATTTTTTCTAGACATGCACAGAGGCCAATATTGGGCCCCAAGTCTGTGGCAAATGTGATTAAAAATTTCCATAATGGAATTAAAAGATTCCCAATTTATGTTAATATTATAACTAAAATAAATTTATGGTTTGGTAGAAGCAACCTTTATGTCATTGATATTATAACTAATAGCTAGATTTATGGCTTTGTAGAAATAACCTTTATGTCATTGATATTATAACTAATAGCTAGATTTATGGCTTTGTAGAAGCAACCTTCATGTCATTGATATTATAACCAGCTGATAACTAATAGCTAGATTTATGGCTTTGTAGAAGCAACCTTTATGTCATTGATATTATAACTAATAGAGCTCTAGATTTATGGCTTTGTAGAAGCAACATTCATGTCATTGATATTATAACTAATAGCTAGATTTATGGCTTTGTAGAGGCAACCTATATGTCATTGATATTATAACTAATAGCTAGATTTATGGCTTTGTATAAGCAGCCTTTATGTCATTGATATTATTACTAATAGCTAGATTTATGGCTTTGTAGAAGCAACCTATATGTCATTGATAACAGGAGGAATAAATATGAAGAGGTTGTAATGTCTTGTTATGTATTATTGCATTGAATCCTGTCTCCTAATACAATGTTAAAATAGGCCTACCTCTGAATAGGAAAAATATGAGAACTTAAAAATAATCCCAATTGTGAACAAAGTAACTATTTTTTCCCATTTTGCCAGCCAGGGGCACATAGTTTATAGTCATGGATATATCCATGTCGTCTGTTGTGACGGTTGATCACTTGTTATGAACCACTGATTGATTTTTCAATGTTATCTGCTTCCTGTGTTGTTGACGAGTACTGACAACCAACAGCTGATCAACGAAAGCACTTATTGTAAAGATGTCACTTCAGTTCTAAAACAATTTCAACAAATGGCTCTGAGACATGATTGTGCTGAGCTACCAACATCTTTGAGAGAATTTTACATAGATGAATGCATTGCTTGATTTCAGCCATGTTTCACATATGTGTTGTCATGGAGATAGAAACATCAACCTACTTCGGCTCCCTTAGGATCATACTAATGGTGTTCCATTCTTCTACTTACCAGTATTGTCCTTAGAATGTATTGCTTATTTGAATGTCCGAGTTACTTCTATATGTACACAGTACTAGTACTACTACTGTGACAACCGGTGAACATTATCAGTGTTAATTTTGACTGGATGGCAAAGTACTTGTGTTGTCAACCCAAACGTGAAAATATAAAATGAGCAGAAAACTTTCAGAATCCCATTAATTTCTAACACTGATCATTATGCAATGTTTATTCTAACTGAGGTATAAACGTTTTGAACAGAAAAAAACACATACAAAATACTTAAACTTTAATTGTTCATTCACATAATCAGACAGTCTAATGTTGTGTGCTGGAGTGAGGCTGGTGTTTGAGTTGTCTAGATTCTCTGCCACTTGGCACTTGCCAGCAAAATATTGAAATAGAAACAAAACATTAAGATTGTTTAACTTTTCCCAAGAGTATATTATATTTGGCAAAATAAGAACAGAGTAGAACATTTCAACAACAAATAGTTTGTACAGAAGTGTTTCATGGTTTTGTCAAGTAAACTTCTTGTATGTTTGGATAGCAGCCAATATTCTGTAGAAGCGTTCAAGTTTTCAAGGACTTTTGAAACAAGTACTTCTTTAATGTCTGCAGTGATCATGGTTATTGTCTGGACCAGACAATCCAGTGATTGACATCATGAGCATCAATCTACTTAATGTCCCAGTGACCACCAGTAACCATGACACTGATCTTTGCAGTTGAGAGAGCTTTATACTTCTACCATGCACCACCTGTGATACTGCTTGTCTGATGAAGCTGAAATTTGGCATGCAGGTTCATTCTAATGAAGACATCATATTGTGTTCAAGTCAATGTGATTTTATTGTCATGTATTTTTTATAATATTTACAAAATCAAATTATGAAAAGTGTTTAAAATCTTGTTCTCAAGAACCACTAGGGTACTGGGCTTAAACTTTGTGTGAACGTTATGACCACACATTACCGGTACTATTTGCATCTAACAGTAATAAAAATACATTATTTTGATTTCTCCCAGAATAATTTTATCATTAGTCGACCCCTGAAGATCCGGGGTAGAATAGGTCTTCAGCAACCCATGCTTGCCGTAGACTATGCTCTTTGTAAGAGGCGACTAATGGGTTCGGGTGGTCAGGCTTGCTGACTTGGTTGATGCATGTCATCGTATCCAAATTGTGTGGATAGATGCACATGATGTCAATCGCTTTATTGTGTGGTCCAGACTCCATTATTTACAGGCTTCCGTCATATTGCTGGAATATTGGTGAGTGCGGCGTTAACCAACCAACAAACAAACAAACAATACCATTAGTCAGGAGAGCTAGAGAGCCTTTCTAGAAGCATCTTTAATCATGTGGATAGTTACCTCGTAGCATCTGGATAAATAACTGTTCAAGTATTTAAAAAATACAAAATTTGAGGAACTTTTTTTCTCAGTGAATCAATATGCCCAAAAGTAGTTAACAGGCTGCTTAATCTGGTTCACATGGCAATGGGAAATATGTATCACTACAAACGATATACACGTAATATTTTTGACAAGCTTGGGTCTAATGTTAATTTTGATGCATTTATTTCTAAAAAGAGAAACATTAAAGTGAAAATGATAAATAGATTTCATTGCTTGTGTTTTATAATATGGGAAATATCAGCCTTTCCCTGTTAACCGGTATTTGCTGAGCATTTGGCGATTAACTGAGTCCCGGTTCATATGTCATGTGATGAATCCTCTGTACATATATGCTGCTTAACTTTTGATAGGGATAGTGAGTGTCCAGGTGGGGTCTCAATGTGACTGACAGCTCGGTTATATTGTGTTACAAATAGTATTTGATATTTCCATGGAACTGAAGCATATGCAGCTTCATTTCAAGTTGATTAAACATAAATACATAGTTCAGTAAGTTATTGTTAAAACATGACTCTGAGATTTTGCTTGAAAATGTAAAACCCTTCATCCCAATCCTTGGAGTCGTGTTTAACTACAGTAGAAACGGATACAACGAACATGGATAAAGCGAACAAACGGATACAATGAACTGTTAAAAAATCCCCTATGTATCTCCTATATATATAATATCATATAAAATTTACGTATATAACTAACTCTCTACAGCAAACTATCGGATACAGCGAACTGATATCTGATCACCGACAAGCACATCTACCACTAATTAGTGATGTGTATAGCGAACTGAGAAATCTCACTCAGTGTCAATTGGCTGTACGCAATCAGCGGTGAATCAACACAATTGCGGCGAATCAATGCAATCAGCAGTGACGGATCAACCTTGTTTAACTTGCATTGTGTTAATTTTTATCTGTACATGTAATCTTGTCTGTAAAACAAACATTAAACATATACATTTTACGAGATTGTGTCCAAGTGTCAGTTCACTTGCATATACTATTGTGGCGGGCAATAGTAAGAGGAATTTGATAACAATGTTCGAAAAATGTTATGAATTTAATGTTATTAAATGAATGTTATAAAATATTATCCATTGAATGATATGAAGTGATCACTGCTAATACAAGTCAATGCTGCAATTACATGTATTGTGTTTTGTTATATCCAAGATGGCGAACGTTTCGGAGTGAAAACGTATATAACGAACAATGGATATAACAAACTGATTTCTCTGGTCCCTTGTAGTTCGTTATATCCATGTTCTACTGTAAGTTATTACCATCTAAATGCAAAAAATATGAGAAAGAATAAGAAAACAATGTGATACTTTACAGTGAAACAACAGTATAAAAAGAATTTGATGAAAGAGTGCAAGAGAAAGACCACATGCATCATCATCATGACATGTGAGATTAAACACTTTTCTCACCAGCCATGGTGGCTCAGTGGAAAACAGTGGGATACAATACTAAACAGGTTTGAATGAAATTTTGTGTGTCTTTTAACCTGTCAAAACTCAAACACGGTCCTACAATTAAATTGTAAAACCTCCAAGCAGGTCTTACAATTCAAGTGTAAAACCTCAAAAAAGTTGTTACAATTCAAATGTAAAACCTCTGAGAAGGTCTCACTTGAAAGTAGCAACTCTCACAAGGTTACTATGAGATGGAAAGATACCTACTATAAAACAGGCAAACGTGGCAGTAGGTGTATGAGCTCTCATCATGTTACGTCACAGTATGACATATCTAAGTATCCCTATTTAATGTTGCGTAGTATATATCAAGACCTGTGAAGATCCAAGTCAGAATGGTTCTTCAGCAACCCATGCTTGTTGTAAGAGGCGACTAATGGGATCGGGTGGTCAGGCTCGCTGACATGGTTGATGCCTGCCATCTTATCTCTACAGATCGAGGCTCATAATATCTATTACTGGACTTTCTGGTCCAGATTATTTACAGACCGCCGCCATATAGCTGGAATATTGCTGAGTGCAGCGTTAAACAACAATCTATCTATCTATCTATCTATCTAAATTCTTACGAAACATTTGCCTGATGAAGGAGCAAGAAGTATCTCTGAAACGTTGTGACAGAATAAAAGAAGTTGCTATCCATAAAAAAAGTGTCACATATTCTATAACTATGGGTGATATGATGTCGAGGATATGAATTTGAAGATATTTAACTTTGCATGATCTTTGGTTGTTTTTATACAATAATGAATGTACTATGAGAAATGCATCATTCCTCGAGGATAGAAACTTGTAATCGGTACTGCCTGTACTGACTGAAGTTGGAGAATGATCTTCAGAGGTATGACGTTATGTATCATAAGAGCGTATTAATTCCAAATTTACTACAGCTCATGTATTGCTCACAGCAAAAATGAAAGTATAGTGTCGTAATGTTCATTAAACTAGGATGACGCTGCATGGTAGTGTGATTGCATGAGGCTATGGCACTGAATGTTGCCTGAATGGAATGTGGCTGCACCTTAGAAATTTAGGGAAATGTGTAAATGCACATATTTGAATACACATTTTGCACATTTTTTTTATAGAAAACAGTTTTATTTGAATCAAGTTGGGGACAAGTGATACTTGTACAAATATTTGCCCCCCCCCCCCCCCCCCCTTCTGTCAAAAAAAGTTAACTACAGCCTTGGGATTAATAAACTCATCTAGATTTAAAAATACCCCTATCTTAGAAAAAGTTGAATCCTGACATGGGACATCCTGAACGTGTGTGATGACTGAAATGTAAGAAAACTGCATCAGCTGTTTGTCTCGATGTCATGAGAAGGGGCCATCCAAACAGCCTGCTCATGTACTTGCTGTGTCAGCGGCACCAGGCTTACAGACTTTACCATGATTACTGCAATTCCAGAATCATTTAGAGAAATTTAACAGCTCAGCCCAATCACTTTTCAATGTGATGTCAGTAAGATAGTATTACCGTTTGTTATTTCAGGTGGAACATGCACTTGAAAATACCTAGGTTTAGTTTTCACAAACAATATACACATTGGTGTTAGCTTTTATGTTGAATGAGATTAGTGGCTAACTAGGAATTGCTGTGTTAGAAACAACATTGAAAGGGTAAGTTAGAAATACTTAGTGTTATCAGGGCTTACACTCCCTGACTGTAAAACGTGGAAACCCGGTTTATGACTGTAATGTTTATTTCAGTAGGTTTTTTGTACAGCGGACATTGGCATGGTGATATTTGATAGCATGGCCTGTATTCTACTTTGTTTATACATTTCTAGACATATGCTTCAATTCCAGATGTCAGGGACTTTGAAGTATGGACATGAATTTGTGTTGTCACTCCAGCGTGTCCACACACATAGAAGAATATTGTTTGTTAATTTTCTCACATGTTACTTTTGTACTGACATGAACCTTATTTTGAAATTTTTTTTCTCAATCAGCTCTATGACTGTTTAAAATCTGTTAAAGATCTTACTGATTATGATCCTCGGTCTGCAATACCAATTCTTTTGGTTTTTCTAATGGGTATATGTCAATGATCTGTCCCATTTTTAGCGTTCCTGCCAGGTAAATGGCATAAATATTGGTGCCAGCATCCACTAATTATAGGTTCGAGTCCAAGATTCGCCCAGTTATGGTCCTAGATGCTGGCACCTTCCTCAAAAGTCAATCCACTCCCACATGAGGGGGACATAACTGCATGACTGACAACTAACCAGTGGCATTAACACAATCCAAAGCTTAATGCAGTCATTGGCTTATCACTGTCTCAGCCAATTTCTATACAGCGTTAGAAATTGGCACTAGTCCTGTAGTCCTTACCAAACTGCCCAATAGTAAGGGTATCCTAAGGAATAGTAGAAGTTGGCCCATTTTAAGGGTTTGCTATATGTTATCATTATGAGGACTAGTGGGCAAAAACTGTTACCGGTAGTTTCTAAACCTGCTATGTATCGTAAATCTTTGAATAGACACTTACCTCAAAATCTCTGAACAGATATTCCTTTTGGTGAGTGAGTGAGTGAGTTGGAATTGAAGCCACTTGTAGCTTTATTCCAGAAATAACACGTGAAGGAAAAATGGGCTTCAAACATTGTACCCATGTGAGGGCCTTCAGTGAACGAACGAACTCTTTAACCACTAGGCTACCCCACCGCCCCTGGTAATCAATAAAGTGACTTTGAATACAATATGCAAACAACACATTTTTTATTCCAATTACACATCCCATCTTCATGGAAATTCAAAGTATTATGGAATATACGCCAGGTGAAAGATGTCTCTGAAATAAATAGACGCCCAGTTGTCTGTTCAAGTACACTACATGGTGCTTCATGACTTTTGGTTGGTTAGTAATTCGGCATGTTAACAGTCACAGGGATCTCTGGAATTGGAACCCTGTTTACCAATTCTCATAGAATTTGCTATTTAGTAAGCTAATTGTATTTTTGATGAATAAACTTGATTATCAGGAGGGATACATACTTAAAAGGATCCAGTGCATCTGTTTAGGCCGTCATTGGTTTTGAAGAAACAGAGGAGATCTAGAGTCCTTGTTGCTCTAGTTCGAAGATTTTGCATTACCTTTGTTTGTTTGTTGTTTGACGCCACACTCAGCAATATTTTAGCTATATGATGTCTGTCTTTAAATAATTGAGTCTGGACCAGACAATCCAGTGATTAACATCATGAGCAACGATCCACGCAATTGGGATATGATGACATGCATCAAATCAAGTCAGCGAGCCTGACCACCCGATCCCGTTAGTCGCCTCCTATGACAAGCATAGTTGCCTTTTACGGCAAGCGTGGGTTGCTGAAGACCTATTCTACGCCGGATCTTCACTAGCATTACTAGACAGTTGCTCCTAGGGCTAGGACGATACACGAACTGTGAGATCAGATACATATCTTGATACCTTGCTCACGATCCAATATGTATCCTGGTACTGGCATGTGCTCTTATCTTAAGTGCGTAAGCCATCCTTTTCATCGACAGGATGGCCAGATACCTGGAACACTTGCATTTTACAATTGACAGTGTCAAGTATAATGCAATGGATGAAAAATTTGAAAATATCTATGTTTTCACTTCTAATTTTAACTACTAATTAGTGTTTGGTGTAACAGTTATCAAACAAAACATTTAAGGTTAGAATCAATATTTTTTACTTAGTGTGCAACTATGATGGATACTTGTATCGATGCATCGAGGTATAGTCCCACCACTAGCTGCTACCAATCTTCCATACCTTAACCTAATGCTTCCAGCTACTATGCCAAAACATGACCTAATCTATCTGATCTATATTTACCATCATCTGTCTTATTTCTTGGTTGTACAATCAGGTAATTTTCTGTTCCATTCATCATACTCAAGTTTGTATTTTGGAAGCACCCCAAAAAAAGTAAAACTAAATGAGGACAGTAAATTTAAAAAAAGTGCTTCTACAGGTAATTTTGAGAAAGTAGTAAATCATGGTAATAAATGTTGTAGTTAGGGTGTCGGTGTGTTGGTTGATGGGGTCTGATACAGGCCACAGGTGTGGACTTGGCTGACAGGCCGCATGTTGAAATGTTAAATAACCAGGCGTGTGTTTACATAGGGAAATATGTACCACATTCTGACATCCATTCCCCTCCATCCTTGTCAGGCCTCTAGCCACATCATATCTGGTAATGAGTGGATGGGAAAACGTCATATAGGAGTTCTGAGTAGTTGAAACACTGAGTAATGTTCACAAGATCCTTGAACTTGAAAGGGAATCAGCCCTACATTCTAGTGCCTGTTTTCATTGAGTCTCAGGGTTCTGCAAATATGGCCTTGTAATTGAGACATTGTGTTTTGGGTATGAGGGTATTTTTTGACTGCTAGGTTTATCTACATGTAAGCTAACTTGTTGAAGTCAGTGACAGAAGGACATTTCTAGCATGTTTCATAAAAGCTTGTTAAGACACTCTTTTGCAATGCTGACTCCCATTTTATACTCCCGGTATATATCCATCTAGCAGTTCATGATTAGCCTAGTAAAGCAAACCATTGTCTCAGTTTCAAACATGGCTCTACATCTGGAACAGTGTGTGCACACATTGCTTTATAAGACAGCCTTGAATATAAGAGTTTATCTATACAGCACTTCTGTTGATGAGCTAGTCTATTCTGCGAAAAGATTACCATACTATCTGTTTCAGTGTGGAATACATCAGCACAAATTCAAACTTCTGTCTATTATTTTTGTATTGGTACTATGAAATTATGTTCGAAATTCACTGTATCTGGAACCAGTGAGAGTTCTGAATGTTAATAAATACCTTTATCATATAATGGGTAGGTTTCTCGGCAGGATAAAGCCAACGGATAAAAATGATATCCGTTGGGGTCACATGCGGATAGAGATGCAAATATCAAAGGTCACGTAGGGACTTCTTTCACTGTTTATAAACAAACACGGCGTCGCACTCGTCATTCGGCGATCGAGTCAGAATTAACCATCGGGAATCTGGATAAACTACAGGGATAATTGCTATCATTATCAAAAGAACAGACTAATATACTGAAAATCTGTGTCTAACTGTGACGTAGCTAAGGCGTTTTATACGTTTTGGCAACTTTGGAGATATACATTTCGAAACAATTTGGCGAGGGCACGAGACCTAGCCAAGCGGGATCAGTAGCCATATCTGTGCTTGTAGACCTCTGCGGCTTGAAACCTCCTCCACAAATTAAAATAGTTGGATTTGGCGGAAATATGTTTGAATTGTTACCTTGTTTCGTTTTGTCGCTGTGTGTACATCTGACAACACTTCTTATCGTTATGACAGGACAGACCGACTGTCAACAACATCTGACCGTGGCCGTGACGTCTCATAGACTAGGGTTAGAGTAGTTTCCCTTTGACAAAGGGCAGTTACTCTAGCGGACAGACCGATGGGTTGCCGCGAAAGACAATTAAAAACAATTGTTGTTTTGCGTATATGTTGCTTGGCCACTGTATAAGAAACATATTTCAGTTGGAACTATATTGGCTACTGTCACTGTCCGACTGACACATCACTTACCCTGTGACGTAATAAATATTAATGCGCGCATTCCAGGAAAACTCGCAATGTTTCGGTAATGTTTGTGAGTGAGGGTAAAGCGATTTTGAAGCACAGAATTAAAGAATGACATTATATGATAAAGAGGTTATCACGCTTGTGTGTTTGGGGATGGTAAATATCCTGTATTAGGAATAAACACTATGTATTTAGCTCGCCAAGGCTCGCTAAATACAATGTTTATTCCTAATGCAGGATATTTACCATCCCCAAACACACTCGCGTGATAACCTCTATAGACTGTCTCACAGTCCTGATCCATATTATTTTCACCACAACCCTGACATTAATGCTATAGCCCTAAATGTAGTCCTGCACCATGACCGTGGAATATATTTATTTTATGAAAAAATAATAATCTAGAAATGCATACAAAAGCAAGTCTAGCCAGCTCAAGGTAGCTCTATTCCACAGTGAAATCAGCATAGGGAATTTTTTTTTTATTTTTAGAGTCAAAAAGCATATTGTGTAATATAAGATTTCAGAGACTAAATGTTAGTCTACCCTAAATGGAGCAAGTTAAGATTTTCCACAGATTCTGAAACTCCCATCTCACCGGGGCTTCTTTTCAATTAAATGGAGTTGCTTGTTTCTATCAAAATTATATGTTTTGAGAGACTAAGCGTTAGTCTATAGACTCTACTAAATATCCAATGCTTGCTAGAGCCGACCACGGAGGAGTGGTTTGCTTTAATTGACAACATGTATTCACACAAGTTTTGATTCCTGTGTTTAGATTGCATAGCATGGGTACTTTTTGATGTTTCAACTTTCTTTGAACTATGACGTTTTTGGCCCCATAAATGTGTGAGTGAATGTTGTGCTCCTTTTATCAATATTCCAGCCATAAGATGGCAGATGACATCAAGAATGGGCTCCACACATTGAACCTCTGTGGGGATTCAAGCCTGGATATTGTGCTACTGTTCTCAACTTTAAGTAACTAGCTTGATTACATGAGTTGATAAAAAAGGCTAGTCGATGCTCTTGCTTGGGAAGATGCTCTGAGTGTGGTCCCATAAGTTTTGAAAATGATGCCATGTATTTATACTGAAGGGGTCCCTGTCCCCGTGTCTTCAGTCTCTTGACAGAACACTGCTAACATGTAACATGTCAACCACTCACTGATGATCATATGCTTAAAATATCAGATACATTTATGTTGTACAATGAGCTATGAGCCCTCTAACACTGGAATAAGCTCTAAGCAATGAGTGAGTTGGGTTAAGCACTGCTCTTGAGCAGTATTCCAGTTACTACTTTAGCATAAGATAGCACAATCAACTTCTATATTACAACTATAGATACTCTTTTGACATTACGTAAAGCATGATCAGTTATATGTCCAACTTCTAAGTGTCTCATTCGAGAGCAGCTTAATGTCGTGGTGATGTGGACGTTTACTATGGTGGAAGCTGTGGGTAACAGAGGATCATAATTAGGGGTGGTTAATCTGGGATTCAAACCCATGATCTTCAGATCCTAACACAGCTAAGGGATGCAACTCGGACATCAAATGGCTACCCTTCTTCGAACAGCTCTGCCACCTGTGTTGGACTATTGCTAAAAAAACACACTCACTCGCTCTAACAGATCTGGGCTGTTATAAACTATATTCCTTCATTAGAAAATGCATAGAACATGCAAGTTTTACAATAATGACTAGTGTACTGATCTTGTGTCATATACATGTACATAGTATGCCATGAATATTCTTAAGACCTGCAACATCAGGCTGATACAGTAGGCTTGGGTATTTTTTCAATGAAAGAACAGCAGTGATGTGAATGTAATTAATACCCAGCTGAAGGCAGTCTGAGATGAGGGCACCTCCTAGTCAAGTGTTATCTTTTCACAACTTTGGTTGTTGTTTAATGAGGTGCCTGTTTGTGTAGGTAGGTCCCTCCATTTCTCTCCCTTAACTGGCTGGATGCCTCAGGAAGCAGTGTGGTGATACATTTATGCTGGTAAACATTCTCTGCAACTACAAATTGTCTGGCAACTGCTTTTTAAATGAATGTACAGAAGTAGGGTTTGGAGGGATTGGTTATTAACAGGTTTGTGTTACCTGTGCTGCAAGAGGCTAAGAAACATCATTGGCTTAAAGTTCCGACATGGACCACCAGGGTTCACTCTAGGAATTTCCTGACATAGGCACTTTATGTCAAAATTTCAAATATTCCAACTGTACGCCATTCAGCCAAATGT
The DNA here is from genome assembly GCF_023055435.1 of Haliotis rufescens. NCBI lineage: Eukaryota > Metazoa > Mollusca > Gastropoda > Lepetellida > Haliotidae > Haliotis > Haliotis rufescens. The sequence goes on from NW_025963779.1 coordinate 21,402,011, forward strand.
TTACATGCCCCACTGTATTTGAAAATGTGGGCTTTTTTCAAATTTAAGGGCTAAAAGCACAAGTCCCAGCCCTAGAATTATCCCTGGACCACTACCTGTACAGAACAAGCATCATTTTACAGCTTCCAGTTCTGTTTCACCAAAACAACAGTGTTCCAGCAACAACAATAATAACAACAACAATAATATTTAAGATGCCCCTAGTCCATATCCCAAACTATGCTCAAAGCTCATAACACCAAAAGTCTCTCGGCTCCTTTTCATTGTATTTTATGACTATAATTTAACAACTGTTTTTTCTAGATGTTAGTCCACTCAAATGGAAGTAAATACAAGTGATGACTTCCAGTGCTATAAGCCAATATGTCAGTAATATGCGAAAGGAGGCACTGGACAGGTGTTAAAGTTGCGCTCGATGTCACACGTGGATCAATGTTCATGATGTCAATCACTGGATTGACTGGTCCAGACTCAATTATTTACAGCCCGCCGTCAAATAGCTGGAATATTGCTGACTATTGTTAAACAACAAACAAACAAAAACTAGTAACTTTTGTTAGTTAGTTTTCTGTTTAATGTCACACTCAGCAACATTCCAGCTGTATCATGTATATGACTGCTTTCTGACCAGATAATCCAGTGATTGACATCTTGAGCATTGATCAGCACTAGTGGGATACTGGGGACACTGTTGTGTGTTACAATGATTGACTTCACTACAAACCTGGCTGTATAATTTATGTGAATGCAGACATGAGAAAGGTGTCACAACTGGGCTTACTATCACTATAAACATGATTAGCTAAAGCCTGCATTGGGTGTAATGTGATAAAGCGATTGAGTAGTGACACCCCTACCTTAAAGGAGTCACCAGCTGCTGGTCACAGCCGGCTTGATATGACTATAAACCAAAATGTTTGTAGTACAGGAGTGGGAACTTTGGACAAGTGTCACAGCTGTGCTTGATCTATCTATAAACCAAGGCTATGTATAGATGGAGCAGTAACATTTGAGTAGATCACTTTTACAGCAGGTTCTGTTTTTGTGTGGCTCGGGGGCTCAGCAACATGGTCTCAGTAATAACACATCAGTGTCAGGGGTAGGGTTATCATGGGGGTTGATGGTTTGGAGGGGAGGGGCTGGGGTGTACTTTGAATCAAAGCCAAGTTGTCAAAGGCACTTGCAAAACAGTCAGATCTGTTCAAGATGTCATACAATTTGTATTAAAAAGATTTTTCGTTCAGAAAGTATCAATGCAAGATCTATCCATTTATAGCCTTGGAACTCTTAAATCAACTACTTTTCCATCTGGAAAAAATCTGTTTGTCACATAGCAGCTCATATGGTGATAGGTTTTGGGGAAGTGGATGTCACTGTGCATTGCCTGTAAATGTAAATGTCAAGCATACTTGATGAAGCCTTATCACATCAGTATTGATTCTCCCTTTTCGTAATAAATTGAAAAATATCTATTGAGTGGATGTTGATGCCAATAGTGTGCCCTTTGAGCTGTTTTGTTTCTTGTTTGAACCATAATAACAGCATGGGTTTTCAATATCTCTCATATTTTTCAGTATTTTATATTTTTTGCACAATGACAGCTTAATGCTAAGATCACAGTCAGAGGCAGATGAAGTCTGACAAATTCTTCTCAAGGTCTTTCATGCGATAAATTTTTAAAAAATAACAAGAGGGACTGTCTTTTCGCTATTCCTGGAGCTGATAATTGAAATTCAATTTGTTTTTCTCAAATTAACATTCTTTGGTTAAATCAGAAAAACAAACCTTTGATGTTTTTCTTCAATTGACAGTTTTGACATAGTATTCCTGAGCTTCTGCCCTCTGCAGCAGAGTAATCATGATATATGTTGAACCTATCCATTAGACACCCACACTAACTGATGTTCCCAGCTAGCTGTCCACTGATTGTCTGTTGAGCCACCATCAGCAATATTTCTGTTCCACTGCACAGACTGTCAATCACGACCAGCAGGTTTATTTTCTGACACAACCGTTTCTGTTCCAGATTGCCTCATGGATTGACAAGACACCATCAGTAGCCAGGCTACCCCTCCCTAGCAACCAGGGGGGAAAGTAACGACAAGGGGGAAGTGTGCTTCCCACCGCTGGATTTCCTGCAACTCTCAACTGATCCACATAGAAAGAACCCTTGGTTTGGGCTGCTATGTTTGATGTAGATGTCAGGGATGTGGATTTAATCTATCATGTGTGAGACACAGATTGACAATCGGCAATTGTGTGAGGAACGACTAGATGTGAAATTGTGATGGATAACCTCATTCCCCGAATTCTGTAGTCTCCGTCAACTGAAAGGGGAGACATTTCATGCTACATGCAAAGGATATAGGAAGCTTATAAACACAAGGATTTCACTGTGAACTCATGAAGCGTCTTATTTTACTTATCTGAAACAACAGCTCTTTGTTAGAAGTGCAAGGTTTTATTTATTTGATTATTGAGAAAAACTTGACATTGTGTAAGACATTTGTTTGATATGTGATCACATTTCTTTGATAAGAGGCATATTGCAAGGATGAGATTACATTATTGGTTATGAAGGATATTGACAGAGCGATTCCTGAAGATTAAATAATCAAATAAAGAAATGGAAGTTGAAGTACAAGGAGGATAAAGGAACAGCCAGCTAGAGGGGGAGGATATAATTGCATAACAGGGCAAGCTGAGGGAAGGATTGTGACCTGATTTATAATAATCGCTTCCTGGGATGGTGGAAATGTGGGGAAATGCTTGAAAGAATGTAGTTAGTGAACGACCAGGGTAATTGAATCACACAGAGAGCCAGGCAGTGGAAGCTGATACAGGCTGCATGTCAGCCTCATCCAGTATCCAGTGTACACAGACATAATACACTCTGCCTCTCAGCTGGATGTAGTCGCTATCATGCTCCTCACAGTGTTGTAGTCTTCACTGAGTGCTGCAACAATCTCTAGGAGTAGGGAGATATTCAGCTGCAGCTGCATCCATTGAGTGACAGTGAAAGCTTCCCATCAATTGACTGCATGACCGGACAGTTGTTGGCTGCCACACAGGATAACATTTGTTACTGCTATTGTGTTGGTGAGAAGACCTGCTTGTTGTTCTGCAACAGGTGACTTGATTACCTGCTTCAGAGATACAGTGTGGGAGTTGGAAGAGTATGGCGTTTCTCCCACCTGTGAGCGTTGGCTGAATGCTGTTTGAACACATGCCTAGATAGCCTCTTCAATACAGCAACTAGGGATATAAAAATTTATTTAAATCAGAGGTCGTATTCCAGTATGCGGGTTTGTGACAAGTGGAGTGTTTTTTCCTGCACATATTTTCCGCTGGAGTAGTTTTTAGATGTTTCATGGATGAGTAACTTCATAGGATGCCTGAGCCTCATGTGAAATAATTACAGTCTCATAAAGTTACTCTTTAGTATGTGAACAATGATTTTATTTTGAAAAATAATTTTAGACAACCTACTTTTAGGTAAATTTACTAAAGTTTTAATTCCATGTTTAACAGTTTTATAGTACTTTATATATTTATGATTTGACATTCTTCATTCAATCAAAATGAAAGCGGATCGTTCAGGTGCTACTTGGCTGCGTGGTCGAGTGTGTGTGTGTTTACGGCACATGGTCACATCAAAGTGTATTTTGGTTTTTTTATGTCTGTTTATAACGGTGCCGCTGGTCGGTCATTACTATCTCTCCAACATTGCTGGGGACATTGACCACCCCATACATCGGTCAAGGACTAAACTGGACTACCCTGACAGTGATATTGATTTAAGCAAAAGCTCAGAGCTCAAACATCAAATTGAAGAACTGCGCCGTATCAAAGCATCTGTTAATAATGAACTGCGTGATTTAGAGAGCAAGAGACAAAAACTTCAAGCTGAAGTTTCAGGGTATACAACTCATATTGACACCCTAAAATCTCAATATGAGACGATAAACAAAGAGGTGAGTCAGCTGAAAATAGCCTTGGACCAGCTACGTGTGGAGAAGGAGGAGACCATTATGCAGTATATTCCCAACATCAAGGCACCACAGAGGATCTTGATGGAGGCCGACCCAAGTGAGAACATTCCATTGCCTATGTCACCCCAGTCCTGCAGGATGCATTCATGTTTTGACTACACCCCGTGTTCACTAGTGTCAGGATTTCCAGTATTTGTGTACAATCCTGAAGACAGTTTATTTGGATCCCACAAAATTGTAGACTTTGTTCAGTCTTCTTTTAAAAGTAGTTTACAAAAAAGTGTGTATGTGACAACAGATCCCATGTCTGCTTGTCTGTTTGTTGTGTTAGTGGGAGAGATAGCAGAAGATCAACTTGTAGATCGAGCCCATTTTGAAAGACAGCTTCACGACCTGCCACACTGGCATGGTGATGGTAGGAATCATATTATTCTTAATCTAGCCAGAAGCCCATCGAGCAAGGAGTTCTTTACAGATGTCAACACTGGGCGTGCTATGATGGTGCAGTCAGTGTTTGTAAACAGTTTATTCAGACCAGGTTTTGATGTACTTGTTCCTCCAAACTTTGGCATCGCTGAAGGAGATACATGGCAAGATTTGCCTTCAATGTCACCTGTGAGAAGAAAGTATCTCATTTCATTTTGGGGAGAGGCAATTTCCAGTAAGCTTGCACAGAACATTGAGCAGAACATACAAAGTATTCAGAACACAGTGAATGAGAATGGAGGTAATGTGCAGCGAGTGCCACGGTCAGTACAGGAAGTGCCACAGGGAGCAGGACAGGAGGAAGAACGCTCTGAAGAAGGAGAAGATGATGAAGAGGAAGATGGGAACTTTCAGGTCAGAACTCTGAAAGCTGCAGCAGATGCAACCAGGCTGGTGTCCCTTGAGGCATCAGTTGTTGCTGCCTTGAAGAAAATGCATAATCAGATCCCTGACACGCTGTTCCTGCAGTTTTCATGTGATGGACCTCGACCTCAGGGTAGCTATGCTGAGTGGGGTCTTTGTGGGAACAGTGAGCAAAGAACCAAAGTACTCTCTCAGTCAACATTCTCCCTGGTGTTGCCACCTACAAACTTCACAATGCTTTCAACAACTGTGTTTCAGATTCGTTTGTACGAATCATTAAAATATGGTGCCATTCCTATCATACTTGGCGATCATGTGCAGCTTCCATTTAGTGAGATCCTTGACTGGAGACTTGCTGCAATATTTCTGCCAGTGTCCAGGGTGACTGAGATTCATTTCTTTCTGAGAACCTTTACTGATAGTGACATCTCACAGATGAGACAACATGGGAGGTTCCTGTGGGAAACATATATGAGTAACTCAAATCGGATCCTTGACACAACGCTAGCTGTTTTCAGAACAAGGCTTCAGATTCCGGCAAAACCAGTAAAAGAAGAGCCAACTCCAAGTGTGTTTAATGCTTCTTTCATTCCCCTGAAGTTCAATGGACCGGAGATGGAGCCAGAGACTGATGAAGTGCTTGGTCCAACTGAAGCCAGGTTCCCTTCCGAGAAGTTCTACAGAAACTACACTCAGTTTATCAACTATAACATCTTCAACAAGCCCGGGGATCCATTCCATCTGTACCCATATCAGCCCTTTGACACTGTGCTGCCATCAGAGGCCAAATATCTAGGTGAGTGAAAACCTGCTTTTACTATAGCCATGGTGAAGATCCGGGGTAGAATAGGCCTTGCTATCCATACTTGCCGTAAAAGGTGACTATGCTTGTCGTAAGAAACGACTATCGGGATCAGGTGGTCAGGCCCGCTGATTTGGTTGATGCATGTCATCGTTTCCCAATTGCGTGGGTAGATGCTCATGACTGGATTGTCTGGTCCAGACTCGATTATTTACAGACCGCCGTCATATAGCTCGAATATTGCTGAGTGTGGCGTTAACAGGTTAAACAACAAACAAACAAACAACCTGTTATGATTCTTCACGATGTACAATTTAGCAATACTTGCCACTAGCAATAAAGACAACTTACTAAGGGTTACTATAGTGCAATAGTGTAAGACACTGATGAAATGGTATTGTAAAGGTTGTGCCATTATTGCAATAGAAGTGCAGTTGTATGGTCATACCTTCCCATCTTCTAGAGTTCCTGGGCTTTTGTCACATGTTGATCTGACACATCCAGTGTTTCCTAGGATCGGTAGTTTGCTGGGGAAGTTAGATGTTAAGGGAAGCAGTTCAGATTGGAGAGGCTGAAGTCTCAAATATTACAGATGGTCAAGTTCTTTCCAGTGGTGTTAATTATTACTCTAGTTTTCTTTTAAAAGCATCTGCTGGTATTGAAACAATTGAAAGTCTGGCAACTATTCCTATTTTAACTTAGAGGTATAGCCATTGTGCCATTGACAGTTGCAAAAAGCAGTGGTTGTTTGATCCATTGTTACGCCCTTACTAACTGTGCTAGACTAACAACGCCACAAATATATTGGAAATAGGAAATATTTCATTTTTCAGTGTGTATTTATCATGTTTATAATTTTGCCATGTGTTAGGAAATAACTCCATTCTGATTGGTCAATTAAAGGTATCAATCACAATAACCACCTCTGATGGAAACAACCGTTTTGATGGCAACATCACCATATACAGTACCAAACTTTGTTTAATGGCTATTATCATGATTATCAATGTTTCCATTAGTTACTCAGACATCACACTGAAAACATTGGACTCAACCCATGCAGTGTCATTCAGTATCAAATCTTACACCAAAGAGTTCATGTTCAATTTTGTGATAGCAGAATGAAGATATACATTCTGTGTTTTCAGTGTAGAGCTAGGTTACCTGTAGATTTAATCCCGATAAATCTGACATTTGAAATGTCAACCTGCACATTCAGTTCCAAATTTGATTAAGCATAGTTAAATCTACAGGTAATCTCTACTCGGAAAACACAGTATGTTTATCTCCTAATTTTATTAGTTCAGAATGCTAAATGAACAAACTAACTGAATCCCTAAACTGTATTTATAATAGATCAAAATGTATACAAGCTACAGATGTAAGTAGGACAATATTGGCTAACTATTGGTCATTACGCAATCTTTACCAATGTTTGTAAAGAAGGTGTTTATGTTGTAGTATTAAAACATCACATGAAAAGTCATTCAATGGTATAATTCTTTGTGGAAGCCCCCTGCTATCTAAGCAGATTCGATGAACTCACTTTGAAATACATAGTCTCAGTAAAGACATTTTAAGTAGGGATGAAAGTCATTTCCTCTCAGCCTGTAGATGGATCCCAGCTGATGTTGGGTCTTGGATGATTGCCATCGATAATAGATACTGCTACACTCTGACTGTAATTTAATGCATGGTTACAAGAAACAGGTAAATGTTCTTTGGCTGATGGGAATATTTGCAACGGAGTGGGGCGACTCATTGGCATTGGCTAGTCAGAGTTGCCAGTGAAATTATTCAGGAATGTTTTACGATACCGTGGTAGTTAGATGTCAGAGAAAATAAAATGAATCACAGATCTATTGGCATCTTCTCTTCAGAGTAGAGAAATTATTCAGGAATGTTTTACTATGCCGTGGCAGTTTGATGAGAGAATAAAATGTTACATTGATTTATTTGGCATTTCTCAAATTTGTTGGATCTTGGTTTTTCGTATTTGAATTTATTTTTTCTAATATAAGCCTTTGTTTAATCTTGAGTATCGTGAAGTTTAGCATTGGCTAGTCAGAGTTGCCAGTGAAATTATTCAGGACTGTTTTACGATACCATGGCAGTTTTGATGTCTTTGCATGGTTACAAGAAACAGGTAAATGTTCTTTGGCTGATGGGAATATTTGCAATGGAGTGGGGCGACTTATTGGCATTGGCTAGTCAGAGTTGCCAGTGAAATTATTCAGGAATATTTTACGATACCATGGCAGTTTGATGTCAGAGAAAATGAAATGAATCACAGATCTATTGGCATTTGCTCTTCAGAGTAGCCAGAGAAATTATTCAGGAACATTTTACGATACAATGGTAGTTTAATGTCAGAGAAAATAAAATGAATCACAGATCTATTGGCATTTCTCAAATTTGTTGGATCTGGGTATTTGAATTTCTTTTTTGTAATATAAGCCTTTGTTTAATCTGGAGCATCATGAAGTTTAGCATGTTTTTTTTACAAGTCATATGTTGACATTTAGAGAAGCAGATTTGGTTTGTGAAATTATCATGAGGAAAGACTTGTGTTTTGAGAACAAATAAATATCATGAAGGATGATTGTAATTTAAGAATCCCTGATGTGGGTGCATGTTATCATAAACAGCTCATGTTTTTAACTTGTTTATTGTGACATCGGTGCAGATCACTGTCAGGTCATAGTGGAAACATTTAGCTAGGATCTGGGTTCTCTCTACAGCGACATGACTTGACTCTTCATGTAGCATCAGTGCAGATCATTGTCAGGTCATAGTGGAAACATTTAGCTAGGATCTGGGTTCTCTCTACAGCGACATGACTTGACTCTTCATGTAGCATCAGTGCAGATCACTGTTAGGTCATAGTAGAAGGTTTTAGTCAGGATCCAGGACCTCTCTCTCTCCCACAACCTCATCCTGGTTAAAAGCTGTTACTGGGTTTCCTGTTTTAATGAAGCTTGAAGTAGCAACTTCAAGCAAAACAGAGTAACCTATTCTGAAGCAGTAATTGAAAAAATCTGTTAACAACATGGACATCGGGTTTTGAGGTACATTAAAGATTTTTTTAGCACCTATTTTTTTTTGGCCAGGGGTTAAAATATGTGTCATCGGGTCATCATAAAAGTCGCTGACATGTGCAAAAACAGCTCTGACTTGATATTTTGTAGTCTAATGACTGGTTGGTCTCATTTCTTCACTATACTGACTTTAAGATTATCAAGATAATATGAGGCATGCTCAGTCCGAACTTATAAATATTTTTCACCTCCTGTAGAAATTTATCACAAGTAACATGTTACATGAAAAGCATATGACATGAAGACCAGAACTTATTGGTTACAGCAGCTGCACATCTAGTTACATAATAATTGTCAACAACAGGTGTTGAATATTTTGGAAAGTTGGCGGCCTTAGTTGTTTGTGATTATTGAACCTTTTTCTATGATTGAAAGTTAGCATCTTCTAGTGTTATTCCTTTATCCGTGTTTCTTCAGTTATTATTTGGATTAAATTTCCAACAAGAAATTGATGTATAATCTATGATTTATTAATTTTCCAAGTTTTAAAGCAGATATGTGTTTGTGTTGTTGAATGTGTACAATTAAATTGTGTTCCATGTCTTGTGAAGGTCTACACCTCTTTTTTATTATTATGAACATGGATACTGAGAAAGAATGCATTTCGCACGTTTTGTAGGATTTTATTTTCTCTGTAACACAACCCTTTTATAACACATTTCAAATTACTGATTGAATCCCCAATACTTAAATCTACTAGTCCTCATGTACTGCAGGGGCGGTCGGGTAGCCAAGTGTTTTAAGCATTTGCTCGTCATGCTGAAGACCCGGGTTCGATTACCGATGTGGGTACAATGTGTGAAGCCCATTTCTGGTGTCCCCCGATGTTATATTGCTGGAATATTGCTAAAAAAGGCGTAAAACCATACTCACTCATGTATTGCATGCAACGTGTATAACAGATTATACAAAATGAGGAAATGTTTCATTCACTTACCAGATGTGACAGGAGTATGTCATATTTCATATTTCTCCTTGATGCAATATTCATGGATTTAGCATAATTCATGGAAGGAACAGCGCATACGTATGTTCAGCCTGCAAATTTCACACAATACCATACAATGATACAGCTTCAACTTTACAACTGTTCATGTTGATATTCCCGTTCATGATGTATGATGCAAATGTTTGTGTCTAATGCTTCACATCTGACATATGTCATACCTCTGCAGACTGGGCCAGACTCTGGTTAAGGCATCGAATCATCAGCTAGCCAGGATAGCTGACCATGACTTCCTTGCAGTGCTTGACACTAACACTGGTCCTAGTGTAGTATATTTTCTTAAGGACCAGTAAAATGAAATAATTTTTTTTGGGTGGGGATGAACAAAGTTATTTTAAGTTTGTACAACTTTTGAATTCAGCAATATATAAGATAATGTCTAAACCCTAAGCACCATTGTGCCTAGTAGAGATCCAACAGGACCAGAAAATATATTTTTGGAGTTGGTCCTTTGGACCACTGACAAATTTTGGTCAGTGTCAAGTACTGCCTTGATCTTTCCATTCCATTACCTGGTAATACCAGTGGTCATGGGTTTCACACAAACCTCAGTTTATGACTATATGAACATGAAATGGGAAATTTGTAATTACAATTTGGGAGCATCCTCCTCTGTGCAGGTGTAGATAAATCTGACATCTACCGCACTCCAACATTTATTTTGACATGCTGTGAAATACTGTTCAACTGTTCTTGCTCGCTCATCCATGGCACCATAGGAATACATTCCCACAGGGAACACCAAGCTTCAGAGGGGGCACTTGGGAGAGGGGGATTCCGGGTAGGAATATAAGACTCCAGCAACCTGAGCTTTTTGTAAGAGGCAACCAAATGGATCAGGTGGTCAGGCTCTGTGACTTGGTTGATTACAAATCATATCCTAATTGCGTGGATCGATGCTCATGATGTCACTCGATAGATTGTCTGGTGCAGATTCAGTTATTTTCAAACTGCTGTTATGTAGCTGGAATATTGTTGAATAAGGCGTTAAAAAACAAACTCACTCCTGTGACATTTAGCGAGTGAAGCAGACATGCAGTTGCACAACAGAAATATTATTCAAGGCAGTATTTAGATCAAATTTGCTCTCTCTCAATCACAGTTAACCTGATTAGTTGCACTTGCCCTGCTGTAATATCAATAATTTGATTTGCCTGCTGAGAATAATCTGGAATAACCAGAAGCTATTACATTCAGATGAATATCCTTGTATAACTGCTTGCACGACTGAGATGGATATTTGGTGTTTCCTGTCAGTGTGTGTAACTGACTTTCACCTGAGTGGAAGATTATGAGCCCTGAGCCCTGATAATGCAATCAAGATGTCGACACCTTCACACTAACTTTATTACCTCCAGAATCTCTGTATGTGACTAGTGCCTGGTCTTCCCTTCAGACTTGTTCACTGTCTGTCTCCAGGGGCTGTGTTCTGCCTCAACAGGTGCTTGTATCGTGTATGTCTTGCTTTGCTTCAGTATGATCAGGATGAGAGTGTACTTATAGATATGTCTGTACAATGACAGGATATATGTGTATACATGTTGATATATCAGTAAAATGATATATCGGTACGATGACAGGATATAATATGTATACATGTTGATTTATCAGTATGATGACAGGATGTGTGTATACATGTTGATATATATCGATATGATGACAGGATATATATATACATGTAGATACATCGGTACGATGACAGGGTATTTGTATACATGTAGATATATTGGTACCATAACAAGATATATGCACACGCACACACACACGCAAACAAACACACACACACAGAGGAGTGTGCAGGACAATATTCATGATATATACACAAACACAAATAAACCTTGATATATCCGAAGGATGCAATATATGTGTAAGTTAAATGGATATGTACCTACACATAAGTAAACCAACAGGGTAATTTAATGAAAGGTTAGATAACAAGAAACAAATTACGGTATTAGAGTTTGTTTTTTTTTAAATGTAAGCATGGTGAGAAGGGAGGCATTTTGTGTTTTTAGGAGATAAACATACTGGATGATAGGACTGATGATAGGACTAGATAGGACCAGATAGGCAATTTCATCAAAATGTTTTAAAAAATGCGAGCGTGGTGAGACACGAGATAAACATGATGTGTTTTCAATGAAGAGCTAGCTCACCCAGACTTAACGGCACCAAATTTGAAGCAAGTTTCTCAATCTGTAGGTACTTTTGGACAATAAAATGATGTGATGCAGGCATTTGGTAGAGAGCATGGTGGGATAAAAGTGTAATTATTAAATTAATAATGGCCTGTATACATAACATACACTTTTAGATGTATTGGCAAGATGGAAGTCTGTGTGTACTGGCAGAACTCATTGCTTCTGTGTCAGTCCCTTACATATGTACTGTTAGATATGTCATGTGTTTTATTGGGTTAATTCTTATGAATGCAAAACCTGTTTGGCTGTCATCAGACTATAAAAATCTTCTGACTTTTAACAGAAGTTCTCTTCCAGCTACTGTCTGTAGTAAGTTGTGCAAGTAGCACCCATACCTCATGCACATGAGTGAGGTGGGAAAACCTCACTTCTTTCCTGTGTGTGCTAGTGTCAACATCTAAAAAAATTCAGAGTTGTCATGGCACGTTATTTGGTAGTTGTCACATGGATTTAATTGTATCATCAGTTATATTCCACTAAAACTAGACAGTCATGATCCTATTTGCATAAGAAATTGTTGATATTCTGGCACAATCTCTATGTCAGGAGTTAGTAGTTAGAAATATCATTGACCAACAGTACACATTAAAAAAATATTTCCGAACAGTACAGTGAAACATAAAAGAAAAAGATTATTTAATATTTGTCCTTGATGATAATATCATGTTCTTCTCCCCAGGTTCTGGCTATGGGTTCCGGTCAATCGGGAAGGGAGCAGGTGGATCTGGGAAGGAGTTCAGCGGAGCCCTGGGTGGAAATATCCAGCGGGAACAGTTCACTAGTAAGTTGCCTTAGAGTGTACAGTACATTCAGAGTGTGGCAAGAGGCATCAGGACAAATCCTGTTTTCAGCAGGACATGCAAGAGATTTAACCCTTTGGATGCCGAGTTAATTTAAAAGTATTGAAAAGGTGTGCAGCACTGGGTCCAACTCTTACTATAAAATTTAGCAGAGATGTATAATATTAAATATCCTGTTTGAGGATGTAAAATTGATTGCAAATTGAAGACTGGTGTTAAGTGTTCCAATAAAAGTATCTTTATTCTTGATATTCAAACCATGTACTTTTTTGTCAGATCGATGTTGAAAATACTTGTTGAGACGTCTCATTTTAACTACCGTTGTTACCTGACAAACCCTGAATCATATTTTATGCTGATGTGGACAACTTCATCATGTTTATTAACCTCCCTCGATAACATAACATAACAATCTCCTATCCATGCACATGATGTAGTTCACATCTACAATGATTTGAGACCGTCTCCGTGGCCTGCCCAGAGCGGAATGTCCAAGGTTTGATCCCCATCCGTGTCATACAAAAAGACATAAAAAATGATGCTTGTTGTTACCCAGACTGGCGCTCTGCATTAAGGGAGTAAAACAAGGACTGGTCATCTCAGAGTCAGTGTACTGTGTCTAATTTGGGTAATTCATGTTGGGATAGCACTAGAAAATGAGCATTAGTCTGGACTAGTACACACACATACACGTGCATGCATGCATAAGTGGAATAATCTTGGACATGACGTTAAACCCCATTTCTCATCTACAATGATTTGAGACAAAAATCCCATGTGAATACCTTCAGGCTACAGAGTGTTCACCTGTCTCGCTAATGACATGGGTTTATATCCGTACATGGGTAAAGTATGGAAAACCCATACCTGATGTTCCTGCCATGATATTGCTTGAAAATTGGTAAAGCAGCAATAAGATAGTCTCTCTCACTAATTGTGAAAAACATCCAGTCAGAACCATTAGCATTAACCAGTATTCTTGTGTACAATAAGTGATATGGAATGCTGGAGCTTAGGCCAAGAAAAAGAATGTTTTGTTGTAACATAGACCAAACAGGTATGGGTTGGTAGGTAGTTTTTTTACTATAATTTATATTTTTAACAATCTCTAATGCCAATTATTTATTAAGACTGATGTATGTTTCTTGATGTATGTCAACATGGTCAAGGTAGCCTCAGTAACGATAATAAGCAGAAAAATCTGATTTGACCTGAATGCTAAATATGTATTTCTTGGTGGCTGGTTCCAGCTGTGATAAACACAATTGGGTCGCAGGTGAAACAATGGGACTTTCATGGGGAACCTCAAAACAGGCCCCCTGCAGCAGAGTGGAATGCGTTTGGACAACTTCAAATCCAGCTGTATCAAATGGTGTTATCTTGTATATTTGCACATGTAATGTTTACGACCAGAAATAACTTGTGCCTGGTTAATTGATAAAATAGAGATAACATACAGCCTTTAGGTGATGGTGATGACATGCAGGTGAACCTTCTGTGGACTGGCTGGTGTAGATATGTTGGATGCAGGCACTCATGGTGAGTCTTGCAGACGAACTCCTTGGGGAGTGATACTTATCACTGCTCTCACTGTCATTGGTTAATTCCCCAGAACTAACTATGTGCCACACACAGAGACCTTCTCCTCACACTGATAGATGGCTGCGGTACTCTGTCTAGACTATGTCTTGGTCAGGTGGCAGTTAGGTCAATCACCACATGCTTTTGTTCAACAACATATCAGGGGTGAGAGGTAGCCTAGTGGTTCAAACGTCCTTGGTTTTGATTCATTGTGTGTGAAGCCCTTTGATTATGTTTTTTGTTTGTTTGTCTGTTTGTTGTTTAATGCCGCACTCAGCAATATTCCAGCTATGTGACGGTGGTCTGTAAATAATCCAGTCTGGACCAGATAGTCCAGTGATTGATATCATGAACATCGATCCACACAATTGGGATACGAAGACATGTATCAACCAAGTCAGTGAGCCTGACCACCCTATCCCTTTAGTCGCCTCTTATGACAAGCATAGATGCCTTTTACGGCAAGTGTAGGTTGCGGAAGACCTATTCACCCTATGATAATAGTTTTGAAGTACTAAATGTAAAAACTGTCTGGATACTGGGTTAGAATGTTCTCTCATCCTTGTCCTATAAACCAACTAAATATGATTTAATTTCACTATTTACAACTTGACTTGAATTGTTGTGAGGGTAATTTTGCAATGATTTTGCTGGAGACATTCCCCTGTATCATTACTAAGTGTTACCAAAATCTTCCCGACATTTTGGATGACAATCAGTAATGTCCTTGAAAGTGAAATGATCTAAAACTTCTTGTGGTAGAGAGGATGGAAAAGCATCCCCAGGTTGGAGTGGTCCCCAGCTCAGTGGTCTAAGACAGCACAGCTTGCTATTCATTGTTGTGTTTCTCTGCTGTTAGTTGCTGCTTATCATAGGTTTCAAGCTCAGATTCATCCCGATAATGATCTTTTAGCTGTTAGCATTACATCTGTGGGTATGGTTTTAACCAGAGTGTATTTGAGACAACTCACCACAACTTGGCGAGTTGAGTACTGGTGCGATCACTTCTTGTTTCAATCAGGAAAGGACAGTGCAATTTGATTGCACTGCTATTTTTAGCTGAGTTGGAACAAGCTATGGTAGTAAACGGTTTCAGGGTATTTATCATATTAACATAGACATAATTTGCTGGATAATTGAGGAAGACTGTCATGTTACTGACATACTATTGAAAACCAAGTTAAAACCAAATTCACACTCACTCAACTCGCAGTGACTGAACGACATGACATAATACAAATGTATGTAACTCTAACTACTCTTCCAAGCAACACTCACTCAATCAATCACATATCACCAGTCATGTGAGTTACCAGCATGTAAACGTAATGATGCTTGTAGAAGTTAAGACGTATGGATACTGGTATCATCCCAAAAGTTACACCCCGTGAGATCAGCGTTAGAAATTGGCACTAGTCCTGTAGTCCTTGCCAAACTGCCCAATAGTTAGGGTATAAGGATTAGTAGAAAGTTGCCATTTATAAGGCTTTTGCTATATGTTACCATAATAAGGATTAGTGGGCTAAAAATGTTAGTTTCTACCGCAAAGTTAAGGCAGCAGGGCTGGTTTGTGATGGTCATGTTTGCATCATGCCCTAACAGTAGACTTTTCAATATGGCTTCCTCAGCAGCCATGCTTTTAAACATCTAACTGGATATTACTATTAGGGCTGGGATGAGTCCAAATTTACTACCTGGGTACCCAATGCCCTATTACCCGGCCCTACCCGGGTACCCACTATAGGTCTAAGGAGATGTCTCAAAATGAATATTTTTAGCATAGCCCTGGCAATATTAAACAATTTGGTCATTCATACACTGAAGTTGAATTAAGTTATATCTTTATTCAACCATATGAAAAATCAGAAGGAATGCACACACATTAGTGACTTGTAGTGTAACCATAGTGAGTGAGTGAGTGAGTTGTGTTTAACGCCGCTTTTAACACTATTCCAGTTATATCACGGCGTGTCAGCTTAATGTGGGAGAAAGCCCGAAGTGATGCAGGTCTCAGAGGTTTACCACTTCGGTGAAACACATGAGCACGGGTATGGTGCTGACAAACATAATCGGGGCGAACCGGGATTCGAACCCACAATCATAGGTTTCTGGCGTGCCCGAGGGACGCAACTCTGCACAGCGAATCGTGGCGCCTTAGACGACTGGGCCACCCGTGCCCCCTGTGTAACCATAGAGTTCTAGATAATTTTTGTCATTAAACAATATATCACATGACTAACGACGGGTCCGGGTAGTCCTGTGGGTACCCGGGTCCTACTCAGTACCCACCCGACCCGGAAACCCGGAGTTACCCATCCCAGCCCTACTGGATATCCATGATTTGCTATTATGTTCATCTGATGGGATCTATAGAATCAAGAATTTTTACTGTACAAAAATTCCCACTCGGGACCTGGTACAAAAATAGAACATTTATATGGTGCCTATGAACCAACAGAAACAACAGGATGATCACATTGAGGACATCCATTCAATTGTTAACATAAAATCCCCCAAATCGTCGTTCAATGTAGTTTCAAGTCTAAAAAGGGCAGTCTTGCGAGAGGCAAACATATGACTCAGGAAGGCATGATTTTAGAGAGCTTTTCATTTTTCTGTTTACTGTAAGCCTTATGAAAATAAATGAATTTCTTTTCTAAAAGATTTGAAATGAAGAAGGGTGCAGGGAATTTGTCGTTCCACCAGCTGTTTGGACCTTGTCAACTGTCATCAGCACATGGTCCCTGCATCACTGATAGGGGCGTGTCTTGGCTTGGCTTGGCGAGTGTAATATAATTCTCATTCTAGGAGTTGGGGGCGAGTGTTACACTTCTCCTTCTCCGGGTTGGCTTGTAATGGTTAAATGTTATGTACAGTGGAAGATAAGCCAGACAGACCTGGTGGTATCAGCAGAAAGAATGTATGTAATATGCAACAGTGTTCTGCTTCTGAGATTTGGATGAGATAACTTAGGTTGTGGGTAGGGTTTGTAGATAAGACTATTGGCAATAGGGAATACCTCTTGATTGGTTTACATGATATTTGATGAAGGAGAGGTTGGGGAATGTGTTTATTGAGATATGTATGATGATAGAGAAGGAAACTTATCAGTTTGTACAAACCATTGCCTGGGCCTCCAGTAGATTTATTTCAGTTATTACTAGCAGGACACATTAGGCTTGAAATGAGTTTCATTACAAACTCAAGGGGGTTCCTGGGGTCTTTGAGGTTTTCTCCAGCAGTATTTTATCCTAGGGATACAATGAATGTTTTATTTCTAAATTAGGATTATGGCAAGGACCCTTTGACATTCATGCTTTGTTAAAAACATTATCATCAGTGTTAGAAGTTAGGGGGTCCTGGGGTCCTTGAGGTGTGCTCCTGTTGTGCTTAGGGTATGCTCCTGTAGTGTATCTTGTGTGCTCCTGGGGTCAATGATGTGTGTTCCTGTAGTGCTTGAAGTGTACTTCAGGGTTCCTCGAGGTGTGCTCCTGTTGTGCTTAAGGTGTGCTCCTGTTGTGCTTGAGGTGTGCTCCTGTAGTGCTTGGGATGTGCCCCTGTTGTGCTTGAAGTGTGCTCCTGTTATGCTTGAGGTGTGCTCCTGTAGTGCTTGGGATGTGTTCCTGTTGTGCTTGAAGTGTGCTCCTGTTGTGCTTAAGGTGTGCTCCTGTTGTGCTTGAGTTGTGCTCCGAGTAGTGCTTGGGGTGTGCTCCTGTTGTGTTTGAGGTGTGCTCTTGTGCTTGAGGTGTGCTCCTGTAGTGCTTGGGGTGTGCTCCTGTTGTGCTTGAGTTGTGCTCCGAGTAGTGCTTGGGGTGTGCTCCTGTTGTGTTTGAGGTGTGCTCTTGTGCTTGAGGTGTGCTCCTTTACTGCTTGATGTGTGCTCCAGTAGTGCTTTAAGTGCGCTCCTGGGCTCCTCAAGATATGCCCCATGTTGTGCTTATGATGTGCTCCCGTTTTGCTTAAGGTGTGCTCCTGTAGTGCTTGAACTTGAAGAGTGTTCTTGTAGTGCTTGAATCTCATGACTCCCTAAATTAGTTTTGATGCAACAGCTATGACCAGAACCTTAGAATTGTCTGTTTACTTTTGAAAACTGTTCATTATTGTGGTGTAGTTTAGAAAAGACATGTCAGTGTAGCGAAACACACAGAAAAAATACTTATGAGACACATCTGTTACAGGATATCAAATAGTTTTGAGGTCAAAATGATTATTGTTGACCCCCAAATTGTTTGCAAGGGTTCATATGACAGGTTCCAGGAGGAAGGTCAGCA
Source organism: Haliotis rufescens (assembly GCF_023055435.1). NCBI lineage: Eukaryota > Metazoa > Mollusca > Gastropoda > Lepetellida > Haliotidae > Haliotis > Haliotis rufescens. The sequence continues at coordinate 21,420,611 of NW_025963779.1, forward strand.
TTACTACACAAACTAATTGGCTCAGAGGCTGACAATGGCAGGTCACCTCCTTCATGAAGGGTGTCAGCTTAAATGTTACATGGCTTGGATGTCCTCCACTGGCATTGTTTTCCTGCCATTTGATAGACTGACATTTTCTGTAGGATATGGTAGATTTATTCTTTAGCAAAATTATCATTTGCAGGCATTTAGGGTGATGTAGAATAATTTATGAGGTGTTAGATGTCAGAACTTCCTTTTTACATTGGTAAGGCAAAAAATAGGCATTTGTGAAAAATAAAAAATAAATAAATAAAATGTTGCTGATTGTTTTCTATTATTCCACATGAGCTGCCTGCCTCTAATATATTTATTTTTTAACACTCTAAAAATCCAAACTTTTCTTCAGTCCAAATTAAGTTTGTGCACACGTCATGCCATTCACAGTGTATTATATTCACAGAGGGCTCTAGCTGTGGTTACTATGGCCTCAGGGGCGGTTGGGTAGCCTAGTGGTTAAAGCGTTCGCTTATCACGCCGAAGGCCCGGATTCGATTCCCGACATGGGTACAATGTGTGAAGCCCATTTCTGGTGTCCCCCGCCGTGATATTGCTGGTATATTGCTAAAAGCGGTGTAAAACCTCACTCACTCACTATGGCCTCGCCCTACTCTTCATACTTTGAGCTGTACAACACATAAGACGAAGCAGATTCATTTTATAGATTTGTAGCCTTCAGAAATAATAAAAGTACAGCGGTAATATCATCTTTCCCTACTTGGTCTATTTTGAAATAGTCATGAGAAACAAGAATATATTTTATTTGGCCTAGCATGGTATTTTGTGGCAGCAGGTTAAACAATGTCATTGTGACAGTGTGTGGTAAAATTTGTAACATTTCTGGTAAGGTTTATGAGATTGGTGGCAGGATTTATCCACGAACAAATGTTTGGAGTTGTTGGCATCTGTTTTTTTGTCTGAAGAAGGAGTTTTAGGACTTCCATTATTCCAAACCATTGACTACACACTGAGACTGCTGATGGTGCTGCAGCAGCAGGACGCTCCTCCTCCTCAGTGATGAATATCAGGGATGGAAGTCAGGGGTCCCTGTCATGAATGGAGAATGTAAACAACTGCTGATTGATGGCATCTGTAGATGATGCAGCTATTACAATGGGGTCAACATGATCAAGGTTCCCAGAACACTGTGTTACGACACTGTCTTTACCATTATTACAATATGCTTTAGGTGTCATACTTTATGTTGTTGAAGTGTGGTCTAAAGTATACTTGGTGGCTGACTTATTTTTAACATTCAATCACTCTATTTTGATGCTGGTGATATTTCAACATCACAAAGTAATTGTCAGATTAACCTCTTTTTATTGTATCACAATTAGCTATTATCTGACCTTGCTGGTCAGAAATATGTTTTTACTAGACTTTTGCTGGTGGAAATGGACATCTGACCAGCATGCAGACAGTTTACACTGAACATGTGAAGGTCTCAGAAAGTATGTGAAAATCAAGTAATCTAATAAGCCTTAGCTCTTCCACCACATAGCTCTGTCCTGTTTACCATGTTTACAGCAGGTGCCTGTCACAATCCATTAGACCACAGGTTAAGTTTGACCAGGGAATTCAATACAAGATGTTTTTTTATGCAAGCTTTGTTCCTCTTATACTGGCAGAGGCACCAGATTTGTTTGTTTCTGGTTATATGATACTGCCTTGTGTCCAGCTCGGCAGTGGGTGAGGACCTCTGGAATGTCTGCTGACCAAACTTACTGACAAGCTGACAGTTGTGTTACAAAACAAGATCCATTTTGTTGGGACATTTTCTGTGATGTGCACTGGAGTACCAGTATAATGTAAAGACTGCTTCCATCAAGTGTCCATGTCAGCTGAAGATGGAAATACAATACAATACAATACAATACAATACAATACAATACAATACAATACAATACAATACAATACAATACAATACAATACAATACAATACAATACAATACAATATGTTTATTCACATGAACGAAACTATACAATTAGTTATTTGTGACAACAATGATATGTGAAACCTAAAGTCTAAAAATAAAAAACAAGTCCAGCCTCTACTTTTCTACATCAGCGTCAGCACATTTTTTTTAGAGGAAATTTATTATGTAATAAAAGATTTCATAGACTATATGTTTGTTTATACATAACAGTACACTGGTCCTTTGTTCCTTCACCCTGATATTGGTTCATGGTTTCTTGTAAACAACCTCAGGCAATACCTCATGAAATTGTACAGTTAAATCTCATACTGCCATTTGATCAAGTGCAATCAGGAAGAAATGAAGAAAAAATATTTGAATAAATACAACTTTTTTGTGATGTTATTCCTGTGAGTGCGCCCCCTGGTGGGGCGGCCTCCATCTGACACTATGTACATAGCACGCGGACGAGGGCCTGTTTTCATTCCCCAGATACCTTGCACTTCTCAATATGGAACTGGTTTATGGCCATATCGCTGTGTTCTCCAGCTGGGCTGTGTTTTTCAACAGCTTGCTCTGTGTACATGTGGAACTCAGACCTAGTGCTGGGGTAATTTACGACCACAGCTACAGAAAATCAACATGAAAATAAATACATCCATTAAATAATTATGACAAGTCAAATTTTAAAGACGTCTATGAGGTAATTCTATCAGAAGGTGACTTAAACTAAACTTCAAATGTTTTTTTTCTCTAATAGGCAGCACATTTTCGAAAATATTAAAGCATGAGTGTTCACTATGATGTTTGCTCTTTCATGCTTTACAAGTTACTTTAGGTACTTAGAACAGTATGGGACTGTGCATTCCAGTCTTTCTATGACATCAGGTTGCAAAGTTTGGTGTATTTCTGAAGATAAGATCAGGTAACAGGTTCGAATACTTCTGCATGTAAAGTGGCAAAACTCCTTCCCGTGACAATCACCTATGTCTCAGATTAGCATCTGCTTTAGCTCAGCTGGAATTACATGCAACATGTTCAAACAGACTTACCTTTGTATTTAGTAGGGACAAATAAGAAGACTAAACATTCAGTCTAGGAAAACTTTAGTCCACAGTGGGTTATGGTAGGTTTCTCTGTTTAATCAACACGTTTAATATACAAGTTATGTTCCCTGCAATGTTAGGTACAGTCATGATCATACTGGTATTCTCTGAGACCTACCAGCATTAGAAATTGGCACTAGTCCTATAGTCCTTGCCAAACTGCCAATAGTAAAGGTATCATAAGGACTAGTAAAAATTTGCCATTGTTAAGGGTTTGGCTATTTGTTATCATTATAAGGACTAGTAGACTAAAACAGTTTCTATTGCTGCCTACTCTGTGATGACAAGATGGTGGATCATGTCTGTCGTAGAAAAGGCACTCATGAAAATTGTTTTTCACTCGAATAAATCCAGTATTTCACTTCCCTGGTACCCTTGCACAGGTTGAGACCCGTGAAGATTCCGGGGTAGAATAGGCCTTCAGCAACCCATGCTTGCCGTAAAAGGCGACTATGCTTGTCGGGTGGTCAGGCTCGCTGACTTGGTTGATGCATGTCATCGATCCCAATTGCATGGATCGATGCTCATGATATTAATCACTGGATTGTCTGGTCCATCCTCGATTATTTACAGACCGCCGTCATATAGCTGGAATGTTGCCGAGTGCAGCGTTAAACAACAAACCAACCAACCAACTTGCACAGGTTGCAGTCTGTGCTCTAGTTATATTCTTCTAAGATATAGGGGGCACAGGTGGCCCAGTCGTCTAAGGCGCCATGATTCGCTGTGCAGAGTTGTGTCCCTTGGGCAAGCCAGAAACCTATGATTGTGGGTTCGAATCCCGGTTCGCCCCAATTATGTTTCTAGGTTTGTCAGCACCATACCCATGCTCGTGGGTTTCACCGAAGTGGTAAACGTCTGAGACCTGCATCACTTCGGGTTTCCTCCCACATTAAGCTGACTCGCCGTGATATAACTAGAATATTGTTAAAAGCGGTGTTAAACTCAACTCACTCACTCACTCACTTCTAAGATATATCTGACATTATGTTCCTCCAGTTGTGATGCTGACATACGAAAGGGAGGCAGTCCTCATCAAGGCTCTGCAGAGACTGAAGGGTCTTCCTTTCCTCAACAAGGTGATAGTGGTCTGGAACAACCCCATCCCACCATCTCCGGAACTGCGCTGGCCTGACATCCATGTGCCCCTTGAGGTAGGTTCAGGCTGTCATTTTTTTAATTTGAATTCTTTGTCAGGATTCAGATATTTTCTGTTTGAATTCCAGATTTTAACAAACTGAATCCTTGGTCACCATCCTGACTGTGCTGGTAGGTTTTGTCAATGTCAACTTTTAAAAAGTGTGCAAAGAGGCGTCAAACCCAACACTTTCCATCCCTCTTAAAAAAATAACAACCCCAAACCCACATAACCTCCCACCAATTCAACCACCCACCCTCCCACCAACCTACCTACCATACATCCAACCACCTCACTGTGCACCCAACCAACCAACCAACCAAACCACCCACCTAATACCTACTCATGCACCCTCCTCCCCCCCCCCCCCCAATCCCACCCTACATGAAAAAACACATCCACTCAAAACCAGCCACTGATCCACCCATACAGTAGTTTGTATATCATCAGTGCTTCAAGACAAATATGCTGGTGGATATTGTGTTTATTTTCTGGCCTTTTGTAAAATGTATTTTTCATTTTATGTAATTAGTTTCCTTATGTGGGAATTTCCATCAGTCAACAGGGAACAGTAAATCTCTGCAACAGGAAATGATTTCCTGCCATAAAGTTAAAGGAAGTAAGTGCAGAAATATCTCACAGTTTGTTTGAAATATCTAAACAGGTTTCAATGCACCAAATATGAAGGGACTGGTTCAAAAATCTTTCATATGTTTTTTGCTAGTCATAATTAACATCATTCATGTTATGATCATGAATCATATTAAAAGTAGACTTCATGGAACAAAGCAATGTTTTTGGTTATATAATGATAGCAATTTTTGTTATTAATTTCATTCTAAATTAGTTTTGCTCAAAATGATAATTTGAACTTTGAGACAATCCCCTACAGGAGGTGTGGCTCTTCAGGACTCTTAGCATGTGGATTATGAGGATCAACATGATTATATTTGATGGATATCATATGTACATTGTGCAATGCTCTCAAAATACCTTTGTAACTATATCTCAACATTTTGATTACTTCAAAGTTTAGTTGCGCTTAATTGTTTCACTTGGGGATAATGATTTCCTGATGGCTTGTTGTAGGTACTTGTACAGGGTCTGGTTACATGGAGCATAGTTCACTAGTGTCATTCAGGCAGTACGCACACTTCCAATACAGGTTCTGAACACTCAAAACAATCCCCAAATATACTACTCAAAAGAAGTTAAAGAAAACAGATTCTGGCAGATTAACTATAGTAATATGAAAGAGTCAAGTGTTGTTTGATTTCTTTAAATACCGGGTAGTATATATTCCTTTTTTTTCCCTCCAACTATATCAGCCCTTTGGTTCAACTATTCTTCGTTTTAATGAAAAATCATTTTTGACATTTCTTCAGAATCCTGTTTATCTTGGCAAATAGTACAGAAAAAGTGGTAATGTTGATCTATTTGTGCTTCAGAGAACAAGTGCGTGTAGCTTATTTCTGAACATCTAAGTACATGTGCTAATGATTATGATGATCGTTTCCTGATGTACATGGGATAGATGTTTTCTGTTTCTCAAGTGTGCAAATCATCAGGAAATATGTTCTTTAGAACCCTTATTAATTTGCTCTACATAGTTGAAGACTGTATATCATTATATATTTATGGCGACGTGTACATATTGAAAATGTAAAGATTTATGTGTTAGAATATGCTTATTGATATGAATGTTGAGGGTGACTAGGGGCACGGGTGGCCCCGTGCTTGTGGGTTTCACTGAAGTGGTAAACGTCCGAGACCTGCATCACTTCAGGCTTTCCTCCCACATTCAGCTGACACGCTTAACTGGAATACTGTTAAAAGCGGCGTAAAACCCAACTCACTCACGCACTCACTCACTCTAAGGTGACTATTTGGTAATTTTAACTATTGAAATAGTTAACATTGCCTTCACTTTACCAAAATGCAATTTTCCTGTATTTATTCAACATGATGTCAATTTTAACATTTCCACCATTTCCTAGGATGCTAGGATCGAAGCTGTTTGGGAGTTAAGGGAGGTCACTCTGGTTATTGTCTGATAAAATGAAATCAACATGTGTCTACAAATCGGTCTCTCCGCTAGAGTTACTGCCCTTTATCAAAGAGAAGCTTCTCTTAACCCTAGTCTATGAGACATCACGTTTGTGTTAGAGTTTGCCTGTCCTGTCATAATGTTATGAAGTGCAGTTCAGATGTTCGCACAGTGACAAAACGACACACGGTAACAATTTGGACATGTTTCGGTCAAATCCAACTGTTTTAATTTGGAGAAAAGGTTCCAAGCAGAGGTCACAAGAACAGATATGGAAACTGACCCCACTAGGCCAGCATCCTCGCTAAATTGTTTTGCAATTTATATCACCAAAGCTGCCAAAACTTGTAAAATGCCTTACTATTCTTTTGATAATGATAACAATTATCCCAGTAGTTTATACAGGGTTAAAAATGAACACTTGCCCGCTAGCCCGGGGCTAGTACAAATTCCCTCGGCTAGTACAAATTTCCCCATTGTTTTGACATTACAAGGGCATTTTATCCTTACTCGGGCTAATAAAGCTTTAAAGTTTAGTTCTAACCCTGTAATCACCAGATTCCAGATGGTTAATTCGGACTCGATCACTGAATGACAAAGGCGACACCATGTTTGTTTGTAAACACTGAAAGTAGTCCCTACTGAACCTTTGATATTTGCATCTCTATGGGCATATGACCCCAACGGACATTGTTTTTATCCATGGCTTTATCCTGGCGAGAAACCCACCCATTATATGTAAAAATATGAATATATTCAGGTTTGATTTATTTCTTAGACCAGTTGCTTATCAGTAGGGGCAGTGGGCCTTTGAAACTATAAATATAAATTGTGTGGCCTTATGATACTGAGTGAAGGTGACTTATTGCCAGCCAATGGAGGTAGTGAAACAGGGTACTTGCTTAATTACGGGTAGTAATGCACTCCTTAGACCTCCTCAAAGTGCTTGACTTGGATGAAATGGACACGAGCCATTGTGTGTAGTAAAGAATAGAATCTCCATGCCATCTTTGAATACAACTAGCCCAATGCTTGATGCATTACCATGGCCAACTATGGTATGATATGCAGTTGTCAGTGTTGGAAGTGCATCTGTTGAGATGTTATGGAGGTGTCCTATGATGCCATTGAGGGCAGGGTGGTTCACAGGTTGGAGGATGCTGGAGGTGTTCACAGATCTTCACACAGAGTAGTAACGTATCAGAGTGAAGCATGATCTAACTGAGATTTGTTGGCTGGCGTATTTGTCGAGCCTTGCCTCGCCTCATTATGAGTTTCTTTTCTCTATTATTTTCTATGTAGATAATATATGTTTTCAGATTGTCAAGACATTCAAGAACAGCTTGAACAACCGATTCTTGCCCTACGATTCCATCGAGACGGAGGCGATTCTCAGTATTGATGATGATGCACATCTTCGACATGATGAAATCATATTTGGATTCAGGTGAGATTGCATCTGATGTTGAAAATGATGATAGGATGTTCACAGTGAGAATGTGGTCAGTTACTCTTTGGAGCCAAATTGAGAAAATGATTCCATTGATAATATCTTTAGTTTCATCCTTGATGCTTGGTTGAGCAGATTACAGTATTTCCTGTATGAACAGATTAGAGTTGAAAGATAAAGTTTTCCATTGTTGCTGTTTATGATGTTAGTCTTGTACTGATGATTACACATGTTTTGCTATACTCAGTTTTTTAATCAGACAATTCAAAATTTCTCATATGTTGCATGAAATTCAAATTTTGAGTAATATTTTCCTTCCTGTTAAGACTGTTAATTAACTTCAGAATGCAACTAAACTTCAAAGTAGGTTAATACAGGAACTGAAGTAAGCCTCCTTTATATTTTTAACTGCCACAGTTCTCTTCAGAAATCACTGAGGAAACATGTCTCATAATGTTTTTTTTAAAAAGTATGGTTTTGGAAGAAAAACTTGTAAACCAAGTGATAAAAAAGATGCTGTTTCAATGTGATCAGGGTGGGAAAATATATAATGTGACTGGATGATGTTTCACTTGCTACTTCCCTATAGAGTGTGGCGTGAGGAGCGAGAGCGAATTGTGGGCTTCCCGGGCCGGTTTCATGCATGGGACTTGAAGCACCAGTCCTGGCTGTACAACTCCAACTACTCCTGCGAGCTGTCCATGGTCCTCACCGGCGCGGCCTTCTTCCACAAGGTACCAACAAACAAACACTGTCAGAACTTACATGCAGTACTTCTTTGACATGGGATCAAGATCTTATTTTGTAGTAATGAATGTTCGGGAGTCTTGGGGTGTCACTTCTGTAGTGTTTGAATCTTCAGGCATTCTCAATTTCTGACATTTTCTAAAACCCTCCATTGATTTTAACACTAATGTGGATTTTCCTCCCAGGATAAATGTTTACCTGCATGATCTTGACAAATGTATTGTAATATGCGACCAGTGAGATTCTACAAGAGCAGAAGAGTTATGCACAGAGTGTTTCATGGACACAAATTATTTCCATATGCATATTTGAAACAAATTGACATATTTGGAGAAAGGAATGTCAAGGAAGGTGACCCTTTCATCCAAAGTTAAATGATGGAATGATAAATGGAACTTGAGCAGTAGTAACAGACATTGACCTCCAAAACAGTTTTGTATTGTACTTTAATCTGTGCATCAAGACAAAATGTTGCACGTTTAATAGGATGAAATTGTTTAACAAGTGGAAGGGGAGAAAACTCTGTAATTCATAACAGCATCTGTCTCTGATGCAGACAATGCAATGGTCTGTACTAGTATCTTTTAGTTTGTTGATGATACGTGATGTTCCATGAGTGACTTGTCGGTGTTCCAGTACTACTCGTACCTGTACAGCTATGTGATGCCAGCCGCTATCCGAGACAAAGTGGACGAGTACACCAACTGTGAAGACATAGCCATGAACTTCCTCGTGTCCCACATCACTCGCAAACCTCCAATAAAGGTAGGAACCAGTGCTGTGCTAACAGTCTCCACTGTATTAGTGGTCTGTTTTGTAACTGTAGACTTATTCAGGGTTCTATGTTAAGATATATCTTCTATTTTTCTCATGCTTCCAAGTGGTTCACAGAAGCCCATTGCAAACTTGAATCCCTAAAGTACTGTGGGAAATGCTAGAAAAATTATATTTGCTCGGTAAAACAAAATAGATAGTTTCACAGACTGTTGCTATTGTAATGTCAAGTAACTACCGATCAATCAACCTGTGGTTTGAAGTATTTCAGTCTCAAGTAGTCCTAACAACAAGTTTACAGGAGACAAATTTGAACAAAAACAAGAAGTTCAGATTTATTTAAGTTTATTTATGTCAAATGAGGGAAGTTTGAAATGGACTATTGGAATATGAGCATGCAATTACGGAGTCTGTAGTAGGAAATGTATACAAGTTCTTTACACTTGAGACCCATGAAGATCCGGGTTAGAATAGATCTTCAGCAATCCATGTTAGTCGTAAGAGATGACTAATGGGATCAGGTGGTAAGGCTCGCTGACTTGTTTGATTCATATCATCGTATCCCAATTGCATAAATCGATACTCATGATGCCAATCACTGGATTAGATGGTCCAGACTTGATTATTTACAGATCACGGTTATATGACTTATATTATTATTTATAAAACCTGATAATCCCCCCCTAAATCCACAGGTGACATCGCGATGGACGTTCAGGTGTCCGGGCTGTCCACAGACTCTGTCCAGCAATGATTCCCACTTCCAGGAGCGACACAAGTGCATCAACTTCTTCGTGAAGGTGTACGGCTACATGCCCCTGCTGTACACGCAGTACAGGGTCGATTCTGTGCTGTTCAAGACTCGACTGCCGCATGATAAACAGAAGTGCTTCAAATATATATGAGGCTGTGGACGGTGGGGTATCTAATCACAGAGGTATTACAGGGTGCTGTTTGAGACATACTGCCTCAAGACTTAGTGTTGCAAGTGTATAGCATGGAAGGGGTATTACGGACGTAACATATTGGGCATTGTGGAAGGGAGACAACTCTTTCATAACAGCATCTGTCTCTGTTGAAGAGAATGGAATAAACAACCTTCCACGAAGCAATCCTGGGTCCACTTGCACAAAGCAATCTTAGTGCTGTGATCCTAACTCCCAAAAATTGAATATAGACTTATGATAGTCATAGTGCTAAGGTCACTTTGTGCAAGTGGGCCCTGCAGCTGATGGCTTTCAGATGTAGGATAGCTGTAGTGCTGTAGTGGTTGTCTTGTGGAACATGTCTTATGTTCTCCACTGCAGACAGACGAGGAATACACTAAGTGTATAGGAGGACATTCCCTCGTACAGAACATGATCATGTCAATCATTACCTGGTTTCAAACACAGCGAAGCAGATCATTTTATCACTTCAGAGTGTTACTTCATGTGTGCTTTTTTGGGGGAATTCAATGCAGATTATATTCAACGAATCACCAAAAATATTTCAGATATGTATGATTGTATATTTTCATCAAAAATAATATTATGTAAAGGGTGTAGAACAATGGACAGTGATAGAACAATTGTTCTACTGAGGAATGTTTTATCCAACATGCAACCAAAGAGGAGGTGTAGTTCTTGACAGTAGCGATGCGGAGTTGTTGAACATGACATCATTATGAGGAGTTCAAGCATTTCTGAGATTTCCCACAAACAGCCTTCACCAAAGAAAAGCAAGTCTTCCACTTGTGCAGTTGTGCACTTACAGTTGTGCAGCAGATGTGCTGCAGTGGCAACAAGTGCAGTTGATACTCTTGAGGCTGAGACGCAGCAGATTTAGCTGACTAATCCATAATCAAAACAGCTGTCTGTACTGAATGTGACTTGGAACAGCTGTCTGTACTGAATGTGACTTGGAACAGCTGTCTGTACTGAATGTGACTTGGAACAGCTGTCTGTACTGAATGTGACTTGGAACAGCTGTCTGTACTGAATGTGACTTGGAACAGCTGTCTGTACTGAATGTGCTTGGAACAGCTGTCTGTACTGAATGTGCTTGGAACAGCTGTCTGTACTGAATGTGCTTGGAACAGCTGTTTGTACTGAATGTGACTTGGAACAGTGCAGCTGTGCAGTAGCTGCATTCTAGGCTGGGGTCTGATGGTCTGTGAAGCTGTAGTAGACTGCAGACCATGGGGAGAGAGCTGTCTGGGATGAAGTGGAGTTGGGAGACAGAGTGACATACTTGATTCAGGAGCCAGAGTTAGGCTAACTTGGGCCTTCGTAAACTGACTAATCCTGTCCAACCAGAACGGGCAAAGGCAGGCATAGATGATTGTCTTCGTCATGAGTCACTAACGACAAAATGAAAAACCCTTTGTCACATCGTTTCAGGAAAAGAACTGCCAAGAGTGTTAATGCTATGTTGCCATTGATGTGTTCTCAGAACATTTATTTGGAATGTATAACTATAAGCAACTTTGAATGTGTGGACAGTGAAGGCTGCTTGGTGCTGATGGCTGGATTTCATGATGACATCAATACAAACAGGATAATCACAATCATACCATAATTTCCCAGAGATTTGATTCAGCTTTTAATCATGTACACCTAACACAAACATGTCTTGGCTTCAAGCAACAATTCAATCTATTTCATCAATCAACTTTGGACAAAGACTTCATACTATCTAGGCAAGATGTATAAGTATAGTATATGGAAACTGTTGTAGAATTATGTTTTAGATTCAGAACGCATAATCAGAATTTTAATGCTGGTCAGTGATATTAAAGAAATGTTGAAAGGCAATGGCAACCGTAGCATTGTTCTGATAGTGTGATATCCCTGCATAATAACTGTTTTCAAGAGGTGTTATACAGCACCATACAGTCATGGTTACAGTGTTCATGGAATAATGGAACAGTGTTGCCTTGGTTTCATTGCTATTTTAGAAAGAGGCAGAGGTTTGGTGTTGGGGATATACAACCTGTTTGTAATGTTGTACTTGTCTCATCCTTCATACATATTGGTAGTTTCTGATTCTAAACTTGATTGACAGTTTACTGGTTGCATTGTGTCACAAATTCTTTAGTGCTATCAGTGCTGTAACTGTTCAGTGGTCAGTGTATATTGTAATACAAGTTTTATGCAAGTCATCTTTAGATCGGCTTATTTTAATCCACATTGGTCTACATTTCATGCACATCAGCCTTCATGTCATATGCACATCAGTACTTCAGACTACGTATTTCCTATGTCTCAGTAGTACTGAGTCAGTACATCAGGTAATATTTCCTCAGTACATCGAATTTCATTTCCAACATCAGTACATCGGATAAATTTTCCTACATGTTAGTACATCGAATTTCATTTCATACATCTCGGTACATCTGGCTATGTTTCATTCGCCTCAGTACATCAAGCTTCATTTCATACGTCTCACTACATCAGACTTTATTTCATAGATTTCAGTACATGGAACTTAATTTCATGTCTCAGTACATTGGACTTCATTTAATACGTCTCAGTACATCTTGTACATCAGAACACTCTATATAATATAATAATAATATGATATAATAATATCAGCATTTGTACGAGATGGATATTGACTCATTAATTTAAATATTGTACATATGACTAGAATGTCATTCACTGTGTGTTCTACCATGTATTCTGCCACACTTGTGCAATGTAAGACTATGGACTATCCTAAACCTGCCACCTACTTGCCATATTATATAATAAGTGATCAAATTGCATGTCAAATTCTCAATATTTCCCAGGCATTGACTACCATGCTCTTCTCTGGTCGTTTGTATGCCCAAAGTGATTCTGTAATTTGAGCTGATTTTCACAGCATATGACTAAATAACTGACTTTGGAAACAATTTTCTTTGAATATTGATGTCAGCAGTTACACCATGTCACCGGGGTCACAGTTACAATCCTTTGTTGTTGGTTGCTTATGTTGTGCCCTTACATGCCAGGATGTATCATGTCCTGGGTTCTAATCCTGGGTATGCCCTTCATGTTTCCATTGCCTGGGGTTACTACGACCACTTTAGGCTTTCCTACTCCCTTTGCCTATCATGTGGTACATGACTTATGTTGCAGTGTATAGTTGCTAAATAACCCAGTTACTTGTAAGGCTTCTGTATTGTCATGTTTATCATAGTTTTACCTTATTGATATTAGATACACCAGGCTATTTTACTTGCAATACACCAAAGTAGTGCAATACACCAAACTAGTTCCATACAATACAGAAATCTAGTTCCACTCATTTTGTTGTGACTGTTAAGTTGTCATTTAGTGGTACAGGGTCTAGATAGAAAAAAAACCCCATGCAATCTTTCATTCCAGTCATTTATATACTTGGGCCATGGTATCTTCATACAAGTAATGACTTGGTTGATGCATGTCATCATATCCAAATTCTGTAGATCCATGGCCATATCAATGCCTGGATTGTCTGATCCAGATTCGATTATTTTCAGAATAACGTCATATAGTGAGAATATTGCTGAGTGAATGTTACTAAAAAAACAAACCAAATCATACTGATAAGATTGTTCTTGATTTTAATTTATCATATTGACATCACTGGTGAAAATATACCATTTGTCATTTAACTAGCCACTACAGAACTCCTAACTACATGGCTGTGATAGTCCTGATTCAGCGTTAGATTTTAACTTGCTTTCAAGAAGGGACTTACTGACACAATTCTTTTTATCTATATTTTTATAACAATACAACATGTACAATGGAAACAATCAAAGTGTATTTTCAATAAAATTACAAAATCAAAGTGACATAGTTTCAGACATTGTGATAAAGGTTTGAACAATCATCAATACTTGACGTGTTATATTTCGTCACCTGTGAATACATGGACCTCTTTGCTGTTTGTCGCTACCTGTAACCAATGAGTTGAGCAACAGCCTGGTACCTGTAAGAGCGAAGCCAGCACGTGGTTACATCACACAAACACTATTGTTGTTTTCCTTGACAGCGTGTGTAACACTGGTGCTAATCCTCAGTCTGCTCTGCGCACTGCCTGAATATTAGGCAATGGAAGAGTCTTATTTGTTGCCCATGAACGGCCTGATTCCATTAGCTTACTAAAAACACACGTCACTACTACATCAGATAGTGGCTGTATGTGTTCACAGGTGATTGAGGAAAGTAGTGTGTACAAGACTGTGAATACTGACGATGTTAACAATGAGTGAGATTCGACAACAAATAAAAGTCAGGCTATGTAAAAATGTTTAGTGTTGAATGAAGAATCACTCAAGGGGGATAACTCTTTACACCATAACTGGCCTGACTACTTTGGTAAGGGTTTTTATAGTGCTGAAACTGAGAGGAGGTGGATTATACTGCCAGCAGCCTGCTGTATATTGTGGCTGTATCAAATATATAATATGTATCTCATCATTCTTGTATGTTCACTGTGAAAATATAAATATCATGGAATTGTATGTATTAGTCACCATGACAACTGTGGTACCAGCAGTGAGATGTTTTATGAAATACGTGGCGACAGTGTTGTTTACAAGTTGTATATTTCATGTATATAAACATGCTGATCTCATTATGTATAGTGTTGTGTGGTCTTTGTTTGTTTGATAACAGTGTTTGTTTCACCTGATAAAAATTTGTGTGTATGTGTGTGTGAGTGTGAGAGGGAGAGAAAGAGAGAGAGAGAGAGAGAGAGAGAGAGAGAGAGAGAGAGAGAGAGTCTGCTAGTGCACTTACATTATGCTAACCCATTGAGATACCATGTCACCGTTAAACATGGATACCCACTCAGACCCCTTGTACAGACTCCAAGCCCATCAGACCTTCATTAGCTACAGCCACACATATTTCTTAATTTTACTTTTTCTTTTGGAAAAACACCTTACAACGGTGTAATTCTTGTGACAGGCAATTTTGTTTTTCAAAAGTCTAAGGGTGCATAATTACTTACTATTTGGGTACAGTTTATTTTTTCGATATAATCTCAGCCCCTACCCCCCTCGAATAGCATCTAGCAAGCACCGGCCCAAGCTTGATTAGCATGTCTGGCTCTGACTTTGATTAGCATGCATGGCCTAGACTTTCCAGGATGACATAGCATGAGTTTCTGATGGGTAAAACTCCATCCACTCACTCACCTGTTTTGTAGCCAGGTGGGTCAGATTTGGGTTGTAATGTATGATGCCCTTTGCTGACTGCTGAAAACACACTCACATGCGATACAGATTTACATGGAGAAAAACATGGATTCAAAAACAGTTTATTGAAACTGAAGTCAGATTAAGATATCATGATGTGATGTGAATATACACAAATGTGAAATGTTGGTGGCATTGAGAGAAGAATCACAGGCACAGTGGATGGACAGACCATATACACTTCTATCATAAATACCAGACAATACAATTTGTTAGCAGCATTTACATTTTCTGAGATCATTGTTCTCCTATTTTCTCTCTCACAAAGTTCAATTTTAGAAAACTAATAATGAGTACCAAAATAAACCTTGCACAGATAACAAAGGATGCAAGAAAGCTTTGATAAGAGGCATGAACAAAGTGGCAGCAAATGGCCATGTCTTTATTGAAACGGCAAACAAATTCAATTTACAACAAAGTAATTTTCCCAAAATGTTTAATCAACACAGAGATGATTAAAAAAAATATGAACAATACTGGTTTCAATTCATTCCCTGTTTTACATCGTACACCAGGGGTGCACGGGGGCCCAGTCGTCTAAGGCGCGCGTTTAGCTCTGCAGTGTTGTGTCCCTTGGGCACGCCAGAAACCTATGATTGTTGGTTCGAATCCCGGTCCGCCCCGATTATGTTTCTAGGTATGTTAGCACCATACCCGTGGTCGTGGGTTTCACCGAAGTGGTAAACGTCTTAGACCTGCATCACTTCGGGCTTTCCTCCCACATTAAGCTGACACGCCGGGAAATAACTGGAATACTGTTAAAAGCGGCGTTAAACCCAACTCACTCACTCACTCACTCACTCACTCACTCTTACACCATGTTGATGACTACGAGGTGTTTACCTCCCTTACATACTGAATTTTATTAACATGGTCTTTCCACGGCCAGGCCATATGTTCGTCGAGCCAACCAGAGTCATTTCCTTGCTTCCAATTATTGCTGTACACGTTCTTGAAAATCCATGCATTTTAGGGTTTAAAGAAAACTGACACTGTACAACCAACAAAATATCGGGAAATGTATGTGAGTGAGAAAGGTTTAACACCGCTTTTAATAGTATTCCAGTTATACCACGCTGTGTCTGCTTAATGTGGGGGAAAAGACCGAAGTGTAGAATGTCCCTTTGGTGAAACCCACGGATATGGGTATGGTGGTGACAAAACTAGAAACATAATCGGGCAAACCAGGATTCGAACCCACAAACATATGGTCCAAGGTAGGCAACTCTGCACAGCGAATTGCAGCGCCTTAGATTTTGTCACCAGTGCCCCTGGGAATTTCAAGATAAAGTAGACCAAATGTGGCATGTTATGAACAATTGTTTAAATAAGCTGAAATGCATGTACTTTCTATTCTACTATCCATAAGTCCTATAGACGTGTCAGAAACCTACCACAAGTAGACTAAAGACTAATCTGATGTGTTATCGTGAACACTTTCCTAACCTACACCCAACTGTACCCTCCTACACCCAGAGGGGACATTGTCTTGAACTTGTGCTGATCCCGACTCATAAATGCCGAGGCAAGTCCAGTTTTGTTGTCAATTAGCTCCCTTGCGGGAATATTTCATAAATGACGCTCCACGTTCTTGGCATACTACAAGTTAAAATGAATTATAAAATGATCCTAATGATCCAGTTTCAATACTTTCTTATCACAAAAGCTGAATGATTATTCTTCTCATCTTTTCCTTGGGTTTCTCCATGTCCATGTGAGATAGGATGACGTAATCTGATTAATATGATATTTTGTCATGAAAATACACTATAAAAAAGTACCTTTCCTTTGGTGGTTGTCCTGAGGTTCGTAACAGTAAGTGATATCACAATATCCCTTTGAAAAGTTGAGTACTCTATTCTCCGAATGTTAAAACAGAACAAAGGGTCCATGCATGTCTCTCTGTTGTACCTGGGATGCTACAAAGGGTCCATGCATGTCTCTCTGTTGTACCTGGGGTGCTACAAAGGGTCTATGCATATCTCCCTGTTGTACCTGGGATGCTACAAAGGGTCTATGCATGTCTCTCTGTTGTACCTGGGATGCCACAAAGGGTCTATGCATGTCTCTCTGTTGTACCTGGGATGCTACAAAGGGTCCATGCATGTCTCTCTGTTGTACCTGGGATGCTTCAAAGGGTCCATGCATGTCTCCCTGTTGTACCTGGGATGCTACAAAGGGTCCATGTATGTCTCTCTGTTGTACCTGGGATGCTACAAAGGGTCCATGCATGTCTCTCTGTTGTACCTTGGATGCTACAAAGGATCTATGCATGTCTCTCTGTTGTACCTGGGATACTACAAAGGGTCTATGCATATCTCTCTGTTGTACCTGGGATGCTACAAAGGGTCTATGCATATCTCCCTGTTGTACCTGGGATGCTACAAAGGGTCCATGTATGTCTCTCTGTTCTTCCTGGGATGCTACAAAGGGTCCACGCATGTCTCTCTGTTCTTCCTGGGATGCTACAAGGGTCCATGCATGTCTCTCTGTTGTACCTGGGATGCTTCAAAGGGTCTATGCATGTCTCTCTGTTGTACCTGGGATGCTACAAAGGTTCCATGCATGTCTCTCTGTTGTACCTGGGATGCTACAAAGGGTCTATGCATATCTCTCTGTTGTACCTGGGATGCTACAAAGGTTCCATGCATGTCTCTCTGTTGTACCCGGGATGCTACAAAGGGTCCATGCATGTCTCTCTGTTGTACCTGGGATGCTACAAAGGGTCCACGCATGTTTCTCTGTTGTACCTGGGATGCTACAAAGGGTCTATGCATGTCTCTCTGTTGTACCTGGGATGCTACAAAGGGTCTATGCATGTCTCTCTGTTGTACCTGGGATGCTACAAAGGGTCCACGCATGTTTCTCTGATGTACCTGGGATGCTGTCTGTCGGGTCATCTAATGAAGAGACACTGCATTTCTGAATTATTTCAAGTAATTAGATAGCAGCTTCTAAACAATCATTTCAAGTAATTAGATAGCAGCTTCTAAACCTTTTTTTTTAAAACTGTACAGAGAGATGCTAGGAAACATTCAAACATGGAACCATAGAAACGAAATAGGTAAATAATACATAGATTAAATCTTGGCAATGTTGCAGTGACTATAATATATACTTTAGGTAAGTTGACGTACCCCGATTAAATCGGAGCATTATAATTTGTATTGAGCAACAGATCAAAACCATTCTGGTTTATGGGCAACGTATCAATAATCCTCGATGTACACAGTTTTCGTTCACATTCCGCCACTATCCTTTGCCGTCTTCGAGCAGAATGTTTCTCTTCATGTGCCTGCAGAACTCTGAAATAGACATGCAGCCACTGAGATAAAGAAGGTCTGCAAAGGGACTAATCCATCACATCTAGAACCAGTGCGATTCAACCATGACAAAAGCCTAGCAGTGTTAGACCACTGTGCATGTACCCCGACTGGGCAGCCCTTTTACTTTGCCACAGCATAGGCGGGGTGTGGTTGTGGGGTGGAGTCCATGCACGCCCCCTCCCCCCCCCCCCCCCCTTTTGAAAACCAAATGTAGCATGTTGTTATCTAAGAGAGGCTTTTGATATATGACTCAGACTCCTCCCTTTTAGAAATGCTGGATCCACCCTTGCACAGACTAAAGACAGCCGTAGCGCTAAGATCCCTTTGTACAACTGGGCCCTGTGGTAACTGGCGGTATGTTTGTTATAAGAGCTTATAACATATACAGGCGCATCGCCTGGTGAGGGAAGAGACGTTTAATTAATGTTAATATTCATGCGTTCGGTTACCTGTGTAGTCGATCTTGCCGTCCCCGTCAGTGTCCGCCTCCTTCATCAACGCCTCCACCTCCTCCGTTGACATCTTGTCTCCTGTCACAACATGTCCGCATTAAGCCCATAGTTAACCAGGATATCACGAATCCCAAGGGACCAGCACGTCAGATCCGAACTCGTTATTCAAATAAATAGACCGTAGATTTAAACTTTTCAAAGATTTGATTTTAATCGACTATTCGCTATATGCAAGTTCGTTAAAGCCATAGTTGACTATGAAATATGATTTCTTATTACCTACCAAAATATGAAAATACAGGTCACTATATATGCAAAGTTTACCTTACCTTTAAAGAAGGGTTAAGTCTCAGACCTGGGCATACCGTATCTACCATTTATTTATACACCCGCGCATCTTATGTAAGACTCGTCCGTATAAAGTTAAACTGTATACAGTTTTTAGCACTTACCTAGATTAACCATGACTTCCTTGAATTCCTCAGCGTCGATGAAACCATTGCCGTCTTTGTCAAACACTTGGAAGGCCGCGGAGAGGTCGTCATCCATCTCGTCCCGACACACCGTGGTCAGTTGCTCCTCAACCATGAAGCGCTCGAAATCGGTGTAGTTGACGTACCCATCTCCTACAGCATTAACAACGATGTCAGTCTACGTACTCATTCACTACAACAGCAACAGCGATGTCAGTCTACGTACTCATTCACTACAACAGTTACAACTATGCCAGTCTACGTACTCATTCACTACAACAGTAACAACGATGTCAGTCTACGTACCCATCTCCTACAGCAGTAACAACGATGTCAGTCTACGTACTCATTCACTACAACAGTAACAACTATGCCAGTCTACGTACTCATTCACTACAATAGTAACAACGATGCCAGTCTGCGTACTCTTTAAAACGGTAAAAACGGTACCCATCTCCTACAGCAGTAACAACGACGTCGGTCTACGTACTCATTCACTACAAAGGAAACAACGATGTTAGTCTACGTACTCATTCTTTACAACGGTAACAACGATTGCAGTCTGCGAACCCTTCTCCTACACCTAGTAAACCTAGACCTGCTCGGGCGCATAAGCCCATTTGCTATTCGTTTGATATGGTCATATGCGACCAGAAGTACCGGTCAACCAGACACTGGTTATTTGAAAGAATGCAACCAACCCGTATTCTGTTGTTTTTGTCGTATGATTGTAAAACAAATTGTTATATTAAATACAAATTGTTATATTAAATTAATCACTTATACAGTACTCGTGTGTGTGCGCGTGGATGCATGCGTAGGCCTGGTGAGTGTCTTCAATCTATTCCTTTTCCATGTGGCTATGGTACGATTATGAATACCGGTTACCATCTTGATCAAGCTTGCCGAGGAAAGCCCGCAGCTGTCCGTCATTGGCCACGATGAAGAATGCCCGGATGATGGTGCCCATCTCCTTGGTGGTCACTCTGCCGTCATGGTCAACGTCAAAGAGATCAAACGTCTCCTGGATTTCTGTCAAAAACATCATATCACATAAACGACAAAGGTCAAAGAATTCTTACAATGCAAAACCTCTATTAAATTAGTGTCAGAAATCTTGTATTTCGTCTGTCACCACATCACTGTGTATCGGCAAGACACTTCTCTCGCTCATGAGCTTACATCGACACCCAATCAAAATCCATTTCTGACTTCGGAACAAATTAGAAGTTTTCGCCGGAAAAAGATGTTTTCCTTATTATTAACACAGAAAGAGTCTGGACCGGACAATCCATTAATTGACATCATGAGCATCGATTCACGCAGGTGGGATCCGATGAAATGCATCAACCAAGTCAGCGAGCCTGACCACCTGATCCCGTTAGTCACCTCTTACGACAAGCATAATCGCCTGTGACGGCAAGCATGGGTTGCTGAAGACCCATTCGAACCCGGATGTTCACGGGGGCCATAATCACGTCAGCACCATTGATTCCAAAGCTGTTATCCAGCCAGCCACACCACCAGCAATATATCGCAGCGGTAATGTGGCATTTGGGCTGATTCGCCTCCACACACCATTAACTGTTCCAAAACGGCTGGACAGATAGCACATTTGAATTGACGAAGAATCGATGTCCTTATTGGTTCGTGGCGATGACATATTATCCTATGTTTTAATTCCATGTCAGAATGGTGGTTTATAATCTGAATGACAGAAATAATCTTTGAACAAGTACTTTGTAAATCGATTTCCAATTTGTTAATCTGGAAGTTAAACCGATCGTCTATGTTGGGTGGATATTTGAGCCTAATTGTTTGCGAACATGCACCCGGAAGCGGATGTTTGGGAAAAGCAGCAGCTAAATGTGGTTTTCAAGCTGCCGGCGTGTCATGTCGACACTAGCGGGTTGAGCTTGTATAGCTGGGTGGGGAGAGAAAGTTCCAGATTGGTATAGAGACTGATACGTGTCTGTTAGCCTGTGTTAGTGGAGGTTTATGTGGCTTGCAGTCGTGGTGTATCGCGACAGGAACACCTCCACGAGGTGCATGCAGGGAGTGATAGAAGCTAACAAAACTGCCGGTACGCCATGACCTTGGCCCACGCTGTATGCAGACAAATCATTGATTGACACCGTGAGTGTACTATGCCATGTCACTGTTGCGTCACGCCACAGTCAACCAGATAGTCAACCATGAATAGCATCAATACACAGGAGCCAAATATATACTCGCCGCCAAAAGAAACGCGCACCATAGAAACATATAGAGAGGTATGCACGTTAAGAAGAGATGTTTCCAATGTGTACCACTTAATGATAAAAGTGACAATCAGTCGAGTGTTACCACAGTGTCTTTATTCTGGTCACGACATGCTTCATATGACTTCCAAACTTTACACGCCAATCCTGCATGAGACAAATGGTGCATCTCGAGTCATGGATCTATGACGTCACGTGTGATGCGTTCATGAGCGTGGATTCACACAACAAAACAATATGTTCGTTTGTGCATCGAACCTATCTAATATCTCTCGAATATGAGTAATTCTTCATATATTGACCAACATGTATGGTATTCGCGTTTCTTTTGTCAGTGAGTATATATTGTCGTGCGGCCCGTCTCTGCTAAAGCCACATATACTATATCTACAACCCCGACATATTATTCACAAAATATCACCCCGACATATTTCAGATACTGTACAACCTCTACACATGTCAGATTATTTATAAAACCCCGATATATTGGAGACACGGTACAACCTCTACGCATGTCAGATTATTTATAAAACCCCGATATATCGCAGACACTGTACAACCCCGTCTCACGTCAGACACATTACAATATGGGAGCCGTGAAGATCCGGGGAGGAATAGCTCTTCAGCAACCCATGCTTGTCGTCACAGGCGACTAGGCTTGTCGTAAGAGGCGACTAACGGGTGGTCAGGCTCGCTGACTTGGTTGATGCATGTCATCGTATCCTAATTGCGTGGATCGATGCTCATGATGTCAATCACTGGATTGTCTGGTCCAGACTGGATTAATTACAGAACGCCTTCATATAGCTGGAATATTGCTGAGTGCGGCGTTAAAACAAAACAAACAAAACATTACAATATGGGGGACGGGTGGGTAGTTGTGAAAAAATGTTGTTTTGCACCACAGGTGAGGTGAGGTGAGGTGAGGTGAGGTGAGGTGAGGTGAGGTGAGGTGAAATTGGGTTTAACGTCGCGTCCAAGATTATTGCACTTATATAGCGACATGCATGTACGTGTGTGTGTTTTTTTGTGTTTGTGTGGCTGCTTGTACTGGTCCGGACTGATGCCGATTTATAGTGCTATCACACTGAGATACCATGCCGCAGTTTAACATGAATACCCCACTCAGACACAGTATACTGACTCCGAGCCGACCAGTACTTGTTTTAGCCCCTTAATGCCGAGCGTTAGACAGGGTAACAACAAGTACCATCTTTTAACGTCTTTTGGTATGACGCGGCCGGGGATCGAACCCCGGACCTTCCGCTCTCCGGGCGGACGCTCTACCACTAGACGACGGAGGCGGTTTTTTGAACCACAGGCAGTATGGCCCAGCTATATCACTCCATTGTCGGCTGGGAAGTCTTGGCCGCACACAGCCTACTTGGGGGTGGCGTCCCGCGCCCTGTACAGGTGGAGGGAGCCTTAATAACACGTACCTTTCTTCTGCTGGTCTGTAACCTGGAAATCAAGAAGAAGCGTTAGAGAACATTGCGAACAAGACATCACCTCATTCATTGCTTATGGGAGGCACGGGTGGCCAAGTCGTCTAAGGCGCCGCAATTCGCTGTGCAGAGTTGAGTCTCTTGGGCACGCCAGAAACCAATGATTGTGGGTTCGAATCCCGGTTGGCCCCGATTATGTTTCTAGGTTTGTCAGCACCATACCCGTGCTCGTGGGTTTCACCGAAGTGGTAAACATCAGAGACCTGAATCACTTCGGGGTTTCCTCCCACATTAAGCTGACACGCCGCGATATACTGTTAAAAGCGCCGTTAAACCCAACTCACTCATTCACTCATTGCTTGTAGTTCAGAATAGTCGCCTCTTTTGGCCAGAACATGTATATCTTGTTTAGCGAAAGTAGATCAAGAAACAATTCACCTAATTTAAGAATGGAATTACTTGTTGTCTGTGAGCTGTTCAATATTACCGGTGGGTGAGTGAGTGAGTTCTAGTAACGGCCGCCATTGTTGCAGTTGTTGCGGTAGCTGATGAATTTGTAGTGAGTGAGTGAGGTGTAGTAGTAACAGCAGCGGTTATTGTAGTTGGCGCAATAGTAACAGACGTAGTAGATGTTGTTGTAGAGCGTAAGTTGTAGTAGTAGGAGTCGCCGTTGTCGTTGCCGCTGTAGAATAAGCGGGAGTACTGTAGTTTTAGAGGCGACTAACGGGATGGGGTGGTCAGGCTCGCTGCCTTGGTTGATGCATGTCATCGTATCCCACTTGCGTGGATCGATTCTCATATCAACCACAGGATTTTCAGGTCATGACTCGATTTTTTACAGACTGCCGTCATATAGCTGGAATATTGATCAGTGAGGCGTCAAACAACGAACAAACAAACAAACAAACAAACAAATAGTCGCCGTTGTCGTTGCCGTAGTAGCAGTAGCGAGAGTAGATGTAGTTGTAGTGAGTGAGTGAGTTATAGTAGTAACAGCCGCCGTTGTCGTTGCCGTAGTAGCAATAACGGGAGTAGACGAAGCTGTTGTATTTAATGAGTTTAAGTAGTAGCAGCCGCCGTTGTTGTAGCGGGTGCAGTAGTGACAGCGGTAGTCGATGTAGTTGTAGCAACAATGGCGATTGTAGCTGCAATTACCTCCCATGATTACACTCAGTGCCCTGGGGTATTTACCAATTAAACATTCTTCAACAATTAATCGCGTGAATCCTTGTTTTGCAATATCCACGTCCTCTTGGTGCATGTCACCGGTTCAGTAGCCTTTACCCTCACATCCCCCCAGCGAAGCGATCACATACATCTTCCTAACAAATCCGTGCAGATGCTCCGGTTCCTAAACAATGATAGACATTGCATGTTCCTGGAACGTTTTATGCACCTCCGTAGCCCGCTGAGTCGGAATATAAACAACAGAGTTAAAAGCCTCTTTGCCACCGTTATCGATTACATGTCTCAACCGTTGAAATATCTACCCCACACGGGTTCCGCGCTTTGATTGATTGGTGAAATGTAAGCGATTGATAACAATAGATTCCCTGGCAGGTTACTTCAGGGGTAAGTGCATATCTACACTGGCTGGGAACCTCGGAGTGCACCTGTACTATCTAACTCGGTGATAAATTGTGTGTTGCAGCGACGTTATACTCGGTGATCTACTGTGTACTACAGCCAGTGACGTTATACGTGATATACTGTATAGCCAGTGACGTTATACTCGGTCATATACTGTATAGTATAGCCAGTGACGTTATACTCGGTCATATACTGTATAGTATAGCCAGTGACGATATACTCGGTGATCTAATGTGTACTACAGCCAGTGACGCTATCCGTGATATACTGTATAGTATAGCCCGCGACGTTATACTCGGTATATACTGTGTGCTATAGCCAGTGACGTTATACGTGATATACTGTATAGTATAGCCAGTGACGTTATACTCTGTGATCTACTGTGTACTACAGCCAGTGACGCTATCCGTGATATACTGTATAGTATAGCCCGCGACGTTATACTCGGTATATACTGTGTGCTATAGCCAGTGACGCTATCCGTGATATACTGTATAGTATAGCCCGCGACGTTATACTCGGTGATCTACTGTGTACTACAGCCAGTGACGTTATACTCGTCATATACTGTATAGTATAGCCAGTGACGTTATACTCGGTGATCTACTGTGTACTACAGCCATTGACGTTACCCGTGATATACTGTATAGTATAGCCCGCGACGTTATACTCGGTATATACTGTGTGCTATAGCCAGTGACGTTATACGTGATATACTGTATAGTATAGCCAGTGACGTTATACTCGGTCATATACTATATAGTATAGCCAGTGACGTTACACTCGGTTATATACTGTATGTTATAGCTAAAATAAACCGCCCGCATGTTATCAGAAATGAGCGGTAACTTGATAATGTCCTCATATTGCGTGACGACGGGCCATTATCACGCCCGTTGTTAGGTGACGTCACAGGGGTAGAGAAAGGTGACGTCACGTTCAATAGTTAGTGAGTGAGTCGGGTTTAACGCCGCTTTTAACAGTATTCCAGTTATATCGCGGCGTGTCAGCTTAATGTGGGAGGAAACCCCGAAGTGGTGCAGGTCTCAGACGTTTACCACTTCGGTGAAACCCACGAGCACGGGTATGGTGCTGACAAACCTAGAAACATAATCGGGGCGAACCGGGATTCGAACCCACAATCATAGGTTTCTGGCGTAGCCAAGGGACGCAACTCTGCACAGCGAATCGCGGCGCGTTAGACGACTGGGCCCCCCGTGCCCCCCGTTCAATAGTGACGTGCTCATGCTCGGTGATATACTGTATACTATAGCCAGTGACAGTATACTCGGTGGTATACTGAGTTCTATAGCCAGTGACGTTATACTCGGTAATATACTGTATACTATTGCCAGTGACGTTATACTCGGTAATATACTGGGTACTATAGCCAGTGACGTTATACTCGGTAATATACTGTATACTATTGCCTGTGACGTTATACTCGGTAATATACTGTGTACTATTGCCAGTGACGTTATACTCGGTAATATACTGTATACTATTGCCAGTGACGTTATACTCGGTAATATACTGTATACTATTGCCAGTGACGTTATACTCGGTAATATACTGGGTACTATTGCCAGTGACGTTATACTCGATTATATACTGTGTACTATTGCCAGTGACGTTATACTCGGTAATATACTGTATACTATTGCCAGTGACGTTATGCTCGGTAATATACTGTATACTATTGCCAGTGACGTTATACTCGGTAATATACTGGGTACTATAGCCAGTGACGTTAAACTCGGTAATATACTGTATACTATAGCCAGTGACGTTATACTCGGTAATAAACTGTATACTGTTGCCAGTGACAGTGCCAGCTTTATATAGCAGCCAATGGTGTTACATTCGATGATGTGCTGTATATTCTTTGATGCTTCGACAGTGCTTGATCCTTCGATAAAGTACAATTTCTGAGTTGCGTCATAACCGGATGACGTCATGACAAATTACCTTCTCCAGCGATCTATCGTATCCCTAGTAACATTGTTCTATCATTCCTGTCAATCACGATGGCGTGTCCACATCAAATATCGTTCTGGGAAAAAAGTTTCTTTCACGGAGAAACTTGTCGGATAATTAAATATTATCTCCTGGGAAAAAAACAGGGCAAGATGATGTCAAGCCAAGCAGCGGAGTTATCCTAAACATACAAAAACACGGTATCCGTGCCAGAGCGGACACATAGCTGTCTGGTGCCATGTGTCTGTTTCTGGGCACAGAAATAAGGAATCCTTGAAAAGTTTCATAATCACATGGTCACGTTTTGCTCAGCGTGGAGTACTAGTATTTAGCAGCACATTGCAGTCAAACAAACGACTACGCCCTTCCTCGGCCATGTTCGTCCCACGGCGATGCCACTGCACGCCTCGTGCCGTCGATTGCAATAGTGTCGGTTACGGAAACAGATAGAGCAACCAACTCGGTAAGCACTGCATTTCATGGTTTGCAGTTATCTGGTAACATAAGCAGTGGAAACAGAACTTAGAACGTTTACGAAATGAAACACCTCTACTTACAATAACTAGCGACACAGGCCTCGGCTGTGCTTACATCGCTACTCACCCTGCTACTCCCCACCCGTTCATCCACCCTCCTCCCATCCTGCGACTTTCTACCCGTTCAGCCACCCTCAACCCATCCTGCTACACTCCAACCTCCACCCATCCTGCTACTCTCTACCCATCCCGCTACTCTCCACCCTCCACCCATCCCGCTACTCTCCACCCTCCACCCATCCTGCTACTCTCCACCCATCCTGCTTCTCTCCACCCATCCTGCTACTCTCCACCCATCCTGTTATACTCCACCCCTCCCGCTACTCTCCACCCTCCACCCATCCCGCTACTCGCCACCCTCCAGCCATCCCGCTACTCTCCACCCATCCTGCTTCTCTCTACCCATCCCGCTACTCTCCACCCCTCCCGCTACTCTCCACCCTCCACCCATCCCGCTACTCTCCACCCCTCCCGCTAATCTCCACCCTCCACCCATCCTGCTACTCTCCACCCTCCAGCCATCCTGCCACCCTCCAGCCATCCTGCTACTCTCCACCCATCCCGCTACTCTCCACCCTCCAGCCATCCTGCTACTCTCCACCCATCCCGCTACTCTCCACCCTCCACCCATCCTGCTACTCTCCACCCATCCTGCTACTCTCCACCCATCCTGCTACTCTCCACCCATCCTGCTACTCTCCACCCTCCAGCCATCCTGCTACTCTCCACCCATCCCGCTACTCTCCACCCTCCAGCCATCCTGTTACCCTCCACCCATCCTGTTATTCTCCACCCCTCCCGCTACTCTCCACCCTCCAGCCATCCTGCTACCCCCCACCCATCCTGTTACTCTCCAGCCGTTCAGCCATCCTGCTACTCTCCGCCCGTTCAGCCACCCCCATCCCCCAACACACACATACACACATGATTTGGAGACACTAAAACCGACGTGCGTCGATGACCTGTTACACATTTACAATACCACAAAAATACATTGTTAACCAACTTCACATATTAGCACTGGGCTCATGGCTGTCGAAGCGAGCGTGCCAAGTAGCAATAGCAATTTGTATAAAGCTCAAGTTAATCTCCTAGACCAGGTGTGTTTGATACGAGGTCGATATGGTGTCGGCTAAATGAGGCTCGGTAACCTAGGCATGGCAGGGAATAAGATGGGGCAGCCGTCCTGTTTAACATTGTAATGTGGAAACGGAATTAAGCTTTTCCTGTCACGGGAGAGTTACCCCCCTTTAAAGTTACACGTGACCTCCCGGAGAGTACAGACTGCTCCAGGTGCTTTCTGCATCGACGAAGGCCAAGCTGACCATGCAGGATAGGCAGGGGAAAGACGAGTGCTCGTGAAGAGGGTTCGGGGGTGAAACGGGTTCAACGCTGCTTTAAGAGTATTTCAGTAATAGCACGTCGTGTCAGCTTAATGTGGCAGACAATTTGAAGTGACACAGGTCTTTGAAGTTTACCACTTCAGTGAAACCAACAAGCACAGGTATCGACAGAACAAGAATCATAATCTGAAATTGGAACTCAAGCTGTTGTTATTGTTTGTTGTTTAAAGCCGCACTCAGTAATATTTCAGCTATATGACGGCGGTCTGTAAATAAGCGAGTCTTGACCAGACAATCCAGTGGTTGACATCATGAGCATCGATCTACGCAATTCGGATACAATGTTTTGCATCAGCCAAGTCAGTGAGCCTGACAATCCGACCCCTTTAGTCGCCTCTTGCGACAAGCATAATGGCCTCTTAAGGTAAGCATGGGTTGCTGAAGACCTATTCTATCCCTGACTTAAAGGGTTGGAACTCCTGCTGTAGACTAACGAATCCTGACAGGTACGAGACGCGGCGCTGCAGAGAATTGAGGTGCTCTTAGCCAGTTTGATTGTACCTGTGTGGCATTCGTCATGTGACAAGAGTGTTGCAATTGTATAAATATTCTTTTTGGTAGTTGATATTTCTTTTCTGAGTCCCTGTTACAGATTGGACCTGACATCCAGGACAGTGCCTGGCCCAAGTAGGAATATATATAGACAACTTTCGAAAACACAAGCAATGTTATTCACTGTGTTCCAGATGATATTGTTATACGTGTTTATTCTGAGTTGTCTACTTCTGGAGCTCAGTGATCTTTGTTTAATATGATCAATAGTTCTTGCGAACTTAAATTTATGTTCTGATGTCATTATATTAAACCTTCTTATGGGTTAGTACAGAACATGAGTGGATATGAGTGTGAATAAATGTCAATGTCTTATTTAAAAAAATCAGAGTCCATAATATCTATATCTCCAATGTCAATCTTACTAATTGTATTAATATCAACATTCGGTTATATTTATATATATATATATATATATATATATATATATATATATATATGGGAGTCGAACCCAGTACACAGCGTGACAGGTGCACGCGCCGACAGCTGCTCTATGTGTTTTCCTTCGGGCGCAACTTACTAACTTAAACTTAAATATTAAAACTAAATTTGGTTAATCATCACTTTAATAACGGGCACCTTGCAACATGTACTTACCTCCATATTGCGGCCGGCGAATGCTTTGACCTTGAGCCCTTAACGTCGCGACAGTGTTTACTACTGTTTCTGTTTTCGTATATTCCACAAGTCACATTGCAATTGGAGGGACCAGTTCTGAGCCTCGGGTCCAAATCTGGTGGTGATACTGAATGCAGCCCTCAGAAATAACCTTAGGAAATCCCACTACCATATGAACTAAGTGTTAATCCACTACCGCGCCGCGCCACACTAATCCCAAGTATTACATTGTGTGCTACTTGACATAACCCTCTCCCTGTCAGACCGATTCACTACCAGGAAGCTTATCTACTCCGCGAACTATTTTTTTGTATCTACCCTGCCGGCTCATTGATTACGTCGCGCGTATTAATAACGCTGGCCGGTTCAAGCAAACATATGTCGGCTAACAACGGTCTCTGACTATTAGTTCCGCGTGGTCGAAACAGCCAGGGAATCACAGGCCTTAGAGTTTAGACACGGAGTTGGGCGTGGTTGCTTAGTAACCGTAGTGATATAATCAGTTTCGATAAGAATTGATTTAAAAAAAAATGGGGGACAAAATCTTCTTTTGCTTTTCTTTCGTGTTTGATGAGTTCCTTTGGCAAATAAACTACTATTATCTATGGCTGACGATCATTTTGTCCATCTTGAGGTAAATAAAATTACATAGATTACATAAATTTACAAGACAACTCACTCGAAAACATTTGAGCACTTGCAACACCTTTTTTCAGAAGCAAATGATTGTTTTTAAGACAAAGCCACCCCACCCCTTGTAATATTCATACGCTTCACGCACGCATAGGTTTTGTTTGAAACCGGTTATTAAACATAATGCTTGCGTTTCTAAAACTATTAACCTGGTAGCCGTAAAACGAGATAAGAATGAGTGTCGTCCAAATGGCCGCTGAATGCGTCCAGGGGATGGGTGATCAACTGTAAAGATCGACTCTCGTTCACTACCTGGTGATTAAAGTGTGTCGTCCTGGCCGGGTGGCATGAATCGATTATCAGGCGTCAGGGCGGAGAGTGCAGTCTGACTGATGCTGCTGGGTCCGACGTTGTTCCACATCACTCACTCACTCACTCACGATGGGTATGCAAATATGATAGAAGTTGTTATTTGTTTGTTTGTTGCTTAACACCGCACACAGCCATATTCCAGCTACATGACGGCGATCTGTAATTAATCAAGAGGGGCCAGACAATCTAGTGACTGACATCATGAGCATCGATCCAACAATCGTGAACAATTATGACAGTTTTTGTTTGTTTATTTGTTGTTTAACGCCACACTCAGTAATATTCAAGCTATATGACGTCGGTCTGTAAATAATCGAATCTGGACTAGACATTCCAGTCATGAGCATCTAGCCACGCAATCGGGATACGATGACATGCATCAACCATGTCAGCGAGCCTGACGACCCGAACCCGTCAGTCGTCTCTTACGACGAGTGTAGTCGCCTTTTACGACTAGCATGGGTTGCTGAAGACCCATTCTACGCCGGATGTTCACGGGTCGCCAAGTTGTCAAAGTATTCCTTAGTGACAGTGAAGTCCTGGGGTTTATTCGGTATACCAGTACGATTTGTGAACTTCTGCATTATATCTCCCGTCGATTAGTTGTCGACATACTGTTTCTAATGCCACAGATGTAATTTGAAGAGGTCGCAGCTTCAGAACCGTCTATATAACAGTTGAGAGAAAGGTCAAGGTTACAACGTTTCCAAAAGTAGTTCCTTGCAAAATTTTGTTTCTCTAGTAAAGCTAAACGGTACAATTATATGTCGTCTGCAAATTGAAAGGCCGTATTAGTGTTTTAACAACGCAGTAACACCTAACCATGGCCGAGTTTAAATTGATTGTAATCCCTCATTATTTCCATATAGAGGTCAACGAGTGCATCTGATGAATACGCCAACACTGTCAATGCGTTTTGACAGGACACATATATATAATGTCGGAAATGTTTCACGGACAGTTTATCGGATATTACAGTAAATATGTACGGCTCGTTTTTTCGCCATATTTAGTCCAGTTAAAATCATGCTCAAATGTTTGACGGCACTGACGCTGCTAACCCTGCCGTGCTTCTGCTGCATGGCCGACGACGATGCCTGCAACGACCATGTATCAACAACTATGCGAGGTAGTCTATCGTAAAGGTCTTACATTCTGTGTTTAATGTTCATTAAGGGACGGTCGGGTAGCCCAGTGGTTAAAGCGTTCGCTCATCACGCCGAAGACCCGGGTTCGATTCCCGACATGGGTACAATGTGTGAAGCCGTGATATTGCTGGAATATTGCTATAAGCGGCGTAAAACCATACTCCCTCACGCACTCACTAATGTTCATTAAAGATCATGTACTCGAACGCGAAACGATGAGTGATCTTGGAGCTCGGCGCTTGCGGGCACGATCAAAACAATAATGTAAAACAGCACGTGCTGTTCTTCGGTGCTCGTCAGAGCAGTTGAGGGAATAAATTGTTTAAATTTTTACTCTTGCAACTTTTGTGATTAGAAATTTGTTTTATGCAGTTGAAGGGAAAGCGTTCTACTGTGAAGCCCCATCCCAAATTGTTCGGTCACCCTGAACAATCCGCTGCATATGTGCATATTTAAATGAGATATCGTTCTTTCTGCCCAGGTACTTCAGCATTTCATAATAAAAGTACCAATAAAAATTAGTTTATTTTGTTTCCCTTTGTTTGGTTTCCCTCGTGTAAACAAGAACGGTGTTCTGATCGAAATATGAACGAATGAATGCAGCGAAAGTAGTTCCGTTAAGGTCTTGGTTCACAATCAACCAATCAAATGCCTAGAATAACTGACAAGCGATATGTGGACACTATGCAAATATCAGAAATATATGCAGTGGACAACTATACTACACAAAGTATGATGAGGATTAAGTTTTGATGATATCAAAAAATCATCCTACAAATGTAGATTGAAATATCTCCGTGCACAATGTTTGGGGAGTCCCTATAGGACCTCATTTTCATGATGAAGGAACAGAGGCATGCAGTGATGGGCATGATGTGCACGAGGTGCTTGGAAATGTGTTTGGATGTATCGTGACAATCGTTGCACATCCTTATCAGAGAGCACAACAACATTTGCAGGATAGCAACAACTGAATGCACTTATGCATTCAAAGCCAAAGCATCAAAGACGTTGTTTAACGATCTTGGAATTAGGCAGATGCATAGGCATGCTTGAAACTGGCGACTTTGGCGTCAGTTAAAGTGTGATCAGCAGAGCATGGAATGGATATCAGACGTTTGGATCAGCTACCCACCCAGCGAAATGCAGGTGGTCGAAGGCGTTCCACCACACACCGAAAAGACGTGATTGCAGCAAGACATCATCACTTCATGACTGCCGCCACACTCAGAAATGACCTGCGGAGAGACAGTGTCTACTCCGACAGCGCGCTATCGTCTCCGTGAGGCTGGTCTCGCGGCACGGGACGGGACGTTAGGATTAGGCTAAGGATAAGGCTCCAGCGCCTTTCGCTGATGAATGGAGATACTGTCAGATTGTCGTGGCGGAGTGTGGCGTAGCAAGGAGAAATATTTCAGGATTTCTAAGTAGCCAAACACGACCGATATGGGTTATGTTGTACACGTCAGACATCTTCCCAACATTGATACCACCATACAACGTTATGTTGTACACGCAGGTCGTCTGCCCCACCTATCGGGTTATTACATTATGTTGTACACGTCATACATCTAATATCGTCGTCCCTGGTTGAGTCAGCACAGATCAATGTCGACGTCAAACCACACTATCTAAATCATGGCAGTAATTGACAAGTTTGGTGCTCCGTCTTGTTTATTAACGTGTTGTTTGTTTAGAGTGTATTATTGTTCTGTGCATGGTCAGGTTGCTATTGTTGAGTCAGAAAAAGGTTTGGTGGGGAAGAAAGGGTCGAGTATAAATGTCAACACAGGGCTAATGGTTCATGCATTATTTAGTTCTGACATAATGTGTTTGTGAACTCTATTTCACTCAGTGGGGGAGATTTATAACAGAACATAAGAGGCTCACATGACAGTATGCTTCGAGAGGGAAGTGGTCTTCATTGATATATGCATTTGTTAGAGTAAGTGAGTCATGCTTTGGTAAATGTCAGCAGGAAACTAGCCATTGTATGGATCACCAAGGATTCGTATGACAGTCGCTTCGTGTTTTGTTTCTCGAATATTTTTTTAGAGCAAACAGGACTCCGTTCTGAATATCCACATTCGATAAAACTAAATTCCTGCTGAACCACACCGGTACGAGTAGTAGGGAGGATGACAGGTATATGATTGTTGTTGTTGTTGATATAGTGGAGGAAGAATCCAGTTGCAATTTCTTAAGTGATGTTTTGAAAATTACGATGATCGGAAATATGATAATGTGCGTAACAGCAATTATTCCCAGAGCGTTTAATCATAACCAGCAACAAGTAATGTCATAGCCAGTAACACGTTATGACATAGCCGGCAACACCTTATGTCATAACCAGCAACACGGCACGTCATAGCCAGCAATACGTTACGTCATAGCCAGAAACACGTTATGGCATAGCCAGGAACACGCTACGTCATAGCCAGCAACACCGTTATGCCATTGCCAGCAACACGTAACGTCATAGCCAGCAACTCGTTATGGCATAGCCAGGACCACGCTACGTCATAGCCAGCAACACGAAACGTCATAGCCGGCAACACGTTATGTCATAGCCAGCAACACGTAACGTCATAGCCAGCAACACGTAACGTCATAGCCGGCAACACGTTATGTCATAGCCGGCTAAACGCTACGTCATAGCCAGCAACACGTATCGTCATAGCCAGCAACACGTTATGTTATAGCCAACAGCACGTTACGTCGTTACGACTGAAGAATAACAGACGCACATGTGTCTATATATGTGTGTGTGTGTTTGTGTGTGTGCGCGTGCGTGCGTGCGTGCGTGCGTGCGCGTGTATGATTACAGAAACACTTGCGTCTACGTGTGTACAGGCAGGTATGTGCGTGTACAAGTTCAGACGTGCGTGTGTGCGTGCATCTGAACAAGTGTATGCTTGTGCGTGTTTGCGTTCAGGCGTGTTACAGTACTTGCACGTGAATGTGTGTGTGTGTGTGTGTGTGTGGTGTATGTGTGGTGTATGTATGTATGTGTGTGTGTGTGTGGTGTATGTATGTGTGTGTGTGTGGAGTATGTATGTGTGTGTGGTGTGTGTGTGTGTGTGTGTGTGTGTGTGTGTGTGTGTGTGTGTGTGTGTGTGTGTGTGTGTGTGTGTGTGTGTGTGTAAGTACAGGCGCGTGTGAGTGCGTTATGAGTACAAGCGAGTGTACGCGTGTTTGTGTTGAGACGCGTGTCGAGTGCCCGTGTACATTATGCATGTTATGTAACGCTGATTGCTTCATACAGGCTATTCTAGAGCTTCTCTCACAAAGTATAAGTACACACTGTGAGACAAGGGTAGACAGGAAGGAACGACTTACCCCCATTCTATAACTCGGGCGTCCACCCGACGGAGAGTCTGTATTGCCGGCCCAAGACAAGAGTAGGTTGAAATGTCAGATCCACCCTCCAGAGGGCGCGTGTGTACGTGGGACGTCCAAGTGTTAGGGAGTAGTGTTTGAAACAGGTTTCCACGCTAGGACACACACATACATGCTGAAATATACTCTGTATACAGCTGACTATTATTATTGTATTTAAGTCGGATGAGATTCCACAACTCGTGGTCAAGGCTAGGAGCAATCTCAATAAATTACAAAAGTCAGTACCGAAGATTTGACGCCAACGTCCTTATTTAGTTCACCGGTGAATCCTCAGGAGCATTTTGCATAGTGCGAAGTTGGGAGTCAAATCTTATCTTTACAATATCAAAAGATCAGAGTTCAATCTTCGTTTTTTTTGCACAGCAAGGCCAGATACGAATATCTCGTACCTATAGCCAAATATCGAAGACAGTTTCTTTCCTATATCAAAAGAACGGAGAAAGTTCCTTTGCTGGTCCAAAGATCGATGGCAGATGCTTTTCTATGTCCAAAGAACGGAGAAAGTTCCTTTGCTGGTCCAAAGATCGAAAACAGTTGCGTTCCTATATCCAAAGATCGAAGACTTTTCTTTTCCTTGTCCATAGATCGAAGACAGTTAATTTCCTATGTCCATGAATAGAATACAGTTTCATATACAATATTCAAATACCGGCATCATATAGCTATAACAGGGACATGTACACAGAAGTGTATGAAAGAACAGCTCTAGATGGACGTGATTCTGTAAACGCCTTCCACCGTGCATGTGTTGTACAAGTTCAGATCGGGTCGCCAGCGTCAGAGGTCCCAGGCTAGTGTTTGTCTCACGTCGGCGTTGTTGCTGTTAAAGTGCGTGTAACGTCAAAGTAGTCACCAATACGGAGCCGCCGTAGGCAACATAAACATCCCATGGAGCGTGCTGTTGCTCCTGTTAGCTGCTCATTATTCTTAAATGATTCTTGTGTGTGCAGAAGCTCATAGACACCATTCACCTGCTGTAACGATCAAGGCAAACAGCCATAATGAGATTTCATCACATCCTCGACCCGGGCCAGTATTCAGAAACACCAATCATGTTAGATGGATAAGCTTCATCTCAAGTCGGTTGGGCGGTAAAGGTGTTATGCGACAATGTGGATCAATTATTGATAATGTTCATTATTTGCCTGGCGTCCTTCGAGTTGAGCACGTGCAGGAGGGACGGAGCGAGACCTGTGTCCACTCAACGTGGAAACTAACATGTAATATTAACGTGGGCAGAGTGGTCAGGAGTGTCGTCACGAACTATACCTGCGATCAACTGATGTCTACAGCAACGTTGTTGTGTTGTTGCACGGGACGATTTGTGGCAAGTTGCTGGATTAATTGCAATGTTAGCGACATTTCCTGTTTTTAAACGTTCAGAAAGAAGTGCAAAGAAGTGGTTTCAATAATAAATCTCACTATTATCGAAGGTAATTTGTTTTGAGATGAAACAGAATTTGGTTACGGCAAGGCGCTTTGCATTGACTATTCAGTCTGGTTCTCTCTTCAAATAGGGGTACTCTCACACTGAATGAGTGGTATTTGGCATCTTTGGTAAATATATTTAACTTGCTTTGTAAAACGTCAATAAATGAAACACATATTACGTTTCAAAGAATATGAGAGGTATTTATTAAACATAGGCAGTAACAGTAAATAAAAGCGACAAAACCATTCTCATTATTACAGGAATTCTCTCGTCCGTTGTACGATTCCGATAATATGAATCATTAACAATTAGTGATGATACCAGGTGAACGCATCTTGCCCTACCGGTGGCATCCTTCACAAACACATGCAAAGGCAAGTAAATTGTTCAGCTGAAACAAAACACATGGGAATACACGGCACAAGTCAATATAGGGAACCGCATACTTTTTGTTACCAACTCGTCAGATTTTATTTACTTTACTTAGACCTTGAGCCCCGTGAAAATCCGGGTTAGAATAGGTCTTCAGCAACCCATGCTTGTCGTAACAGGCGGCTTATGCTTGCCGTAAGAGGCTACTAACGGGATCGGGTGGGCAGGCTCGCTGACTTGGTTGATGCATGTCGTGGTATCCTAAATGCATGGATCGAGGCTCATGACATCAATCACTGTATTGTCTTGCCTAGACTCGATTATTTACAGACCGCCGCCATACAGCTATAATATTGCTGAGTGTGGCGTTAAACAAACAAACAAACAAACAAACAAACAAACATACAAACAAGCTAAGGCCTTGAATGTTGTAACCCGAGTCAAACTACTTTTGTAGACACCAAAGGCTGGAGCCGCTGGAGATCTAAATACGAAACGGGTGAGGAGGTTTCACTAGTCTAATATTTCTAGCTCAGTTTTGTGTCATAAGTGGAAGGGAAATGGCTATTGACATTATTGAACGCTATGAGATCATCGAGATTCCCGACGCTTAAAGGGGCATCTGCGGTAGGAACTACCGCACTCTAGTGGGCGGAGCTTATACGAGTGATCTGACAGGTCCATATGACGTTATGATAACACACACATTTCATTGGTTAATGCGTAAACGGGTGACCTCATGTAAACACCCACCCACGTGGACCGTTTGACAACAAGGACGTAAGTTTTAATGGTAATAAATATCTATCAAACGATTCCAAGACGTTTCAACAAACACGATCGATTTGATTTTTTATGATAAAATTACAGATATTTATTGACTTATATCTTGAAATGGAGCCGTTTGGTGTATCCATGGTTTGTCATTCAAGTCGATACGAAGTTTGACGGTCAATGGGGATCTTGTTCCCGTGTGGTTTTCAAAAAGCTTCTCCAGACGCTCGGTTGTGTTTACATTGTCAGTCATTGTTCGAAATTGAAACACCGCCACCTTGCGGGCTATTTATAGTCAGGGTGGGGCTTTAAGTTAACCTTCTTGGCCAAATTCCCTTGTTTCGATTTCGCCAATTCGAGCAGAAAGTCCGACTCGTATGCACAAAGAATCAGATCTGCAAGGACGGGGATCACAGTTGGTGCCCAAGAGGATGCCTAATTCTTGCCTTAATGTCCAATCCTAAATTTCACGTAGATGTCATCTTTGCATTTCTACCTTTAGTTCCAATCAGTAGCTGAACGTCGGGGCATGTATTGTCACATACATGGAGGACAGTTTGGCCAACCTTTTAATTATTTGACAAAGATAATAGTTTTCCTCAAACGTCAGTGTTGAATGTGCCAACGACACCAATCGTCACCACTGGCCATTTTCCCTGCAGGAATACATGTACACCCATCGATCAATGTCAAGTGTGAAACACGACAAACCAAGCAGAAAGTGTGTATGACTGTGGGTACCCCACTTAAAGAATCACTCCTTTAAATACATTTTGGCACGACCCAGGAATTGATTGACGGCGTTGATGGAGGACAGGTAGACAATTACATTATTGTTGTATTTGTACTCTGAACCTTTCCAACAATCTTTATCACTGAACGCTCCTCTTTGTTGGATCTACCGTTGATGTAGGAAATGGCATTCTTTTGTTCAGTTCATTAAGCGAACTGAATGAATTGCAATAAGAAAGTGTCACGTGATGGTTTAAAAATAGCATAGACCCATTTGTTTGATTGCCATTAGCACAACATATACACTCTACCGACAAAGCAACAAACCAAGTCCCAATGTGGGTTATCAATATTAGGTTTGGTTGGGAAACAATACCATATTTTATCGTGTGACACAAAACGTTTTGCAAATACGTCGCCAGAGCAGGAACTACAACAGAACACGTGTAGGTGCTGGCGACAGGTTAGATCGAATAAATCAGCGAGTGTATTCAACAGGCACCAGCTGTCGTGATAGCGTCCTGGGTTCTCGGGTGATGGCAGATACGGCACGATACGTCATCCGATACTAAATAGCCGACCGCGGATAGCATACCCAGATACCATGGAAGCATGTTGTTAGGAAGATAGTACTGATGTGCGCGTTGAGCAGACAGTTGCTGTGAAAACAACCTTGGCACGAAGTGACGCATGGTGTATGTGGTGGTCTTTATGTATGGTGCGTGTGATGGTCTTAATGTATAGTGCCTGTGATGGTCTTAATGTAGGGTGCGCGTGATGGTCTTAATGTAGGGTGCGTGTGATGGTCTTAATGTATAGTGCCTGTGGTGGTCTTTATGTATGGTGCGTGTGATGGTCTTAATGTATAGTGCCTGTGATGGTCTTTATGTATGGTGCGTGTGATGGTCTTAATGTAGGGTGCGTGTGATGGTCTTTATGTATGGTGCGTGTGATGGTCTTAATGTATAGTGCCTGTAATGGTCTTAATGTAGGGTGCGCGTGATGGTCTTAATGTAGGGTGCGTGTGATGGTCTTAATGTATAGTGCCTGTGGTGGTCTTTATGTATGGTGCGTGTGATGGTCTTAATGTATAGTGCCTGTGATGGTCTTTATGTATGGTGCGTGTGATGGTCTTAATGTATGGTGCGTGTGATGGTCTTTATGTATGGTGCGTGTGATGGTCTTAATGTATAGTGCCTGTGGTGGTCTTTATGTATGGTGCGTGTGATGGTCTTAATGTATAGTGCGTGTGGTGGTCTTTATGTATGGTGCGTGTGATGGTCTTAATGTATAGTGCCTGTGATGGTCTTAATGTAGGGTGCGCGTGATGGTCTTAATGTAGGGTGCGTGTGATGGTCTTAATGTATAGTGCCTGTGGTGGTCTTTATGTATGGTGCGTGTGATGGTCTTAATGTATAGTGCCTGTGATGGTCTTTATGTATGGTGCGTGTGATGGTCTTAATGTAGGGTGCGTGTGATGGTCTTTATGTATGGTGCGTGTGATGGTCTAAATGTATAGTGCCTGTGATGGTCTTAATGTATAGTGCGCGTGATGGTCTTAAGGTAGGGTGCGTGTGATGGTCTTAATGTATAGTGCGTGTGATGGTCTTAATGTAGGGTGCGCGTGATGGTCTTAAGGTAGGGTGCGTGTGATGGTCATAATGTATGGTGCGTGTGATGGTCTTAATGTATGGTGCGTGTGATGGTCTTAATGTATAGTGCCTGTGATGGTCTTTATGTATGGTGCGTGTGATGGTCTTAATGTAGGGTGCGTGTGATGGTCTTTATGTATGGTGCGTGTGATGGTCTTAATGTATAGTGCCTGTGATGGTCTTAATGTATAGTGCGCGTGATGGTCTTAAGGTAGGGTGCGTGTGATGGTCTTAATGTAGGGTGCGTGTGATGGTCCTAATGTATGGTGCGTGTGATGGTCTTAATGTAGGGTGCGCGTGATGGTCTTAAGGTAGGGTGCGTGTGATGGTCTTAATGTAGGGTGCGTGTGATGGTCTTAATGTAGGGTGCGTGTGATGGTCTTAATGTAGGGTGCGTGTGATGGTCTTAATGTATGGTGCGTATGATGGTCTTAATGTATGGTGCGTGTGATGGTCTTAATGTAGGGTGCGTGTGATGGTCTTAATGTATGGTGCGTGTGATGGTCTTAATGTATGGTGCGTATGATGGTCTTAATGTATGGTGCGTGTGATGGTCTTAATGTAGGGTGCGTGTGATGGTCTTAATGTAGGGTGCGTGTGATGGTCTTAATGTATGGTGCGTGTGATGGTCTTAATGTATGGTGCGTGTGATGGTCTTAATGTAGGGTGCGTGTGATGGTCTTAATGTATGGTGCGTGTGATGGTCTTAATGTATGGTGCGTGTGATGGTCTTAATGTAGGGTGCGCGTGATGGTCTTAAGGTAGGGTGCGTGTGATGGTCTTAATGTATGGTGCGTGTGATGGTCTTAATGTAGGGTGCGCGTGATGGTCTTAAGGTAGGGTGCGTGTGATGGTCATAATGTATGGTGCGTGTGATGGTCTTAATGTATGGTGCGTGTGATGGTCTTAATGTATGGTGCGTGTGATGGTATTAATGTATGGTGCGTGTGATGGTCTTAATGTATGGTGCGTGTGATGGTCTTAATGTATGGTGCGTGTGATGGTCTTAATGTAGGGTGCGCGTGATGGTCTTAAGGTAGGGTGCGTGTGATGGTCTTAATGTATGGTGCGTGTGATGGTCTTAATGAAGGGTGCGTGTGATGGTCTTAATGTAGGGTGCGTGTGATGGTCTTAATGTATGGTGCGTGTGATGGTCTTAATGTATGATGGCTTTAATGTATAGCGCGTGTGATGGTCTTTATGTGTGGGTACTGTGTTGTTTATTTGGGTCCAGAGTTGCTGGATAAACTGAAATCAGAATGTGTTCGCTACAAGTTCCGATTCATGTATTGTCATGACGCCAACATTTCAAAAGATGGGACATCACCGCATTTTATGAAACTGTTTCGTTACCAGCATTGTTCAGGACAGAACAGCACCAGGATTCAGCACAACATCAGTACAACATAAATGTTGTGGGTCATAAGCGTTAGACTACATCATCGTTTCTCAGCGAAGGACAAACCAGCTCTTCACAGGACAACACACCATTACCCCACCCGGTAAACATGGCCTGGACCCACCTCTGATCCACACTGCCCAGGGCAACACACCATAACTCCACCCAGTAAACATGGCCTGGACGCACCTCTGATCAACACTACCCAGGATAACACACCATCACTCCACCCGGTAAACATGGCCTGGACCCACCTCTGATCCACACTTCCCAGGACAACACACCGTCACTCCACCCGGTAAACATGGCCTGGACCCACCTCTGGTCCACACTGCCCAGGACAAGACACCATCACCCCACCCGGTAAACATGGCCTGGACCCACCTCTGATCCACACTGCCCAGGACAACACACCATCACCCCACCCGGTAAACATGGCCTGGATCCACCTCTGATCCACACTGCCCAGGATAACACACCATCACTCCACCCGGTAAACATGGCCTGGACCCACCTGTGATCCACACTGCCTAGGGCAACACACCATCACTCCACCCAGTAAACATGGCCTGGACCGACCTCTGATCTACACTGCCAAGGGCAACACACCATCACTCCACCCGGTGAACATGGCCTGGACCGATCTCTGATCCACACTGCCCAGGACAAAACACCATCACTCCACCCGGTAAACATGGCCTTGATCCACCTCTGATCCACACTGCCCAGGGCAACACACCATCACTCCACCCGGTAAACATGGCCTTGATCCACCTCTGATCCACACTGCCTAGGGCAACACACCATCACTCCACCCGGTAAACATGGCCTGGACCGACCTCTGATCAACACTGCCCACGGCAAGACACCATCACTCCACCCAGTTAACATGGCCTTGATCCACCTGTGATCCACACTGCCTGGGGCAACACACCATCACTCCACCCAGTAAACATGGCCTGGATCCACCTCTGATCCACACTGCCTAGGGCAACACACCATCACTCCACCCAGTAAACATGGCCTGGACCGACCTCTGATCTACACTGCCCAGGGCAACACACCATCACTCCATCCGGTGAACATGGCCTGGACCGATCTCTGATCCACACTGCCCAGGACAACACATCATCAGTCCACCCGGTAAACATGGCCTGGATCAACCTCTGGTCCACACTGCCCAGGACAACACACCATCACTCCACCCGGTAAACATGGCCTGGATCCACCTCTGACCCACACTGCCCAGGACAACACATCATCAGTCCACCCGGTAAACATGGCCTGGATCAACTTCTGGTCCACACTGCCCAGGACAACACACCATCACTCCACCCGGTAAACATGGCCTTGATCCACCTCTGACCCACACTGCCCAGGACAACACACCATCACCCCAACCGGTAAACATGTCCTGGACCCACCTCTGATCAACCCTGCCTAGGACAACACACCATCACTCCACCCGGTAAACATGGCCTTGATCCACCTCAGATCCACACTGCCCAGGACAACACACCATCACTCCACCCGGTAAACAAGGCCTGGATCCACCTCTGATCCATACTGCCCAGGGCAATACACCATCACTCCACCCGGTAAACATGGCCTTGATCCATCTCTGATCCACACTGCCCAGGACAACACACCATCATCCCACCCGGTAAACATGGCCTGGACCCACCTCTGATCAACCCTACCTAGGACAACACACCATCACTCCACCCGGTAAACATGGCCTGGATCCACCTCTGATCACAATTGCTCAGGATAAGAACGCAACATCAGGCAGACCAGAAGTGCACATCACACCACAGCATAGCACAGCATTGCTCAGCATTGTACAACATCAGCGTCGTACGATCTCCTGTGTGATGCTACTGGAACTTAATCGTGATGCAATTTGACACAAACTTATCTCTTGCAATGGGTACAAAACATTTTAGTTAAGCAGAGACAGTTACATATAAAACAGTTTCACTCTTTGTTGTTGAACGCCGCACTCAGCAATATTTCAGCTATATGACAGAAATGTGTAAATAATCGTGTCTGAACCAGATTATCCAATGACTGACATCATGAGCATCGATCTACGCAATTAGGATACGATGGCAAGTCAGCAAGCCTGACCATCCGACCCGATTATCGCCTCTTACG
The DNA here is from genome assembly GCF_023055435.1 of Haliotis rufescens. Taxonomy (NCBI): domain Eukaryota; kingdom Metazoa; phylum Mollusca; class Gastropoda; order Lepetellida; family Haliotidae; genus Haliotis; species Haliotis rufescens. The sequence continues at coordinate 21,464,751 of NW_025963779.1, forward strand.
ACAAGCATAGTTGCCTCTTACGACAAGCACAGTTGTCTCTTACGGCAACACAGTTGTCTCTTACGACAAGCACAGTTGTCTCTTACGGCAACACAGTTGTCTCTTACGGCAAGCACAGTTGTCTCTTACGGCAACACAGTTGTCTTTTACGACAAGCACAGTTGCCTCTTACGACAAGCACAGTTGTCTCTTACGACAAGCACAGTTGTCTCTTACAACAAGCACAGTTGTCTCTTACGACAAGCACAGTTGTCTCTTACAACAAGCACAGTTGTCTCTTACGACAACACAGTTGTCTCTTACGGCAACACAGTTGTCTCTTACGGCAAGCACAGTTGTCTCTTACAACAAGCACAGTTGTCTCTTACGACAACACAGTTGTCTCTTACAACAAGCACAGTTGTCTCTTACGGCAACACAGTTGTCTCTTACGGCAACACAGTTGTCTCTTACGGCAAGCACAGTTGTCTCTTACGACAAGCACAGTTGTCTCTTACGGCAAGCACAGTTGTCTCTTACGGCAACACAAGTCAGTTGTCTCTTACGACAAGCACAGTTCTCTCTTACGGCAACACAGTTGTCTCTTACGACAAGCACAGTTGTCTCTTACGGCAACACAGTTGTCTCTTACGGCAAGCACAGTTGTCTCTTACGACAAGCACAGTTGTCTCTTACAACAAGCACAGTTGTCTCTTACGGCAAGCACAGTTGTCTCTTACGGCAAGCACAGTTGTCTCTTACGGCAAGCACAGTTGTCTCTTACGGCAACACAGTTGTCTCTTACGGCAAGCACAGTTGTCTCTTACGGCAACACAGTTGTCTCTTACGGCAACACAAGTCAGTTGTCTCTTACGACAAGCACCGTTCTCTCTTTAGGCAACACAGTTGTCTCTTACGACAAGCATAGTTCTCTCTTACGGCAACACAGTTGTCTCTTACGACAAGCACAGTTGTCTCTTACAACAAGCACAGTTGTCTCTTACGGCAAGCACAGTTGTCTCTTACGACAAGCACAGTTCTCTCTTACGGCAACACAGTTGTCTCTTACGACAAGCACAGTTCTCTCTTACGGCAACACAGTTGTCTCTTACGACAAGCACAGTTGTCGCTTACAACAAGCACAGTTGTCTCTTACGGCAAGCACAGTTGTCTCTTACGGCAAGCACAGTTGTCTCTTACGACAAGCACAGTTGTCTCTTACGGCAAGCACAGTTGTCTCTTACGGCAAGCACACTTCTCTCTTACGACAAGCACAGTCGTCTCTTACAGCAAGGGTTGCTGAAGACCTACTCACTTACCGGATCTTCACGGGTCGCATGATTGTTAAAAGTGGTAGGAGTAGATAACATGGATTGTTTCCCACCGCAACGTGTCGGCCTAACATATTGTTGTATAAACTGAGGTTGTTACTTGTAGGACCAGATGGACTGGGGCGGTTTCCTCACATTCAGGAAGGAGATGACTTGAGTCGATTGGGGCTATCATCCTTGTGTATTAACTATTTCTCAAGATTTAAACAAATACAGTATGTTTCTATTTAACTCTCAATATTAAATATTGTGTTTTCACGTTTAAGAACATTTGCAATATTCATAGATCAGTTTGTTTTATACATGTAACAAGATAATTAATGCTCCAGCAAAGACAATAAAAACAGGTATTTTAATATTTTAGATTACGACAAGTTATAAGTAACACGGAAATACTAGTAAATGTAAGATTAACATGTTGCTATCGTACTAAGAGAAGGCTGACTTGTTTTCACGTTGTTCGCCGTCATATCATCATTAAACAAGGAGTGTGTTATTGTAGATGGGTTTGGCATGTGTACCAATGGTAGCTTTTACTTATAGATGGTAAAGCGAGGATGGACCGACACATTCACAGGTATGGGTTGTTGCTTATGTTACTGGAGGAGTAGAATTATATGGTTTTATGCAAGACCGAAATGAGAAAACCGACATAATTGTAACTTAATGCTGAGCTGATCCCAGCCTGCGCCAGTGACTGGATATTATCTGATATTGACTCGAACCTGTTCATGTACAGACTGTTCTGTTAGTTTTGTGGAACAATCAATTTCTCTGTGTTTTTGTCGGGGTGTGTTTCGTCATGACTACATGTCAGTGTTTGCTTGTGGTTCTATCTGTCTCCGTGTTTCTTCTGGTATAGTTTTTCCTTTCTCTGTCTGTCTGTCTGTCCGTGTTTCTTCTGGTACAGTTTTTCCTTTGTCTGTCTGTCTGTCTCCGTTTTTCTTCTGGTACAGTTTTCCTTTGTCTGTCTGTCTGTCTGTCCGTGTTTCTTCTGGTACAGTTTTCCTTTGTCTGTCTGTCTTTCTGTCCGTGTTTCTTCTGGTACAGTTTTTTCTTTGTCTGTCTGTCTGTCCGTGTTTCTTCTGGTGCAGTTTTTCCTTTGTCTATCTGTCTGTCCGTGTTTCTTCTGGTACATTTTTTCCTTTGTCTGTCTGTCTGTCCGTGTTTCTTCTGGTGCAGTTTTCATTTGTCTGTCTGTCTTTCTGTCCGTGTCTCTTCTGGTACAGTTTTTTCTTTGTCTGTCTGTCTGTCCGTGTTTCTTCTGGTACAGTTTTCCTTTGTCTGTCTGTCTTTCTGTCCGTGTTTCTTCTAGTACAGTTTTTTTCTTTGTCTGTCTGTCTGTCCGTGTTTCTTCTGGTGCAGTTTTCCTTTGTCTGTCTGTCTGTCCGTGTTTCTTCTGGTACAGTTTTTCCTTTGTCTGTCTGTCTGTCCGTGTTTCTTCTGGTACAGTTTTCCTTTGTCTGTCTGTCTTTCTGTCCGTGTTTCTTCTGGTACAGTTTTTTCTTTGTCTGTCTGTCTGTCCGTGTTTCTTCTGGTGCAGTTTTTCCTCTGTCTGTCTGTCTGTCCGTGTTTCTTCTGGTACAGTTTTCCTTTGTCTGTCTGTCTTTCTGTCCGTGTTTCTTCTGGTACAGTTTTTTCTTTGTCTGTCTGTCTGTCCGTGTTTCTTCTGGTACAGTTTTTCCTTTGTCTGCGTGTCTGTCCGTGTTTCTTCTGGTGCAGTTTTCCTTTGTCTGTCTGTCTGTCCGTGTTTCTTCTGGTACAGTTTTTCCTTTGTCTGGTTGTCTGTCCGTGTTTCTTCTGGTACAGTTTTCCTTTGTCTGTCTGTCTGTCTATCTGTCTCTGTGTGTGTTGACCCCTGTCTGTCAGGTACTGTTTTTGTCTGACTCTCTGTAAGCTTGACTGTGTTTCTGCCATTCTGTCTAGAGATCTGTGTCTGCAGGTACTGCTTTTGTCTGACTCTCTGTAAGCTTGACTGTGTTTCTTCCAGTCTGTCTGTGTCTGCAGGTACTGTTTTTGTCTGACTCTCTGTAAGCTTGACTGTGTTTCTTCCAGTCTGTCTGTGTCTGCAGGTACTGTTTTTGTCTGACTCTCTGTAAGCTTGACTGTGTTTCTGCCAGTCTGTCTGTGTCTGCAGGTACTGTATTTGTCTGACTCTCTGTAAGCTTGACTGTGTTTCTGCCAGTCTGTCTGTGTCTGCAGGTACTGTTTTTGTGTGACTCTCTGTAAGCTTGACTGTGTTTCTGCCAGTCTGTCTGTGTCTGCAGGTACTGTTTTTGTCTGACTCTCTGTAAGCTTGACTGTGTTTCTGCCAGTCTGTCTGTGTCTGCAGGTACTGTTTTTGTCTGACTCTCTGTAAGCTTGACTGTGTTTCTTCCAGTCTGTCTGTGTCTGCAGGTACTGTTTTTGTCTGACTCTCTGTAAGCTTGACTGTGTTTCTGCCAGTCTGTCTGTGTCTGCAGGTACTGTTTTTGTGTGACTCTCTGTAAGCTTGACTGTGTTTCTGCCAGTCTGTCTGTGTCTGCAGGTACTGTTTTTGTCTGACTCTCTGTAAGCTTGACTGTGTTTCTGCCAGTCTGTCTGTGTCTGCAGGTACTGTATTTGTCTGACTCTCTGTAAGCTTGACTGTGTTTCTGCCAGTCTGTCTGTGTCTGCAGGTACTGTTTTTGTGTGACTCTCTGTAAGCTTGACTGTGTTTCTGCCAGTCTGTCTGTGTCTGCAGGTACTGTTTTTGTCTGACTCTCTGTAAGCTTGACTGTGTTTCTGCCAGTCTGTCTGTGTCTGCAGGTACTGTTTTTGTCTGACTCTCTGTAAGCTTGACTGTGTTTCTTCCAGTCTGTCTGTGTCTGCAGGTACTGTTTTTGTGTGACTCTCTGTAAGCTTGACTGTGTTTCTGCCAGTCTGTCTGTGTCTGCAGGTACTGTTTTTGTGTGACTCTCTGTAAGCTTGACTGTGTTTCTGCCAGTCTGTCTGTGTCTGCAGGTACTGTTTTTGTCTGACTCTCTGTAAGCTTGACTGTGTTTCTGCCAGTCTGTCTGTGTCTGCAGGTACTGTTTTTGTGTGACTCTCTGTAAGCTTGACTGTGTTTCTGCCAGTCTGTCTGTGTCTGCAGGTACTGTTTTTGTCTGACTCTCTGTAAGCTTGACTGTGTTTCTTCCAGTCTGTCTGTGTCTGCAGGTACTGTTTTTGTCTGACTCTCTGTAAGCTTGACTGTGTTTCTGCCAGTCTGTCTGTGTCTGCAGGTACTGTATTTGTCTGACTCTCTGTAAGCTTGACTGTGTTTCTGCCAGTCTGTCTGTGTCTGCAGGTACTGTTTTTGTCTGACTCTCTGTAAGCTTGACTGTGTTTCTTCCAGTCTGTCTGTGTCTGCAGGTACTGTTTTTGTGTGACTTTCTGTAAGCTTGACTGTGTTTCTGCCAGTCTGTCTGTGTCTGCAGGTACTGTTTTTGTCTGACTCTCTGTAAGCTTGACTGTGTTTCTGCCAGTCTGTCTGTGTCTGCAGGTACTGTTTTTGTCTGACTCTCTGTAAGCTTGACTGTGTTTCTGCCAGTCTGTCTGTGTCTGCAGGTACTGTATTTGTCTGACTCTCTGTAAGCTTGACTGTGTTTCTGCCAGTCTGTCTGTGTCTGCAGGTACTGTTTTTGTCTGACTCTCTGTAAGCTTGACTGTGTTTCTGCCAGTCTGTCTGTGTCTGCAGGTACTGTTTTTGTCTGACTCTCTGTAAGCTTGACTGTGTTTCTGCCAGTCTGTCTGTGTCTGCAGGTACTGTATTTGTCTGACTCTCTGTAAGCTTGACTGTGTTTCTGCCAGTCTGTCTGTGTCTGCAGGTACTGTTTTTGTCTGACTCTCTGTAAGCTTGACTGTGTTTCTTCCAGTCTGTCTGTGTCTGCAGGTACTGTTTTTGTCTGACTCTCTGTAAGCTTGACTGTGTTTCTGCCAGTCTGTCTGTGTCTGCAGGTACTGTTTTTGTCTGACTCTCTGTAAGCTTGACTGTGTTTCTGCCAGTCTGTCTGTCAGGTTGTGTTTCTGTTTGTCCTTGCTTCTTTTGGTCTCTTTCCTCGCCTGTCTGAGTAGTATTCTGTTAGTATGTTTCTGTCCCTAATGTTTCTGTTTCTTTCTGCTTTTGTATTTCTGCTGTTTAAATGTTTGTGTGCTTTTGTCTGTCTGTCTTTGTTCTGTCTAGTGTTCTGTCTAGTGTTCTGTCTAGTGTTCTGTCTAGTTCTTGACCCGATGGCGATTCTTCTTTTTATGACCGCCTGTCTGTAATGTATGTTGATCTGTGTTTCTGTCTGTCTGTCTACCTATCAATTAGTTCTATTTTCCAATTTCAGAAAGTGCTCGTGTTATGGTAACTATGCAAGTCAGTAGTTGAACTTCAGGGATATACACCGAAAATGATTTGTTGCTGACAATGCAAGATCTGAAGCATTAAGTTCTATTTTCTAATTTCAGAAAGTGCTCGTGTTTTGGTAACTTTGCCTGTCAGTTGTTGAAATTCAGGGATATACCCTGAAAATGATTTGTTGCTGACAATGCAAGATCTGAAGCATTAAATATTTAACACAGTCAGCAAGATATAGTTTCACATTCACCTTGAGGTGCAACCTATAACGTTCCAAGTCAGTTTTATGAAGGGATATCGTTATGACTCATCGATGGCTTGAGATAAAGATTTTACGTCAGCTGCCAGATTTTTCCAATGCGTAATATTTGAGTTATCTCCCTTATACTATGGTTTCTGGTTGAAATTTGTTAAGCCATGCTATTTGCATGGTCGACAGTTTAATACCGAATACTGTTTGTGTGGACATCCCAAGTAGTGAGCAAACATCAAACAAACATAGCTTTACAATAAGGCAAACATCTTCAGTTCTTACATTATTCGAGGCATATTCTCAAGTTAAACTGACTTGATGACTTACAGTAATTATAGGGGGCACGGGTGGCCAGTCGTCTAATGCGCCGCGAGTCGCTGTGCAGAGTTGCGTCCCTTGGACGTGCCAGAAACCTATGATTATGGGTTCGAATCCCGATTCGCCCCGATTATCTTTCTAGGTTTGTAAGCACCATACCCGTGCTCGTGGGTTTCACCAAAGTGGTAAACGTCTAAGACCTGCATCAATTCGGGCTTTCCTCCCACATTAAGGTGACACGCCGGATATAACTGTAATACTGTTAAAAGTGGCGTTAAACCCAACTCATTCACTACAGTGATTATATACCACTCAAAAGTAGTTAAAGAATACCCGAATTTTGATTTCTTTCGTTTAGTATGCAATCGTCAACAGTCAGTAAAACACTGACATTAAATAGTCAAAAGTCAAAGTTGCTTTCACAAAATAGAACATCCTTCGAGTTGTATGCGATCTCGAGCGTGAAGACGAGTTGTATGCGATCTAGAGCGTGAAGACGAGTTGTATGTGATCTCGAGCGTGAAGACGACTTGTATGTGATCAAGAACGGGAGGACGAGTTCTATGTGATCTTGAGCGTGAAGACTCCCAATGAACCGACCCACTTGGTCATCCTTCTTGCCACGTGGCAGATATCTATCTTATTTACGTCAATATCCCTCTGGAGCTATAATATATGAAGCATAACACGCCAGGTTCGTGTATACGGAGAGAGTTATTGAGGCTACAGTCTCACAGTCGCTCTCTGACTCACATCGCAGTGGTATGTCAGTCTTGTATGGGCTCAGTGTACATCGGAATAACATCAGATATACTTCGGAATACGATCAGATATACTTCGGAATACGATCAGATATACTTCGGAATACGATCAGATATACTTCGGAGTACGATCACATACCTATGGGAATACGATCAGATATACATCGGTATACTATCAGATATACTTCGGAATACTATCAGATATACTCCGGAATACTATCAGATGTACATTGGAAAACTATCAGATGTACATTGGAATACTATCAGATATACTTCGGAATACTATCAGATATACATTTGAATACTATCAGTTATACTCCGGAATACTATCAGATATACATTGGAATATTAACAGATATACATTGGAATAATATCAGTTATATTCCGGAATACTATCAGATATACATTGGAATACTTTCAGATATACTTCGGAATACTATCAGATACACATAGGAATACTATTAGATACACATCAGACTTTCATCAGATACACAGCAGACCTCGATCAGATACACATCAGGCTTCGATCAGTCACACATCAGACATCGATCAGGTACACATCAGACTTCGATCAGGTACACATCAGACTTCGATCAGGTACACATCAGACTTCGATCAGATACACATCAGACATCGATCAGGTACACATCAGACTTCGATCAGGTACACATCAGACTTCGATCAGATACACATCACACTTCGATCAGGTACACATCAGACTTCAATCAGATACATCTCAGATTTTGATTACATACACATCAGACTTCGATCATATACACATCAGACTTCAATCAGATACACATCAGACTATGATCACATACACATCAGGTTTTGATCACATACACATCGGACTTTGATCACATACACATCGGACTTTGATCACATACACATCGGACTTTGATCACATACACATCGGACTTTGATCACATACACATCGGACTTTGATCACATACACATCGGACTTTGATCACATACACATCAGACTATGATCACATACACATCGGACTTTGATCACATACACATCAGACTTTGATCACATACACATCGGACTTTGATCACATACACATCAGACTTTGATCACATACACATCGGACTTTGATCACATACACATCGGACTTTGATCACATACACATCGGACTTTGATCACATACACATCGGACTTTGATCAGATACACATCGGACTTTGATCACATACACATCGGACTTTGATCACATACACATCGGACTTTGATCACATACACATCGGACTTTGATCACATACACATCAGACTTTGATCACATACACATCGGACTTTGATCACATACACATCGGACTTTGATCACATACACATCGGACTTTGATCACATACACATCAGACTATGATCACATACACATCGGACTTTGATCAGATACACATCAGGCTTTCATCACATACACATCGGACTTTGATCAGATACACATCAGGCTTTGATCACATACACATCAGGCTTTGATCACATACACATCGGACTTTGATCATATACACATCGGACTTTGATCACATACACATCAGGCTTTGATCACTTACACATCAGACTTTGATCACATACACATCGGACTACGATCACATACACCTCGAATTATGTTTAGAAATGCACCAGGGTGCTACCACATGTAGCGCATCCATACCTATAAAGCTCGACATACATGTATACCGATGGATGTTGGTTAAGTTTGTTGGTTATGTATATTGGTTATGTTTGTTGGTTATGTTTGTCAGTTGTGTTTGTTGGTTATGTATGTTGGTTATGTATGTCGATTATGTTTGTTAGTTAAGTCTGTTGATAATGTTTGTCGGTTAAGTCTGTAGGTAATGTATGTTGGTTGTTTTTGTTGGTTAAGTCTGTTGATAATGTTTGTCGGTTATGTTTGTTGGTTTTGCATGTTGGTTATGTTTGTTGGTTATGTATGTTGGTTATGTTTGTTGGTTATTTTTGTCAGTTGTGTTTGTTGGTTATGTATGTCGATTATGTTTGTTGGTTAAGTCTGTTGATAATGTTTGTCGGTTAAGACTGTAGGTAATGTATGTTGGCTGTGTTTGTTGGTTACGTCTGTTGATAATGATTGTCGGTTATGTTTGTTGGTTTTGCATGTTGGTTATGTTTGTTGGTTAATTCTATTGATTATGTGTGTCGGTTATGTTTGTTGGTTAAGTCTGTGGGTTAAGCTGTTGGTTATGTATGTTGGTTGTGTCTGTCAGTTATGTTTGTTGGTGATGTTTGTACGATTTATCCTTATCTACATCGGGGTCCACATCATCCAATAGATTCAGTTAAACTGCATAAGCAGTTTTGTAGCTGTTTACTGTCACTGTCCTCACAGGCCTACTGCGCCGATACAGGGGATACGGAAGCGGTATTAAACCCATCTCACTCACCCACTCTGATTCAATACGATCATGACTCCACAGCGAATGTCTCTAAAGTTTGAAGAGGTTGATGGCCCATCGGCTGACGCACATCCGCCCGTTTCGCAGACAATGTCTGAACCATTCTCTTTCGATATGAATATATATTGCTGGAAATGTCTTCCAGACGTAATTAAGTCGTTGCAATCTCTTATCCAAACATACAATATAAGACATAACACCATCCAATCTGTCTTTGACATTCGCGGACGATATGCTGATTGCTACCATTGCCAATAGGATAAAACAGCCAAAAACAACATCGCTGCATAGCGCCAACATGTTTATATTGCATGTTAATCATATTTCCCAGAATAAAAAAGAACCAAAGTACTGCGACATGGAAAGAAGGGAGGGGAGATATCAGTCACATGGCCGTATTCCGCATCATCGGGAGAACACGAGGCGCGCCCATTAGGAGTTATAGAGCCTTGTCTTCCGTTACATACACAACCTAAATGAATTGTTGTGGGTCACGTCACCTGTTAAATAGAACTGAGTACGTTTTTTTTGTGATCTTGGCTGTATGCCAGTTTTCCCCGTGGTTTTGACCTGGAAGTTATGTAAAGTATACCTCGGCACAGTAATCACGAACCGTTATTGCAAGATGGTTGTAAACTGGAACGATTGTGAGTTGAGATAGCCAGTTTACTGCACCATCACAGATTATTAGCTATAAACCTGTGTTCTGTCGGATGTGTTTGGTTTGGGTGGCAACATTATAATATCATTAATCTTATAGATTTATACCAAACAACACAATTTGCCAATTTGAAGATTAATGGCTGCCTATCCCAAATATCTCTCGTTTAGACACGCTTTATGCTTAATTTTATAACAATACGTAAACAGTATCCATGCATTACGTGAAAACATATATGTTTGCACTGGCTTGAATTTAGTGCTGTATGGTTTATGTGATGCAGCACTAACATCACCGTCAGGCTGATGCTAGGCTGCCATAGTCAGATGCGTTTGTATAGGACTGTAGTGGAGGAATCAGTGATAGGTGTGTGAGGTGTGTTTGTGTAGGATTGTAGTGGAGGAATTTGTGATGGGTGTGTGAGGTGTGTTTGTGTAGGACTGTAGTGGAGGAATCAGTGATGGGTGTGTGAGGTGTGTTTGTGTAGGACTGTAGTGGAGGAATCAGTGATGGGTGTGTGAGGTGTGTTTGTGTAGGACTGTAGTGGAGGAATCAGTGATGGGTGTGTGAGGTGTGTTTGTGTAGGACTGTAGTGGAGGCATCAGTGATGGGTGTGTGAGGTGTGTTTGTGTAGGACTGTAGTGGAGGAATCAGTGATGGGTGTGTGAGGTGTGTTTGTGTAAGACTGTAGTGGGGGAATCACTGATGGGTGTGTGAGGTGTGTTTGTGTAAGACTGTAGTAGAGGAATCAGTGATAGGAATGTGAGGTGTGTTTGTGTAGGATTTTTGTGGCGGAATCAGTGATAGGAATGTGAGGTGTGTTTGTGTAGGATTTTTGTGGCGGAATCAGTGATAGGAATGTGAGGTGTGTTTTTGTAGGATTTTTGTGGCGGAATCAGTGATAGGAAGGTGAGGTGTGTTTTTGTAGGATTTTTGTGGCGGAATCAGTGATAGGAAGGTGAGGTGTGTTTTTGTAGGATTGTAGTCGAAGAAACAGTCCTAGGAATGTGAGGTGTGTTTGTGACACACCACCGTGACAATCCTGCCCTAGTACGGTAGACACAGAACCATCGTGACCTTACACCTCGTACGGTAGACACACCACCGTGACAATCCTGCCCTAGTACGGTAGACACAGAACCATCGTGACCCTACACCTGGTACGGTAGACACACCACCGTGACAATCCTGTCCTACTACGGTACCTACACACAACCGTGACAATCCTGCCCTAGTACGGTAGACACAGAACCATCGTGACCCTACACCTGGTACGGTAGACACAGCACCGTGACAATCCTGTCCTGGTACGGTAGACACAGAACCATCGTGACCCTACACCTGGTACGGTAGACACACCACCGTGACAATCCTGTCCTACTACGGTACCTACACACAACCGTGACAATCCTGCCCTAGTACGGTAGACACAGCACCGTGACAATCCTGTCCTGGTACGGTAGACACAGAACCATCTCGACCCTACACCACCGACGTGAAAAAAACAGACAGCTACTACGGTGCCGCTTCCTCTAAACGTAACAAGGTACTGTGTAAAGCTTTTGGTTCTAAACGATTCGTGTTACGACTATTTTTTTCAGAATCAATCACCGTGTTTACAGTTATGCTATTGTGCGGAAATACCATGCTTGAACACACCCAGTTTACTTTTACTGAAAGTTATTTACTTTTTTTCAGAAATTCACAAGTTCCTTTCTAACGAACCACATTATTGTGAAAGTTTAATGAGCGAGACAAGCCGATTCTGACCCATAAACACAGGAAGATGTATGCTGTAGCGTGCAATGACGTCAAAAAACAGAAATGATTTATGAACAAGGTGGGTAATTATACCGAACAGTGCCAACACCAAGACGTGTTTTGTGAAGATAAGAAAGTTTGGATTGATGTCATTAGCCTCATAAAAGTCCTCTTTCTTATCCACATGAAACAACACTTCTTTCATGAATTGTCATGGATATCAGCAATCGGCTTCACGTATTGTTACATGATCGTTTTGCTGCCTCCCGAGACAGCTGCTACAAAGTGTCTGTCTTGTTTTATACCAGAGATAACAGGCTTCCATAATCGTACATGTATATGCCAGCTAAATAGGTTGCACATACAATTTATGGCTGCCTTCAATAACAAAGTAGTTTTAACAAAGATTGATACCGTACCATTCCCTTTTTGATAGATGAACGTATATAGGTTAAGCGTTCAGTGAGTCGGTTTGAGCTTGGCACAATATTCTTATAACACACACGGTACACACTGTCACCATTACCTGCAGGACATAGAGATACTATTACATTCAGGACATTTAGACACCATAACCTTCAAGACATAGAGACACAATTTATTCAGGAAATATCAACAGCATAAGCTACAGGACATAGGCACACCATTTCCTCCAGGACATATAGACACCATTACCTTCAGGATATATCAGTACCATTACCTTCAGGACCTATGGAGACCATCGCCTTCAGGACATTTAGACAACATCACCTTCAGGACATAGACACCATTACTTTCAGGACATTTAGACAACATTACCTTCAGGACATACGGACACCATAACCTACAGGACAAATAGACGCAATTACCTTCAGTGCACATTGTTAATATCAAGTTCATGTCAAATTGACAACAAAACCTTTCTGTCATCATGACACCGTTACCTCCGTGTCACATGGTTAGCCTCACCATCTGGACACTCCTACGCACGGGTTTCTGTAAGTGCTTAGACGCCTTGCATAGCGTTAGAGAGGCAATGCCCTGCCAAAGGAGACTGAGTGATCCGGCCCATTGGTCGTGTCATCATAAACTTCAGATATCATTATCAGGTAATTCTTCAGATTCCAACGTCATAAGAATTATATTCTGGAATTGTGTAAACGAGATATGGGTTTAAGTGTCTTTGGGGATGAAAAACAGTGTCACTTGTCCCACATCTGTTACATAAAACACATATTAATATGATTTTCCGCTTTAGACAAAAACATTCGAGCCAGCATGTGAAATGTTAGAAAACGATTTCTACAGCGAACAAAAAAAAAGAAGAGACAAATGCTTTGCCCGCTGTGAGCACGACGTTCCTGGTAATTCAATTGTTTGCTATATAACAGCCATGGTAAAGAGAGGGCCAGCGAGATCCGGCACCGCCAAGTGCAGGGAGGAGAAAACAACGAGATCATTCCTAAAGTTAAACACCAACTGTTTTCACATTCTCAGACGTTAAAGAGGGGCACTAGGACAGACACCTGCTTCGCGACGTCATCGCATTGTGTGTTGAGATGCTTCTGTTCTCCGAAAGAGACATGATGGAGTAGCATCTAAAGAAGATGTGAGTTATGTCAAGATTTAATGGACTTTCCGTTCGCATGGCGGCAGTCTACGACTCTAGGATGGTTTGCCTTATGAAAGTACGATGTAGGCTTAGAAGGTAAAACATTCACCCAAACACGTTTAACCCTTTCAAAGGGCTAGACATATAAACTCGCAGCGTAAATGAACATAAAACAAGGCCTAAATACATGTGAATGATCTACGATGTTTACTGTGACGTTTATAAGTGAGTGCTTTAGATAAGAGTGCCTGCAGTAAGAATTAGATCAACGTCACGTTGAGTATAAACCATCATACATTTAAAAAAAATAAAGAATGAATTAAAAAAAAAATGCAAGTGATCATGACACACTGGATACATAATATATACCTCTAAAAACACAAGCCATATTGAAGTCTATATTTAGTTGAATGTGGATTCAGTGGCGCTTCAACTTTTATTGTTGTCACCAGACTACAAGGACGAGTGGCGCTATGCCACGTGACAAAGTTAACATGGTATTTGGAAACTAACTAAATACTGTAGTCTGTTTACTTTGAAAATCTTCCTTGCAAATGCATCAAGCGCTGAACCTTTCAGAAAAAAATCAGACGACACTTTATCAACGACATCCGGTTGTTTCTTAAAGTCAACACTGACGTAATGATGACGTCATGGTATATAAGAAACAGTTTTTTGCATGTTGTTTTGCATGAGTATTATATCGCTTGGGCATCACCTGTTTCAGCGACAAGTTTAAGCTCACTTGTCCCAGAAAGGCACATATCAGAAAGAACTTTATTTTGATTGATCCAATTTATACATCAACATCACCTATCTAAATGTTTTCACAGAAATTAAAACAAAAATCATTTTGCGTCATTATATGAATTATTTGTTCTTCGGAATCCCCTAATTTTAATATACCAAATAAATTGGCTGTCAAACATACATCTAATATTAAGTCACTACTATGGGCCAGGCCCGTGAAGATCCGGGGTAGAATAGGTCTTCAGCAACCCATGATTGCCGTAAAAGGTGACTATGCTTGTCGTAAGAGGCGACTAACGGGATCGGGTGGTCAGGCTCGCTGACTTGGTTGATGCATGTCATCGATCCCAATTACATGGATCGATGCTCATGATATTAATCACTGGATTGTCTGGTCCGGGCTCAATTATTAACAGACCGCGGTCATATAGCTGGAATATTGCTGAGTGCAGCGTTAAACAACCAACCAACCAACTATGGGTCAATGGTAGGGAATACCTCCATAACTAAAACAGTGACATTGAATCAACGATATTATTAACTTTGAGAGTCGGTAAGAAGTAAAATAAATGAGCGAGATGAGAAACACAGCAATAAAAATAGAAAATTCTTGTCAAGTTCTTCCTTAACAGTTTTACCAAGCGCAGCCTTGTTTTATGTCCCGTGTGCTCTGGAAATAGACACGTAGTATTTGTGATGTAGTTTCCACCTCAATAGACCCTGCTCAGGGTACATATGGTGTTTAAAGTACGTCAGTGTTGTTTGTATGTAGGGAACATCGCTTATCTTTTTCTGCATGGGGTGTTCCCAAACCTCCATGTTAATTTATTATGTGTCTGCTGTTAAATAAGTATAACAGACAAGTTGAACGTTGTTTTATTGTGCGGGGGAACATCTGTTTGGGAGTGTTTGCATTAATTTACAGGTACAAAAATAAACGTTGCTTGTAAATTTAGAACGTCTAAAATTGATATAGATCCATGGTGTGCTCCTATAGGTTTAGGTGGCCCAGTGCTTAAATACACTGCGGAGTTGCGTCCCTTAGCCGTGGCAGGATCTCTGATCAATGGATAGAAAAGCAGTTTCGCCTCGATTATAATCGTATTGCAGCACTATACTCGTGGGTCCCATCAAGGTAGTACGCTTGGGGCGCTTAAGGATTTCATTCCATCTTAAGTCGACAATGCGTACTGTTGTTCATTTCATTGATCATGTCAGATACGAACAGCATTGCTAGTATTATAAGTAGCATGATCTCCCAGACTAACATATGGATGACAGTACTAGAAAAAGAAATGGATGACCATTATTTGTTTCATTCTATGGTTAACGTTTTCATTATCACTATCATATTAAGAATATTTAATATATATTCTTTGATACAATTGCTCAATCAACGGTTATAAGCACGTGGTCATGCTTCCCCACATCCTCCCATCCACGACTTCACATCCACTTCCACACATCCTCCCATCCACGACTTCACAACTACTTCCACACATCATCTCCTGAACGACTTCACATCTACTTCAACACATCCTCCCATCCACGACTTCACATCCCTTTCCACACATCCTCCCATCCACGACTTCACATCCCTTTCAACACATCCTCCCATCCACGACTTCACATCTACTTCCACACATCATCACCTGAACGACTTCACATCCCTTTCCACACATCCTCCCATCCACGACTTCACAACTACTTCCAAACATCATCTCCTGAACGACTTCACATCTACTTCAACACATCCTCCCATCCACGACTTCACATCCCTTTCTACACATCCTCCCATCCACGACTTCACATCTACTTCCACACATCATCTCCTGAACGACTTCACATCTACTTCCACACATCATCTCCTGAACGACTTCACATCCCTTTCCACACATCCTCCCAACCACGACTTCACATCTACTTCCACACATCATCTCCTGAACGATTTCACATCCCTTTCCACACATCCTCCCATCCACGATTTCACATCTACTTCCACACATAATCTCCTGAACGACTTCACATCCCTTTCCACACATCATCTCCTGAACGACTTCACATCTACTTCCACACATCCTCCCATCCACGACTTCTCATCTACTTCCACACATCATCTCCTGAACGACTTCACATCTACTTCCACACATCTTCTCCTGAACGACTTCACATCTACTTCCACACACCTTCTCCTGAACGACTTCACATCTACTTCCACACATCATCTCCTGAACGACTTCACATCTACTTCCACACATCTTCTCCTGAACGACTTCACATCTACTTCCACACATCATCTCCTGAACGACTTCACATCTACTTCCACACATCTTCTCCTGAACGACTTCACATCTACTTCCACACATCTTCTCCTGAAGACTTCACATCTACTTCCACACATCATCTCCTGAACGACTTCACATCTACTTCCACACATCATCTCCTGAACGACTTCACATCTACTTCCACACATCATCTCCTGAACGACTTCACATGTACTTCCACATATCTTCCCATCCACGACTTCACATCTGCTTCCACACATCATCTCCTGAACGACTTCACATCTACTTCCACACATCCTCCCATCCACGACTTCACATCTACTTCCACACATCATCTCCTGAACGACTTCACATCTACTTCCACACATCATCTCCTGAACGATTTCACATCTACTTCCACACATCCTCCCATCCACGACTTTACATCTTCTTCCACACATAATCTCCTGAACGACTTCACATCTACTTCCACACATCATCTCCTGGACGATTTCACATTTACTTCCACACATAATCTCCTGAACGACTTCACATCTACTTCCACACATAATCTCCTGAACTTCACATCTACTTCCACACATAATCTCCTGAACGACTTCACATCTACTTCCACACATAATCTCCTGAACTTCACATCTACTTTCACACATAATCTCCTGAACGACATCACATCTACTTCCACACATAATCACCTGAACGACTTCACATCTCCTTCTACACATCCTCCCATCCACGATTTCACATCTACTTCCACACATAATCTCCTGAACGACTTCACATCTACTTCCACACATCCTCCCATCCACGATTTCACATCTACTTCCACACATAATCTCCTGAACGACTTCACATCTACTTCCACACATAATCACCTGAACGACTTCACATCTCCTTCCACACATCCTCCCATCCACGATTTCACATCTACTTCCACACATAATCTCCTGAACGACTTCACATCTACTTCCACACATCTTCTCCTGAACGACTTCACATCTACTTCCACACATCTTCTCCTGAAGACTTCACATCTACTTCCACACATCATCTCCTGAACGACTTCACATCTACTTCCACACATCATCTCCTGAACGACTTCACATCTACTTCCACACATCATCTCCTGAACGACTTCACATGTACTTCCACATATCTTCCCATCCACGACTTCACATCTGCTTCCACACATCATCTCCTGAACGACTTCACATCTACTTCCACACATCCTCCCATCCACGACTTCACATCTACTTCCACATATCATCTCCTGAACGACTTCACATCTACTTCCACACATCATCTCCTGAACGATTTCACATCTACTTCCACACATCCTCCCATCCACGACTTTACATCTTCTTCCACACATAATCTCCTGAACGACTTCACATCTACTTCCACACATCATCTCCTGGACGATTTCACATTTACTTCCACACATAATCTCCTGAACGACTTCACATCTACTTCCACACATAATCTCCTGAACTTCACATCTACTTCCACACATAATCTCCTGAACGACTTCACATCTACTTCCACACATAATCTCCTGAACTTCACATCTACTTTCACACATAATCTCCTGAACGACATCACATCTACTTCCACACATAATCACCTGAACGACTTCACATCTCCTTCTACACATCCTCCCATCCACGATTTCACATCTACTTCCACACATAATCTCCTGAACGACTTCACATCTACTTCCACACATCCTCCCATCCACGATTTCACATCTACTTCCACACATAATCTCCTGAACGACTTCACATCTACTTCCACACATAATCACCTGAACGACTTCACATCTCCTTCCACACATCCTCCCATCCACGATTTCACATCTACTTCCACACATAATCTCCTGAACGACTTCACATCTACTTCCACACATCCTCCCATCCACGATTTCACATCTACTTCCACACATAATCTCCTGAACGACTTCACATCTACTTCCACACATAATCACCTGAACGACTTCACATCTCCTTCCACACATCCTCCCATCCACGATTTCACATCTACTTCCACACATAATCTCCTGAACGACTTCACATCTACTTCCACACATCCTCCCATCCACGATTTCACATCTACTTCCACACATCTTCTCCTGAACGACTTCACATCTACTTCCACACATCTTCTCCTGAAGACTTCACATCTACTTCCACACATCATCTCCTGAACGACTTCACATCTACTTCCACACATCATCTCCTGAACGACTTCACATCTACTTCCACACATCATCTCCTGAACGACTTCACATGTACTTCCACATATCTTCCCATCCACGACTTCACATCTGCTTCCACACATCATCTCCTGAACGACTTCACATCTACTTCCACACATCCTCCCATCCACGACTTCACATCTACTTCCACACATCATCTCCTGAACGACTTCACATCTACTTCCACACATCATCTCCTGAACGATTTCACATCTACTTCCACACATCCTCCCATCCACGACTTTACATCTTCTTCCACACATAATCTCCTGAACGACTTCACATCTCCTTCCACACATCATCTCCTGGACGATTTCACATTTACTTCCACACATAATCTCCTGAACGACTTCACATCTACTTCCACACATAATCTCCTGAACTTCACATCTACTTCCACACATAATCTCCTGAACGACTTCACATCTACTTCCACACATAATCTCCTGAACTTCACATCTACTTTCACACATAATCTCCTGAACGACATCACATCTACTTCCACACATAATCACCTGAACGACTTCACATCTCCTTCTACACATCCTCCCATCCACGATTTCACATCTACTTCCACACATAATCTCCTGAACGACTTCACATCTACTTCCACACATCCTCCCATCCACGATTTCACATCTACTTCCACACATAATCTCCTGAACGACTTCACATCTACTTCCACACATAATCACCTGAACGACTTCACATCTCCTTCCACACATCCTCCCATCCACGATTTCACATCTACTTCCACACATAATCTCCTGAACGACTTCACATCTACTTCCACACATCCTCCCATCCACGATTTCACATCTACTTCCACACATAATCTCCTGAACGACTTCACATCTACTTCCACACATAATCACCTGAACGACTTCACATCTCCTTCCACACATCCTCCCATCCACGATTTCACATCTACTTCCACACATAATCTCCTGAACGACTTCACATCTACTTCCACACATCCTCCCATCCACGATTTCACATCTACTTCCACACATAATCTCCTGAACGACTTCACATCTACTTCCACACATAATCACCTGAACGACTTCACATCTCCTTCCACACATAATCACCTGAACGACTTCACATCTCCTTCCACACATCTTCTCCTGAAGACTTCACATCTACTTCCACACATCTTCCCACCCACCACGTAGTTATTGCATTAGACATGACACTCTGACACGTAGTTATTGCATTAGACATGACACTCTGACACGTAGTTATTGCATTAGTCATGACACTCCGACACGTAGTTATTGCATTAGACATGACACTCTGACACGTAGTTATTGCATAAGACATGACACTCTGACACGTAGTCATTGCATTAGACATGACACTCTGACACGTAGTTATTGCATTAGGCATGACACTCTGACGCGTAGTTATTGCATTAGGCATGACACTCTGACACGTAGTTATTGCTTTAGACCTGACACTCTGACACGTAGTTATTGCTTTAGACATGACATTTTGAAACGTAGTTATGACATGAGACATGACACTCTGACACGAAATTATTGCTATAGACATGGAACTCTGACACGTAGTTATTGCTTTAGACATGACACTCTGACGCGTAGTTATTGCATTAGACATGACACTCTGACACGTAGTTATTGCATTAGGCATGACACTCTGACACGTAGTTATTGCATTAGGCATGACACTCTGACACGTAGTTATTGCTTTAGACCTGACACTCTGACACGTAGTTATTGCTTTAGACATGACATTTTGAAACGTAGTTATGACATGAGACATGACACTCTGACACGAAATTATTGCTATAGACATGGAACTCTGACACGTAGTTATTGCTTTAGACATGACACTCCGACATGTAGTTATTGCATTAGACATGACACTCCGTCATGTAGTTATTGCATTAGACATGACACTCCGACACGTAGTTATAGCATTAGACATGACACTCCGACATGTAGTTATTGCATTAGACATGACACTCCGTCATGTAGTTATTGCATTAGACATGACACTCCGACACGTAGTTATAGCATTAGACATGACACTCCGTCATGTAGTTATTGCATTAGACATGACACTCCGACACGTAGTTATAGCATTAGACATGACGCTCCGACATGTAGTTATAGCATTAGACATGACACTCCGTCATGTAGTTATTGCTTTAGATATGGCACTCTGGTATGTAGTTAGACACTCTGAAACGAAATTATTGCTATAGACATGGAACACTGACACGTAGTTATTGCATTAGACATGACACTCTGACACGTAGTTATTGCATTAGACATGACACTCTGACACGTAGTTGTTGCATTAGACATGGAACTCTGACACGTAGTTTTTGCATGAGACATGACGCTCTGACACGTAGTTATTGCATTAGACATGACACTCCGTCATGTAGTTGTTGCATTAGACATGACACTCCGTCATGTAGTTATTGCATTAGACATGACACTCCGACATGTAGTTATAGCATTAGACATGACACTCCGACACGTAGTTATAGCATTAGACATGACACTCCGACATGTAGTTATAGCATTAGACATGACACTCCGACACGTAGTTATAGCATTAGACATGACACTCCGACACGTAGTTATAGCATTAGACATGACACTCCGACACGTAGTTATAGCATTAGACATGACACTCCGACACGTAGTTATAGCATTGGACATGACACTCCGACACGTAGTTATAGCATTAGACATGACACTCCGACACGTAGTTATTGCTTTAGACATGACACTCTGACACGTAGTTATTGCATTAGACATGACACTCTGACACGTAGTTATTGCTTTGGAGATGACATAATCTACATAGACATTGTATATCACGTGACACAACCTTTGCTGGCAATGCCAATATCTACATAGACGTTGTATGTGACGTGACAACTTCGTGATATTGAGTGCTCCATAGACCTACTTTGAGTAGCAAACAGACGGCGACCATGGAAACGGATCTTTGTGCCTGGAGAGCGGAGGCGGGAGGTAATTTCCTGGAAACTCATTTTAGATGCTCACACTTCAGTGCGGAGGAAAAGGGCAATACAGACATTACATAACAATTGGCAAGTATCCAAGACATACATTTTTCCATACCGCCACCGTGGTCTAGTGGAAAGAGCATCTGCCCGTGGGGCGGAAGGTCGGTGGTTCGATTCCCAGCCGCGTAATACCAAAAGACGGTAAATGATGGTACGTGTTGTTACCCTGCCTGGCGCTCAGCATTAAGGGACTTAAACATAGAATGTTCCGATCTGAGTCAGTATACTGTGTCTGAGTGGGGTTGTATATTAAACACCGGCATGATATCGCAGTGGGCTAGCACCATAAAATTTCCCCATTCCACGAAACATCACCATTTCTCAATGTGAACGGTGTCCAAGACATATATTTCTCAATGCGGGTTGTGTCTATGACATCCATTTTCCCATGCAGGCTCTATCCATTTCCCGTTGCGGGCTGTATCCAAGGCATACATTTTCCGTTGCGGGCTGTATCCAAGACATACATTTTCCGTTGCGGGCTGTATCCAAGACATACATTTTTCCATGCGGGCTGTATCCAAGACATACATTTCTCCATGCTAGCTGTTTCCAAGACATATATTTCTCCATGCTAGCTGTTTCCAAGACATATATTTCTCCATGCTAGCTGTTTCCAAGACATATATTTCTACATGCGGGTTGTATCCAAAACAAATATATCTCCATGCTAGCTGTTTCCAAGACATACATTTTTCCATGCGGGCTGTTTCCAAGACATACATTTCTCCATTCGGGCTGTATCCAGGACATACATTTCTCCACGCGGGCTGTATCCAGGACATACATTTCTCCTTGCGGGTCGTATTCAAGACATACATTTTTCCATGCGGGCTGTATCCAGGACATACATTTCTCCATGCGGGCTGTATCCAAGACATACATTTCTCCATGCGGGCTGTATCCAAGTCATACATTTTTCCATGCGGGCTGTATCCAGGACATACATTTTTCCATGCGGGCTGTATCCAAGACATACATTTTTCCATGCGGGTTGTATCCAAAACAAATATTTCTCCATGCTAGCTGTTCCAAAACATATATTTCTCCATGCGGGCTGTATCCAGGACATACATTTATCCACGCGGGCTGTATCCAAGACATACATTTTTCCATGCGGGTTGTATCCAAAACAAATATTTCTCCATGCTAGCTGTTCCAAAACATATATTTCTCCACGCGGGCTGTATCCAGGACATACATTTATCCATATGGGCTGTTTCCAAGACATACATTTCTCCACGCGGGCTGTATCCAGGACATACATTTCTCCACGCGGGCTGTATCCAGGACATACATTTCTCCACGCGGGCTGTATCCAGGACATACATTTCTCCTTGCGGGCTGTATCCAGGACATACATTTCTCCACGCGGGCTGTATCCAGGACATACATTTCTCCACGCGGGCTGTATCCAGGACATACATTTCTCCACGCGGGCTGTATCCAGGACATACATTTCTCCTTGCGGGCTGTATCCAGGACATACATTTCTCCTTGCGGGCTGTATCCAGGACATACATTTCTCCTTGCGGGCTGTATCCAGGACATACATTTCTCCTTGCGGGCTGTATCCAAGACATACATTTCTCCACGCGGGCTGTATCCAGGACATACATTTCTCCATATGGGCTGTATCCAGGACATACATTTCTCCTTGCGGGTGGTATTCAAGACATATATTTCTCCATGCGGGCTAATTTTTTATCAATATTTTTCCTACACTTTTTAAGCGTTTTAATAATGAAAACACAAATTTGTCACGGTTGTCATGTCAACACTCACGAGTACACAAGGAAACGGGTCAAGAATTTGAACGTTTTCGCGAAATCAATGGTTTGATGACCATATCAACGTTTTTCATTTGCACCAATTCATGTATTTCATCCACAAATATGACAACATTTCATCCTCATCAACTCGCATACATAATCTAGCTATTTTTCAAAAGGGCCCAGTAAAGCTCGCACGTTGAGACACGAAACCCGTTGTATGCCACCAAGCGATAATGTTTTCACAATTTCATCATCATAATAAATCAGACAAGGGCAGCCAAGCGAACAAACACCCCTTCTTATGAAACACAAATACGCCATGCTGCTTGCCAGTTATATTATGGATGACATTTAACTGAGTACCGTGTTTAAGTCGACGACCGGATTGCCTCCTATTGTTCGTGACTGTATATGATACAGCAGAAATCGATGCCATGGCAACAGACGCCATTCATATTTGTCAAACTGCTTAAAATTGTGACAAGATCGTTCCAGGAAGCCAATATAGAACTCTAATCGACATGATTACCGACAGCGGAACTCGCATACCGTGATGAGGAGCTATCTTAGTGTAAATATCTTAATCCAACACACAGACTTGCTTCTTTTTTTAAAATTACTACTTTAACGTTCACCGTGTGTACTTGACGGCCTGGAGATGCCGTGGGTGTGATATAATGTATTAGACTGGAGTGAGTCACGATGTTTCAGTTAAAAACAATCGCATGAGTCCCTTGATGCAAAATACAAGCTACTGTACATATTGACGCGAGTGGCGTGATCCGGTTCCAGGAAGGTTTCCATTTGAATTGTCCATGTCAGCGCTGAAGGCGGAGGGGAGCGACGGGTTGGTCTGTCTGACTCTAAACTGTGTAGACGGGAAGGGTGAGGCGAAGGTCTGTCTCACCCTACACTGTGTAGGCGGGGGCGGGGGCGGGGGCGGGGGCGGGGGAGGGGAAGGAGGATGTGTTGGTCTGTCTCACCCTACACTGTGTAGACGGGGGCGGGGGCGGGGGAGGGGAAGGGGGATGTGTTGGTCTGTCTCACCCTACACTGTGTAGACGGGGGCGGGGGCGGGGGAGGGGGAGGGGGAGGGGGATGTGTTGGTCTGTTTCACCCTACACTGTGTAGGCGGGGGCGGGGGCGGGGAAGGGGGATGTGTTGGTCTGTTTCACCTTACACTGTGTAGACGGGGGCGGGGGCGGGGGAGGGGGAGGGGGAGGGGGAGGGGGCATGTGTTGGTCTGTCTCACCCTACACTGTGTAGGCGGGGGCGGGGGCGGGGGCGGAGGAGGGGAAGGAGGATGTGTTGGTCTGTCTCACCCTACACTGTGTAGACGGGGGCGGGGGCGGGGAAGGGGGATGTGTTGGTCTGTTTCACCTTACACTGTGTAGACGGGGGCGGGGGCGGGGGAGGGGGAGGGGGAGGGGGAGGGGGATGTGTTGGTCTGTCTCACCCTACACTGTGTAGACGGGGGAGGGGGAGGGGGAGGGGGATGTGTTGGTCTGTTTCACCCTACACTGTGTAGGCGGGGGCGGGGGCGGGGAAGGGGGATGTGTTGGTCTGTTTCACCTTACACTGTGTAGACGGGGGCGGGGGCGGGGGAGGGGGAGGGGGAGGGGGAGGGGGCATGTGTTGGTCTGTCTCACCCTACACTGTGTAGGCGGGGGCGGGGGCGGGGGCGGAGGAGGGGAAGGAGGATGTGTTGGTCTGTCTCACCCTACACTGTGTAGACGGGGGCGGGGGCGGGGAAGGGGGATGTGTTGGTCTGTTTCACCTTACACTGTGTAGACGGGGGCGGGGGCGGGGGAGGGGGAGGGGGAGGGGGAGGGGGATGTGTTGGTCTGTCTCACCCTACACTGTGTAGACGGGGGCGGGGGCGGGGAAGGGGGATGTGTTGGTCTGTCCCACCCTACACTGTGTAGACGGGGGCGGGGGCGGGGGCGGGGGAGGGGGAGGGGGAGGGGGATGTGTTGGTCTGTCTCACCCTACACTGTGTAGACGGGGGCGGGGGCGGGGAAGGGGGATGTGTTGGTCTGTCCCACCCTACACTGTGTAGACGGGGGCGGGGGCGGGGGAGGGGGAGGGGGAGGGGGATGTGTTGGTCTGTCTCACCCTACACTGTGTAGGCGGGGGCGGGGGCGGGGAAGGGGGATGTGTTGGTCTGTTTCACCTTACACTGTGTAGACGGGGGCGGGGGAGGGGGAGGGGGAGGGGGAGGGGGGGGGGGGCATGTGTTGGTCTGTCTTACCCTACACTGTGTAGGCGGGGGCGGGGGAGGGGGAGGGGGATGTGTTGGTCTCTCTCACTCTACACTGTGTTGGCGGGGGAGCGTGACGTGGTGGCCTGTCTCACCCTACACTGTGTAGGCAGATTCCCCACTTCTGTACTATATGTGACAGCCCATTCTCAGTGTATCCTAATATGATATTCGAATTAATTTTGTTGTGGGTTTCACAACAGACGTAGAGGCGACTTTTCTTGTCATAAGAGGCGACTAACGGGATCGGGTGGTCTGACTCGCTGACTTGGTTGATGCATGTCATCGTATTCCACTTGCGTAGATCGATGCTCATGATGTCAAACACTGGATTGTCTGGTCTAGGCTCGATTATTTACCGACCGCCGTTATGTAGCTGGAATATTGCTGAGTGCGGCGTTAAACAACAAACAAACAACATGTTCGACGTTTCAGTCGACATCGATTTATTTTGCTCAGATTGGTAGTCGACTGTAAGTCGAACAGGAATCGTGATTTATTTTGAATGAGGTGAGGTGAGGTGAAATGGGGTTTAACGTCGCGTCCAAGATTATTGCACTTATATAGCGACGTGCACGCACGTGTATGTGTGTGTGTGGCTGCTTGTACTAGTCCGGACTAATGCCGATTTATAGACCTAGCACACTGAGATACCATGCCGCAGTTTAACATGAATACCCCACTCAGACACAGTATACTGACTCCGAGCCGACCAGTCCTTGTTTAAGCCCCTTAATGCCGAGCGCCAGACAGGGTAACAACAAGTACCATCTTTTAACGTCTTTTGGTATAACGCGGCCTGGGATCGAACCCCGGACCTTCCGCTCTACCACTGGACCACGGAGGCGGTCTATATTCAATGAAAGGGTTAGTGGGTGAGTTAGGTTTATGCCACTTTGAACTGTATTTCAGTTAAATTACGGCATGCGATGCAGATCTGAGACGTGTGCCACTTTGGTGAAACACACGAACACGGATAAGGTGCTGACAGGGCGAACCTGGGATTGGACCCCTAGATGTCTTGCACACCCAAAGGAAGCCACTCTGAACATCGAATTGGGCGACTCGGGCATCCGTGCCCCCCGTGATGAATAGCGTACAAGGAACGAAAACAAAACTAACTCAGTTGTGACAGGTCGGTAGCTCAGGAAATGTAACTTTTATTTGGACAACGACATATGTACATATTTACAGGGTGAGATATCACGAAACATTTCAAATATAAGAAAGAGATCGATAGGTGTAGGATATGACCCAGTCTGTGCACCAACATGTATTCAACCTCTTAATACTGTGTGTCCATATGTTCCCAGGCTAATGGAAAGGTACAAATACCACTGTCAATACTCAATAAGGCGAGTTTAGTTGCCTTCAGTAGTTAACCTGCCATGGACAAAAAAATGAAAGCCTACCCTATTTAGGTAATATATAACACGCGGTCAGTCCGGGGTTAATACTGCTAGGAAACAAATACACACATATTTTCCAATACCAGTTAAGTCAGAAGCTAACACTTAACAACGTATCTAAAATACCATATAGTTCATGCATGCTACTCAAAAGAAGTTAAGAACACACGGTTCTTTGATGTTACTATATTACCATAGTTATATATATATATTATATATATATATTATATATATATATATTATATATATATATATATATATAAATCGGGTGCTCTTCACTTCTTTTGAGCAGTTGCTTTACGTATGCAGTGTTTGACATTCTGGATGTAAAGAATATGCTTATCTTTCATAGTAAATGCTTTCAGTATTGTATTCTACATGCGATCGACATACAGTTTGCCTGAAGCGACTTGCTGATAAGCTGTCGGTGTTGTTTGATGGGCGCGGTAGGATGTGGTCTTTGGTTTGGATGAGGAAAGGGTATGTGTCCTCTACATGGAGGAAGATGACGGTGGATTGGTGGTGTCCATGGCGAAGTGGTGTTCTGACTCCAAGTAGCTACTTGATACTAAGTTGATAAGCGTCTTATATGTGGATATACCTGGAGTTCATCAACAAGGAAACTGATGGATGTAGAAAAAGTAACACGTGGTTGTAAAAGAATATTTTCTGTATTCCGCACAAACATCAACATGACGTATTGCCAGGCTAACCATTTGCTGCAAGTACTGCAATTATGCATGGCACTTTGTTACGGATTTGAGACATAACTGCACAGACGCAGTAATTCGTACAATATACGTTACCAGTAGATTTGACATTTTTTGCAATCCTTTGGAGACGTGAAAATTATTCAGAGTTCTCCATTTAGGGTGAGTGAGTGAGTTGGGTTTAACGCCGCTTTTAACAGAATTCCAGTTATATCACGGAGTGTCATCTTAACGTGGGAGGAAAACCCGAAGTGATGAATCCCTTTAGGAGAAGGCCTCGAAAGTGTGTCACTTTTGCCTAATTCCTTGGATTTTTCGCAATAAAATCAATTAAATCAAATCAGTAATCCCTTTCAAAATTTCCCC
The DNA here is from genome assembly GCF_023055435.1 of Haliotis rufescens. Classification (NCBI taxonomy): domain Eukaryota; kingdom Metazoa; phylum Mollusca; class Gastropoda; order Lepetellida; family Haliotidae; genus Haliotis; species Haliotis rufescens. The sequence continues at coordinate 21,493,032 of NW_025963779.1, forward strand.
CAAAAGAGCGATGGAAATCCAATGGTAAAAAGATTGAAACTTTTGCTTGAGGTGATAAATAACTGGCAAGCGATTCCGTGCAGTAACCAAGCAATATTTCACAGATTCCGTATTCTGTCGAAATTATTAGTGTGTTAATGATTAAATAATCAGTACACGTAAATATTATTTTTGACGTATTCATTTATAAAGATGGTCTTCAATATGATTTGCGGCGTTATATTTCATGGAGTTATAAAGGTTAACGCCGGTGTGCACTCTTTGCGAAAATAAGCTACGCGGATTTACACAATATGAACACCGATGTTTCCATTCACACCTCCATAAAGGCTTAAACATATTAAAGTCAATTCTTAAATGGATTCAGTGAACATGGTGCGGCTTTAACAATATTACATAAATACCACGGACACCAATAGAGGGCGGCATGCAGTGAACGCATATCGGGGAAATCTACCCGGGTCTTTTGTGTGGCGAACGCTGTGCCTTCTCGGCCGGCCCCCCGCACCGCCCTATTTGTAGTTCGTAGGGATGGAGGCCATGTTGATATACTATCCTAAATGCTACAGCCGTGATAGGTGATGGGCATTGTAGGATCAGTGATGAGTATTGCCAGATGTCATACGGGCTCTGAGCAAGGATGGTGTCGGGCGGGCCAGTGATAATTACAGCATTTCATATAAACGTAAACACGTTGCCATTCATTATGAAGAGGTTGAACATCATGTATATACGAAATCATAAATAATAAATAATATTTACTCTCGGGGAGGAGGGGAAGGAGGGAACGGGGAATTCATCATGATAACAAACAATATGATCACTCTTCTTAAATGTGCAAAAACAACCATCCAAAGTACGAGATTGCTAAAAAAGGTATAGTTTACAAAATTGTGAACACGAGGCGAGAAAGAAAACACATTCTATCACAATGGATAATATATCCGTCCGTCTCTCCAGAGCACTCACGAAGCAGTGGAACAATAGGGGACCCAAACATGTATAAATAATTCCGTCTTTTGCCGTCCTCAACACAAGGCGGTAGAATGTTCCTGCCGTGGCCATCTCCTCCCGCTGGTCTGGTCTAATCCGACATAAACCGTGACATGTCCTCTGATTGACCGTCATTAACTGACGGCCCCATTATACTGGATATGATATATTCACCATTTGCAATAAGGAGTTCTGGGACATCTTGTTATAGCTGCACTGTCGTTGCAGGAAGTTCTAGCTCCGTGAGTCATTGGTAAATACATCCTCTGTCGCTTAAACATAGACAACAATCCCGGAAACAATGTAAATATTCCTTTTTGGAATTCTCTTCAGTGAAAGTGTTATCCGACTATATATAAAAAGGTGATTTGCTAAATAGTGCATCCTTTGTGCTTGACAGAGAACAACATACGGTAGATGGAATGTGAACTGTGACCTTGTCTGTTGTGCACAAGGGGCCCAATGACCTTGACCTTCTTCCTTAACCTCGACCTTGTCCCAGAAGAGAACCAATGGTCTCTGTTTATTGCCTAAGAAGGAAGTCTTCAAGGTATCACATCATCTCAAGATTTGGCGGGACAAGGGAAAAGAACCGAAAACACTTAAATGTTTCTTTTAAGGAACGTTTCATTTCTTCTTCTTTTGACTGTCTTGACTTGAGCTATGTGCAGTTGCCTCCCCTGAACCGACATCCTTTGGAAACAATGGGAAACTAAGACCACCCATTAGTTTGTTAAATTCTGAAAATAATAAAACAAATATATTAATAAGTGTTTTCATAAGTGAGTTGGGTTTAACTCCGCTTTGAACAGTATTAGATGCTGTCTTTGGCGACACGCACGACAAGAGACATACTCAAGAAACAGGGAATCGAACCCAGGGTGTAAGGAACGCAACTCACTCAGCGAATTACGGTCCCTTAAACGACTGGAGCACCTGCTCCCGTCCCCCAGCACAAAAAGAAAATGTCGCAGAGTATAGTGAGGGTTTGTGGTGTAGCACGGTAGGTAGGAGTTTGATTCCCAAAATGGCAACAGACTAAGACTACCAAAGTCTGAACTTAACTCCCTTCGTCACAACAACAGAGGGGCTATGTTCAAGACTTCTAGACACATGCCTTAACCATGTTTGCATTTCATAATTCAACTTCCGTCGTTCTTCGAGCGCGTGAATGAAATTCCAGGAACAATCTTGGTACGGTGGCAAATAGCGTGTTGAATTTACAGTTAAATCCAAACAGCCAAATAAACTCTAAAATATCAATTCAAAGAGTAAAATGTCATGTTTAAAAGTGCTTCCTGTGTAAAGAAAACGAGCTTGATGAGCTCATGTTCTCGTATAGCTAGTTGAACTCCTTAATTTACAAGCGTCGCGAGCTTCTTGCCATAATTAAAGCAAGTGAAACTGTTGGAATAGACACAGCGCTGGTTTTATGGACGGCGGAACTATTCACAGTGTCAAGGCACAAAATGAGTCGGACTACACACCAGACAGGTGAAAAGCCATTTTGTTTTCATCGTTATTGAACTTACATGGGATAACCATGTTGTCAAAGCGATGGCTCTTCAAGCCGATTGCACGCGTTCCATTCTCTACGTGTACAATTAATGAAGCCATTCTTTGAAGACAGTCGTCGTGACGTGTTCTTGCTAGGTCTGTTTTACGCAACAGTGGGCAAGTTTAAGTTATATCATGGTATCCTGTGAACAAAAAGTCTGGGTCAGGCATACCAGTTGATGAATGGCAATATGACCAATGTCCTTCACCTTCGGGATACCATGACATATCGACTGACCGCGTATCAATATTTCTGTCTGCTCTTACCACAACCACGAGTTATTGTGGCCATGACATGAACTCACAGGACACACTTTCGCATATTTTTTTATGAGCATATTTGGTAAGTATATTTTTCGGGACTGACCAATTTGTTGCTGCTGGTTTTGATGTTGCCATTTGGAAAGATGTATTTCTTTGTTTGACAAAATCTGTTAACTCCACATCCATGCCACCTTGTCACCGCGTATGAACTGTTTCAAACTCATTAAGTGGTAAATTTGCATGATTGGCTTGAGCTTGTGTGTCTTCCAGGGAAATTGGATTTAGAAGGTCAACTTTGATCACTTTATTGATCATTTTGGAACAAGGAGCCGACTCCCTTCAGTAAGTGGGTCCCTGTGGATCCGTGGTAAAACATAATTAGGTCGGGAGTGGGCGGTATGAGGACGTTTTTGCCCGCTTATCTCCCTTTACGCACACAGTAATTTCGCTATTTCGACATCAGTGATGGGTGAGTGAGTGAGTGAATTGGGTTTAACGCCGCTTTTAACATTATTCCAGTTATATCACGGCGTGCCAGCTTAATGTGGGAGGAAAGCCCGAAGCGATGCAGGTCTCAGGCGTTTAACAAATCTAGAAACATAATCGGGGCGAACCGGGATTCGAACCCACAATCATAGGTTTCTGGCGTGACCAAGGGACGCAACTCTGCACAGCGAATCGCGGCGCCTAAGACGACTGGACCACCTGTGCCCCCTCATCAGTGATGGTGTCACTGTGTCAGGATCGACATCACAACATTCAGTGACAGACTGAGTCATCTAAACGATGAAAATACGCATACATTAATAGTTCGCTTGTTTTTAGGTCTGGTAGACTTGGTTGAGCAATTAGTAAACATGTTCTACGGGGATTGCGGTTGGGGTAAAAACACAGTTTAGTAGTCTAAACCTCCCTTGAAACAAAACTGATTATAGTGGCTAATGCGGAAATCGTGTCATTAGATAATCACTTGGGGGCGATTCTCTAGCTTCTCCCTATTCGACGCAAGTTTGGCGGCAGGGGTCTATAGACAAGAAACCCCTAACAAGCAACATAACAGTCCCATCATGCACAGTCCTGGGCCCGTGTTCGTAATCAATCGTGCTATTTTCTTCGATGCTACAAGCGAAGAAACCTCAAATTAATGGCTGGGTTTCGCTGTTGAGAACAAGCTCCACCAATTTACAATGAGCCGAAGTATAATGTTGAAAGAAGACTCGAAAAAACATTAGTGTCCAATTGGGCGAGTTTTACTGTTTCTGCAAACGGTATTATGGTTTAGGAACTTTTTGAAAACCATAAACAGACATCACGTTTTATCTGGCCAAGCATCCATGGAAGGTTATGAATGAGTATGAAATTAGGAAACGTAATATTCTCATGAAACATAACCAATGCAGTCAACCAATTTCATGTAGCTTTCATCAGACTCACGGCATGTCTCGCGGGCTGCAGCGTGGCAGTGTAGCACTACGTATTGAAAGAGATGTGTGCAATCTCGCCTTTGATCTACTGGAATATCAGGGCTATTTACACAGATGGTCAGATATTCTTCATTAGCTACAAATCACATGTAACACCCACTGTACACGACAAGCTACTGTTCTGATGCATTGCCTAACAGTTTAGTTTTGTCCCTGAAATTGATATAACATCTTCAACTATCATAGGTCTGTGTTAAAGTATGAGCGTCCTGCTTAACGTCTTCACCAGGGTTTAGCGTCCTCGTGTACCACGGCATAACGTCGTCATGTACCAGAGTTTGTTTACCATAGTCAGGAACCATGGCTTAACGTCGTCATGGCATGTCATCGGCATAACGCGTTCATGTAACAGGGTTAACGTCCTCATGTCCCGTGGCTTAAAGCCGTCACGCACATCGGCTTAACGTCATGTACCACGGCTTAACGTCATGTACCACGGCTTAACGTCATGTACCACGGCTCCACGTCGCATGTACCGGCACGGCTCAACGCCATCATGTACCACGGCTTAACGCCATCATGTACCACGGCTTAACGCCATCATGTACCACGGCTCAACGTCGCATATACCACGGCTTAACGACATCATGTCCCACGGCTCAACGTCGCATGTACCACGGCTTAACGCCATCATGTACCACGGCTTAACGCCATCATGTACCACGGCTAAACGCCATCATGTACCACGGCTAAACTCCGTCATGTGTCACTGCTTTACGCCACCATGTACGACTATGATTATAGCCGTCGGGTCAGCATGACATACCATCAACAAGGTCACACACGGAACATGCGAACACCCTACCCACAGAGCTACTTCGTAAACAACAACCATGTAATATACTATTCCATACAAGTTAACTGGAAGGTGTGTGCTGCAATGCCAACCCAACTATAGTCATGTGACAAAAATCACGTGTTCTTTATTTCACTTACTTTGTGCAATATGATTGGGTTGTATAGCTCAGTTTTAACACATTCTAAATGATACATCTTATCATCGAATGAATGAGTGAGTGTCGCCTTTAGCCTCATCAGAAAAAGCAGCATACATTGTACCCAAGTTGGAAATCAACCAAGGTCCAATCTTTAACAACTGCGCTACACCACCGCCACCTCCTCATCTATCATGTGATTTAGTCTTGTTTGTCTGTTTGTTTGTTTGCCGCTTAACGCCGCACTCAGGAATATTTCATCTTCAGACGGCGGTCTGTAAATTATCGAGTCTGGAACAGGCAATCCAGAGCATCGATCCACGCAATTGGGATACGATGACGTGCATCAACCCAGTCAGCAAGCCTGACCAACCGATTCCGTTAGTCGCGTCTTACGACAAACATATTCGCCTTTTATTATGTGATTAAAGTATTAGAACTGTATCGTATTTCCTACCGTCGAAATCTATCAAGCCATCGCCATTGAGGTCGGCCAGCTGGAACATAGCCTTCACATCCTCCTCCTCAAGGTTCTCCCCGAGACGTCGCATGACGTACCGCAGTTCGTGCTTGTCGATGTAGCCGTTACCGTCCATGTCGAACACTTTAAAGGTCTCCTTCGTCTTCTCCTCCGCCTCTGTCACCTCTGCTTCTGCGCGTGCGGCGTGGTTGGCCGCCCAGCGCTTCATTAAGATAAGGAATTCGTCGTATTCTACAAAACCGTTTTCTGGAAATAGACAAATGTTTATTGATTAATATTAATATATAATAAGCACTTATGTGTCCTTGTGTTCCGTGTTCCGCACGAGTAAATATTTCTATACTTATAACCATTCGTCCTTAACACATAATATGTAATTACTATGTTTTTATGCAAATTAATATTCACATCATCAATGCATCAACGGATACGACATATGGTGTTCTAAACAGTCGTTGTTCATTGTATTGAAGCTGAAAACGTTTTGGCCTACATCTTTGATGACAGGTATTAATATATATTGGCAATGGGTTAACCGTCACTATTATTTTCTCATCAATATGAGAGATACGATACCCTAAAACATCTGTTAATCTCATTAGTTTCATGTGTTAACCGAGCGCCACACATCTCTGACGAACATGGTGTTTAATTAACACAACCTGGGAGACTCATCACCCATGTGCTGACGCACCCACGTGACCGCCCACCACGTGACCTTGTACGTGCTTGCACGTGCGAGACCAATGGAGTCGGGGCTTATCACTCATGAACGCCCGCGCCACGACAAGCCAATTGAGCTTTAAGAGGTACACAGCTTGTACACTTAAGTATGATCCGACAACTTCACTTGTCGTAAGAGTGTGAGGTTGGAGAATATTAACGGAAAAGACATACTTTATAACCGTTCAAAATTATAATTAAAAACAAGTCGTACAGCCATTTCAACAGCATTCCTCACGACAACGGTACATGATAACAATTGAGTGAATGAATGAGTGAGTGAGTGAAGTTGATATAATGTGAGGGAACGCCCAAATGTACCCAATTCGAAGTCGTTGCGACCGCCTCCGTGCACTGGCGAAAAGTGCAATAATCTTGGACGCGATGCAATAAACTCAATTTCCCTTCACCTTGTAGACGTTGCAGACTTTGGCGAAACCCTCGAGCACGGTCATGGTGTTCACAAATTAATGCAAGCTTGGTAACGAAAAGAGGTATAATGCAAAAAAAATGACAATGATGACTAAAAATAGTCACAAAGAGTCTAAGTGGCTTTCCCAGTGATTAAATACTACTCAAAAGAAGTTAGGATCAATCGATCTTTTTCATATGACTATGGATAATCTCTCATGGCTGGTCGCTATTGCAACACACAGCCTACAACCTTCCAGGTTTTTAACTTGTTTTGAGTGGTATACACACATGTTTAAGGATAACGAACTTATTTAAAAAAATAATTTTAAGCTTTTGGCACAGTCCCTTCATTTCACCGTTATATGTCTGTACCAGTACTAGTACCGTCTGTGTTTATTACATCTCGAAAGATAAGTGTTTTATCAACAGCTTAGACAATGAATACGACTCCTTGCTTTTGGAGCACTTCCCAAACCGTCTCGCCCCGATCAGGCACTCAGTCAGCTGACTTAATGTAGCCCCGTTCTTTTTTTTCGCGCGGCAGGTTCCGTGACTGTGCAAGGTGAGTTTCACACGAGCAGAGATTACTCCGCAAGCCAAAGTAATCCCATCTGGTGATTGTAAATGACTGGAAGCGTTGGTCTGGACAGGCCCATGCTATTCACACAGACGAGGACGAGAACGCTTTTAGAATGGGCTTTAATTATTGATACTGTCTTCCTTGCTGTGGATGGTCGGAGCGTCAAGTAAGACCACACCATTTCTTCAAACCCAGGAATAGTTCATAATATAACACGAAGATTAGGAATAAATATAGAAGTTTTAAAATAACACAGTCTCCTTTCAACAAACTGATACCAGAGTTAAGGACCGTTTAGAACAGATTCCGCGTATTTTTACATAACGAGGCTGCTCATATAGTTTGAAAGTAATACTTCATTTTTCCTCTCTGGGAACACTATTATTGAAAAAGAAATAAGTTTTTTCTTCGTTGAAAATATTTCATCAATAGTGGACGAGAATGTAGAATTAGGAAACTGAACTGGTTAATACCAAAGTATACGAAGAAGTACGACCAAATGTTGCAACTACTAGTAGTTGAAGCGTTTTTTCGCGAACTTAAGACCAGGTAGACGATGAACGCGTTTCTGATCACCACTTTTGCTTACCATTTTTATCGGCATTTTTTATCATCTCTTCTACTTCCGGTTGCGTATAATCGTGACCGAGTGACCTGAGTACACATCCAAGCTCTTCACAGGATATCTTGCCATCGTTGTTCTTGTCAAACAGGTCAAAAGCTTGTTTGAGTTCTGTAAAAAGAAATGCACGGAGTTTAGACTCATTAAGTCAAGCGAAGTCATTAAAAAGGGTCATAAGAGGAGCCTAAAAAACACAATAGAAAACACAGTCAGGGCTCGCACTGTTAGCAGTTCTAATAGCGTGATTACCTGGAACCTGAATAAGACAATACAAAGCCTGTTTGCATTCCCTCTGTTTACATTCAATTTTAACCTGGATAAGGCAATCAAGAATTTCGATTGATGGGCAAATTCAAAGGGTGGTTCTGTGAGAGTGGAGCCTTATATTTACATCGATGTGCCGATACAATGTTGCAAATATATAACAACACGTGACATTCTTGCCAAGCCTTCGCACATGCCGAGAAATCGATGAATTCCCATGACAAAGGACACATTCTACAAGAGCTTTTATCATTTATCAGAAAATGCTTTGTTGAGGAAAATGTACGAAGGAATATTTTCAAAGCACAGGAAATCCCCTTCGGCTCTAAGAAGTATAACGCTTATCGATTTAGAATATCAAACAAACTTTATGTCTTTCTAATCATTGAAGATTCTCAAGAAACCAGTGCAGGAGCCTCCAATTTCTAAATTTACGTTTCAAAGATGAGCTGCAATCATAGCGGAATTGCCATAATCCGAAAATAACATGACTCCATTGACGTAAGACTGTTAGCAATAGTCTAAATCTTGTAATCTTCGATAGCGAATTCCAGTCAGCATCGACGTCACAAAATGGTTGTGTTCACCGTCGTGGCATGCTTCATGTGCTGGGCGCTGCGACCGTATCGGTAGTCGGCGTGGTCATTGCGTGTTGTTCTTGCCCATAATGTACCTTCTTAAGAAGATGCATGTGACAGCCACTTAGAGCAGAGTAGAATACCAGCCGTTCATCACCCAATCATCCGGGCCTGTTGCAGAGCACAGAGTTCTTTGTCTGCCAATTATATCACAAAGACTACTGACTTTAAAGCAAGGAACCCTGGCTGAACAAATGAATGCATCGTCATTATCAAGTTCGATAAACTCCAGTTGAATGAATATCTTTCCGACGAAAGGACTTTAAGTCAACAGTATCAATATTTAAAAAATAAACGAGTATTACTGACAAAGATACACACGTTTTTCAAGCTAAAATATGTAATATATCGAAAACATGAACAACAGAGCGCGACGAATTGCAAAGAAAGAAGTATTCGGACGCAATGCGCCGCTACGTGACGTTTTGCTCCTTGTCACATGCTATCGCGTTTTAATTTTTGTTTATTTGTTGTTTAACAAGTCTGGACCAGACAATCCAGAGATTGATATCATGAGCATCGATCTACACAATTGGGTGCAATGCATCAGCCACGTCAGAGAGCGAGGCCACCCGATCCCGTTAGTCGCCTCTTACGACAAGCAAAGTCGGCTTATACGGCAAGCTTTGGTTACTGAAGACCTATTCCGTATGCGGATCTTCACGGGTCTGTCATCGCGTGATTCTGTGTTCATCGTCACTTGATGATTAGTTGATTAGTTGAGCCCAATCCTGCGTTTCTGTTTCCATGGCGTTACATAAATTATAAATAATATTTCCACACGCAAGCAAGCATAGCGCAGACACGTTGTGAACCCACGTTGACGTCATTAGGCTGGATTTTGGCAACAAACGTCAATCGTGAACTTTAAATTCTCTTACATGGTCGTACCATATATTTATGATTGATACTGGATTATAATGAACGCGTGTACGGCTGGGCTGTTAATACATCCGATTACAAGGCCTGAGAACGCCGAGTACACTCTGTCCAATAACCTATGAAGTAGCTAATCGTGCGGGTGTGTACCGTACTCAGCGTCTCCTCAATCATACGAATATCTCACAAGATATGGAAGGGCCGAACAAATGAAATCGATTTACCAAAACGGAATTGGCAAAAATAACACCTCAGAGAAATCGTGATCGCCGGAATTATTTGTGGACATTGATCTGCTCTTAAGAACCTCAATGGAGTCACGTGTCACATGCAAGAGGGGAGGGGGCGTAATAACGAGGGAGTACGTGTTACATAGAATAGCCTTCTCGTAATAACGAGTGGCATGTGTTACAGGAAAGGTTGTGGATTAGTAAAGAGGTGCGCGGGGTCAAGGCTGGTGTTGAGATACAGAATTAATCTCTGGTATTACTGAGGTCTTAGCACGGTCGACAATAGCTTCGAGATATGTCCAGGCCAGATGGAGTGGATGTACTTATATTGAACCCTAGGACTTCAATATTACAATACTAATGCATACGACGGCGTTTCAGTGGTATAAGTGGTATGAATGGCCGTCCCCGGGCCCGACATCTTAAGTGGGTGGGGCTTGTCTCCAACAACACCACAAGTACATACCGTGACATGGTTGAGGTAGGTATAGCACTAGACGGAAGAACCATGGCAAGATGGTTCACTCGACGCTTACAAGTGTGGCGGGCGTGTCACCAAGGACAACCACCAAGACGTCGATGAGTAATGATTTGAGAGATACAACCTTCCATCACGCCCTGCAACGATTGACAAACCTCTCACCGGATAATGCAATACAACCATCAATATATGATGATGTACTTTAAGACACGTTCTGAATGCTTTGGTAGTGCCCACTCAAGAAAAACCTCTTCAGAATTGCAATCACTAAATTCCGCGAGTTTCGCGTCCTCACGTGGCTTGATGCCGAGTGAACAAAACAGGAAACTCTCAATAAAGGAGCGTTATTTATCTCAACATTGGCAACTAAACTGAATGAAGGCTACTGTATCTGAAAAGTCAAATTCTAGAGACATGTATTACATATACCCAAATATTGAACTGCTCTTCCCAACAATCAAGCAGTATTTACAGAGCAATCATCACTCCGACCTCGGGGATAATTCCATAATACACCGAATAAACCCGATATTCTACCACCAGTTCCACCCACGGTAGGTAACACGCCGATAATGGGCTCAACGTCCAATACATAACAGTGGTATTGCCTGGCGTACACACCACCTGTCAACCACATTGTCTTTTATTGGCCGGGTTGTCATATCAACTGAGCCGATAGCATCACCACGTCTCATAACCCACCATACAAGAGGACCGGGCTCATCAGATACTTGATGATGAGGCCAGTAATTTGACTCATGTCAGTATGCCGATCGGAACAAGAAAAATAAGAAGTTTTTTCTGTCGTCGGCTGGCATTATTTGAACTGCAAAATATCCATTACTTCCAGGTCGTGATCCAGAGTTAAACGTAGTTGCAAAGGTCACCGTTTGGATTCTGTTGCCGCTAGGTTCATTTGTGAGGGGGTTACATGACATCCTACGATTTCCAACAGAGTTTAAAGAAGTTGAACTTTCACTAAAACAGAACCAACTATCCGTCACAAAAAAAACCAGTTTAGGAAATGTCGGCCCTTATAAACCTTCACTGATATCAAAGAGGTTTTAAGAAAAACACAACTCTTCCACTTTGATCCGGTCTTACAAATTCCGATACAAGAATACCAATCCATCGCTTTCATGAACATAAGCTCCTTGAAGATGAACTACCACTCGGCTATACACATTGCTGTTTGACGTCTTGCGACCACAATCGGACAGTTGTGAAACACACGCTGTGATGTACCTTCCTCGGTGGGTGCTGGATTGGGCTTTTCCAAGACGTTGAATCTGACCCTGTGTGACATCTCGACTGTCTCGCCGGCCACATGGGCTACAACTACTACTCCGGCAACACTGCCCTTATATAGCGACGTCACCCGCCGACGTCACACAAAGATCAATACATGCGGTAGGTAGCTATTATTTGAATATGGGAAGACAGAAAGAAGACGATGAGCTAAACATATAACAGTGGCCAGCGGAAGAACGGATGGCTTATTGATGCGTAAGTGGCTCTAATGCCCAACCCTATATTTAAATCCAATTAGCAGTGTATGGATTCACGTCACTAGCCAGTCGAGGGTTGAATGTTTCTTCCTTCAGGGAGGATGGAAACACAGCAGTTTTATCGTCATACGATCCTGTCTTCATAGCCATTGATTAGAGTCATTGTAGTGACAAGCAACTGGCGACATTGAGGGTGATACGAAGAGCTATTGTCGTGCACGGCACCGCTGATGACTACTCTACTCTTACTGCAGCTGTGCCATCAACGAAATCGCTGTCATGATTTCTCTGTTATCGTACTTCGTCGTACTTAGATATATATGCAGCTGTGGACGTGCACGCCATTGCATATATCTATGCTGTTGCCACAGGTGTTGTGCACGACATCGCAAATATCTATGATGTTGCCACAGTTGTTGCCGTGCACGACATTGCAAATATCTATGCTGTTGCCACAGCTGTTGCCGTGCACGACATCGCAAATATATATGCTATTACCACAGTTGTTGCCGTGTACGACATCGCAAATATATATGCTATTACCACAGTTGTTGCCGTGTACGACATCGCAAATATATATGCTATTGCCACAGTTGTTGCCGTGTACGACATCGCAAATATATATGCTATTACCACAGTTGTTGCCGTGTACGACATCGCAAATATATATGCTATTACCACAGTTGTTGCCGTGTACGACATCGCAAATATATATGCTATTACCACAGTTGTTGCCGTGTACGACATCGCAAATATATATGCTATTACCACAGTTGTTGCCGTGTACGACATCGCAAATATATATGCTATTACCACAGTTGTTGCCGTGTACGACATCGCAAATATATATGCTATTACCACAGTTGTTGCCGTGTACGACATCGCAAATATATATGCTATTGCCACAGTTGTTGCCGTGTACGACATCGCAAATATATATGCTATTACCACAGTTGTTGCCGTGTACGACATCGCAAATATATATGCTATTGCCACAGTTGTTGCCGTGTACGACATCGCAAATATATATGCTATTACCACAGTTGTTGCCGTGTACGACATCGCAAATATATATGCAGTTGCCACAGTTGTTGCCGTGTTCGACATCGCAAATATATAAGCTGTCAGCGCAGCTCCTGAAATACACAACATCGCAAGTAACAAATAGTGAGGGGAGGTGAAATTTGGTTTAACGTCGCGTCCATGTGTGTGTGTTTGTGTGTGTGTGTGTGTATGTGTGTGTGTGTGTGTGTGTGTGTGTGTGTGTGTGTGTGTTTGTGTGTGTGTGGGGGGGCTGCCTGTACTAGTGCCAGCTCACTGAGATACCATGCCGCAGTTCAACATGAACACCCCACTCAGACACAGTATACTGACTCCGAGCCGACCAGTCCTTGTTTTAGTCCCTGAATGCACAGCGCCAGACAGGGTAACAACAAGTACCATCTTTTAACGTCTTTTGGTATGGAGCGACCGGGGATCAAACCCCGGACCTTTCGCTCTCTGGGTGAACGCTCTACCACTAAATGTATGATTTTACCACAGATGATAGTGTGCGATGACGTTGTTTGGGCAGGTAGTGTAGCTTACGAATGAGTTTTAGTGTATGGAGTAATGATACGTGTAAACAGTAAAAGGTTATTAATCAAATCGGTATTGAGCGGTATACAGTCATCCATTGCTCCAAACTCTAAGATGGAGGTCGAATTGACAATACCTTTAGAAACTTCAATAACACTAATACCCCACAGCACGAACATAATACTTGCTCCCGTAAAACTAATGGGACGGAGAAAAGGTCAAACGTTCATAAAAAACAAACATTGTCGTTAAATCGAAACCGGCTGTTGTCGATGGCGAGTCGGAACACAACTCCGGACACACAATGTTGCACTTTGATACACAAAGACTTACTGTTATTTACCCGGTACACAGAGAGCAACGTTGTGATCGATTACCTCTAACAGGTACAAGAGTAAAGGTGAGAGTGTGTGAGAGTGTGTGAGAGTGCACGAACGAGTGCGATGGTGTGAGGAAAATGTGAGACAAATGGTTTGAATAGGTCTCCTATAATATGACCATGTGGGAATCGAACCCGTGCGTTGTAGGTGATGAACGAACACGCTAACATTCAGTCTCGGCGAGACCAATCGAGTGAGAATGTGGACATTGTTTACGAGAGGGAAAGCGTGCATGAAAGAAAATAGTGGACAGGTACACCCGTCACTGTATGCTCAAAGAACGGTCTGTGTCTTGCTCTTCAGGCACAGGCACAAAACGGGCGTAAACACAGGCGTAACATAGGCGTAAACACAGGCGTAACAGAGACATAAACACAGGCGTAACATAGGCATACACACAGGCGTAACAGGCATAAACACAGTCGTAACAGAGGCATAACACAGGCGTAACAGAGGCATAACACAGGCGTAACATAGGCATAAACACAGGCGTAACATAGGCATAAACACACGCGTAACAGACACACACATTCGTAACATAGGCATAAACACAGGCGTAACAGAGACATAAACATAGGCGTAACAGAGACATAAACACAGGCGTAACAGAGGCATAAACATAGGCGTAACAGAGACATAAACACAGGTGTAACAGAGGCATAAACATAGGCGTAACAGAGACATAAACACAGGTGTAACAGAGGCTTAAACACAGGCGTAACAGAGTCATAAACACAGTCGTAACAGAGACATAAACACAGGCGTAACACAGGCATAAACACAGGCGTAACAGAGACATAAACACAGGTGTAACATAGGCATAAACACAGTCGTAACAGAGGCATAAACACAGGCGTAAAAGAGGCATACACATTAGCAGATCAGATTGAAATGGTTAAACGAGCTGTCACAAGCAATATAAATATTTCAATGGAAAGTTTAGGTAGGGAACTAATAAACATTTTGCTCAGCAGCATCAACAACCAGCGTATCGGCTATCTACATCAGGTTGTACGTCTTATCGATCATCTCGTGACTCACCGCACGGCGTATACTGTCACCTTGTTGCAGAGGGAGATAAGTATATAAAACGTACCACCTCCTGACGGCACGGTCGACGCCCAGCTGCGCATCGGTGATACAGGAGTCTTAATAGCATCCCAATCTACTTGACAGCAACTACACACGCAACTACACACGAAACCACGTACTGAAGCAACACGATGGAGAGTTACAGATGGAGCTGGGCACATGGCCTATCAGGCCGGTAGATGCAAGAACAGGTATTTGCCAGAAAGGTTCACTGTGTGATATTTGAAACATCAACTTGATTTTGTGGAATGTAGAGATCATGAAGAGAAAGATTACACTTAATGTAGCGTTAGTTTCAAAGGTAAGGTGAAATGGGGTTTAACGCCGCGTCAAAGATTATTGTACTCATATAGCGACGTGCATCAACGTGTGAGTGTGGCTGCTTGTACTAGTCCGGACTGATGCCCATTTATAGCGCAAGCCCACTGAGATACCATGCCGCAGTTTAACATGAATACCCCACTCAGACACAGTATACTGACTCCGAGCCGACCAGTCCTTGTTTTAGCCCCTTAATGCCGAGCACCAGACAGGGTAACAACAAGTACTATCTTCTAACGTCTTTTGGTATAACGCGGCCGGGGATAGAACCCCGGACCTTTCGTTCTCCGGGCGGACGCTCTACCACTAGACCACGGAGGCGATCTAGTTTCCAAGGACATTGAGTATATGAGTGCGTTGGATTAAACGTCGCTTTCAACACTATTCCAATTATATCACAGCGTGTCTGATAATGTGGGAGGAAAGCCCGAAGTGATGCATGTTATAGGCGTTTACCACTTTGATGAACATACTAGCACATGTTGACAAACCCTGAAACAGAATTTAGGAATCGAACCCCAAATAAGAGGTTTCTGGTAGGCCTTAGGGGCACATCTCTGCACAGCACTTTGCGTGTCGAAACCCAGGGGTCGATACAGTAAGCATCAACTGACGTCGCGAGGTACAGTGAGTGTGTGAGTATGGTTTTACGCCGCTAAAAGCGATATTCCAGCAATATCACGGCGGGGGACACCAGACATGGGCTTCACACATTTTACCCATGTCGGGAATCGAACCCGGGCCTTCGGCGTGACGAGCGAACGCTTTAACCACTAGGCTACCCGACCGCCCGCGAGGCACAATGACGTACAAACTGAGAACTAGAGCACATAATTCTGTGCCTTCGCATTGGTCCCCTGATCCCCATTGTTCCCCTAAGCTGTGGTTCTGGGACTGACCTGCCTCTCCTCGGGGACCTCGGGGACCACGTGTACGTAGATATTCCGTCGTAAAGTCAGTAATTAACGACATCTATATGGAATGGATTGCATGAATACATTCATGAACTTACACGGAATCACTAAAATCCGGATCAAACTGACATCAGAACACCTCGTGAGTGATAATGGTGGAATATATCCCAGTGGAGACTGTCATTTACACACAAACATCGATGTATGAATAATAGATGGCCCCCATAAAGAAGATCAGCGCTAATTACGGGGGACGCTGAGCCTCGCGTTGTGGTGACGGTTGCATTTACCAAGATGTTGTAATACTGACTTTCTTAACCAAGTCGGACTGTTGTCTGTGGGATGACAGGCTGTCGCCATTACAAAGCCACGTGAGACTTGTTTGCTTGTACACCACAGTCAGCAATATTCCAGCTCTATCATAGAGGCCCGTAAATATTTTGGTCCAACAAAAGTGGTTGGTAATGTATTGATCAAAGTCCCACGCAGTCACGCGTCGCCAACAAGCATGACAACATTACCCAAATTAGTCAACTACAAGGTGGCATAAACATTAGTTACGACAAGCAATGGTGTCTTTTCTGAGCTGATTCCCCATTGGGTAAGTTGCATGACTTCGTAGTGACATTTCGGACCACAACAACTCAATAACACCAACTAGAACGAACATCGACCACTAGAAATACTGCGGTCCCTTACGAACACCGACCACTAGAAATACTGAGGTCCCTTACGAACACCAACTAGAACTGTCTGTAGTGCCTCACGAAAACCGACCACTAGAAATACTGCGGTCCCTTACGAACACCGACCACTAGAAATACTGAGGTCCCTTACGAACAGTCTTAAGCCCATTTCTGGTGTCCCACGCCGTGATATTGCTGGAATATTGCTAAAAGCGGCGTAAAACCATACTCACTCACTCACCCTTACGAACACCGACCACTAGAAATGTCTGTAGTGCCTCACGAACACCGACCACTAGAAATACTGAGGTGCCTTACGAACACCAACTAGAAATGTCTGTAGTGCCTCACGAACACCGACCACTAGAAATACTGAGGTCCTTTACGAACACCAACTAGAAATGTCTGTAGTGCCTCACGAACACCGACCACTAGAAATACTGAGGTCCTTTACGAACACCAACTAGAACTGTCTGTAGTGCCTCACGAACACCGACCACTAGAAATACTGAGGTGCCTTACGAACACCAACTAGAAATGTCTGTAGTGCCTCACGAACACCGACCACTAGAAATACTGAGGTCCTTTACGAACACCAACTAGAAATGTCTGTAGTGCCTCACGAACACCGACCACTAGAAATACTGAGGTCCTTTACGAACACCAACTAGAAATGTCTGTAGTGCCTCACGAACACCGACCACTAGAAATACTGAGGTCCTTTACGAACACCAACTAGAAATGTCTGTAGTGCCTCACGAACACCGACCACTAGAAATACTGAGGTGCCTTACGATTGTGATCTACGTATACTTATGATATTACTATTAGTTACTTATTAAATACCCAGGATGCACCTTACTAATATTGATACTTACAAAGGCGTTTGAGATGTGGCTAGACATTTGGTCCCAGAAATAAAGTTACCCTATAAAATATATGTCTACAAAATAAAAAGAATAAAATCCAAATGGAGCCCAGAACAATCCTTAATACCTAGAGCTGAGTCAATCTAGACTTGCCAAATCATTCTAGACTTGAGTTGGCATTCATTGCAAGATAATGGTAAACCGGATTACATGTGCGTTTATTCCGCATTTTGTTAACACGTCATGGCCATTCCAATGTCCACGAAAGGCAACTCTTTAGGGTTATTTTTAGTTTCAAATAGATTATGTCGTGAGGAAAGTAGCTCCAGGCAAGTGACAGCGCGCCTCATCTGGGGGGGGATCCACCGCTTTGTGACAAGAATGGAAATATACTACTTCTGGGACGTCGACTTGACATAACAGTCACGATTAGCTGCACGCGTGAGATGAAAATGGATTTCTAAACACCCGTCACATTGTGCCCCTGTGGCTATACAATAAATCAAACACAGCAATCGGGACTTCTCACTCAGTGTTTATAATGTTAACTCACGCACTGATTCACGGGTTGAGAAGGTGAAATATTAATGAAATCTCGATCTAATAATTGGCTGGACGTCATCCGCTGACCCGAATGCCACAGGACAGGCAGATTCCAGGGGTGAGTGAGTGAGTGAATAGATCTGAATAGATGCAACATGACGCGTGACTTAGATGGCAACCCCGTCAGCTGCTTGGGTAGGTTCAAGTATACCAACGGATGTAGATGTAGTCCACGTAACTGAGGGTGCTGTAGACTCCGCCGATTTAACCAGCGTTAGTGTTACTAGTACTGTAGGTAGTGTTCAATTAATGGTAGACGAAGGTCCTCTCAGTGGGAAAGGGTAGCGCAGTGTAGATCTTAAAGGCGGAGCAGATGCATTACATAGTGACTGTACAATGAAGATATTACAAGGTGATGACGTTACAAGCAGGTGATGATGTTACAAACTTGATGACGTTACAACCAGGTGATGATGTTACTAGCGTGATGACGTTACAAGCAGGTGATGATGTTACAAACGTGATGCGGTACAAGTAGGTGGGGATGTTACAAGCAGGTGATGATGTTACAAACGTGATGACGTTACAAGCAGGTGATGATGTTACAAACGTGATGCGGTTCAAGTAGGTGGGGATGTTACAAGCAGGTGATGTTGTTACAAGAAGGGGATGACGTTACGAGCAAGTGGTAGTACAATGTTGATACGAGTGGTTGCTGGGAAGAGACTGGCAAATATAAGACTACAAATATTGACAGTTGCACGGATGTGTTTATCTAGTCCCCAGGCCCACTGATTCCTTCAACACACAGTCCGACTTGATCAACAATCAATTCTCCAGAATCTAACTCATTTTTAGTGGAGGTATCGAGGGCGAAAAGAATTCCTCCATAGACTTTAATAAAAGAATATTGATCCTGGCGTATCCCGGTTGAGCCGTCTCCACATATCGCAGCTATTCATAACGCCAAACCGCCATTACATTGCATTTGTAAGCTACTCTCGTACATCATGTAATTAATTACGTTTTAATCAGGAACTTGTAATATTTAAAGTCCAGGGACAGAGAGTCACTGTAGATGCGTTTTTTGCAAAACAAATTCCCAGAACGTTATTCCATACCTGATTTTAAATTAACGATAATGACAATTTTTTTCGGCGATAAAACACCCATTAACGATAATTAGTTCTTTGGAGATGCTGCGGTTGAAACAGGACAGAGATCTTTAATTGCCAGCTGTCTCCGAGACCTACTCAGACTAGAAACTGACATCACAAGTAACGGCATCAATGACATAGAACAAGCGTCAGTGGTCTCCGCTCTGTAGGACACAAAACATGACTTAAATAACGTAATATACAGTCAAGTCCCGTTAATCCGACATCGATGGTTGCATATGATTGTGTCGGATTAACGAGTATGTCGGATAAACGAAATTTAGTAGTATCAACGTTCGTGATCGAAAATCGGACAACTACACGATAGATAAGGATTCAAACACGTTATAAAAAAATATAAAATATATATTCATATTGTTATGTTAAATTGTAGGCGGAATATGTTTTCTAATCATTCAACCTCTAAAGTTTAACACAAAACAACTGTTACGGACTGTTTGACAGATTCAAAATACTTTAAGGTATAAGGTTCCAGCAATTGGACATTCGAAATTATCATTATTTCAGTACAACATATCTATTTCATCCTCCACCATCACCACCATCATCATCATCATCCTCATCCATTATAAACATCATCATCAATCATAATCTCAATCATAATCATCATCATCATCATCATCATCATCGAAAAGAATTATTTCATCCCAAGTCTTGGTACCTATCACCATTATCCCTGCAATGCAGACCGCCTCCGTGGTCTAGTGGTAGAGCGTCCGCCCGGAGAGCGGAAGGTCCAGGGTTCGATCCCGGGCCGCGTCATACAAAAAGACGTTAAAAGATTGTACTTGTTGTTACCCTGTCTGGCGCTCGGCATTAAGGGGCTAAAACAAGGACTGGTCGGCTCGGAGTCAGTATACTGTGTCTGAGTGAGGTATTCATGTTAAACTGCGGCATGGTATCTCAGTGAGCTAGCACTATAAATGGGCATCAGTCCGGACTAGTACAAGCAGCCACACACACACATACACGTGCATGCACGTCGCTATATAAGTGCAATAATCTTGGACGCGACGTTAAACCCAATTTCACCTCACCTCACCCTGCAATGCATGAAATATGGCTGTCACCTTTGTCATATTATATCAGAATGTGTGTTCGTTGGTGTAATGTCCGCCAAAATGAAGTAATATCCACAACACCCGTGTCTTTAGTTTCGAAAAAGTAATCTGTTTACTGGTTGGTTCGGTGAGTGAGTGAGTGAGTGAATACGGTTTTACGCCGCTTTTAGCAATATTCCAGCAATATCACGGCGGGGGACACCACAAATGGGCTTCACACATTGTACCCATGTCGGGAATCGAACCCGGGTCTTCGGCGTGACTAGCGAACGCTTTAACCACTAGGCTACCCGACCGCCCCGGTTGGTTCGGTGAGTAATTAGCGGGTTTCTGGCCGGCTGAATTCACCTCTGGCCGGACCGAGATTACACACTCTCCCTCTGGACTAAACATCATGATAAATTGGTTTACGATGGTAAGAAACGACAGGCAACATTATGAGACCCACATTTCTTTGGATAAATATCATTGCTATGGTTGGCCATCAGTGGCGAAGAGACGACGCTGTCATGGTATGGCTGCAAACCCAGACCGCAGCTTTGTTTATTGGTAAACGCCGCTCTCAGGAGGAACATTCCAGGTATATGACAGCGTGTTCACAAGCTTTATCAAAGTCTAGTTTTGTCATTGATATAGGCCAGCGGACACCCTTGCCTCGAGAAGTGTATGACGACGGTTTGTAATAATCGTATCTGGACGAGACGATCCAGCGATTGCCAACGATCTACATGGTTATACATGATGGTGCCCTATCGTGAAGAACATAACGTGCATAGGTAAACGTTCTTACAGAAACAACGTTTTGGGGGTTTACGTTCGAAGTTTACTTTTACTTGAGACGCTGGAAGCAAACGATGGACAAGACGGGTCTTACTGACAGGAATGTTACTTGTTCGACAGCCGTTTTCATAATACTATCCGGTATCAGTAGTAACAGTGTGCGAGATTAGCTTAACAACGCTTTGACTTGTTTTGTTTGTTTGCTGTTTAACGCCGCACTCAGCAATATTCCAGCTATATGACCACGGTCTGTAAATAATCGAGTCTGGACCAGACAATACAGGGATTGACATCATGAGCAGCGATCCGCGCAATTGGGATACGATGACATGCATCATCCAAGACCTCGAGCCTGACCACCCGATCCCGTAGCATAGTCTTCTTTTTACGGCAAGCATTGGTTGCTGAAGAATTGTTCTCCCCCTTTATCGTCACGGGTCACGCCGCTTTGAACAGTATTGCAGTAATATAAACCGCGTGAAAGCTTGATGTGGGAGGAAAGCCGGAAGTCATAGACGTTTAGCACTTTGGTGAAGCTCACGGGTACGGTATGGTGCTCACAAACCTAGTAAACTAAAACGAACAGGGATTTGAACCACCAATCATCTGCAACTCTGTACAGCGAAACAGGTACACGCTTTAACCACAAGGCTACACCACCGCGCCAAATAACAAACAAAACATTGACCGCTCGCCTATAAATGAGTACTCGTAGGAGCAGCGCAAGATCTGATTGTTGTCGCCATGCATAGGTACTACAACCCCATGCGGAATATCTCGGTTAACTTCGACTGACGCTTCTACGGACATTGACGTTCGCTTCGTCTTCTCAGCCCCGGCTGCATGTCTATGGCTTAGGGCTCAGTCACACATTCCAGATTTTTACTGCCGTCCTTGATTGACCATTCCCGATTAAAATTTGTCAAAAGTTTGATCAAGATCCTGTGATTTGTGGCGGGAAATTCACAAACAATCAGATATTGTTCAGGAACCGTCCCGATTCAGCCGTTTCCAGCCCAATTCTTCCCGAATCTACCGTTCTCAAACCGAATCTGATCCGATTTATATCTTCCGTATGGAAAAAACCGACCGAATCCCGACGGCGTCCCGATTCTCCCGAATGCGATCCGACAGAGATCCGACAGTGACCGGACAGTGAACCGACAAAGACGGTTCGCATTCGGCAAGATCTGGACGCAATCTGGACTAAATCGACAAGAAACGGCAATGAACAATTTATGCCCGTTCATCACGACAGCGTCCCGATCCACAGAACACCTTCCAGACAACACAGGACATTGTTACGATTTTGATCCGATACAGCAGAATCTGTCACGACATAGTCACGATTGTAATCCGACTAGACAAAATCGGCTGAGTTTCCCGAATGTTACGGGACGCACCATTCAGTCTGGAGTCCTTGGCCGAGCTCTCTGGACCTTTCCCGACCCGTAGGACTCTGATAAGAACGTATACGACTGCGTTCAGACAATGATAGGACATTCCAGATCATTGAGGATAGTAATCAGACTTTTTCACTTGTCGAAGCGCTGTCTGAGCTCAAACGGGAGCCATAATCGGCACTGTGTGAACCTGGCCTTACAGGGCCTAATGGTTAACACATTACCCAGACGTCTTGTGGTGTTAGCAATCTGCACAAAGAGTAGTGTTTCCTCCAACAGTCTCGGTCAATATGCGGTTACTCTAATCGGTTCCACTTAGCCGAAACCCAGTATAACCAACTGAATCCTGGAAACAGTCCATGTCCCCTTGCACTGGGGGAAATATTTATCAAACAATCAGATACATCAATCACCTTCAAGGAAAACAGCATTCTTCCACTGAAACTATTCCGTTTGTTTTGACGGTGTAATGGGTTGTGATGTAATATTGGACAAAAAGCATCCCGCACTATGCCCCACCGTCTTGTCGAACCAGGCAGTTACCACCATATATTATAGGGTGAAGGAACTTTCATAATGTACATGGTTAAGTTCGCGACAGGTCATAAACAATCCGTAACGAAATGCATATGTTTTGGTTGTAGCGGCAGCTATACAATACAACTCCAACATCGTCGTGCGCTCTTCAATTATCAGCTGCACAATTCTACAAAAGCTGGTCCCAAGGGAGACCACTCACCTTTCACAATTACTAACTCTGAATGGCGGCCAAATTTCGAGATAACACTCGCCAGGGCTGAACTCTGTAACGAACTGCCTTCTGATTAAATAGTTTTGTTAACCTGCCCGTCGTGTGAATAACTGGAGAAATTAGAAGGCGAGAATAAATCTAGAACTGTGTTGACAGTCGTCTTCACAAGACGGAATGTTGATGGAACAATAACAACATACTTTACCGCTGTCTATACCACGTGACATCACTGTTTAAATGAGGTTATGAATATGACTGGATTAATGATACATTCTTCTGAGTGAGTGGTTGAGTGGTTGAGTGAGTGCTTAGGTGAATGCGTGGGTTGGTTTGGTGAGTGAGTAGGGTTTTAAGCAGCTTAATCAGAATATATTTCGGGAGTTTTCTCCGTGACGAAAGGACGGGTTTTAACACTCAGCCATGAAATGAGTGAGTGAACTGGGCATGGCGCCAACATTTACTTTTTTAAAGTCATATCACGGCGTGTCAGACCAAGAAAAAATATTAAAAGTAAATCTGCAATAAATAGTTTGAGAGGCATTTCTTACAAGTTGACGGATGACAAAGAAGACACAATTTATGGATAACAACTTCTTTTAATACTGTAAAGGCAACGTTTCAGAAAATATCCTTATACCGTTGTCAAACAAGGATTCTTGCTTGACAATGGTGTAAGGATCTATACCGAAACGTCGCCATTACAGTATAATAAAGAAGTTGTTATCCATAAAGTGTGTCTACGTTGAAATCTATAATTTCTTTAGAAAAATGAAAGATTCTCTGGACTCTGTTTTATATATTTTAGATAAATAATGCTGAAAGACAATTTCACACTAAACCGTTTTCATTTCAGAGACTAAATGTCTGCTAGTGTCATCTGTGCTCACATCGTGAGGGCAATACAGGTTACTGGCAATACAGGACGCCTGGTAGTTTGTCTTACAGACCCTGATACAAATATATATCAAATACAGCCCATGCAAGTCTATAATGTTTGGCAAGTCTAGATTACTGCAGTATCAGGAAATGAAAATGAAGAGAGTCACTGGGCTCCCTTTTATTATATTTTTATTAAGATAACTGAACAACTGTTTTTTCTGTACGATATGTTCATTTCAGAGACTAAATGTTAGTCTAGACGCCTGGTACTAAGTGGCGAGATAGACAACTGAAAACAGGAATGATGCAGTCACTTCGAGCAAAATTAACGTTAGACGCGCAGATGCTGCATGTGTCAGGTATTCATTATACTTAATGGTGTGTATCCAGCAACTGATTTATATTGTACCAACTATCAGCCCCAATCACGGATAATGCTAAAATATTATCACTCAGACAGGTGCGATCACATCACGATACAATTAACACCCGACACAGATAAAATTGAATCACTTCTGTCTTGTCGGAAAACCACAAAGAGTGTGTCGTATTCTGAATCGGGGCCAAACAGCAATACAAGCACGCCCCGACTACGGGATTGTGTTGAGATAATTGTAAATCTGTTTCAGCTGATAAGTGAAGAAAACAGCAGGCGCGACCGTGGTATCATCTATAATTTCACTTGAGTCTGTACCTCTCACAACTCACAGAGGAAACACGTCATCGTTGCTGCACGTGCGTGAGCCTGTGTCACGTGAGCGGCTGTTCAAGAGACGAACAGCTGACGTCTGGATTATTGTCAATTTTGAGGTGCATCCCTTCTTGCGAACGCGATGCGTGGATGTACAGCTCTAGTCGTATACTTTACGAGGCCCGTTTAATTACACGCCTTAGCCAAGCAGACAAAAACTCATCCAAGGTGTGTAAATCAAGCTGTAATTAATATAAATGTACATGAACGTGATTTACATGAGAACTTCATGGCGTCAATTCACATACATAATCGTGAAATTTCATTTCCTTAACAAGCTGTGTGATTTACAATACTTTTGAGCACTTTCATGTAAATTATACTCTAATTTGGTATTACATTCCGTGTACGTAAGCACGAACATTATTATAAATTAGATTAAAATGTGAGTGAGGAAGTCCAATTCTACGCTTGTATTGCATATCCCAGCCATATATAACCTCGGGAAGACCGGGAATGTAACCATGAATGGAATCGAACCAGGTACACCTGAACCACTAGGCTACCACACAATTATTAAGACAAATATATCAGCAGACTGACAAACAGTTTCTGAAATACACATGAAAACACGGTGCTTGGATGCACGGGCGAGGGCTGGGCGGTTCGTGATGGATATAGGACGCCAAGGCTGTTTTAGACACAAAAGACTGTATTTCTGTTGGTCAAGCACATGGTCAACACTCCTGGCTGGAGGCTGCCATTTTGGTACATATGGAAATTGGAAAATGGTAAAGGAAACGAAATCAAATATATACAAAAGTGGAATTAAACAACGAAACGAAATAATAAACATTTGGGCTCAAAAGGCTTTCTGACAACATATGAAATACAATCAGCTAGACGTGCCTACTTTTATAATCCAGATTGGTTTTGATCAAGCTAAATGTACATACTCTACAGTCACTATGGTTCAAAACGAACACGTCAGCCGGTTGGGATTCATTTATATACTGTCTTCCTGCCAACATCCTATCGTCACTTCTTCCGCCTCTTCGCATCTATAAAACCTTCAACGACCGACAGCGATACAAGGATATATGTAGGAGTGCCCGAACAATACTTTTTTATCTACTTATCGACTTTGAATAATTGAAAGAAGCGCATGTAAATTATCCCTGCTTTATGGAATGTAAACTGATGCTGATAAGATAAGTAGGAGACAGGGAGATGCCCTGCCAGCTTCCTAGTACAAATTAGGCGGTCTGTACCACTTAGGTCTGTGATAGACTCACGCAGTCAATCCCTTGAGCCGATGCTCCTAATACTGCGCTTAATGGTGAGGCACATAGAACGAGGTAGACTAACGCCTAGTCACTGAATACATATCATTTTGATAAAAACAAGCAACTACATTTAAATTGAAAAGGAGCCCCAGTGAGATGACATATTCAGATTGTGTGGAAAATGTAGACTTGCTTCATTTAGAGCTTATATTTACAGTAAGTGCTGGGGGGGAGGGGGGGGGGGGGGGGGATAATATGGTTCAGAGACTTTGAAACAAAGTATACATGCTTAACGGTATACACATGCTTAACTGTATATACATGCTTAACGGCATATACATGTTTGACGGTATATACATGTTTAACGGTATATACATGATTAACGGTATATACATGTTTAACGGTATATACATGATTAACGGTATTCATGATTCAATTCCCAATCATGTGGCCAGGATGGCAATGTAAGTTAATGTAGGGTAATTTAAGGTAATAAAGGGTAATATAAGGTACATGTAATGTGGTTTACAGCTGTGGCATATTTCGTGGGTCACCTTGATTCGAATAACAGAACACGCCACTGGGGCATATCACAGTCCTCTGTACATCTCCGAATTCCAAAACAACTTCATAATCAATTATACATGCAACATATACCTGAAGCCTGCAAACACAACACATCATGACGTATCAACACAAGCTGTGTCTTTTGTTTGTTGTTTAACGCCGTAGTCAACAATATTCCAGCTGTATGACGGCGGTCTGAAAATATTCGAGTCTGGACCAGACAATCCAGTGATTGACATCATGAGTATTGATCCACACAATTGGGATAAGATGTTCTGCATCAACCAAGTCAGAGAGCCTGGCCACCCGATCCCGTTTGTCGCTTCATTAACATAGTCGCCGTGTAACGGCAAGCGAGGGAAGCTGAAGTCCTATTCTGACCCGGATCTTCACGGGTCTTGTATTGTGTCATGAAAGCTTTCAAAGACCATGTGTTAGTCTACTAGCTACAGTACAGGATAGATTATGAACGCCTTGAGAGGATGGGTGATGCTAACTCGGTACGGTATGTTGTTAGGCTGATGGAGAAGCTTAGACAGTTGTGTACCTACCTAATGTTCGCAGTTCCCCGTTCCGCCTCATTATACAAATATAAAAACACATCATTATACCGCTCCTATGGCCGAGGAAGGGTTCAGTACATAACTCCACACAGGGCTGTCAGGCCTCGCTGTGACACTATTGAATATATCAACGCCGTGTGATGAGCGAAGTGATATCTACGCGAGTGATTCCGACTGGCTTACAATCTCACTCACTCACTCCCTCTCGGTGTTTTAAGTGCCCCGGTAAAGTCTGGAATATCGCCTGATCTTCACTGAATATCTACCATGACCAGGTACGTGAAGGCCAAAGGAATAAAATATAGTCCGCTGTACGAAATCTTAACTCACAATCGTCCTGAAGGAAAAAACACAATTTCCAGTGTGAGAAAAAAATCATCCAACTTTGATCCTCTAAAAGTACGACACAAGCCTAACACATATGAAGGAGCAGGTTCACCAGCATCTTTCCACGACCGCTACCTCATGATAAGAGGAGAATGCAACGTAGGCGAGGTAGCACGCGAATATCCCGGCACTAGCGTAAACCTATTCTCAGCCGAAGCTCTGGCAGAAAATACCTAAGATTTCCTCAAGACAGCTTCAAATGTATGAGTCATGGAGCAAGTAGTGGGGGTGCTGGCCGATCAGAGCGCAGTAGCCACGAGGAGGAACGAGGAGCTCCGCGGGGTCTCGCGCGAACCTCGGAATCTCCCGAGATTGATATGCAAGGTATACCAGACTCACCACGGTCGTCAGCTGGGGGTGGAACGTTACATCAACACATGGTGCCGGGTCGGGTTCGATCCTGGCGGATTTCATGGCTTGTAACTCTGAGATAGGAGTATCGGTTCTTCCAGACAAACCGGTTCACTGGCATACCGTACGTGTTCTGAAGGTCAGGGTAGGGCTATGACATTTACCAAGGTTGCTCCAGGCGATTACCATAACATTCCGACTCCTAAACGTTATGATCTCTTTAACGTAATGTGATCACTTTGAAATGGACACAGTGGATGGTCAATAATCCTAAAAGTCCGATAAAACAGCTGATTGCTACAGGGATGTGTGTCCAGGCTTGAGATCTGTCAATATCTATAAGTGGCATTTTAGAAGATGTAGTGCGAATGAATATAGAATTGACTTGCGGAGTTTCAGCTTCTTTTGCCTTCAATGCGACGTTTCGGTTATATGCCTGTACCTACTTCCACAAACTTCTTACATGGGTATCTGTTTGTACACTGACGTGTTTAGGCAGCAATCATGAAGGTAAAGTGGTCTTCAGTGAAGCCCAGATGGGCAATCCATTGTGTATTGCCTCAGTGACGGATCAGAATCTTCACCTGTTCCCGTCAAGCAGTGCTGTCAGCGGAACAACCACACCTCAACAGGTGACTCCACAAAATGTATCTTGCAGTGGTTTCCTTACAATACTATTAGCTTCAGCTGCGGAATGTAGATGAGGTGAGGTGAAATGGGGTTTAACGTCGCGTCCAAGATTATTGCACTTATATAGCGACGTGCATGTACGTGTATGTGTGTGTGTGTGTGTGTGTGGCTGCTTGTACTAGTCCGGGCTGATGCTCACTGATATACCATGCCTCAGTTTAACATGAATACCCCACTCAGACACAGTTTACTGACGCCGAGCAGTCCTTGTTTTAGCCCCTTAATGCCGAGCGCCAGACAGGGTAACAACACGTACAATCTTTTAACGTCTTTTGGTATGACGCGGTCGGGGATCGAACCCCGGACCTTCCGCTCTCCGGGCGGACGCTCTACCATTAGACCACGGAGGCGGTGGATGTAGATGAGATGTGTTGGAAGCCGCTTATCATTTCAGTTAGATCAGGCGATTATTAGTTGCGAGGGGATGCTAAAGAAAATATCGCGATTGTGAATTACATTGCGCGACCAAGTCACATAATCGAGACGATTCCGGGATTCGAACACGCGACATTTGACACCGGGGGCTGAATGGCATTTGTATGAATAAATGTTATCTTTGAAATAATGTCACCCAAACTATTTCAGTTCTATCAACATGTGGCTGCTGACCCCAAACAACTTCTTTAACAACAGTAGCTTCTTATCTAGGAACTTGGAAAAGAAGTAACTCGCATCATGCGATCACATTACATACTGCTTGTGGGTGGTGTCGTATTCTCGCATTACCTGTTGGTATTTTGGTCGGTATTGGTCACACCTTGGGATCAGCCTTCTTCCTATGACACCTGGGGCAAGGGGTCAGCCTACTACCTCTCACACCTGGGGTCAGGGGTCAGCCTACTATGTGTCACACCTGGGGTCAGGGGTCAGCCTACTACCTCTCACACCTGGGGTCAGCCTACAACCTCTCACACCTGGGGTCAGGGGGTCAGCTTACAAACTCTCACACCTGGGGTCAGGGGTCAGCCTACTACCTCTCACACCTGGGGTCAGGGGTCAGCCTACTACCTCTCACACCTGGGGTCAGGGGTCAGCCTACTACCTCTCACACCTGGGGTCAGGGGTCAGCCTACTATGTGTCACACCTGGGGTCAGGGGTCAGCCTACTACCTCTCACACCTGGGGTCAGCCTACAACCTCTCACACCTGGGGTCAGGGGGTCAGCTTACAAACTCTCACACCTGGGGTCAGGGGTCAGCCTACTACCTCTCACACCTGGGGTCAGGGGTCAGCCTACTACCTCTCACACCTGGGGTCAGGGGTCAGCCTACTACCTCTCACACCTGGGGTCAGGGGTCAGCCTACAACCTCTCACACCTGGTGGTCAGGGATCAGCCTACTACCTCTCACACCTGGGGTGAGGGGGTAAGCTTACTGCCTCTCCTACCTGGGGTCAGGGGGGTCAGCCTCCTACGTTGAACACCTGGAGATCAGGAAATTACCCAAACTACCAAGCTCCTAAACATCCTAAAAACAGCATAATTAGTCAGTTCTTCGTGAGGTTAATGACACGTGTAATGTATAGCAGAGCCTGATTGCCGACTCTTTGTGGCCAGAAATAAACATGCCAGATGCCTGAATGAGAGGCAAATATTTCTCAAACAGCTGCACAGTACCCGCTATACTACTGCATGATACCAAGAGGTTATCGTCTGTCAGGGCTCGTGTGTTTCAAGCACGTCCCATACCAACAGTACTGCAGATAGGGATACGAGCAAAGTGATCATCCTCAAAGAGGGCTGATGAGACGAACAGGACCGCCCATACTGAGGATTATCTAAAACAACAGTACTGGAAGACACGTCACATTGGACTGATATATCAACGATCTTGACGTTTGACTTTGGGGGCAAATACCAGAGTAAGCTGTCTTACCTGCTATTTTAACAACCAACATTTCCTCGCTCTCCTCGTGTTCTGACGCACGTGCAGCGGGTTATCTCTACTCCCACGTTCCCGGGTTGGCAAGGGCTGTTCTTATATAACACCGTGTCCCGCGAAAAGAGTCTTCCGGTGTTTGGTGAAGCTTGTTCCGTTATCAGATTCCTTTAATCAGATCCGAACACCTTCAAACGGTGTCTGTGGAGCTCCTTATGGGTTCAGAATCCGTCATACAAGCCGCCTCACTGATATATATTGTCACAGTTCACGTGGGCCGGAGCAGCAGAGAGCACATGTACGATTATCCAATTGCGGAGGTGTCGCTTGGTGCAGATTCTACTAGCCGTAAACTACTGCATACGTCAAAACACCGCGATCTTCCCTCATATGAATCCGTGGAAGCAGTGTCAGATAGTGCTGTAACACATCGGCAGTTTGCGTGATAATCACTAGATGGCGCTGTTCCGACACTTCCGGATTTCTGGGAATATGGACGTGATCGTTTGGAGCCGTAAGACAATCAATCTACAATCTCAAAAGAGCAGGCTGCTGATTGACGACCTGTTGCAACAGACTCTAAAGGAAAGAATTGTGAGCTGCGTGTCGACGGCGTACGAGCGGCTATATATACTTGTATAGCATCCCCAGAACTTGCCATCTGTGAGAATCACAGGGTATCCAGTTACTGCTCGACTGTGCTAAAATCTCCCACCATGCTCTAACCGTCACAGCTATATATACATCTGTAGAAACATCTCTGAAACCTTAGTGAAAGTTTACATTGTAATCGTTGCCCCTCCCTGCTACGGCAATATCAGGGCTCGTTGTGGGTGTCGGGAACAGATGCTGATCACACGGGACACGTGTGGTACAGGAGGCGGGGGTGGTGTGGGTGATGAAAGGGGGACACAAAGGGACATTGCTAGGTTAATTCGGCGTTGAACTGTTTACACTGAAAGGAGATATGCACGTACTTACCATTGAGATAGGTTACTCTGCCTTAACCTACATTCGTGGCTCCATACATATCATCGTTAGTGTTTGTTTCAGAGTTGTTTAACGCCACACTCAGCACTATTGCTGCTATACGACGGCGGCCTATAAATAATCTGGGTTGGACCAGACAATCCAGGGACTGATATGGTGAGCAATGATCAGGGTACGATGACGCGCAAGTCAAGGAACCGGCCACAAGATCCATTTGGTCTATTCTAACCCAGAATCCTCACGGGGTTGACCAGCACAGGTTGCTGGACGCCTATTGTAACCCAGAATCATCACGGGGTGGACCAGCACAGGTTTCTAGATGTCTATTTTAACCCAGAATCCTCACGGGGTGGACCAGCACAGGTTGCTGAACGTCTATTTTAACCCAGAATCATCACGGGGTGGGCCAGCACAGGTGTCTGGACGTCTATTCTAACCCAGAATCCTCATGGGGTGGACCAGCACAGGTTTCTGGACGTCTATTCTAACCCAGAATCCTCACGGGGTGGACCAGCACAGGTTGCTGAACGTCTATTTTAACCCAGAATCATCACGGGGTGGACCAGCACAGGTTGCTGAACGTCTATTTTAACCCAGAATCCACACGGGGTGGACCAGCACAGGTTGCTGAACGTCTATTCTAACCCAGAGTCCTCACGAGGATCATCGTTAGTGACGAGTTGACATTGTCAAATGCGCCCTTGGCAACAGTACATCTAAGTGAGCGAGAGAGTTAGATTTTTCCCCGCTCTGTACGTAATGTCAGTTGTATCGCAGCGTGTGCGTTTGTTGTGGGAGGAAAACCCGAAGTTATCAGGTCTTACACGTTAACCGCTTTGGTGAGTGAGTGAGTGAGTGAGTGAGTATAGTTTTACGCCGCTTTTAGCAATATTCCAGCAATATCACGGCGGGGGACACCAGAAATAGGCTTCACACATTGTACCCATGTCGGGAATCGAACCCGGGTCTTCGGCGTGACGAGCGAACGCTTTAACCACTAGGCTACCCGACCGCCCCCCGCTTTGGTGAAAAACAAGAGTAGGGCAAAGGTGCTGACAAACCATGAACAATAATCAAGGCGAATCTAGAATTCAAACCCACAATCATTGATTCCTGGCGCGCTTAGGGGACGCAACTCTACAGAGGGAGTTGCAGCGTCTTAAGCGACTGGACCCTCCTTGCCTGCTGGCTGCCAATATTAAGATTTAGACATGGGTCAACATCTAACCATGAGGACAATATATATGTAAATAACAGGACATCTTGTATTACAAATATTCATTGTAGATATAAATGTATATAACGATACACGGTAATATGATATTCTCATGCAAAGGACAGGACTGTATTGGTAGCTGATTGACAAGCAATGCATAGACCTTACACATTCATTGCTGAAATATCTATGACTGAACAGGGAGATCATGACATTCATAAATTGTACCTATTTGGAGACTCGAACCCGATTTTCAGCGTGACAGGGGAACTCATTAACACCTTACCCAGGGAAGCGTATCAAAGGTGTGCACAATTAATTTATGCTAACGTTCAAAATACGTCAGTCATGATCGGAAATGACGAACTTCCATTGTCTGTGAGCTCGCACATTGTATCAGTTATCACGCCTGATCGAGCGAAATGAACACGTGAATGGCAATGTATGACCTATTCATACGACGAAATGTTAATTGGAATGTTTTGATGACGTCAGCAGTGACATTCTCAACATTTTATATA
Organism: Haliotis rufescens; assembly: GCF_023055435.1. Taxonomy (NCBI): domain Eukaryota; kingdom Metazoa; phylum Mollusca; class Gastropoda; order Lepetellida; family Haliotidae; genus Haliotis; species Haliotis rufescens. The sequence goes on from NW_025963779.1 coordinate 21,526,660, forward strand.
TACTTACATTACGATAATATATTTTATGTGACATATTCACGATGGAAACACTATTCGTCAAAAGCAACGCCTTCTGGTTGAACACAGGTTCAATGAGGTGTCCTCACCATGTTGAATGTTCAATAGGGGGGTTGACACATTCATAATGAATTGGGGCTGCCACAGTTCAGTCAGAGACCATATGCTTTACTGACAGGGCGTGCAGTATGGGGGAAACACACCCATCCACAGTCCGTGTTGATAACAAGAGCGGGACCTCGCTGAGGCCGTGCCTGCGTCTGTCATCACAATCTCTGCTTCCTGATACAAGGCACGCTGCTCGTGGTTGTTCAAGCCACATACACTCAACTTGACTAACATTTTGTCTATAGAATCTTATATTACACAATACCCTTCTTGACTCTAAAAATAAATAAATTTAATTCCTGAGCTTATTTCATGTGGAATAGAGCTGGCTAGACTTGCTTTTGTATACATTTCTAGATTGTTTTTTTTCCATAAACTAAATATATTCCACAGTCATGGTGCAGGAGTAACATTCAACACGTTGTCTGGTTCACCAACTGATCTTCAGCAATACACATATACATCACGCTCCAAAGCAAAACACATAAACAAAATGAAAGAAAATTAGAATCCTATCGCAGTCAGTGTAAAATAAGAAAATATCGACTGTACTCAGATTAAGTAACCATAAATTAAATATTGAACTTGGAAGACATACAAAGCCACCAACCCCACTACATCAGAGGCTATGCTCTACATTTTCAACCACTGATGATGAAAAACACTACATACTTCACTGTACAAAACGCACCCAAGAAAGAAATATACTCTTTGGAAAATTATCAACACAAAATGTCCACAGTCATGAAAACAAAATATTTCACTTCATCCTCTCAAATAATGAAGCCATCAATACCAATTGCATTTGTTTCCAAGTCTATTATTTCAAGCAATAAATACCCCTTGATCTTAATCAAGCAATGACATTTTATGCATAACATCATCAAATATGTAATATTGATGTTTTTGCGTCTTCAGGAATGTATGTATGTCTGTATATATAAATCAAAATCTTTAGTCATTTAATTTTTTTTGCATCTGTCCCGAAATGGAATGTTTCTGCAATAAATATTATCTTATCTTATCCTAACCACCACGCTGACCCACCTTGTATTCATGCTAATGATGCATTCAATGGTACAGTGGTCTATTATTATCATCATCATCATCATCATCATTATTATTATTCCGAACTTAATATTTTCGTATTATCCGGATTGAAATATTATTCAGTGATTACAAAGCAATAACAAAAGTCCGAGGCCCTAACAAAGTGGTGAATATGTGTTGTTTTACGCTGCCTTTACAATAAACAAGACATGTCAGTGCGGGCAACACCACGAACGCACTTCAGATATCATACCCATTAGAGAATCGAACCAGCTCTTGGACGTGACAAGGTAACACTTCAACCATTAAGCTAACCCACCGACCCAGATGGAACATAAAACACAATTACCCAGGTCGAAACTCTATCATCTGTCAATTAAATATTACAACGATGAATTCTCGTCTGAAATGGCTGGTGCTGCCTTTCCCATGACGATTAACTATCTTTTTTTCGAAAACAAATGCTTTTATTCTTGTAATTACATTTGCACTGCCTAAAAAATAAAGCACTAGGAGCAGATTTGACAAGAGCGGGGCTATTTCCGCTGTTCCCAAAGGCGCCATGAAACACTGGACGGCATAGCACGACCGTCCAACAAACTCCATCTCCACGTCCACATTTGAAAAGGGAGAGTGTCGCAACTGAAAATAACTGGCGTCATGTGACATTTGTTCCATTTGTTGAGAATGCACACTCAGGTGTGTATTTAAAAGACTGCTTCTTTGAATTCACATACGCTTTGCAACCTCGAGACTCTCTGTTACAATAAGTGCATGTCCACCCTCAGGAAGTGATGGGACAATTCCTTGTTTTTTACACGTTCTCCAAGGAAGCGCTACTCAATTTGCCCTTTTATTGAATGTCGGCTTCATTTGTAAACGAAATAGCGAGCTAAACCTTGCCCCGTTTCTATCATCGATCTGAGAAATCTTGAAGTACTGCAAAAAGGATTACTGCGATTTAACGCCCGTAACATGCGCCGTCATCGATTGAGGTTTAATTGGTGGAAAATATTTGACATGTTCTCGAAGTCTTCCCCCGTCCATCTGCTGTCAGATAACCCGAGGCAGTCGACAGGCGGATTGTTTCGCTTCCCATCCACTGACGGAAATCTCAACCAAAATAGAAACATTGGAGGGTTTTTTATGGAACAGTGGCAGTAGGATAGACGCCATCTCATGACCTGTCGCCACAGTGGCAGTACGATAGACGCCATCTCATGACCTGTGGCAGCAGTGGCAGTACGATAGACGCCATCTCATGACCTGTCGCCACAGTGGCAGTACGATAGACGCCATCTCATGACCTGTCGCAGCAGTGGCAGTACGATAGACGCCATCTCATGACCTGTCGCCACACTGGCAGTACGATAGTCGCCATCTTATGACCTGTCGCAACAGTGGCAGTACGATAAACGCAATCTCATGACTATCTGCTTCATGACAATTTCATGCAGTGGTAATTTGATAAAGACCATATCATGACAATTTAGAGCAGTGGCGGTTCGATAAACACCATTTCATGACATGTCCCCGCTCAGTAGCATGATTAAACACACAGCTGTTCCGTCCCGTATCTCAGCCTGGTTCAATCCATGTAGGTGACAGAGTTGAGCTGGCTCGGACTGATCTATGGGACAGGTGGCCTAATTCCACGAGCACTTACAGATGGGTTAATAGTGTGGGGCTAAAGGAAAGAAATACCATCTATCATGGTGAGATTTTGTGAAAGGGATAGTTTTGTTGCTGATGGCACCATGTAGTCCCCATGCTTGCCGCAAAAGGTGACTGTGCTTGTCGTAAAAGGCGACTAACGGGATCGGGTGGTCAGGCTCGCTGACTTGGTTGATGCATGTCATCGATCCCAATTGCGTGGATCGATGCTCATGTCAATCACTGGATTGTTTGGTCCAGACTCGATTATTTAAAGACCGTCGTCATATAGCTGGAATATTGCTGTGTGCGGCTTTAAACATCAAATAAACATCTCTTGGTATGACGCGGCCGGAGATCGAACCATCGACCTTCCGCTCAAAGGGCTGACGCTCGATCCAATGGGCCACAGGGGACGGCCTTGTATACCTTGAATCAACTCCTTAAACCACTGAACCACTCATGTCCCACAGGGAACATAAAGATTTGTTTAATACAACTGTATCGTACAGCGGCACTGTTTGTAAGCACAGCATATTGTCGATGATATGTCTGCCTGGGACTGTGTGGTAGCCATGTGGGTAAGGTGTTCGTTCGTAACGCCGAAGGTCCGGGTTCGATTCCCCACATAGACATCGTATGAAAAACCTATTTCCGATGTCCCCGCCGTGATATTGCTGGAACATTGCTAAAAGTGGCGTAAACCGGCGTAAAGCCATATTTACTGAAACACTAATTCATAAGATATTGTGATCAGTTTTCTGTATAAGTATACAATCTACCACTTTGTATTTGACGCTACATTGGTTTGACAGCAGAGTATTTTCTTGAGTGAGTGGGAAATTTTGGCTTGACGCCACCTTTAGCAATATTCCAGCAATATCGCGGGGACACCAAAAATGGGCTTTAAAAATTGCCTATGTGGGGAATTCAAGCATTTTGTTGAAACGTGCAAAGGCGGATAAGATTCGTGAAAGTGACCGGAAACGTACATACTGAAAATTAATTCTCGCTTGTATAAATCTTGCATTTGGACAGCAAATTTCGATGAGGAGGAATATTTCACACAAGTGTGCGATCCGCTAGCGGGCTGTGTCTGAGTGATACTAATTAGTAGTTGTGAGGAACGTCTTACCTCCAGCGCCCCCTACTGACACGTGTTAATATTTGATTAGTTGACCCGCGGATACAATTAGGGCAGTTTTCCCCCTCCTTAGCAGATTTTAGACGGAAAGATTGGTATTAAAGCGTTGTCTAACGCTTAATAGAGGTTTGATAAGTGGCAAACTCATAACGACTAATCTGTGGAAGATCCATCCACTTGCCGTGATAGGCATCGATTCGGGGCTATAGTGTGGGAACATTTGATAACTGGGTTATCAAACATTTAGTCGACATAAATATTCTAACCGTTCTAAAACCGTCCATTAAACCAAAGAAAGCAAAATACTGAACAGAAATATTACAAGTTTAATGATGCGTGATTTGTACCCCGAAACACTGTCTGTCCCCAACTTGCCGCACGGAAGACAAGGTAATCAAACCTCTTCCACGACTAGTACCACAACGACTACGACAACGACTACTATTGCTACTACTACAGCTACTGGTAGTGCTCAGTACACGCTGAGGTTAGTTATGGTCAGCTGAGGTATCAGCGGGGTCTTACTGTCAATGTGGGATTCCACGTGAACCGAATACTTGGTGTTTTTGCGTTAATCAATAAAGTCGCCTGTACTGCTACTGCCTCCGGCCTGTACAATGCCATTCAATGTTACTAATACCCAAAGTCTATCGCACAGGTTCAGTGTTACAAGACACATTGTTTAATAGCACCTAAGCCAGAATAATTTAGAGCTTGTTTGGGTAAATCCGCAGCAAAATAGAAAAGAGGTTTATGGTAAGTTGTCCGTCCATATTACAACCCACGCTTATCACTGCACACGACACATGGCATTCCTCCGGGTTTTGGATGATATGAGCATTCTTGAACACTATTGCTTCTTAGTTCCAGGCTCAGAAATACAGCTCGGTCAAGGAATCTTCAAGTTCCTCCATTGTACAGATCGCCAGTGTGTATTGACGACCCCTATGACAGTCCACCAAGAACACAATCGTTCCACTCACCACGTTGTATTTGCCAGCCATTGCATGTCGATACGTCATTCTGCTGCACTGGGGATGCTAGCAATTAGTTTGGTCTCAGCGGGGCTGTCAATATTGTTATTGAAGCTAAACGGCTAATCAGCAACGCTAATTACAAGCTTCTGCTTTGGTAAACCTAAAGAAAACATCCCTGACACCAAACAGAGGAAAATCGATATATTTACAGTGTATTCATTGCCAATTACATGTTGGATGGCGGCTTTACCGATGGCTGAATCCTAATCTTTATTTATACAAGTGGGGATGTTTACCTTACTTCACTGTGTGTAATAATGTTTTCGAGTTATAAAACGTTAAGAGTGGTCCATTTTACGGGAATATACCTACAGACACCATTAGTTTTTGAACCAAAGTCTTTGCATCATAAAATGTGTTACCTTGCAGAAAGTATATTTGCACTTGGATAAATGGTTACTTACATGTTGAAAATGAAAGCGAAAATATATTGGCTATAGCTAGTTACACCAGTAAATTACGATCCTTAAAAACTCAAATGACTTAAAAACACAAAGAAGGTTCTTTTGTAAAAAGGAAAGCGTCACTGTTCAATGTTTTAGAAACGTTTGCACTGACTTACAACTACTGAAAACATAGAAAGGGTTAAGAGGTAACATATGATGGTCAATGACAAACTCAACACCAACTCTACTTGGCGATAAGCGTAAGTAACCATAAGCGATAAGTAACCATAAACGTTAAGGTTAGGAAAGAGGAAATACTTGCGACCTACCAACAGGTAATTTCCTCGCAGCCATTGTCTGAAGCCAGGGACCACTGTCACTTGCTCTTACCGCCGCCAGCAGCTATGTAGCCATCTACTGCGCAGCAGTGTGACGACAATTGTTTCAGTATGTGTCAATACCCACCCAACCCAGGGTTCCCGGGTCCAATTGGCAGCTCGAGACGTGATGCAGTTTGAGGTAACCCGTTGTGACACGAGAGGATCGCGGGACGATTTACTGACAGTCTTTATAGCGGGACTGGTAGCTTGAACAACGACAAGTGCATTCCTATGATAAGTGATATCGGAGAGAATAAGCATTGTACTATTTACAGCCACGTGTTAATAGACTTGGAACCAGATGGTGTTTGTTTAACTATACAGAGAGAGTAATAGTAAACATGACTGTCTGTTTATGATATGATTATTTCAACGACAAGATGCAAAGTAACGAGAGAGTAGGTAATCGATAAGTTGGTCACAGGCGCTTAGATTTTCATTCATTGATGTGTGGCTGGAGTACGTATTTTGCAACAAAAACAGGCTGATGTCGCCCGTTTCTTCACAGTATCAGTTGATCCCTCATCCGTCACGCTTAATGTAAGTGCCCGACTTATGGCAATAACGTGAAACCAGTTTAACTTATGGTACCTTGTAGACAAACATTCAGATGGCGTTTCGCAGAAACAAGGTTCTTAATTCCTAACATTAAGACCATTATTGAACTCAAGGAATATGGTTTCAGAGTACAGTGAGACATGCCGCAGGTACGGCATCGATCGCTGGCTTGGACGACTTTGGATGTTTATCAAAGTTGAGGGTATTCCTGGAAAGGTTCTTGACATACTGCGAGGCGATCTAATTACCCTCTACCTGACTGACATAATTAGATGCAAGAGTTCCTCTCAAGTACCGCTATACATTACTGCGTTGAGGGGAATATGAGTAAGAGTGTGCAAACACGAACACCGCCCGATGTGGAGCATACGCTCGGTGTCTGTATACTGAATAACCAGGTTATGGGTACGTGTATAATCCACTCTCGCAGAATACCCTCTACAAGAGAATAGTATAATAGAGTGCATTGTGGCACGTGTTGTACTCGCTGGGGGTAAGTAAAGTAGAAAAACATAGGGGCGAGTATTGGACTGCATAGAGTATAAGCGAGTATAAGGGCGAATAGTTTACACACATTACAGAGGCATCGTATGTCAAGGGAGCAGCATAGAGGCGAGTGGGTTACACACTATATAGAGCTATCGTATGTCAAGGGAGCAGCATAGAGGCGAGTGGGTTACACACTATATAGAGCCATCTTATGTCAAGGGAGCATAGAGGCGAGTGGGTTACACACTATATAGAGCCATCTTATGTCAAGGGAGCAGCATAGAGGCGAGTGGGTTACACACTATATAGAGCTATCGTATGTCAAGGGAGCAGCATAGAGGCGAGTGGGTTACACACTATATAGAGCCATCTTATGTCAAGGGAGCAGCATAGAGGCGAGTGGGTTACACACTATATAGAGCCATCTTATGTCAAGGGAGCATAGAGGCGAATGGGTTACACACTATACAGAGATACCGTATGTCAAGGGAGCATAGAGGCGAGTGGGTTACACACTATATAGAGCCATCTTATGTCAAGGGAGCATAGAGGCGAATGGGTTACACACTATATTGATATACCGTATGTCAAGGGAGCATCTGAGAAAATATTCTTCTCATTACATCCAGCTAGTAAAGGATACACATATGAAATTATACAACTCTCCACCACGTGCAACATCCAGTTTCTTGTTGCCATCGGTAACGTATTTTGTTAATGGTTGGCATTCTGATGTTCGTGCCAAGACATAATCATCTTGTTTGTTGATGAATACATAACGACAACCACATCTGGTGACATTGAGAAAGACTGCCTCAGTAATACCATACGGTAAACACAACCACGGGAAACTGTTTCTTCTGTATCTCTGCGACGTTACTGATTAAACAAGAGCGTTATAACAAGTACACCATGCGTTCCATGGGTGCCGCCCAACATTCTTCAATAACGAAATACCCTTCTCTATCTGAACTCCAAGCAATTATTATTCCATGAACGGTATCAACAAGAGGGCTCCAGCCAACGCCCCGGGCTGTAGAAGGAATCCGAGTGAGTGAGTGAGTGAGTGAGTGAGTGAGTATGGTTTTACGCCGCTTTTAGCAATATTCCAGCAATATCGCGGAACACCAGAAATGGACTTCACTCATTGTACCCATGTCAGTAATCGAACCCGGGTCTTCGGCGTGACGAGCGAACGCTTTAACCACTAGGCTACCCCGCCGCCCCTTAAGAAATCCCAGGTTGACCGCTATTCCACTGACCCTATTCTAGTTACCACACCTTTTAATACTACGTTGACCATTTGTCTGACCAGCATTCGTAATCCCCTACCTACCAGCATGGCTAAGTTCCAGGGCTGCACAAACTGATACATGTTCCCTGCACTGACCCCAGATGTTCTTTGGTGCTGTAAGGTGGTGTCTGTTCAGCTCCTTCAGAAAAGTGCAATTATCTTTAACGGTTGTGAATGGAGTAGTGTGATCGCCTAGAGAGGAAGAGGCCTGTCGCTAGCAGTAGATACTGTGATTATGGATTTAAGGATCATTCTAGAGTACTAACATTACACTTATTTGTCTTCCTTAAAAGCGTAAATATCGATTTATCGCAAAGGAGGAATCAGGTAGACTGGTACTATACTGGTCTGTCTTACAGACCCTGATACATTTATATCAACTACAGCCCATGCAAGTCCATAATGTTTGGCAAGTCTAGATTACTGCAGTATCAGTATCTGAAAAATGAAGAGAATCACTGGGCTCCCTTTTTATTAGATTTTTATTAAGATAACTGAACAACTGTTTTTTTCTGTACGATATGTTCATTTCAGAGACTATATGTTAGTCTAGTACTGTACGTGCTGGTTTGAAAAGGTGGGTAAGACCAGTGCTTGGGTGGTATTTACTGCTTGCTTTAAGAACCAGTCTGCTGACGTCATGATACTGATTATGACACCTATGCGTCCACAATATATGGCAGGGTTTATAAGTTCATGGCTAACACATTCCGGCATTTAAATAGCTAGATTATAACTGATTCATCATACTTTTTACAAAAGCATTTTTTTAGGGAAAGTGTCTTCTCGATTTCACTTTCTTTTCCATTTTCACTCCAAGGAAGTGTTGATATAAATAAAGCACCGACTACAAGGGCAAAAATAACCATGACCTATCCATGACCTTGAATTTTTCTGGCATCCTCATTAACCGCTCTGTCTTCACTTTACCTGACACGCACAGTTCGTACATCGTGCAGCCCGGGGGCATGGCGTGATGGCCGACACACGCTGCTGCCAACAGCTACTCTGGACAGAACGACATAGCCGACAATGGACACGGATATACTAGTAGAAGTCCCGCACCATGACTGTGGAATATATTTATTTTATGAAAAAAAACCCCACAATCTTGATATGTTTACAAAAGCAAGTCTAGCCAGCGCTAGCTAGCTCTATTCCACATGAAATCAACACCGGGGAAAATTATTTGTTTATTTTTAGAGTCGAGAGGAGTATTGTGTAATATAAGATTTCATAGACTAAATGTTAGTCTATAGTGGTAGCTTTGAAGCTTCATAGGTAACAGATGATTGAGGGTTAATCATGACAGACGAGATAAATGGCAATAATATACATTACGCGCGCGTGCGTGCGTGCGAGCGAGCGAGTGTGTGTGTGTGTGAGAGAGAGAGTGAGTGTGTGTTTGTGTGAGTGAGTGAACTAGGCTAACGTTTGAAGGTAAGGGCGAAGCAGGTTGAAGGAAGTAAGAACACAGGAACTATACAATCGCCACCATCGCATCAATATGTCATAACGTGCTTCATGTGATTGGCTATGTCGAAAGTGGTCATTCAATTGTTCGAGACAGCGCTACCTGAAAGTCTTCTTCTTAAGGACTGCAGAAAGACATGTGCTCGCGCTGGGTGTAGTGTGAAACCAAAAAAAAGGAACAGGACAAAAAAAATAAATCCCAACACAGATAGGTGGACATTACGAGGTCGTTGTGACCTCCCCAGAACTGACCCCAGCCGTCTACAGACGAAAAAAAATATTCTTGATTCTTAGTGACCTATCCAGTTACCAAGAATTTCCTTGTCTGCGAACGTCTTTAAATATCACACAGGGTGACATTGAGAATGCAGCATACCTGTACAGTGACATCGTCCAGTATCAACATTGTATGCTCCCCAGCACAACACAATCAGTTCCTGGTGAAATGGTTGTCATTTGGCACCTGTGCCCATATTCCCAGAAGCGGATGGATTTAAGTCTTAACCAAATGCATTTAAGAAGAGACCACATGCTGTCTTTTTTATATCACTAGATGAACTACACCCACAGTGTCTTTCTGTAATTAAGCGACACCTGTTTTAGAACTGTTCTACAAGTAAATTTGTTCAAACTTAAACTGTAATATCTCTGGAACACGATGACAAGCGTAATTATTTGTGAACTTCAGGACAAAACTCGTCAAAGATCAATGCCGGCTTGTAAATACCAAAACTATCATTTGAAAAATATTACTTGCGTTTGAAGAACAAGACTAACGTTTGAAGGTTAGGACGAAGCAGGTAGACAAGAAGAAGAACACAGGGTCTATACAATCCCCCTTGTCCCATCAAAGAGTCATTACGCGCCTTCATGTGATTGGCTATGTCCAAAATGGCCATTCAATTATTCGAGACAGCGCTACCTGAATGTCCTCCTACAAAGGACGATAGAGAGTCATGTGATCACTCTGGCTGTTGTGTAAGAAAAAAACCCAGAAAGAAAAAATATCTCCAACAAAGGCACATCCTCAATCACAGCACGGCTCCAGCGAAGACATCCTCAATCTGACCACGGCGAAGGTCATCTATTTATAGGCAGACATTACATTACAGGTGCAGCGTGACCTGCCCAGTACTGACCCCAACCGTCTTAAGAGTGAGCGAGCGAGTGAGCGAGCGAGTGAGTGAGTGAGTGAGTTGGGTTTAACGCCGCTTTTAACAGTATTCCAGTTATATCGCGGCGTGTCAGTTTAATGTGGGAGGAAAGTCCGAAGTCATGCAGGTCTCAGACGTTTACCACTTCGGTGAAACCCACGAGCACGGGTATGGTGCTGACAAACCTAGAAACATAATCGGGGCGAACCGGGATTCGAACCCACAATCATAGGTTTCTGGCGTGCCCAAGGGACGCAACTCTGCACAGCCAATCGCGGCGCCTTAGACGACTGGGCCACCCGTGTCCCCCCGTGTTACCATGTGACCTACCTAGAATTTCCCTGTCTGAGAAGCCATTTGGGAGTACGTCGTTAAGTTTGCATGCCCCCTGTCCGTCCATCTCTCTCATGGTATGACTCTCCTTCGGTTTTTGTTTCTTCTTTGACTTCGGACTCAATCGTAGCACCTTCTTAGTTTTGGACGACTGAAACCAAGAAGCATACATTGACATATCTGATACAACAACCCATAGGGACAGACAACAAGGCATAAACTTATCTCAGTTGTCTACGGCGTGGTACTTCTCTACACACAGAGTTACCTCTCTTAGGTGGGCCAGGAACCTTTGATCGTGGGTTCGAACCCTGTTTCGCCGTGTCTCTGGGTTCGAAAGCACCATGCTCCTTCTCGTGTGTTTCACCAAAGTCGTACACGTTTCAACTCTCATCACTTCGGGCTTTCCTCGCACATGAAGCTGACACGCCGTGATATAGCTAAAATATTGTTCGAAGAGGCGTAAGACCAATCTTATAACCTCACGGAGTATACATATGTATATATATTTAAATCCCAATGTACAGATACATCTCATGCCCACCTGGCGGCCACAATTGGGACCGATGACATGCATCAACCAAGTCATCGAGCCTGACCACCCGATCCCGATAGTCGCCTTTTACGGCAAGCATGGGTTGCTGAAGACCTTTTCTACCCCGGATGTTCACGGGTCTTGAACTCATGTGGGGAATCGTCATTAGGGCATACACTCCTGATAATAAGAAATACAGCCCTGTTAATAAGGCATATACCCACCCTGTCACAAGTTAACATTCATATGTCATCTTTTCCCATTACCCCTTTTGCTATCTCTTGGTATAAACTAAAAAGTAAGTTTCAAAACATAATATGGCAGAATAAGACTACCACGTGTATTGGCTAATGAGAAAGATCAAGGGGTGGAATGGGTTTGTGTGGTTCAAGCTACCTACGCTGTCGGGGTTCGATTCCCGACATGTGGGAACTGAGACAGAACGATTGGTGTTTCCCAACCTTGGCTGCCCAATGTCGCAAAGAATCTGTAGACAGTGGCTCCCATTCACAGTGGCACCATGATACGGGCGCGGGGTGTTTCAACACGGAATATCACCACGGTACATTACTACAACAAGGTCGCCCGGGGTAGCGTTGTCTGATAGTGCGATGTCCTGACACTTCTTGTCCAGGAATAGTCACAACTCATCTACAGTCGATTAGCTCATTCGCTTCAATGTGCGCTGCCGCGAGCTCAAAACAAGGTTATCTCCTCTTGGAGACCCCCGACCGCTAGAGGGCAGCATAAAGAACCTTTGAGCAGGGGCCCGTTCCACAAAGCTATCTTAGCGCAACCAGAGACCATAATTATATTATAATATATATGGTCTCTGGCGCAACGGCTTTCGTAAGCCTATATTAAAGGATGGTGGTTACGATCATTTTTACTATAGCTACGTTAGCTTTGTGGAACGGGCCCCAGGACCACATGATGTTGTTTAACGCCGCACTCAGCAATATTCCAGCTTTATTACGGCGGTCTGTAAATAATCGATTCTTGACCAGACAATCCTGTAATTGGCATCATAAGCATTGGTTTACCCTATTGGGACACGATGACATACCTCAAACGTGTTAAGAAAAGCGTGGGTTGCTGACGATCTATTCTAATCCGGATCTTCACGGGTTCCACGTGGTGTGAGTGAGTGAGTGAGTGAGTGAGTGAGGTTTTACGCCCCTTTTAGCAATATTCCAGCAATATCACGGCGGGGGACACCAGAAATGGGCTTCACACATTGTACCCATGTCGGGAATCGAACCCGGGTCTTCGGCGTGACGAGCTAACGCTTTAACCACTAGGCTACCCGACCGCCCCCCACGTGGTGTGAAGATAAGACACTTTAAAAACAAAACTAACCCTTTAATTTGAAATGAAATGAGCACTAACTTTCAATTGTGAGGTAGAATTGCAATTGTGAGGAAGACACCATGAAAAATATATTAAGGTCTCTCGTATATATCTTCATTAGCATCCTGAAACAGCATTTTAAACTCATGTCTAATTCATTGTATTAATGTGATTATATGTACATGGTCCGAAACACATACATATACATACAAAACACATAGCAGGGCTAATCTGAACCGTACTGATGTACGCTTTTAGGCGTTTGCTGACGTAGGTTTTGACATTTGGATTCATGATTATTTTACTGAATCTTAACGATCTTAATTGAAGTTGAACTGCTCGTGACGCAAACGACGGCCTACTTCCCATATTTCACGGTCTCTGTGGAAAGATTGGGTATAACAGATTCCCAGCGAACAATCGAAACAAACTTAGACGTGTATCTCCATGGCTCAGGCAGTTCTAGACAGTGAGAGTTGAAAGCATATCTTCTCAACATCAAGCTGCAATCATCTACCCTTTGATATCTGGACCGTTGTCAGCGAGGCACGTGCTTTTCTTCACACTGCGTACAAGCGACGCGTAACGTAAAGCTGTATTTGTCAGCTCCCGTCAACGCTGTTATTGGAATTGGGTTGATGTATGGAGTTTCAATCAACTAAAGGCGTACTGTCATGTTAAGATTTAGCAATAAACAGATCACAGGAGATTTGAAAAAAACGATTTAGGTCGCGTTCAGAGTATTGCATTTTCTCTGTGTGTGTGTGTGTGTGTGTGTGTGTGTGTGTGTGTGTGTGTGTGTGTGTGTGTGTGTGTGTGTGTGTGTTTTGCGTGCGTCTGCCTGCAGGTTTTATAGTCACCGAGATACCATGCCGCAGTTAACATAGATACCCAACTCAGATACTTTATACTGACTCCGAGCCGACTAGTCTTTGTTTTAGCCCGTTATAGCCGAGCACCAGACAGGGTAACAACAAGTGACATCGTTTAACGTATTTTGGTATGACGCGGCCGGGGATCGAACCAGAAGCAGAGAATAAAGGTTTTCCTGAAACCATGTGTAATAATCTCAACAAACACGAACACAGTATATGTGATGAAGATGGGTTTGATTCTTCCATGTATGCATTACTTTTTACGATGAGCATCACTGGAGTCAACATTGGAGGTATTTGCATCAAAGGTATAACGCAACCCATATAATCAGGAATATTTTCCAACCAAACTGATTTCAACATACGGCCTGGAAACAGTTTATCTTCACGCGGGTAACACGGAAAACAGCAGACCCGTCATCTCAATCAAGACAAGCAGCGTTACGACGTTAGAACATAGACGCTTGTTTCTCCGTCCCATTGTACAGTAGGTAACTGTCTGACTGGAGACGGCCCACAGCCACACCGCTAGGGGAAGGCGGATAGTTAATTACTCAACCCCCTCTTCCCTTGAACTTACATAACGCCGAAAGATACGTTACAGTGATCGTCTGATCGTAAGCCCAGATTAATACAAATGTGTTTAGAAATATGTGAACGTTATCAAGGTCTGGTGCCTGGTTCACGGCAAACTGTAAACTCTGAACTTGTTGTCTGTTTAGGTTTGAAGGTATTATTGTAAACACATGGATAGATCTGGAGGATCTGGTTTTATAACATACACACGTGGATAATACGTTAGAGCTTTGTATCTTACAGGAACATGCATGGAACCCCTTTAGACTAACATCTAGTCTCTGAAATGAACAGATCTTACAGAAAAAAACGATTGTTAAATTACCTTAATAAAAATGTAATAAAAAGGAACCCAGAGACACTTCATTTCCTGATACCGCAGTAATCTAGACTTGCCAAACATTATAGAATTGCATGGATATTCACGGGGTCGTTATAGAACCGGGGTCTTCAGAGTGAGGAACCGAACGCTTTAACAACTCGGCTGAACCTAGACTTGCCAAACATTATAGTGAGTAAGTGAGTGAGGTTTTACGCCGCTTTTAGCAATATTCCAGCAATATCACGGTGGGGGACACCAGAAATGGGCTTCACACATTGTACCCATGTCGGGATTTGAACCCGGGTCTTCGTCGTGACGAGCTAACGCTTTAACCACTAGGCTACCCGACCGCCCCAAACATTATAGACGGATATTCACGGGGTGGTTATAGAACCGGGGTCTTCAGAGTGACGAACCGAACGCTTTAACAACTCGGCTAACTTAAACTTTAAAAACTCGACGCGCAGGTACGACTTTCTTCAATCCAGGATTTTTAGCCCTTTAAAAAAAGGTCTCATACTTCATTCGACATATTCTCCACCGAAAACACAACACTGCCATGCTAATAGTGTGTTAAACTGCCGGATTGATACACGTTATGTAACGTTTGGTAAATTCAGAGAAATATATTCCATGCAATGAAACAAAGGCTTACATGGGTGCCCGATTCCTTACCTTTGAAAGAAACGCAGGCTAATATCCCATGACGGAGACGGAACACTGTGCTATACACTCCATACTGCTTCAACGGGGGATAAATCACGGACTGTGCACAGAGCAATATCTTTGAAGGTTGGTGGTTAATTTGGAATATTGCTGTTCAGTGATGATAAAGTAAATACTAGCTGCATGAGTCTGGAACTGGTTTGCTGATGTCTGATACCACCTTGTTTCAATTACAAGTGTAATCGAGGTGATACTAGAAGGGTATAGGGTTACGAAGCTGGATATCAGTTTGCCTTAAGTGTGTTGAGGAGTAACCTGGATCTCGTTTTACGGCTCGGATCAATTTGCCGTACGATTGGTTTATGCGTGTTGATGTCAATTTTAACAGCTCATTATGTACGATTTGACGCAATTTACTCTCACATATTTTATCCCGTGGTATTTTCTAAAGCCAAAAAGTGCGGATTGGGATTACTGCCTTTAAAATAAACAAGCGTATAGTCGACGAAGTCATCTATATCCCCCGCCTTTTTTAACACGTTATGGTCCCAAACCAGGTAACTGACCCAACATTTCTCTTAGCCCATGTCAAAATAGCTGTAATGGAAATTCTAAAATATACATTTCTAAAACTCCTTAATATCAAATGGCACCAGTTCAGTATGTGCTTTATATGTAGACATGCAATGTTTGGCAAGGAAATATTTACCAGTTTATTTGTTATACTCCATAAGTGAACCCACCCTATAATAGAACCTAAGTCCAACTTGTTGCCATGAAAACGTAAAACATAAAATTTTATAAAACTCCTAAATAGCAAAAGGCACCAGTTCAGTATGTGTCTGGTAAACATGCAAAGTTTTGTAAGAAATTATTTAACGGTTTTTGAGTTACGCTCCGGAAACGAACAGCACCCTCATAGAACCTAAGTCCAACTTGTTGCCATGGAAACGTAAAAAATAAAAATTTATAAAACTCCTAAATAGCTATAGGCACGAGTTCAGTATGTGTCTGGTAAACATGCAAAGTTTTGTAAGAAAATATTTAAAAGGAGCCAACCCATTTTTCTCATATTGGGACTCGAACCCACATCTTCGACGTGAGGACGTGACGACGCTTCAATCGCTAGGCTACCGTCCCGTTCTCGTGTCATCAATGAAGGGCAGTCATCGACGGCGTGGTTTGCCTGGTCCAGGTTCGATTTTGTACAGGCCATCGCGATATAGGTGGAATATTGCTCAGTGAGTGAGTGATGTTTTACGCCGCTTTTAGCAATATTCCAGCATTATCACGGCGGGGGACACCAGAAATGGGCTTCACACATTGTACCCATGTCAGGAATCGAACCCGGGTCTTCGACGTGAAGAGCGAACGCTTTAACCACTAAGCTACCCGGCCGCCCGGAATATTGCTCAGTGCGGCGTTAAGAAACAGACATGCATTCTTGTCAGCTTTGATCGTTATAAACCGTTAGAGTCTAACTGGGGCAGCTTTCAACGGCAGCGATCTGGGATTCGATCTGGAACCCATGATCAGCAGATCCTGGAAGGCAAGGGGCGCAACTCTGAAAAGAGCTGACATAAGGAAGGGATATTCAGGCCGTGGTCGAAACGCACACCACACAATAGCTAACGTAGACACGACGTGTAACAGGTGTGGTATATTATCCCTGAATGTTCACGATGTGAAGAGGGTAGGGGGTGGAACCCCCAATATGTGTGTCAATATCTGCCAAGAAAATTAACTCAGCAGTGCGAAGGATAGGATATATATATATCCACGTTCCGTCATCACATACAGTACCGAATGGCCCTGATTATGTATAATCTGGGTTTTGTAGGTAAATATGTGTGGTAACTTCCTGGAGCTAGCTGGAATGATACCATACTCATTACAGGGCAGTATGGGAAAAGTCGTAGCCCTGATCGAGCAGAATGACAGAGACAGCACGCAGCCAACGTTTCGCACATATTATTCTATAATAGCCGGGAATTACCACTGGTTTTTGCTTACGTTTTAATTTAAGCACGCCATGCTCCAATTTGCGAACTCCGCATCCGCGAGTGGTGAACTGGAAACGTCAATCATCGACATTATTGTGACAGCTAGAGTACAGAACAGGTGGAGTTTCACGCGGACACTGTAGGAAATTGACAATTCGAGGATGTCAGAAAATCAACACATTCTGGCAGATGAAATAAAACATTCATTTACGCTGGACAGATCTGGTTGTACGTCAATAACATCATAATAAAAACACACTGTGCGCACGATTAGAAAGAGTGAGTGAGTATGGTTTTACGCCGCTTTTAACAATATTCCAGCAATATCACGGCGGGGGACACCAGAAATGGGCTTCACACATTGTGCCCATGTCGGGAATCGAACCCGGGTCTTCGGCGTGACGAGCTAACGCTTAAACCACTAGGCTACCCGACCGCCCCTGATTAGAAAGATCGTTGTGAAACAATATCGCTTATCACAATGACGGTAATCGCAAATGATATCGATTTTGCTACTGACATGATTGACATGCCATATTGGCGATATGGCAAATGCATGTAGTGAGTGAGTGAGTGAGTATGGTTTTACATCGCTTTTAGCAATATTCCAGCAATATCATGGCAATATCCGGAAATGGGCTTCACGCATGTGGGGAATCAAACCCGGGTCTTCGGCGTGACGAGCAAACGCTTTAACCACTAGGCTACCCCACCGCCCCTCCAATGCCTATAGGCGTCGTGGGATACTGGGCCCAGCAACTGGTGAAACAAAGAAATGTGTCCTTATTTTTGTCAGGAATTACCCAATCTAAAGAAGTTTCTTTTTGTCAATGAATCAACCGACAGAGGGCACCTATTGGAGGCATGTATGAGTGAGGGCGTATAATTAATGCTCCTTATATTCCTGCAATATCAATGAGGGGGGCACAAGAAATAAGCTTCAAACAGCGTATTCACATAGAGAACCAAACCAGGACTGCGGCGTGACGAGCTAACGCTTTAACCACTAAGCTACACCATCGCAAACTCTCATGTGTGCATACTGTCACAGAAGTGGCGGTTACGCAGTGAGCGCGATTTTATACCGTGTTCAGCAATATTCCAGCGAGATGTTCCTTCACGCGAGCCAGAGTATCGAACCCGGCGTGCAAGCGAACACTTAACCACGAGGCTACATCGCCGCTCCATACAGAGTTACAGCATAACAACAGCTACCGACCGAGGAGCATCGCCTTGTGAGTTTGTCGAGTGAGACGTTTTTGTGCTACGCCTCGACGTTCCAGCAATATCCTGTACACGAGGAATTAGCTATACACATTGTATTTAGAAGGGAATCGAACCATTAGGTGCTACCCGCCGCCCCGCTACAGTCACCTGAAGTGACGGAAGAGCAGCACCAGCGATGGACCCGTGAAGATTCGGGGTAGAAGAGGTCTTCAGCAACCCATGCTTGCCATAAAAAGGCGACTATGCTTGTCGTAAGAGGCAACTAACGGGATCGGGGGGTCAGGCTCGCTGACTTGGTTAATACATGTCTTCGATCCCAATTGCGTGGATCGATGCTCATGATATCAATCACTGGATTGCCTGTTTCAGACTCAAATATTTACGGACCGCCGTCATTCAGCTGGAATATTACTGAATGCGGCGTTAAACAACAAACAAACAAACGATAGTGTAGGCGACTGCACGGAGGTCCGTCCGAAGTGATTGATCGAGCTTACTTGGCGTATTCCCCGATACATCAGGAGATCGATAGCACCAAAATAAACAGTGGGAGCAACAGTTACACAACACAGAGCATCAGTCTCGACACGAGGCAATACCTGACTACATCTAAATACAGCTGAAATATGACTTTTCTCTTTCAATTAACAAAGCAACGCACCAAGGCTTGAAGCAAGCGAAGCGTCAGTTTAGCATCGATTAATAATCGACATCTTTGATTAACAGGCGTAGCAAACGAGAACGGGAAATGAGAAGTGGCCCATTTCACATTATTTGCTTATAAAGTTGAATATATTCGTGATATAATTTTAAGACATGGGTTGAAGCGAATGTTGATGAATTTGTAGAAGGTTTTATTAAGGAACAACTGTAAAACGAAGTTGTAAGGAGGACGCAGGGACATCTGCGCACGTTATTGGATTTTAGGGAGATAGAAGTAAGAAAGTGACATACATGTTTGTTTTTCTGTTTAACGCAAAAAAAACTGGTGCTGAAAGAAATGTAACCTTTGTCACAAATCTGTTTTAGGCGATGAATATCATTACTTGTTACATGATTACATTGTGTTTGTCCTTACATATCAACTTTACACAATTTCCCTCTGTCCATAACATGATGTATATGTTTCAATGTAAATGTTCTTAGGAAACTGGCAACATTCTCTGAAATCATTATATTAGTAATACATAAGTGAGTTTGATGTTATGCTGCTTTTAGCAATATTCCAGCAAAATCACGGCGGGGGACACCAGAAATGGGCTTCACACATTGTGCCCATGTGGGAATCGAACCCGGGTCTTCCGCGTGACGAGAGAACGCGTTAATCATAAGGCTACCCATCACCCAAAGAATCATATGAAAAGCTCTTACCCACCAACGACTGGATATAATAAATACAGATCGCCATTGTCCAAATTTATATGCTCTGTTAACTTCAATATGCTGTGTTATATAGCATTGAGTGTCAATAAAGTTCAGTTCAGATAAATGTGTCAATATGAAGTAGTAGTAGTAGTAGTAGTAGTAGTAGTAGTAATAATAGTAGCCTGGACAAATAGAATAGTCATTTGCGCTCAACTCATAACAACATTTTCATTCACTCTTTAGTTTTGGACACCATTTCCCCATTATAAGTTGAGGAACGATGTTTTAGAGAAATAAAGATGAGAGTTACCTCCCCTATTCGGTACACGCGTCCTTCTGAACCCAACCCGTGCACGAGTACCCGCCAA
Source organism: Haliotis rufescens (assembly GCF_023055435.1). NCBI lineage: Eukaryota > Metazoa > Mollusca > Gastropoda > Lepetellida > Haliotidae > Haliotis > Haliotis rufescens. The sequence continues at coordinate 21,547,024 of NW_025963779.1, forward strand.
AGCCCAAAACGACTCATGATAACCAGCGGTGCTACAGTGTGGTGAAACCAATATTCCGCAGTACAGTTCATTAGCAGTTCATCATTGCAGTAATACACGGGCTGATGTGTAGAGCTGTCAGAGTTCATTTCTAGGACAGGAATAAACTGCCCCAGCAACGATGTCTCTTTGTAATGTGAGTTGTATGGACACGTCAGAACCGACGAGATCACGCGAGAGTATGAAATAGAGTGACGATGTCAACTGGAATTATGAACTGTCTCAGTCAGTGCCACAAGGCTGAGGGTTATGAATTCCGGATGAAATCGGAGCGTGGTGGGTTACGAGGTCACGACAGGCTGGACCATGATGTCAATGATGTCTTGGGAAAGATGGACGATTCTCCTGAATGTACAATCATATAAGACAGCAGATAACAATACACGTTCAAGACTGATTTCTAATTTAGGCTTGGTACTGTTAATAAAGAGGTGCCATGAGCTCTCTCTCTCTCTCTCTCTCTCTCTCTCTCTCTCGCTCTCTCTCTCTCTCTCTCTCTCTCTCTCTCTCTCTCTATGAATTTAAATTATTTTGCATCTAAACTCACGACAAATCGAGCAATACGTAACATTTGTGGAGTAAGTTAAGTATTTTATGGAAATTGATTCTGTGATCACCATATTCACGTACATCAACTGCCTGCTGTCTGAACGCTGACTCCACAAGTCCCTCGTTACCATGCATTACACTGGTGGGGTGTTCGCGCTGAAGGGTCGGCTTCTGCCCATAGTCTGAATGCCGTCTTCGTGAGGCCCTCGTTACCATGCATTACAGGAGAAATACTTAATAACTTACAAAAAACGATTTTTTTGGTGTAAAACGACGCGCATCTTCGAAACCCCGGGGACTAGAGTGAATGCGTGAATTGTATTTAACGCCGCATACAGGAATATTCCAGCAAAATATGCAGTCATATATATCATGTACATATTCTGGACCAAACCAGTGACTGCCAACATGGACAGCGATCTACGCCACCACCCGATCCCACTGACACCGGTTCCGGTGGCCTATGGTGCCCCACAGTTGACGCCGGAACACGTGTTGATGCCGGTGTGGTTTGTAACGCCAGTTATGTACAGGGTGGAGAAGATTGCCTGACGCTCAACCCTTTCAAAAATGAAAAGGGTTAATTGAAAGGAACCTCTCTAACAATACCTTCCCAAAAGGGACGGGGTGCAGCTAGGCTATGGATAAGATAAGATAATATTTATTGCACAGAGCCGTTCGAATACGGGACAGATTCAATTTTAAAAGACAAGACATTATGATTCATATATACATATATACAGACACACATAATTTACTTTCCTGTAGACACATACAAAAACAAAACAATCAATATTACATATTTGATGATATTATTAATATACAAAAAATGTCAACGGTTGATTATGAAGGGGTATTTATTGTTTGAAATGATAGATAAGGAAACCCCTAGCATGTTAAATAAAACAATCACCCTATCCCATTCTGATGTTCTCGGCTCCGAAACTAAGGAGAGTTTTTCTAATAATTAATTTTGTTTAACCTAATACACAACTTTATCTCGTGGACTACGTTACTTTAAGACAGCTCTGCGCGTCCTGACTTGAATAACCAGCACACGGACATCTTACACTTCATGATCAATACTGGCTACTGCCTGGCAACTTCGCATTCACTGACCATTATAGCATCGGCGCCGAACCAACTGACCAAAGACGGTAAATAGTGTTGACATGACGTGGACGACACGATCTGATCAAACCAAAATTGCCGAATACCCCAATCATCCACAAGTGACACTATCGCGACCAGCAACAGATGATCTCCGGCAACACGGTTGTCTAGACGTTCGGTGTCCCTTCAACCACCAGTGCATTCAGATGGACAGAAAACCACTCGATATGATGGATCACGTGTTCTGATAGAAGCAAGAGGTTATAGATCTACTCACGTCCCACCGACCGGAGCTGACACCGTGATACAGATGAAATACTGCTCAAAGTACCGTTAAACTCTACTCCCCCCACATTCCGAGACAAACAACCGCGTACTTTCATCAGCCGCAGTTTCCACTGATCTGAAGCATCGTAGCTCTTGCAGAACTGTGCCGACTCAAGAGTGAGTGAGTGAGTTGGGTTTAACGCCGCTTTTAACATTATTCCAGTTATATCACGGCGTGTCAGCTTAATGTGGGAGGAAAGAACGAAGTGATGCAGGTCTAAGACGTTTACCACTTCGGTGAAACCCACGAGCACGGGTATGGTGCTGACAAACATAGAAACATAATTGGGGCGAACCGGGATTCGAACCCACAATGATAGGTTTCTGGCGTGCCCAAGGGACGCAACTCTGCACAGCAAATCGCGGCGCCTTAGACGACTGGGCCACCCGTGCCCCCTGCCGACTCAAGAACCTCGGGTTCGAGTCTCATATTCGCCCTCATATTACAATAATACCCCGTCTACCAGTACCATTAGTCACAAATACATCCAGCCATAAGATTGGCCAGGCCTAGTCTTGTAAAACAAAGCATGTCGTCTGACCGGCCTCACTTGACAGGCATGTCACAAGTAATGAGAGCCTGGCGGAAGGCAAAAGCTACATCTAAATATAAATATAAATAATTTCACCCAATATTTGTCTGTGCAACTTCAGACCTCGTAATGATAAATTTGTTACATGTGTCACAGAGTGACTTGACAGCATTTGGACAACATAATATATTTAAAGAATTATAGCTTCCCTTTTGTACAGCATTGAGTCCATATCGTTAGGAAATCTAGACAATTAAACATTATGTAATCCATGTGTAGCAGCTGTCAGTTGTTCCATTGTCTAACAGGCATTTCACATTATGACATTTAGCCTTAATCTATTTCCCCCTGGGCCGTGTCTGTAATCACATCCATTAGTCTCATACCCAGGGTAACGCCATTGTCTCTTCGTATGTCTATTGTTGTCTAATGGCGTATATATATGTTTACATCTTTACTATTAGTTTCGCCCCTTTCGGAAACACATTAAATGGCCTGACCGGGCCCGTGTGCGAAATACGCATCAGTCGGAAAGCGCACGTTAAATCTCCAAAGTAAGTAAGTATGTACTATTAGTTAGTCTGGTATTCCGACAGCACCTGTATGTTCAGCCGCGAGTAGGATACGCCTGCTTGCTGGACTTGTAGTAGTTGAGTTGGAATCTCCGCTCGACATATTTCTATTGTATTCGTTTGTTTTATTGCCGACTAAAGAAGTTTGGACTATCGGATTCTTCGTCTTCGATCTGAGCTAATGTCCCTATCAACATACGCGTTGACACATGGAACGTGGGACTCGGGGTGTACAGGTTTTTTCCAGCTGAAAGTTCGTGTTTGCACCTTGACCTTCGGTCTCGTTGTGTAACAGGTCATACAGCCGATGAAATCTTGTACACACATTCGCCTACTCATGCGACACATTGCCGTGCTAGTGTTTAGCCAACGTGGGAGTCATTCACCAGAAGCGTCACTTTTGGTTTTCCTAAAATACTAAGTTGACACGTCATAAAATATATAGACCTGTTCACAGCGACGGTAACCACTCTCACCCTGCCCAACTACATCCTTCAGGTGAGGTGAGGTGAGGTGAGGTGAGGTGAGGTGAGGTGAGGTGAGGTGAGGTGAGGTGAGGTGAGGTGAAATGATGTTTAACGTGGCGTGCACGCGTGCGTGTGTTTTTGCTTGTACGAGACCTGTTTTATTGTGCTAGCCCACTGAGATACCATGCCACAGTTGTAACATGGCTACCCCATTCAGACATAGTATACTGACACCCAGTATTCCAATAATGCCTAGCTGCGGGAAGGGAAACAACAAGCACAATTTCTTAACGTTTCTTGGCACGACGCGGCGAGGGATCGAACCACCTTTGGCTCTCCGACCAGGCGCTTTATCCACATCACCATGATCAATATCCTTCAGGATGAGACGAGAGTGCCAAGCGTCAAGCGAGAATGTTTGCCACTTCACCTGGCGTCGGGGCGAGTGTAGCTATCTATATCTGACCGCTTGTCCCTACCTGGCGCAGCTAATTCCAAGGGACAGTCAGACAATCAAATTACCTTCACAGCTGGCAGAGGCAGCTAACATAGAAGATATGTACAGGGATCAGCGCCACATAACGTTACCACGACATTCAATATTTTACATTTCCCGTGAGATGGTATTTACATCCCTGTTTGAAAGAGGTTTTTACAAATTAGATTCAGAAAGCATAAAGTGTTCTATTCGAACAACGGGGACGTAGTTATCGAATAGGATTGAGGCATATGCATATCAAGACGCAAGAACTAATTACATTGCACGTAAGCCAAGTCGGCGTCTTGACAGCTTACACATTTAGCGTAAACTATCAGGAGAGCATCGCACATGTATAAACTGTCAACACATTAAATAAGTACGCGTGTACCTACTTTAGATTCAACCACAAACTGATGCCCCTCCATTGCATTGAATTTAACTTTTTAATCAGCACCATTCTGGTTATAGCACTTTTGAGAAACAGAGAATGCGCTTACAACATTGCAACCACGTGGAAATTTCAACCCGTTTTATTGGCATGACAAGGGTGAATTTTAACCATTACGTTACACAACTACCCTCAATATAAATAAAAGCGACAATACCTTTTCCATATTTACAAGAAAGGTCTGCTAAAAGCAGAGTCGATTGTACGATTCCGACTATATCATGAACATGTTTTTTATGAATAAAATAGTGATGAAACCAACTGTTCGCGAAAAGGTGAGCGTATCTTGCCCCACCGGTGACATCCCTCACACACACATGCAAAGGCAAGTAAATTGCTTACCTGAAAAAACACAATACGGGAGCAAACGATATGGTACAAGTCAAAATGGGGTATATTGGACATCGTTTTTGTCACTGATGCGTCAAATTTGGAAATGTCCTCCACATGTCTACCGTAAACTTTTTGAAACTTTCACTGAGGCCTTGAATGTTGTAACCCTGATGAAACAACTTCTGGGCAAGACTCGTATGACGCTCTTTGAAACCTTGGAAGACAGAGCATGCTCGTTTGTACCTCAAACGTTGTGAGATGCAAACACCAAAGGATTGAGCTGCTGGAATATTGCTCGACATAAAGGGAAAGTTGACTATTGGAAAATCTTGTGGAGAGTGTTTTGTCACTCCGAATCTGTATGGATAGATCTAAGTATGACAGACGAGGTCTCGCTGGCTTCTTGTATTTCTAGCTCACGTGGGTAAATCTGTGGAAGGGAATTGGCTGTTTGATGGTTAATGAACGATATCAGATCATTGATACACCTGAAGCTTGCTCAAGTTAAACTCCTTGACCAAATTACCTCGTTTTGACTTTGCTATACCGAGCAAAAATTCCGATACATATGCATAACGAAACAAAGGGGAGCACAATAAGTGCCTATTGGCATGCCTTGTTCTGCTTAAATGTCTTACCCACAAATTGTACATAGATGCTATCGATGAGGAACTTACGTTTAAAACACACGATACGTAAAATGAAACAGAGAATAATCTGCAAAATGCCAGCTCATGATTTTACAGTTTGGGGAAGTGGTGCTTTGTGCCTTTGGGAGAAGCTTTGTCTTGTATGAAAGACAGCCTAAGTAACAGAAACGTCAAAGATAGAACCGCCAGACAGCCAGCGCTGACCGGAGACGCACAGCAGAAATACCGTTGGTCATCTTGCTGAGGAAATGAAAGCCAGGGGCAGACACTAGCCACACGCCTACCCTGGACGATCCCCAGGGCGAGGACAAATAAGTCTCATCTTGAAGGGGATGAGGGTCACACAGATTAAACACAGGTGCAGCCGGGCTAGCTGGTGTAAGTCAGTTACATGGCTACAGTGTTTGGTCTGTGTCTGAAGACAGTGGTGACTCAGTAGGCGAGAGATGCTACAGTCTGGTTATAGAGTCTACGTTGTTTGAAATAACCCTGTAACACTGTCAACAGCCAAAGCAAATCATCTTCGTGTACTATCAATGACGCTTGTAGGCTGAGAATGGCGAGTACTGTAGAGCGTCTGCGCTCGGAGAGACACAAGGATATAACATTTATGGATCAAAGGAAATATGTTTTCTTACGCAATATGGGATGTATAATGTTCAAATATTCATACAAATATTCGTTGATTTGTGTGGGTATATTATAGAATTGTTCTGACGGCTGCTACAGGAGAGTCTTGATATGCCCATTTTAGAAATATATGCCCACTTTACAGACATATGCCCATTTTAGAAATATATGCCCACTTTACAGACATATGCCCTTATTAGAGATATATGCCCATATTACAGACATATATGCCCATATTAGAGATATATGTCCACATTACAGACATATGCCCACATTACAGATATATGCCCACATTACAGATGTTTATGCCCATATTAGAGATATATGCCCACATTAGAGATATATGTCCACATTACAGACATATGCCCACATTACAGATATATGCCCACATTACAGATGTATATGCCCATATTAGAGATATATGCCCATAATAGAGATATATGCTCACATTACAGAGATATATGTCCACATTACAGATATATGCCCACATTACGGATATATATGCCCATATTAGAGATATATGCTCACATTACAGATATATGCCCACATTACAGATATATGCCCATATTACAGATATATGTCCACATTACAGATGTATATGCCCATATTAGAGATATATGCCCATAATAGATATATATGCTCACATTACAGAGATATATATCCACATTACAGATATATGCCCAAATTACGGATATATATGCCCATATTAGAGATATATGCCCACATTACAGATATATGTCCACATTACAGATACATGCCCATATTACAGATATATGTCCACATTACAGATATATGCCCATATTACAGATATATATGCCCACTTTACAGACATATGAACTCGTCAGCTGTAATCACCAGCTCCTGTACCAGATCACGACGCCACCAAAGTCGGTAATCGATCCTTGCACCGACACTTACACTTTCATCGCCATGTGAGAATTTAGCCATTAACACTAGTGATCATCTACCCACTACATTGAGTTTTGGGAAAATCTTTAGCTCATCTTGCGCGTTCCTAATTGGTTTTTCGAAGGATGTGTTCCCTGCGACTATTCTGATGACAAATGAGTCCGTATCAAACATTGCAGTTGTTTCTGCTCAGCGAAGTCAGTCCATTCCTTCAGAACCAATGGCAACATACGCACATGTCACGTATGTAAATGTGTATAGCAATACGCAGAAAGAGAGGAAAGCACATATAAGGACATTCAAGCCATTATGTACATCTGGCTGACGGAATACCCATGTATATAACAGTAAATATGATCGGGCGAGGGTGGAACTCAGCGGTTGGGGGGTACACACTAGCGGAACAACATCATACCTTCGCTTGCTGCTGTCGCCTCATGTCGCCGGCTTGATTTAACAAACACTGTCATCGCCAGATGAAACCACCGTCTATTTATGCCAAGCTACGTTCCTACGCAAGAGCTGTTTATTATCACAACCTTTATCTACTGCCTATATATGGTAAACGTGATTTACATACAGGTAAAATTTACGCCGAAGAATATTTTCAATTGGAAGCCTGTGTCCACGTCACATACGACTGCAAGACAGTGTTTGTTGGCCACTGACTGCGATGTCTCAATATTCTGGGGTGACACATTGATGGCAGATATATCATTGTGATGGTGTCTAACTGTATTAGTAGTTGAGTGGGCGTGATCAGTGACCAGATCAGTTTGTTGTGATCATATCACAAACCTGATGTACAGATTTCAGCCAATGACTATTCCAGCCCACCACCCTGAGAGACGGATTAAATTACTCAATGAAGAATGGGGACCGGAAGGGGCTAACACACAGTGTAGACTCACCCACAGTAATCATTGCATCCAGCTAACGGAATTAAGAAGTTTAAGAAGATTTGATTGTGTTAGGGTGAAAGGGCAAACTGTGACATTTTCATTGATTGAAATACTAGACACTATTCTTGCATCCGTGATCTGAACACCTTACTAATTTGACTGCAATAGACATCGGAGTGACGCTGTATAAGTTTAACCGGTTCAACTGATGTGTTATTGACAGTTAAAGTGTTGGAGCTGTCACATACGGGGAAGCACTGAATGTCGCTCGGGTCATTAGAAACACGGGCGGTTGGGTAGCCTAGTGGTTAAAGCGTTCGACATGGGTACAATGTGTGAAGCCCATTTCTGGTGTCCCCCGCCGTGATATTGCTGGAATATTGCTAAAAGCGGCTTAAAACCATACTCACTCACTCCATTAGAAACACTGTGACAACGATAGTTATCCTGGCAATATTTGGTTTTGTCTGGTTGAAAAGTCCGGTTCAAATGATGTTTATTCGGTTTTTAACGGAAGAGAGATATTTCCTTGCCTAACTACGCCGCCATCATTCGTCACCACTCGCCCCTTTCCGTTGCCTACAAGAAGACTAATCCCCCAATCGATGAATGTTATATGTGAAAATACGACAAACCAAACAGAATGCGCATATGATTTCAAGTTCTTCGTCAAAGAATGCCTCAGGAATAATTTTTTAATTTTACATATTTCTTGCATCTAAAAATATACGGAGGCACAGTTCAATCACACTGTAAAAATCCGCATGTCAAGATATGCTTTAAATTGCATCTGAAATATATACGATATATGGGGAAATATATGTGAACCGTTACGCAACGAGTTGACAATTGTTTTAGGTATGCCCGTTTGCGCTAAGACGGAACCCGGTCGCAAAAATGGCCATAAGAGGGGCAGGAGTCGCTATTCGGCTTGTCCCGGAATAACACGAGTTGGTCACGAATGCGCCGCGATGTGCCCACTGGGAAAACATCTTAGTGACCTGGTCATTCGGAAAATAACCAGTTGAAACTTTTTTTCATGTCGTAATAGTTATTTTCTATTACCCAACAAGTGCTTTGATCATCCTTGACGCCGTTATTGCTTATTTAGCTGGTCGTTGATAATAATGCCTTAAAGAACACTGCGTTTGGCCAAGGTTCAAGATAAGGGTAACGTGTGACTAAGTGAAGGTGGTCCAAATGCTACTTGTGTAGCAACTTCTCATAGTTGGGTGTGTGGAGCAGAGCTTGAGAAGAGCGGCATAGTGGAATCATTATCATTTATCGGACTGAGGCGAAGTGACGTGAAATGTGGCCTTTCAAAGCACTGAAAGAGGAGCCGCTCTACTCAATGGTGCATAGATATTTTCAATCGATCTTTGTGGCACGTAGCCTAATTCTGGACAGGCAACGCTCATGAAGATGCTAAAACGTGGGCAGAGGAATGCGGTAATGGTCACGTTTTTGTATTTTCACAGACATAACTATCACTGGGAGCGAAAGTGTGTTTGCACGTTAAACACTCATGGTTGCTGTCTAGCCTAACCCCACCCATCTCAGATCTATCAGAGCGGAATTGCTTTCTTATTCATATACTCATCACCAGATGATAACAATTCATAAGCGATATCCATACTAAACAAAGTGGGCAAGGATTTGCTGAACTGCACAGACTCGTATAAAAGAAATATTGTTACAACGATTTGGACTTTTTAAAGAATTTGCCGACCATTACCCACACACAAAGAAAGTGCTGTAATGGACACATACAATGTAATGGTTTTAGTTGCTTTTAAACCAGACATGGCTAATTATCTTTCATTGTGTTTTCCTAACTAATGGTTGTTTTGAAACATATTCGGTATATACGTTCAGTCAACCAACCGGAAGCGCCTCCAGTGGTTTTAGCCTGTCAATTACCACGTCACTGTGTGCCCTGGAGCCCTGGAGCCCTGGTCGGGGCGTCGAGGCAGGTTGTTATGGCTTGTGAGCAAAAACATCATTGACAGTTACTGGTCAGGGCTGTAGCTGAGTGGGCAAATAGATTCATTGATCGATTTAACTGATTGAACATGCAGCGACCTTGTGGCCGAGATCTACTATAGCTGGATTGGGCCTTCAGGTGTGACCAAGATTGATCAATGTATGGGATTGGTTCTAAATGCTTTGTCGTGGATAATTACTCGAAACGACAGTGGTACCTTGACATTGCTTTTTATCACCAAACAATGCTACCTACAAAACATTGGTAACATGCATTGTTATCGAGGTCTGGGGTCGACATTTAAAGGCAACCTTTAAATACACCACAGTTTAATCATGAATAAGGTCAGCAGACGTCATTATGATGATTTAAAAGCATGCAGTTGTTTTACATACCAGTATACAGTCAATGGACAGGGTTCCATCTCGACCCGAGGGACAGCTAGCTGTCCCTTGTATCCTAATTACAGAACACTGAACCAGGCGTGGGGAGACCCTTATGATGGAGATGCGGGGATACATTATCGATCACATTATGTAATGGAACACACATGAAATCACGACCAAACAGCAGCGTATAACATCATGGGGTGAAACGCATTTGTCAGTCCAGGGCACATCGTGGTTTAAAACAACACCGAGAAAGCTTAGGCTTAGTGCCATATGTTTCCTTTGCAGATTAATATTCAAATGTGTATGATGAGCTCCGAAATAAATTTTCATGCCAAATAAATCAGAAAGACATCATATCCGACGCAATCAAAGCACTGAAACTTTAGGTTAACACTATTAACCAGAGGAAAGTCGAAATGCATTATGTGTAACGTTGATGGAAGATTACTCGTAACATTCACAAGTTAGCAGATTGGCCAAACTACATCGTTATCTGATCTGCTGGTTCCTCTGCCACCTTTACCAGACTTGGGGGTTCAGAGGAAGGTAGCGACAGACTAGATATGGGTACATGACCTACCTTGATTAGTTATATGGTCCAGCTAGTCCAAGGGCTTGACCACATGGTGGGAGTCCCGAGAGAGTAGAAGTACAGTAATCACATAGCTACTGGGGAAAGGTAGCCAGCCCGGAGAATCAGTCCCAACAGTGGATAACAGTAACACCAGTCAGATCTAACTCCGCTACAGGAACCGAGTTGCGGCCTATATTGAAACTGGTTGGCTCATAAACACCACGACTCAATCGATTATTGATCAGATTCCGGGCAGGCGGGCAGCGGGCGTACGAGAGGCAGGAGCAGACAGTAGGACAGAGAGAGGGGCTGGGGCATAGTCGACAGCCAACCAAATTTAGATCCCGTTAATACAAACACCCTTGGGTCTGGGTTGAGATGGAGGAACTATGAGGAGTGATGGGGATCATCGGACACATTGCTGGACTTGGTTGTCAGATTATCTAGAAACAAGATAGGTACTTTAACCCAAACGTACCCCATCTTGTTGTTTGGAAGAGTGAAGGGAATGTTCAAAGAACTAGAATGTTGGGATAATGGGCCTTGGCGTGGTCGTAGGTATATTAGCCGGCAGATGATTGGTGTTCATCAAGGAGAACCTAGCTTTGTAGAGAATTAAGGGTCAGTTTGATCAGAGAAATGTCTCAGCTGATGGAATAGATGGGCTTATAAGGTTGCGTGATCACCATATCGGAGTTAGGTGGGTTTAACATCGCTTGGAACAGTATTTCAGTTAAGTCACGGCGTGTCAGCTTTCTGTGGAAGGACTGACTGAAGCGTGGGAGACCTCTTGGTTGGTTCGTTGGTTTATGTCCTTGGTGAAAGCAATGACCACGACAAACCATGAATCATGATCAGGATCTCAAGGTCCTCGGACTTTGGCACGCCGAAGGGATGGAACTCCGCACAGAGAATTACGCCTGTCAAGAAGACTTGGAAAACCGTGCTCCCTACCATATTGGAAGTCGTGAAAGGAACTTGTCGCCCACGTGTTGACATGATAGCCTTATGAGCATTGCAGTTGCAGGGTCAACATAACGGAAATGGCTTTAAAGCAAAATTCGACTAAAATACTTTTTTTTACATGTTTCATGTCATTTTCCAGTTAACTAGAATCCATAAGGACAAGTTTTGAAATGTTTGGGAATTCCAAATTCCAAATTCCAAACGAGCGGATGATGTTTCTCGCCGAAACCATGACCTCAAGACAGTTAAGACAACATACTCCACGACCTGGGTTAGGTGTGTGTGTGAGAGTTGGGTTTAACGCCGTTTTTGACAGTATTCCAGTTATATCACGGCGTGTAACCTTAATGTGGGAGGAAAGCGCGAAGTGATGCAGGTCTCAGACGTTTACCACTTCGGGGAAACCCACGAGCACGGGTTTGGTGCTGACAAACCTAGAAACATAATCGGGGCGAACCGGGATTCGAACCCACAATGATAGGTTTCTGGTGTGCCCAAGGGACGCAACTCTGCACAGTTCATGTGCGTGAGTATTAGTACGTTTTTACCCTTCAGTTTGTTTGTTTGTTGTTTGCCACAGTCAGCAATATTCTAGCTATACGACGGCGGTCTGTAGATAATAGAGCCTGGACCAGACAAACCAGGGATTGACATCATGAGCATCGACCCATGCAATTAGGATCGATGACATGCATCAACCAAGTTAGCGAGCCTGACTTCAGACCAAACTGCAATCACCAAGCAACCGGTATTCTAAACTCTGAAAAGAAGATCTTGTTTTCCAAAAGAGGAGTAGATAAAATGGACAGACGATTCTTTAAAGAGCTCCCTAATGAAGAGTACAAACGCAGACAAATGGCAGCACTGCAAATTAATCAAATAAAACGATTGATTATTAAACGATATATGACAACTGTAAAACATCTGTTTCCTGTGAGCAACATCAATAACCAATCAGATCTGTTATCATAATTCAATGGATGCCCACGCCGGGCGGCCGGCATAAAACACCGGCAGATTGCTGCTTTTTGACACTGAGTAGCGATAGGGTTAACATCAAAGCTCCTTACACTGATAAGCGGTGTCATAGAGTACAAGTTGCTGTGGTTCAGCAGAAGGCTCGAGACAGCATTCAGAGCAAGATTACACACCGGTGGAAATTAATTTTCCAACGAGATGCATGTCAACATGCACTTCACACAGGTAGACCAGCGTATAGAGGGTCTGACTGTGAAGTAAAAGCTCATCGTATTAAACAAAAAGTAACCTGATTGCTGTCATTCTTGAGGTGAGGTGAGGTGAGGTGAAATGGAGTTTAACGTCGCGTCCAAGATTATTGCACTTATATTGCGATGTGCATGTACGTGCTAAAAACGTGAAAAATGAATATCATACAAATTAACCGAGAGAGCGAACGCCGTTTTACACTACATTAGCAACACTCGCAGTGACACACCTGATGATGTGAGTCATTGATTTGGGTTTAACGTCGCTTCTGTTGTGTGTGATCGTGACCACTTAATGGGTCTTGGAAAAGAAACCATACCCTGGTGTCAACTGATATTATCGACTGTCTTCATACACAATGCAGGAAGTCAATCACGACAAACCGGAACCACGTGGGTGAATGAGTAAATGTTGTTCCACGCCGCAGCAATATTCGTGTTATATCATACCGGCCTGAAAGTAATAAAGTATGGGTCAAACTGACCAATGGTTGGTGTTATAAGTCGAAGGGGGCATTGACTGACGAACACTGACCACTCGATCCAGTTTAGTCGCATACCACGACAAGCAATAGAGTGCTGGGGACCTTTTCTCTGAGGTGTAATCTGTCTGTACTGACGATAACAAATACATACTAGATAATTAAAACGCAAATATATAGATACTTATGACGTGTACCACATGCACACTTCCACATATACCAGTAACAACGAGAGCATTTATAATTTATCTTGAGATATAAATGAGTGAGTGAGTGAGTATGGTTTTACGCCGCTTTTAGCAATATTCCAGCAATCACACATTGTACCCATGTCGGGAATCGAACCCGGGTCTTCGGCGTGACGAGCTAACGCTTTAACCACTAGGCTACCCGACCGCCCGAGATATAAATGAGAGGATGTGTGACGGCAGGACCTTGAGATGTACATATAAGAGGATATGTGTGATGGCGAGAACAGGACCTTAAGCTTCAGATCTATGAGGCTATGTGTGACGCAGAGAACAAGATTTTGAGATATACATATCAGAGGTCATGGGTGACGAGAGGATTTTGATACTTAGAGGTGAGGTGAAATGGGGTTTAACGTCGCGTCCAAGGTTATTGCACGTATATAGCGACGTGCATGTACGTGTGTGTGTGTGGCTGCTTGTACTAGTCCGGACTGATGCCGATTTATAGTGCTAGCTCACTGAGGTACCATGCCGCAGTTTAACATGAATACCCGACTCAGACACAGTATACTAACTCCGAGCCGACCAGTCCTTGTTTTAGCCCCTTAATGCCGAGCGCCAGACAGGGTAACAACAAGTACCATCTTTTAACGTCTTTTGGTATGACGCGGCCGGGGATGGAACCCCGGACCTTCCGCTCTCCGGGCGGACGCTCTACCACTAGACCACGGAGGCGGTCTTACCATTTAAATATCAGAACCAACATGTATACATGATGAGGAGAACTGAATCTGGTTACAGCGAGCGTGGTTGAAACAAGGAGCAACGTCTCAACATCGTCTTGGACACCTGCTTCACTGAAACCCTTGTATCACATAACTCTCACGACCAACGTGGCGTACGAGGACCTAGAATGTCTCGGAATCCAAAGGGGGGTGGGGAACAAGAGAATCCTATGAATGGCGGCATGATTTACAGCTTCAAATATCAAAATCAGAGAATGCAATTAGCGCATTTCATGATTCCCACGCTTTCATGTAACTACTTACGCTTGTTCACGTAAGAGTAACGCGAACAGCTTTGAGGAACCCTACATCATATGCAACTTCACCGACTACGTGAACGTGGAGACCTGTGCGTCCGTCTGGTTCATTTTGACACCAACCATAGCTGCGTCTGCAAACGTATGTTGCAAGACAAATAGTATGTGTAAATGCCAGCTCCACACAGCGGATCATCAATCATACTCATCAGCAGTGCCGTGCGCAGTACCTTGGCGTCTCCTCTCCAACTCTCTCAATTGACGTCTCTTCTGTAGAATTCTGCTCTCATTACAGGTCGTCAGATGGCCTTAGTCATCTGCTTCCCTAATCCTATAGGTCAACTCGACGGTCAACTTGGCATTCAAGGATGCTGATGCTGATGCTGATGACATTCAGAGTTGAACAACAGAGGATTTCACACATCCACTTAATAAGGTTTGGCGAATAGTTAGTTGTCCATCAGCAAAACAAATGAGGCTTATTAGGGTTCACCGTGTGGTCAGCACCACGTTATTTGGTTCCTAATAGTGATTGTTTATCAATGTAGGACTAATGACCCTGAAACCCGTGTACGTTACGAGGAAAAGAGAATTTTGGGGTGTGGATTCATTCGTGGATCTTCCATTGGTATTCTGGGACCGCTTTCAGTATTCGGCTTCTTCGCAGAATGTATACGGGCGAAACTCAAAATTGCTTTTACACGGGAATAGTATTATAAGTTTCATTGCAAACACTTGACCAACTATACCGACGGTTATACACAGACATTATTTGAAAAGCCCCCAGTTCAAACTATCTTTCTCTCTCGTTTGTTTGTTTGTTTGTTTGTTGTTTCCGCACTAAGCAATATTCCAGCTATATGACGGAGGTTTGAATATAATCGAGTCTAGACCAGACAATCCAGTGATTGACATCATGAACATCGATCCACGCAATTGGGATACGATGACATGCATCAACCACGTCAGCGTGCCTGACCACCCGATCTGCAATGGAATCACAAGTATTATACTAGATGGTTCCGTGCAATCTTTAGTATGCTTGGGTTGTATATCATCGGACACACACAATCAAGAACGTCGGGATCATCGCACGAATATAATATATACATATTTACGCCGAGATGCCTACATTTCTCGCGAAGATAAACAGAACCTTTACATGTAACACTGAACGCTCTTCTTCCAAAAATGTTTGACGTAAAACCTTTTCGTGACCTGCAATAATCAGCCATGTTTTTACACAGACTGGTAAAATAGACTACAGTTCGTTATAGACGGCGGTCAGCTTAGGTAATACCAACCTGAAGTGCTCGCACCTGTATAGGGCTGTAACAGTCGGGTGGTAGGGTAACCTTACTGCTTGTTGGACGATGGTGAAACGAGAGTTTAGACATGTTGAATGACGGTCTGATCTGGACGTCGAATGCTGGTAGTTATAATACCACGAAGTCCCCATTGGGGGCACGGTCAGAGGAACACCCACCCATCCGGTATGACCCGACCCGTTTGCGTCGTGTCGCATAACCGATTTACCCATATTTGCTCTCGTATTGCAAAACAGCATCGCTGTTGCACATCGCGTTGTTGTTCATGGAACGGCAGGTACCTGGGTGACTTTTGTACCTGTTGGAATGTTACGTCATGGTCACGTTAGAGCATGGTAAATGTTACGTCATAGTCACGTTAAAGTATGGTAAATGTTAAGTCATAGTCACGTCAAAAGCTTGGTGAATGTTACGTCATAGTCACGTCAAAGCATGGTGAATGTTACGTCTTAGTCACGTCAAAGCATTCTGAATGTTACGTCATAGTCACGCCAAAGCATGGTTAATGTTACGCCAGAGTCACGCCAAAGCATGGTAAATGTTACGTCATAGTCACGCCAAAGCATGGTAAATGTTACGTCATAGTCACGCCAAAGCATGGTGAATGTTACGTCATAGTCACGTCAAAGCGTGGTAAATGTTACGTCATCGTCCGGTCAAACGGAAATTGTAACCAGTTAATATAGTCATGAGAATGCATGCTTTACATAATGCAGCTAACAAATTTGTTAAAAAGTAAATCTTCCGAAACTAGGCACACAAAAAACTCTTCTGTTGAAAATAAAGGTAACGTTTGCTCGTTGATATGGAACACCCGCCGTCCCGAACGCAATTTTACAATTCTCCGACATTGAAGCATACTTGTTCCCACCAGAACACAACAGTTAAACATGGCCAGAAATATACTTTTAACACCTTGTGTATTATCATGAACCTACAAACAACGCGTACAAACCGATTACGGACGTTCAGATTTCATAACATAAATCATTCGTAAACGACAACTTGACGCCCGTTACCATCAACTACACGGCCAAGTACGTTGGTGTTTGTAAATATGTTTGGCAGCATATGGGCCATATGACAGACTGTAATCATCCAGCAGATACCATTATGACTCATAACATTTTTCGAACCGATCATATCTGCATATGTGAGCAACATGTAGCTGAATATGTAGCGGAAAGGGCAATAGGTTAGCCTGTAATATATAATTCGTTCGCTCGCCACGCTCTAGACTTGGGTTCTATTTCCGTCATCAACAGTATCCAATATGGGATATGCTTAAAAGCAGTGTAAACTTCACTTGTTCTTCGTGTGCTCGTAAATTAACGTAAATACTTAGTCTAATATATTAGACAACATAGCAAAATACCTTGTTCTCTTTTACCGAAAGAAAAGGTAAGCATTTCGATGTAATTTTATTATTTCGATTACCAAATTTCTTCAACCTAAATTCAGAATTGTACAACATAAAAACAATGAATCAACTTTGTACATACGACGCTTTAGTGTCCTTTTTTGGACTATCAATCACGAAAGCATGTTTTAAGGAACGTCAGAAAGGTTACCCAAGTTCGAAATGAAATAGTCTAAAACCGTAACCAAAGTTAACATACAAAAAAAGAAAAAAAGTAAAAACCTTCAAAATCGGGACGGGTTTTATGGTCGATCTGCGATAAGAAAATTCAAGAATAGACTACTTCAAACAATACACTGAATTGGACTCGTTGATTCTTCTTGATGAGAAAGCGCAATATCACTTGCCCTTCACACCACCATCAGATGACTCAATGGTCATGGACATATACGGAAAGACCCAATTATGCCTGCAATATATATTTCAAAACATTTGGTACAAACCTACATGCACTGATAACATTGCTCAATACGGCTGAGTTCAACAGGTTTGCACTGTCTAACAAGCAGCCGAATTCGTTGAAATGTTACAGGCCTTTTGTTAGCTGCAAGCAATAAAGGACTTTCTGGCGATACAATTGTTGATGTCAAGGAGCGTTATCCCATGTTTATGTTCCATTCTTTTGTACCGAAATTATCCGAGAGGTCCTGAGCGTTCAACATATCCGGGCGCTCAGGTGACACCACAAGGTGAAGGCCACGTACCAGAATGGCCGCATGGACTTCGTCCAACACGTGCACGAGTTGCCAGAGTCTTCCTCAATCATTTTGCCTGCAGGTCATGCAAGATGATTCCGCACAATAGAAGCAAGGGTGTCTTGTGGCACGTTCAGTTGGACATCCCTGATTAGATTGGATGGAAACGTGCAATTTCACCAATATCAAGAGACTTGGTTATCATTGGGTTCCTCATCTCGTTTGCCAGCGAGATCTCGCACGTTGAAAATGATCTCCCACGAACACGATCGTTATTAATTCTATATGCATAGTAATCTTCTGAGGAACCTTTCTTATAGTGTTACACTACAATACCCAAATCACCTCTATTAAAACCTTTGTATGTACAAGATCCCTCATCGACGCTGGGTGGCGGGGCGGGGGATTTATAAGCTTGAAAAACACATCTCCCTGTGACGCTCATGTATCAGTCTGTATCATCATCAAAGAAGGACGAATTCCATCTCAGCTTTAAAATAACTGGCCATCGTAGGAACCCGCATAAAAACACACTTTCCACTACTTTGCCCATTTTCGGGTTGAAATAACTGATTGTGAATTTCACAGATGTGGCCCTTTTAAGGAAGCTTCTGTGTTATTGATTTTCCGACCAGATAAAACAGTTATTTAAGCATAATTGGGGGCAAAAATGCTATGCTTTTACTTCATTTCTCAAGCAAAGACAGGATCTATTATTACAGGGCTGACTTCCTTGTGGAACGAGGATAAAAAACTTTGAAGTAGGAGGAGGAGTTAGTCAACGGCAATTGGAGCTACACG
Source organism: Haliotis rufescens (assembly GCF_023055435.1). Classification (NCBI taxonomy): domain Eukaryota; kingdom Metazoa; phylum Mollusca; class Gastropoda; order Lepetellida; family Haliotidae; genus Haliotis; species Haliotis rufescens. The sequence goes on from NW_025963779.1 coordinate 21,566,078, forward strand.
AACACTGGACAGAACTTGATGAGCCCTGATTGAAGTCATGCCGCAAATGTCAGGGGTATGCTCCATCCTTATCCCAACTCGCGAAACCTTTGCCATTACACTAGGAGTCCTCATTAGGGAATTGACAACATGTTGACAAAGTGCCTAACAGAGGTTTTCTAAAGGAGCCTAAAAGCTTTTCTTCCAGCTCGCTACCGTGGTGTTCATTGTATTTTAAAAACTGTTTGAAGCTGTTTTCACAATAGACCTTGAATTCCCGTACTTACTTCTCAGAAAACAGCAACATTAATGAAGCTTATTTACCTTTCTGCTCGAGACGTTGTGAAAGACAAACGTCTTCTGGTGATCGATATATTCCCACAAATATATCTAATGAAATCAAACGCTTTATGTGTGTGTGAGTGAGTGAGTTTTGTTTAACGACGCTGATTCTAATTCAGTTACATCTCGGCGTCTCAGCTTCAGGTGGGAGGAAAGCCGAAGTGATGCAGGTACCAGATGTTTACCAGGAGCACGGGTATGGTGCTGACAAACCTAGAAACATATTCGGTGCGAACCGGAACTCGAGTCTAGACCGCCTAAGGGACGCAACTCTGCACACCGAATTGCAGCATCTTGGAGAACTTGGCGACGACTGCACCAAGCATTATGTTAACACCGACTTGGCCACCCGCGCACCTAACATTATGTTAAGAACGACTTGACCACCCGTGCACCAAGCATTATGTTAACACCGACTTGGTCACCCGCGCACCAAACATTATGTTAACACCGACTTGGTCACCCGCGCACCAAGCATGATGTTAACATCGACTTGGCCACCCGTGCACCAAGCATTATGTTAAGAACGACTTGGTCACCCGTGCACCAAGCATTATGTTAACACCGACTTGGCCACCCGTGCACCAAGCCTGATGTTAACAACGACCTGGGTACCCGTGCACCAAGCATTATGTTAACACCGACCTGGCCACCCGTGCACCAAGCATTATGTTAACAACGACCTGGCCACCCGTGCACCAAGCATTATGTTAACAACGACCTGGCCACCCGTGCACCAAGCATTATGTTAACACCAACTTGGCCACCCGTGCACCAAGCATTATGTTAACACCGACCTGGCCACCCGTGCACCAAGCATTATATTAACACCAACTTGGCCACCCGTGCACCAAGCATTATGTTAAGAACGACTTGGCCGACCGTGCACCAAGCATTATGTTAACACCGACCTGGCCACCCGTGCACCAAACATTATGTTAACACCGACTTGGCCACCCGCGCACCAAGCATTATGTTAACACCGACTTGGCCACCCGCGCACCAAGCATGATGTTAACACCGACTTGGCCACCCGTGCACCAAGCATTATGTTAAGAACGACTTGGCCACCCGTGCACCAAGCATTGTGTTGACACCGACTTGACCACCCGTGCGCCAAGCATTATGTTAACACAGACCTGGCCACCCGTGCACCAAACATTATGTAAATACCAACTTGGCCACCCGTGCACCAAGCATTGTGTTGACACCGACCTGACCACCCGTGCGCCAAGCATTATGTTAACACAGACCTGGCCACCCGTGCACCAAGCATTATGTTAACACCAACTTGGCCACCCGTGCACCAAGCATTATGTTAAGAACGACTTGGCCGACCGTGCACCAAGCATTCTGTTAACACCGACCTGGCCACCCGTGCACCAAACATTATGTTAACACCGACTTGGCCACCCGCGCACCAAGCATTATGTTAACACCGACTTGGCCACCCGCGCACCAAGCATCATGTTAACACCGACCTGACCACCCGTGCGCCAAGCATTATGTTAACACAGACCTGGCCACCCGCGCACCAAGCATTATGTTAACACCGACCTGGCCACCCGTGCACCAAGCATCATGTTAACACCAACTTGGCCACCCGTGCACCAAGCATTATGTTAACACCGACCTGGCCACCCGTGCACCAAGCATTATGTTAACACCAACTTGGCCACCCGTGCACCAAGCATTATGTTAAGAACGACTTGGCCACCCGTGCACCAAGCATTATGTTAAGAACGACTTGGCCACCCGTGCACCAAGCATTGTGTTAAGAACGACTTGGCCACCCGTGCACCAAGCATTATGTTAACAACGACCTGGCCACCCGTGCACCAAGCATTATGTTAAGAACGACTTGGCCACCCGTGCACCAAGCATTATGTTAAGAACGACTTGGCCACCCGTGCACCAAGCATTGTGTTGACACCGACCTGACCACCCGTGCGCCAAGCATTATGTTAACACAGACCTGGCCACCCGTGCACCAAGCATGATGTTAACACCGACCTGGCCACCCGTGCACCAAACATCATGTTAACACCAACTTGGTCACCCGTGCACCAAGCATTATGTTAACACCAACTTGGCCGCCCGTGCACCAAGCATTATGTTAACACCAACTTGGCCACCCGTGCACCAAGCATTATGTTAACACCGACCTGGCCACCCGTGCACCAAGCATTATGTTAACACCAACTTGGCCACCCGTGCACCAAGCATTATGTTAAGAACGACTTGGCCGACCGTGCACCAAGCATTATGTTAACACCGACCTGGCCACCCGTGCACCAAACATTATGTTAACACCGACTTGGCCACCCGCGCACCAAGCATTAAGTTAACACCGACTTGGCCACCCGCGCACCAAGCATCATGTTAACACCAACTTGGCCACCCGTGCACCAAGCATTATGTTAACACCGACCTGGCCGACCGCGCACCAAACATTATGTTAACAACGACCTGGCCGACCGTGCACCAAGCATTACGTCAACAAGATATGCTACTACCAGTACCAATAAAATAATAATAATAATATATCCATATTGATTATCGAAATATGTATACGAGACGGACAAAGCAGGGTAATTGGGCAATCATCCTTTCCCAATCACTATCATCCATATGCACACATTGGCTGACTCAAGTTAAGGCACCTAACGAACTCCACAAGATGTCTGAGACTGGCTTACCGTGTATTAGGCAGCCAACAATCCGCCTTCTCCAGGTCTTACCGGCTCCGACAACGTAGCCAGCACTCGTCCTGCCCATTCGCGGCCACAACAGTTGGCAATAAGCTGCAGGTTCTGGCTAGACAATTAGCGACCTGTCCCTCCCTCCTCCTTATCCGTACCCCAAACATAACGTGTTTTAATCAGATTTACACCTCCAGAGAGAAAAAAACACGATTTCGCCAAATTATCTCTTTCTGGTTAAGACGTTTGCGAAAGCTTGTATCAGAGTCGGCTGAATCTCACTGGTGTGTGTAGCGAAAACCTTTCTATACTGATTAACCTGTGCTTAGTTTGTCGAATGGTATATTCATCTTTGCATGTTCACCTTTGTAGGTTCGCCGTGCCAGGGGTCGTGAAAGGATTAATCTAATTGGAACAGTTGTTTTCAAAATTCAGGATATCAAGTTATTGATCAAAAGTGTTTTAAATTTTTAGTCAAGTAAATTAAAAACGACAAAATCCTTTCCATATTCAAAATAAATCTCAATGTACTGTTCCCACTATATCATTAACATACGTTGATGAATCAGTATCCAATAGTGATGATACCAGGTGTTCGCGAAAAGGTGAACGTATCCTGCCCCGCCGGTTGCACCGTCACAAACACACGCAACAGCAAGTCAACTGTTCAGCTGCAAAAACTACGGGAACATATGGTACAAGTCAAAATAGGGAATTGAGCATCCCAAAGTTTGAGACATGAATTGCATAGATTTCGTAAAACAGCTTTAAAGTACAACATTACACGATTACACGAACTCTACAGACGAGTGAGAAATATACCTGCTGTATCATGTCCAGGGTGAGTGAGTGAGTGGGTGAGTTGGGTTTAACGCCGCTTTTAACAGTATTCCAGTTATATCAGCTTAATGTGGGAGGAAAGCCCGAAGTGATGCAGGTCTCAGACGTTTACCACTTCGGTGAAACCCACGAGCACCATACTGACAAACCTAGAAACATAATCGGGGCGAACCGGGATTCGAACCCACAATCATAGGTTTCTGGCGTGCCCAAGGGACGCAACAGCGAATCGCGGCGCCTTAGACGACTGGGCCACCCGTGCCCCTCATGTCCAGGGACACAAATCATGGACTTTAAACGTTGCAGCCATGCGGGAATACAAACAGGAATTAGGGTGACGACCCAAAACTAACCACTGGGCTACTGATCACCCCGTTAACAATATAACGAAATGAGGGCAAGGTTCTCCGTAGAGTGAGTGAGTGAGCTGGGTTTAACGCCGCTTTTAACACTATTCCAGTTATATCACGGCGTGTCAGCTTAATGTGGGAGGAAAGCCCGAAGTGATGCAGGTCTCGGACTTTTACCACTTCGGTGAAACCCACGAGCACGGGTATAGTGCTGACAAACCTAGAAACAGTTCTCCGTAGAAACGTTATGACCTGATCGTCATGATGTTGAATATAGCGTCTAATGAACAGGGGATGTGTAACATCCTTGAAGTGCTTCAAAATTAACACTTAACACACGATCAGCAGTCCCTCCCACCCAGTACTTTAAAGTCTATTACTTCAAATGAATGTTTCAAAACATGAGTATTACTGTAAACAATAGATTATATGAGGAAGATAATTTATGGATGTCAACTTCTTTATTATGAGGATCACAACGTTTCGGAGTATATGCTTACTCCTTCATCGGGTTGTCTTCCTTATGTGTATCACTTCTAAATGCCTTTCAGAGAGATTATATGGATATGATATATATGACAGTTATTGAAGTAGTGACACACTCACGCCCTCACCCCAAACAAACACGTCCTCACCCCACCTCCACCTCTACCACACACCCCATCTCCACCACACACCCAAACCCAAACTCTGGAGAAGCTGTGTTTGTTTGTTAGTTTGTTGTTTAACGCCGTACTCAGCAATATTCAAGTTATATGACGGCGGTCTGTAAATAATCGAGTCTGAACCAGACATTCCAGTGACTGACATAAGTGAACATCGATCCACGCAATTGGGATATGCATGAACCGAGTCAGCGAGGGGGCGGTCGGGTAGCCTAGTGGTTAAAGCGTTCGCTCGTCACGCCGAAGACATGGGTGCGAATCCCGACATGGGTACAATGTGTGAAGCCCATTTCTGGTGTCCCTCGACGTGATATTGATGGAATATTACTTAAAGCGGCGTACTCACTCACTTACCCAAGTCAGCGAGCCTGACTCCCCGATCCCGCCAGTCGCCTCTTACGACAAGCATAGTCACCTTTGGGGAAGCTGTGGTGTAGTTGCCATCCCAGCCATCTACAACATTGATTGCTACGCTGTGTTCTCTCTCTCGCTCTACATTGGTCATTACTGCTATCAGTGGAGGGCTGGTACGGATATTATACCAGAACAAAAGGTTACACTGTAATACCAATTCCATGACGGCAGACTAGTCTTGGATAGGCTGAAAGCGCATTTATGTAGCGACCAAGAAATTGTTTAACACTATTGCAGCTACATCCCAGTAATAGACGGGTAACGACGCCACGCCCCCCCCCCCCCCCCTGCACTTTGTCACCACTACATCGTGTTCAGCCTGCTCTGACCACACGCGTTTCACATTCGGACGTATTTTGGCAAGTTTGTATCAACCAAATAGCCACATTTAACTGACACGCAATGATATAACTGAAGTATTCCTGAAAGTGGCCTTCAACTTTTTTTAAAACTCTACATCACTCAGTGTTCCTTCCCCACCTCATCAATAACTTTGACTGATAAATGGAAGCAACGCGTCAGCTAATTAGGTGTGCACTACTGAGCTACCAGTGATGGATATGTCCAGTTAGAGTAGCTCTAACGAGCATAGTAGGTTTCCGGAAAACAGAGAAAAACTAAATATGCAAGGTTTTTCTAATCAAAAGTATATCTTGTAATATACTCAATTCCAAAAGAAACGCAAATCCAAAGTATGGATGTCGGCACCTGCTGGTGCATCGTGTGTGCTGACACGGGTCTGTGCTGGCAGTAGCTAACGCTGGTAGGTGACGTTGACGCAAGTAAGAACGGGCGACAGCCCCATCTTGACGTACGACGTTACACGTGGGCGTTCGCTCCTTGAGCAATTCTGCGCACTGTTTGTCAGTGCGACGGTAAACCTTAGTGGGGTGAACCTGTAGATCTCTCGCTTCTCGTGTTGCCGCCATACCAGCTTCAAGTATGCCCAGTACTCGATGACTATTGTTAATGCCTAGGCCAGGCATGGTTCATTCCGCGTCAATCAAAGAACTGACGGACGTCCCTTGTCCCGTTCCGGTTTTAGCGGTACCTTCAACGCCCAATACTCCACGTTCCACATGTAAAGCGTGCATGGTGTTCTCAGCACGTGCTCAGAAAGACATGTTGCGGCTAATGTGTCACATGGATGTGAAGGGTATGGATGTGAAGGGTCTGTATGTTCATTGGTCAGTAAACGTTTCTAGACATGTTATTTTATCAATATGTGTCTTTTGTGGTGCAAAAACATAACTGTTATTGGATATTATTGAGACCGGAAGTTGCAACATGAGATTTGCTTTTGAATAGAAAATTCACGAGATTCACAACATTTGTATTCAAGTTCATACAAACTGTTTATCTACATCATATTTTTTGTTTGTTTGTTTGTTGTTTAACGCCGCACTCATCAATATTCCAGCTATATGACGGCGGTCTGTAAATAATCGAGTCTTGACCTGACAATCCAGTGGTTGACAACATAGATCTACGCAATTGGGATACGATGGCATGCATCAACCAAGTCAGCGAGTCTGACCACCCGATGCCGTTAGTCGCCTCTAACAAGCATCCTAATCTTACTGAAAACATAATCCAATTCATGGCATTATTTGGACACGAAAAGATACTTTAACATCTTTCGTTATAAGCGGACGATCACAACCATTGTATAACTAATGCTAAAACCTGATATATTTTCCCGACATTCGACCAGAAAACATACACAACAAGAAGTACATTTATCAAAATCTTGCAAACGGATCCGGATTCTTTCTTTTTGTTTCATGTTCAGAATTAGATGGCTTTATCATCGACATATCCTGTTTGTTTACCATGGAAAATGTACATCCGCATAAATTCAAGAAGAAACAAACAAGCAGCAGACACCGCCAACGTAAGAAGGGTCTTACAGCTGTCTAATACTGGCACATGGGCCTGGATGAGTCATGGTTCAATCAGCTGAGTTAAAACCACAAATAGATTCAAAAGAAAAGAAGTTGCACTTTTTGTTGAAACACCTGAGCCTTCAGCACAAAGCTAGAACAGGAAGTTTTCGACAAAATTGCAGTTAAAATCTCAATGACAATTATGTTGAACATATGAAATTTGTCATGAGTTTTGATTTTAATATTGAATTAAAAGTAAGCTTCTGGTTAATAATTGATGGCACTCGCACGCATCCACGCGGCGCTTCAAATGGATCAGTTGCAGACACTCAGAGTATTGGGTTGACATTTGGTAATATGTGAAGCATTGTTACGTTGAAGCTATTTCTGTAGGAACCACATAATACATTGCTGCACAACAAAATGAGATCAGTGCAGAATACTTGTATCTAGCCGGCCGCTGATGAATTTCAGTACATGTGTGTGGGGAATGTGCTCTCATCCTTGCAACAATCATGGCGGGGGACAGTAATACATTGGTTGTGTATTGGCAGAGTATCTATTCAGAGTTCGGATCAACAGGAAACAGTAGAGTGAGTGAGTGAGTGAGTGAGTGAGTGAGTGAGTGAGTGAGTGAGTGAGTGAGTGAGTGAGTGAGTGAGTGAGTGAGTGAGTGAGTGAGTGAGTGAGTGAGTGAGTGAGTGAGGTTCTACGCCATACATTCCAGCAATACCTCGGCGGGGGATACGAGAAATGAGCTTAACACTTTGTTCCCATTTGGGGTATCGAACCAGACAGACGTTTCTGTGATAGGTCTCGATGAAGGCACAATGCATTTCCATTCATGGAACTATTTGCACAAACCACCGTAGTCTAAGTAGTAACGCCACATATGTGACAAAAATGACAAAAATGATATGACAAAAATGATATTCGATGCAATTCCCTATTTTCACTTGTACCACATGGTCCAATTTTTTTTCAGGTGAACATTTGACTTGCCTTTGCATGTATTAGCGACGTGTGCCACCGGTGGGGCATGATACGCTCACCTTTTCGCGAACACCTGGTATCATTACTATCTGATAGTGATTTATAAACACGTGTTCATGATAAAGTCGGAATTGTACAATCGACTCTGCTTTATGCAGAGATTTCTATTGGATGTGGAAAGGTTTTGTCGCTTTATTTATATTCAGTACGACAATGAACATGCGAACTTCAAGATTCAGATTAATGGTAGAAATATTCACACTACACATATGGTACACTACTCAAAAGGAGTCAAGGACTTGTCACCCAACATGCATCTCTTCAAATTGCTTCCCATTCCTTCCGTTAGTGCACGCACCCTCAGCACTGATGCAATGGGTACAAACAAACCACCTTAAAACCACCAAAAGAAGACCAGGACCACCCCATTCTTTCATATTACTATAGTTAATCTGTCATGACAGATATGAGTGAGTGAGTTGGGTTTAACACCGCTTTTAACATTATTTCAGTTATATCACGGCGTGTCAGCTTAATGTGGGAGGAAAGCCCGAAGTGATGCAGGTCTCAGACGTTTACCACTTCGGTAAAACCCACGAGCACGGGTATGGTGCTGACAAACATAGAAACATAATTGGGGCGAACCGGGATTCGAACCCACACTCATAGGTTTCTGGCGTGCCCAAGGGACGCAACTCTGCACAGCGAATCGCGGCGCCCCACGACTGGGCCACCCGTGCCCCCTCATGACAGATGTGACTGATAACTATGGTAATATGAAAGAATGGGGTGATCCTTAACTTCTTTTGAGTAGTATATTCCTAACATTAAACAGATACCTCTAACAGCAAATGTCCTCACACAATGGCGAGGCCCATGTTTCCGGCTTCACAAATCTTATCTATCGCAATGTATGCGCCCATACTCAGTGGACTGATTCACAGGTTATTGGTCATACCAGGACAACCAACCTGAGGCTTTGATGATGTGTCGAAACCACTGCCCGTCCTTCCCTTATCCCAAGGAGTAACGCCAACAAAGCGCAACTTTGTGAAACCGCTTGCGTACCCTACACCACAACATACACTGCTGTAACACGTGTCGCTCTCACGGGCTCCAAGGGTGTCTATGTTCCTGATTCCTGCTGCAAACACTCAAGTAAACGAGGGTATGTCATCACTCGTCAGAGGAATGTCTGTTAGAGTTATCTCCCCTTCCCCGTCAGTCTTCCCTGGTATTAACGGTGTTGATATGCACTCTGCGGTAAATCAGCCTCTGTAAGCGATGTTGGATGAGACGATGGTTGTCAATCTGATACCAATCTGAAGTTCTAGTCCTGTTTATAGTTTCCACAAGGTATTAGCAGTCGTTGTCTGTACAAGGCGTATGCCGATGTGACAAGTGAGGTCGTCTAGCATTTCAAGCGTTCACTCATCATGTCGAAGGCCAGGGTTCATCGATCTACGCTGAGACCTGCATCACTTCGGGCTTTCTTCCCACATTAATCTGACACGCCGCGACATAACTGGAATACTGCTAAAAGCGGCGTTAAACCCAACTCACTCACTCACGGCATTGGTAGACGGTGTCGCTGGAATATTGCTATACTGGGTAGCCTTACAGAATATATGAAACGCGTTCTATGAATTTATTTAAACCCAAAACGTTCTTCACAGTTGTGTTAAAATGGCGGAACTCTTCGGCAGAGCTGATTACTACGGTGGCCCATAAGGGACATGGAGTTTTTCAATATTTTGATGTTTCACTTACTTTTATCGTAACCTTTGGCAAATTAACACAATTTGTCATACAAATATATGATAAATCATGTATAAAACAACCGAAAACATGGAAAATGTACTTTCAAGTAGCTGTTGAGTCGCTGAAATGTGAAACCACAGAAAACTATTTCCGACGCGGTGATAATATTTCCACCGCGGTGGAAATAGTTTTCTGTATTTTCATTTTAGTTTTTGACTTTTTCATTTATGTTTTTGACATTTTCATTTTAGTTTTGACATTTTCGTTTCACTTTTGAGCGATTCAATATCTTCTTTACACATGATTTATCACATATTTGTAAGACAGATCCTGTTAATTTGCAAAAGCTTTAAGGTTACGATAAAAGTAAGTGAAATATCCAAATATGGAAAAACAGACTCCATGTCCCTTATGGGCCACCGTAGATTACAACATACATGTTTAGGATAACAGGAGGAGTGTTTCTGGTTTAGTTGGTTGGTTTGTTGTTTTACGCCGCATTCAACAATATTCCAGCTATATGACGGCGGTCTGTAAATAATCGAGTCTGGACCAGACAATCCAGTGATTGATATCATGAGGATCGATCCACGCAAATAGGATCGATGACATGCATCAACCAAGTCAGCTAGCCTGATCACCCGATAGTCGCGTCTTACGACAAGTATAGTCGCCTTTAACGACAAGCATGGGTGTTGAAGACAATTCCACCCCGGACCCCACAATAACGAGATGGTTGGTTGGTTGGTTTGTTGTTTAACGCCGCACTAATAACGAGATGACAAAGGCAGGAAACAGTAATGAGAGGACGCCATCCGTCAGAAACGAGATGACACGAGTGTCAGTAACCGACAAGGTGACACGTACGGATGACATTAAGATGAGTTTGATATAAAGTACTGAAGCGTAAAACTGATCAGCATTAGCTGGAAGCGCTCGTTATATCCTCATTAGTCAGCGTACAATCAATATATGCTGACCGCTCCCCAATCCCGAAGAAAGGTTATTTTCACATTCAGGTCAGGTTGCAACCGGTTAGTGTGAGTTACCCCCGGGAACAGCGCCAAACATTACACTCCCCGTGGCTTCATTTTTCCAGTTCTCATCCGAGATACAGATCAGAGCTGTGTTCCGACTTCAGACTGTTTCTCTGAACATTTGGTTTTATGTAAACACGATGAAGTAAATAAGTAGCCCCAGTAATAGATAAAGTATAAGATAAACACGATGAAGTAAATAAGTAGCCCCATTATTAGATAAAGTATTAGATAAACACGATGAAGTAAATAAGTAGCTCCAGTATTAGATAAAGTATTAGATAAACACGATGAAGTAAATAAGTAGCCCCAGTAATAGATAAAGCATTAGATAAACACGATGAAGTAAATAAGTAGCCCCAGTAATAGATAAAGTATAAGATAAACACGATGAAGTAAATAAGTAGCCCCATTATTAGATAAAGTATTAGATAAACACGATGAAGTAAATAAGTAGCTCCAGTATTAGATAAAGTATTAGATAAACACGATGAAGTAAATAAGTAGCCCCAGTAATAGATCAAGTATTAGATAAACACGATGAAGTAAATAAGTAGCCCCAGTAATAGATAAAGTATTAGATAAACACGACGAAGTAAATAAGTAGCTCCAGTATTAGATAAAGTATTAGATAAACACGATGAAGTAAATAAGTAGCTCCAGTAATAGATAAAGTATTAGATAAACACGATGAAGTAAATCAGTAGCCCCAGTAATAGATAAAGTATTAGATAAACACGATGAAGTAAATAAGTAGCCCCAGTTATAGATAAAGTATAAGATAAACACGATGAAGTAAATCAGTAGCCCCAGTAATAGATAAAGTATTAGATAAACACGATGAAGAAAATAAGTAGCCCCAGTAATAGATAAAGTATTAGATAAACACGATGAAGTAAATAAGTAGCCCCAGTAATAGATAAAGTATTAGATAAACACGATGAAGTAAATAAGTAGCTCCAGTAATAGATAAAGTATTAGATAAACACGATGAAGTAAATAAGTAGCTCCAGTATTAGATAAAGTATTAGATAAACACGATGAAGTAAATCAGTAGCCCCAGTAATAGATAAAGTATTAGATAAACACGATGAAGTAAATAAGTAGCCCCAGTTATAGATAAAGTATAAGATAAACACGATGAAGTAAATCAGTAGCCCCAGTAATAGATAAAGTATTAGATAAACACGATGAAGAAAATAAGTAGCCCCAGTAATAGATAAAGTATTAGATAAACACGATGAAGTAAATAAGTAGCCCCAGTAATAGATAAAGTATTAGATAAACACGATGAAGTAAATAAGTAGCTCCAGTATTAGATAAAGTATTAGATAAACACGATGAAGTAAATAAGTAGCCCCAGTAATAGATAAAGTATTAGATAAACACGATGAAGTAAATCAGTAGCCCCATTATTAGATAAAGTATTAGATAAACACGATGAAGTAAATAAGTAGCTCCAGTATTAGATAAAGTATTAGATAAACACGATGAAGTAAATAAGTAGCTCCAGTATTAGATAAAGTATTAGATAAACACGATGAAGTAAATAAGTAGCCCCATTATTAGATAAAGTATTAGATAAACAGGATGAAGTAAGTAAGTAGCTCCAGTATTAGATAAAGTATTAGATAAACACGATGAAGTAAATAAGTAGCCCCAGTAATAGATAAAGTATTAGATAAACACGATGAAGTAAATAAGTAGCCCCAGTAATAGATAAAGTATAAGATAAACACGATGAAGTAAATAAGTAGCCCCAGTAATAGATAAAGTATTAGATAAACACGATGAAGTAAATAAGTAGCCCCAGTAATAGATAAAGTATTAGATAAACACGATGAAGTAAATAAGTAGCCCCAGTAATAGATAAAGTATTAGATAAACACGATGAAGTAAATAAGTAGCTCCAGTATTAGATAAAGTATTAGATAAACACGATGAAGTAAATAAGTAGCTCCAGTATTAGATAAAGTATTAGATAAACACGATGAAGTAAATAAGTAGCCCCAGTAATAGATAAAGTATTAGATAAACACGATGAAGTAAATAAGTAGCCCCAGTATTAGATAAACACGATGAAGTAAATAAGTAGCCCCAGTAATAGATAAAGTATTAGATAAACACGATGAAGTAAATAAGTAGCTCCAGTAATAGATAAAGTATTAGATAAACACGATGAAGTAAATAAGTAGCCCCAGTAATAGATAAAGTATTAGATAAACACGATGAAGTAAATAAGTAGCCCCAGTATTAGATAAACACGATGAAGTAAATAAGTAGCCCCAGTAATAGATAAAGTATTAGATAAACACGATGAAGTAAATAAGTAGCTCCAGTAATAGATAAAGTATTAGATAAACACGATGAAGTAAATAAGTAGCCCCAGTAATAGATAAAGTATTAGATAAACACGATGAAGTAAATAAGTAGCCCCAGTAATAGATAAAGTATTAGATAAACACGATGAAGTAAATAAGTAGCCCCAGTAATAGATAAAGTATTAGATAAACACGATGAAGTAAATAAGTAGCCCCAGTAATAGATAAAGTATTAGATAAACACGATGAAGTAAATAAGTAGCTCCAGTAATAGATAAAGTATTAGATAAACACGATGAAGTAAATAAGTAGCTCCAGTATTAGATAAAGTATTAGATAAACACGATGAAGTAAATAAGTAGCCCCAGTAATAGATAAAGTATTAGATAAACACGATGAAGTAAATAAGTAGCTCCAGTATTAGATAAAGTATTAGATAAACACGATGAAGTAAATCAGTAGCCCCAGTAATAGATAAAGTATTAGATAAACACGATGAAGTAAATCAGTAGCCCCAGTAATAGATAAAGTATTAGATGAACACGATGAAGTAAATAAGTAGCTCCAGTTTTAGATAAAGTATAAGATAAACACGATGAAGTAAATAAGTAGCTCCAGTATTAGATAAAGTATTAGATAAACACGATGAAGTAAATAAGTAGCCCCAGTATTAGATAAAGTATTAGATAAACACGATGAAGTAAATAAGTAGCTCCAGTATTAGATTAAGTATTAGATAAACACGATGAAGTAAATAAGTAGCTCCAGTATTAGATAAAGTATTAGATAAACACGATGAAGTAAATAAGTAGCCCCAGTAATAGATAAAGTATTAGATAAACACGATGAAGTAAATAAGTAGCCCCAGTAATAGATAAAGTATTAGATAAACACGATGAAGTAAATAAGTAGCCCCAGTAATAGATAAAGTATTAGATAAACACGATGAAGTAAATAAGTAGCTCCAGTAATAGATAAAGTATTAGATAAACACGATGAAGTAAATAAGTAGCTCCAGTAATAGATAAAGTATTAGATAAACACGATGAAGTAAATCTGTAGCCCCAGTAATAGATAAAGTATTAGATAAACACGATGAAGTAAATAAGTAGCCCCAGTCTTAAATTGTTTGATAGACATTTCGTAGAAGTTGACGGATGACAAAGTAGACACTGTTTATGGATAACAACTGATTTTTATATAATTAATGTAATGACATATTCCCGAGTCAAGGGAATTAACTGATTATGAAAGTCCAGTTTTTTTAAAGTCAGTTTACTCCCTTGCCTCGGGAAAATGCTGTCATGGCGACGTTTCAGTACAGATCCTTCTACCGTTGTTAAGCAAGACTGAATAAAGAACATGGTACAGGCTATATATATAGTCGGTGGAGGATTAACAGTAACAACTGAATACATGAGAGAAATTAACATGAGTAGGCTAAATAATAACAGCAGAAGAATAATACTGTAACAACATGATGCACCGACTGACTGACTGACTGATATAGAAGATTTAACGTGCGCTTTCCGACTGCAGCGTATTTCGCACACGGGCCTGGCCGGACCATTTAGTGTATTCCGAGAAGGGTGAAAGTGGTGTGTGCACCAATATTATTGCACTTATATAGCGACGTGCATGCACGTGTGGGCGTGGCTGTTTGTAGTAGTCGGGACTTAATAGTGCTAGCACACTGAGATACCATGCCGCAGTTTAACATGAATATCCAACTCGGACACAGTATACTGACTCCGAGCCGACCAGTCCTTGTTTTAGCCCCTTAATGCCGAGCGCCAGACAGGGTAACAACAATTTCCATCTTTTAACGTCTTTTGGTATGATGCGGCTGGGGATCGAACCCCGGACCTTCCGCTCTCCAGGCGGACGCTCTACCACTAGACCACGGAGATGGTGTCTATTCAGACGAGAAAAAAAGCACAATTCTATACATAATAGATGGTAATTCTTCTACTAACGCAATAAATGTTATACGTTTGAACGAGACTTCAGCATTTTTTGTAGTCAGGCAGCAGAATGTGTGCCGAAAGAGAGACAGACATTTTTATTAATTTGGTGAAACAAGTACCATCTTTTAACGTCTTTTGGTACGACGCGGCCGGGGATCGAACCCCGGACCTTCCGCTGTACCATTAGACCACGGAGGAGGTCTCTTTAAGTGAAGTCATGGAGGGTGTTGGAGAGGATTTGTAGTCTTAAATTGGATCATCAAAATGTCCAACTAATACCGGAGATAACAGACACTTGAAAGGTCAGTGGTAAATGGTTGCACTGAGACTTCACTCAGATCATAACATATTATCCTGAGTCTGTTGGGAGAATAGACGGGATCATAACGCATCGGAAAACAAAAGGGTAAATATTCCAAAACCTAGTTCAACAAGTTCCCTTCTTAATTACTTTCCGATCATGATTAATTTTGAAAGAACGTTTCAAAGAGTGAATCTTTTAATCATCAAGAACCCAAAAGATGAAAACACCTCGACAGAAGTTTACATTAAAATGCAGAGAAACAATCAATACTTGCTACCAGGTCGCTGCACATCGGTCACCTAGCATTCATCTCTTCAAATTGCATCCCATTCCTTTCGTTAGTGCACGCACCCTAAGCACTGACACAATGGGTACAAACAAACCGCCTTAACGAGGGAGCGGCAGCAGGATCAGCAGCAGGAGCATCACCGGCATCAGCATCAACACCAGCGTGTTGGTGAATCGTGGAACATGGTTGACGGACTCGCAACATCATTAGGCTTCTCGTGATCTTACGACACAAAGTGGCAATCAGTTTTCAATTATGCCGCACAGCATTGCTGAGCGAGAAGGCCAGGAGTCAGCCGCCAGATTACCCTGAGATCATCCCGCTCGCCACGCAAAGAGCAGAGGTGACCGCGACTTCATAAGCTCTTCTGCGTACTGGGTTGATAATGACTGAATAACAACCTCTGAATAACGTAGAGGGTGGTTTCCTGCACACGACACTCTGATAATTAACATACACAATTACGCTCTCCTCATAAATTACAGTTAGCTTCATTGCTCCCCTGAGAAGTGTGATGACGTATGCCGGGGACATTGAACAGGTGAAAGCAGTCACTTATAGTTTTTCGAAATGCCATAAGGTCAACATCATTCCTGTGTAATGGTGAGCCAGGTCCTCGTTAGGTCAAAGATAACAGAGTTAGTGAATGGATGTTTATTTTCGACCGTCAGCAATATAATAATATTGCACCTTTGAAGTACTTGGAGGGAGGCTCTACACTCTCAGAGCACAATGGGTAATGACATTGGGGGTGACATCACATAATTGAAAAACCTTAAGAACTCCACAGAAGAATTTTAAAGACCTCGGTCTGGGCCAGGGACGGATGACCCCGTACCCCCGTACCCCCGTACCCCCAGTGTCTATATCTCAATGTCATCTAGGTTCCGGGTGAGGATTGACTGGTCTGGTCTACTGGTCACGGGAACTGTTCTAGCGGCCATCGGGACCGTTGATTCCATTTGTTTGTGCTATTTAGGACCTACTTTGACCTGTAGTTCCCACACTGGTGTCATGGACGGAATGAACGATCCATCTCCAGCAGTTGAATCATGTACATGTCTTGTAACATAGATTTTATCTGGTTAGCTTCCGTGAGTGAATATGGTTTTACGCCGCTTTTAGCAATGCCCCAGCAATATCACGGCGGGGGACACCAGAAATGGGCTTCACACATTGTACCCATGTGGGGAATCGAACCCGGGCCTTCGGCGTCACAAGCGAACGCTTTAACCACGTGGCTACCCCACCTACCGTGGATGTCACACGGTGTCTATAATAGGTCTGACCTTATGACTGACATCATTGCCTGAGGAAAAACCAGCAATGTCCCGACTGTGTCACAGCAGGTAAATACTTACAGGAATCGAGTCTGCACCAGTCACACGTGTGTCATGATCCATCGGGAACGGGGGCACGGGTGGCCCAGTCGTCTAAGGCGCCGCGATTAGCTGTGCAGAGTTGTACGCCAGTAACTTATGATTGTGGGTTCGAATCCCGGTTCGCCCCGATAATGTTTCTAGGTTTGTCAGCACCATACCCGTGATCGCGGGTTTCACCAAACCACTTCGGGCTTTCCTCCCACATTAAGCTGACACGCCGTGATATAACTGGAATACTGTTAAAAGCGACGTTAACCCAACTCACTCACTCACTCTATGGGGGACGATGCCAATTCATCTGGACATGTGGTTCCCACTGTAGCATGACGTATAGGGGTCAATTCTCATCTAGAATCATCAGAGGTTGACACGCACGAACCTCACTTGACACAAGTGAGTGATTATTGTGACATTTACCGAACTACGACGAAAAAGAGAAAATATGTGGTGCTGGTCTTGTCCCAACCACGGTGGCTAGTCCAGCTGGGAAAGGGTGACGTACATGTAGCCTTAATCAGTGATTCTCCTTCAATTCTAGCGCAGGAGACGACAAAATAGGGAATCGAACTCTGGTCGTCGGCGTGAGAAGCGAGCGTTTCACATCTAGGTTACACCAAGGAGCAACGCGGCTTTAACAAACGTTTGTTGGAGGAAGTCTTTGTACTCTTTATCTCGTACTACAGCGGATTATACTATGGACAAATAGACAAAAAAGATTCAATAAGATTTAACCTTGATTGAGATATAGGCTGGTCTCTATGCCATCAACTAACCGGCTGATTTCCCCATGACCTATATTACGGTCTTCACAATGACACACCAAATGAGCCCAACATGACATCACAGCTGTATAATTAGGTTTGTTTGTTTGTTACTTAACGCCGCACTCAGCAATATTCCAGCCATATGACGGCGGTCTGTAAATAATCGAGTCTGGACCTGACAATCCAGTGATTGACATCAAGAGCATCGATCCACGCAATTGGGATACGATGACATGCATCAACCAAGTCAGCATGCCTGACCTCCTGATCCCGTTAGTCGCCTCTTACGACAAGCATAGTCGCCTTTTACGACAAGCATGGGTTGCTGAAGACCTATTCTACCCCGGATCCTTAGAGTGAGCGAATATGGTTTTACGCCGCTTTTAGCAATATTCCAGCAATATCACGGCGGGAGACACCAGAAATGGGCTTCACACATTGTACCCATGTCAGGAATCGAACCCGGATCTTCGGCATGACGAGCTAACGCTTTAACCACTAGGCTACCCGACCGCCCCCCCCCCCCCCCCCCCCCCCCGGATCCTTAGAGTCGTCCCAGGTGCGGAAGTATCACATACTAGGAAAACAGCATGATCCTGACTAACAACTCATTTTGTATAATCGTCAATACATATATCCACAATGAGTGAGTGAGTGAGTTGGGTTCAGCCCCGCTTTGAACGATATACCTGATACATCATGGCGTTTCAGCTTAATCTGGGAGGAAAGGCCGCAATGAATCAGGTTAAGTCGTTTACCACTTTGGTGAAACTCACGAGCACGGTGGTGACAAGCATAGAAACATAATACATTCGAACCCACAAATGAGAATGAATTAATCCAGGTGTGTTAATATAAACGTCGTGTGTAATTAAACTGGTGTCGTGTGGAGACACACATCCTCTGAATCTGAGCAACATCCTGACAGTATGGTTTCCTGACAGTATGGTTCCAAGAACACAAGAATACTTTAAAATGTGTTTGCCCCTTTCGTTTGGTTCTCATGCAATAGGTTATGACATCGACAAAAGACGTCTGAAGTTCTGATCCAATCAAAGCAGTTGTGGGGAAAACACGATCCGAAACAGGTGCACTGTCCAAATAAATATCTCATTATCACGTCACAATGATGGCACGATAGTGTCTACCCAACGCCTACTTCAAACCTTTTAACCCGTGCAGCAGAACTCGAGACGAACACAAACAAACCGAACAACCTAACAGTATGTCTCATTGTGGGGTGTGGGTGGGGGAGGCCACTGGGATTGTTTCATATACGTCAAAATATTTCAACATGTCATGATTAGAAAAGTACCAAACGACCTGTGTGTGGAAATTCAAACTGCCAGAAAGAGTCGATACTGACATCTAAATATATCACAACGGCATTGCATCAGTTTTCGGATTGTGCCGGATTTTCCCGGAGATGCATTAAGCCGGTATTGTAATACAAACGGCGATGGGAACGCAGGATCTTTGCCAACGTTCCGGTATAATTTGGTGGTGTAAGTCCATAAATTACCATCATATACCTTGGGCCGCCTATGATCTAAGACGGCTGAGCGGTATCCGAGGAACATTAATATCGCAATGAGTAGTGCATCAATGACTATTGGGACGTTCAGGGGGTTTAACGAGACCGTCTACAAGTGATAAGACTTGAAAGGAGACAAAAAGCATACACCAGAAGTTCATCTCCCACCCAATACAGCCTGCTCGCGTGCAATGATGCATGTGTAATCGTTGGTCCACACTCGCAACAAGTTATCGACAATTTCTCAAATAAACACATAAATACCCTTCTGGTATTGAGAGTCCGCTGGTTGATGCGAGCAAGGAAAACACCGCTCCTGCTTTACTGCACCCCACAATCACAGCATTCCATCAAAAGTACAACAATAACCTCTCTAAATAGCTTCTATTTTCAGCCTCGACTTGTAACGATTAAAAACATATTTGCTTGTTTGTATGTACATGTCTACCTGGATGCTCCCACGTTTCACAGTTGAAATACACATGGGAAAAATATGCAAATAGATGACGCCATGATGACGTCATAAAACACATGGGATTCAACTCGCATCAAGGTGAATACGGCCGGACTGTATTCTGCCTGACTGCTGGTTGAATGTGCCCGAACAACTCTCCTGATGTATTGATCCCAGGTCGGAACATCATCGCTGATCATCTATTTTTGTAAACGGGGCTGGGTTACAGAAATAGATGACACTGTGGTAGAATGCTGATCGCACCCACGGAAACATGGACACGAGTCAAGCATTACAATTGAACAACTGAATTCCCATTTTTTTGGCGCATTAGTCAGCCGCATGGGGCAGGCCAGAGACAAACGGCTGGAAACAAAGAGAATTTGTTGGAGAATTATACGGACTCCTCAATCTTGTAACCGGTGAATTCAACCTGTTTCTATTAAAGGGTGACATTAATACGAGGTGCACACCAGTAGGCTAGACTAACATCTAGTCTCTGAAGTGAACATATCGTACAGAAAAAAACAGTTGTTCAGTTATCTTAATAAAAATATAGTAAAAGGAGCCCAGTGACTCTCTTCATTTTCATTTCCTGATACTGTTGCCAAACATTATAGACTTGCATGGGCTGTATTTAATATATTTGTATCAGGGTCTGTAAGACAGACTAACCAGTAGCAGAGACCATATAATAGATTATAGATCTATTATATGGTCTCTGCCAGTAGGCCCTTGCGTGGCAGTTCACGTGTAAACACGACTGTCACGTTCAATACACCCCAGTCTGTCTTCGTCAGTTGTAAATGTGCGACAAGACATTGGCCGACCCGGGCCTTGCACGCCAAACAAATAAACGTCATAATGTCAACTGTTTTCTAACCACAGAATCAACACAAAAAAACGAATGTACACTCGACTGAGGTCAATAAACGTCGTTAATCCGAACATGCATAGGTTATATTTAGATTCTCGTATTAGTTATTCTGAGTGAAAGCATCGTTGGCCCTTACGGAACGTACGGAACTGTAAAGACTGCGAGCCAGATTGGCGCATGAGAGTGCAAAGCTGCGGTGTTCTCGAGTGCGGTGAAATTCAACGCCAAGCATCACTTCCAAGTGACCCGCTGCTGAAATCTATATTAAGCTACGAGTGGGGATATATTTAGACGATATTTACAACAGATGTGGCGTGAGGCGCATCCCCAGTTTCTATAAATAAACAACGCGACGATGGTCGTGTGCACCAGTGTTGTGGGTGAGAGGAAATGCTTGCATGCATGATGTTTCCAGAGAATCAAATACGTGTACGCCTCAAGTTCACACAGAATCAAATGCGCGTACGCCCCAAGTTCACAAAGAACCAAATGCTCGCAGGCAGCAGAAGTAAACGCTTGTATACCTGAGTGAGTGAGTAAGGTTTTATGCCGGGGGACACCAGAAATGGGTTTCACACATTGTACCCATGTAGGGATTCGAACCCGGGTCTTCGTCGTGACTAGCGAACGCTTTAACCACTAGGCTACCCCACCGCCCCCTTGTACACCTGAAATTCAGACAGAAAAAGTGTTTGCACACTGCAGTGCATAAGCAATGGAATCTTTTCACACATGTAATCAAGAAAGAATAAAATGTTTCCACAATTGAAGTTCATTGGGAATCAAACGGTTGCAGATCTGAAGTTTACCCAGAATAAGTTTTTGCACACGTAAAGTGCTTATTTAATAAGAATTCTAACGCTTTTGCATGCCCGAAGTTCACCGAGAACCAAATTCTTGCATAACTTATGATATACTTTAAATACACGCGACCCATGAAGATCCGGGGTAGAATAGATCTTTAGCAACCAATGCTTGCCGTAAAAGGCGACTATGCTTGTCGTGAGAGGCGACTAACGGGATCGGGTTGTCTGGCTCGCTGACTTGGTTGATGAATGTCATCGTATCCCAATTGCGTGGATCGGTGCTCATGATGTTAATCACTGGAATGTCAGGTCCAGACTCGATTATTTAAAGACCGCCGTCATATGGCTGGAATATTGCTGAGTGCGGCTTTAAAAAACAAACAAACAATAAATACACGCATACACACTTGCTATTAACTCTGAAACAATGCTTAATATTAAACGTTACCTATGAGTCCATTACTGACAGCGTGAATATGTATTCATATGTGGTGGGGTGAAATGGGGTTTAACGTTTAACGATTATTGCACTTATATAGCGACATGCATGCACGTGTGTGTGTGGCTGCTTGTACTAGTCCGGACTGATGCCCATTTATAGTGCTAGCCGACTGAGATACCATGCCGCAGTTTAACATGAATACCCCACTCAGACACAGTATACTGACTCCGAGCCGACCAGTCCTTGCTTTAGCCCCTTAATGCCGAGCGCTATTCAACAATATTCCAGCCATGTTTCGCCAGGGCGCCATCAGAAATTGCTTTATACATCGCACCCATATGGGGAATCGAACACAGATTTTCGACTGGACGGACAATTACCACTAGGCTACCCCACCTTCCATTAAAAAGAC
Source organism: Haliotis rufescens (assembly GCF_023055435.1). NCBI lineage: Eukaryota > Metazoa > Mollusca > Gastropoda > Lepetellida > Haliotidae > Haliotis > Haliotis rufescens. Next base: position 21,588,599 of record NW_025963779.1, read on the forward strand.
ATAATCCATTAGTGTGGCTAAATACAGGAATAACAATAGCAATAACAATACACTCACGGACAAGGTCCCGGCTGTAGTTGATTGGTTTGTTTGTTTGTTGTTTAACGCCGCACTCAGCAATATTCCAGCTATATGACGGCGGTCTGTAAATAATCGAGTCTGGACCAGACAATCCAGTTATTGGTATCATGAGCATCGATCCACGCAATTGGGATCGATGACATGTATCAACCAAGTCAGCGGGCCTGACCACCCGATCCCGTTTGTCGCCTTTTACGACAAGCATAGTCACCTTTTACGGCAAGCATGGGTTGCTGAAGACCAATTCTACCCCGGATCTTTACGGGGCCCCGGCTGTAGTATTTTATCGCATGCTGCACCACGCGAAACTCCCCTACTAGCATCACGTGTTCCACCATTTGTGTTATATAAGGGCACCAAACTCCGACTTTAAGCAGATGAATGGCCAACTCATTTACAAATATTTAAGTTCTTTCAAGAACTGAGTCTCGTGGACTCAGCGGTGTTATTGTGGAGCGACGTCTGAGATGTCTATGCTCAGATTTGTCATGATATTTGGAATGATAATACTCCCATAATGCATCTGTGTTTACTAGCTCCACCGGATATTGAGGTCTGGAACGGGCTTTTATCTCACGACAAGACTTATACAAGAGAATCAATCCTCAAATATCACCGATTACCAACCGTGGAATTATCTAGTCAATGGTAAAACGTTCATAAATCCTGGGAAAATATTTTCCTTCATCGACTGACATCTTTGGTTTGTTTTATCAGCGGCGTAGAAGGGATTCGCAATCTTATATCAATAAGTAGGGTGTTTATACTGGTTCTGTGATAATGAGGCGACAACTATCTCACTGACCAGCCATAGTGGTGCTTAGGTCCAACATGACACATCATCCTTAAGGTCACATGGTCGCTTAATACGCTTGTACAAGAATGTAGAAACGAGTTCTGCTGAGATTGGTTGGTTGGTTTGTTGTTTTACACCGCGCTCAGCAATATTCCAGCTATACGACGGCGGTCTGTAAATAATCGAGTTTGGACCTGACAATCCAGTGATTGATATCATGAGCATCGATCCACGCAATTGGGATCGATGACATTCATCAACCAAGACAGCGAGCCTGACCACCCGATCACGTAAGTCGCCTCTCACGACAAGCATAGTCGCCTTTTGCAGCAAGCACGGGTTGCTGAAGACCTATTCTGCTAAGAACCATCAGCATTGTGAATATTTCTAGGCAAACTTTTGAGCAAGTCGGCAACTTTATCGGAACCGATCTGCACGATAAATCAGCAGAGATATAGCACTTTTCGGTCAATAAGAGATATAAGTGGGTGAGTGAGGTTTTTAACACCGCTTCACACCGCTGTTTCATCAATATTTTAAGTGATGCAGATCTCTGACGTCCACTTTGTGAAACCCAGGAGCGGGTGTGGTGATGACAAATTAAGAATCATTAATCAGGGGAATTTGGAATTCGAAAACATAATGCTCTGACACGTCAAAGGGACAGAACTCTGCACAGTAAATAGCTAAGCCTCAGACGACTCGGCCACCCGAAGCTCCTATGATCGATAATGCTGCAGTATTACATTGGGGAACTTGCGCGAGTTACAATGGCCACCCAGTTGTTACTGGCGTCAAACTCGCTTGGGATGTTTTAGAAAAAAAAAAAATTGTCCCCGACAATTATGTTAAAAAACAATTATGCTTCAGACTGTTAAAAAAAATAAGTTTTTCTTAAAAATAAATTTAGGCTCATATCTTTAAACTAAAAAACCAACAAAAAAACCCAACAAATATCAGGTTTTGTACCAGTAGCTGAAAAAAATATCTCATCTCGATACAAATCAGTTCACCGGGACTGTGACCTCGAGAACTGATCACAACAATCCTGCAACTTTTCTTTGAAGGGCAAGATAGGTTTATGCCACCAGTAATATCAGCCTCACGTGTTTGGCTTAAGGCAGGTATGGAAATACGTATGTATTATTCAAACTAAGATGAAAGGTGTAACACATTTATAGATATAAACTTAAAGTCCCCACATATACTGTGTTAAGTTGTTGATCAACTGTTGAATATGGACATATGCCTATTTCGCACTTTGACACTTGCATAATAACCCTCCAGTGTAAAATGTGGCGGTGAGGTAGCCCAGTGGTTAAAGCGGTTGCTCGTCACGCGGGTTCTATTCCCAATATGAGAATCTGTTAAGCCCATTTCTGGGGTCCCCGGCCATGATATTGCTGGAATATTGATAAAACTATACTCACTCACTCACTCTAACATACAAGGACATATCTGGAATGGGTGCTCTATCACTAATAAATTGTTGAGTGTTCAATTTGCAATGACTTCACTTCCGGTCTTCTAAAAATAAATTTCAAGCAAAGCCTTCCCTTTTGCAGAAACATGCTTCGCGTTTACAGGTTTCCTCTAGTTTAGTATGGCGAGAGCCGTTGATATTGGCAATGCACATGCGTTTGTACCAAAAGGATTGGTTGATTAGAAGCTCCACACAACTGGAACATAAACACGATTATTGTCCATTTGACACATTCCAAATTCGGTTTCGTTTGTATTTGAAACAGACATTATATTGAAGGAGGAAATTGATTTATTCCTATAAGACTGAACATGCGCCAAGGGGCGCTCTTGCTTGAGAAAGGTCCCCGCCTCGACCGAACGTTCCTCGTTGAGCAGACATGTTCCGTTAAAAGGACACGAGACAATAACGATATCCGAAGAGATCACACGACAACGGTTATCGCCAAAAAAGCCACGAAACCCCATGCCACGCTCAATAGTCGTTATCACAAGAATACCACGTGCTGATTGAGACCAAACGAGATTTGATTGCATAAACTTGAAGTATTTCAGCAGTGAGTAAAATTCTGCCAGCCAAATGGTGATTGATTAGTGGAATTTAGCTCCGTATCTATCGGACTTGATTACCTTGTCCGCCTTCAAATGCGTTAGTCTAATCAAGTAACCACACGGCTTACATGTACTACAATATCAACAATCAGCGCCCGTTGTTACTCAGTAAAAGTAATTAGCAAATAGCTGCTGTGCATATGGTAATCAATCAACTTTCTACGAGACGTGTGCGACATGTGCAAAAACCCCGTCTAACTTGATGCAAACTTGGCAGCACTGCTGAGTGGCGTATGTGCATAGCAACACACAGCCGATAACAGAGCTTGGTGGCAACACACAGCCGATAGCAGAGCTTGGTGGCAACACACAGCCGATAGCAGAGCTTGGTGGCAACACACAGCCGATAGCAGAGCTTGGTGGCAACACACAGCCGATGGCAGAGCTTGGTGGCAACACACAACTGATAGCAGAGCTTGGTGGCAACACACAACTGAAGGCAGAGCTTGGTGGCAACACACAACTGACAGAAGAGCTTGGTGGCAACACACAACTGAAGGCAGAGCTTGGTGGCAACACACAGCTGACAGAAGAGCTTGGTGGCAACACACAACTGACAGAAGAGCTTGGTGGCAACACACAACTGAAGGCAGAGCTTGGTGGCAACACACAACTGACAGAAGAGCTTGGTGGCAACACACAACTGAAGGCAGAGCTTGGTGGCAACACACAACTGATAGCAGAGCGTGGTGGCAACACACAACTGAAGGCAGAGCTTGGTGGCAACACACAACTGACAGAAGAGCTTGGTGGCAACACACAACCGATAGCAGAGCGTGGTGGCAGCACACACAACTGAAGGCAGAGCTTGGTGGCAACACACAACTGATAGCAGAGCTTGGTGGCAACACACAACTGAAGGCAGAGCTTGGTGGCAACACACAACTGACAGAAGAGCTTGGTGGCAACACACAACTGATAGCAGAGCTTGGTGGCAACACACAACTGAAGGCAGAGCGTGGTGGCAGCACACACAACTGAAGGCAGAGCTTGGTGGCAACACACAACTGATAGCAGAGCTTGGTGGCAACACACAACTGAAGGCAGAGCTTGGTGGCAACACACAACTGAAGGCAGAGCTTGGTGGCAACACACAACTGACAGAAGAGCTTGGTGGCAACACACAATCGATAGCAGAGTGTGGTGGCAACACACAATCGATAGCAGAGCTTGGTGGCAACACGCAACCGATAGCAGAGCTTGGTGGCAACACACAACTGACAGAAGAGCTTGGTGGCAACACACAACTGATAGCAGAGCTTGGTGGCAACACACAACTGATAGCAGAGCTTGGTGGCAACACACAACTGAAGGCAGAGCTTGGTGGCAACACACAGCTGACAGAAGAGCTTGGTGGCAACATACAACTGATAGCAGAGCTTGGTGGCAACACACAACTGACAGAAGAGCTTGGTGGCAACACACAACTGAAGGCAGAGCGTGGTGGCAACACACAACTGAAGGCAGAGCTTGGTGGCAACACACAACTGATAGCAGAGCTTGGTGGCAACATACAACTGATAGCAGAGCTTGGTGGCAACACACAACTGACAGAAGAGCTTGGTGGCAACACACAACTGAAGGCAGAGCGTGGTGGCAACACACAACTGATAGCAGAGCTTGGTGGCAACACACAACTGACAGAAGAGCTTGGTGGCAACACACAACTGACAGAAGAGCTTGGTGGCAACACACAACTGACAGAAGAGCTTAGTGGCAACACACAACTGAAGGCAGAGCGTGGTGGCAACATACAACTGACAGAAGAGCTTGGTGGCAACACACAACTGATAGCAGAGCTTGGTGGCAACACACAACTGATAGCAGAGCTTGGTGGCAACACACAACTGAAGGCAGAGCTTGGTGGCAACACACAGCTGACAGAAGAGCTTGGTGGCAACATACAACTGATAGCAGAGCTTGGTGGCAACACACAACTGACAGAAGAGCTTGGTGGCAACACACAACTGAAGGCAGAGCTTGGTGGCAACACACAACTGACAGAAGAGCGTGGTGGCAACATACAACTGACAGAAGAGCTTGGTGGCAACACACAACTGACAGAAGAGCTTGGTGGCAACACACAACTGATAGCAGAGCTTGGTGGCAACACACAACTGATAGCAGAGCTTGGTGGCAACACACAACTGAAGGCAGAGCTTGGTGGCAACACACAGCTGACAGAAGAGCTTGGTGGCAACATACAACTGATAGCAGAGCTTGGTGGCAACACACAACTGACAGAAGAGCTTGGTGGCAACACACAACTGAAGGCAGAGCTTGGTGGCAACACACAACTGACAGAAGAGCGTGGTGGCAACATACAACTGACAGAAGAGCTTGGTGGCAACACACAACTGACAGAAGAGCTTGGTGGCAACACACAACTGACAGAAGAGCTTGGTGGCAACACACAACTGAAGGCAGAGCGTGGTGGCAACATACAACTGACAGAAGAGCTTGGTGGCAACACACAACTGAAGGCAGAGCTTGGTGGCAACATACAACTGACAGAAGAGCTTGGTGGCAACACACAACTGAAGGCAGAGCTTGGTGGCAACACACAACTGAAGGCAGAGCGTGGTGGCAACATACAACTGACAGAAGAGCTTGGTGGCAACACACAACTGAAGGCAGAGCTTGGTGGCAACACACAACCGATAGCAGAGCGTGGTGGCAACACACAACTGATAGCAGAGCTTGGTGGCAACACGCAACCGATAGCAGAGCTTGGTGGCAACACACAACTGATAGCAGAGCTTGGTGGCAACACACAACTGACAGAAGAGCTTGGTGGCAATTTTTCATCGTAAGAGGTTCACCAGCGCTGTTACAAGCGACACAAAGAGTGGTGCTTCTTCCCGAGCTTGAACATTGGTACACTCGCACTGGCACCAGTACGCATGATGCAAAGATATCCGCATTGGGGGAAACATAAACATCCAATGCATTCAATAATGTACAATATAATTCCAAGTGATAATGTCACGGGGGTTGCTATTCCACCTCCGTGTCTGCATCAGCTCGCGTCTATAAATAGTTCCACGATCACAATGCATGGTTAGGGCTACTGCAAAGTTGTACGGAGCCCTGGTGTCCTCAGTAAAAGATACGGAGACAAGCTGAGATGCTGGCTGGCACTTTTCACCGTTTTAGTTACCACCGGCGTTTTGGATCCCTGGTACTTGAACGTGTTGGTTCCAATATGTCAGAATCTTAACGCCGTGCAATGGTGTTTTACAAGAGAGGGAATTCGGTTTCACGCCGGTTTTAGCAATATTCAAGTCGCATCACCGTAGGGGTGAGCCAGGAATTTGCTTCACACATCCTACCCATGTAGGAACCGAACCCGGGTCCACTGCGTAACAAGTGAACGCTTTCACCGCTGGGCTATCATACCGCCCCGGCACATCCTACCCAAGTAGGAATCGAACCCGGGTCCACTGCGTAACAAGTGAACGCTTTCACCGCTGGGCTATTACACCACCCCAGACGTGTAAAGATCCGGGGTAGAATAGGGGTAGAAACCCATGCTTGTCGTAAAAGGCGACTATGCTTGTCGTAAGAGGCGACTAACGGGACCGGGTGGTCAGGCTCGCTGACTTGGTTGATGCATGTCATCGTATCCCAATTGCGTGGATCGATGCTCATGATGTCAATCACTGGATTGTCTAGCTGGTCCAGACTCGATTAGTTACAGACCGACCCAATGTCATATAGCTGGAATATTGCTGAGTGCGGCGTTAAACAACAAACCAACCAACCAACAAACAAACAACAAACGTAGATGTCAAACTAAAGAGCGAGTGTGTATGTTTTTTTAAAGCCACCTCCATGTGGGGAATCATGACGAGCGAACGCTATAACATCTAGGCTACCCACCTCTCCTAAAACTGAGGAAACAATACACTATTCACATAAGCCCTCCGAGGGTTGAGTGAGTGAGTGCGCTGGGTTTAACGCCGCTTTTAACAGTATCCCAGTTATATCACGGCGTGTCAGCTTAAAGTGGGAGGAAAGCCCGAAGTGATGCAGGTCTCAGACGTTTACCACTTCGGTGAAACCCACAAGCACGGGTATGGCGCTGACAAACCAAGAAACATAATTGAGGCGAACCGGGATTCGAACCCACAATCATAGGTTTCTGGCGGCGCCTAAGACGACTGGGCCACCCGTGCCCCCTCCGAAGGTTTATGGGTAGCTTCAGTTATATACACCAACTAAACTCCATCAAAATCTATGCTCAGTGACTGGAGATGGAAGCAAATCAGTGAAAATCAGGCGTAAATCAGATCGGGATCGTGATGAGAGATAAATCATGCATGGACGGTAAAAAAGATGCCCTATAATCTGAACGTCAGTTACCGTGACTCGTGCTTCTCCCGGAATAGCCAATACCCCTAGGGCCGGGATCTGTATCTGGTGATACGAATCGATACAATACAGACATGAAAGTAGTATTATATAAACCGGCAATATATCCCTTCAGATGAAGACACCCTGCGATCAGTTATTTATGGCATTGCGGGAGCCGACAGGAAGGTCTGAAGGACTGAAGGGGAGACACGAGACATTGATATTGTTCCAACTTCGCAGCCCGACTGAAGTAATTAGCTTTACTTGTATATATCTAGAACAAATACTGAACAATCTGAAAACAAAGTTCATAACGCGAGTCCTCGACAGAAGATGAGAATTCACAACAACGACCAGCCAATAAATCGTAACACGTTTTAACCCAACTCCAGACGGGTATTACAGTCTTCTGCTCTAAATAATTAAATACGAGGAAGGTGACAGGGTTTTTAATAGGGGGTAGCAGAAGGTGGCCTCAAATTCTCACTAATCTGAGTGAGTATGGTTTTACGCCGCTTTTAGCAATATTCCAGCAATATCACGGCGGGGGACACCAGAAATGGGCTTCACACGTTGTACCCATGTCGGGAATCGAACCCGGGTCATCGGCGTGACGAGCTAACGCTTTAACCACTAGGCTACCCGACCGCCCCCTCACTAATCTGAAGAGGGTAGGGTGACATGTGGTGTAACGTTTCTGTGACCGGTGAAAACTAATTGTGTGTACTGAGTAGGTGAGTATGGATTTACGCCGCTTTTAGCAATATTCCAAAAATATCACGGCGGGGACACCAGAAATGGGCTTCACACACTGTACCAATGTGGGGAATGGAACCCGGGTCTCCGGCGTGACTGCCGAACGCTTTAACCACTGGGCTACCCCAGCGGCCAAATTGTGTGTATTGAAGTTGTGAGGTAAAAAAGGGAACCAACGTCGTGTTCAAGATCATTGCACTTATATAGCGAAATGTGTTCGTGCGCAGGTGCGGACTAATGCCGGTTTTATAGTAAGAGCCCACTGAGATACCAAGCTGCAGTTTAACATGGATACCCCACTCACACACAGTATACTGACTCCCCTTAACGCCGAGCGACAGTCAGGGTAACAAATACCATCTTTTAACGGTTTTTCGTATGATGCAGCCGTGGATTGAGCCACTAGCTCCGGGCAGACGCTCTCTACACCACACCAAACAGTAGATCAGTAATACCTATTCTGTGCCTAAAATGCCAAGCACCCTCCAGAAAATGACATGGCTGCTCCCTGTGGATAATCATAACGTCACGGTAACCCTGCACTGGATGTGCAGTTAATGACGTCCAATAGATGAAGAGTGAGTGAGTGAGTATGGTTTTATGCTGCTTTTAGCAATAGTCCAGAAATTACACAGTGGGGGACACCACAAATGGGCTTCACCATTGTACCCATGTCGGGAATCGAACCCGGGTCTTCGGCGTGACGAGCGAACGCTTTAACCACGTGCACCAGGCTACCCGACCGCCCCTAATAGATGAAGAAGACAGCGGCGCATGCAAGCAAAATCTACGATGCATGAAGCAGAAAATGGGCGTATTGAACTTCGACAAGTTCCGGGCATTAAAAAGCATGACGTTGCGCTTTTGAGACAAGCGATCCCGACATCCTTTTAATGTTCAATGACGAGTTGTGTGATACGCTCACCGAAGCATGGAACGTTGGTTCTGACTGCATTGAATAATACAAAACGGGCCTTCAATACTCGTTTACAACAATGAGTGCGTTAGTGGTTTTTAACGCCGGTTTATGCCTCTACCCCTTAGGCCTCTGAACTTATTTTCGAGTCACCCGTAATGATTAAATGAATATGATTTTACGCCGCTTTAGCAATACTCATGCGATATCAAGTGATTGAGTGAATATTGTTTTACGCCACTTAACAATATTCCAGCAATAACACGGCGGGGGACGCAGAAATGGGCTTCACTCACTGTACCAATGAGGGGAATCGAACTCGGGTTATCGGCGTAACGAGCGAACGCTTTAACCACCAGGCTACCCCACTGCCCCAGCAATATCAAGGCGAGGGACACGAGAATGTACACATGTGAGGAATCGAAAACAGGACTTCAGCGTGACGAGTGAACGCTTTCACCACTAGGCTACCAAACACCCATTACCCGCAATAAACATTGAACCAGTGTCAACCATGGCGAAACACATGGAGTGAGTGAGTGAGTGAGTGAGTGAATGAGTGGGTTAGGTTTTCCGTTGGGACGAACAGAATTCCAGTCACATCACAGCCAAATGTCTAGGAAAGCCAGAACTTGTACCATATGTCCCGTATTTTTTAAGGTGAACAATTGACTTGCCTTTGCATGTGGTTGTGACGGGTGCCACCGTTTGGCAGGATACGCTCACCTTTTCGCGAACACGTGGTATCAACACTGCTTGATAGTGATTCATAAACACATGCTTATAAAAATATCGGAATCGTGCAATGAACTTGATATTTCTTACGATTATGACAAGGGTTTTGTCGCTTTTACTTACTTTTCAAATAATAAGCAGTAAACAGATATTTATGTCGATTATCAAGACGGTATGTCAAATTAACCTGATTTCTTAGCGCCACCAGCGGGGTCTTGTCAGAACGGGTACACTGATGCGGGCCAGGTATTACAATCGGGCGAATATGCGCGTGTATAATTAACATATACTCGAGACCTAAGTGTCATGTAAGTATATATACACGCCGTAACGAAGGTCAGTCGTCAGAACATGTCCGCCAGTCGCAGCTAAAATAAAGCCTCAGTTTGTCAAAGCTGTAGACATAATGTCAGCCCCAGTCACATGACATCTTTTAATCGCCCAATATGTCAGAGGGAGCTGACAGCCATTAGCCTAACCCGGCGTTATCGCGCCGCGTGACTGACTCAAGCCGGCAGCAAGGTCGCACTCAATTGTTGGATAATTGGCATAATGGAGGGTTCATGGTAGTCTACGGTGGTTACGACAATTGCCTTTACGTCATCGCTCACCGGGGGGCGCTGTTGATACTGGTGTCACAAATCAGACGTATCTTTTAAAGTTTGTAGTCATTTATATATGTACCGGACTTTGTTAATATGGATGTAATGAGTCACGTACTGACATGACGTCACACAGTTACAAGATTGCACATTTAGCCGGGTGTGGTATGCGTGATTGCACATGTCAGCAAAACTGAAACTCATAACCAGATGATATGAGTGACTTAACTTGAATACTGTTCAAAGCGGCGCTAAACCCAACTCACTCACTCATTGATGTGAGTGAGTGAGTTGGGTTTAACGCCGCTTTTAACATTATTCCAGTTATATTTCACGGCGTGTCAGCTTAATGTGGGAGGAAAGGCCGAAGTGATGCAGGTCTCAGACGTTTACTACTTCGGTGAAACCCACGAGCATGGGTATGGTGCTGACAAACCTAGAAACATAATCGGGGCGAACCGGGATTCGAACCCACAATCATAGGTTTCTGGCGTACCCAAGGGACGCAACTCTGCACAGCGAATCGCGGCGCCTCAGACCACTGGGCCACCCGTGCCCCCCATTCATGTAAGAAAAAGGTCAAAGGTGCACCGCGGCTTGTCCAGGCAACCCAGTGGTACATAGCTTGAGCAACTTTCCATGACACATTGCCAGATTTATAATCAGAGCATGACATCTTCATGCAGGCCGTGCTCAGATATATTTTTGATTACTTATCAATATCATTTGTTTATTGTTTTCCGCCGCACTCAGCAATATTACAGCTATATGACGGCGGTCTGTAACTAATAGAGTCTGGGCCAGACAATCCAGTGATTGAAATCATGAACATCGATCTACGCAATTGGGATACGATGACATGCATCAACCAAGTCAGCGAGCCTGAACACCCGATCCCGTCAGTCGCCTCTTACGACAAGCATAGTCGCCTTTTATGGCAAGCATGGGTTGCTGCAGACCTATTCTACCCTGGATCTTCACAGGTCACTTATCAATACGAGGACGATGGTCAGTAGCGTCCCTGAGCAGCCATCATCATGGGTTCGAATCTCAGGTTCGTCCCGATTGAGACCCTTGATCTGAGTCCCAAACTTGCCATTTTGGATTTTTACTAAAGTTAAGCTGACACGCAGTGATATATCTGAATACTTTTCAAAGCTGACTCACTACTTATCAAATCACATTATTTTCACTGGTCTAATATTTTATGTGTATTTATATAAATATATATATTTCTTCTTATTATTATTGTTGAGTGGGTGAATATGGTTTTACGTCGCTCTGAGCAATATTCCAGCTGTATAAGTGCAAAGGACGTCGTAAATTTTTCTTCACACATTGTACCCATGTCGGGACTCGAACCCACTCCTTCGGTTAAATTTGAAGAGCGAACCCTTTAACCACAAGACTTCCCCATCGCCCATGTCGATACAACACAATCTCGTTGCAACCACGTACATGTACCCAACCACACTTCATGTTCAGCTATACCGCCTCCGTTCGATCCCCGGTCGCGTCATACCAAAAGCCGTTAAAAGATGGTACTTGTTGTTACCCTGTCTAGGCTAAAACAAGAACTGGTCGGCTCGGAGTCAGTATACTGTGTCTGAGTGGGGTATTCATGTTAAACTGCGGCATGGTATCTCAGTGAGCTAGCACTATAAATCGGCATCAGTCCGGACTAATACAAGCAGCCACACACACACACGTGCATGCACGTCGCTATATAAGTGCAATAATTTAGGACGCAACGTTTAACCCAATCTTACCTCACCTAATGTTCAGCTAACATCCAGAATAAACATCTGGTTCCACAAATTCATAAAAAAAATTCAACTAAAAGGTTATTCAAACAGGCCATTACAATATTCAACCATAATAAGTTTTACAAGAACCACTATACCAACATCAAAATAGATCTTAATGTAATGACATGCTATTTAAGTGTTAATACAATCTATTTCAACACACAAGGCACATATGAAGCAAAGCTGCGCTTCGAAATGCAATCACTGTCTGAATCAGCGGACATAACGGAACCTCGAGATGGGAAGTACCTGGATCAGTTTCCCAGGTAGGAACTCGGTAATTGCAAATATTCCCCCAGGTTACTAGAACACGTTAGACAATAGTGATATACGGGATATATATATCCCATCCAGAGCAGGCGCGGCTGTTCGCGTATATATCACTCGCTAGCGTATCGGTATTACTGTTTAGCTGATGTGATACTCGAGTCGTTTATCCTTCATTTATTCCATGGCTTGCTATATATAGTATTCATTAGACTTTGACGACATTCAACCGTGGAATAAACGCAGTGATATTTCACAACTGCTCTTTGAAGACCGGCTCTGCGATGTGACGTGACAGGGAACGGGGAGATTTTATCTGTTCAAAGAAGGACATATATATACCAGGCCTGCACCAGTGTACTGATGTTTGCTTTTCTCTATATCAAACGACTTGTATAAATAATCAGCTTCGAGATAAAGGAGCAATACGTATTAATAAATCAGCGACAGTGCTTGTCTGTCATGGATTCCTTTGTGGTGAAAACACCAGTATCGACCTTCATGTTCAGGTGGTTTCCTTGCGGGGACTCGAACCCGGATGAACCTAGGTTTAACAAGCACTCTGTCCACTCTGCATCGTATCGTCCGCCTATTCTGAGTGTGAGTGCATCAGTTGGGTTTAACGCCGTGTTTAACAGTATTCCAGTTATATCATGGCATGTAATTAATGTGAGGGAAAGCCCGAAGCTCGAAATGATGCAGGTCTCAGACGTTTACCACTTTGGTGAAACCCACTAGCACGGGTTTAGTGCTGACAAGCCTAGAAACATTATCGGCCATTCAAGGAAGATAAACCATCACAAATACCTTTAAAAAGCAAGCATAGTTGTTTCAATTAAGCACAGGTACTATAATACCCTTATCAAGCAGTAACAGGTACTAGTACCCTCATAAGATGAGGTGAAATGGGGTTTAACGTCGATTATTACACTTATATAGCGACGTGCAAGCACGTGTGTGTGTGGCTGCTTGTACTAGTCCGGACCGATTTATAGTGCTAGACCACTGAGATACCATTCCGCAGTTTAACATGAATACCCCACTAGGACACCCTATACTGACTCCGAGCCGACCAGTCCTTGTTTTAGACCCCCAATGCCGAGCGCCAGACAGGGTAACAACAAGTACCATCTTTTAACGTCTTTTGGTATGACCTGGCCGAGGATCGAACCCCGGACCCTCCACTCTCCGGGCGGACGCTCTACCACTAAACCACGGAGGCCGCCCATTATCCTAATGTAGCAAGCACGGGTATTAATACCTTTATCAATCAAGCACAGGCATTTATACCTTTATCAAGCTGACGCTTGCTTGATAAAGGTACCAGCACCTGTACCGAAACGTCACGTTAAAAGAATATAAAAGTTGAAATCCATCCCTGTCAGCCCTGTCTTCGTACGAGCGCAATAGAACAAACAGTGGGTGAATCAGTCTTGCACAGCATCATCAGCTGGTCGACTCCTGCCTGGCTGTTGACCCCCCAGGCCTCCTTCCCTCAACATGGAAACATCCACTCCAGGTCCCGGAGAGATCTACATTGCGAGACCTACATTCGGCGATAACATCCACTTATTATGTAATATTGCTTCGTACTTGACAACACTTGCATAAACGTGCGTTCAGAAAGACGTCATTGATTGGTCGGAGTTCTTATCGTAAATGTTCGAAATGTTCTAAATAAATGGTATTTCCTATTATTGGGATGCTATTGAATCTGACTGAGACGTCTACGTTCACCCCCAGGCCTACATGCGAGTTCCTCGATTGATTACATTCCTTAGAGTTAATCCCGGCAGAATCAGAATAATTAGGCGTAATTCCTTCTAACGTATCTCACAAAGAGTTTCATAACATGCTACGGCCTTTGTCAACCTGTTATAGGACTTTCTTAATCTTAAGCCGCATTTGCATGCATATAGACCTGAGTTTTTTAGCACATACGAATGCAAATTTGCTGTTCGTTATGTTAATTCACCCCTGTATCAAACGCGCCTACCTTTGAGACGCTTCAGTATTGAGTACACACACGCGGTTAAACATATACCTTAATTAGCATCGCAGGTAAATATACAGGCATTTCCTAAATTAAACCGCTGTGCGTTGTGGCGAATTACACGCATTATTTCCAGCACCTTGGGTATTTCCTCCGTCTGCATTGACGTTCACAACAATGCGGGTAGTCTCTACTGCGGATCACGTCAACGACGGCGTAATCTCGTGTGATTTACTCCATTCACAACTAAAGCCTGTGATCGCCTTACGGAACATTTGGTCCCGCTGATCGACCTGGAGTGATTAGTAGGCGTGATACGGGTGATCATATGTGATACTTGGCATCACAATGTCAGTGACCAGACGTTACAGTTCGTATCCCACATTACCATGTTCAATTTCACGACTGTGATTTGAATGAAGACATACGATCCTCGGACATAGTAGAGTGAATATTTATATGGTCTGTTCACAACTACATAGGAAGCGCTGACAGTTTTAGCCTGGGATTGCCCGCATGTCGCGTAGCTGTGTCTGGGATGTGGCCTGGTATCGACCTCTTGCTATGACTGTCAACCGGTGACCCCTGTTTATCAATACCACACTTCAGAATACAGAAAATATATCAATGTGCCTTAAAGTGCCCGAATAGTTCCGATTGTGACGAATCATTCCGAATGTGCCCGAGCTATGAGCCAAAGGATCACTTTGACCTGTTTGTGAACAGATGATGCTCCAGTTTTTTGTATTAACGAACTGGGGAGCTAAAAAACATCCAACATCATAATTGAAATCAGTTCAAGCATAATTCTGTTGTGGAATTCTGAAGAATTGGGTGTAGTTTGGGTGAGCTGCTAAATCATCTTGAAATCATATAGTGTGTGTGACATACTATCGTCATGCAGTCATGTTTCATCCATAATGTCCCACCATAGCGTATTGCAAACAGGTATATCACTCTCAAATATTTCAGTTCATATTAGAAACGTTTACATATTTGAAAGACGTTTGACAGTTTCAAACAATAGTCATTCAACAACACACACATAACTTCAGATGTTTGGGTGACACAACATATACAAATATACACTTAGCAGTATCTAACTCACTCTCTTGTTCTCCTTTCCTCGTTTCCCATCAACGCCAGCAGAGAGCATATCCTCCACTTCTTTCACCATTGTGATCATGCACTTTTCACCTTCTAGATCTCCACCTCGCTGTGTAAGACAGGATACGGGGCTCTCGGGTTTATAGTATACATGACCTAGAAAACTACCTACATCCACAATTAACTCTCATCATGTGACCAGCTGGTTAGAAAGGGAGGTAACTGCTGTGTCGCGTGGAAAGCTATTTTCAGATTTTCGAAGTCTCGTGACCATGACGAGGTTTGCACATTAATCAGCGCACGTGGCTTTGCAGTGCATTGTATTGACATGCAGATAGAATCCCGGTGGAGCAGAGGGATTGCTCGTTTAATCAGTTTACTTGACTCGGATATTCAAATAGACCCATGTTTCTTTTACAGCAAATGCAAGTTCATACCGTTTGATTTCAAATTTCAAAGGTGAATTGCATTTATCAAAGTCGTGGTCATATCGTTCGGTCATTATTCGCACATTCGTTGCCAGACTAGTAAAGGTTTCCTGTCTGACTGAGCGGTAAATCTCAATAACAGAAGCAAATCAAACTCGGATTCTGGGAAACCGATGCGGAAGTCGCCTCGGCCCCGTGTTAAAGACGCACGTGGAACACATCAGATGTAGAAGAGATTCAGAAACCATTCCCTCAATATGTACAGACCTGTCACAGGCACCTCGAAAAAAAGTAATTATGCAAAAAATAACCTCATAGTTTCAGACTTCATGATGTAAATAGAACTGTTTCATTGTACTGCCTGTTTTAACATACGTGAGTGGGTGAGTGAGTGAGTTGGGTTTAACGCCGCTTTTAACAGTATTCCAGTTATATCGCGGCGTGTCAGCTTAATGTGGGAGGAAAGCCCGAAGTGATGCAGGTCTCAGACGTTTACCACTTCGGTGAAACCCACGAGCATGGGTATGGTGCTGACAAACCTAGAAACATAATCGGGGCGAACCGGGATTCGAACCCACAATCATAGGTTTCTGGCTTGCCCAAGGGACGCAACTCTGCACAGCGGATGAGAGGGTGAGTGGATGAGTGAGTGGGTGATATGGTTGGGTTCAAAGGTTTCAGCATGATCTGTTTGTTTATTTGTTGTTTAACGCCACATTCAGCAATATTCAAGCGATATGACGGCGGTCTGTGAATAGTCGAATCACGGGTTTTCAGCATGAGCGTGACACCAGGTATTATGGGGTATGGTTGGCATGGTTCTCAGCATATCGTGCAGGTAATTTACCAACTTAACACTCATTTGAATGATTTCGTCTTGAACTCATTGAAAACACGTCAAATAAATCAGACAACAAACATCACTTAACGTTCAATAAAGTGCTGGGACACATTTCAATTTTCAACCGTATACACGTCTTTGTTGTTATCAGGATGCTTACGTGTATTAGAGAAACTGTTGGTTTGTTGTTTAACTCCGGACTCAGCAATATTCCAGCTGTATGGCGGCGGTCTGTAAATATTTGAGTCCGGACCAGACTCAAATGATTGACATGATAAGCATCGATCTATCCAAATGGGATACTATGACATGCACTACTCGCTGGCTTCCGCAAACATACATGACCTGGTTCTACCCGTGAAAACACTGCAGGTGATCCTGATATACCGATATATCAACTGAAGGCGACCCGTCACATACCCGAATACATCAACTGAAGGCGATCCGTCACATACCCGAATACATCGACTGAAGGCGATCCGTCAAACACCCGAATACATCGACTGAAGGCGATCCGTCACATACCCGAATACATCGACTGAAGGCGACCCGTCACATACCCGAATACATCAATTGAAGGCGACACGTCACATACCCGAATACATCAATTGAAGGCGATCCGTCACATACCCGAATACATCAATTGAAGGCGATCCGTCACATACCCGAATACATCAATTGAAGGCGATCCGTCACATACCCGAATACATCAATTGAAGGCGATCCGTCACATACCCGAATACATCGACTGAAGGCGATCCGTCACATACCCGAATACATCAGCTAAAGGCGATCTGTCACATACCCGAATACATCAACTGAAGGCGATCCGCCACATACCAGAATACATCAACTAAAGG
This sequence comes from Haliotis rufescens, assembly GCF_023055435.1. NCBI lineage: Eukaryota > Metazoa > Mollusca > Gastropoda > Lepetellida > Haliotidae > Haliotis > Haliotis rufescens. The sequence continues at coordinate 21,606,239 of NW_025963779.1, forward strand.
CGACCCGTCACATACCCGAATACATCGACTGAAGGCGATCCGTCACATACCCGAATACATCAACTAAAGGCGATCCGTCACATACCCGAATACATCGACTGAAGGCGACCCGTCACATACTCGAATACATCAACTAAAGGCGACCCGTCACATACTCGAATACATCAACTAAAGGCGACCCGTCACATATCCGAATACATCAATTGAAGGCGATCCGCCACATACCCGAATACATCGGCTGAAGGCGATTCGTCACAAACCCGAATACATCAATTGAAGGCGATCCGCCACATTCCCGAATACATCAATTGAAGGCGATCCGTCACATACCCGAATACATCAACTAAAGGCGATCCGTCACATACTCGAATACATCAACTAAAGGCGATCCGTCACATACCCGAATACATCGACTGAAGGCGATCCGTCACATACCCGAATACATCAACTGAAGGCGATCCGTCACATACCCGAATACATCAACTAAAGGCGATCCGTCACATACCCGAATACATCAATTGAAGGCGACACGTCACATACCCGAATACATCAATTGAAGGCGACCCGTCACATACCCGAATACATCAATTGAAGGCGATCCGCCACATTCCCGAATACATCAACTAAACGCGACCCGTCACATCCCCGAATACATCAACTAAAGGCGATCCGTCACATACCCGAATACATCGACTGAAGGCGATCCGTCACATACCCGAATACATCAACTGAAGGCGATCCGTCACATACCCGAATACATCAACTGAAGGCGATCCGTCACATACCCGAATACATCAACTGAAGGCGATCCGTCACATACCCGAATACATCAACTGAAGGCGATCCGTCACATCCCCGAATACATCAACTAAAGGCGATCCGTCACATACCCGAATACATCGACTGAAGGCGATCCGTCACATATTGGAAAGGTACAGAGCGAGTTGCGGCACCTCATATAACTGGGCTACCAGTGCATCCTTGGTTTGCTATCATGTGTTGTGTTGTTTTTAACGCCGAACTCGGCAATATTCCATATATATGACGGAGGTCTGTAAATAATCGAGACCAGACGATCCAGTGATTGACACAATGAGCTTCGATTCACGCAATTGGGATACGGTGACATGCATCAACCAATTCAGCGAGCCTGACTATCCGATCCTGTCAATCGCCTCTCACGACAAGCATATATGAAATCTTACTGCAAGCTGAAGACCTATTCTAATCCTGGCCTACACGGGTCTATGAGTATTTGGTATTGTGTATTGATACAAGGGGTATTAGTCAAAATTAACAGGCGAGGTGAGGTAAGGTGAAATGGGACTTAAGGTCGCGTGGAAGATTATTGCACTTATATAGCGACGTGCATGCACGTGTGTGTGTGGCTGCTTGTACTAGTCCGGACTGATGCCGGTTTTACAGTGTTAACCCACTGAGATACGTACCATGCCGCAGTTTAACATGCATATCCCACTCAGACACAGTATACGGACTCCGAGCTGTCCAGTCCGTTTATCCCCGCAATGCCAAACGCCAGGCAGAGCAAACACAAGTACATCTTTAAACGTATTTTTGTATGACGCGTCCGGGGATCGAACCATCGACCTTTCGCCCACTCTATCCACTGCAGCACCGAGGCTGTGCAAGGTTAATCGGCTGACACCAGGTATGGCCACCAGTCATTTACTATGTTTACATGTAATCAATTTCACATTTGGAAGCAAAGAACACGGACAGAATTGTAAAGGAGGAATTTCCAGCACGATTCGTTAGTACACGGATTATCAGTTATATCATTTTACGAGGCACTTAATTTTATCCAGTGTTATCAGATGGCGAATTTACGTCACGAGCGTGTGACTCATCATCTAATAATCAACACTCTACTGCAACAGGTGCCACCGTTACAATTGCTGCACGCGCTGGCACGCCCGATATAGGTACATCGTGTTCGATCAACACAGTCATATGAAATTGCCCTTAGAAAGCGAATCGAATACATGGAACAGATTGTTCTGGTTGGATGAGGGATACGTGAATGGCACAGTTCTGATCGGGTTACTGGATGACACAGCTCAGGCTGGCAGAGTGAGTGAGTAAGTGAAGTAATAGTGCCACAGAGACGGTGAGAGAGCAGAAGAGACAGAATAGCTCCCAGTACGTGCCTACGCTCTGCATGTGCCTACGATCTGTATGTGCCTACGATCTGTATGCTTCCATTCTGGATCTGACCCTAGCCTATGCATTATGTATATGGTTCGGTCAATGTGTAAAATGTGATTCACTTTGGCAATATACAAAACGAATAAATATTTCTGTCATTTTACAAATTGTCCGAAAAAACGGACTTTATCTAACAGATTGACTGAAAATTATTAAGAAGCTTAAAGGGCTTATGCACATCAAATCACACTAATAATGCGAGGAGTAGAAGATAAAACAACTTCTAATAGTATCGATTAACTTTCGTTTTCTTTTAATCCTATCATGTTCAGTAACTGGGTGATGAAAATAATCATCAAAATGTTTGGAATTCGTCATCATTTAAGAATAATATTAAGAAATAAAAATAATCATCAAAATGTTTGGAATTCGTCATCATTATAAGAATAATATCAAGAAATGAAAATAATCATCAAAATGTTTCGAATTCGTCATCAAGAATAATGTTAAGAAATAATAATACGCGCCTACCTTCTGAACATGCATAAACTGTTACCAGCCTACCCTGAACATTTCTCCAATGTGTACACGCCTACGCTGTGTACAGGCCAACGCAGTTCTTCCTACACCGGTTCCTGCAGAAAATGTTCTGTGTTCTCTATCTATCTACACCAGGAATATGAGACAACAGAAGCAGGATGTCTGCATTCCCCACGAAGATAATGGCATAGCCAGTTTACCAGTTGTAGGTCTTAAAACGTAAAAACTAGAGTGACGTCAAAGTTTAGTTGCATATCATTTGAGTCACGAGTTACAAAAACTGTTTCTTTCTTACATCAAGAGCTTTAACAGATTGCAAGTGATATATACAGATTTCATTATCTCAAACGTGATTCGCCTGAATTTGCTGAGCCGGGGTATACGATCGGCTGTCGGTGTCTGTATCGGGTAATAATATGTACAACGAGGCTGGCAACTCTATGTGGCGGTGGCTTTTGTGTCAGATAGCACATTAATCACCGTCGTTCTGTACGGGCGTGAGATGCAGACGTCCCAGTAGCCGGGGCGAGTGTGAGAAGGCTCCGTGTTGGGTCGGTTGGCATCATATCAGAAAAGACAACACGGCGGTACAGGTGTCCGTAGTGTGGAGAGGGAGTCAGTTATACACCGCATTGTCTCATGCGAGAATCATTTGATATCAAATATAGACACGAGTCTATGTAAGTGGGTAAACAGTAGTAAGCAGTGTCTTGGGTGTAGAACGCATCGTTCACAAGCTGCTGTGTCAAAGAGATTAGTGATTAATTGTGACGTCGGTGTAGTAAGTGAGTATGGTTTTACGCCGTTTTTAGCAATATTCCAGCAATATCACGGCGGGAGACACCAGCAATGGACTTCACACTTTGTACCCATGTCGAGAATCGAACCCGGGTCTTCGGCGTGACTAGCAAACACTTTAACCACTAGGCTACCTAGCGTCGGTGTAAAACATAGTGATGTCAATGTAGCTGTACTTCCAAACAGATATTGATTGAGCTCACCCAAGCCATATCTCATAAGGAAGCCAGTTTGGTAGACTAACATCTAGTCTCTGAAATGAACATATCTTACCCATGTTTTTGCATTACTGGCATGGGCTGTATTGGATGTATTTGTATCAGGGTCAGTAAGACAGATAACCAGTTTGGGTCAAACCCGTGAGGTTGGGAATGAGGCTGAGTCAGGACTTGAATCTGAATGGAATCTCCGATTCCTCGGTTCCAACCGATGACCAATGGATTATGGCATGGCAAATGGACGCCCACTGGGCCCCATTGTCCCTTGTGGTGTCCGCTGAAGGGCCCGATGCCGTTCAGGTTCAGATTTAGAGTCAGCGGTTTGGGGGTTGACGCGGGGACAGGGGTGGGGTTTCGTTGAATGAGGTAGGGGGTAGAGTTGAGGTGGGGTGAGGGTGTATGTAGGGGACTAGGGGCGACGAGTGGATGTGGTCAACAGTAGGAGTCTACCTGCAAGACCGACACCGAGTTAATCATGTGTCTGCAAAAACACCTGTTTATGACAATAGGTTCATGACGATCACACTGAAGCTTAGAGGCATACCAGTAGAGACGCTCACTGATGCAAAAAAACGTGTACCCATGTCTATAACATCCACTATCCACTCTCCTCGCTTCAGAACCACCGCTGTTCAAAAAGACAAATGATCAAAGTGCTGATATCATGAAACGCATAACTGGTCACCCCATCTAGACAAATCTTCAAGGACGTCGCCATATTTAAATGACAACATGTCCACTCTGTTTCCGATCATTGAGATTCCTTTGCACAAACATTTTGCTGCGTTATCTATCATCAAAGTGATGTCGATATTCTTACCTGGCCTATTCTGTAGCTGTATCATAGATTCATGCACCTCTAAACAACGCTCCTGTGAATTACTACACCGCGCTGGGTTTCAAGGATAAATGTCTCTGACCTGCGTTAATTTAGGCTTCCCTTACTCATAGGCTGACCGCTGTTACATAATTGACTTTCAATGGGAACGAGCCCGTTCATGCGCGATGCCCATGCATAACATTGTGAGTATTGACTGTGCTCTAACCATTGCATACACTTCGCACTACGTTGCCAATGTAGATTGGGAAATCAGGGTTTAATAAATATCCACTGTTTATCATATCACACACACGGAATCCACATGCTTGTTTACACTTTGGCATTGTTTACAAACACAAAATGTACATTTACATTCGTCTTACCTGGCTCAGCAACGCGCTCATGTTGCAGGTGTGATATCCGATACTCAAGTGCTGACGTTCAGGTGTCTCTTCTAACGATGAAAAATTGTGTCCTACATTAAAAGTTACTGACTGACGAGGGAATGAATCTGGTGGAAGACTGCTGCCGTTTGTTATCATACAGGAAACCCGCGCGCGTTACTGAAGAAAACAGGCCAAGCGTGTCAAGATGCGAGTTGTCCCCCCTTCCTTCTCGTCACCTGCACCTCTCAACAATAACAGCGAGGTTCAAAGCAAATATCCGTGACGCTCCTACACCCTGTAGTTGTTCAACCATGTCAGGTTGCGGCAGCCGTTTGGGGCAAGTCAAGGTCGAAATTAAAAGGGGTGTCGGGTGAGTGAATGTCGGGTGGGTAAATATCGGGTGGGTGTCTCAGCAATCTTCCAGCTATACGACGGCGGTCTGTAAATAATCGAGTCTGGACCAGACAATCCAGTGATTGACATGATGAGCATCCATCCACGCAACCACGTTACGATGACATGCATCAACCAAGTCAACGAACCTGACCTACCGATCCCGATAGTCGCCTCTTACGACAAGCATTGTCGCGTTTTACGGCAAGCATGGGTTGCTGAAGACCTATTCTGACCCGGATTTTCACGGGTAGCATGTCCCTGTTGCGTCAATATAGCGCAATAAAAATAAGCCTATGATTATTATTATTAGTATTAGTAGTATAGTATAGAACAGATGCCCATCTATCAGTTCACATGACACCATAGGTGCCCGTTTATCAGTTCACATGACACCATATATATAGATGCCCGTCTATCAGTTCACATGTCACCTTAGATGCCTGTCTATCAGTTCACATGGCACTATAGATGCCCGTTTATCAGTCCACATGACACTATAGACGCCCGTTTATTAGTTCAGATGTCACTATAGATGCTCGTCTATCAGTTCACATGGCACTATAGATGCCCGTTTATCAGTCCACATGACACTATAGACGCCCGTTTATTAGTTCAGATGTCACTATAGATGCTCGTCTATCAGTTCACATGGCACTATAGATGCGCGTCTATCAGTTCACATGACACTATAGACGCCCGTTTATTAGTTCCCATGTCACTATAGATGACTGTTTATCAGTTCACATGTCACTATAGATGCCCGTTTATCAGTTTACATGGCACTATAGATGCCTGTTTATTAGTTCACATGACACTATAGACGCCCGTTTATTAGTTCCTATGTCACTATAGATGCCCGTCTATCAGTTCATATGTCACTATAGATGCCAGTTTATTAGTGCGCTGTAATACTTTAACTGCCTGTGTATCAGTTCGCTATAGCTGTCCGTGTATCAGTTCGCTATAGCTGTCCGTGTATCAGTTCGCTACAGCTGTCCATGTATCAGTTCGCTACAGCTGTCCGTGTATCAGTTCGCTATAGCTGTCCGTGTATCAGTTCGCTATAACTGTACGTGTATCAGTTCGCTACAGCTGTCCATGTATCAGTCCGCAATAGATGCCCGCCTAACAGTTCGCTGAAGCTTCATAGAGAATATCCCGGGATTGAAGCGTGTCATAATCAGCCTTCAAAACACAACCGCCAGGCACTCATGTTTATGCCATGATCCAGACTGACGATCGCAAAATTATTCTATTTGTACAACCGAATAATTCAACACAATATTGGTTAGATCTCTTACAACATTAATGCAGGGGGACTCCGAGAGAGGGCTATGCTAGCTATTGTTCGTCCCTGTATTAGTAGGCTCAGAGATAGAACTATGTTTTCCCTTTTCAATAAACATACTGAGCGAGTGCGTAACCCAAGCGATAGACTAAAGTGTCAGTAAAATGGGCACCCAGACTGCATTGTACAGCACGCCCCTGATCTGGATTGACGTCATAAGGCACCGTAAACAACATTCGAAGTTAACTCTTGACCAGAGAGCAATGAAAAACGTGCAATGTGAATGGCCCTGGCGTCGTGGCCACCCCACGGGTAGAACCGGGTGATTGACTAACGCTGAGTCAGCTGTCACAACATCAAGGTGAACTAGGCTAGCAACTCAACAGCCGGGTGGGATGGGGGATGATTGATGGGGTAGTTAATATATAATTTACTTACGTGAAGTCGCTAGTGAAGACGCTAGTTTGATGTATGTATGACATATATATATATATGAACCAATGCAATTGTCAAGGTTTTATGACCAAGGGCTATACATGCATTGCATGTTCATTCGTACATAACTTTAACATACCAGCGAATAGGCATTAACGTTGTAATTTAACATGTTCCCCATACCAGTGAATGTACATAACCAAATACCTGTGTTTACCATACAAGTGAATAGACATACATAGTTTCCTTCGTTTACCATACCAATGAATGGGCCTAAATAGTTTCCTATGTTTACCACCCCAGCGAATGGACCATGTGTTTACCCTATGTCCATGTGTTCACCCCATGTCCATGTGTTTACCTTATGTCCATGTGTTCACCCCATGTCCATGTGTTCCCCAAATGTCCATGTCATTACCCTTGTCCATGTGTTTACCTCATGTCCATGTGTTCACCCATGTGTTTACCTTATGTCCATGTGTTTACCCCATGTCAATGTGTTCACCCATGCCCATGAGTTTACCTTATGTCCATGTGTTTACCTTATGTCCATGTGTTCACCCCATGTCAATGTGTTCCCCCAATGTCCATGTGATTACCCCATATCCATGTGTTGACCCCATGTCCATCCTATGTCCATGTGTTTACCCCATGTCTATGTGTTCACCCCATGTCCATGTTTTTACCCCATGTCTATGTGTTCACCCCATGTCAATGTGTTTATCCCATGTCAATGTGTTCACCCATGTGTTTACCCTATGTCCATGTGTTCATCCCATGTCAATGTGTTTATCCCATGTCAATGTGTTCACCCATGTGTTAACCCTATGTCCATGTGTTCATCCCATGTCCATGTATTTATCCCATGTCCATGTGTTCACCCATGTGTTAACCCTATATCCATGTGTTCATCCCATGTCCATGTATTTATCCCATGCCAATGTGTTCACCCATGTGTTTACCCTATGTCCATGTGTTTACACAATGTCCATTTATTTACCCTATGTCCATGTGTTTACCCTATGTCCACGTGTTTATCCCATGTCAATGTGTTCACCCATGTGTTTACCCTATGTCCATGTGTTTACCCTATGTCCATGTGTTTACCCTATGTCCACGTGTTTATCCCATGTCAATGTGTTCACCCATGTGTTTACCCTATGTCCATGTGTTTATCCCATGCCAATGTGTTCACCCATGTGTTTACCCTATGTCCACGTGTTTATCCCATGTCAATGTGTTCACCCATGTGTTTACCCTATGTCCACGTGTTTATCCCATCTCAATGTGTTCACCCATGTGTTTACCCTATGTCCATGTGTTTATCCCATGCCAATGTGTTCACCCATGTGTTTACCCTATGTCCATGTGTTTATCCCATGCCAATGTGTTCATCCATGTGTTTACCCTATGTCCATGTGTTTATCCCATGCCAATGTGTTCACCAATGTGTTTACCCTATGTCCATGTGTTTATCCCATGTCAATGTGTTCACCCATGTGTTTACCCTATGTCCATGTGTTTACCCTATGTCCATGTGTTTACCCTATGTCCACGTGTTTATCCCATGTCAATGTGTTCATCCATGTGTTTACCCTATGTCCATGTGTTTATCCCATGCCAATGTGTTCACCCATGTGTTTACCCTATGTCCATGTGTTTACCCTATGTCCATGTGTTTATCCCATGTCAATGTGTTCACCCATGTGTTTACCCTATGTCCATGTGTTTATCCCATGCCAATGTGTTCACCCATGTGTTTACCCTATGTCCACGTGTTTATCCCATGTCAATGTGTTCACCCATGTGTTTACCCTATGTCCATGTGTTTACACAATGTCCATGTATTTATCCCATGTCAATGTGTTCACCCATGTGTTTACCCTATGTCCATGTGTTTATCCCATGCCAATGTGTTCACCCATGTGTTTACCCTATGTCCACGTGTTTATCCCATGTCAATGTGTTCACCCATGTGTTTACCCTATGTCCATGTGTTTATCCCATGTCAATGTGTTCACCCATGTGTTTACCCTATGTCCATGTGTTTATCCCATGTCAATGTGTTCACCCATGTGTTTACCCTATGTCCACGTGTTTATCCCATGTCAATGTGTTCACCCATGTGTTTACCCTATGTCCATGTGTTTATCCCATGCCAATGTGTTCACCCATGTTTACCCTATGTCCACGTGTTTACACAATGTCCATGTGTTTACTCTATTCGGAACATCTATCACTATTGGAAGAAATAAAATACTCGTCTTAGGAAACGCCTAGTAGAAAAACACGTTACATGCATACGTTGAAGTGACGTCATGGACCCAATTTCAAAGTATTCCTCGGACAGGTCATTGAATATAAGCGTAAGTTTATAGCGTAAATAACACCCGTGTCGACACATGAGTGAATGAATGCATATTGCAAGCAGTCGCACCAGCAATACCGCATCTACTTTGTATCCCACTTAGATATTGTCAAATACGATGCATTTCTCTGATCGAAGCAAGTGCCATGTACTTGACGCGTTGTGTGGATGACACCCACGATTTCCATTAGATGCGCATGGAATGAACACGCGCTGTATTTATTTCCACAAGGAAAGGTTTCATACGGATCGAATCTGAATGGACTCCGAGCTGACAGCGCATTGGAAAATGTCTCTTATTACTGGTAAACATACTATATATTCCACCACCGTGAAATTACCTGGTATACTGTTCTCCTGCAGATGCAATAATTTCGTTTTCTTTAACATTTGTGAAAACAGTTCACACTTGTGCATAAAGTAAAACATGACAGCAGATCGAAAACAGATGCAGTCTCCCTATGTCTCTAATGCCGAAACGTATTGCAAATTACCCAATGTTCCCGACGTAAATCAATCCGAATCAAATCACAGCACAGTAGAAAATACCATCGTACGAAAAATGACAGATGCGAAATAACAAGAAGAAAAAAAGAAATTGCTATATTCTACACCAAAATAAGTTAATTAATGTAATGGAAATCTCTGGCGTTACATAATGCATCGCTGCAGGCTGTCGGGGCTGCAACTACCGAGCTATAGGAATGCACTCACCAGCGATCAGTCTGCTCTCCTCGTACAGTCTGCAAGACCACGGACTATAAGCTCATTGCCGTGCTCTATTTGTCCAGTTTACGCCTCAGATACTGTGTCGATTCCAATCCTCTGTCGTGTGTGTGTGACGTCATCAGCGTGTGGAATAACACGCGGGACGGCAGAGTGTAACAGTTGCCGGCTAAGTTTAGTCCGCACGGTGTCACATGGCACAACCACGATGTGCTCAAGCTGCTCCCCTGTGTGTCGCGAGGTGTACAACGCTGGCCGGGAATCGCGCGGCTACTCGTACCTCTCAAGAGAACCGACCGAGTCAACCCAGGTGAAAATAAGCATTAGCATTTCAAGAGTAAAGCTGTTTGTTGAGCAAAGTGATAACACAAATGCGATTCCGTACATTTTCATGTGGGGCGTGTTTTTTTAGTATCAATTTTGGTAAATCTCCGAATACTGTTGAATTGCACAAATAACTGCAGTGAAAGCATGCACGACAAATACATGTAACGGTCATATTATGGCAGTTGGATAATGAGACAAATCTTCCTGTCAATCAGTCCTCGTTTACCTTCCGTTAGTTCATCTCTCGGGGTAGCCTAGTTATATCTACCCGTTGGACTGAACATTCAGGGTTCATAGTAGCTTTTAGGTATATCTTCCTATTACGCCGAACATTCAGGGTATGGAGTAGCCATGGCATAGTTCTCTACCCGTAAGGCTGAACTTTTAGGGTACGGGGTAGCCATATCATAGCTATCTACCCGTAAGGCTGAACATTCAGGGTACGGGGTAGCCATATCCTGGCTATCTACCCGTAAGGCTGAACATTCAGGGTATGGGGTAGCCATATCATGGCTATCTACCCGTAAGGCTGAACATTTAGGGTATGGGGTAGCCATGGTATAGCTATCTACCCGTAAGACTGAACATTGAGGGTATGGGGTAGCCATGGTATAGCTATCTACCCGTAAGACTGAACATTCAGGGTATGGGGTAGCCATGGTATAGCTATCGACCCGTAAGACTGAACATTCAGGGTACGGGGTAGCCATGGCATAGCTTTCTACCCGTAAAGTTGAACATTCAGGATATGGAGTAGTCATGGCATAGCTATCTACCCGTAAGGCTGAACATTCAGGGTACGGGGTAGCCATGTTATAGCTTTCTACCCGTAAGGTTGAACATTCAGGACATGGAGTAGCCATGGCATAGCTATCTACCCGTAAGGCTGAACATTCAGGGTACGGGGTAGCCATGTTATAGCTATCTACCCGTAAGTCTGAACATTCAGGGTACGGGGTAGCCATGGCATAGCTATCTACCCGTAAGGCTGAACATTCAGGGTACGGGGTAGCCATGGCATAGCTATCTACCCGTAAAGCTGAACATTCAGGGTATGGAGTAGCCATGGCATAGCTATCTACCGGTAAGGCTGGACATTCAAGGTACGGGGTAGCCATGGCATAGCTATCTACCCGTAAGGCTACAGTGCACAACACTGCCATATGCGAAAGTAAACATCTGCATATTACAAGGGAAAACATTGCCATATATATGGCGTAGCGTGGTCATATACACATAGGTATGTATAGGCACATACATGGGCATACATTGCCATATTCATATGTACATATATACTACTCAATGCCTGATAACCAGGGATAATCAGATATGTCATTCTATTAAGTATACTCTTGGCATATTATTAGCATCAGTATTGTTTAACATGGAAAGAAAAAATAAACCCATCAATACAGGATTATTATATGTGGGTTCCGTGACAGAATATGGTATAGGGCGGTCGGGTAGCCAAGTGGTAAAAGCATTCGCTCGTCACGCGGAAGACCCGGGTTCGATTCCCGACATGGGTACAATGTGGGAAGCCCATTTCTGGTGTCCCCCGCCGTGATATTGCTGGAATATTGCTAAAATCGGCGTAAAACCATACTCACCCACCATAATATGGTATAATTTCCAACTCGACATGCAATCCGACATTGCGCTGTTTATTTGGTAATACAACAGAATAAAACATGTCGCGTGAAATTCGTAATTCAAATTAGAAATAAGAAATAACGAATACTCCCCCAATTGGATTGGACTAAAACAACTACATAGGTACCTAAGATATGCGGTATGTGAGTTCATGTACTGTTACAGACATGTTTGAAAGGAACTAGTCCACATACCTGGCGTGTTGAGCATGATGCCGTTGGAGCAGGTGTATGAACGAGAGCTTTCCTTGCTTCGTCGATCAAATATGACGTCTGCCTCAGTGGAACTCGCATATATGGTTCACTTTACCAAACAGAGCATTGACACACATTCACCATGTCTACATATTAGAACTCCTGTACAATTAATAACTCGTAAAACACGAATTCCGTGACATTTAGCCTCAGTTAATATTATACACATCTGTTGATGTCGCGCAATGAAATCGGGTCACTCTCAAAGACGTCAAAACCACATACGTCAGAACAGCTTGACGGTATCACCTGCCGACCAGCCATGGCAATGTTCTGTACAGAGATATAGCAGATATGCAACATTTGTACATAAATGAAAAATCGATTTTAATTGTCTCTGTGATATGGAGCATGTGTAATCTGCTTTTATCATGTTATTGTATGGTAATAGTTGCTGAACATGTGCAAGTTGTATCCATTACTTTCCCATGCACTTCTGGTCGATGTATTGACGTATTTATACGTCGCTTCAAAGAATTGGGCGCAATGTGAGATCTACCGTTGGAAGAGATGTGACAATAGTTAGAGTGACCTCCCTTGTCTTGATGAGCTGCACTCTTGGGCGGAGGGAGACCTAAGTTGCCCAATTATTAAATTCAATGTATAATTATACTTCTTCCACATATGATATGTCACAACTCGGGTTATCACAGCTATAACTCGTTTTCTGCATATATAGTCCAGTATTCCAGTAACCATCTGATCTCTGAAGACTGGGTCTGAAGACAAACATATGGACTGGACACTAGGTATCGATAGAGCCCGAAATACCTTCAAAATCCTGGTTAAATCGATCTTTTCTATGGGTTGATGGGTGTATGTATATACAAACTAGCTGCATCAAGTCAGCTAAGAATAAATCGTGCAGTTTGTAACTGAAACAAATTCGGATTATTCGCTCTCAAAAAAATGTGCTTATGAATAAAAAAAATAAATTTCATAAGATATATAAATCTCACGCACGTGTGAAGCTTTCCCCACCTAATCATCACTTTGAGCTATTCAAACAGCTTTCCTAACGACTATAGGAGGAACGGTCGATATGCGAACAAATTAGACGCCAGTAATACAGCAGCCGATACGTAATTATCATCAGCTTGCAAGATCTGGGCGATAACAGACGGAGCCTGCCTCAGCCCTTACATTAGCAATGGCATTAAGCGACACCAGGCCAGCAGTAACATTAGACGACATACCAGGCCAGCAGTAACATTAGACGACATACCAGGCCAGCAGTAACATTAGACGACATACCAGGCCAGCAGTAACATTAGACGACATACCAGGCCAGCAGTAACATTAGACGACATACCAGGCCAGCAGTAACATTAGACGACATACCAGGCCAGCAGTAACATTAGACGACATACCAGGCCAGCAGTAACATTAGACGACATAGGGGATGTAGCAGTAACATTAGACGACATGGGGGATGTAGCAGTAACATTAGACGACATGGGGAATGTAGCAGTAACATTAGACGACATGGGGAATGTAGCAGTAACATTAGACGACATGGGGGATGTAGCAGTAACATTAGACGACATGGGAGATGTAGCAGTAACATTTAGACGACATGGGGGATGTAGCAGTAACATTAGACGACATGGGGGATGTAGCAGTAACATTAGACGACATGGGGGATGTAGCACTAACATTAGACGACATGGGGGATGTGGCATAACATTAGACGACATGGGGAATGTAGCAGTAACATTAGACGACATGGGGGATGTAGCAGTAACATTAGACGACATGGGGGATGTGGCAGTAACATTAGACGACATGGGGGATGTAGCAGTAACATTAGACGACATGGGGAATGTAGCAGTAACATTAGACGACATGGGGGATGTAGCAGTAACATTAGACGACATGGGGGATGTGGCAGTAACATTAGACGACATGGGGGATGTAGCAGTAACATTAGACGACATGGGGGATGTGGCAGTAACATTAGACGACATGGGGGATGTAGCAGTAACATTAGACGACATGGGGAATGTAGCAGTAACATTAGACGACATGGGGGATGTAGCAGTAACATTAGACGACATGGGGGATGTAGCAGTAACATAAGACGACATGGGGAATGTAGCAGTAACATTAGACGACATACCAGGCCAGCAGTAACATTAGACGACATGGGGGATGTGGCAGTAACATTAGACGACATGGGGGATGTAGCAGTAACATTAGACGACATACCAGGCCAGCAGTAACATTAGACGACATAGGGGATGTAGCAGTAACATTAGACGACATGGGGGATGTAGCAGTAACATTTAGACGACATGGGGGATGTAGCAGTAACATTAGACGACATGGGGGATGTAGCAGTAACATTAGACGACATACCAGGCCAGCAGTAACATAAGACGACATACCAGGCCAGCAGTAACATTAGACGACATGGGGAATGTAGCAGTAACATTAGACGACATGGGGAATGTAGCAGTAACATTAGACGACATGGGGAATGTAGCAGTAACATTAGACGACATGGGGGATGTAGCAGTAACATTAGACGACATGGGGGATGTAGCAGTAACATTAGACGACATGGGGAATGTAGCAGTAACATTAGACGACATACCAGGCCAGCAGTAACATTAGACGACATGGGGAATGTAGCAGTAACATTAGACGACATGGGGAATGTAGCAGTAACATTAGACGACATGGGGAATGTAGCAGTAACATTAGACGACATGGGGGATGTAGCAGTAACATTAGACGACATGGGGGATGTAGCAGTAACATTAGACGACATGGGGGATGTAGCAGTAACATTTAGACGACATGGGGGATGTAGCAGTAACATTAGACGACATATGGGATGTAGCACTAACATTAGACGACATGGGGAATGTAGCAGTAACATTAGACGACATGGGGGATGTGGCATAACATTAGACGACATGGGGGATGTAGCAGTAACATTAGACGACATGGGGGATGTAGCAGTAACATTAGACGACATGGGGGATGTAGCAGTAACATTAGACGACAT
Organism: Haliotis rufescens; assembly: GCF_023055435.1. NCBI lineage: Eukaryota > Metazoa > Mollusca > Gastropoda > Lepetellida > Haliotidae > Haliotis > Haliotis rufescens. The sequence goes on from NW_025963779.1 coordinate 21,621,627, forward strand.
GGGGAATGTAGCAGTAACATTAGACGACATGGGGGATGTAGCAGTAACATTAGACGACATGGGGGATGTAGCAGTAACATTAGACGACATGGGGGATGTGGCAGTAACATTAGACGACATGGGGGATGTAGCAGTAACATTAGACGACATGGGGAATGTAGCAGTAACATTAGACGACATGGGGGATGTAGCAGTAACATTTAGACGACATGGGGGATGTAGCAGTAACATTAGACGACATATGGGATGTGGCATAACATTAGACGACATGGGGAATGTAGCAGTAACATTAGACGACATGGGGGATGTAGCAGTTACATTAGACGACATGGGGGATGTAGCAGTAACATTAGACGACATGGGGGATGTGGCAGTAACATTAGACGACATGGGGGATGTGGCAGTAACATTAGACGACATGGGGGATGTAGCAGTAACATTAGACGACATACCAGGCCAGCAGTAACATTAGACGACATGGGGGATGTAGCAGTAACATTAGACGACATGGGGGATGTAGCAGTAACATTAGACGACATACCAGGCCAGCAGTAACATTAGACGACATGGGGGATGTGGCAGTAACATTAGACGACATGGGGGATGTAGCAGTAACATTAGACGACATGGGGAATGTAGCAGTAACATTAGACGACATGGGGGATGTAGCAGTAACATTAGACGACATGGGGGATGTAGCAGTAACATTAGACGACATGGGGGATGTGGCAGTAACATTAGACGACATGGGGGATGTAGCAGTAACATTAGACGACATGGGGAATGTAGCAGTAACATTAGACGACATGGGGGATGTAGCAGTAACATTTAGACGACATGGGGGATGTAGCAGTAACATTAGACGACATATGGGATGTGGCATAACATTAGACGACATGGGGAATGTAGCAGTAACATTAGACGACATGGGGGATGTAGCAGTTACATTAGACGACATGGGGGATGTAGCAGTAACATTAGACGACATGGGGGATGTGGCAGTAACATTAGACGACATGGGGGATGTAGCAGTAACATTAGACGACATACCAGGCCAGCAGTAACATTAGACGACATGGGGGATGTAGCAGTAACATTAGACGACATGGGGGATGTGGCAGTAACATTAGACGACATGGGGGATGTAGCAGTAACATTAGACGACATGGGGGATGTAGCACTAACATTAGACGACATGGGGGATGTAGCAGTAACATTAGACGACATGGGGAATGTAGCAGTAACATTAGACGACATACCAGGCCAGCAGTAACATTAGACGACATGGGGGATGTAGCAGTAACATTAGACGACATGGGGGATGTAGCAGTAACATTTAGACGACATGGGGGATGTAGCAGTAACATTAGACGACATATGGGATGTGGCATAACATTAGACGACATGGGGAATGTAGCAGTAACATTAGACGACATGGGGGATGTAGCAGTTACATTAGACGACATGGGGGATGTAGCAGTAACATTAGACGACATGGGGAATGTAGCAGTAACATTAGACGACATGGGGGATGTAGCAGTAACATTAGACGACATGGGGGATGTAGCAGTAACATTAGACGACATGGGGGATGTAGCAGTAACATTTAGACGACATGGGGGATGTAGCAGTAACATTAGACGACATATGGGATGTGGCATAACATTAGACGACATGGGGAATGTAGCAGTAACATTAGACGACATGGGGGATGTAGCAGTTACATTAGACGACATGGGGGATGTAGCAGTAACATTAGACGACATGGGGGATGTAGCAGTAACATTAGACGACATGGGGGATGTAGCAGTAACATTAGACGACATGGGGGATGTAGCAGTAACATTAGACGACATGGGGGATGTGGCAGTAACATTAGACGACATGGGGGATGTAGCAGTAACATTAGACGACATGGGGGATGTGGCAGTAACATTAGACGACATGGGGGATGTAGCAGTAACATTAGACGACATGGGGGATGTAGCAGTAACATTAGACGACATGGGGAATGTGGCAGTAACATTAGACGACATGGGGGATGTGGCAGTAACATTAGACGACATGGGGAATGTAGCAGTAACATTAGACGACATGGGGAATGTAGCAGTAACATTAGACGACATGGGGAATGTAGCAGTAACATTAGACGACATGGGGGATGTGGCAGTAACATTAGACGACATGGGGGATGTAGCAGTAACATTAGACGACATGGGGGATGTGGCAGTAACATTAGACGACATGGGGAATGTAGCATAACATTAGACGACATACCAGGCCAGCAGTAACATTAGACGACATGGGGGATGTAGCAGTAACATTAGACGACATGGGGAATGTAGCAGTAACATTAGACGACATGGGGGATGTAGCAGTAACATTAGACGACATGGGGAATGTAGCAGTAACATTAGACGACATGGGAGATGTAGCAGTAACATTAGACGACATGGGCGATGTAGCAGTAACATTAGACGACATGGGGGATGTAGCAGTAACATTAGACGACATGGGCGATGTAGCAGTAACATAAGACGACATGGGGGATGTAGCAGTAACATTAGACGACATGGGGGATGTGGCAGTAACATTAGACGACATGGGGAATGTAGCAGTAACATTAGACGACATGGGGGATGTGGCAGTAACATTAGACGACATGGGGGATGTAGCAGTAACATTAGACGACATGGGGAATGTAGCAGTAACATTAGACGACATGGGGGATGTGGCAGTAACATTAGACGACATGGGGAATGTAGCATAACATTAGACGACATACCAGGCCAGCAGTAACATTAGACGACATGGGGAATGTAGCAGTAACATTAGACGACATGGGGGATGTAGCAGTAACATTAGACGACATGGGGGATGTGGCAGTAACATTAGACGACATACCAGGCCAGCAGTAACATTAGACGACATGGGGGATGTAGCAGTAACATTAGACGACATGGGGAATGTAGCAGTAACATTAGACGACATGGGGGATGTAGCAGTAACATTAGACGACATGGGGGATGTAGCAGTAACATTAGACGACATGGGGGATGTAGCAGTAACATTAGACGACATGGGGGATGTAGCAGTAACATTAGACGACATGGGGAATGTAGCAGTAACATTAGACGACATGGGGGATGTAGCAGTAACATTAGACGACATGGGGAATGTAGCAGTAACATTAGACGACATGGGGGATGTAGCAGTAACATTAGACGACATGGGGGATGTAGCAGTAACATTAGACGACATGGGGGATGTAGCAGTAACATTAGACGACATGGGGGATGTAGCAGTAACATTAGACGACATACCAGGCCAGCAGTAACATTAGACGACATGGGGGATGTAGCAGTAACATTAGACGACATGGGGGATGTAGCAGTAACATTAGACGACATGGGGAATGTAGCAGTAACATTAGACGACATGGGGGATGTAGCAGTAACATTAGACGACATGGGGGATGTAGCAGTAACATTAGACGACATGGGGAATGTAGCAGTAACATTAGACGACATGGGGGATGTAGCAGTAACATTAGACGACATGGGGGATGTAGCAGTAACATTAGACGACATGGGGGATGTGGCAGTAACATTAGACGACATGGGGAATGTAGCAGTAACATTAGACGACATGGGGGATGTAGCAGTAACATTAGACGACATGGGGGATGTGGCAGTAACATTAGACGACATACCAGGCCAGCAGTAACATTAGACGACATGGGGGATGTAGCAGTAACATTAGACGACATGGGGAATGTAGCAGTAACATTAGACGACATGGGGGATGTAGCAGTAACATTAGACGACATGGGGGATGTAGCAGTAACATTAGACGACATGGGGAATGTAGCAGTAACATTAGACGACATGGGGGATGTAGCAGTAACATTAGACGACATGGGGGATGTGGCAGTAACATTAGACGACATACCAGGCCAGCAGTAACATTAGACGACATGGGGGATGTAGCAGTAACATTAGACGACATGGGGAATGTAGCAGTAACATTAGACGACATGGGGGATGTAGCAGTAACATTAGACGACATGGGGGATGTGGCAGTAACATTAGACGACATACCAGGCCAGCAGTAACATTAGACGACATGGGGAATGTAGCAGTAACATTAGACGACATGGGGAATGTAGCAGTAACATTAGACGACATGGGGGATGTAGCAGTAACATTAGACGACATGGGGGATGTAGCAGTAACATTAGACGACATGGGGAATGTAGCAGTAACATTAGACGACATGGGGGATGTAGCAGTAACATTAGACGACATGGGGAATGTAGCAGTAACATTAGACGACATGGGGGATGTAGCAGTAACATTAGACGACATGGGGGATGTAGCAGTAACATTAGACGACATGGGGGATGTAGCAGTAACATTAGACGACATGGGGAATGTAGCAGTAACATTAGACGACATGGGGGATGTAGCAGTAACATTAGACGACATGGGGGATGTAGCAGTAACATTAGACGACATGGGGAATGTAGCAGTAACATTAGACGACATGGGGGATGTAGCAGTAACATTAGACGACATGGGGAATGTAGCATAACATTAGACGACATACCAGGCCAGCAGTAACATTAGACGACATGGGGGATGTAGCAGTAACATTAGACGACATGGGGGATGTAGCAGTAACATTAGACGACATGGGGAATGTAGCATAACATTAGACGACATACCAGGCCAGCAGTAACATTAGACGACATGGGGAATGTAGCAGTAACATTAGACGACATGGGGAATGTGGCAGTAACATTAGACGACATGGGGGATGTAGCAGTAACATTAGACGACATGGGGGATGTAGCAGTAACATTAGACGACATGGGGGATGTAGCAGTAACATTAGACGACATGGGGAATGTAGCATAACATTAGACGACATACCAGGCCAGCAGTAACATTAGACGACATACCAGGCCAGCAGTAACATTAGACGACATGGGGGATGTAGCAGTAACATTAGACGACATGGGGGATGTAGCAGTAACATAAGACGACATGGGGAATGTAGCAGTAACATTAGACGACATGGGGGATGTAGCAGTAACATTAGACGACATGGGGGATGTAGCAGTAACATTAGACGACATGGGGGATGTAGCAGTAACATTAGACGACATGGGGGATGTAGCAGTAACATTAGACGACATGGGGGATGTAGCAGTAACATTAGACGACATGGGGGATGTAGCAGTAACATAAGACGACATGGGGAATGTAGCAGTAACATTAGACGACATGGGGAATGTAGCAGTAACATTAGACGACATACCAGGCCAGCAGTAACATTAGACGACATACCAGGCCAGCAGTAACATTAGACGACATACCAGGCCAGCAGTAACATAAGACGACATGGGGGATGTAGCAGTAACATTAGACGACATGGGGGATGTAGCAGTAACATTAGACGACATGGGGGATGTAGCAGTAACATTAGACGACATGGGGGATGTGGCAGTAACATTAGACGACATGGGGGATGTAGCAGTAACATTAGACGACATGGGGGATGTAGCAGTAACATTAGACGACATGGGGGATGTAGCAGTAACATTAGACGACATGGGGGATGTAGCAGTAACATTAGACGACATACCAGGCCAGCAGTAACATTAGACGACATACCAGGCCAGCAGTAACATTAGGTGACATAGGGGATGTAGCAGTAACATTAGGTGACATATGGGATGTAGCAGTAACATTAGGTGACATATGGGATGTAGCAGTAACACAAGACGACATTTAGGATGTAGCAGTAACACAAGACGACATTTGGGATGTAGCAGTAATATTAGGTGACATATGGGATGTAGCAGTAATGGGGTTTAACGTCGCGTCCATGATTATTGCATTTATATAGCGACGTGTGTGTGTGTGTGTGTGTGGGGGGGGGGGGGGGGGGGGGGATCCTACTTTTAACCCCTTAAAGCCGAGCGCCAGACAGGGTAACAACAAGTACCGTCTTTGAACGTCTGTTGGTATGACGCGGCCAGGGATCGAACCCTGAACCTTCCGCTCTCCGGGCAGTCGCCTGACTTGTGACCTGTTTACAGTACAACCCACAGAACCACATGCAACCAAGCGTTTCATTGTCTGTACATCGCTAACTGACACGTACTGCAATGTACTTACCAATACGACCATACTTAGCCATGATTACGTATGACGTAATTTGCATCAATCTTAGCATAATCACGTACGCTAGCATGGCTGGCGATAATCTATTTTGTTATGTTTTCGGTAGTTGCGCTTCCATGAACGCTTTCGCAAGCAATTATCATATTATTTGATGAGCAGCGTTGGGGAAGACGGAAGCATTTCAGACTCTCTTTTATATAAATAAAAGCAACAAAACCATTTCCATATTCATTAGAAACATCTGCTAAAAGCAGAATCCATTGTACGATTCCTACCATATCATGAGCACGATTTTATGAATCACTATCACATAGCTATGATACCAGGTGTTCGCCAAAACGTTAACATGTCCCGCCCCACCGGTGACACCCGTCACAAACACATGCAAAGGCAAATCAAACATCAGGTTAAGCCCCGGATACCGGGCGGACATTTCGATATCTCTACCGATTCCTACAGCTGTCGGCCTTCAGTGCTAATGGCTAGTGTCCTCTTTTAATGTCCCTTGTGTATTTCCCTGTTGGAATTGATATTTCGCTACTTTTACAATTACATTTGTATGATAAGAATATATGATAAATGATAATACCGAGATGATAAACTGATTTAAGGAGATACGTGATGGAGAGACGGATGCTTTGTGAGAACAGATTCCAGGAACAGACTCGTTTTAAGTACCAACACACTGCCAGGCGAGGCTAATCTCATTACAGCAGTCATGAGAGGCACTTTATATCAGCTCTACCTGTGTAATAATTGCGAACTGGCCATGATTGTATTTACACTGACCAATACGAGCAAAGGTTAAAGTTGGGGACCGAGCGGGTGAGCACCCAACGCCGACATGAGGACAAGTGCAGTTGAAACTGGGCACACATCAACGACCTAATTTCAATTACCAGTAATTTGACTGTATTCAGGTTTGGAGATCGATCGGGCTGAGGGAGGTAATAATGCACTGTGTTTAGTGTCGGTATTTCGGTCGACCTGAATCAAAGCAGGTGTGAATTAGGCTAACTGGTGCTTGTGCTCATAGGTCAGCGTGTCATGAGATCGGTCCACGTACACTGGATGTGAAGTGCCAAAACGGAGTTTCAGACATAACGCATCAGGAGACATAGGGACACAATCAATGCAGTGAGGCTGCCACCTTTTCTAACCAAAGGATCCGTATGGAAATCAAGAGATATGAGGTACCTGTCATGGCTAACTCGATGAGTATGTATAGGAGCTGAGCTGAAATGGGGTTTAACGTCGCGTTCAAGATTATTGCATGCCCATTTTATAGTGCCAGTGCGGCCGTGGATCGAACCCCCGATCTTCCGGTCTCGGGGCAGACGCTCCAACACGAGACCACGGAGGCGGTATGAGTATGTGGAGGAGTTGCGAAGAGAAAATTTCGGAGGACTGATCTCAGTAATGGTGTCACTATGTGAAAAGAAAAAATCGTGTTTTGAGGTTGTTGAGAATAGTATTTCATTTAAATCATCCCCGGTTGGGATTTCCTAGTTAGAATAATGTCCAGCGGTTACCCGAGGCTACCCGTTCCGATTTAATGGATTGAATGGTCAGGAGGGGTGGATGTCGTGTCACCTTGACGGCATGAGACGTTCATAATATCAATCACTGGTTTGTCTTTTCAAACTACTGGGGGCATGGCGGCGCCACAACTCGCTGTGCAGGGTTACGTCCACTGAGCACGCCAGAAACCTATGATCGTGGGTTTGAATCCTGGTTCGACCCGATTATGTTTCTAGGTTTGTCAGCACGATACCCGTGCTCGTGGGTACAGGTCTTACACCTGCATTACTTCGAGCTTTCCTCCCACAGTAAGCTAAGACGCCGTGCTATAACTGGACTGCCTGATTCCATTTTTACGGGCCATATTCATATCACTGTGACATTGCTGAGTGCGGCGTTCATCAATATACAAAACATAACGTTTAAATCTCTGCGTATCATGTTTACCACGTGGTGTTGTACTGACTGATCAAAGATGATAATCAGGGCGAATCTGGACCCAGCCAGCGGATCCTTGAATGGCTAGGGGACGTAACTCTGCACATACGAGCATGGTGCTACTGAAAAAGGATTCAGTGAATATGTCATAATGTTCGATGTTCATAGAAATGACTGCATAGTTCCTTTTTGTGAATGTGATTTGAACATATATTGTCAACAAAAATACCCCAAGGATTAGGAACAGTTTTATAACCCACTACAACTACTGTTCACCCATATATTTCATAGACATAATGTATTTTTAGAAACATGCAAAAAAAGGAACAGATACCGCCATAGCTTTAGGTATTACCTGTCATGGCGTATCAGATTGAGTGAGTGTGACTTTGATTTAACAGCATTTCAGTTACCTCATGGCGTTTCTGATCAATGTGGAAGGAAAGCTCGAATTGATGAAGTGTTCAGACGTTTACAACTTTAGTGAAACCCACGAGCACGGGTATGGTGCTGACAAACCTAGAAACATCATCCGAGAGAATCTGGGATTCGAAGCCACGATCACAAGTTTCTCGCATGCCAAAGGGACGCAACTCCGTACAGTCGCTGAGTGAGTGAGTATGGTTTTACGCCGCCTTTAGCAATGTTCCAGCAATATCACGGCGGAGGGCACCAGAAATGGGCTTCACACATTGTATCCATGTCGTGGGTCTTCGGCGTGACGAGCGAACGCTTTAACCACTAGGCTACCCGCTCGCCCTAACTCCGTACAACACGGCTCCTGAGACAAGCGCCCGGTTTGAAACAAGGGGCACAAGAAGCAACAAGATGGTGAACGCTGAGAGCCCTAGTCTGTCTTACAGACCCTGATACAAATATATATCAAATACAGCCCATGCAAGTCTATAATGTTTGGCAAGTCTAGATCACTGCCGTATCAAAATGAAGAGAGTCACTGGGCTCCTTTAAATTATATTTTTATTAAGATAACTGAACAACTGTTTTTTTTCTGTACGATATGTTCATTTCAGAGACTAGATGTTAGTCTATGAGAGCCCAAGCAGTTGCATTCACATAAGAATCGAAGACTTCAAGCGGAGTCGAACAGACTTTGTCAATCTTTGAACAAATAACTGAAGGATCATGTTACCTGGAAGCCATGATGAACCCATGATATGAAGTTGCGCCTCGTGGCTAACTACCATGGCCTAATCCACAATGACGTGATGTGCTTGGACTGCCGTGGCTGAATGTTGTGTGTGTAAATACACGAGGTTTGACGTGATTGAGATATCATCATACATACACAAACGCATTCCCGCCGCACATCCGCTCAAGTCTAGGGTATCAGACAGAGAAGCTCGGCGTCAGTCATACTGCCATGCCGTACTTTGATATAGGGGACTACTTAAGAAGCCCGGCTGATCCGGTGTGTTTTGTCCGGATTAACGGGTGTGGAAAACAACAGTATATATAAGGTTCGGCTAGGGCAGGGTCATTGGGGGTACTACATGATGCTGCAAGAACTGGATTCAGACCAGATAGTGTACATAATACGGGATTTGACAGTCTGAACTGGGGATGTTATAACACACTGCCTTTGACTACATTCGGATCGGGAGGTTATTTAATATGATTTGATCCTGACGAGAGATGTTATGATGGACGGTATATAATTGAGTCCGGACAAGAGGCGATGCGTTATGTACTACATATGCCTTAGCTTCAGCAACCCTTGCTTGTCGAAAGAGGCAGTTAACGGGATCGGGTGGTCCGGCTCGCTGACTTGGTTGATGCATGCCATCGTATCCTAATTGCTCATGATGTCAATCACTGGATTTTCTGGTTCAAACTACATTATTTACAGACCGCCGTCATACAGCTTAAATATGGCTGTGTGCGGCGTTAAACAACAAACAAACAAACAAAAAAACAAACAAACATAGGCCTTAAGGAGCTTATTATGTACTACACACATACCTTGTGCCGGACTAGACAGGTTAAACTCTCAACACTATATAGAAATTGTTACACATAAGATGCTTTTCGCGGGCAAAAAGCAAAATCTCTATTTACCTGCTTACAAACATATTTGAATCTTGTCAGGATAAACAACTGATTAGGTTTGATCTTCGTGTTGTCGACCGTCCGCCTGGCAGACTTGCTGCAATAAACAACGTAAATGCCATCGAGTCTTAATTACACATGTCATACGTGGACATACAGTGATGATATACCGCAGCAGAGTGGGTGATATACCGCAGCAGAGTGGGTGATATACTACACCACAGAGCGAGATACCTGATGACACGTCACACACCAGCCGGCGACACAGGTCTGGAGCCATTAACATCTTCGTCTTCAATGTCACATGACAAGCAGACATTTACACAATTTATACAGATTATATACAATTTGGTATAGCAGTTTGTGGACATTTGAAAGGAACTCCCTAAATTTCAGTTTTTAATGTCCGATTTCAAGACTATTTATCAACTCTGAGTGAGTGAGTGAACGATTTGGGATTAATGCAGCTTTGAACAGAATTTCAGTCACATAACTATGGAATACTGTAAGGGACATTCTCGCGATCTCGCATTCTCGCGATCTCGACCTTTGGAAACGAGGTAAATATGCCCAAAACACGAGAATGCGAGATCGCGAGAACGCGAGATTTGGCCAAAATCTCGCATTCTCGTGTTTTTGGTACATAGCACTTTTTGTCAAAAGTCGACAACGCGAGAATGCGACATTTTGACTTGATGCAAAATCTCGCAATCTCGCAATCTCGACTTGTCAAATTAGGCCACAAAATAACGAAATCGCGAGAACGCGAGAATGCGACATTTCATTTTCTCGCGATCTCGCGTTCTCGTGTTCTCGCGTTTTAGACGCTGTCCGTGCGCATGCGTAATATCATAAGGTCAAGCGCATGCGCACGTTAGTAGTCCTTTGGTCATGCTTCTTTCATGCTCTTCATTCTCCAAGTAGCATTTAGCAAACTTATGACTTGAGCTTGAAAATGCTATGTAATTTACATACACAAAGTCTGAGTCATCTCCCGTTGTTACAGTTTCCTATGTACTTTATAATAAAACCCTCAACATGCTCAATATAATTTAACAAAAGAAATTGTGTACATGAATGTCCAATGATAGTGAAAACATTAATGTGTCCGAAAGCTGGAAACAAAACTATCACCGTCAGTGAGTGAGTAATATTGCTTAAAGTCGCATCATCAGTACTATAGTTACAGAAATAATCACAGGCCAGTGAGGTTCTCCATGAGACAATTTTATACACGACTAGCATATTCATGAAAGGCAAAATTCTCATAGACCAATTTGAAATACAAAATTAATTATCATATTTTCAGCCGCTCCAACCTGACTACAAAACATCCCTCTTTACATTATTTTATAGTTAAAATGGATAAAATTATCATTAAATCGCCCGCCTGTTATCATAAATGAGCGGGCAACTGTTAAAGAAATAAACGACGAGTGGGGGTACCATACAACACTGCAGGGAGAATAAACCATGAGGGGCGAGTTTTTTATTGTACAATAAACAACAACCACGGGTCGTTTAATGATTATATAACATATCAACATTATGTACAGCCTCTTTAAGGATGTTGATAAGATGTACGAGGTTTAAAAATATTTACCCCTATTTAAGGTGGGTATTTCCTGCACATGCTCACACAATCCTCAGGTCGATTACACGTACCTTTTCTCCCAAAACCGATTCTCATATTGTAACCGGGAATTGTGATGGAAATTACAATTTTAAACAGGCTACGGGTGTGAGTGTTTATTGCCAGAGTAGATAAGGACATCCTTTAATGTACAAAACAATAACATTATAAAAACAATAGTGCATAGGTTTCATACACATACATATTCACACCTTCATTCATTTCATATAAACATACGTCTATATTCTGTACATGAACATGAACTTAATAATCAATGATATACAAAATCATTATCTTAACCCTATAATAAACAAAAAATTCATCAAGGGCGATAACTCGATCCCGACATCACTCATAAGATACAATATAAACCTGGTCCATGTTGTAAAATACACTTAACATTATAAATACAATTACCACTTTCTTGAAACTGCTGTATTTATTCAGTAACTCACATATATTTGGCACGATACACTATTTACAATTCATATTTCGAGACACGACAAACATGTAAATTACCCGTACCATGTGGGTGACACTGGGATGTTTATCGTCTTCATGCAGCCGTCTGAAAGAAGGAGATGTCTCACCATCTATGGAGAGCAACCTGACGGTCACTTCCCTCTCACAATTAATGTCGTCAAACTCACTGCGTTATAATGTTACAAGATCACATTCGAATAATCAGAAATGAGGTCATGATTAATCGTATAATACACCCCGCTTCGTTCTACAATGATCTTAGCGATTAAACGCGTAGTCATCTATAGAGTAAGTGAGAGAGTTGGGTTTAACACCGCTTTTAACAGTATTCCAGTTATATCACAGCTTGTCAGCTTAATATGAGAGGAAAGCCCGAAATGATGCAGGTCTCAGACGTTTCCCTCTTCGATGAAGCCCACGAGAACGGGTATGGTGAAACAAGAAACATAATCAGGGCGAACCGGGATTCGAACCCACAATCATAGGTTTCGGGCGTGCCCAACTGACGCAACTCTGCAGAGAATCGCGGCGCCTTAGACGACTGGGCCACCCTAACGAGGGTTGATATATTTGATGTCAGACCGCCGTCATATAGCTGGAATATTGCTGAGTGCGGCGTTAACAACAAACAAACAAACAAACAAAATCTTTCTGAAAAGTACCATTAGGTATCCATGTTGGTTATTTGACTGTTAGTTGTCAGACAATATTTGTCAAATTCAGTCAGTTCACAGGCAAGAAACGGAGCGTGTTCTTGACTTTATTATGTTACCAGTCTACATATATATTACTGTATATTCAAAAGACTTGGAAAATTTGCATTCTGACATTGTCAAGAGTCACGTGATTTTGAGCAGCCATTTTGAAATAAACTGCATAAATTTGAAAAGCAGAAATTTCTATGAACGTTTTGGTTCATCTCGTCGTTTTGATTTCAAAAGACACGAGCGTGAGATTATATTCATCATCCAACATCATTCTTCAAACTTTTTCAGTTTGTAGACAGTAATAAGCAGTGTCTTAAAGATGTTTGATACAATGGTTCGTGCGCATCTCAGTTCACGCCGTTGCACGCGAGTTTACCGTGACGAATTACCTTACAAAATAGTTACATATAACTGTATAGGCAATAAGCACAAAAACACGAGAACGCGAGATTGCGACACTTAACCAATGTCGCAATCTCGCGTTCTCGCGATCTCGTGTTTTTGTGCTAATTGCCTATACAGTTATATGTAACTATTTTCAAAAACACGAGAACGCGAGAACGCGAGATCGCGACACTTGACCAATGTCGCAATCTCGCGTTCTCGCGATCTCGTGTTTTTGTGCTAATTGCCTATACAGTTACATGTAACTATTTTCAAAAACACGAGAACGCGAGAACGCGAGATCGCGACACTTGACCAATGTCGCAATCTCGCGTTCTCGTGTTTTTGTGCTAATTGCCTATACAGTTATATGTAACTATTTTCAAAAACACGAGAACGCGAGAACGCGAGATCGCGACACTTGACCAATGTCGCAATCTCGCGTTCTCGTGTTTTTGTACTAATTGCCTATACAGTTATATGTAACTATTTTCAAAAACACGAGAACGCGAGAACGCGAGATCGCGACACTTGACCAATGTCGCAATCTCGCGTTCTCGCGATCTCGTGTTTTTGTGCTAATTGCCTATACAGTTATATGTAACTATTTTCAAAAACACGAGAACGCGAGAACGCGAGATTGCGACATTGGTCAAGTGTCGCGATATCGCGTTCTCGTGTTTTTGTGCTGATTGCCTATACAGTCATCTTGTGTCTCAGTCGTTTGAGTTGTCGCAATTCGTTGTGTAGAGTTGCGTCCCTTGGATGTGCTACAATGGTAGGTTTCCCCCCATTTTAAAGGGGCACTGATCTTCAGCAAGATCACTGGTCCGAGACTGGTTGTTGCCTTTGTTATTGTTTTCCCCCCGTAAGTATCCGATGATATAGCAGATATCAAAACTAGTTCGCGACCTGTGCTGCGCCATTCGTAAGCGCATGTATCGCTTTTATTGATAGTATTTCAGTGTGGGTATATTGTTTAGCCAAAATGTATAAAGTTTCACGAAGGCAATTTTTGCAACGTCTAAATATTCAGTTATTTTACAAATTGACTGAAAATCGGTTATTGTTATTACGAATTCCAAACATTTTTATGTTTTAATTTTATCACCAAGTGACTGAAAATGATAGGATTAAAAGAAAACGAAATTCAAAGTACGTTTCTATAGTTTTGGCTTCTAATACTAGCGGAGCGGTCGGGTAGCCTTGTGGTTATTGCTGGAATAGTGCTAAAAGCGGGGTAGAATCAAACACACTCACTCACTCTAATACTAGGATAAATAGTCTATTTTTAAGCCCTTTTGAACCTCTTAAAAATTGTTAGTCAATCTGGGCTTGGATTCAGTCAATTTGTATATTACTGAAATATTTAGACATTTTATAAATTGCCTGAGTGAATCACATTTTACACATTGAGTGTAACATACATGTATACACGCCTACAGGTACAAGAGGAACAAAAATGATTCTATCCAATGCAACAGCAAATGAATGAAAACAAAATGCAAATATCATAATTACGACCCACCGAAGTTTTATGTATACATTTGGGCAGCTTCCTTGTTCTAGGAATGTATCCGTGAATATTCACATATAGGAACAATATCCCATACGTCTGCAACTGTACAAATAAACTTATTCAACGTCACATGGCTCCGTTACATTCAAATATTTTAAAATATATACATATAGCCTTTCTGGATATTATAACCCGTGTTCGTTTCTCAACTGATCACTAAGTTTGTTTTTGATGTTTCACAAAGGTGTCAAGTCTCATCGGTCAGCTAAGATAGCACGTGTGACAATTATGTTCATGATGTCCATGGTGCTTTAAAAATATCCATGGAGTTAGAAAGCAATGAACAATCAATAAACGTATTATCGGCTAATCCTTTGAACCAAGTATGTTGTTTTTACATCGGCACTTCACGCCATGATATGAGTGTATTCCGTCTGCTTAAGTAAACCTACACATGTAAACACTTACAAATCCACTGTGCAAGATAACAGTGATTAATCAATGAACGTATTTTCTGTGGAACTTTTGATGGCGAGGAATGATCCGTTTACAAAAAAGTAAATGAACTGATCACTCCTCTTGCTGGGCTGCGACGTGAATATTACATAACATACATTTCACCTCACTTCAAACCTGGATTCAGATGAAATAATTACCCCAGCCACAAGACATGCCAAATGGGAACCGTTGTCAGGTAATCTGAGTAGTGATACCACTAACTATACCTGTAATAGGTTCATAACTGAGCTTCTGGTGAATGGCAACAAAGACACAGGTGTAGGGTTATGCCAGAAAACGTGGATGACAACAAGAGATAGCAATCGTATTATCCGCGCAATCCAAAATCTGAAAATGCTTTCACTGCTAGGATACCATTTGTTTTAACTATAAAAATAAACTGACGGCCAAAAGAAACGTTACCAACGATATTTCTAGGATAAAATATGACCAACACAAATTGAAGCAGCAATAACAATTGTATTGTAGAAATTCATCATTCAGAACAGTAAAATGCGAATTTACTAATTCAACAACAAAGTCCTTGACCTCCAACAGGGACATTTCTTGACAAGGGGTCATTCGTCCAGTATTCGATCAACAACATTGGTTACAACTTTAAGGTGACGACGGCCCAGACCGTTCAATACGGGATATGACCTCCATGAGCGGCAATGCCTCTTAAAATGCGGCGTCGAACTGAGTAGACAAACGTCCTCACATCGACTGCAGGTATCCGATTCCATTCCTCACGGAGGGCAACGATCAACGCTTGTCTCGTGAGGGGAGGATGTTGACGTTTCCGAAGACGACAGCCCAGCTGGTCCCAGAGATGTTCTGTGGGTGACAGATCTGGTGATCGAGCTGGCCACGGCAGGACAGTCACGTTGTTTGCGTTGAGGAAGTCTCTAGTAATACGGGCTTAATGGGGTGTGGCGTTATCTTGTTGGAACACCGTCCGTTGTTGACGCTGGATGAAAGGAAGAACCACTGGCCGTAAGATATTGTCAATGTAGCGTTGTGCTGTCAGATTGCCTTCGATGATGACAAGTTCCGTCTTCTCGTCCCCGCAAATGCCGCCCCAGACCATCACACTTCCGCCCCCGTAAGGTTCCACCTCCTGGACACAACAAGGAGCCGTACGTTCACCACGTCGTCGATAATCTCGCGTCCGCCCATCAGGTTTGATGAGTTGGAACCTGCTCTCGTCACTAAACAGCACTCGCCGCCATTCCCTTTGTTGCCATCGCTGAGTTTGCCTGCACCACGTCAATCTGGCACGTCGATGTTGACGGGTCAAGGTCATGAAAGGGCGATAAGCCCGGAGACCATAATGTCGTAGTCGTCTGGTCACTGTTTGTCCTTAGCTGTTGGCAGCTGATGACGTCACAGTGAGAAATCTGTTCCTCAGATGAAGTGCCCGTAAAAAGCGGTCATCCTGCGGGGTCGTGACCTTTGGTCTGCCACTCCGTGTTCTGTCTGCGGTTCTGCCAGTCTGTCGGAGACGTGCGACCAGTCTGGTAATGGTCATCTTGGAGCAGTTCATGTTAATGGCAACCGCTCTCTGTGTCGCTCCTATCTGCAGCATACCTATGGCTCTCTCCCTCTGGACAGCGGCCAGTCTTGGCATGTTCGTTGGTGTTAATCATCGCAACCATTGATAGGGAACAGATCCGTGCGTTATTTATACCCGGAAATTGCACGATAATTTGGGAAAGAATGTTTTAAAAAATTGCTGT
The DNA here is from genome assembly GCF_023055435.1 of Haliotis rufescens. NCBI lineage: Eukaryota > Metazoa > Mollusca > Gastropoda > Lepetellida > Haliotidae > Haliotis > Haliotis rufescens. Next base: position 21,638,807 of record NW_025963779.1, read on the forward strand.
AAAAACACCAATATTTCCCTAAATCCGCAAAGCACGTGCAAAGAACGACAGAGAACATGAAGGCTGTATTCGTGAAATGTGTTCTTTACTGTTTTTGAACAGGTTGGCATCTTTGTTTCAAAGTGGCAAATCAGTTAATGTTGGTAACGTTTCTTTTGGCCCTCAGCTTATAACCATCTGGGGTATTTCCAAATAACGACATCCGATGAGCTTCCATCATTCTTTTTGTCCGTTTGTTTAGGCTGAAGAAATTAATTAACATGCGCCCTTTGTCTGAGATTCAGAGATTACAGGTAACCAATCAGTGTTCTTGAACACGGTAGTCCAGTCTCTTGTCACGCTCAGTTGCGTCAGCGAGCAAATCGGCAGATAGTGAGCCCCAGCTGGCAGTGTTAGACAGCCGAGAAGAAGATTAGTGCCCCTTTAAACCGACAAGCCGGGATATAACTGAAATATAAATACTGTGCAAAGCAGTGTTAAGCCAAACTCACTCACTTATTCAGAGCCATGCCGGTCCCCCAGGATGGATATTGGGGGTACTTTTCCGCAATAAATTAATAGTTACAGTTTGATTGTTTTTTTAAAATCATGGGAGACAGGAGGCATTTTATTTTTTACGTTTAATTTTGTTCTTATAGACCTACTTTAGGCATATGTGTACAATTGCTGTCGACGAGTGCGATTCACATGCATCATGTGTGTTCAGTAGGGCTACGTGTACGGAGTATTTTATCAGATAAAGAAAGTAGGAACACTCATATTAACGATACTTCTATTTCTAGGAATTTAAGGGCATTAGAATAATGTTAGACAGGATGTTTTGTTTTTAGGCGGTAGCGGATGAAAATCTATTAATTAAAGTAGCGAATATGGTATCGTATAAAATAACCAACAACAACATCGGACAATATCATTTTATCCGAATGCTACAAATTGGTCTGTGAGAATTTTATTTTAATGAATATTCTAGCCGTGTATAGAATTGCCTCATTGAGAAACTCACTGGCTTGTGATTATATCTGTAACTGACAGTGTAGCCGCGAATAGCTGAAATACTGCTGATGCGGCTTTTAGCAATATTACTCACTCACTGACGGTGATAGTTTTGTTTCCAGCTTTCGGACACATTAATGTTTTCACTATCATTGGACATTCATGTACACAATTTCTTTTGTTAAATTATATTGAGCATGTTGAGGGTTTTATTATAAAGTACATAGGAAACTGTAACAACGGGAGATGACTCAGACTTTGTGTATGTAAATTACATAGCATTTTCAAGCTCAAGTCATAAGTTTGCTAAATGCTACTTGGAGAATGAAGAGCATGAAAGAAGCATGACCAAAGGACTACTAACGTGCGCATGCGCTTGACCTTATGATATTACGCATGCGCACGGACAGCGTCTAAAACGCGAGAACACGAGAACGCGAGATCGCGAGAAAATGAAATGTCGCATTCTCGCGTTCTCGCGATTTCGTTATTTTGTGGCCTAATTTGACAAGTCGAGATTGCGAGATTGCGAGATTTTGCATCAAGTCAAAATGTCGCATTCTCGCGTTGTCGACTTTTGACAAAAAGTGCTATGTACCAAAAACACGAGAATGCGAGATCGCGAGAACGCGAGATTTTGGCCAAATCTCGCGTTCTCGCGATCTCGCATTCTCGTGTTTTGGGCATATTTACCTCGTTTCCAAAGGTCGAGATCGCGAGAATGCGAGATCGCGAGAATGTCCCTTACAGTATTCCATACATAACGGCGTGTCAGCTTGGTGTTGAAGGAAAGCACGAAAGGATGTTTTCCTCTGTTGAAACTCACGGGTATGGCTGTGACAGACAAAGGATTTAAAATAAGAGTGAATGTTGGAATCAAAACCACAATCTTCGGGTAAAAGCAGCGAATGGTGGCGCCTTAGACGATTGCATTGAAGGGGGACATTCATGTGCATTTGCATGCTGCAATGCATGCATATGCTATCCCAAGATAGGAATGATGTGACCAATACAGGCAACTTGCAAATTCACAACACGATAAAGAAATACCTGTCCATTTTGTTTGCAGCGTTTATTATTATGTCAAGGTAATTCATGTAAGCTTTACAGGGATGTTTGTTCGTGGATACACTTCACAAAGTGGGATGGCTTTGACTGCGCTTGGAACTTATCTAAGCTATCACGCGAGTCTGCTTAATGTGGACAAATATATATACAAACAAAGACTTCAGACGTAAACCAGAGTGATTTAGGCCTTGAGGATGGGTACTGTGGCGACGGCAAAGGTCACACAATCTGGGGAATCTGGGACCCACGTCAATAACATGGAGCAGATGATGGCACAGTCATCACTGCTAGGTGCGCCTCCTTTGACCATGAGAAACATGACGACCCCCATCCTCCGCCACACACGCACGTCGGCACGCACGCACACATAAACACGGGAGACCCCATACATTGGACACCTGTCTTGACTTGAGGGACTATGTATCCATCGAGCAAACTCGGCTAAGAGATGTTTAATGCATTCTGTCCATAAGAGAAATTAATAGCCAAAGGATTCTATGTTTCATACAAATGTGTATGACGGAGTACTTGTGTATGACTGAGTACCTGTGTATGACTGAGTACCTGTGTATGACGGAGTACCTGTGTATGACGGAGTACTTGTTTATGACTGATTACCCGTGTATGGCTGAGTACCTGTGTATGAAGCAGTACCTGTGTATGACTCGGTACTTGTATATGACTGATTACCCGTGTATGACTGATTACCCGTGTATGACTGAGTACCTGTGTAAGACGGAGTACCTGTGTATGACTGAGTACCTGTGTATGACTGAGTACCTGTGTATGACGGAGTACCTGTGTATGACTGAGTTCCTGTGTATGACTGATTACCTGTGTATGACGGAGTACCTGTGTATGACGGAGTACCTGTGTATGACTGATTACCCGTGTATGACGGAGTACCTGTGTATGACGGAGTACCTGTGTATGACTGAGTACCTGTGTATGACTGAGTACCTGTGTATGACTGAGTACTTGTGTATGACTCAGTACCTGTGTATGACTCAGTACTTGTATATGACTCAGTACCTGTGTATGACTGAGTACCTGTGTAAGACGGAGTACCTGTGTATGACTGAGTACCTGTGTATGACGGAGATCCTTTGTATGACGGAGTACCTGTGTTTGACTGAGTACCCGTGTATGACTGAGTACCTGAGTATGACTGAGTACCTGTGTATGACTGAGTACCTGTGTATGACTGAGTAGTTGTGTATGACTCAGTACCTGTGTATGACTCAGTACTTGTATATGACTGATTACCCGTGTATGACTGAGTACCTGTGTAAGACGGAGTACCTGTGTATGACTGAGTACCTGTGTATGACTGAGTACTTGTGTATGACGGAGTACCTGTGTATGACTGATTACCCGTGTATGACGGAGTACCTGTGTATGACTGAGTACCTGTGTATGACTCAGTACCTGTGTATGACTGAGTACCTGTGTATGACTGAGTACTTGTGTATGACTCAGTACCTGTGTATGACTGAGTACCTGTGTATGACTGAGTACCTGTGTATGACTGAGTACTTGTGTATGACTCAGTACCTGTGTATGACTCAGTACTTGTATATGACTGATTACCTGTGTATTACTGAGTACCTGTGTAAGACGGAGTACCTGTGTATGACCGAGTACCTGTGTATGACGGAGATCCTTTGTATGACGGAGTACCTGTGTTTGACTGAGTACCCGTGTATGACTCAGTACCTGTGTATGACTGAGTACCTGTGTATGACTGAGTACTTGTGTATGACTCAGTACCTGTGTATGACTCAGTACTTGTATATGACTGATTACCCGTGTATGACTGAGTACCTGTGTAAGACGGAGTACCTGTGTATGACTGATTACCTGTGTATGACGGAGATCCTTTGTATGACGGAGATCCTTTGTATGACGGAGTACCTGTGTATGACTGATTACCCGTGTATGACGGAGTACCTGTGTATACTGAGTACCCGTGTATGCCAGTACATGTAGGTAATCACCAGCCCACTGTTGACAACATAGTGCACTTAATCACAAGTTCTGCACAAGTTCTACTTGAGTTACACACACGTTATACACCGTTGACGACAAACATGAGGTTGCATCCCTGGCATATGGATTCGGATACTTCGATCAAAAGTTTCATTTAATCTAAAGCGAAAATACCTGTGGTAATAAATCATGAATAACTGAAAAGTGGTGATACTGATTGACCATATGAACTATATGTCTGTACAGATTCATTAATCGTCTTTGTGTACAAGACAAGACAAATCACACAACAGTGATATAGAAAGTCACACATACAATCGTCTTTCCCATTCTCAGACTCTCAAACTACCTCCGTGTTGCACCCTTGCGTAAAGAACACAGCATTAATATTGTTTGGAAGATTTTGTATTTTTAATGTTTAACTAAGCCTGCGGGGGTCCGACATCAGCTCAGTTTATATACAAACCCACTTTTAATCTTCAAAGAACACGGGATGAAGTTGTTTTTATGAGCTAATAAAAAAGTTTACAACACGAAAATAAGATCATGAACGAGTATAACTTTGGTCTTTGAGAACAATTACAACGTGCCTGAAGGATGTGATGAACTACTGTTTTGAAGAACATGACTCACGCACAAGAGAGGAAGATGTTACAGGCGCGGTGAGATATCGCCTTCAGGATTATTGCACTAACGAGGAGTGAGTGATAAGTTCTGATCCCCACATGGGTGAGGTGAGGTGAGGTGTGGTGAAATGGGGTTTAACGTCGCGTCCAACATTATTGCACTTACATAGCGACGTGCATGCACGTGTGTGTGTGTGCTTGTACTAGTCCGGACTGATGCCGATTTATCGTGCTCGCCCACTGACACAGTATACTGACTCCGAGCCGACCAGTCCTTGTTTTGGCCCCTTAATGTCAAGTAACAGACAGGCAGGGCAACACTAAGTACCATCTTGTAACGTCTTTCGGGAAGACGCGGACGGGGATCGAATCCGGACCCTCCACTCTCCGGGCGGACGTTCTACCACCAGACCTGAGGAGGTCTGAGCCTAAAATAGAAAGACTTGACCTAAACATATTAGATATATTTCTAAAAATAATCCGCTTCCACGTTGATACACTTCTGCCAACGATTTGGAGGGACTTTATCCGAGTTTCGTTGAAGTCCTTCTTCTGGCTTTCCACAGTTCTTTACAGCTGCTATGACGCCATCGTTCGAACCGAAATTGATTCCGGATAGAGCTTTCATCATGTTTTGGAACAGATGACGAATAAGGTGGGTGCTGAAGAAGTTCATGGAAACACTCGTGGATTGTTGCGATGGTTATTTGTGCACTGGAGCATTGTCCTTGAGGAAGAGCACACCTTTTTCAGCTTCCCACGTCTGATAGTCTTACTTTCGTCCCGTAATTGCCTCAAAGGTGCAGTATACTATGCTCAGTTTGTTATTTGGCTCTTTGAAAGACAATCAACCATGATGACACCCTCGGCTCCCCAGAACACGGAGTCCATAACTTTTCCAGCTGATGGGACATTATTTGCCTTCTTTGATGGTGTTGATGTCAAATGCTTCCACTATTTTGATTGATGTTTGGACTCAGGCAGGAAGTGGTGAACCCAGGTTTCAACCATTGTCACAAATTGCTGCAAGAACCTTTCTGGATCAGCTTCAAACAGAGCAAGATTGTCACGAGAAATGTTGTGCCGGGTGCTTTGTTTGTCAGAGGCTTTGGAAACCAGCGAGCTTCATTGCCAAAGTTTCTGTGTTTATTGAGTGTACTCTCTCCTGGGACATGCCTACTGAACTAGCAATATGACGCCCAGTCATTCGCCGGTCAGACATAACCTTATAGTGTACCTGACAGGCAGTCCAGGACGGAGGTCGTCTTCAAGGCTCTCCCTGCCACATTCGGACTCTGCTGCCCACACCTTTACGGTGACACAGGGGCATCCTTCCCAAGTGTTGTGGTATCTTCATGGATGGTTTTGGTGTAAAGCCCTTTTTCTGCAAGTACTTGATCAAGTACGTTCCTCAAGATTGTCAGTTTTCCATAAGTCACAGATCCCTGCTTATTTGACTGACTTGACAGTGAAACAATTTGATCAAGTGATTTAAGGTTTTGCGGATAGACCTCTATACCATGTTATCTCCACGACAAAAGGTTTCACTAATATTACGCAATTTCTTCTATGTGAGGCTTAGAACTTATTAATCAACCGTCGTTTAAGCGACGTGCATGTGCGTGCGCACGTGTGCGTGTATGTGTGTGTGTGCGTGCGTGCGTGCGTGCGTGCGTGCGTAATGTCTCCATACCATGCTGCAGTTTAACATGGATACCCCAATCAGACACAGTATACTGACTCCAAGCCGACCAGTCCTTGTTTTAGCCCCTTAATGCCAAGCGGCAGGCAGGGTAACAACGTGTACCATGTTTTAACATGTTTGTTGTGACGCGGCAGGGATCGAACCACCGAGCACTTATCAGACAGACGCTCTATCCACTACACCAGGAAGGCCCCAGGCGTTAGAGCACAGTAGCGACAAGATATCACTAACTTTAGGAACAGAAATAGATCACTAAACATCGCGATACCATATATATATATATGTATATGTACCATACTGACGGTGTTAAATAAATTATGATAAAATCTTAAAACGCGTTGAACGAATGTTTCACTCGCGTTCCGCTCTGATGTCTGCTTCTATATAAATGTTAAAATCTTAAAAAAGACTTACCCTAATACATAACATGGTAGGGATGCTCTCACGTCAACTTCATCAACGGTACTGAGCACACGGTTTAGACCAGAAGTAAAGCCAGCCTACTTAGAGCCGTGTCTGTAACAAGTACACTCTCTGGGACAGAGCAGCCATCGTGTAGATATATATACACATGCACACTGTCACCAACCAGTGACGAAATATCACGGAAGAGTAGGTCCCGAGGTTCAGTGTGGCTCTGTCCATTAGCAGGATATAACCTGTATATCTACAGACTCAGTTGTCAATGTGCCATATTCTGTCTGCGGAATCTTGCCAACGTTAGGGATGATATAGGGACTCCCGAGTTATATGGTTATAACACGTGGTGATACCGCCATCGATTGTTATACATAATCCGAACACCTTACACATCTTTGTGATGCATGTATATGCTCGCTTTCCTGTAAGACTATCGGTTACTTGTAGACAAAAAGCTGAACCACAGACTATGGAGACGCAGTTACGGGCCGGGTTGTTGCGTCTTAATATCACTGTCACCGACCGATTTTTTAAAACCAATCACTTACGAGGGACCTGTTATATCGACCACGTATGTCGCAAAAGAAACGAAAAATATATAACAGTGAGCAACAAAGCAACTTTGGTCATTACGGGAGCAGTTCGTAAGTTCGACGTCGGATGAAAGTTTTAATTAATTAAGGAATTAACGGTTACCCTTCACTGCACTTTTGACCTACACAGTAACTGCACCCACCGAGTACATTTAATGACAATTAAATATGAATTGTAGTTTTGCTGATACGGAGTCAATGGCTTGCAAGAAATCTTGCAAGAAATCATTCAGCTGTGCACTCATTCGTTAAGACAGATCTTGCTTCTGTGAAGTTATTGTCAATATTAAATCGTATTGGGGAAGAAAGAGTATTATCACTGCAAAATATATTTTCCCTTCCTGCTGTTGTGCATTGCAATTTGCAAATCTGATTTGACAATAATCAGAAAATTAACCATGACGTGTGCCCATAACATCGCCAGATATCATGTATCATCAATAGTAAAGTTTGAATTTTATAATGTGTATCTAGTGATATTTTAAATCCCATCTTGAAGCCCATCTTCAAGCCAGAGAAACACCAACATTATTAACATCTTCAAGAACATGAGGAGGTGTGAGTAAAACAATGAATGTTGTATAACGCCGCAGTCATCAATTGTTCTGGCTACAATAACGATGGCATGTATATAATCATAATCATGAACAACGGTGGCGCTATCGGGTTCGAAGATCAGCCAGACTGACCCCCAGTTCCCATTTTAATTGGCTCTTTCGAAAACCGACCCGTGAAGATGCGGGCTAGAATTGGTCTCCAGGAACCCATGCTTGTCGTAAGAGGCGACTAATGGGATCGGGTGGTCAGGCTCGCTGACCTGGCTAATGCATGCCATGGTAACCCGTGGATCGATGCTTATGATATCAATCACTGGATTTTCTGGTCCAGACTTGATGATTGACATAAAGCCTCCATATAGCTGGAGTACAATAGGTCTTCAGCAACCCATGCTTGTCGTAAGAGGCGACTAACGGGATCGGGTGGTCAGGCTCGCTGACTTGGTTGATGCATGTTATCGTATCCCAATTGGGTGGATCGATGCTCATGATGTCAATCACTAGATTGTCTGGTGTAGACACGACTTGTTTACAGACCGCCGTCAAATAGCTGGAAAATTGCTTAGTGCGGAGTTAAACACAAAAACAACAACAAACAATCACATAGCTGGAATATTGTGACAAAACAAACAAAACTTTCGAAAATCATAAGGTAATAGATAATTATTCTAACCCGGCACAGGGAAAACTCAGTACGATAAGCATATTAAAATATGAATAGTTACTTTATTTCTTCAGTTTAGTGATGTCAACATAAAGACGGCGACTGTCACGTGTGTATTGATAAGATTGTCCTAAATGGAAATCTTTGAATTTAACACATTGCCCCGTCTAGTTGGTGAAATTAGACTGCCGTCTGAGATATCTGCCGCGCCAGTTTTGTTTAATGTGGGATATCGAACCTAGCTGGACCGGTTCCTTCACGAGCAACAACTGCCCAAGTTGTAAAAAAAATTACAACAGCGAAAAAGCTCATCAACTCAGCAGGGTACGACATGTGGGCGGAACAGCGTAATGCAAGTGTCCAATTACCATTTGCCTCCGACCATTATGATGATATTAACACCTAACTAGCACGTTGCGTCGCCCGGTGAAACATTATCGTTTCCCATTACCTGTTGTCATGAGGCCAATAAGGGAGGAGACTTCCAGTCCCAATCGAGAAACGACAAGCTATCCATTCTCACTGTTACGTAATGGTCTTCAAGTCACCAACAGAAGCAACCTTTGCTCGTCCACATCATCTTCCCGAGGCAAGAGAGTTAACTGACCATAAAAGTCCAGTTTCCACCCTTGCCGAACTAGGCTGGTATTATGGAGTTACATTTTGGCTGGACTAACGAGTCTATGCATAGTCCAATCAAAATCGCGCAACGAAATCGAAATCCGGTTCGTCAACTGTCGTGCAGATTTCGGTCGATTGCAGGATTTGCAAAGCATGTGCACCGCCAACCCGTTGTCAACAGATATTTTCTTAATCTTTTCATGTTTCTAATCAAGGTGCTCACGTGATTTGATGCACTTTGCGATGTAAGACTTGTTTTATCACAATATAGATCTTGATTATCGATCATATCGTCTTGACTGGGCGCCGCCATTGTAATTGAAAAAAAATGCAAGTGATACGAGAGGTGGAATCTGATTGGTCCATAGGAGAGGCTTAGAAGGGATATAACTGGTAAAAGCCACTGGTGGCGCTACGATCGAGCCCAGGAATTCCAGCCTAGTTCGGCAAGGGTGGAAACTGGACTTTTATAGTCAGTTAACTCTCTTGCCTCGGGAAGATGGTCCACATTGGACGCTGTGACTTGTGTTCGTTTCTTTGGATATCCGAGTTCATACCATATATGTTTGTTGTGTAACGCCGCGCTCAGCAATATTCCAGTTGTATGACGGTGGTCTGTAAATAATCGAGTCTGGACAGACAATCCAGTGATTGACATCATGAGCATCTATCTACGAAATTGGAATACGATGACATGCATCAGCCAAGTCAGCTGTGAACAATATTTCAGTTATATCACGCCCAGCGGCAAAATCGGGTTAGATAACGTCCTCAGCAACCTACGCTCGTCAAACATGGCGACTTAATGGATCCGTTGTCAAGGTCGGTGAACTGGTTGATTCCGTATGACGGCGTGTGATGGCATGTGCCGTTGCTCATACTGTCGATCACCGGTTTGTGATTATCTGCTTTGTCCAGACTCGATTTTTTACACGCCGTTGTGATACCGCTGAAATATTGAGTTAAAAAGGGGAAGAGACGTTTTACCATCCAAAACTGGTCTTTCGAAACGATATTAGGGATACGATTATCGTAAAGCTATCGTTAGAAAATTGTACACTGTCGTAGCCTATTTTCGAAACAAGTAAGATTATTTTCATTTTCATCCAAAATGGGGGCATACTTTGCGTTAGATGTATTGAGTGAGTGAGTGAGTGAGTTGGGTTTAACGCCGCTTTTAACATTATTCCAGTCATATCGCGGCGTGTCAGCTTAATGGGGGAGGAAAGCCCGAAGTGATGCAGGTTTTAGACGTTTACCACTTCGGTGAAAGCCACGAGCACGGGTATGGTGCTGACAAACCTAGAAACATAATTGGGGCGAACCGGGATTCGAACCCACAATCATAGGTTTCTGGCGTGCCCAAGGGACGCAACTCTGCACAGCGAATCGCGGCGCCTTAGACGACTGGGCCACCCGTCCCCCCTTAGATGTATTGAATGATTATGATGGATTGATAGGAAAACCACGACTATTCCAAGACTTAACACACGTATTTTTGGTATTACGCAGCAGGGATCGAACCACCGACCTTCCGCTTTGCGGGTAGACGTTCTATCCACTACACAAGCTTTAGTTTGAAATCTGTGGAATCAAATACAGTTACGTCCCCTTAATCTCCACTAAATGGCTAAAGATGTATCTACGTCTTGTCTCAGTTGGAGGATCTGGAGAGAGTTACGTCTCCACAGTCTGCAGGTGCAAGCGATGGATCTAGACATCATACAGAACATCTGCTCGATTCACCTGAATTTCAAACGCAAGATGTTTCTAATTACCTGGGGTGTTACATCGACGTATCAGTTCCAAACACTTCATGTTTTCACAAAGGGAACTGATCATCAGGGCGGCATAGAAATATATACTATATATAGATTAATTACCTTGGAAAACAGAAAGGTACAAATGAAGCACATGTTTTACACGTGCTGTTGTTTACATCTGTCAAGCAGCTATCTGATTGGCAGGTAACTAGCAAGGGAGGTAATCGCTCCCAGGCGCGGGAAACTCGGGCATGTGGCGCTAACTCTTTTAGTGATTAGGTTCCAGCGTAGTTACCATAGCTACGGTAAAACACTTCTGCTGGCACCTGTTTCTGAGAGCTGGGATCTGTATTGCTTCACTAAAATAACTCAATTTTACGGTTGAAGGGTATGGGTTGTAAAGCCCGTTATGAAGTGCGTTGATGAATACAATTCTTCCCGCACTGCCAACATCGCGATATATAGGCGCTTAACCTCAACCATTTCTTGGCAGATGAGAGGTTGCCCCGTAAACTTGGGATTACAGGCTCCGCGAGTACACACTATATCATCTCCTATCAATATGAACCTTATCCAATCTGCGACACGGGTCGGAATAAATTCAGTACACTCGTTAATACTGTCGTTGCTCCCTGACAGACTGTTCTCGTGTTGGACATATGATGTCTATTCATGCTACTAGATCTTCTGATGTGTGTCAATGAGGAAGCGCATGGTTTTACAGCACTAATAGCAGTAATACCATGGCAAGAACACCTAAAATAGGATTCACACGTGGTATCAATTTTAGGAATCGAACCTGGATTTTCAGCGCTCGGCAACGTCACGACTGTGATGTTCTGTGTGACTATCTGCAGAATCTTTGTGGTGCAAGTAGAAGCACCGTCATCAGTATCGAACCATGCTGGTATATAATCTGTACGTCGTAGCCCAGTTCACACGTAATTTCCAACCACAACGCATTTGGGGCTGGTCTATGGTTCTGGAAACCATAGATGTATGGAAAGACCTTAGCCATGCGCATTCGACAGTACCATAAAATAAACAAAAAACACCTAAATAATAGTTTATAGCCATTTGAAGTTATGAAAGAAATCTTAATTTAATATAAATCTAAAATTGATTTTGAAATGTCTATCAGTAACCATTTAAACTTCTAGACCAATGTCGAAAACCCCTAACAGTATGGTATCTGCGGAAAGAGACCCTGGGCAATACAGACAAGGAAATGTAGGGGGAAATGTAACAAAGAATCCCCCTCCCCTACAAAAAAAGATAGAAAAGGAGAAAAAAGAAAAAAAAGTAAACGCGCATACATTTAACCGGGCATAAGAGTGCTCGGAAAACTTCCCCAAGTTCCCAAATTACATTTTGGAGATCCGTAAGGGTACTTCCTCTGTGTCTTCTAACTAGAAACGAGTGTTGTGAACTATTTCAAGGGATTTATCTGGGTACTTCCTAAACGACCCTAATTCCCAAAACATAGTTGTTGTTATATGAGGCTGTCCTAAGGATATGATACGCACATGTCATATATTTTGTTTAAACTGAGACCTACAAGAATAATTCTACATCACAGAACACATTAATTATGTTGGTGACATGCCACGAAGGTCTAGCGCCGGACTTTGTAATTAATAGAATCCCGTATGACTGAGTGAGTGAGTGAGTGAGTGAGTTTGGTTTTACGCCGCTTATAGCAATATTCCAGCAATATCACGGCGGGGGACACCAGAAATGGGCTTCACACATTGTACCCATGTCGGCATTCGAAGCCGGGTCTTCGGCGTGACGAGCGAACGCTTTAAGCGCTAGGCTACACGACCGCCCCCTGTATGGGTGAGTGAGCTTTGAACAGTATTCCAGTTATATCATTGATGTAGGTCTCAGACGTTTACCACTCCACGAGCACAGGTATGGTGCTGACAAACCAATAAACATAATTGGTGCGAACCGGGATTAGCACTCAAAACCATGGGTTTCTGGAGTGCCCTAGGGACGCAAATCTGCACGGCGAATTGCGGCACCTTAGATGACTGGGTCAACAATGTACTGTATGGTTGTTTGTTTGTTTGGCCATCCGATCCCGTTAGTCGCCTCGTACGACAAGCACAGTCGCCTTTTACAGCAAGCATGGGTTACTGAAGACCCATTCTTCCCCGGATCTTCACGGGTTTGTCCTGTTTGACACACCTCGAACAACACAATATGATATGCGGTTTAAAGAATTGATTCAGTCTCTTTCCGGTAGAACTAAAAGTTCTGCCAAGTTTGAATCACATACCATTCAGAGTGCGAAATCGGCACCATCGGAAGCGCCCCTACAATCTCAAATAGAGACAGGCTCACAGATAATATTCTACACATCAACATCCCTATCGCCCATACCATATAAATCAATAACACACACACGTATGTTACGTAGACCTAGTTTAGCTCGCACACGGTGACATATTAACATAATTAACATATTTTCATAAGCATTTGTTAATAATAAGGCAAAAAATGGGCGGTGAGGTGAAATGGGGTTTAACATAGCGTTCATGATTACAGGGACGTGCATGTACGTGTGTTTCTGCACGTATTAGTCCGCACTTTATGCCGGTTTAATAGAGACAGCATGTGGCAGTAACATGACTACCCAACTGACACACAGTATATACTCCGAGCCGATCAGTCAGATCAGTCATCCCCAGTATGCCGCTAGTCAGGCAGGGCAACAACAAAAACGTGTTTGATATAATGTGGCAAGAGGTTCGACCCCCGACCTTTCGGGACGTTTTATCCACTACACCAAGGAGAGACCCATGAAGGTCCGGGGTAGAATACGTCTTCAGCAACCCATGCTTGCCGGAAAAGATGACTGATAGGATCGAGTGGTCAGGCTCACTGCCTTGGTTGATGCATGTCATCGATCACAATAGCGTGGATCGATGCTCATGGCATTAATCACTGGGTTGTCTGGTCCAGACTCGATTATTTACAGACCGCCGTCATATAGCTGGAATATTGGTGAGGGTGGCGTTAAGCAACAAAAAAACATTAACAAGCTGTGTACACACTTCGATTGTTATTCAATCTGTAACCATATAATCCATGATATAATCATATCTATTCTTAATTTCCATCTATCGATAAATGCATATTTTTTAATGATAACGGTTACTTCTGCGTTCGAGTATAAACTGCTCTATCTGCCGCAGATTCGCGTGTTGCTCTGGGAGTCTTGTTGATGCTGATACTGCAAGGTGCATGTTGCTGTATCGTGATGAACAAAGTTGCACCTATCTTCAACTCTGCCCTGCTGAAGCGAAAGTGATGACTAGACCCAGATAAACAGGCTTGGTTAACAGCAAGAATCTATACCCAGCATTGGTCACTGTACAAATACCCGCGTGTGTAGCTAAAGATAAACATGTGCACACACTGTGTTGTGAAAGAGGGATGGATGATCACAAGTGTGTTCCCGGGAAAAGGGCACAGAATCCCCATAGCTACACATTTAATAACGGAGCCATCCATCACAGATCATATAGAGATATCCAAGAACAATTGTTTACCCAACAGGCCGTCATGTCTGGATAGAGTTCTGAATTAAGTTCTGAAAATATTGATGCTGTCAAACTTGTTATATTCAGACGTTATAAGTAGAGAGAGAGAGAGAGAGAGAGAGAGAGAGAGAGAGAGAGAGCGAACGCGACTGCGGGTCAATGTTTCATTTCCGCTCTTCTATGAGTAAAAGAGACGAATCACGTCAACTGCTCTCCCCTTTATCAACTCGGGAGTTATGGAAAGAAACAGTTCACGAGTACTGGGCTAATTAGATCATTCCCGTGGTACAAAGCTGCAAATAGAGTTACCCCCACTACAACTGACACTTCTATCGGAAATCTCAAGAGATTCCAACGAAAAGTTGATGCCGTGAAACAGTTTGCTGACACCGTGACTGATGGAGGCGGGGGCTGACTTGCTACAGATGGCAGATCACCAAGACTGTCGTAACCGCTGTTGTCACGGCCTAGTAGCCCCGGTAGTAGCCGCAGTAGTAGCCTCACCTCACAAATCACACTGACAAAACTCCACAGTGGACATGATCCTTGAAATGACATGACTAGGCATGTGTGTAATTGCATCATGCCTGGATCAAGCTCTCAAGGTAATCAAAAACAAAGCTACAATTAAGCTTATATTCATGTCTTCAGTTCAAACTTGCTGGACCAGCCTTGCAAAAAGGCTAACCATTTGATATAATCCTCAGCGGCGTTAAGATTTTGTAAAAAAAATAATTTGTTCCAGCAGAGACCATATAATATTATATTGTTTCTGGTTCCAGAAAATATTAGATTTTATCCCCTCCTCCATATAAATGTTCGCTGGACAGGATTGAAAGCCTGATAAAAATGTAAAAAAAATAAGTTCGGCTCTTGAAACAGAGACTGTAATCAATATGCTGCTCTTCATCATCAAAAGTTAATTAATCAGCTAATTGGTTCCGTACCCCCGTCGTACTTGGCCGATTGTGTGATCGCCTGGCCCTGAATACGCCCCCTTGTACTGCCACTAAGATAGATGTTATGTCTGTTTGTATGAGGCCCTCCTTCAGAACACCGAGGGCTCCGATTTATTAATAAAGGACCTAAACCACTGTTACACAGCTCCGATTGAGATGCACCAGGAAAGACATCCAAATTACAACCAAATCTGAGAAATAGATAAATTCGTAATCTTTTGGGAAACGAGTAATTCCGTGAATGAATGAATACATAGATGAATGAAAAGAACTTGCTAATCCAACTCTGAAACAATGGGAAACCCATCATCATGGTGAAATAGAGTTGTGTCCCTTGGGAAAAAACAATGGCGGACGTAAGCGGTAGTTGACAAATGGTGGACAGATGAAATTAGATGTAGTCTCGTGTTAGGCAAAGGCAAATCCCGCGAGAATTCGCTGCAGACATTTTCGATCACAACACAAGAGATCAACATTACGGATAAAGCAGTAGCCACACACTGCTACAGAAAAAAAGATTCTTGTGAAATTCTTAAAATGGTACTTTTTTTTCAGGCGACGAGCATGGCTATTATTTTGTACTTTCTTTCCCAACGAGTAACCAAGCAGAAGCGATGTATGCTCATTAATAGGGTGTTTTCCTTTCCCCATTTGCACACGGACGCATACATGCACGACTCTACAATGCCATAGTATTTCAATGAAAGGTTATCTGAATCTCGTAGCCACAGTTAATGTTGACCTATCATTCGTAACATCAATAGCGTGGCTTTGAATCCCTAATTTCAACCCTATTGTGAGGACTAGTCTGTCAGTACGCGCTCGTGAGCTTCTCATGAGTGAGTGAGTTGTGTTTAACGCCGTTTTTAACAGTATTCCAGTTATATCGCGGCGTGTCAGCTTAATGTGGGAGGAAAGCCCGAAGTCATGCAGGTCTCAGACGTTTACCACTTCGGTGAAACCCACTAGCACGGGTATGGTGCTGACAAACCTAGAAACATAATCGGGGCGAACCGGGATTCGAACCCACAATCATAGGTTTCTGCAAAGCGAATCGCGGCGCCTTAGACGACTGCCCCCCTCCCCTCCCCCCCCCCCCCCCCCCCCCCACAACATATTTACGTCCAACGTCACTTCACTAAACTGATATATTGTGCGACTGAAATTGACATACTCACTCATTCATTCTGTCTCTATGCCGACCTGCTGTAACTGAAATACTGCCCAAAGCGGCGATAAACCCAAGTCACTCACTCACTCTAAACGTCAATATTAAATCAATTCTATGATCGGTTATTTCATTAAAGCAAAACCCTCCCAATGGCAGCCTCGACTAAACACGTCCATTGCACCGCTCCGGACATTCTTAGGTGGTAAGCAGGTCAGTATATAAAGTGACCAGTCAAGATACATCAGGAATGCCCTTTACAAAAACGAGTCTGATTTCCCCATGGACCACGGATCAGACTAAATCCAACCTTCCGCGCAGGCCTTCAAAGAAACGTAAAATGCAATTGTGTTCAAGCATAAGATGACATTATAAATATTTCTGAAGGAAGACACTTGATTGAAAACCTGTTTGATGTTATAAGAAAGAAAAAAGAAAAAGTGCATGTTCAAAGTACATTTAGTCATATTTGAGGAATCCTGGGCGAGAAAAAAAGTCTGTGTCCAATTAAGGTATAAAAGCAATGCTCAAAAGATACATTCAGCTAACAATAAAGACTGACAACAGAATTCCTTCAACAAAACGAGATATCTAAACATTTGTCTCCCGAAGTAATTGAATTCCTCTTTTAGGGGTTCAAATTCCAGGATAATGATTATTCAGGAGCAGAACATAATCTGGCCAGTAAAGACCGATCACTGCCGTTATATCACCACGAACACTTTCAATTTGAAGTTATTGTAGCGATAGTCACAAATTATATTTGTAAAAACACTCGGCAAATGAAATACACATCTGTAGGTGCTCGATGAGGGCGTTTTCAGCTAGTCTGTACGAAACATGGCTGTGTACCAACATTGTATAAATCCATCAATGAGCCTCAAGTAGAGTTCCTCATCAAGCTGGACAATTGCTTTTGAAGACCAAATCTTCATTAGGGCGGCTGGAGATATTGATCAGCGCGGACGATAGATCTATATGGTTAGTTTCAGGGTCTTTACTTTGTTCCTGCAAATGAGAACCCGCGATCCAAAAACCACGAATGCACGTTATTATGATACCCGACATATGGCGCTTGCCTCCCTTTGAATGCAGTCCATCCCACATTTGGTTCTTAGTGAAGGGCACATCTACAGGTCACATATCCCGCGAGAACAACAACATATTTCCTTGTGTTGCCAGATAAATCAAATTGCGTTTTTGTTGGTGCTTACACCCTTTGATCTTTATGTTGACCTGACAGAACAGGTCTGTAACGTATGCCCAACCTAACGCGCTCTCAAATTTCCAGCATAGTGTCATAACAACATTGAGAAACGTTCTTTGAGGTTGCCAGGGCGCTGGGGGGATTCCTGGAGCATTAAAGACATGGTGCTGTCAAGTAGGGGGAGGTGTATTTTGGGACAAGGATGATCAACCCTAGAGACCTGACTCCTGTAAGGATATATTCACGTTCATGTCAGTCACGTGCTCCTCACTGCGCATGTCAAGTCGACCCTTGCCACCATATACAAAAATACAGACAGACAGGCAGGCATACACACATGTTAAGAAAGTAATTCAATCATGTCAATATTTTCTATATATAATTATGTCATTACCTTACAAGAAAGTTAATCCTACGGAAGTCCTGTTTCGTTGCCTTGTTTCTGAATGGGGGGTTTAACGTCGCGTCCAAGATTATTGCACTTATATAGCGACGTACATGCACGTGTGTGTGTGTCACTGCTTGTACCAGTCCGACTGATGCCGATTTATAGTGCAAGCTCACTGAGATACCATGCCGCAGTTTAACATGAATACCCCACTCAGACACAGCATACTGACTCTGAGCTGTCCAGTCCTTGTTTTAGCCCCTTAATGCCAAACACCAGACAGGGTAACAACAAGTACCATCTTTTAACGTCTTTTGGTATGACGCGGCCGGACCTTCCGCTCTCCTGACAGACGTTCTACCATAAGACCACAGAGGCGGTCTGTTTCTGTATGGAGTCATTGAAGGAGTAAGTTTAGCTGTGTTTAATTAGGTAAAAGTTCAGCACTACTGGACTGACCTAGTGTTGGCCTTGAGATCGTCATACTGACCGCCAACTGGCCTTCACCCGGCCGAGACTACCATCTCACATCTGCTTGATTACAACACGCTAATATTGTGACTGTTTAGTCTCTCACCCCAATGGCTACCATCTCACATCTGCTTGATTAAAACACGCCAATATTGTGACTGTCTAGTATCTCACCCCAATGGCTACGATTTCATATATGTCTGGTTACAACACGCCAATATTGTGACTGTCTAGTATCTCACCCCAATGGCTACCATTTCATATATGTCTCGTTACAACACGCCAATATTGTGCCTGTCTAGTATCTCACCCCAATGGCTACCATCTCATATTTCTGGTTACAACACGCCAATATTGTGGCTGTCTAGTAACACACTTCAATCTGGCTGCTACAAGCCGGTGCTGTCAATACTTATACTAACTGATGGCAAATGGCAGGACGCTCCTGCGTGTAAACAGGATTTACCGTAACCTGGTTACCTTGCTAAGCAAACATTCCGACAGACCAAAAGGGCACTGTAATAATTCTTCCAAGTAATTTAGTATTCCATTATGTCAAAAACACAACGTTATATTTAGAGGACAACATGCATATTTCTTCCCAAACCGCTGTAACATTTCTAGATATAAGTGAGCGCTGCATGTGAGAACATGTTACCTTGATTCCCGTGGAAGACCGTTTAACCCCTACAGCTGTTGTGGGAAACACACTACAAAGTTTCTTCTTGAGACGAGATCCAGCTGCCAACTATAGAATGAACACCAAAAAACCCTGAACACGTTACCGGCCTAGATTAATACTATGGATGAAT
Source organism: Haliotis rufescens (assembly GCF_023055435.1). Taxonomy (NCBI): domain Eukaryota; kingdom Metazoa; phylum Mollusca; class Gastropoda; order Lepetellida; family Haliotidae; genus Haliotis; species Haliotis rufescens. The sequence continues at coordinate 21,658,362 of NW_025963779.1, forward strand.
TTCTTAACACCTCGAGGTTCACTATTCCACTCTCAGAGAAGCGATATCGACAAAGATCACGAAAAACAAATACTTCATCGGAAGAAGAGTCCTTGTTCCATCGACCAACGAATAGATGAACTTCTAAGTTTTCATCCTCTCGCGGCTTAGGGCAAACAATGTTAGCAAATGAGTATCAGCTTCAAGTGGAACGAGAACAGGACGGTAGGGGTAGGGGTAGTCTTGTGGGAAATGGCAGTGGAAGTTACTATGGAACATGGGGAACTTGATCGGTTCTCTGGCGAATGTGGGAGAGTGTGGGCGAGTGTGGGCGAGTGTGGGCGTGCGTGGGCGAGTCGGTGATGGATGAGAAAAATATAACGAAGGAATGAACAAAGTTTGGAAAACCTTTACCCATACGTGAATAATTCGAGTTGGGATAACGGTGCTCTAAACATTCTGTTGGATCTATTTTTAGCTATATCTGTGTGGAAATGTCCATTTTTAACAGGCGGTATATTTGGGGTAAAAATTCAATTTTATTCTTTTCGGATTTGGTTACAAGGGACTTTAAAACAAGTATATGTTTTGCTGGACGTGTGTGTATAATATGCATCCCTTGTAACAGAGAGGATAAAGAAACTCAGGACTTACGAACAAGTGGAAGATAGGGATATCAGCAATGGTAGAAGAACTGATCCAGGGTGTGGTGGAAGATAGGGATATCAGCAATAGTAGAAGAACTGATCCAGGGCGTGGTGGAAGATAGGGATATCAGCAATAGTAGAAGAACTGATCCAGGGTGTGGTGGAAGATAGGGATATTAGCAATGATAGAAGAACTGATCCAGGGCGTGGTGGAAGATAGGGATATTAGCAATAGTAGAAGAACTGATCCAGGGCGTGGTGGAACATAGGGAAATCAGCAATGGTAGAAGAACTGATCCAGGGCGTGGTGGAACATAGGGAAATCAGCAATGGTAGAAGAACTGATCCAGGGCGTGGTGGAACATAGGGGTATCAGCAATGGTAGAAGAACTGATCCAGGGCGTGGTGGAACATAGGGATATCAGCAATGGTAGAAGAGCTGTTCCAGGGCGTGGTGGAAGATAGGGGTATCAGCAATGGTAGAAGAACTGATCCAGGGCGTGGTGGAACATAGGGATATCAGCAATGGTAGAAGAGCTGTTCCAGGGCGTGGTGGAACATAGGGATATCAGCAATGGTAGAAGAACTGTTCCAGGGCGTGGTGGAAGATAGGGGTATCAGCAATGATTGAAGAACTGATCCAGGGCGTGGTGGAACATAGGGATATCAGCAATGGTAGAAGAGCTGTTCCAGGGCGTGGTGGAACATTGGGATATTAGCAATGATAGAAGAACTGATCCAGGACGTGGTTGAACATAGGGGTATCAGCAATGGTAGAAGAACTGATCCAGGGCGTGGTGGAAGATAGGGATATTAGCAATTGTAGAAGAACTGATCCAGGGCGTGGTGGAAGATAGGGATATTAGCAATTGTAGAAGAACTGATCCAGGGCGTGGTGGAAGATAGGGATATTAGCAATTGTAGAAGAACTGATCCAGGGCGTGGTGGAAGATAGGGATATTAGCAATTGTAGAAGAACTGATCCAGGGCGTGGTGGAAGATAGGGATATTAGCAATTGTAGAAGAACTGATCCAGGGCGTGGTGGAAGATAGGGATATTAGCAATTGTAGAAGAACTGATCCAGGGCGTGGTGGAAGATAGGGATATTAGCAATTGTAGAAGAACTGATCCAGGGCGTGGTGGAAGATAGGGATATTAGCAATGATAGAAGAACTGATCCAGGACGTGGTTGAAGATAGGGGTATCAGCAATGGTAGAAGAACTGATCCAGGGCGTGGTGGAACATAGGGATATCAGCAATGGTAGAAGAACTGATCCAGGGCGTGGTGGAAGATAGGGATATCAGCAATGGTAGAAGAGCTGTTCCAGGGCGTGGTGGAACATAAGGATATCAGCAATGTTAGAAGAACTGTTCCAGGGCGTGGTGGAAGATAGGGGTATCAGCAATGATTGAAGAACTGATCCAGGGCGTGGTGGAACATAGGGATATCAGCAATGGTAGAAGAACTGTTCCAGGGCGTGGTGGAAGATAGGGGTATCAGCAATGATTGAAGAACTGATCCAGGGCGTGGTGGAACATAGGGATATCAGCAATGGTAGAAGAGCTGTTCCAGGGCGTGGTGGAACATTGGGATATCAGCAATGGTAGAAGAGCTGTTCCAGGGCGTGGTGGAACATAAGGATATCAGCAATGGTAGAAGAACTGTTCCAGGGCGTGGTGGAACATAGGGGTATCAGCAATGATTGAAGAACTGATCCAGGGCGTGGTGGAACAAATAATTGACGGCATTGACCGACACGCTTCTCTACCGGTAACCGTGTTTACATCCAAATAGAATTTTTAAACAACTATAAATTTGCCGAAAGTGGTTATAGTTATATATAAAATAGCTATGCGATAAATAGCAAAGAGCAATGAAGAACGAAGCATGGTTTATTTCACAATAGAACATTTCTCTATCATGGCTTCATTTTTGGGGATTCGATTATGCGCTTGCAACATGATGACGTCAGATACTGGATTGGACGACGTTATTTTGAGAGGGAAGTGTTCAGTGAGTTGTTCCCCAGGTCGGGTAGGCTGATAATCGCAGTGGCCGAACGATCACATCCAAAAGTGGCGGTGATATGAAAGTCGATATTTGGAGAAAAGGTACACATAATTGACATGAGGATTGTGAGAATATACCGGTAAAACCAAACTTAACCTACTTTTTCATAAAATGGACTTGTCCGACATTGCAGAGGTCAGATCTTATTCAGGGAGTCATCATTATTAAAATAAAGGTAACGATTTTTAAAGCTTGTACATTTTAATCAACATCCTCAAAGAGGCTGTACATAATGCTGACATCTTATATAAGAAATAAACGACTCGTGGTCGTTGTGTATCGCTTATTCTACCATGAATTTAGAATTTACTCGATTGTGATGTGGAGCGAAAGCCTTGCAATGCTTGCTTTGTTTTCTTTAGGGATGCCCACCTCATGTTAGCTTACCAAGTTGCCGTGCTTATATGCTTTCAATTTCTGTAATATGTTCGAGTGAAGTATTACGGTGTAAACAAACTGCTTGAGTATATACAGCGACATATTTTGTTCGGTGATTCCGTAATTCAGATCGATAACCCACTCAAAACACTGGACTCAACCCATGCCGTTCCACTCAGTATATTTGCTAACACCAAAGAGTTCGCGTTTTATTTAGTCATGGCAGAATGGAGATAAACGTTATGTTCGGTTCCAAATTCAATTTAGCGCGGTTAAATCTACAGGTAACCTAGCTCTACATTGAAAACACAGTATGTTTATCTCCTAAATATAACACTGCAGGAAGAATAAACTACTCGGGGCTACGCCCGTCATGGTCTGATCTCTCCCGCAGTGTTTATTATACCATACACAACTCCCACTTAGTATTTATTTCTCAAATAAGTATTCATAACAGACCTAGTAAAGATACACATGCGTCAGCAGAAGCCTTATAATGTCCTTTATTGTCTTTTACACATCAAAGGAATTATGGGTAACGTGGGTCACATGGGAAGCGTGTTCAATCATCGCTGACAAATCCCGGTTTCGAGTACCAATATGATCAAGATGGATTCACGAACTCGTTTACTCACACTTCCCGTATTGACTTTAAAACTCAACAGCGGCGTCTGTATTCACACACGGCATACATCACTGTGTGGAGTTTACATTTTAGTTCGAGAAAAACCTTAAGACTCAACTCTGTCAAACTCATCTAGGCTCAATAAGTCTTCACAAAAGAAAGCAGTTGATGTCCAGAGTCTTAAAACGCCGAACTATACAAACAAGTGCGGTATTTAAAAGTCTTCTTAACATAACCTAACGACTTGATTAGTTATTGATGACAGGCTTCAGTAATACCTTCCTCCTGAAACCTGTGAAAGTACTTAGCATTGCTCCCATTCAGTACACAATCAATCCACGGTACTCTAAGTAGGCGCAACGATCTTTAGGTCACTTCCCCAAGGGAGCCATGCACGGAGAAAACAGACATATCTAATACAATATCAATACTATATTAACACAATATTAAATCATGAAACCTGATGCAAGCATAAGTTCATTATTTCCTCCACGTTGAGAAAGATGTGTTTGAAACCAGAACAGACAGACATATGGAACAGCCCATGCCGTTCCCGAGAGGCCAGCTCCCTGGGAAATGCATAAAGAGCAATGGAAAGGAGTCTTACTTCTGTTTCTAGTATCACTAACACTCACCCTGACTGGTGATCAGATCCGGGTCAGGATTCACCCATAATCTCACCTTCACAGGATCATTACCTCCTGTCGTAAGTAGTTGTACTGAAGGAGTGTTAAGGAAAGATTTCACAATAGTTCAATACTATCTATTTCCAAAACAAATAACTGTCTCAATTGCTGCATCTGGAAAGGTTTCCCAGAGCTCATCAGACCGTACACACAAGCTGATGATATTTCCTCAACGGACAGCTGGCCATGAAACCAAGTACTCCAAGAACAGCACATCGTTCAGGTAAAATAGGCTTTATGAAAGGTTGTGTGAGAAAATTCACTTGAACTTACTACTATCACATCTTGATGGAACATTGATTCACAGTGCTATAGATGTGGAAGACTGAATGTCTACAAACGCATGATTATCATTTTAAATGGCATAAATAATTGCGATAGAAAATCAATATTGACTTTCATAAACAACGGTAAAATGTTGAATTTCACATACCAAGAATAATTATAGCAAATGGTTGACTGTCACAGATTGAAGGTATTTAAGACAAAGGATTAACTTTCACAGACTAAAGATAATAAAGGTAAAGGGATGATTCTCATAACTAAAGTTAATTGCAGTAGAGGATTGACTTTGATAGATTCATGGCAACCACGGAAAAGGATTGACTTTGATAGAATCATGGCAATCACGGAAAAGGATTGACTTTGATAGATTCATGGCAATCACGGAAAAGGATTGACTTTGATAGATTCATGTCAATCACGGAAAAGGATTGACTTTGATAGATTCATGGCAATCACGGAAAAAGATTGACGTTCATAACTAAAGGTAAACCTGGTTATCACGGTCGGGGTCCATCATGACATCGACGAGCTGTAGCCGTTGGACGAATGGATGTTATTTTACGCCGCAGCCAACAATATCCCATCAATATCACGACGACCTGCAATCAAGTCTGGCACAGCTGCACAAGGTACACCCGAGCCGACACACTAACAGGTCACACATTGTGATCACACGATGACACACCAAGCAGCGGGTCTCACATGGGGATAACATGAACCTAATTTTAGTCTTACCGACCCGCCACCTCACCGGAGATTTGTTTTGCACACTTTAAAAATAAGAACAAACTAACATTTCATAAACATGCATGCAATACCGCCTGTCAAATCTTTCTCTGTTTCTGTGTTATCTTGTAGAAGAGTCTGGAGTTCGTCGTATGCTCATCACACCATTTCCAACACTGACACATACGTTAGTTCTGGACTTGGAGGATGGGTATAACAATTACCAACCCAAACATTCAGGCGCGTTGGAGATGTAAGCAAACGCATCATTATCTAGCACAAACCATAACTCATCTCCAGCAAGCTGACAAATCCCCACATTCGTTAATGGCTGTTAAGAAGTTATTAACCCAGAAGGGCACACACTATCAGTTAGTGTTGTCGAAGTATCGGGAGTAGCAACACAGGGGATAGCTCAAGCCTGGGGTAGTGTTTCGGCACAACACACACTGAACCATAAGTCTGGATTTCCTTGAGAATCAACACTTGCATGCTGTACTGATAAGGTTATTTAGTCAGCGTTATGTCACTTCCGGGTTCTGAAGTCTGCAGCCACTCGAGTCATTGGGTGCATTAACACCTGTGGATGAACCATTATTAATATCCAGTTGTGTTTATGTAATGTGTTTGATGTGAGCGTTCTGATCATGATGTTCCACCTTATGCCTGGCTTCATTAGAACATGTGTGCTTGGGTAGTAGCTTGTTGACGTTAACACACACACACACACGCACGCACACGCATGCACGCACACACACACACACACACACACGTACACACACACACACGTACGCACGCACACACACACACACACACACACACACACACACACACACACACACACACACACACACACACACACACACACAGAGCTAAACACTTGCAAAACATTTATCATGGATAGCAAAAGATGAAATAGAATATCGCGAGACATTTCTAAAATATCTGATTTAAATCGTCAAAATACCTGAGTTAAATAAGTCATTATATCTAAATACGGCATGCCAAATACCATCCAAAAACCATCATTATGCCTGTAAAGCTACCGTAAATATATATTCCATAAATGTGGTCACGTCGACCTTAAGTTTGGTTATTACAGTGTGATTGCGTCTCTAGTACATACTGTGCGTGTAAGCGATCTTTCGTAAACGCCGCCGGGAGGAAAGCACGACTACGCAGACAGGGATTGATTACCACGTGAGTGTAACCCAGAAACATGAGTATGGTGACGACAGACTCCCTGGTATAATCGAGGTGTAACCACGACCTTTGGGTACCGCCACGGCAAAGAAACATTCACTCATGCCAAATCTTACTACTCTACACAACCCTAATCTTACTCCTCTACACAACCCTTATCTTACTCCTCTACACAACCCTTATCTTACTCCTCTACACAACCCTTATCTTACTCCTCTACACAACCCTTATCTTACTCCTCTACATAACCCATATCTTACTCCTCTACACAACCCTTATCTTACTCCTCTACACAGCCCTTATCATACTCCTCTACACAACCCTTATCTTACTCCTCTACATAACCCATATCTTACTCCTCTACACAACTCTTATCTTACTCCTCTACACAACTCTTATCTTACTACTCTACACAACCCTTATCTTACTCCTCTACACAACCCTTATCTTACTCCTCTACACAACCCTTATCTTACTCCTCTACACAACCCTTATCTTACTCCTCTACACAACCCTTATCTTACTCCTCTACACAACCCTTATCTTACTCCTCTACACAACTCTTATCTTACTCCTCTACACAACCCTTATCTTACTCCTCTACATAACCCATATCTTACTCCTCTACACAACTCTTATCTTACTCCTCTACACAACTCTTATCTTACTCCTCTACACAACCCGTATCTTACTCCTCTACACAACCCTTATCTTACTCCTCTACACAACTCTTATGTCACTCCTCCACACAACCCTTATGTTACTCCTCTACACAACCCTTATCTTACTCCTCTACACAGCCCTTACACAACCCTATCTTACTCCTCTACACAACCCTCATCATACTCCTCTACACAACCCTTATCTTACTCCTCTACACAGCCCTTATCTTACTTATCCACACAACCCTTATCTTACTCCTCTACACAGCCCTTATCTTACTCCTCTACACAGCCCTTATCCTACTCATCTACACAACCCTTATCTTACTCCTCTACACAGCCCTTATCTTACTTATCCACACAGCCCTTATCTTACTCCTCTACACAGCCCTTATCTTACTCCTCTACACAACCCTTATCTTACTACTCTACAAAACCCTCATCATACTCCTCTACACAACTCTTAACTTACTCCTCTACACAACCCTTATCTTACTCCTCTACACAACTCGTATCTTACTCCTCTAAACAAACCTTATCTTACTCCTCTACACAACCCTTATCTTACTACTCTACACAACCCTCATCATACTCCTCTACACAACCCTTATCTTACTCCTCTACACAACCCTTATCTTACTCCTCTACACAACCCTTATCTTACTCCTCTACACAACCCTTATCTTACTCCTCTACACAACCCTTTTCTTACTCCTCTACACAACTCTTATCTTACTCCTCTACACAACCCTTATCTTACTCCTCTACACAACCCTTATCTTACTCCTCTACACAGCCCTTATCTTACTCCTCTACACAACCCTTATCTTACTCCTCTACACAGCCCTTATCTTACTCCTTCACACAGCCCTTATCTTACTACACTACACAGCCCTTATCTTACTCCTCTACACAGCCCTTATCTTACTCCTCTACACAGCCCTTATCTTACTCCTCTACACAACCCTTATCTTACTCCTCTACACAACTCTTATCTTACTCACACACACAAGCCTTATCTTATTCCTCCACACAACTCTTATCTTACTCATACACACAAGCCTTAACTTACTCCTCTACACAGCCCTTTTCTTACTACTCTACACAGCCCTTATCTTACTCCTCTACACAACCCTTATCTTACTCCTCTACACAGCCCTTATCTTACTACTCTACACAACCCTTATCTTACTCCTCTACACAACCCGTATCTTACTCCTCTACACAACCCTTATCTTACTCCTCTACACAACTCTTATCTTACTCACCTACACAACCCTTATCTTACTGATCTACACTACTCTTATCTTACTCATCCACACAACCCTTATCTTACTCCTCTACACAACCCGTATCTTACTCCTCTACAGAACCCTTATCTTACTCCTCCACACAACCCTTATCTTACTCCTCTACACAACCCTTATCTTACTCATCCACAGAACCCTCATATTACTCATCCACACAACCCTCATATTACTCACCCACACAACCCTTATCTTACTCACCCACACAACCCTCATATTACTCACCAACACAACCCTCAACTTACTCATCCACACAATCCCCATATTACTCACCCACACAAACCTCATATTACTCACCCACACAACTCTCATATTACTCACCCACACAACCCTCATATTACTCATCCACACAACCCTCATATTACTAATCCACACAACCCTCATATTACTCACCTACACAACCGTCATATTTCTCATCCACAAAACTCTCATCCAGTTTGCAGCAGCTGAAGCTGTGTAGAGATGAAGCTCCACTCCCACCTGGCTACACGCCACACACGCCACACACCGGAGAAAAAGCTGTGCTTTTACATTCTGCGTCAATAGTGGTTTGTTATATCATGTTAGATGCTAGTATTACAGGGACATCAGCGAGCAGGGAATTGACGGTGAAACACCAAGGACCATAATCGAGACGAAGTATCAGTGCATCCTGGCACGGGAAAGTGGCGCAACTCTGAACACAGAGCATCGGAACCTGAGACGACTTGACCACCATTGTGCCTTCTGCCTTACACGCTGATCACATCAATGCAAACCATATTAAAATAATTTGAAGTGGTACAAACATTTTAAATAGCTCTAGCACAATAAATACTCTTAAAGAAAAACATTTGGTATATGAAGATCTACATTTGACGAAGGGGCAAACAGTACACCTTCGTCGATATACGACGGCATACAAATGGCATCCAACAGGTTACACTAAACTCAAGACAGAAAATATATATAGCATTTGAAGCGAGTATGGTGGCGTCGGGTGGGGTTGGAGGTCCGGATTGGGGTCGGGTGGGGGTGCAGGGAGGCGCTGCTAGGGAGGGGTGAACGCTTTGAGGGGTCGGGCATGCTCAAACTATGACATAAATCAGTGAAGCAACAGGTCTGTATTTCTAATTTGCACTGAACCCGCAATTGACGAGTTCACAAAAATTGACTGGAATATGATAATGAGGTCCGAATATGAAGCAATTGAAAGTATATTCTGCTATAAAGACGTGCTGCTCCACCATCTAGGTAATAGTAGCGTATACCTCCTCACTGGTGGGCCAACACGGGCATCTGTACCCACGGCTCCGAGTAGAGTCACCCTACAATGAAATGGTGACAAATATGATTATTTCAGTTTCTGAAGGACGGTGTCTCCAACAACATGGTGTGTAGCTCACGGCACAATCTACCCCTCACGACAACACGGCAACGGCAACGGCAATGCTGTGTGATCGTGTTATTGTAATATGTGGTACTGCTGCTAACATCATCAATATTTCGCTTTCGGCAATGGCTTACGTGTCACCCACTCGCTGTTTTTCGAGGTTATTCGGAAACTCTGCTTATCTGGAGATGCCTGGACTGAACCTCAGTTACTTACTATCTCTGTGCGGGACATCGTTCCTTGTTTCCTGGGTGGTGGGCCTGGTGATTAAAGCGTTCGCTCGTCATGCTGAAGGCCGGGTTCGATTCCCCACATGGGTACAATGTGTGAGCCCTACTCACACATCTGTTAGTATCTACTTGGAAACTATACCGGAGATCTGCCCATTGCGCAGCGACAGATTAAAGAACAAATGGTTACGCTATATATTACCGACATGTGCTGAAATGATCTCTTACAACCAAATCTGTTGTTAAACTTTACGCCTCTGAGCGCAGTTTTTCAGTCACCCCTGTGTTGGAGAAAAGCCCAAAATGACAGGCAAAACGCGTATCCTTTGGTAACAGTTGGGATGAAGATAACTGTCGAATCCTACACAACACCTTAAGATGGCCATGTATCTCTGAAATAAAAGTGACAAACCCTTTCCATATTCATAAGAAGCCTCTGCTAAAAGCAGAGTTTATTATACGGTTCCGACTCTGTCATGAGCATATGTGTACGTACGGACTGTGGCGTTTTTCAGTCACCAAAGACACTCATACACATCTTAAGACATATATAACGGCAGAGACACTTTCTCCTTCTACATGTGACCCGTGAAGATCCGGGGTAGAATAGGTCTTCAGCAAACCATGCTTGCCGTAAAAGGCGACTTTACTTGTCGTAAGAGGCGACTAACGGGGTCGGGTGGTAGGGCTCGCTGACTTGGTTGAAGCATGTCATCGATCCCAATTGCGTTGATCGATGCTCATGACATCAATCACTGGATATCTGGTCCAGACTCGATTTTTTACAGACCGCCGTCCTTTAGCTGGAAAACAACAAATCAACCAATCCTTCTACATGTCTTCTGCTATATATTTCTCTCAGTGTCTTGACCACAAATTTCAACTTCTGCGACTACAGACCGACTCCGTGGTCTAGTGGTAGAGCATCCGCCCGAAAAGCGGAAGGTCCGGGGTTCGATTCCCGGCCGCGTCATCTCAAAAGACGTTAAAAGATGGTTCTTGTTGTTACCCTGTCTGGCGCTCGGCATAAGGCACTAACACAAGGACTGGTCGCCTCATAGTCAGTATACTGTGTCTGAGTGGGGTATATATGTTAAACTGCGGCATGGTATCTCAGTGAGCTAGAACTATAAAGTCCGGACTACTACAAACACCCACACCCACACGTGCATGCACGTCGCTATATGAGTGCAATAATCTCTGACGCGACGTCAAACCAAATTTCACCTCACCTTTGCGACTACAGTGACCCAGGTGCCTTTCGTTCATATTACGCAACACAAAGCGAGTGAGACTATACTGCCCTTGACTCACGTATCAATTAGCCAGACGTAGCTAAGCTCCAAGTGCCAAATTACCGACTTATACGCTGCGAAAAGATTTACAAAGCGGTGAGGCCGCGGTGCCCCAACTCCGAACCTTGCAGGAGGACGCCAATCTGGTCACCTCATCACCAGCAGAAAAGACACCTCCACGTGATACTGCCAGAACAGCCCCTGAGTGACAAATGGTAGCGTTAGATTGAATAACCAGTTGTTGCGACATTAACATGAGCAGCAGTTACACCGAAGCAGTCGCTGTTCTGACGTAAGCAAGGTGTAAAACATTCACATAATTATTAAGTGGAGGATGAGGTGCTTGGTTCAGCGACATGCTTTGCTGTATGTTTTTTTGTGACTGGAAAATGTAGGCTAATGATACCGTATTCCCATAGATACCGTCACATGATAGGTGGTCTCAACTGTGTACTGCATAGTGAATGAGGGGATGTTGTTTTCCGTCGCGGACAGTAACGTTCAAGCGAAATCACGGCGGCCTGAAAATAATCGGTAAATCGGACTGAAAGTACTGTCACCAGCTGTGGATATAAATGACGTCCCATGCCCACTGGCACGACCCGATCCACAGTGTGTCTTTGTACGAACAACATTGCTGACATTTTTGTATTGCTTACACTGACTTTGATGAAGGTGAAACAAAACGTTCAGTGTGTGTCGACGACGTTGATCGTTGCCGCCAACAGTTAATACAGGGCAAAATTATAGATCGCCATGTAATAATAGTAGTATTGCTGTATGTAGCGTGGACTAACGCTCACTCACTCACTGACACACACAAAAAGAATGCTTGACTCCAATACTCTGGTACAAAATGCCATTTTACATTCCGGTCAGATGAAACTACTCTTTAAAAACCAAGACGTCAAATCAAGAACATTTCAGGCAAGTAACCCGAGAATACCCAAAGAATCAAATTCTAATGATTCTTGTAACCATGTAATTACACCAGACTGCGCCCACAGATGCTGTGACCATGTCTCCTGGTGCCTCTGACAGTAGAACACTGTACGGTATGGGGTCATAGTACTACCACACTGAAGGGCAATCTAAGGTTCTTTGGGACCTACGTAGACTGGAACCAAAGGGACGCAACTCTGCCCCGCGAATTGCGACGCCGTCATAGTACTACCACACTGAAGGACAATCTAAGGTTCTTTGGGACCTACGTAGACTGGAACCAAAGGGACGCAACTCTGCCCCGCGAATTGCGACGCCGTCATAGTACTACCACACTGAAGAACAATCTAAGGTTCTTTGGGACCTACGTAGACTGGAACCAAAGGGACGCAACTCTGCCCCGCGAATTGCGACGGCGTCATAGTAATATCACACTGAAGGACAATCTAAGGTTCTTTGGGACCTACGTAGACTGGAACCAAAGGGACGCAACTCTGCCCCGCGAATTGCGACGGCGTCATAGTAATATCACACTGAAGGACAATCTAAGGTTCTTTGGGACCTACGTAGACTGGAACCAAAGGGACGCAACTCTGCCCCGCGAATTGCGATGACGAAACCCCCGAGCCACCATGTAAATATCTTGGTTCTTAATGCAAATAAACCTGCGAAACCCCATGGTGTATCTACATCATATTTATGAATATCGTTACCGTTCTTCAAAGTACATTTGTATGTCGAATATGCCTTAATAATCAACTGTGAAAGTGATCTTTTACACCGTTTTCAGCAATATCCCAGCCACAAAGCGACCAAGAATGGGATAAAGTAAAGAGCCGTGAGAATTCGGGCTCTTTTATTACAAGGAAGATATTAGAAGATAACATAACGGCGACACATTATTGAATTCGGGTTACTTGCTGTCTGGCAAAGGTAAAAACATTGGACGATCTAAATTGTATATGTCGACAATGAAATGTTCATAGTTTCAATGTTTTTGCATAGCAGCCCACATTTCACTCTTCTTCAACACCTTGGGCCTTCAATCTGAAGTACTGTATGTAGGCTGTTTGAAACTGCTCTTGAAGTAAATCGTGATAATATTATTTTAATTAATGTTCACCGAATAGAATAATTTAACCCCTGCTTTCCCCCCGGGCAATTGAGGGCGCCTGTGTTGTGACAGGTAGTTTTGTGACAAGCAGTTGTGTAACAAGTAGTACAGCATGATGGTCTCAAAGAATTCTGCAGAGGATCAGTGTTTAACAGGAAGGCGTGGGGGTAGAGACACGTTCCGCGGGGGTGGTTGACTGCTCTTCTAGGGCATATAATATGTACAAAAATGATAGTTTTACTGAAGGTCTGTTGAACGACTATGGTATGAAATGAAGCATCATTGAATCGTTATCCGAGTGTAGGTGGGGAAGGAAGTGCTACTTACCCAGCCTACATTGTGGCTTACTTTCTATTTATGTTGTGAAAAAATAACCATTGCTTAGATGGATCGGGTTTTGATATATCGTCAATTAATTAATGTAAAAAGATCATTGGGTGATGTGTTGAAGTATTTATCCTAGTAAAAGGTTAGGTGAAATGGGGTTTAACGTCTCGTCCAAGATTATTGCACTTATATAGCGACGTGCATGCTGTGGCTGCTTGTACTAGTCCGGACTGATGTTGATTTTATAGTGCCAGCCCACTCAGATACCATGCCGAGATTAATATAAATACCCTACTCAGACACACTTAGACTCAGAACCGGATAGCCCTTGTTTTATCCCCTAAATGCCTTGCGCCAGGCAGGGTAACAACTAGTACCATATTTTGTTTTGACGCGGCCGGGGATCAAACTCCGGCCTTTCCGCTCTCCGGGCGGACGCTCTACTACTAGACCACAGAGGCGGTCTATCCTGATAAAAGGCCGATGTAATGTTCACCTAACGTGATGTGTCAGCCGCCAGGAAGGTGTTATCTAACGCTTGTGCCGTCACGTTGTATTTCTCTGGTTTATCGTTACGTTAATTTAGCACGGATGTCATTACCTGAGAGTGAACTAGCGAATACTGTTATGTGTATTTTGGAGACACCCACGGGCAAACTAGAAGGTTAAGGATGTGAATGAGTTGGTGTCAAAGCCGCTGTGAACAGTTTTTAACACATGACGTGAGATATTGGTGTAGTTGGGTAATGCACCACCACCAACAGAAGTAATCTAACCGGCATACGCACACAACCAACATAAGACATATGAACAACAACATACATATAACCAAATAAGACATCTGGTCAACAAAGACTTCTAACCAACATAAGACATCTTATTTTAACTGACATAAAAAACTAACCAACGTAAGACAAATAATCAACATAAGACTTCTAACCAAATAAGACATCAAACCAAATAAGACATCTGATCAACATAGACTTCTAACCAACATAAGACATCTTATTTTAACTAACATAAGAAACTAACCAACGTAAGACAAATAATCAACATAAGACTTCTAACCAACATAAGACATCTAACCAAATAAGACATCAAACCAAATAAGACATCTGATCAACATAGACTTCTAACCAACATAAGACATCTTATTTTAACTAACATAAGAAACTAACCAACGTAAGACAAATAATCAACATAAGACTTCTAACCAACATAAGACATCTAACCAAATAAGACATCTAACCAAATAAGACATCTGAACACATAAGACTCTAACCAACATAAGAGCGAGTGAGTGAGTATGGTTGTACGCCGATTTTAGCAATATTCCAGCAATATCACGGCGGTCATAAGAAAAATTAAACATAACACTCTGACCAACATAAGACATTTAACCAAATAATACATCTGACCAACTTAAGACACCTGATCAACATAAGACATCTGATCAACATAAGACATCTGACCAACATAAGACATCTGACCAACATAAGACATCTGATCAACATAAGACATCTTACCAACATAAGACATCTGATCAATATAAGACACCCGTCCAACATAAGAACTCTGACCGACGAAAGACATCCAGCCAACATAAGACATCTAAACTACATGATCAGTCACCAACGTGAACTCTCTCACCGACATAAATACCTCATGAATTTCTGGAACTTAGACAAGGACACTTGCCAATATATACACAATGTTGGTTTAAGATCGGGCGACTCTCATTGCATCAGTACGTACAGGAATTAATGTTGTATACATATGCACTTTCACAGCATATACATGTATGTCCCCCCCCCGAGTTAACACATATTTGGTGCAGCGACTGTTATCGATGTGTTTTTATGTGCCCGTGATTAGCAGAGTGCCCTTTACCTGGTCTGCAAGCAGATGACATATGGTTGGTGTTTATTTGTGTAACAACGAGGCGTGTTCAATAACTCTCATCACGGAACGTGCTGTGAGAGTGCCTTAATTAACTAAAACACAGATAGCAAGGATAGATAAAACACATTTGCCTATTGCATGCTCAGTTTGTCAGATCTATCCTTAAGGAGATGGCAATTACACCACGCAGAATAACACCATGGTTCTTAACAGCAAGATAACGGTATCTGGCACTTACTAGACGACGGATGGTTTTTACGTAAAGCGAGATCTTAAACAATATGTATTGTGATTTTATACCCTTTAGACGAGAAGTGAATAATTTAAGACCCTTGACCGTGTTATAACGGAGCACAATATGAAATATTGAATATATATTTGCAACCGGTCCCAGAGCAGCTAACACGTCGCCCTGTAGTCTTTGACCTATACAATGAATTTGATATTGAAGAATTTGGCTGAAAATCGAATTCTCACAAAAAGTTTGTTCAGATTCCTTTCCGTCATGTGACCTTTAACATACATAACAGTGACTGATGTGGGTGATCTTTCACGAGTGATTATCTACAGACCAAATTTGAAAATGGATAGGTATGCCCAGAAACCGAAACCTTTGCAGAAACTATTTGTCTAGGATCCGTCAGTGACTTGACTTACCAAGGTTACCATCTGGTATCTGGCAGCTCCCCTTACAATAATGTTAGAGTGTGGTTGTTTTGTCGTTCAGTACATCACAACGAGTTAGCTTAATGTGAAGAAAAAAACACTTCACAGGGCACGTCTTCGATGTTTTACTTCTTTGTCGAAACGCAAGAGGGAGGGTATGGTAATATCTGGATGAGACCTGGATTCGAACCAGCGACCATAGGATCCTGGCATGCCTTGTCTTCACAGCGAATTAAAGACGACTGGGCCACCCATGCCGCCCCCCCCCTCCTCCTCATGTATATTTGGAACCTATAGTTCTTGGAATACACTTGAAACATGCTACGCTCATACAGCATGTTCCAAACACAGACGAGAATTAACACAAGTGTCCTGAAATGACGGTAGAATAAGAGGCTAAAACTCTTAACGGTTGCGATTTCAAGGAGAATCAGCTGTTGCACAAGCTGTTTGCGGTGTGCCTATATTTCCCTAATTATAAGGGATTCGTTAGTGGGCAGAGGGCCAGGGAAACTGAGTGACGATCGCCATCCTTGTGAATAATGCATCAGCGAAGTGATGTCTAACATGTTACGACTTCATGTGTTATGATGGCATTTACTCTGCTATGGACAGTCAGGGGCAGACAACGGCAAACAACATGTACTGGTTAACTTCACCTGAATGTGTGAGTGAGTGAGTTTGGTTTAACGCCATTTTTAGCAATATTCCAGCAATATCATGGCGGGGGACACCTTGTGTAAGCATGTACAATGAGTTCGGCAGCTGATGGTGTAAGCATGTACTGTGAGATCAGCAGCTGATGGTGTGAGCATGTACTGTGAGATCAGCAGCTGATGGTGTAAGCATGTACTATTAAAAACAGCAGCTGATGGTGTAAGCATGTACTATGAGATTAGCAGCTGATGGTGTAAACATGTACTATGAGATCAGCAGCTGATGGTGTAAGCATGTACTATGAGATCGGCAGCTGATGGTGTAAGCATGTACTATGAGATCGGCAGCTGGTGGTGTAAGCATGTACAAGGAGATCAGCAGCTGATGGTGTGAGCATGCACAAGGAAATCGGCAGCTGATGGTGTGAACATGTACAAGGAGATCGACAGCTGATGGTGTAAGCATGTTCAAGGAGATCGACAGCTGATGGTGTAAGCATGTACTATGAGATCGGCAGCTGATGGTGTGAGCATGTACTATGAGATCGACAGCTGGTGGCGTGAGCATGTACAAGGAGATCAGCAGCTGATGGTGTAAGCATGTACAAGGAGATCGCCAGCTGATGGTGTAAGCATGTACAAGGAGATCGGCAGCTGGTGGTGTAAGCATGTACAAGGAGATCGTCATCTGATTATGGCAGCATGTACTATGAGATCGACATATGATGGTGTACGCATGTACAAGGAGATCGGCAACTGATGGTGTGAGCATGTACAGGGAGATCGGGAGCTGATGGTGTGAGCATGTACTATGAGATCGACATCTGATGGTGTGAGCATGTACATGGAGATCGGCAGCTGATGGTGTGAGCATGTACTATGAGATACTAATAGATCCGGCATTTGTCCCTCTACATTATTCACTGTACCCAGTTTAGGAATCGACTCTGGGTATTCAGTGTGAGGTACCAGCGCCACCCCACCATCTCAAAACCACAGTCTGATAATCAGGGGGCGGTCGGGTAGCCTAGTGGTTAAAGTGTTCGCTCGTCACGCCGAAGACCCGGGTTCGATTCCCGACATGGGTACAATGTGTGAAGCCCATTTCTGGTGTCCCCCGCCGTGATATTGCTGGAATATTGCTAAAAGCGGCGTAAAACCATACTCACTCACTCACTGATAATCAGTCTCAAAGTAGTATTCTCGGATAGTAGGGACAAGGTGTCATGCGTAGTACGCTTGGACAGGAGGACAATGTCAAAAGAGAATAGTTTTCTGATCAGAACTGTGTAACCAAGTCTGCCGTCATGTGGCATACCTGTGTGTGTGCCCTCCGTGGCCAGTTGCAGGTCCACAATCATGAACGTTTGAACCTCAGCAAAAACAGTTGGAACTCATCAAGAACTGTTGGATCACACAAAAAGAACAATTGGACCTCAGCAAGAACAGTTGTTTTCTGCGAGAACAACTAAATATTCACCAAAACAGCTGGGTCTCACCAAGAACTGTTAGATCGCAACAAGAACAATTGGCTATTAGCAAAAACAGTTGGATCTAAGTAAAAATAGTTGGATCTAAGTAAAAACAGTTGGATCTAAGTAAAAATAGTTGGATCTAAGTAAAAACAGTTGGATCTAAGTAAAAACAGTTGGATCTAAGTAAAAATAGTTGGATCTAAGTAAAAATAGTTGGACCTCACCAAGAACCGTGGGTTATGGCGGTGTTGCAACAAACGGCGTTCTGCCTGAGACGAGCACTAGAGTTCTTCACAATGTTTATTTATAGAGTCATCTTCATAAATAATGGACTAATTGCACCCACGGCTAGGGAAATTGAAATTGCAGGCATTGATTTTCAGTTCAAATTTAAGTTAAAAAATGCCCAGTGAAGATTTGAGGCGTGAAGATTTGTGGCGTGAACATCATTAAGGGAAATATACACTTCACAGCGAAAAGAGAACTTTCAAAGATTAGTCTGCGATACGTGATTTAACAAAGACATTCCCTGTTTCCCGCCCTTCACATAAATTTTAAATGTCTATTACATGTAGTTATTAACTACTGTGTTATTTTATAAATATATCATGTACCATTGTATACCAAAAATGAAAAATGCATCAGATGTTTATATGAGGATGTATGTGTGAGTGTATGTAGGTATATGTGTTTGTGTGTAATACTGTATATATATGAATATGTGTGTGTTATTATATTTTCTCATTACTTGCAATTCCTATGCACTTTACATTTATTCTGCACCACAGAATTAACACACCACAATGTAATGAAATGTATATAGGAGAAGGCCTCGTAAGTGTGTCACTTGTGCCTAATCCATTTGGTTTTCCGCAATAAAATATGTTTAAATCAAAAGCCCTGTTTCCTTACTATTGTTTACTACATTGTAGCTTGATGTTTAGGGATATAGGCGACATCAGTCAAGGAGCTGTTATACCTAGCTTCACAGAGGACTCAAGTAGGGTTAGGATGCTTTATGAAGTCTTTAGGATAATGCCGTACGAGGAGAGAGCCAAATACATCTAAGTTGCCAACGAGCGTGTCTTCGGAAAATATTCCCAATATTCATTAAGGTTAAAACCCATCGCAAAAAAACGTGCTGCATACGAATTGGTTATATGCAACTAGCTTAATCTTTACGCGTGTATTCTAGGTTGAAATCAAGTGTAGCGAGTGATGATAGACGGATTGATGTTAAGTGTTTGCAATGAACTGACTACGTTGTATAGGCTGATGTTCTGACACTCACAACATAACATTTGAAAGACCAGCGTTGTTGATTTCTGTAATCTTCATCTTTACATCCAATAACCGTTTTGATGAACATCAACGCAGAAGAGACTAATACAGTAAGCAATTGAAAGTTGCTTGTTGAACTGCAAATATACTAACCTGGTTCATGATGTATACCCGGTCGTAGTCGGAGATGTTGAGATTATTCCATGGTGGAGAGGGAGAACGGCACTGCCAGGCACCAAGGAACGGCGGTAAATGTTTGTCAAATTGCTGCCAATTGCTGTATTCGAGGAGTGTTCACCGTCTATCTGTCATCTCGGGGCTATATATAACTGACCTAGAAGTGGACCGCCGGGAGATATTGATGGATGGATATTCCAGTACATCACCCATACTTTATTGTATTAGTACAACTTGATATTAGAAACATATCTAGCTTTACCAAGACGCGCACGATGTGGTGAGTTTTATATACGATGGCACTGGGGAATTGTGACGATTATTGGCAGCGATTAAGCGTATTTATTTATCAGTGGTTCAATTTCTAGCAAAAGACTGGATTATGGTAGCTCAACGGCTAGTATATTAGATCGGCATTATTTTAAGGGATGTGTTTGTAGTTAATGCTACAATAATGTCCAAATACATAGGCTAATATGGTTCAAACTCTTTATGAATTTCATTAGCCTGAGCAGGTAGATATCCTAACTTTTCGGTGAAAGAACATGGGCTTCCAGACAGCAGTGGAAGTGATACGATATTTATTTGTATTCCACTTTATGCCTTCAAATTGCAATACGCTATGCAATCAAGAAGCTTATGCTGAATGTCTCACAGGGGTCAAAGGTTAAGACTAGGTTTCACCTGGTATCAATACCATTTGATGTTTGAGAGGATCCATAAACACATAAACACAATGGACTGTTTTGAGCAGAGATTACTTTTATTTTGTCACTTTTATTTATCTTTTTTATTAAGATGTAGATTGATAGCATTTAATAAGTTACCGATAGTACCAGGGCACCGTAGCGCACCTGTTATACGAAGAATATGCTTGAATTGTTTGATAGGCATTGTGTGTTTGCGTGTGGCTGCTTGTACTAGTCCGGACTGATGCCGATTTATAGTGCTAGCTCACTGAGATACCATGCCGCAGTTTAACATAAATACCCCACTCACACACAGTATACTGACTCCGAGCCGACCAGTCCTTGTTTTAGCCCCTTTATGCCGAGCGAACCCCGGCCCTTCCGCTCTCCGGGCGGACGCTCTACCATTAGACCACGGAGGCGGTCCAGTTGGCGGATGACAATGCAGAGACAATTTATGGATAACAACTTCTTTATTTACTGTGAAGGCGACGTTTCAGATCCTTATACCGTTGTCAGGCAAAGTTGACAAAAATCAAGAATATGTTTGCAGGGAAAGATGAATACTCTACATTGTTACAACATTGAGCCAGCAATCTTTGGATTCAACGAAGATTTCAACACCAAAAGACGGCATATTTTGCAAATGACTGTTAACTTTAAATTTGCTATCAGGGTAAACAGTAATGTAAACATATTACATGTAAACAACAATTAACTTCTCACACCATAGTAGTAACCACCACGAAAACACATAACAGGCTAAAAGGCTATGACGTTGTGAATTAACCCAGTTATGACAATCGAAATACTTTCATGTATAACTGCACGTGACAAAACCCTTTCCATAAATTATACAATGGTAACATCTGCAAAAAGCAGAGTCGATTGTACGATTTCGACCAGATCATGAACATTTGTTTATGAATCACTATCAAATAGTGATGAAACCAACCCGTTCGCGAAAAGGTGAGTGTATCCTGCCCCACCGGTGGCACCTGTCACACACACATGCAGAGGCAAATCAATTGTTCATCTGAACAAACACGGAAACGTGTAGTGCAAGTCAAAATAGGGAATTGCATCGGACATCATTTTTGTCTGATGTGTACAATTTGGAAATGTCCTCAAAATGTCTACCATAAAACTATTTTGAAAGCTTAACTGATGCCTTGAATGTTGTAACCTTGATCAAACAACAAACATAACCACGCCCTATTGATGGCATCATCCGATACACATTGACACTAACAGATCTTCCGTGAAGGGATCATGGACGAATTGCACCACCCGGACAAAAAGGGAACAAGTGTTTATATTGGTGGCCATGTCAAGTTCGACTTCAGAGTACATCCTACCAAGGACCCGTGAAGATCCGGGGTAGAATAGGTCTTCAGCAACCCATGCTTGCCGTAAAAGGCGACTATGCTTGTCGTAAAAGGCGACTAACGGGATCGGGTGGTCAGGCTCGCTGACTTGGTTGATGCATGTCATCCATCCAAAATACGTGGATCGATGCTCATGATATTAATCACTGGATTGTCTTGTCCAAACTCGATTATTTACAGACCGCCGTCATATAGCTGGAATATTGTTGAGTGCGGCGTTAAACCACAAACCAACCAACCAACAACAACATCCTACCAAGGCTCATAGTACAGATGATCTCATAAATAAAAGCAACACAACTCTTTCCGTAATCCTAAGATTAAACTGTACTTTGATGTAATTGGGTGTTTAGCACAATTGGAGTTGGCGACCGTTGTGACGAACATGAAATTGGTCACTATGAGTTTGCAACTATATACACGCGCACTGTCAAATATTAACGTTAACTCCTCGTCATGGGCATCGTGATACCATCATCCAGCATACATGGTTACTCACAGGAGAGGGGCGGTCGGGTAGCCTAGTGGTTAAAGCGCTCGCTCGTTACACCGAAGACCCGGGTTCGATTCCCGACATGGGTACAATGTGTGAAGCCCATTTCTGGTGTCCCCCGCCGTGATATTGCTGGAATATTACTAAAAGCGGCGTAAAACCATACTCACTCACTCACTGACAGGAGAGGTCACTGATAGGCCGGGATCGGCTGAGATCATGTTCCTAGTTACTTCAGCGCCATATATGCCCATTATCGCGGGTTATCAAAAAGTGGTAATTTAAACGTCTTGACCTGCATCACGTCCATCTTTCCCTTCACATGTGGAAGACAAGCCGTGGTATAACTGAAGTACTGTTCAAACTAAACACACTAAAGCTGCCTCGCTGTAGCACTAACGTGACTAAGACATTTATTTATTCGGCAGCGTGTTATCTATTTCCACCACCACTCTCAAGTTGGATTATTCTGAGGCATTTCACACGCAAAGAGATTGCGTCTCGGCAAGAATCTGCCATCATATAGTCCCTTGCCTTGTTTAGTATCCCCCGCCACTTATTCTGAAGTACTATCATTAGGACGGTGGAGATCACTGTTGCCACAAAAATGTGGAACATTCAAAGTGGTAAGACACAACTTAACTCGTCACTGATTGAGTTCGTGAATGTTGTTTTTCTAAAAACAAGGATAGCAATGTTCCAGCTACCTCGCGGCGGTTTATTAGTATGGCCCCCGCATAAACCAGTGATTGATAACATAAGCAACGATCATCACCGTCGAGGCACGACAATATATAAGCCTTGTCACATTTTAACCAATTTTTTTTCCAATTCTCCTTTTAGTCGGCTCTTACACACATAGGATGTTTGGAACCTATTGAGGCTGGTTTCAACATAGAGTTGCTTGCCCCTGACGCCAGAGAATAGTCAGTCTCGAGTATCTGCTGAAAGCGATTTCAATAGGCGTAAACGTCATAATTATAGTGAAAATTTTACGACTGGATCACTGAGAATCAGTGATGACACCAGCTGATCGCGAAAAGTGTAAGCATGCCCTGCTCTACCGCTAGCATCCGCCACTCTAATTATCACAAAGAAAATGCTGAAGGACTTTTGATATTATGTTTGTTTGTTTTTTGTAACACTCAGCAATAATCCAGCTATATGACGGCGGTCTGTAAATAATCATGTCTGGACCAGTGATTGACATCATGAGCATCGATCCACGCAATTGGGTAACGATGACATGCATCAACCAAGTCAGCAAGCCTGACCACCCGATCCCGTTAGTCGCCTCTTAAGACAAGCGGGGTCGCCTTTTCCAGCAAGCATGGGTTGCTGAAGACCTATTCTACGCCGGATCTTCACGGGCCCTGAAGCATTTTAGTGGCACCAGGATGTGTGCATAGTGCGTAGGCAACGAATCAGGTGAAGGTAAATAACGCCGGTGGCAATCGTAGTGGAGGGGTGACCGCGCGGAAAGCGTCATCGCGCCTGAGCTTCAGAGTATGGTGCAGCATACTGAAACATCGGCTAAGTTACATGTCTTATCTCTTTCGACAACTGACTTAGTTCGAATTTTGGCAGTTCACCAGGTAGGAAATGGGTACCCGATAGGATTAAATGGACTTGTTAATGACGAATCTCCTATCGCCAGGCAGCTGAGGTTGTATACTCCTATGGAGTCGAGAAAGCAATTTGGTTGTAAACTGATCTGTTGACCGAGGTAAAAATTGCGCTGCTGTGGGTTGTGTGAGATTATCGATACACACCTGTTCATATTATTTTCATTAAAATTCTATTCCCACCGTAAATACATTTCTGAAATACAGTTTTCACAGGGAACAACACAATTGTTTTAGTGTTTCTTAATCAGTTAAACTTATCAACAAAAAAACAATATTACGACCTAATTCAAACTTACCTTATCAATCGTTCACCCGTTCGCGTAAAGCATTTACTAGTCGTGTAGCCATCTAAATCCTATATTGTTTCTTTTAATAACAGAAAAATTTCAATTCAGCGATGCTGGGACTACGGCAAACAGGCGATTGATGCGGATCAAGATGGCGATCATTCCAAGATCAAACGGATAGAAAAAACATAGATGTTGCAGCGAGAGCACATCGATAAATGTGCGCTTCTTGGATATTAATGTTAGAATCATCGCTCATGAGGAGGCCACGTGACTTTTTGTCTGTAGAGAATAATTGGGGAAGTCGTGTTTTGTCAATGTGGTGCCTGCGTGGGTGTGTGCGTGCGTGCGTGCGTGCATCTGTGTTCGTGTGTATGCGCCACACCACTGTCACCGATGAAAACACTAAATTATCCTTCAAAAGATAAAATACCACACGGTTAGCGTGCACGCATGCGTGCTTGTGTATGCGCGCTTTCAAAATGGAGACACGAGTTCATTTTCACCTCTAAAAAAGTGAATTACATTCCGAAAGAAATAAGGACAGACACGAATTATCTGTTAAAACTGGGCTGTGATATGCCATAACTATTATTCATTTTCTTCAAATCCATAGAAGACATATGGAATTACTTAGTTTCATGGCAGTATTCTTGGCAACAATACCATTTCTCCTACATGCGGTATCGATCGTGGAATTGCAAGCCCAAACTGATAATTCTCTTTGGACACTAAAAGCCATCATTGAAATCACTGACACTGCATTTTTTCAAAAATCGATAAAACTTTACGACGATGCAAGAGTCGGAATACCAGTCCATTCATAACTCCCACTGATTGCTGTATTACCATGAATGGCACGAAATGCTGACTGTCTTCTTCATTCATTCAGGCAAACAACGTGACTGTCTACAACAATCAATAGGACGGAGCGTCTTCATTCAAGCCACTGACAAATAGCAAGTAGGTTCAGGACAGCATGGACGTGAATATTGGAAACCCCCACGGAATAGAAACCCTAATTTGATAACGCTGCTCATTGCTTGCTTAACAACACTGGTGACAGGATTAACCTCGCCTCGGAAGCGACATGGCTTCTACATCATCACGGCGGTGACGATGGTGTCATACTTGCTCCAGTATTGGCGACCAGTTTCTGTCACTATTAAACAGACCCGTGAAGATCCGGGGTAGAATAGGTCTTCAGCAACCCATGCTTGCCGTAAGAGGTGACTATGCTTGTCGTAAAAGGCGACTAACGAGATCGGGTGGTCAGGCTCGCTGACTTGGTTGATGCATGTCATCGATCCAAAATACGTGGATCGATGCTCATGATATTAATCACTGGATTGTCTGGTCCAGACTCGATTATTTACAGACCGCCGTCATATAGCTGGAATATTGCCGAGTGCGGCGTTAAATAACAAACGAACCAACCAACCAATATTAAACATGACAAGCATGTCACTGAGGGACACTTTCCTCGTGTCAGGAACCCAGCATCGAAGCAGGGTTTTACCAGGCGCACTGTTAGAGTCACATGGTTAAAGCGTTCGCTCGTCACGTCGAAGACCCGGGTTCGATTCTCGACATGTGTGAAGCCCATTTCTGGTGTTCCCCGCCGTGATATTGCTGGAATATTGCTAAAAGCGGCGTAAAACCTCACTCACTCACTCACAAACACATACAAATTAAAGATGGACGCAACTATTTTGGTTTGTGATGGCAGTTTGAATCATTAATTCATCAACATTGTAGACTGCACGTTACTTTCAACAAAAACTTGTATTCTGGTAAAAGATACACGTTTATAGTTTGGCATGGTTGAGGTTCTGGAAAGTAACATTGAAAACTCAATCAATAATAGGCACAAGGCCATCAATTCACTTATGTAAATTTGTTGGAAGTCAAGTGAAGCTTGCTTCTTGTCGCCAGCCTAAGAACCCCATATTCATATCGTGGCCATGTATTTCTGAGAGTCCCCTGAGCTTAAAACACAGGTGGACATAAGTGGACACAGGCAAGTCCCTTCATCATTGTCATCCATCTTGATCATGTGTAAGGGTGTGACATTTTGTATCAAGAAATCAAGAGATTAATCGAATGTAACGAACATTGTTAGAGCGCACGCACGTATGCACGCATGCACGCACTCACACTCACACTCACACTCACTCGCACGCACACACATTGACCAGGCATTAAACATTTCGAGAACGGTCTTTTATACATTAAATATGAACGGAATTCGTCTCCATTAGCTAAACTAATTAAAGTTGTGTGGGGGTAACGAGAAAAAGATTCATTTAGCCCATGTGAACTCCTTCGAGATCATACTGCTTTTAAACATAAAGTAATATTTAACCTTTAAGGTAAACAGATTCCATGTCGGCTGTCTTGCGGAATAAATAATCAATATTTAAAACGATATATCACTCTGATCATTCAATCGCGGCTATCAGTCAAACATGAAATTCTGACAGGTCACGTGCTTTCTATCATTCATGCACAGAAAATATCAATGATTGCAAAATATGAATAATTCATAGCGGGATCATTACTGGGCAAGTATGTTGAAATTGACATCCCTCGTGCTCCTCGGTCAAATAGACCATTATCAGTATTGGCACCGAGGTGATGCGACACGATTGATGGTACGGACACTTGGCCGACCAATATTAAACCATCATTTCCTCAACGTGAGATAATGAGCGAAAATGGCGACTGGATAATCTCAAACTCATACCCTCCACGCTCTCAGAAGTTCTGTGAACATACATCGGTGATATAAATGGCGAGTGACGCAATGCCCTATTTACCCGTGTTTTTTCAGGTGAACAGGGGGCACGGGTGGCCCAGTCGTCTAAAGCGCCGCGATTCGCTGTGCAGAGTTGCATCCCTTGGGCACGCCAGAAAGCTATGATTGTGGGTTCGAATCCCGGTTCGCCCCGATTATGTTTCTAGGTTTGTCAGCACCATACCCGTGCTCGTGGGTTTCACCGAAGTGGTAAACGTCTTAGACCTGCATCACTTCGGGCTTTCCTCCCACATGAAGCTGACACGCCGCGATATAACTGGAATACTGTTAAAAGCGGCGTTAAACCCAACTCACTCACTCACTCAGGTGAACATTTGGCTTGCCTTGGATTGTGTTGTTGGTGTCACTGGTGGCAGAATACGCTCACCATTTCACAAACTCCTGGTGTCATCACTATTTGATAGTGATTCATAAACTCATGCTTAAGCTATAGTCGGAATTGTACACGGGGCTTGTGAATATGGAAAGGATTTTGTTGCTTTTGTTTACATCCCAGGCATAACACAGACACAGGTTCCTGGTTCCACAATGACATGATTTGTTTGTTTTGTTTGTTGTTTAACGCCGCACTCAGCAATATTCCAGCTATATGACGATGGTCTGTAAATAATCGAGTCTGGACCAGACAATCCAGTGATTGACATCATGAGCATCGATCTACGCAATTGATGATGGTATGCATTAAACAAGTCAGCAAGCATGACCACCCGATCCCTTTAGTCGCCTTTTACGGCAAGCGTGGACTGATTGAGACCTATTCTACCCCGGATCTTCAGGGATCATAAGGACATGAACGTAGATGCCCTCATCGACAACACGCATGGATCTGATCATGTTCTCAAGCATTTACGTAGAAATATGTTTCAATCTGTACGATAACGCGCACAACTGTACATTGTCTTCCAGTTCTCTACGATAACACACATTAATTTGTTTCAATCTCTACTGAAACGCGCACATATATGTACATTGTGTTCCTTTTCTCTACGATAATACGCATAATTCTGTTGTTCTCTACGACAAAACGCATGAATCTGTTGTTCACTACGATAATACGCATGATTCTGTTGTTCTCTACGATAATACGCATGATTCTGTTGTTCTCTGCGACAAAACGCATGAATCTGTTGTTCTCTACGACAATACGCATGATTCTGTTGTTCGCTACGATAATACGCATGATTCTGTTGTTCTCTACGATAATACGCATGATGCTGTTGTTCTCTACGATAATACGCATGATTCTGTTGTTCTCTACGACAAAACGCATGATTCTGTTGTTCTCTACGATAATACGCATGGTTCTGTTGTTCTCTACGACAAAACGCATGAATCTGTTGTTCTCTACGATAATACGCAAATGTCTGTTTCTCTTCTCTACTTAGACGCATGAAGATGTTTTTGTTCACACACAAATTGTTTGATAACTCACATTTATTTCGTACTCTCATTGTTACTGAGGAAGACTGTATTTTAGTCTCTCATTCAATATTATGAAGAGGCGTGCTACACGACAGGACTCATGAACTATTTACACTACAACAGCGCGGCATTAATGTATCGCGATCCAATTTCCTCCATTGTATTCGTTGACTAGAAAGTTCACGCGGCCTTCAAAGGGGTGTCTTCAGGTATTCACGCAGTGAGGTATCGTATCGGAGTCAAAGAGCTGAATGAGTGAGTGAGTTGGGTTAACGCCGCTTTTAACAGTATTCCAGTTATATCACGGCGTGTCAGCTTAATGTGGGAGGAAAGCCCGAAGTGATGCAGGTCTCACACGTTTACCACTTCGGTGAAACCCAAGAGCACGGGTTTGGTGCTGACAAACCTAGAAACATAATCGGGGCGAACCGGGATTTGAACCCACAATCATAGGTTTCTGGCGTGCCCAAGGGACGCAACTCTCCACATAACGTCAGGGGGCACCAAGAACGATAGTCCTGCACCATGACTGTGGAACATATTTATTTTATGAAGAGAAAACCCAATCTAGATATGTATACAAAACAAGTCTAGCCAGCTCTAGCTAGCTCTAATCCACATATGAAATCAGCATCGGGAAAATTATGTTTTTTAGAGTCGAGAAGGGTATTGTGTAATATAAAATTTCATAGACTAAATGTTAGAATGAGTTTCATGCACAATAACCAAGCGGAGAAAAGAACCCGCTAGGACGGACGAACACTTTAACCACAAGGCCACAACACCGCTTATCATTTCAGAATTATTTTGCTTTTTTACGCGGTTCAGACAGGATAAACAACATGTTAAATATATTTCATTACAATACTTGTATTCAATCAACTTGCATGTAGTCTATGTTTATAAAGATTCAAATAATTCATACCCTGTCGGCTCGGATAAATTGAATTTACTAATCATTTGGGTCAAGGTGACATGTAATTCCTGGTACGTAAGTTGATGGGTTTTATGAAGCCTGAGCGCTGTGTTCCGTCCGGTCACTGTCGCTCCCAGCTCAAGTAAATGCCATCTGTGGGACTGGGCTGTCATTAACTCCACATCGCTTCATTAAACGGGCATCTGCTAATCAGCTAAAATGGAAGCGAGGAGGTCTGGTCGTCATTAAGGAATAGAGATCGTCTATTATATGGAACAATCCTGAAAATCAATGATCCCCGCTCGTTGCGTATAGGTATGTAGGAATTACTGTTAGTCCTGCTGTAGGGCGCTCATCATTTGGGCCAACAACGTGTTTTTATAAGCTATCCACATCCGCCAGACCAAATAGTTCCCGCTTCAAAGTGTTATGGTGTGGAATTAGCAGCGGGATTGGAATCTGGTCATGCGGTCCTGTCACGCGCATTGCACGCGCTGCACGCGATCGTGACCACACAGTTGTCAATATGGTACTTGTAATTCTCCAGAGGGACGATCGCAATCACTTAATGGTTGTTCGTACACACAACTTGTCAGACGATATGATGCAGGTAGGGTTTGCAATCAACTAGCGCATGGGAAGAGGGTATTATTATACATTCAGCGCTCTGAAATGAGCAATAGAAATGATTAAAAAAGTTTTCAAAACTCATCCCAAATGCAACTTATTTGACGTTTAGCAGACATGATCTGGTGATTGTGTGTTCCATGTAGAAACGTTTAGAAAGTGCAGCTGGACGATGCAATATAATAGGCACACGATGAAGTAAAAAACCCCATAAAAACAAATCGGACATAATGAATTTCCATTATAATTTCCGTGACGAACGATCGCTATAATCTCCAGGCTAGCCCATCGTCAGGTTCAGTTTGTGTATCATTACGTGGCAACTTGATGCTGGAGTAACGTCTGACGTTTCCCACGGTTATGGCGGTGACAATGTCAAGAATGGTGCGAATCAGGAATCCAAGGTAGCGATCATCGGATTCTTGCGAGCCAAAGAGACGCAACTCTGTACAACGAATTTACGCGCCAAAGATACCCGTGTGTCATTTATAGCCACACATGCGTGACAAAATTCTTAACACAATACCGGGTACGCAGACATCATATGCGCCGTCGAGGTTTATTTATCATATAAAGTGAGTGAGTGAGTGAGTGAGTGAGTGAGTGAGTGTGTGATACGGAAAAATTGTATTCAGCACTCTATCGACCCCGGGACTTCAGCGTGAAAGCAATCGTTTTATAGCGTTTATGGGAGACCCAAACGCCACATACAAGGCAGTAATGCTTTAATACAACCTCATAAACTCCGTGACAGAGAACGTCAGAAGCACGGGAAGCTGACATGTCTGACTATCGCGACATCATTAACGCATAAATGGGATCAGAGCAAGGGAGATAACTGCAGCAGTCAACGATTCTCAGTCAACCCGGGCGGTTTTGCACGTGCATAATTCAGCAAGAATAATACGGAAAACACGTGCTTAACGTGATCCTCTATAAACTGAATGCGAAACAATGTCTTTGAATTGCTTCTCCCTCCTCCCAATGTGGGAGACAGTCGCATACCTCACTCAACAGGTGGGCGGTCGCGTAGGCCGACGTTGGCTAACGTGACCGGGAGGTAATGTAATATGACATTTCAGTACATTCCAGAACATCATGGTGCCGTGGATAGCATTCGGGTCTAGGAGATGATATGTGGGAAATGTTTATTGCAGGTGGATCCTGTTTGTGAAACCATCATTTATAAACATACCTCCACTCCACAATCCCCAGCAGATGACGAACATCACAGCGTACCAGTATGTTTCAAATATATCAGGGACGGAGGGTAGCCTAGTGGTTAAAGGGGTTGCCCGTCACGCCGAAGACCAAGGTTCGAATCCCGACATGGGTGCACAATATGAAGCCTATTTATCGTGTCCCCCGCCGTGATATTGTTGGAATATTGCTAAAATCAGACTCACTCACTCATATATATCCCATGGGTGCTTATACATATTCAACTTCAAACTTCAGGCCAGGGGAGTATTTGTAGGTTGGAAGAGTGGTTAAGACTGGGATTTAAAATCGGAAAATCTCATGCCAAAAACGAAAGAGAATATATCTTAAGGTTTTAACTAAAAAATATATCGTCCACTGGACATGCTGGATGTCATTAAATAGTATTGTGGATCAAAAAAATGCTTGTCTCCCCACTTCTAATAAAAAAAACATTGTTTGTCTTGAAGCGAGGCGTAAAAAAATATATTCTCAAGTGAAATCCCATCTTATCTGAACCTTGTGATTGGAACAAGATGGTGATTTCTTTAATCACTGGAATTAGTGATGCGTTCTTAAGCACTCATTTGATTCTATGTGTTCCATTGTAAAGGCACAGAATTGATGAAATCACACATACAGAATCTTGACAAGACGCGTACGTTCTTCAATGTAAGTAGACATGATGTCTGAGTATTTCAGGACCAACAAACATCGATAGCAATGCGACTTTGAGACTAATAGTAAATGATACGTGAAACGACTGAAGGACTGCAAGAATGTTGTTTAACGCCCGTACGACGTGCGGTCCTTGTTCTCGCCCAGATCACGGAGCTACCGAGGTGTGTGAGTGTGAGTGTGTGTGTGAGTGAGTGTGAGTGTGTGTGAGTGAGTGAGTGAGTGAGTGCGTGTGTGTGTGTGTGAGAGTGAGTGAGAGTGTGTGTGTGAGAGTGTGTGTGTGAGAGTGCGAGATCGTCCGGACTGATGCCGATATACTACTACTCAAAAGTAGCTGAAGAACACAAAATTCTTTCATATTACTATAGTTAATCTGTCACGGCTTCTCATGGCTTGACAGATTAACTATAGTAATATGAAAGAATTCGGTGTCCTTTAACTTCTTTCGACTGGAATACAAACTAAGTCTTGTTTCACAACACATGAAAAGAAATGTTTTCGATGGATAGTTTTCTTCTTAATTCAATAAAAAAAATCATTTTGATCACAACTGAACTTCTATTTTTTTATGCCTCCGAATCGAAACTCGGATGAGATATGAACATGCAAATGTATAAACAATTACACGATGGGAAACAAGATGACTGTCTCGCATATCGATATTACTAAATGTCAGAGGGCAACTGGCATTCTCGGGTATATAGCAGCTACTAGCCACAGGACAACAGATACAGTGGATGGTTTATATCAGACACGATACACCGCTTCCTTGTAGCAACAAATGATCTGCTGAAACAGCAAAATTAGGCGGAGACAAATCTGCAGCCCCCAAACCGAGATTAATCATCTCCGTGGTCTGACTTCATCAGTCCTATAACGGGAGCAGGTGGGTGATCCCACCTTGAGAGGAGCTGGAACAAACATAACAGAAAAAAATACCCAGCATCTCCTCGTTTATAGAAACATGATTCCTTTTGTGAAACGTGTTTATAGTAACTGTCTACGTGGGCAGGGTCAACAGGTAGGTGTTGTGCAAGCTGTATCTAACAGGTGATTGTTGTATAACAGACCTGTGCATAACACACTGAACATACGGATCTTGTTCGTCAGATTGTTTTGTGATGAGTGAGGAGCTGTACGATGTGATGGGAACAAACTCCAGAGGGAATTATGTTAACAACGTAGATGAACAGGTCTTATGTCGTTTGAAATCCCCTTCTCCTTCAATTATTTTATATACTCAACCGCAAAAGAAACGTCACCATGGACAGATATATGAGAAATCTTATTTGTCCAAACACTGTAAACATACTTTGAGACATATTAAAAGGATGAAACTTGGCAAAACTGATCACCAAGGTTGAAATTAAAGTGTCAAATGCTCTTAAAGTGAAACACAACACTAGTCTCTGAGAAAATGTCATCACAAGTCAGTATCTCGTGTGTCTGCCATGTGCATTGAAGACTGCCGTGCAAAGTCGATACATGGAATGGATGAGGCGGTTGATGAAGGCCATAGGCACTAGAGCCCACACTCTGAGGAACGCCTGACGCAGTTCAGCTGCAGTTGTCGGCCTTGGTCGGACGTCATTCAGCCGTCTTTGAATCTCGTTTCACAGGTGCTCAATGGTATTTAAATCGGGACTGAGGGCAGGCCACTGCATGGTTCTGATGCCATTCTGCTGGAGGAATTCTCGTGTTGCTCTCGCAGTGTGGGCACGGGCATTATCATGCTGAAACTCGTGGTTGAGGCGACGTGCCAAATAAGGTATGGCGTGTGGTCTCAAGACTTGATAAATGTACCGAGCTACTGTGACACTATTGCCTCTTCCTGGACCGATGTTCTGAAAGACCACAGGGCCGAGCCTCTGTGCAAGACCAATTCCACCCACACCATGATGTTCGGACCGCCCCACGAGTCTGTTTGGGTGATCGGTTTTATTGTCATCTGCTTTGTTTTTCTATCATCAAATTTCATTTTTCCGGACAAGGTAATGTTAAATTGTAGAAACTTTGACAAAAAGTACCCAGATATTTAAATGACAACTTTTCATGCAATGTTACTTTGGGTGACGTTTCTTTTGCGGTTCAGTATATCATTCAGGAGAAAGGAAGCTGCTATTCCGACGAACAATCAATTCGTTGTGGCCTATGACTTTTCTTATATGGAAGTTAATTTATAGTTAAACAATGATTGTAACTGCATTACATTGTTTCTGTTGAGATTAAGTAGAAGTTCATTTCATTGTATTTGGACAATGATTAATTGTCAGGAATGTAATACTATTTAATGTAAGCAGTGGCGAGGTAGTTATATTTAGATGCCGGAATTATCTATAAACTTCCGGAATAGCATGGATGGTTGTCATGCGTTATAGACACATGTGGAACATTTTGGGATGACTGGTCTGACACTTTGTAGAATGTGCTGGAAGCTGGTAAGTCTAAATAATTGGAACGGGCGCGTCCCTGTCTCATCTCACATTTCATCTGACATTACATCGAGACCAGCTTTCGTGTGAAGATCACTTATCACCCGGATTCCCAGCCTAGGCCCATCTCGGAAACTTGACCACTGTTGCCGCGAGGTGATTATTATTAAACTTGTCATTGTCATGTCCACTGCTCTCACATTTTATACTGCCACTGAATATTGTACTACCACTCTATTGTGTACTACCATTGTAATTGCTGTGTAGTAATTTGTATTGATTTGTAAACCTAGTTCATTTTGGGATATAATTGTTGATTGTATACCATATGTTGGTTGTTTGTGGGTTTAACAATTAATTATTTTACGTACAGATTTAACATATTGTTTCAATTAGGGAATCGACACATACTTTTGTATACAAGCATTGAACCGACGCCCTTAGTTTCCGGAGCGTGTGTTCAGTAAAGATGTTATCCAACGTGAGGTGAAACAGGTGCGCGGAGTGGAGAAGAGGTCATATTTACTTTAATTTCCGTTTAGTAGATATTGGTGTGGACGCTTATGTTGTGGTGCCTGTATTACGACGGAATGGCATCATTAGAGTATGTTGGTATAAAACCTTTACTTGGTGACTGAAAAACATAAATGCTGTATGGCAAGATGTTCAGACCTGAAGAAAGTATGGCAAGAGGTTGTTCAGATAGTATTGTTAGTGACGTTGTTCCGGCAGAGGAGTTGCATGGCACTATGTTGTTCAGACATCAGTGCTATATGACAAGATGTTGAGATATTACTGTTGTATGGCCAAATGTTGTTCAGACATTGGGGAAGTATGGCAAAATGTTCAGACAATAGGGCTGTAAGAGTGTGTGAGTGAGTGAGTTGGGTTTAACGCCGCTTTTAACAGTATTCCAGTTATATCACGGCGTGTCAGCTTAATGTGGGAGGAAAGCCCGAAGTGATGCTGGTCTCAGACGTTTACCACTTCGGTGAAACCCACGAGCACGGGTATGGTGCTGACAAACCTAGAAACATAATTGGGGCGAACAGGGATTCGAACCCACAATCATAGGTTTCTGGCGTGCCAAGGGACGCAACTCTGCACAGCGAATCGCGGCGCCTTAGACGACTGGGCCACCCGTGCCCTCAGGGCTGTAAGACAAGAGGTCCGGATATTAGTGTTGTATGGTAAGGTGTTGTTCAGATAAAGCTGTATGGCAAGAGGTTGGTCAGGAATCAGTGGTGTGTGGTCCAGACTCGATTATTTACAGATTGCCGTCATATAGCTGGATTATTACTAAGTGCAGCGTAAAACAACAAACAAACAAACAAACAAACCGTTATTAGAGCTTTTATAGCAAGAAAGTTGTTCAATTATTACTGTTGTATGACAGCATCTTGTTTGCACATTAGGAAAGTATGGCGAGATTTTCAGATGTAAGGGTTGGTTGCTAACATGTTGTTGAGACGTACCTGCTGTATTTCAAGATGTATAGAATATATGTAAAGCGGCGTCCTCGTTTTGGACAAGACTATCTTGAAGCGAGTCCCCTGTCCTGACGTTCATACCTTTACCTTATCATCTACATACACAGGAAACTAACTCAGTTAGAGCTACACGTAGGCGACCATGGCTCGCTGAGTAAGGACTGACGAAGGAATCTCTGACGTCAGCTGCATATATTATGTTGTGTGCGATCACAAAGAAATGAGAGATGTCTTTTCAATAGAAGGTATTTCGACAACGTCCGTTGGTTTTATGTGTTTGAACCAAGCTATAGAACCCGCGCCACAGAAGGAAAGGGGTCGACGACATTGTATTCGAGGCTATGTGATCTGTGACTGTCCCCATGGTTCTGCTATTCAACAAGCTACGAGTATATAATTAAAATCTTTCTCTGAACACAAGTACAACACTGTTTATATTGACTCAGATGAAACAGTAATATAAAAACATTCACAGTTGGGTCAATAATATTAAACTCATGCGCATCTTCCCGCGTCTTATTCCCGGTGTCTGTTATGAAACAGGAGACTTTGTAATATAACTCAGATATTAAGTGCTTTAATAAGATCCTGGCACATTCAAGGGACGCAACTCTACACAGCGAATGTTGACCTTTCAGACGACCTGTATCAATTTGAAACCTGAGTGAGTTCGCTGACGGTGACTACGCAGACAGGTGTAACGTGAGCTGAGTCTGGGTTCTTACACGAGCAGAACCAACATCTAATTTATGCGTTATGAAAGATGAAGGAATAATATTGCTTGTAAGAGTCATCAACTTAAAATGGCTGCTTTGAGGATCTAGTTTATGATGCTCCGCGCAACTGCAGCATCTACCGTGCCCTTCAACATCAAAAAGATACGGAAATAGATAACACAAGAAATGGCATGAACCAATGACGTTTTTTGAATGATATAGAATCATGTATACTATCAAAGATAAGATAATGATAAAACTGCTAGTCGTTCCAGGATGACAGAGTGCCGATGTAATGGCGAATTTTAACTCATTCATTCACAGATTGTCTCATTTGAAAGGTGCTTAGGTAAATAATATTCAAAGCCATGTTTGACTTAAAATAGATAAACAAAAACAGTCCCCGAAAGGTCATCCGCGTTACCAAGTGCTCCGTACAGCATCCCCAACCTCGTCCAACTTCAATCGCTGTTCTCTCAAATGGATCCAGCTTCCTGCAGGAACATCAGTGCGAATTTTGAAAGCGAGGAGGCTCAGCGCAGCTTCAAGCCTTATTCTAACAATTTCACGACCACGGTTTTTTGAAATGATACATGTATAGAAAAAGATATTGATTGATTGATTGATTTGTTGCTTAACGCCGCACTCAGCAATATTCCAGCTATATGACGGCGGTCTGTAAATAATCAAATCTGGACCAGACAATCCAGTGATTAATATCATGAGCATCGATCCACGCAAATGGGATCGATGACATGCATCAACCAAGTCAGCGAGCCTGACCACCCGACCCCGTTAGTCGCCTTTTACGACAAGCATAGTCGCTTTATACAGCAAGCATGGATTGCTGAAGACCTATTCTACCCCGGCTCCTTACGGGGTCCCTGGGTGACGTCAGAACGGTCACATGACGTCTAGCTTATCAATACCAATCTCAACTACCTGACTGCCATTTTTAGGTGCCCAGGGCTCATCAAATATCGATCAACGTTGACCAGGTTGACATTTCCGACAGTGATTAAACCACTTAATATCTAGTTCCACATATCAAACGAAATGAAGTTAATGAAAATGATTAAATCTGTTTCTTCCAACCTTAAAACACATTCGATGATATTCTAGCGCCCATGGCCGGGGGGTTAGTGCCCTGTCGGTCGCCGTGTTGCTGCACCGCCACAGCCGTTTCCGCTTTCACCTCACTCACGGAGGTTCCCTCAAGTCAGACTATATATAACTAACAGAGGCTATAATAAGAACTCCATCAACACTGGGATGAGGAGGAATATGATAAGACCAAGGTCGAGGTCACAAACACCACAGCGCTGTTTGCTACAACTGTCATGATTATCGCCATATTGAACGTAAAGGTAATTAGTCTATATGTGCTATGGCGATGATTGTCGTTATCATGTACGGTTTTAATGTATATGTCGTTCAGATATCTGCGATTGTATAGCGGATCTTGCATGGGAACTCACAGCACAGTGTAAACATTCGACGTTTTCAAACTTTTTTTCACAGTGTCATGAATTGGGTCAGAGAAATAACTAGCTTTCAGTGGCCAGGTGGACTCGTTTTACTTGTGAAGACTGACTGAGTATGGTTTTACGCCGCTTTTAGGAATATTCCAGAAATATCACGGCAGGGGACACCAGAAATGGGCTTCACCCAATGTACACATGCCGAGAATCAAACCCGGGTCTTCGGCATTACGAGCGAACGCTTTAACCACCTGGCTACCCGACCGCCCCTTACTTGTGAAGAGAAATATTTTAACCCGTGTGAGTAGAAAAAAAGCAAAGTCGGTAAAATGTGTTATTTTTTACTTTTTACCGGTTAACAAAATCACAACTGTTAACGTGGTTGCAGTTCTTGTAATATGTGATTCCTGACATGTCACGGGTGTTTGGCAATGACACCATCACCTACCACTACGACTGCGTTGCCTTAAGGCATCCCAGGTGTTTCCGGGTGAGAAATGTCCCGAAAAACCCATACTTGCCGAACAAAGGAACTAACTGAATCGGGGGGCGGTCGGGTAGCCGAGTGGTTAAAGCGTTCGCTCGTCACGCCGAAGACCCGGGTTCGATTCCCGACATGGGTACAATGTGTGAAGCCCATTTCTGGTGTCCCCCGCCGTGATATTGCTGGTAAATCGCTAAAAGCGGCGTAAAACCATACTCACTCACTCACTCACTCACTAACTGAATCGGTGCACAGGCTCGGTGACTTGGTTGATTGTATGTCATCGTAGCCCGGAGCAACGTGACGTTGTTCATGATATCAATCACTGGTTTGTGTGGTCCTCGTATGATTATTTACAGGCCGCCGTGATATAGCTAAAATATCGCCGAGTGCGGCGTTAAACAAAAAAACAAAGAAATAAACCTTAAGTAAGAAGGATATGGGATGTATAAGCTATAACGATGCATTTGCTTACCACTTATTACTAAGCTGTCTCATCGTTTGATGAGAAATGAAAATGTTCAATTCACTGCAACACTCGTTCTAATCAGTCCGCCCCTCGTGGGAGGATCGACCACAGACAATCAGCGTGGTAAGACGTCCGTAACCACTGAACTAAAACATACCCTTTATCGGAAACTACCTATAAAGACCACGTATGTTGCCACATACAGATAATGCACTGGTATTCCAACGAACATAATCGAGTGAGTGAGTGAGTTGGGTTTAACGCCGCTTTTAACAGTATTCCAGTTATATCATGGCGTGGCAGCTTAATGTCGGAGGAACGCCTGGAGTGATGCAGGTCTCAGACGATTACCACTTTGGTGAAACCTACGAGCACGGGTATGGTGCTGACAAACCTAGAAACATAATCGGGTCGAACCGGGATTCGAACCCACAATCATAGGTTTCTGGCGTGCCCAAGGGACGCAACTCTGCACAGCGAATCGCGGCGCCTTAGACGACTGGGCCCCCCGGGCCCCCCGAACGAAATCGAAACCGCAATATTGGTATTAACAAGTCTTTAATCTCAAACACTACGTAAACACTACATAAACACTATATAAACACTACATAAACACTACGTAAACACTACATAAACACTACATAAACACTACATAAACACTTCATAAACACTATATAAACACTACGTAAACACTACATAAGCGATAAGAAGACCAGCACGCACACATTATAAAAACAGTTGAGTGAGTGAGTGAGTGAGTGAGTGAGTATAGTTTGACGCCGCTTTTAGCAATATTCCAGCAATATCACGGTGGGGAAGAACAGTTGAGTCACATGAAGAATTATGTAAATAAATCGAGATATATGTACTGTATCTTAGTCGGAGCAATGCTGATACAGTGTTGTTAACGTTGTTGTTCGTTTGTTGTTTAACGCCGCACTCAGCAATATTCCAGCTTTATGACGGTGGTCTGTAAATAATCAAGTCTGGTCAAGACAATTCAGTGATTGACATCATGAGCATCGATCCACTCAATTGGGATACGATGCATCAACCAAGTCAGCGAGCCTGACCACCCGATCCCGTTAGTCGCCTCTTACGACAAGCATAGTCGATACCGGTATTCCTCAGTGAGTTCCTTAGTCATAATACCGGCTCTGTCATTGTAGGGGATGAGCTACGTATACTTAAACGATGTGGACTGAAATTTCAACACTATGTAACTGTACCTGGTAACTATGTAAGCAAGGATCTCTTGGAGAGCATGGGAGACAAACTATGCCTAACAACAATCAAAGCCATAAAGTTTGACTTCACAAAAAACATTTAAGACGCAGGAAAGAGTTAATTGGTTTCATATGAAGAATGGGGTTGATCATCTTCATATGATAGACTAACTTATATGTTGTGAATTACATGATGTTTTAACGTCAAATGAGATCAAAGTGAAATTTGTCAAATATTAATCATGTCATGATGTGAAAAAATCTCAAACACGAATATAAATTGAATAAAACTGAATGTTTTCAAGAGCGTTGACAACCGTTTAACGACGGCAAGAAGAATTTCACTCACTAAATGAAGTAAAAGAAAACATATCGTTTTATGATCCTGTACAACAACACGCGTTGGAGGTTGGAGTACATAAGACGATGGTCCCTTCCTCCAGCCAGGCTTATCCCTGTTGGTGTTATGATTCCTTCTAACAACAAAGCAGTGTGGGTCTACCTTCATAACACGGAAGTACTGACGCACCAACTGTTTTTTTTCAGGTCACGAGGAACTAGAACCGACATACGAGGGACGACCTCAGCTTATAATGTTACCTCAGTACAAAAGCATGAACGTTGTTCTACCATTTAGAACATATCCACTTTGCATATACAATCTGTCAAAAGTATATGCCTACTTTTGATATTCTTGACAGCTAAACAATCGGGTTCTTCTCAGGGCATCATTTCCAAAATGAGAATTTCATTTTGTAAACAAAACAAACGGTGTTGTCCCCCTGTCAAGGTGATTTGACGCTTGGGTGCAAAAAGATAGAATTTTACTTACCATTATTGTACATATCCTAGATAGGTCCACAAGTTAGTAAATGCTTCAGACCCTGGTACAATCGGTAGTAAACAAGTGTTTAGGTGCC
Source organism: Haliotis rufescens (assembly GCF_023055435.1). Lineage (NCBI taxonomy): Eukaryota > Metazoa > Mollusca > Gastropoda > Lepetellida > Haliotidae > Haliotis > Haliotis rufescens. The sequence goes on from NW_025963779.1 coordinate 21,699,734, forward strand.
CTCTTCCCAACATCCAATCGCTACCTTATTTTTAGAGACGAGCAACCATTTGATCCTCTAGAAGTTCAGGCGCTCTGACGTAAATTGACGGAACAGTCTATTAACCGGCTAGGGGTGACGCATCACGCTCGGCTTCTAACGTTAATGTAGGCTTGTGTTTTGAAAAAAGAAAAGATGACGTAGGTTCTCTAGATGTTAAGCCCAATGTGTGAAGTCATTCATCTGCAACAGAGCCAGTGAAGAAACTTCACACTTGTTATCAGATACAGTACCGAGTCCCCTACAATATTTATCGACTAGCTCATCTTTCCAGCGAACGATCAACTCAAAATTTCTCTTGGCTATTTATTACGAGCAGCGCGCCTAGCAACATGTTTTGGTATACCTCGAGGAAAACCTGTATCCAGTCTAACAGTTGATCCCCGCAGTCGGTAGAGACTTCTCACGGAGTCATGCCTTCAAACGAAATACACTTTGATACGGCTCGACCAAAATGGGATTCCAGCGCTCCATGACCAGGGCTGATGACTTGGATTCCTGCGCCCTGACCAGGGACGTGTCTTATGCTGGTTTCTCTGTGTGGATGTTAATTGAATCTGGCTAAACAAATTTGTATTGATCTTCCCCAGTGCTGTTATCGTCAGGTTTTTTCTCAAGTTGTGGACGGCAAGGTTTGAAAATAACAGCCTAGTGTGAAATTAGGAACATTTAAACGGATCAGTGTTAGTTGAATTTACATTAAGTAGTGCACTTTAATTCGCTCTGATAGGTATTTTTCCATTAGCTTATCTTCAGCAGATTGCGTATACAGTCCCCTTGCTATAAAGCTTAATATGTGAATGAGTGGTAACGCCCTCGTCTGTAATGGTTATATTTCAGCGCATCAAGTTCCCGATAATCTTGTTAATGATCAAATGACCGATTCGATTATTTTGTCTTCGATTCGACATGCATTAGTCAGACGCATGCGTAATGAAGAGTTTTTTGTTGAGTGAATGTACTTTGACGCCCCCACAAGCAACAATAATACAATTATACTTATAAGTTATAAGGGCCGCCCGATGTTTTCACGTTGATAAGGACAATCTGTACTGGCAGCTGATACAAGTGACCTATGTACATCCTTGTCAACCGAGGCTTGCAGTGCAAGGCGACTATGCTTGTCGTAAGAGGCGACTAACGGGATCGGGTGGTCAGGCTCGCCGACTTGTTTGATGCATGTCATCGTATCCCATTTGCGTTGATCGATGCTCATGATGTCAATCACTGGATTGTCTGGTCCAGACTCTTTTATTTACAGACCACCGTTATATAACTGGAATATTGCTGAGTGCGGCGTTAAACAACAAACAAACAAAACAACCCTATCATATATACATGTATGTCACAGTCGACGAGGTGACCAGGTTGTGTCACTATATACAGGTAACCAGGTGACCCATTGCCGTAATTATGTGTCTGGTACAGGTGTCAAACAAGTTGTTTTCCCCGGCATCTGATCTTGCTGCTCCCTGACGGGATATTGTCGTGCTGGAATATCCACTGGCCCGCGATGGCTCTACTGGGTATAGTTGACACTTCTCAATTACATGATAAATAAGGATAATGTACCTCCGATGTATTCTGCGAGTGAAGATAGTTTTCCAAAGAAATTATGAATCCGTTCAATCCATCACCTCTATCATCGTCTCACTATCAGAAGCCCTCCCGCTACACCAATGACATTTATGCAGTGCAAAGAAGTGTAACTATCATCACTCAAGATGGCAGACTTAAAACAGTTAACAGACCATGGAGTGACGCCCTACATCTACACTGTAGGTAATATCATCATACCAGGACGTGTCTCATTTCAAAGCATAGTTAAGCCAAAGTTACATGCAATCGCCTTGTCATTCTGTAATGAAACTTTAAGCAAAGCGCGTCCAATCCATTGGTCTGTCTTAAAGACCCTGATACAAATATATCAAATACAGCCCATGCAAGTCTATAATGTTTGGCAAGTCTAGATTACTGCTGTAAAGAAGGGAGTCTCTGGGCTTCTTTTTATCATATTATTAAGATAATTAAACAACTGTTTTTTTTGTACGATATGTTCATTTCAGAGACTAGATGTTAATCTACCGATCCATGTATAACAGGTGAGGTGAGGTGAAATTGGGTTTAACGTCGCGTCCAAGATTATTGCACTTGCACGTGTATATGTGTGTGGCTGCTTGTACTAGTCCGGACTGATTTATAGTGCTAGCTCACTGAGATACCATGCCGCAGTTTAACATGAATACCCCACTCAGACACAGTATACTGACTCCGAGCCGACCAGTCCTTGTTTGAGCCCCTTAATGCCGAGCGCCAGACAGGGTAACAACAAGTACCGTCTTTTAACCTCTTTTTGTATGACGCGGCCGGTGATCGAACCCCGGACCTTCCGCTGTCCGGGCGGACGCTCTACCACAAGACCACGGAGGCGGTCCCATTGTATAACAATGACAGTGTATAATGTAGTGACGATACAGAAACTGGGATTCCCACACCAGTCAAAGTTAGTCACGCTCCCACCAATGAATGACAGGGGTCGTGCCACAGTGTCGTGCCACGGGTGTCGGTTATTCCGCGGGGCTAGGGTGTCGTACGTGAGCTGTGCTACGGATGTCATACCAACAACAAAAATCTCCATCAATTCGGTGTAATAAGATATGTGGTAACCCGGAGAATGCATCAGCGTTATCATCCTCGATTATCCTGTGAAATCTGTGTTATTGCTATCCATTCTATTATGATAAATACCCCGGAGTCATTTGCCGCCAAAGGTTCGACTCGAAAGGGATGTCACCATCTCCCTTATCAATACTTCAGCACAATATTTCTGGTAACACGGTACTTAATTCATACCCTCTAAACCTGTGAAGATCCGGGTTAGAATGGGTCTTCAGGAACCCATGTTTGTCACAAGAGACGGCTAACGGGATCGGGTGGTCAGGCTCACTGACTTGGTTAATACATGTCATCGTATCCCAACTGCGTGGATTGAATCTTATATCAGCCACAGGGTTGTCTGGTCCAGACTCCATTATTTTCAAGTTCAAGTTCAAGTTCATTTATTCTCAAAAAACACGTTTGGTGGTACAAGAGCATATACAGTATACTAAGACAAATGAAAATATACAATGATGAAATACAGAATAAATAAATGCAAGATATTATACAAGATGGCTTGAGTTTAAATTCTACTGTTCTTGTAAGAGATAATACCTTCGAGAGGTATTTTGACAGATTAATAATTTCTTTAGCGCCTTTGGTTGTAAATAATTTAACAAAGTTTGGTATACTTGGATATTTTGTTATGAGAGATGGTAAGTACATTTTTCTTGCTTCACAGAGAGTTTTACAGTAAAATGTGTAATGAAATTCATCAGCAATAGAAAAAATATTTACAAATCTTTCAGACGACGGTCATATAGCTGGGATATTGCGTAAAACAACAAAGAAACAAACAAAACAATGACCTTGGTGAAACAGGACTTTTAGTTCCGCACCTTGCCCATGCGCACATCATCTGTTTCAGTGACCTTGAATAGACACGATGTTCTTACTCCTACCCGGCAGCTGATGATTTAACAAGGATCTGCACTTGTTGGCTCCCCACGCATTAATCACAACACGTAGCCAACTAATTACCCAATGCCAAGGATACCAGACTGAACCCACCTTCAGTGACGGCAGTAGATCCCTCGTAGACTACAACAACAGCACCCATCCTTCTTGATGCTATCACAGGGCGACCAGACATGCCGTATTTGTTTCAGTCTGTTCGTATTGCCAGGAGTAGTTTATCCTCTCATCCACATAAGTCTTAAATTCTGATTGGTTCCCCAAATACCTGAGTTAAGATTGTCGGATATTCAGGTAAAAAAATGGGGGCACAGGTGGCCCAGTCGTCTAAGGCGCCGCGATTCGCTGTGCAGAGTTGCGTCCCTTGGGCACGCCAGAAACCTATGATCGTGGGTTCGAATCCCGGTTCGCCCCAATTATGTTTTTAGGTTTGTCAGCACCATACCCGTGCTCGTGGGTTTGACCGAAGTGGTAAACGTCTGAGACCTGCATCACTTCGGGCTTTCCTCCCACATTAAGCTGACACGCCGCGATATAACTGGAATACTGTTAAAAGCGGCGTTAAACCCAATTCACTCACTCACTCATGTAAAAAATACCTGTTGTTTTTCACTGATCATATCTAACTCATAAATAAAACTCTAAACCATTGACACATGGCAGTGTTGTTTCAAAAAGGATTGCTTGACTTTATTGTCATTTTAGAAATAGCGCATCACATGACGTCGCTGAGTAGTAGGACAAGGTAGAATTAATATGACTGGTTAAAATTATATTATTAAGTGAGTTTTTTGGATTTAACGCAGCTCACACCAATATCTTTGGGTTCATATAAACGTCACTGTTCAAGTTTTGTGTAGTTGCATCAACTTCGATAAGATACAGTCAATCACCTATCTGAGGTTTAAATGAGAGTGATTTTCAATAAGCCGCATTCGGTAAAAATGAGGGAAATAGCACCAAAGTGACATAGGGGTTTGAAGACATTTTCATTTTGGCGACACCCGTGAGGATCCGGGTAAGAATAGGTATTTAGTAAACCATGCTTGCCGTAAAAGGCGACTATGATTGTCGCAAGAGGCGACTAACATGATCGGGTGATCAGGCTCGCTGACGTGGTTGATGCATGTCATCGTATCCTAATTGCGTGGATCGATGTTCATGATGTCAATCACTGGATTGTCTGGCCCAGACTCGATTATTTACAGACCGCCGTCATATAGCTGGATTATTGCTGATATTTCAACAACATAAAAACACATAATTTGGCGAGGTCCATTAAACTTGATAATGGTACGGACAAACACATTTAAGGATCATATCCCACAAACAATATGATGGATTTGTGATCCATCAACGCCAGAATACACAAGACAATCCTCGACCAATCCCCATTCCAAGACAAATGTTCGTAAAGGAGCAAAACACATTGTCTTGTTTTGAAACATCAAGGTCACTTGAGCATCTGTTGTCAGAGTAGGGTAAGCCCACGTGTGGAGAAATTCCAGCAGCGCCCATGTTTGGTCAAGCCGACACAAAGCCCACATTGCAGATCAATCTCTGTCTACGGCATGTTCCCGTCGATCACCCTGTGACCAGAAACACTGATTTAGGAGTGAAATGCCCGCACCACTATCGATTTTGTCAGCAGAAAAGGAAATTAAACAATTAAATTAAATTGGTGTGACACTGAGTGAGGATTACATGTCAATTACAGTACAATATAACGTTTTCCTAAAGCCATAGGTTAAAGTGCCTGCGTTATCCAAATATCACCGATACTATTAAATAATAGTTAAAAGTCCTGTTCAATCTGACGAAATAGTTGCTGTTATAGGAATAGGAAGCCTGGAATTAAGCTAACATGAAGAAAAACACTTTGGACTTGCCTTTGCATGTGTTTGTGATTCATAAACATACTTATGATATAAACGGAATCGTACAATGGGCTCCGCTTTTAGAAGAGATATCTTATGATTTAGGAAATGTTTTGTCGCCTGTATTTGACCCCAACAAGCGAAGGGCGTTGTCTCACTTGATTTGGTTTCTGAAATTCTAATGCCAATTTGTAGCAGTGTTATTGATTAATAAATCCATTTTTCTTAAGAAGGTAGATCCGTTTTTTTCGAAATATGTTGAATTAAGAGAACCCAACACAGCTGGACTCATTACTTAAAGGTGCGCCAGTGTTGGTGAAGACTAACGGGCGGCCTTGCTACACATCACATACTGGCATGAAATAATGAGTTTTTTTTGACAAGGTAGATTTAGAATTATCATTTTTATATATGTATTTTGATTTTTTGAGTTATGTTATTATTTAAGTGATTCCTCTGAAACGTAGTTTTGACACGTAACACCAGGGCTTCGTTTAACAAAGCGAGTGCAGCGCTACGATAATCGTAAAACGATGCGAGCTGCAGTCATCTTCATGGTTAGATCACGTTGTGGAATGGACCCATGAAGATCCGGGGTAGAATAAGTCTTTAGCAACCCACGCTTGCCGTAAAAGGCGACTATGCTTATTGTAAGATGCGACTAACGGGATCGGGTGGCCAGGCTCGCTGACTTGGTTGATGTATGTCATCATGCTCACTGGATTGTCTGGTCCAGACTCGATTATTTGCAGACCGCCGTGATATAGCTGGAATATTGCAGAGTGCGGCGTTAAACAAACAAACAAACAAACAAACAAACGGTACTCGTAAAACGATGCGAGATACAGTCATCTTATTGGTTAGACCACGTTGTGGATTGGGGCTCGGGTTCTGTTTCAAAAGACCAGTTTATCTCTACGGCTGCAGTAACAGCCGTACAACAGCAATCGTAACGCTTGTGGGGGGCGTGGAGGGCCCAGTCGTCTAAGGCGCCGCGATTCGCTGTGCAGAGTTACGTCCCTTGGGGACGCCAGAAACCTATGATTGTGGGTTCGAATCCCTGTTCGCCCCGATTATGTTTCTAGGTTTGTCAGCACCATACCCGTGCTCGTGGGTTTCACCGAAGTGGTAAACGTCTGAGACCTGCATCACTTCGGGCTTTCCTCCCACATTAAGCTGACACGCTGTGATATAACTGGAATAATGTTAAAAGCGGCGTTAAACCCAACTCAGTCACTCACTCACGTAACGCTTGTGTTTGTGAAACCGGGCCAAGGTATTATATCTACACATGGGTATGTACCTCGATTTCATCCCCTAATAATCATACCACATCCGGGATAGAAAAGGTTTTCACCAACCCACGCTTGCCGTCAAAGGTGACTATGCTTGACGACTAACGGGTGATCAGGCTCGCTGACTTGGTTGATGTACGTCATCGTATCCCAATTGCGTGGATCGATGCTCATGATGTCAGTCACTGGATTGACTATTCCAGACTCGATTATTTACATACCACCGTCATATAGCTGGAATATTGCTGAGTGCGGCGTTAAACAGCAAACAAAGAAAGAAATCATACACGCCCTCTCACTTACTCGGACCTAGAGCCAATATATAGAACGGCTGTCGTTTTTCTATGTTTAAGTTACGATGATCTTAGGTCTACTATCGCTTTGTGAAACGGGGGCCTGGACCACAAAGTGACAGTCGTAAATCAAATAGTTTAACATCGTGACGGTGGTAAATAGTTTGAAATGTTCACTAACCGTAACTGGGTTCAAGGCCTCGAGCTGGGGATGATTCAACACAATCAGGTGTAATGGAAGGAGGCTAAGAACCCGCAGTGTATCGTGTCAGGCACATTGACAAAGTCAGCATTGTCATTTCACATGGAACAAACCGACGCCACACAGCAGTATACATAACATGCACTGATGGGTTCATTGACTGACCCGAAATCCCCTGCCCCCATCACTTATAAAGTCTCCCTTCTTCGTCATTACACCCCCCCCCCCCCCCCCCCCCCCCTCCCAACTGTTTTAGTAGGATAGGACGCTCCATGTAATGTATATATTGACCTACCCCAACATACAGGTTCGTCTTGCTGTAGTCTGTCATCAAACACACACTGAAGAATGTCTAGGTATTAACGTGAATTTAATAACAAAAAGGCACATACCTTCACAACTGAGACCGACACGATGGCCAATCATCATTTACCATTCTGCAAGGACCGACATAATTAGCCATCTCTATTACCATCCACCGAGGACCGACACGATGGTCCATCACTATTTACCATCCATCGAGGACCGACATGATGATCAATCTCTATTTACCATCCACAGAGGACCGACATGACGATCAATCACTATTTACCATCCACTGAGGACCGACATGATGATCAATCTCTATTTACCATCCACAGAGGACCGACATGACGATCAATCACTATTTACCATCCACTGAGGACCGACATGATGATCAATCTCTTTTTACCATCCACCGAGGACCGACATGATGATCAATCTCTATTTACCGTCCACTGAGGACCGACATGATGATCAATCTCTATTTACCATCCACTGAGGACCGACATGACGATCAATCACTATTTACCATCCACTGAGGACCGACATGATGATCAATCTCTATTTACCATCCACTGAGGACCGACATGATGATCAATCTCTATTTACCATCCACTGAGGACCGACATGATGATCAATCACTATTTACCATCCACTGAGGACCGACATGACAATCAATCACTATTTACCATCCACTGAGGACCGACATGATGACGAATCACTATTTACCATCCATTTAGGACCGACATGATGACCAATCACTATTTACCATCCACTGAGGACCGACATGACGATCAATCACTATTTACCATCCACTGAGGACCGACATGATGATCAATCACTATTTACCATCCACTGAGGACCGACATGATGATCAATCACTATTTACCATCCACCGAGGACCGACATGATGACCAATCACTATTTACCATCCACTGAGGACCGACATGACGATCAATCACTATTTACCGTCCACTGAGGACCGATATGATGATCAATCACTATTTACCATCCACTGAGGACCGACATGACAATCAATCACTATTTACCATCCACCGAGGACCGACATGATGACCAATCACTATTTACCGTCCACTGAGGACCGACATGACGATCAATCACTATTTACCGTCCACTGAGGACCGATATGATGATCAATCACTATTTACCGTCCACTGAGGACCGACATGACAATCAATCACTATTTACCATCCACTGAGGACCGACATGATGACCAATCACTATTTACCATCCATTTAGGACCGACATGATGACCAATCACTATTTACCGTCCACTGAGGACCGACATGATGATCAATCACTATTTACCGTCATGATGGTCCTAGACCATTTACACTTCGCTTAGGACTGACATGATAGTCCATCTCTGTTTACCATCCACTCAGGACAGTTGATCCACAATATTCCTTAAATAAAGTACCACAAGCTCATGACTGAGTATAAGATCGAGACCCTACTCCATGCTCTGGTTTCCAGAAGGTGTTGAGCATGTTCCACTGGATGGAAACCCGAGTCGCAAGCTGTCCAAACCATTTTGTTGATGATAACCCTTTGAATTCAGTCACGTTGTGATCTGGCACAGAGTAGTCGGGCATTGTTGTCAATTTGGACCCCTTCACCATCAAACACCGGAATAGAGCATATAATGTTGGACCCAAGAGAAAGCTAACTACCTGTTCCTATTGACCCAAAGGTCTGTGGAACCATCATTACGTTTGTTCACGCACAATATATCGGCCACCAAACCCATCATGTTTTAAAAACATCCTCGTTTATCATGCACCTTCTCGAAAGCATGTGGTCTCCTATATGACATGTTCATGAAGGCAGTTCGAGTGTTTTTGCTATTCATGCAAGACATCAGTAATTCCAAACCATATCTCCCAGGAATATGTGACATTTTAACCGGGCAATATCTCCCAACATCTCCTACGCATCTTCTCCTTGGCGACATCCTAATACATTTAAAGTCATCTTTCAAGCCACACAGTTTTGAATAAAATATTGTCGTCAGTGTTAAAAAGGTTGCACATGAATAACATTACCATAACGTCTTAAATGTCATCTCAGCTTCAGTGGTTGCATAATTGAATACGCTGATATGACAGGGATGCCCTTTCTGTTCTGAGAGACAAAATATCAATAGTTTTTTTATTTCCCTACTGGCATCAAATGATTGCATCTATGCACACACTTACGAAAGCTATATGGTCATTGCTCGGGTTTCTTATAAAATTATTCATCATATTTCCCCCTAAATTATTATCTTTTGTGTCTTAGTTTGTGCTTAAGGGTTCTATCGAAGTGATCAGGTTTTCGACCTGCTTAGGCTTTCATATTAAATTAGGGATCATATCAGTTAAACACAATTCTAAACGAAGTTAAACAAGTCACTCAAACTATAAGTCAATGTTGGTTTGAGTACATGGTGATGAGGGATGCAGGGGGAGTGTGTACAGGTAAAGGGGTATAGTGGTAGTGTACAGGTAAAGGGGTATAGTGGTTGTGTACAGGTAAAGGGGTATAGTGGTAGTGTACAAGTAAAGGGGTATAGTGGTTGTGTACAGGTAAAGGGGTATAGCGGTAGTGTACAGGTAAAGGGGTATAGTGGTTGTGTACAGGTAAAGGGGTATAGTGGTAGTGTACAAGTAAAGGGGTATAGTGGTAGTGTACAGGTAAAGGGGTATAGTGGTTGTGTACAAGTAAAGGGGTATAGTGGTTGTGTACAGGTAAAGGGGTATAGTGGTTGTGTACAGGTAAAGGGGTATAGTGGTTGTGTATAGGTAAAGGGGTATAGTGGTTGTGTACAGTTTAAGGGGTATAATGGTTGTGTACAGGTAAAGGGGTATAGTGGTAGTGTACAGGTAAAGGGGTATAGAGGTAGTGTCTTCGTTGTCATCATTTTTTCTAGCAGTACCAGGTATTGGATTAGTGACAGATGTAATAACAGATGAAATGTAAATGTCGTAGAATAACAACCAAACCTACGTCGGAATATCAGGAAGAACGTGTTAAACATATTAAATCAATACAAAATTCTTCTGCACAATTATTTCTGGCGAGGGAACTCACGGTCTAACATTTACGTCTGTTTGTGAGAAAAAATTCAAGATAATGTGAAGAGCAGAATTCAACTGGACGTCTGTGGTTTCACGAAGAAAGTGTGTCGTCAAGGGCTACACTGAGGATTGAGAATGCTGTTGAAATGTGGCATTCTCAAATAGACCACAAGATCCCAAGGGTTCAACGTGTTTAAAACTTTTAAACGAAATAATATCATATATTGCAATGATTTTAAATTGATTGAGTCAGGTACACATTCCTCCAGTTATACACAGAAGCTTCCGTAAGTATCAGATTAGCCAGTCATACTTTTCCGGTTTCGAGGCACGGCAATGGGCGAAGGTCAAGCCTTATCAGCATCCATGTCCATGTTGTAGAGACGGGCTTCAGAATGCTCCAGTAGGGGACTGGTGAGATCTCACACAGTCTTAAATGGTATATTACACGAGACTCATCTCAGTTTATCGGACTGCAGGCGAAACGTGACGCCATGTCTCTCGAGTCCATACAAAACTCTTCAAGTAACGGCAAGATAACATTGCAGGGTGTGATCCTATACTGAACAGTGGTTTGGTGCGATGAACCGATCCGGGTATCACGATCTGATGAATATAAACACGAATACAACACAACGTGTAGCAAAAGCCCAGTGTGCATTTGTCTTCAGATTGGCAGAAAACTGGTTAACTTGACATGTTTGTACTCACAACTGATCGAGGAATGTACTTTTCAATTACTAAGATTGTGAATGATGGACATAAATGGCATATCTTTTGATGTAAACTAACGAATAAACGTTACCAAACTGAAATTTGGAGACGTTGGGTCCAAATCTCGAATAGTGTTACAAAACGGTTGAGAATCAATCGCCCAAACACAACCAAGCAATGTGCTGAGTTATGACCGTTCTGCAGTACCCAGATCAAGGGAACTTGTGTTTGAAGTGAAAGCTCGGCTGCACTAACAGCATGCCAACCTACAAAGTTATGAGTATAAAAGGAAAGATTTACTGTTCATTCACATTCAAACCATTGGACAGTAGCATGCTAAGATTAACCCTACAACAGAAAGAACAGGCTGTTGGTATGATAAATCAAGGAGCAATGCATGATCACGTTGCAAGGAGTTTTGGCTGTACGCAAATGATAGTCACCAGGGCCATGGTCTGATCGAGGCAGACTGGGCGGAGGGAGACAGGTGTAGAAGTGGCAGACATCCTGTCACCATCACCAAGGAAACTTTTCATGCGTATCCTCCATCTGAGGAACGACATTATCACTGTAACGTCATCAGCTGCGACAGTCATCATGTCAGTCGCTGGACAGGGTCCAGAAGACTGCGTCGGTACAATATCAGAGCTTGCAGACCACTCCGAGACGTAACGCTGACACTGCAACGCTGGTAGAACAGAAACTGGCAAAGAGTCATGTTCACAGTATAGTCTTGACCTGTCAAGTTAAGACAGGTCTGTTGGTTTTGAAAGGCAACATCACTAGACAGCACTACACTACTGTACTACGTACCTTTCTTGCAACAGAACAGGGCGGGCCCTGTTTCATAACACAATGTATCATACAACATCTTGACTTGGCCAGCACAATCATTTATAGACCTCTTGTGGGATCACCTTGGCCGTCAAATTAGTGCACGAACAGGTCGCCCTGATAAGAAAGATCAGTTAGCACACGCCCTCTGAGAAGAGTGGTGTCGTGTGAAATGGTCGAGTCGAGGCATGCTTTGAGTTCCGTGATGGGCATTCACGATACTGACTGACAATTGTGACATTTTGAAGGATTAAAAGGAGTTTCATGTGCTGATTTCAGTCTTGATAGTTGATCGAATACTGAACAACTGACCCCGTCATCCAAACTGTGGACACATTACCTTCCTATTTGTTCTCATTCATGGCACAACTTTCAATGATGTTGATATATATCATGTCTTTTGACAATACATGTATGTTTATGATGTATATGAAGTAAAGGTAAATGATGCATTTTTTTAGGCTGAGATTTTTTTGAAGCAAAGGAGTTTTTATTTACAAAAAAAACATATGAGCAGGGTTTTTTAAGTCCGTTTTTAGAAATATTTCAGCCATATCATGGCGGGGTAACAAAGGAAATGGGCTTCACACATTGTACCCATGATGGGATTCGAACCTGGGGTTGTTCGTGACTAACCACTTGGATACCCCACGGCTCCAGCAAACTATAAACATGAAACGGCAATGCCAGAGAATAATCTCGATTTGACGTCGAAACTGAGACTGAATCACTAATTTATGTATCTTAAAAATTCATCTCCAATACGAGATCTATTCAATATATACGGAGAGAATACTACACTCGCTCTCGGTAGACGCCCTTTTGACGAAACGAGCGGACTTTTATTTGTATTCAATTCAGTAGATGATGTAGGAACATGTAATATTTAGTACTTTCATAAGTGTAGAGTACATGCTTGTAACCAGATAGCTAATTAAAGGAAGCAGGTCAGGGTACACCCCTCCATCAGCTCCCCACCCCCCGCTCCGTTGGAGATGAAATCCTAGTGATCTGTTTGTCAATTGACTCAGGGACACGTGCGGTTCGTCATAGAAATAGAAAATAGAAAAATATGTGACGTTCGGTCTACAGTGACATTAAAAACAGCACCTTTTAGAAAAGATATAGGGTTTAATAATCTGGAGCATTCATGAGTTTTTCAAGTTCGGAAAAGAGGAAACAGGAGGTCTTTCACGTGCATCATAATGTTTATTTTCGTCAAACCTCCGACATGTTGAATCACAGTGAATCTATTCACAGATGCAGTTGCACGTACGAACCAGTAGACAGATAGAGAGATGTGTGTCTTATGACTTGTGTGCCTTGTACAATGTTCTTTTCGGGCACATTAAAAAAATATAAAATCGCAAACTTGTAAGTATTATTTTACCAGTATCTTAGTTCACAGATTCTCTGTTAGCTGTAGTTATCACTCCCTGGGAGTCTTCCCCTGCCAGAGAAACTGACACGTGTACCACCGCGCTATCAACTTGAACATGTGAAGTAACTCTTTTAATTAACACGTAGTATGTACACCTGTACCAATACACATTAGCAGGGATTAACTCAGCAACACTCAGGGGCCACACAAGTACTTCACCTCAGGGTCCATTGACAGGGTACTGCGATCGGGTACAGCGATTGGGTACAGTGGTGAGGTATAATGACGGTGTACAGTGGTAGGGTAAAGTGACGTGGTACAATGGCGGGGTACAGCGATTGGGTACAGTGGTGGGGTATAGTGACGGGGTACAGTGGTGGGGTATAGTGACGGGGTACAGTGGTGGGGTAAAGTGACGAGGTACAGTGGTGGGGTATAGTGACGGGGTACAGTGGTGGGGTAGAGTGGTGGGGTACAGTGACGTGGTACAATGGCGGGGTACAGTGGTCCGGTACAGTGCAGGGTACAATGGTTGGATACAGTGCAGGGTACAGTGGTTGGATACAGTGGTGGGTACAGTGACGTGGTAAAGTGGTGGATACAGTGGTGGGGTAAAGTGGTGGATACAGTGGTGGGGTACAGTAACGGGGTACAGTGGTTGGATACAGTGGTTGGATACAGTGACGTGGTAAAGTGGTGGGGTACAGTGACGGGGTACAGTGGTGAGATACAGCGACGGGGTACAGTGGTGGGGTACAGTGGTGGGGTTACGTGGTTGGATACGGTGATGGGGTACAGTGGTTGGGTAGAGTGACGGGGTACAGTGACTGAGTACAGTGGTGGGGTAGAGTGGTGGGATAGAGTGGTGGGGTTGAGTGGTGGGGTACAGTGACGGGGTACAGTGACGGGGTACAGTGGTGGGGTAGAGTGGTGGGGTACAGTGGTGGGGTACAGTGACGGGGTACAGTGGTGGGGTACAGTGGTGGGGTAGAGTAGTGGGGTACAGTGACGGGGTACAGTGATGGGTACAGTGGTGGGGTACAGTGGTGGGGGTACAGTGGCTGGGTACAGTGGTGGGGTACAGTGGTGGGGATACAGTGACGGGGTACGGTGGTGGGATACAGTGGTGGGGTACAGTGGTGGGGATACAGTGTCTGAGTACAGTGCTGGGGTATGGTGGTGGGATACAGTGACGGGGTACAGTGACGGGGTACAGTGACGGGTACATTGGTGGGGGTACAGTGACGGGGTACAGTGGTGGGGTAGAGTCGTGGGATACAGTGACTAGGTACAGTGGTGGGGGTACAGTGACTGAGTACAGTGGTGGGGTAGAGTGGTGGGGTACAGTGACGGGTACAGTGGTGGGGTACAGTGGTGGGGTAGAGTGGTGGGGTACAGTGACGGGGTACAGTGATGGGTACAGTGGTGGGGTACAGTGGTGGGGTATAGCGGTGGGGTACAGTGGTGTGGTACAGCATTGGGGTACAGTGGTGGGGGTACAGTACAGTGACTGGGTACAGTGTTGGGGTACAGTGTTGGGGTACAGTGTTGGGGTACAGTAGTGGGGTACAGTGGTGGGGTACAGTGGTGGGGTACAGTGACGGGGTACAGTGGTGGGGTGCAGTGGTGGGGTAGAGTGACGGGGTACAGTGGTGGGGTACAGTGGTGGGGTACAGTGACGGGGTAAAATGGTGGGGTACAGTGACGGGGTACAGTGGTTGGGTACAGTGGTGGGGTACTGTGACGGGGTACAGTGACGGGGTACAGTGGTGGGGTACAGTGGTGGTGTACAGTGGTGGGGATACATTGACTGAGGACAGTGGTGGGGTAGAGGGGTGGGATACTGTGACGGGGTACGGTGGTGGGATACAGTCGTGGGGTACAGTGGCTAGGCACAGTGGTTGGGTACAGTGGTGGGGATACAGTGACTGAGTACAGTGCTGGGGTAGAGTGGTAGGGGTACAGTGACGGGGTACAGTGGTGGGGTAGGGTGGTGGGATACAGTGACTGGGTACAGTGGTTGGGTACAGTGGTGGGGGTACAGTGGCTGGGTACAGTGGTGGGGTAGAGTGGTGGGGTACAGTGACTGGGTACAGTGGTGGGATACATTGGTGGGGTACAGTGACGGGGTACAGTGGTGGGGGTACAGTGGCCATACTCTCAATGTCATATTCTTTGTGTGTTCTATTTATACCTGCATCTAGTTGAATTGAAACCGAAAATTAGCCGTCACTATACCGGTCAAACAAACACTATTACACACACGAAACAACGAAAATAAGTTATCATTAGCGTTTGCTGAACCATTTCTCGTGAACGGAACGACACGAATGCCAACCTCCTCACTTGTTCCTTTGTATTATGGTCAGAAGTAGACGAGAGGCCATCTTCAGGAATTACAGACACTTTTGCTGTCGAAAAGAAATGTGTTTATGTACACGTGCATTTCGTAATTAACACACACTGCAGCGGATGCGATGCGTGCGGCACATTATTCCGTAAACAGCTTTAGCCTGCACTGACTGACTTCATCTCTTTCAGAACCAAAGACACATGGCAAAAACACCTCATAAACACCTCATAAATAAATTTGATACAGTACTTCTCAACACTTAAAAATATTGGTTGATTCATAACGGACTATGTTTTACTAGTTCTTAAATGTAAACAATTTTGGGCCTGCTTGCGAGAAAATACAAAAATAAATTAATTTGAAATACATGTTTAGAATTTAAAAGAAATACTGAAATTTTAAAAGAGGAACAAGGTTCAGTGAGTGCAGTGTATATCGCTTACAAGGGACATCGGGTACAGGTAAAACAGTCCTCAGCAGTAACATAGACATAAATAGCAAGTTTTGTCAAAATCAATTTGCTTTTTCTAACAGAATGGGAAAATAAGTTACGAGTTAATTTAGTTCATTTCTGAGAGTTCAAAGGGGGACACAACTGTACTTATTGTCTGTGACGTGAAGAGGCTGACTCAGTATTGCAACGTCTAAGTGAGTCAGTGAGTATGGTTTTACGCCGCTTTTAGCAATATTTCAGCAATATCACGGCGGGGGACACCAGAAATGGGCTTCACACATTCTACCCATGTCGGGGATCGAACCCGGGTCTTCGGCGTGACGAGCGAACGCTTTAACCACTAGGCTACCCGACCGCCCCTGCAACGTCTAAGGGCAGTTGGGTAGCCAAGAGGATACTGCGTTCGCTCGTTTAATTGAATAAACCGACAAAATCCTTTCCATATCCAATAGAAATCTCTTCGTAAAGCAGAGTCGATTGTTCGATTCCGACTATATCATGAGCATGTGTTTATGATTCACTATCAAATAGTGATGATACCAGCGAAAAGCTGAGCGTATCCTGCCCCACCGGGGGCACCCGTCACAAACACATGCAAGTAAATTGTTCACCCGAAGAAATATCGGAACATATGGTACAAGTTAAAATAAGGAATTGCATCTGACATCATCTTTGTCACTGATGCGTCAAATTTGGAAATGTGTACCACATGTTTACCATAAAACTTTTTGAAAGATTTACTGAGGCCTTGAATGCTGTAAACTTGATCAAACAACTTCTGAGCAAGAGTCGTATGACGTGTATATTCAGTTCTCTGCATGGGTGCAGTGTCTGAAGCATCGTCTATGTGTCACTGATGTGTGGGGAATATATGGCTGTTCACCACTCAATACTAGGTGCCGGTTGCAGTGATAGATATGAACGTGGTCGCTTTCCGCTATTCCTTCATACCGCCGTTAAATGCATGAAATATTGGGTAAAATTACTTCTCTTGCCTGCGGACGATGAAGGTCCGTCATATGACATCTCGAACTGGACGTCTAGCGCGAATACCATCAGCGCGTAAACGGTTCCTCACTGTCTGGGCTGATGTCCTACGCAATCCTGTTATTGTCGTAGTTGTAGAGGTGGCCGTGGTGGAACTTTCGCGCAATTGACGTGGCCGTAAGAATCTATCATGTGCTATAGTTGTGATACTGGGCCACCGGATCTGGGAAGGTCCCGTGTTGTCCCGTGTGTCTGATAACAGTGCCACAGTCTTGGAATCGTGCTTGGTGCTACGTGGTGCTACGTGGTGCTACTAAGCTACAGCTGAGGATGATTCTCCTGTTTGCAGTTGGCCGATGGCGTTGTTGCGTTGGGCTTCCGTCAGCGGTGGCATATTTTCACTGTTCACTTGCAGTAAGATTTGCGAGGGTATGCAAATTAACACCCAACGTGTTTATAGCCCTCCATGTGATGTTGCGCGTGCATGTATTGTTGCTGTGTTTCGGCGCCAGGCTCTCACGTGGTTCTGTTTTTGAGATTTTCCCATCTTTTCAGCAAATTTCTGCAGTACCTCATTCTTTTCACACAAATCAATTCCAATCTATGCAGAAATTACCAATTCGGTTGTGGTATTATTTTTGTATGGATGTCGGCGTCCTGTAAATAACCGAGTCTGGGACACACAATCCAGCGATTTTGTAAACAGCTGTACACGCGTTAGGGGTGCGGACCAAATCGAGACAGCAGCAATTTAAAATTTCATCTTAAGAAAATACCATTGTCCCCATTGTCCCCAAATTGTCCCTTTGTTCAAATCTTTGAACCAAAAAGCCGGAAATGTTTATTAAATGTAATATTTTAAGAGTGATTCATTCAATACAGTCATGATTTTGATACAACAATTTCCGATTCATTCCACTTGGGTAAATTTAAATACACGAGACTCAGGTTCACAGCACCGTTAAGAAGTTGCTGAAAACATAATCAACAAAAATCAAACTGCAGTATACAGTTGTCATTTGAACGAAAGGTGCTGTCCCCGGCATTGCGACCAGCAACAGAAACAGCAAAGTATGCAGAAATCAGGAACATTGTTAAACGATCAATGTCCGTCGGCCGTTATTGAAAAGACGATTACAGAACCGTAGACTCGTTCACGTTCCTCCGGATAGATCATACTGGTTTCGATTTCAAGAAGGTTCTGAGTTGTTCACAGAGCAGCACGGGAGAATATAATGACAGAGACTGGTGTGAGTTGTACAGTTGCAAGGACGGATTGGTAGACAGAGACTGGTGTGAGTTGTACAGTTGCAAGGCCGGAGTAGTAGACAGAGACTGGTGTGGGTTGTACAGATACAAGGACAGATTGGTAGACAGAGACTGGTGTGAGTTGAACAGTTGCAAGGCCGGATTAGTAGACAGAGATTGGTGTGGGTTGTACAGATACAAGGACAGATGGGTAGACAGAGACTGGTGTGAGTTGAACAGTTGCAAGGCCGGATTAGTAGACAGAGACTGGTGTGAGTTGTACAGATACAAGGACAGATTGGTAGTCAGAGACTGGTGTGAGTTGAACAGTTGCTACACCGGATTAGAAGACAGAGACTGGTGTGGGATGTACAGATACAAGGACAGATTGGTAGACAGAGACTGGTGTGAGTTGAACAGTTGCAAGGACAGATTAGTAGACAGAGACTGGTGTGAGTTGTACTGTTGCAAGACCGGATTAGTAGACAGAGACTGGTGTGGGTGGTACAGATACAAGGACGGATTGGTAGACAGAGACTGGTGTGAGTTGAACAGTTGCAAGGCCGGATTAGTAGACAGAGACTGGTGTGGGTTGTACAGATACAAGGACAGATTGGTAGACAGAGACTGGTGTGAGTTGAACAGTTGCAAGGACAGATTGGTAGTCAGAGACAGGTGTGAGTTGTACAGTTGCAAGGCCGGATTAGTAGACAGAGACTGGTGTGGGTTGTACAGATACAAGGACAGATTGGTAGACAGAGACTGGTGTGAGTTGAACAGTTGCAAGGACAGATTGGTAGTCAGAGACAGGTGTGAGTTGTACAGTTGCAAGGCCGGATTAGTAGACAGAGACTGGTGTGGGTTGTACAGATACAAGGACAGATTGGTAGACAGAGACTGGTGTGAGTTGAACAGTTGCAAGGACAGATTGGTAGACAGAGACTGGTGTGAGTTGTACAGTTGCAAGGACAGATTGGTAGACAGAGACTGGTGTGAGTTGTACAGTTGCAAGGCCGGATTAGTAGACAGAGACTGGTGTGAGTTGAACAGTTGCAAGGACAGATTGGTAGACAGAGACTGGTGTGAGTTGTAAAGTTGCAAGGCCGGATTAGTAGACAGAGACTGGTGTGAGTTGTACTGTTGCAAGGCCGGATTAGTAGACAGAGACTGGTGTGGGTTGTACAGATACAAGGACAGATTGGTAGACAGAGACTGGTGTGAAGTGTGCAGATACAAGGACAGATTGGTAGACAGAGACTGGTGTGAGTTGTGCGATGCAAGGACAGATTGGTAGACAGAGACTGGTGTGGGTTGTACAAGGACAAGGACAGATTGGTAGACAGAGACTGGTGTGAAGTGTGCAGATACAAGGACAGATTGGTAGACAGAGACTGGTGTGAGTTGTACAGATACAAGGACAGTTAGGTAGACAAAATCTCAAATTCCAGTCTCGATTTAACGTGAATACATCGCAAGGAAAGTGATTAACAGAACCTTGAAACAAACTGACAGTTTGCCGGCCGAACACGTCTGTGTAAAGAATCAATTCATAATCGTAGCATCTGCTTCCATCGTAATTGTCAACGACACATTACAAGCAATACAAATAATTATTATCCAAAATGATCCGGTGTACTTGTGTATTATAATTTTGCATGCTGCATCCAAGAGACCTGCATACTTTGTATCATGATGAAGCAGATAGACAGCGAGCTGATGTCAAATTGCTGGTTTCGGTATTGTTTGAATTAATGACTGACAAAACATCGGCATGGTAACACAGCGTTGGAATTCAGAGGAAACCATGATGTTCAAAAACATTCAGCAATTACATGGTTGACGATATGGGAAATACATGTTTGTTTGGTTGTCCTTAACGCCGTACTCGTCAATATTCCAGCTATGTGACAGTGATCAGTAAATAATCGAATCTGGATTAGACAATCCTATGATTGGCATCATGAACATCGGTCTACGCAATTGGGAAACGATGACGTGCAATCAACGCGCGCCTGACCACCCGATCCATTAAGTCGCCTCTTACGACAAGCTGGGGGCCTATCTTGTTACCCGGATCCGCCGCATATGGAGAGTACAACTGTAACAATCTGATATATGAAGGCATAGCACGCCCACCAAAATACTGAACTACCAAGGTAGTATTAAAATTTGCAAGACACATGTAAACCTCGGAAGATCGGCTCACACGTCGCATGTTATATACGTACATGTAAATATCGCCGGATCTATTTAAACGTTGCAAGAATTACATGTTGACTGAAAGCGTCCATCGCTAATTACTGGAACCTGCGTTCAGAACCAGAATACATCTGGAGCTCAGGCATTAACAGGGAAATGGTTGCGCTCTTTATTTCAATCATTCCATTCCTGTAACTGTTATGAAGTAACTTTTGATTTTTAATCGTTTGTTTTATATCATCGTTTTTCATTAGGAAATATGACATCATTGGTGCTAACTAATATATACTACACAAAAGAAGTTAAGAACACCTTTGTTTTCACATGACTATAGTTGATCTGTCATGGCCATGGGAGACTAGTCATTGAAAACATCGGGCGTTCTTTCACTGCTTTTGAGCATTATAGATTGGCTGAAGGTGGACTCTGTGTCTATGAACCTGGTGTTATGAACCAAGTACACAACTACACGAGTACTGAAATCAATCAATCTTCATAACAAAAGCACTGAAAGGCCACATACCTATAGTACATATCTTTGTATAGTGGGTGGTGATATTGATTTCTACTAACTTAAGTCACTCATATTATCTTTTCTACAATATTCATTGCATGGAAAATATACGTAGTCAAAGGCTCCGGTACATTAATATGTATCGAAGGCATTAATTCATTTAACTTTAATACATTTGGAAATTGGTACATTGATGGGTGTAGGTATGCAATTCGTAAATTCTGATAAAATGGACGAATGAGAACAAGATGGTACTCTTCCTCAATTAGCTGTAGATTACACAAATCTAGTTTCCTTTGGGATTTTGGAATATCTTCCCGTTTCAATAATTTATTCATGTGATGAGCATCTGAATTTAGAAAATGCAATTCTATATTTGTACAAGAGTGGTTTCAAAAGGTATTTCGCAGTTATAAACTGTGTTTTAAACAAACTAAAGTACTGACATTTTGACGATAAAGCTAACAAACAATACCACTTTTGTATGTATGTATCTTTGAGACTTTGTGTACACAATTCAACAAAATGCTCAGGACAATCTCCTGAAATAGCGGACAGGGGCATCACAATTGTTTGTAAATGTGTAGACATCCCACTATCTGTCAACACAAAACTCTATTAAATAAGCTAGGAGTTGGCTGTGGTAAAAGGCAAAGGCAACTCATGGTATGTTTATGTTGTCAAGAGGCTGTCTGGAAAGGATTTTAAATCAATTATAAACTTATGTAACGGCCTGATCACTATCTGTCTGGGTGTACTGTAATCCAACTCATATCCGGGAACAGCGAAGTGTCAAAACACTAATTGAATTTACTTTGAGAAAACACGTGAAATAATAAAATGACGGTTGAAACTAACTGTTAATGTGACTGTTTTGGACAAGAAACAGGAAACACTAATTAAATTTGAATTATCGGTTCACCAAACTGTGTGGGTAATGTTATTTACATACATTCAAAACATCTGAGTGAAAATACCTCGCATCTAAGTATCAGGGTTAACATTAATGTCAGTTATTTAGAGTACTGCTGCATCACTCTTTAAGCGGTGTTCTGTTGCATGTACCCACACTTAGAACGCCCCGCCGAACACCTGTAGCCACACATCTTGTGTAACGCTACATATTTTACTAACGGGGAAACACCCTTTCCGCCCTTGAGACTATTATACCACTTCCAGACTGCTCGTGTAATGGTTCGGGAAGAGTTGCCTCCCCTGTTTGATAGTGGTATTTTACTTCCGCTTGTTTTCCTCACGACTACGACGTTGGGTTGTTGGGCGGTGTCAAGTGGAATAACCCGAAGCGGTTTTCGCGTTTTGGTATGAAGGTACGAAAGGGGGAAATTGTACTATCATAAAACATAATAATGTACGAGCGTAGACGTTAACAACTGTGGTGAACCACCCGCGCCGGTATGATGATGGACGAATCAGAACGAATCTGGAGTTCAAACACAAAAATCAGCGGATCCTTGCGTTACAAAGGGATGTAACTCTTCACAACGAATTGGACAATTTACTTCTGTTTTGACGATTGAATTACTCATTGTTGTTAATATACCCCGCTTACAATCACCAGACCCGTGTAGATCCGTGTTAGAATTATTATAGGTCTTCAGCAACCCAGGCGACTATGCTTGTCGTAAGAGGCGACTGACGGGAAGGGCTGGTCAGGCTCGCTGACTTGGTTCATGCATGTCATCGTATGGCAATTGCGTGGATCGATGCTCATGATATCCATCATTGAATTGCCAGGTCCAGATTTGATTATTTACAGATCTCCGTCATATAGCTGGAATATTGCTGTGCGGCGTTAAACAACAAACCCCATGTAGAACCGCCCGTTCTTGGTTCCACTTCTGTCGTCACTTACTGTAAGTCTTGAAGTCAAAGCAACACTCCACGCGGGTGTCTGGGAAACCACTCCTCGCTGAGCAGTTTGTGTAGTGTTTCTTCAGTGTTGACCCAAGATGTATAGGATGTTGGAGTTGCAATGAACGGAGTAATGGAATGTTATGTTTTCGATTATCAGTAGATGTATTTCTAACATACATGTGTTTATCATGGTGTGTTTCAAGCCTGAACGATAAGTAGTATTTACATGTTTCACACATTAACGTTTATTTCTGTTTACATCTACCTCAAGCATGAACATATTCATTGCATTTACATTTGTTGCAAGCAAAAACGTTTACTTCTGTTTATATCTGCCTCAACCATGAACATATAAATTGCATTTACATTTGTTGCAAGCAAAAACGTTTACTTCTCTTTACATCTGCCTCGACCATGAACATATGAATTGCATTTACGTTTGCTGCAAGCAAAACGTTTACTTCTCTTTACATCTGCCTCAAGCATGAACACAAGAAATGCATTTACATTTGTTGCAGGCAAAACGTTTACTTCTCTTTACATCTGCCTCAACCATGAACATATGAATTGCATTTACGTTTGTTTCAAGCAAAACGTTTACTTCTCTTTACATCTGCCAAAACCATGAACATATGAATTGCATTTACGTTTGTTGTAAGCAAAACGTTTACTTCTCTTTACATCTACCTCAACCATGAAGACATGAATTGCATTTACATTTGTTGCAAGCAAAAACGTTTACTTCTCTTTACATCTGCCTCGACCATGAACATATGAATTGCATTTACGTTTGCTGCAAGCAAAACGTTTACTTCTCTTTACATCTGCCTCAAGCATGAACACATGAAATGCATTTACATTTGTTGCAGGCAAAACGTTTACTTCTCTTTACATCTGCCTCAACCATGAACATATGAATTGCATTTACGTTTGTTTCAAGCAAAACGTTTACTTCTCTTTACATCTGCCAAAACCATGAACATATGAATTGCATTTACGTTTGTTGTAAGCAAAACGTTTACTTCTCTTTACATCTACCTCAACCATGAAGACATGAATTGCATTTACATCTGTTTCATACATTTACGTTTACTTCTGTTTACATCTTCCTCAAACTCGAGCATGTAAATTGTATTGGCACTGTTTAAAGCATGAACATATTTGTGCATTTATTTCAAGCATGATCATTTACTTTTTTCCCCGTGTTTCAAGCAAGAACAGTATGTTATACCTGCAAATTAGGCTATAATTTACACCAGTGTGGGTTGCGTTTCATGAAAGCACTTGTCATCACAGGAACCAGCACCAATATTGCAGCTGCATTCGTACGTTACCCTGTCTGGCGCTCGGCATTTAGTGGATAAAACAAACACTGGTCCGCTCGGAGTCAATATACACTGTGTCTGAGTGGGGTATTCAAGTTAAACTCAAGCGGCATGGTATCTCAGTGTGTTAGCACTATAAATCGGCAGTACATGTACTAGTACAGGTACAAGCAGACACAAACACACGTCGCTATATAAGTTAAATAATCTTGGACGCGACGTTAAACCCCTTTTCACCTCACCTCACCCAATACGAATATGTCAAGAACATACGCCTGTTGTTGGCAGAGGACGTACGTTTATATGACGAATGTTCGCTCGATGTTGGCTGAATACGTACGAATATCTATTGTTGACCTTAAACAGAACAGTTTGCATTTCACAACTTTTGAGGTACAATCGAGCATGTTCTTTCTAATAAGATTTCAAAAAGCGTCATAAGATTCAAAAGTGGTGCTTGATCAAGGCTACAACATTCAAGGCCCCAGTAAAGCTTTCCAAAAAAATAATCATGGTAGCCATGAGGAGGACATTTCCAAATTGGACGCATGTGTGACAAATATGATGTCCGATGCAATTCACTATTTTGACTTGTACCACTGTTCATTCATAAACAGTCGACATCGTACAACTGAATCTGATTGTAACAGATATTTCTTATGGTTGTGGAAACGGTTCTGTCGCTTACATTGTGAGGTGTATTCATTAAGTAACACTAGCGAGGAAAGTTTTGATATTAAAATTAAATTAATTGAAATTCCTTCCATAAGTACAAAGAAATGAATTTGAGAGTGATATACAGGTAGGTGAGATATGAAGAAATATGAAGGAAACGAAATCCAGATATTGATTGTTTTAGGCAGCACATACAAGTTCTTGTTAGTCATAGAGTTCGTTGACATCCTGTGAACGAATTTCGTCGCCATGATAAACTGAAACGTTGCTGATGCGGCGTTACACAACATTCACTCATCCACTAAAAATAACTTCGAACGCAGCGCTTGGATAAAATTCTTTATTTCAGTACATATCAACGTAAGAAAATATGATTAAAGATGAATGTACGTGCGACAGGGAACTGACAAGTAATGCAAGGTGGATGTCTTTGTGTGTAGAAACACATCCTGACGTCACACCTTTCCTCCTTTGACGGCTGGGTTGTCTGGACCGCCCGTTACACAGTATATGATTACACGCTTTGGGGAAATAAGCCCTCAAAAATAGTATTGAAACAAGATAGCTTGAAATACCTCCATAGTTGCCTCGCTGTGTCGTACCATTATGTCACGTGTCACTAGTTATCCAGAGTACCAAAAGATCAGGATTAGAAAATATCTGCTAATTGATAATTCGCTTTTCGTTACTTTTACATATTGCGAAATCGCGTTTTTCCTAAATGTAAAACTCAGAAGTCACACTTGTAGCAATATTTAAAGCCGTATATTTAAAGCCATGGAATTACAATGTAATAAATGCATAAAGTTACTCTGAAGTCACTGCCATTGATAATACACACCGATCTGTAAATATTGTCAATGGTAATACACACAGTAGCTTTGTAAACATTGTCAATGGTAATACACACAGTAGCTCTGTAAATATTGTCAGTGGTAATACACACATTAGTACCGTAAATATTGTCAATGGTAATACACACAGTAGTTCCGTAAATATTGTCAATGGTAATACACACAGTAGTTCCGTAAATATTGTCAATGGTAATACACACAGTAGTTCCGTAAATATTGTCAATGGTAATACACACAGTAGTTCCGTAAATATTGTCAATGGTAATACACACAGTAGCTCTGTCAATATTGTCAATGGTAATACATGGTACCTCTGTAATCACGGTCAATGGTAATACACACAGTATCTCTGTCAATATTGTCAATGGTAATACATTGTAGCTCTGTAATCATTGTCAATGGTAATACACTCAGGAGCTCTGTCAATATTGTCAATGGTCATACACTGTAGCTCTGTAATCATTGTCAATGGTAATACACACAGTAGCTCTGTCAATATTGTCAATGGTAATACACAGTAGCTCTGTAATCATTGTCAGTGGTCATACACACAGTAGCTCTGTCAATATTGTCAATGGTAATACACTGTAGCTCTGTAATCATTGTCAATGGTCATACACACAGTAGCTCTGTCAATATTGTCAATGGTAATACACTGTAGCTCTGTAATCATTGTCAGTGGTCATACACACAGTAGCTCTGTCAATATTGTCAATGGTAATACACTGTAGCTCTGTAATCATTGTCAATGGTCATACACACAGTAGCTCTGTCAATATTGTCAATGGTAATACACTGTAGCTCGGTAATCATTGTCAATGGTAATACACACAGTAGCTCTGTCAATATTGTCAATGGTAATACACACAGTAGCTCTGTCAATATTGCAATGCAAATGTACAGACATGCTCCGTTGTTATTTCCATTGACATCTCACAGACACTTTGGCTTATAAGATGACGGCGAGTGGTGGTTTTGTCATAAGGTATCCGGGTAGATATCCTGGTAAATCCATTGCTACAAAGGGACACACAGACAGGTTGGCTTCTTTGGGGCAATAAATTTTGTACGCAATGCTGTGTATCTCCTCAACACACGGCCCACGAACAGGGTGGGAGTGGAAATAGATTTCCGATGGATATGAGTGAATAAGAGAGTGAGTGATAGAGTATTGTTTTACGCCGCATTTGGCAATATTCCAGCAATAGCACGGCGGGGTACCAGAAATGGACTTCACACACTGTACCCATGTGCGGAATCGAACCCGGATCTTCGACGTGACGTGCTTACGTTTTAACCACTAGGCTAGACACCGCGATGTTCGATATATGTCGTACATATGGTCGAGATGGCACTAATCCACTGTATTTGACAAAGATAAAATTCCTAATATCGAATTAAGAAAGACAGTATCGAGATACCATCATTTTGTTCGAGTTGACGACATCGTAGACATAATGTTGTTCCTGTCGCGAAAACATCGATAACGTTGAGATAATATAAATATTTTCTTGATAACATTCATATGACATTGATATTGCTGGGTTAACAATACTGTTGTCGAAAAAACATTCATAAATTGTCGAATTAACAAAGCTATTGTCGAGATAACATTAATATGGAGGAGAAGGCAGTTAGTCGTGAGGTACCTTTGAACAACACGTCAATAATATTACATTGCAAAAATAGTTATGAAAATGCAGAAAATACACATGGTGGTATATTTCACAACAAGGATAATCATATAAATGTATAGGTCATCGTATGTACATTTGATAAATTTTTATAAAAGTACAGTGAAATATTAATTGCAACACACCAATAATTTGATTTGAGCAACAGAATCACACACACTCAGATGCAGGTAGTCCCACTGCCGGGACCTGTCTGTGGAGATGAATGACCTCGACCTTCACGTATGGGAGATTTAGATTGTTATGGAGATATTGTCCAACCATGTCCCTTTTTCGTTTTCAGCTCGAGACTACTAATGGCTGATCCTACAGAAAGACATATATCTCGTAATACCGCAGTGGATTTTCACATCTTTCAGTAATAAAAGTTGCGACCGACGGGTATTAATGTTTCTACTGCCTAAAGCGCTGCCCAAGCTGACATACATATCTGACCGCTTTAGTATCGGGTAACGTGGTATACTACGGATAATTTCTACCAAGCTAAACGCTTGTCGCCAATTGTCGACGGTCAAACAATATGGTACTCATCTCGCGCATGCGCAGCATCGTTAATTTCGAATGTCAAAAAATAATGTCTGCACTCCAAGGGGTTGTTTTGCGCGATAAACGATAAAACAAACTGCTCTGCTGGCGTTAATTACGACGAAAGTAATTATATATTTCACAACAAACTTCACCACGCCTGCTATTCGGTTTACGAGAAATCGGCCACCGCCTGTCTCATCGAAGTCATCAGCCCAGTCAATTCTCTTCTAGCGCTATCTGAACGTACCTATCCCATGTAATACTGAAGGTACACAGTGACTCGAACCGCCACGGATTCTCACGACGTACTACCTACAGTTCGGAAGTTCGGCCTCCTGTCATGTTGGTATAATATTAGCAGGTACAACAGCAGGGGACGTCCATTAATGAAACGTTTCTGATTGGCTGTTTGTGTGGTTGAGATAGATCACGTGATTACCTCAAAAGGCATGTACACAAAAGGATTATGTAGAAATGGAGAACGATTTGAAGCAATAATTCAATGAGAATGAATAAATGAAGTGAAAATTTAAATAATGTTTTACATGGCACGTGTTATATATTTGAAAATATGTAAATAATTAAAACATCAATGGCATAATCATATAGACAGAAGCACAGCCCCATTTACCATAGTCCGTAGTATTCAGTCACAGCAAACATTCCAACAGAATATTGTCTTCATGCAAAACAAACAATAACAATTTGTAAATATTTCACGGGACAGTTCAAATTCTATAACACCCTGTTACTCTGTATCTTAAGTAAGAATAATACTGAAATCATTTATTAGTTTATAAGCAACAGTGGGTAATACGGACAAATTAATGTAAATATTCCCATTGCAAATAAAAGATGAGTTTTATATACAAAATGTTTTTGTATCATACTTATTTATATATTACATCTCTTAGTGTTATTAAAGATTCACTTGAGACCATAAGATGATCCTTAATAGGTTATGGAATTAGAGTTAACGAGTTTTAGTTGTACAATAACATAATCCATTTGCATGAATTTGTAGGTTGGTAAAGATAGGGTGTTTAGAAGTCGATAATATCAAAACGATAATATAGAAATTGTTTATGAAGCTATATAAATTTGCATCAAATCAACTAACGTATATACACCAACATATTGAAAACGTACAAGGAAAATTCCCATTACTTCAAAAACAATCAGAAGCATGCAAACATATAATCCAGTTGATGTCTTCAATTCAAGACTGCAGAGAGGGTAAGCTTAACTGTTGGCATAATTTGCATATACCGATCAAGGTTGCATACTGGCACATTTCAAGCCTCGGTGGAAAGATTGCAGCTGTAGTTCCGCGAGAGCAACGAGAGTTGCCTCCCTTGTGCTATGAACCTAAGGACACATTCGTCACCATTCGTATCTTTCTGTGACCTTCAAAAAGGCTCTCAGTGCCACCATAAGTCGATACGACGCAAGCCAATCGAACGCGCGGCAGGATAGGAGTACTTTTGATCAATATAATCCCGATTATTTCATTCTTATTTTTTTTGGCAATATGAGTTTATTTTTTTAAAGTTGTACATTGTCAGTTTCACACTAGTTCACATGGCTGCCCCATTTAATTTGCCTATTGACTTCAGTTTAATATCCATTTTTATAATATACCAAGAGTTTATAAATGCATTGAAAAATTTGAACTTATCATGTACCTGTTAAACCCTAATCATATACTGTTTCTCGACAACTATATGGCTGTGAATGTTTTCTGAGGAATGACCTCACATGTATGATTTTATTCCGCCATCTCTTTAATGAGTAGGTGAGTATTGTTTTACGCCGCTTTTAGCAATATTCCAGCAAAATACGACGGCGGACACTAGAAATGGGCTTCACACGTTACCCATGTGGGGAATCAAACCCGGGTTTTCGGCGTGACGAGCGAACACTTTAACCACAAGGCTACCCGACCGCCCCTTCACCGTAATAATGGTCTGTGACACAGATACGACTATACACAGATGTGTATATGTAGGGGTAACTTAGTGAACCAGATAACCCACCCAAGATATAATACTCCCTATTAGCAGTATAATCCGTTATAGATATATTACACTCACCGATGTTTTAAAAGTGATATTAAAACCCACCCACAAAAACATTAACCATTAAACTTTGGTTTTGAAAAAGTGAATTATCTCTGTATTTCAGTGATGTTGTGACTGATAATACACATCTTATTTGTACCCCGGTCTGATAGTCCTATCTATAGACAGTTATACAACAGTTGGGCCAAGTGTCTAATCTCAGCTGAGCTGACAAACCTCTTGTGCAATTTTCTTAAAACATCTTTGTAAATGTATCCTCAATCAACATTAACAACTAAACTGAGAATTATAAACGCAAAGACACATGAGAATCAAACGAATTATTTCTTAATTTGTAAAATCAAACTCTTGCTCCAACATATATTACAATAAAAGGAAGCTTTCGTATGAAAGCGAGTATTAAATACTTACAAGGGTTAATAGAAACCTAATGCTATAAATGATAGGGATTTTATCTTGTTTTTGAATTTGAATATATATTCTGTCTTTAAAATCCGTAAGTGACTATGTTATTTCCACACAGTTTATACAATTATATACGGAATCTACCCAAACTGCAGTAGTTTACACCCAGCACATGTACACAGCTGCATGTCTTACATGAGTAAATGAGATTGTTTTTGTTCCTTTTTCATTACATCTCAAATTATTGTTTTCTTTCAACGAGCGCTGATTATACGTTTCTTGTTTAACGCCGCACTCAGCAACATTCCAGTTATATGACGGCGGTCTGTAGACAATCGAAACTTGACCAGACCAGGTTATTGATATTGTGAGGAATGATCCACGCAATCAATCAAGTCACCGAGCCTGACCACCCGATCTATAACCATGGTATTTACAATGATATTACGACATTGTTGGGACATATAGATGCCCTTCAAAATGGTTTAACATGATGATACTTTAATAATGTTTGTTAACTATTTTATAAGAGTGTCCATAAAAAGACAGACTTACTTAGTCATGAAACAGTTGTAAGTTGTAAAATGCCGCTTCAAACAAAGAGAACACAAAATCAAAATTGCGATTCGAAGCTATGTTAAACAAATTCATAATGTGATTTATTTTAAATGGAAAATAATCATAGTATTATCAGTTTTCTCCCCACATAATTTTAAATTCGTATTTAGAAAAGTAATAATTTGTAATCATAAAATGAGAATAAATGAATTACACGTTAAATGTACAATTTAACAGAAGGATATTTTTTTTTATATATCAGAGAGGTTCAATACTTTTTTAACACAGGACCAGGCCTACAATGTTCAACAGGCGCGGTCAGAACAAGAGTTATCGTTTTGTTTGAAGTGGTTCTGGTGTCCTTTCGCCAATATAGGTCTCTTCGCGAAGGGCACGAGTCGCCGTTCGGCTTGTCACGGAATGGCACGAGATGGTCACGAATGCTAACGACGCAAAGATCAACGAATTTGAGGAGATATGACCGGTTTTCTTCTGATGAATTACACGAATGTAACATTAATTAATACTTTTCATTCTAAAATTAGACGTCGATGTCATTATAACACTACGGTCAAATTAATATGTTAGAAATTTTGTTTGGGGCAACAATCCGTTGCTTTCAAAGTGAAAAATCCCCGCTGCGGTGGTAGTACAAGGGAGGTAACTCAGGAGGAACAATGTCAACACAACTCCTCTCGTGGCGAGAGCGACAATGTCAGTTGTGAAGGTGAAGGTCAACAAAGTGAGAGTCCCTCAACATAGTAGGAAGAAGAACACAAGGCACTGCAGGGTACAGCGACAAGCTGCGCACGCACACAGATCACGTGGTCAACTCTCTTGCAAGGAAGACTATTTCGTAGACGTTGCTGTCGCCGTCCAAGTGTTGATGAAATCTGAAAGGAAGACCATAAGCTCCATTAATATGTGATGTCGTAACTGTCATCATTATCACCAGGTGGTCGTTAAGTGTTTAGTTTGCATCGTTATATATGTTGTTGAGTTATTGCATTGTTGGAGTAGGGTTTTTAACCACTTTGGACAATGTGAACATAAAGAGAAGAAATGTTTATTAAAAACTGTTTATTATTCGTCCGTTATAAGAGAAGACATATGTTTGAATAATTTTTATTATACGACTATGTGAATGAGTGAGTGAGTTTGGTTTAACGCCACTTTGAACAGTAGTTCAGTTTGATCACAGCGTGTCAGTTTTAGTGATGTTGGTCGAAGATCCAGAAATCCAGAATCATGAGTATGGTGCTAACGAACCTGGAAACATTTCATGTGATACAGTATTTAACAATGTATTCCTACGCCTACGTAAAACGTGTTTTTGAGCCTTTCGCACGTGCACATGAAAGAAAATGTTTTTTTCTCATAATGTGAGTATTTTAAAGGAAGTTGCTGTGCACCTGGTCCGTCTAAAGGCTGAATCACTCATAACGCCGCTATTCTAGCACCCCGACTCACCTTCATAGTTCACCCTACCGTCGCTATTCTAGCACCTCGACTCATCTTCATAGTTCACCCCACCGTCGCTATTCCAGCACCTCGACTCACCTTCATAGTTCACCCTACCGTCGCTCTTCTAGCACCTCGACTCACCTTCATATTTCACCCTACCTTCGCTCTTCTAGCACGTCGACTCACCTTCATAGTTCACCCTATGTTCGCTCTTCTAGCACCTCGACTCACCTTCATAGTTCTCCCTACCTTCGCTCTTCTAGCACCTCGACTCACCTTCATAGTTCACCCTACCGTCGCTCTTCTAGCACCTCGACTCACCTTAATAGTTCACCCTACCTTCGCTCTTCTAGCACCTCGACTCACCTTCATAGTTCTTCATACCTTCGCTATTCCAGCACCTCGACTCATCTTCATAGTTCACCCTACCGTCGCTCTTCTAGCACCTCGACTCACCTTCATATTTCACCCTACCTTCGCTCTTCTAGCACCTCGACTCACCTTCATAGTTCACCCTACCTTCGCTCTTCTAGCACCTCGACTCACCTTCATAGTTCTCCCTACCGTCGCTCTTCTAGCACCTCGACTCACCTTCATAGTTCACCCTACCGTCGCTCTTCTAGCACCTCGACTCACCTTCATGGTTCACCCTACAGTCGCCCTTCTAGCACCTCGCCTCACCTTCATAGTTCACCCTACCTTCGCTCTTCTAGCACCTCGACTCACCTTCATAGTTATCCATACCTTCGCTCATCTAGCACCTCGACTCACCTTCATAGTTCACCCTACCGTCGCTCTTCTAGCACCTCGACTCACCTTCATGGTTCACCCTACAGTCGCCCTTCTAGCACCTCGCCTTACGTTCATAGTTCACCCTACGATCGCTATTCTAGCACCACGACTCACCTTCATAATTTACCCTACCGTCGCTATTCTAGCACCGCGACTCACCTTCATAGTTCACCCTACCGTCGCTATTGAAGCACCTCGACTCAGCTTCATAGTTCACCCTACCTTCGCTATTCTAGCACCTCGACTCACCTTCATAGTTCACCCTACGGTCGCTATTCTAGCACCTCGACTCACTTTCATAGTTCACCCTACGGTCGCTATTCTAGCACCTCGACTCACCTTCATAGTTCACCCTACGGTCGGTGTTCTAGCACCTCGACTCACCTTCATAGTTCACCCTACCGTCGCTCTTCTAGAACCTCGACTCACCTTAATAGTTCACCCTACCTTCGCTCTTCTAGCACCTCGACTCACCTTCATAGTTCACCCTACCGTCGCTATTCTAGCACCTCGACTCACCTTCATAGTTCACCCTACCGTCGCTATTCTAGCACCACGACTGACCTTCATAATTTACCCTACCTTCGCTATTCTAGCACCGCGACTCACCTTCATAGTTCACCCTACCGTCGCTATTCAAGCACCTCGGCTCACCTTCATGGTTCACCCTACCGTCGCTCTTCTAGCACTTCGACTCACCTTCATAGTTCACCCTACAGTCGCCCTTCTAGCACCTCGCCTCACGTTCATAGTTCACCCTACCGTCGCTATTCTAGCACCACGACTCACCTTCATAATTTACCCTACCGTCGCTATTCTAGCACCGCGACTCACCTTCATAGTTCACCCTACCGTCGCTATTCAAGCACCTCGACTCACCTTCATAGTTCACCCTACGGTCGCTATTCTAGCACCTCGACTCACCTTCATAGTTCACCCTACCTTCGCTATTCTAGCACCTCGACTCACCTTCATAGTTCACCCTACCGTCGCTATTCTAGCACCTCGACTCACCTTCATAGTTCACCCTACGGTCGCTATTCTAGCACCTCGACTCACCTTCATAGTTCACCCTACCGTCGCTATTCAAGCACCTCGACTCACTTTCATAGTTCACCCTACCGTCGCTATTCAAGCACCTCGACTCACCTTCATAGTTCACCCTACCGTCGCTATTCAAGCACCTCGACTCACCTTCATAGTTCACCCTACAGTCGCCCTTCTAGCACCTCGACTCACTTTCATAATTGCCCCTTCCGTTCATATCCTGACCTTCATAGTTGACCCTCACCTTCATAGTTGACCCTCCCGTCGTCATCTACGGCTGCCTCCTTCATCATATCGCTGACCTCTTTCTCTGACAAAGGTTCTCCCATGTTCTGCATGACTGCTCGCAGTTCAGAGGCATCGATGAAGCCATCTTCATTTTTGTCGAACACCTTGAATGCCATCCTGACGGCGTTGTCTTGCTTCTGAGGGTCTTCTGCCTTCTTTAATTGCTCTACCATAAAGTTGTAGAACTCCTTGTACTCTATTTTACCGCTACCTGTAACATTCAGAAAAAAAACTTGTGTATGACACGCACCAGATAAATCCCATCCACATACAGATCTGTACAATCCTACCTCACATCCACATACAGATCTGTACATTCCTACCTTACATCCACATACAGACCTGTAACATCCTACCTCCCATCCACATACAGATCTGTACAATCCTACCTCACATCCACATACAGATCTGTACAATCCTACCTCACATCAACATACAGACCTGTAACATCCAACCTACCATCCACATACAGACCTGTACCATCTTAACTTCCATCCACATACAGACCTCTAACATCCTACCTCCCATGCATATGTAGACCTGTAACATCCTACCTCCCATCCACATGTAGACCTGTAACATCCTACCTCCCATCCACATACAGACCTGTAACATCCTACCTCCCATCCACATACAGACCTATAACATCCTACCTCCCATCCACATACAGACTTGTAACATCCTGCCTCCCATCGACATACAGACATGTAACATCATTCCTCCAATGTATATGTAGGCCTGTAACATCATACCTCCCATCCACATACAGACTTGTAACATCCTACCTCCCATGCATATGTATACCTGTAACATCCTCCCTCCCATCCACATGTAGACTTGTAACATCCTGTCTCCCATCCACATACAGACCTCTAACATCCTACCTCCCATGCATATGTAGACCTGTAACATCCTACCTCCCATCCACATGTAGACCTGTAACATCCTACCTCCCATCCACATACAGACCTATAACATCCTACCTCCCATCCACATACAGACTTGTAACATCCTGCCTCCCATCGACATACAGACATGTAACATCATACCTCCCATCCACATACAGACTTGTAACATCCTACCTCCCATGCATATGTATACCTGTAACATCCTCCCTCCCATCCACATGTAGACTTGTAACATCCTGTCTCCCATCCACATACAGACATGTAACATCCTACCTCCAATGCATATGTAGACCTGTAACATCCTACCTCCCAAGCATATGTAGACCTGTAACATCCTACCTCCCATCCACATGAAGCCCTGTAAAATCCTACCTCCAATCCACATACAGACCTATAGCATCCTTACTCCCATCCACATACAGACTTGTAACATCCTGCCTCCCATCCACATACAGACATGTAACATCCTACCTCCCATCCACATACAGACTTGTAACATCCTGCCTCCCATCCACATACAGACATGTAACATCCTACCTCCAATGTATATGTAGACCCGTAACATCATACCTCCCATCCACATACAGACTTGTAACATCCTATCTCCAATGCATATGTAGACCTGTAACATCCTGCCTCCCATTCACATATAGACATGTAACATCCTACCTCCCATCCACATACAGACTTGTAACATCCTGCCTCCCATCCACATACAGACATGTTACATCCTACCTCCAATGTATATGTAGACCCGTAACATCATACCTCCCATCCACATACAGACTTGTAACATCCTACCTCCCATCCACATGTAGACCTGTAACATCCTACCTCCCATCCACATACAGACCTATAACATCCTACCTCCCATCCACATACAGACTTGTAACATCCTGCCTCCCATCGACATACAGACATGTAACATCCTTCCTCCAATGCATATGTAGACCTGTAACATCCTACCTCCCATGCATATGTAGACCTGTAACATCCTACCTCCCATCCACATGTAGACTTGTAACATCCTGTCTCCCATCCACATACAGACATGTAACATCCTACCTCCAATGTATATGTAGACCTGTAACATCCTACCTCCCATCCACATGTAGACCTGTAACATCCAACCTCCCATCCACATACAGACCTGTAACATCCTACCTCCCATCCACATACAGACCTGTAACATCCTACCTCCC
Source organism: Haliotis rufescens (assembly GCF_023055435.1). Lineage (NCBI taxonomy): Eukaryota > Metazoa > Mollusca > Gastropoda > Lepetellida > Haliotidae > Haliotis > Haliotis rufescens. Next base: position 21,736,776 of record NW_025963779.1, read on the forward strand.
ATGCATATGTAGACCTGTAACATCCTACCTCCCATCCACATGTAGACCTGTAACATCCTACCTCCCATACACATACGGACCTATAACATCCTACCTCCCATCCACATACAGACTTGTAACATCCTGCCTCCCATCCACATACAGACATGTAACATCCTACCTCCCATGCATATGTAGACCTGTAACATCCTACCTCCCATCCACATACAGACCTATAACATCCTACCTCCCATCCACATACAGACTTGTAACATCCTGCCTCCCATCCACATACAGACCTGTAACATCCTATCTCCCATGCATATGTAGACCTGTAACACCCTACCTCCCATCCACAAACAAACCTATAACATCCTACCTCCCATCCACATACAGACTTGTAACATCCTGCCTCCCATCCACATACAGACCTGTAACATCCTATCTCCCATGCATATGTAGACCTGTAACACCCTACCTCCCATCCACAAACAAACCTATAACATCCTACCTCCCATCCACATACAGACTTGTAACATCCTGCCTCACATCCACATACAGACCTGTAACATCCCGCCTCACATCCAAATACAGACCTGTAAATTCCTACCTCCCATCAAAATGTAGGCCAGTAACACCCAACCCACACCTCCACATACAGACCTGTAACATCCTACCTCCCATCCACATACAGACCTGTAACATCCTGCCTCACATCCACATACAGACCTGTAACATCCTGCCTCACATCAAAATAAAGGCCGGTAATATCAAACCAACACATCCACATACTGACCTGTCACATCCAACCTCCGATCCACATAAAGACCTATAACATCCTACTTGCAATCCACATACAGACCTGTAACATCCAACCTACCATCCAAATTTAGACCTGTAGCGTCCTACCTACCATCAATATGGACCTGTAACATCCTACCTCCAGTGCATATCTAGACCTGTAACATCCTACCTCCCATTCTAATGTAGTTCTGTAACATCCAACTTCCCATCCACATACAGACCTGTAACATCCTACCTCCCATCAAAATATAGGCCAGTAACATCCTACCTCCCATCAACATACAGACCTGTAACATCCTACCTCCATCCACATACAGATCTGTACAATCCTACCTCACATCCACATACATACCTGTAACATCCTACCTCCATCCATATACAGATCTGTAACATCCTACCTCCCATCCACACTCAGACCTGTAACATCCTACCTCCATCCACATACAGATCTGTAACATCCTACCTCCATCTACATACAGACCTGTAACATCCTACCTCACATCCACATACAGACCTGTAACATCCTACCTCCATCCACATACAGATATGTAACATCCTACCTCCCATCCACACACAGACCAGCAACATCCTGCCCACAGACCAGCAACATCCTACATACACAGACCAACACCATCCTGCCCGCAGACCAGCAACATGCTACTCACACAGACCAGCAACACCCTACTCACACAGACCAGCAACATCCTACTTACACAGACCAGCACCATCCTGCCCACAGACCAGCACTATCCTGCCCACAGACCAGCAACATCCTACCCACAGACCAGCAACATCCTACTCACACAGACCAGCAACATCCTGCCCACAGACCAGCAACATCCTGCACACATACCAGCAACATCCTACTCACACAGACCAGCAACACCCTACTCACACAGACCAGCATCATCCTGCCCACAGACCAGCAACATCCTACATACACAGACCAACACCATCCTGCCCGCAGACCAGCAACATGCTACTCACACAGACCAGCAACACCCTACTCACACAGACCAGCAACATCCTACTTACACAGACCAGCACCATCCTGCCCACAGACCAGCACTATCCTGCCCACAGACCAGCAACATCCTACCCACAGACCAGCAACATCCTACTCACACAGACCAGCAACATCCTGCCCACAGACCAGCAACATCCTGCCCACATACCAGCAACATCCTACTCACACAGACCAGCAACACCCTACTAACACAGACCAGCATCATCCTGCCCACAGACCAGCAAAATCCTACTCACACAGACCAGCAACACCCCACTCACACAGACCAGCACCATCCTGCCTACAGACCAGCAACATCCTACTCACACAGACCAGCACCATCCTGCCCACAGCCCAGCAACATCCTACTCACACAGACCAGCAACACCCTACTCACACAGACCAACACCATCCTGCCGACAGCCCAGCAACATCCTGCCCACAGACCAGCAACATCCTACTCACACAGACCAGCAACACCCTACTCACACAGACCAACACCATCCTACCCACAGACCAGCAACACCCTACTCACACAGACCAGCACCATCCTGCCCACAGACCAGCACCATCCTGCCCACAGCCCAGCAACATCCTGCCCACAGACCAGCACCATCCTGCCCACAGCCCAGCAACATCCTGCCCACAGACCAGCAACATCCTACTCACACAGCCCAGCAACATCCTGCCCACAGACCAGCACCATCCTGCCCACAGCCCAGCAACATCCTGCCCACAGACCAGCAACATCCTACTCACACAGACCAGCAACACCCTACTCACACAGACCAACACCATCCTGCCCACAGCCCAGCAACATCCTGCCCACAGACCAGCAACATCCTACTCACACAGACCAGCAACACCCTACTCACACAGACCAACACCATCCTACCCACAGACCAGCAACACCCTACTCACACAGACCAGCACCATCCTGCCCACAGACCAACACCATCCTACCCACAGACCAGCAACACCCTACTCACACAGACCAACACCATCCTGCCCACAGACCAGCACCATCCTGCCTACAGCCCAGCAACATCCTACTCACAGACCAACACCATCCTACCCACAGACCAGCAACACCCTACTCACACAGACCAACACCATCCTACCCACAGACCAGCAACACCCTACTCACACAGACCAGCACCATCCTGCCCACAGACCAACACCATCCTACCCACAGACCAGCAACACCCTACTCACACAGACCAACACCATCCTACCCACAGACCAGCAACACCCTACTCACACAGACCAGCACCATCCTGCCCACAGACCAGCAACATCCTGCCCACAGCCCAGCAACATCCTGCCCACAGACCAGCAACACCCTACTTACACAGACCAGCACCATCCTGCCCACAGCCCAGCAACATCCTACTCACACAGACCAGCAACACCCTACTCACACAGACCAACACCATCCTACCCACAGACCAGCAACACCCTACTCACACAGACCAACACCATCCTACCCACAGACCAGCAACACCCTACTCACACAGACCAGCACCATCCTACCCACAGACCAGAAACTTCCTGCCCACAGACCAGCAACATCCTACTCACACAGCCCAGCACCATCCTGCCCACAGACCAGAAACTTCCTGCCCACAGACCAGCAACACCCTACTCACACAGACCAACACCATCCTACCCACAGACCAGCAACACCCTACTCACACAGACCAGCACCATCCTACCCACAGACCAGAAACTTCCTGCCCACAGACCAGCAACACCCTACTCACACAGACCAGCACCATCCTGCCCACAGACCAGCACCATCCTGCCCACAGCCAAGCAACATCCTACTCACACAGACCAGCAACACCCTACTCACACAGACCAACACCATCCTACCCACAGACCAGCAACACCCTACTCACACAGACCAACACCATCCTACCCACAGACCAGCAACACCCTACTCACACAGACCAGCACCATCCTACCCACAGACCAGAAACTTCCTGCCCACAGACCAGCACCATCCTGCCCACAGCCCAGCAACATCCTGCCCGCAGACCAGCAACATCCTACTCACACAGCCCAGCAACATCCTGCCCACAGCCCAGCACCATCCTGCCCACAGCCCAGCAACATCCTGCCCACAGACCAGCAACATCCTACTCACACAGACCAGCAACACCCTACTCACACAGACCAACACCATCCTACCCACAGACCAGCAACACCCTACTCACACAGACCAGCAACACCCTACTCACACAGACCAGCAACACCCTACTCACACAGACCAACACCATCCTACCCACAGACCAGCAACATCCTACTCACACAGACCAGCACCATCCTACTCACACAGACCAGCAACACCCTACTCACACAGACCAGCACCATCCTACTCACACAGACCAGCACCATCCTGCCCACAGACCAGCAACATCCTACTCACACAGACCAGCAACATCCTACTCACACAGACCAGCACCATCCTGCCCACAGACCAGCAACATCCTACTCACACAGACCAGCAACATCCTGCCCACAGACCAGCACCATCCTGCCCACAGACCAACAACATCCTACTCACACAGACCAGCAACACCCTACTCACACAGACCAGCACCATCCTGCCCACAGACCAGCACCATCCTACTCACACAGACCAGCAACATCCTGCCCACAGACCAGCAACATCCTACTCACACAGCCCAGCAACATCCTACTCACACAGACCAGCACCATCCTGCCCACAGACCAGCAACATCCTACTCACACAGACCAGCAACATCCTGCCCACAGACCAGCACCATCCTGCCCACAGACCAGCAACATCCTACTCACACAGACCAGCAACACCCTACTCACACAGACCAGCACCATCCTGCCCACAGACCAGCAACATCCTACTCACACAGACCAGCACCATCCTGCCCACAGCCCAGCAACATCCTACCCACAGACCAGCAACATCCTACTTACACAGACCAGCAACACCCTACTCACACAGACCAACACCATCCTGCCCACAGACCAGCAACATCCTGCCCACAGACCAACACCATCCTACCCACAGACCAGCAACATCCTACTCACACAGACCAGCACCATCCTGCCCACAGACCAGCAACATCCTACTCACACAGACCAGCACCATCCTGCCCACAGACCAGAAACTTCCTACTCACACAGACCAGCAACATCCTACCCACACAAACCAGCAACATCCTTCTCACAGAGACCAACACCATCCTGCCCACAGACCAACACCATCCTGCCCACAGACCAGCAACATCCTGCCCACAGACCAACACCATCCTACCCACAGACCAGCAACATCCTGCCCACAGACCAGCAACACCCTACTCACACAGACCAGCAACATCCTACTCACACAGACCAGCACCATCCTGCCCACAGCCCAGCACCATCCTGCCCACAGACCAGCAACATCCTACTCACACAGACCAGCACCATCCTGCCCACAGACCAGAAACTTCCTACTCACACAGACCAGCAACATCCTACCCACACAAACCAGCAACATCCTTCTCACACAGACCAACACCATCCTGCCCACAGACCAACACCATCCTGCCCACAGACCAGCAACATCCTGCCCACAGACCAACACCATCCTACCCACAGACCAGCAACATCCTGCCCACAGACCAGCAACACCCTACTCACACAGACCAGCAACACCCTACTCACACAGACCAGCAACATCCTACTCACACAGACCAGCACCATCCTGCCCACAGCCCAGCAACATCCTACCCACAGACCAGCAACATCCTACTTACACAGACCAGCAACACCCTACTCACACAGACCAACACCATCCTGCCCACAGACCAACACCATCCTACCCACAGACCAGCAACATCCTACTCACACAGACCAGCACCATCCTGCCCACAGACCAGCAACATCCTACTCACACAGACCAGCACCATCCTGCCCACAGACCAGAAACTTCCTACTCACACAGACCAGCAACATCCTACCCACACAAACCAGCAACATCCTTCACACAGAACAGCAACATCCCACCCACAGACCAGCAACATCCTACCCACCGCTTGGGTCCAGCTCATCGGCCACCTGTTGGACCTCCTCCTCGGACAACGGCAGTCCAAACACCTTGAACGCCTTCCCAAGCTCCTTGCATGAAATAGTGTTGTCTCGGTTCTTGTCAAATATTCTGAATAATTCACGGATCTCTGCAAACAGAAATATGCAAGGACATGCAATGGCAGACACGTAGAGAGGGGTTCTGTTTGCCTAACGATATTTCTGGTCTTGTTAATACTGCTGCAGGTTTATCTCTCCAGCGCGGCGATGTGGGCCGTCCTTGCCACAGATGTTTGATGTTTCTAATTAAATGGTGTGTCCTTTGATGCGATATTATCGGGGCAATTTTGAACTCTTGATCTGAAATGAAGGTGATTATTCCTGTTATTTTCACTTAACGTACACGTGCCTAAAAGTGCACGATTACATTTCATTACTAGTATTTTGATGCCCATCAATCATAGCACCTAGTGGAAGGATCGGGCGTATTTATGGAAAATAGTTGCATTGAGTTGGGGCGATATCTGCGCGAAAAGGTTTTCCCTTGGAGGTTTCACAAGGCATTGGCATGGCAATATGGATCTTTGCTTCGTTGTGCGTTTTGAAACACCTGGTTACTTCATATATAATTCATCAACTCAAACACAAATATTCAAAATGTCGGGGAGGGGGACAATAAAGAAACAGCTGTCTTCTTGCTGTACAGCGTAATTATCTTGGTCTCAATTTCGTTGGGTCTCTGGCTGCCAGGATGTTTTAGGGCGTAAATGAAAATTTCAACTGTAACTATTTTAGGCCCTAAAGGGTTAAAACATGTTTGTGATCATAATTTGTCCCTTGAAACATAATATTGACGATTTGAGTAACACGTCCGGTTTAAATAATAATATGAATTTTCCGGATTTTAAGGGAAGAGTTATATTCCCAAGTTTGAATGATTTTCCTGCCAACTGAAAATAAAACGTATAAAAAGCCTGGACCTTTCTTATTTAGAAAATAAGCTTCTGGTGAGAAACATTATTTTGAACCGTAGACGAACACAGATAAATTTAGTCTTATTTCGGGTCCATTATGGCACCTACACTCAGTAAGACGTGACCCTCATTGGTCGTGACCCCTGCGGCTCGAAGTATGAGAGCAGGGTCCCGGAAGCCATGGTGATCACGGCGAGATACCAGCATCAATACATTTATCGCCACGAGAAGACGCGTAACTTTATCTCAGAGAAAACACCAAACAACCTCTTTCCGGGTCAGAATAGGTCCCTTGTCGCCCATGCTTGACAGCGAGCGGATGAGAGTGGGTATCCGGTGGTCACAATGTTGTGACGCAGATCGTTGCTAATGCTAATTCGACTGGTCATTTATTTGTAGAGCTTTGTACAGCTATGCTAATGCTGACTGTGGGGACGAATTGTGTAATAATAATAACAATAATAACAACAACAACAACAACATAGTCTGGCGCTATTGTGTCCCCCTGGTCCAATGCTCGTCTGCACGTGAGACAAGAAAGACAAATTTAACGTACTGAGGCCGGAGGTAGAGTGAGAGTGAGTGAGTATGGTTTTACGCCGCTTTTAGCAATATTCCAGCAATATCACGGCGGGGGACACCAGAAATGGGCTTCACACATTGTACCCATGTCGGGAATCGAACCCGGGTCTTCGGCGTGACGAGCGAACGCTTTAACCACTGGGCTACCCGACCGCTCCCACAACTGAGGCCGGAACCCCCACCTGATTCTTTGTATCGAAGATCTTTTCATTAACTGCAGGGCAAAGAAAATACACACTGGAGAAAAGGTTTTGACCAAGTAATAATTACAAATGTTCTCGAAACGTTACTAGTCAGAAAACAGTCGCCAAAACACTGCAAACGTGAGGTCCAAAACACAACCATGATCCCCGTATCAAAAACATCACCATCGATAAACAATTTCTTGTTTGTTTCATTTTTAGCCGCCATCAAACATTGGTGTTTACTTTCTTTAGCCCGGCAGTTAAGTTTGATTCTCAAAATCTGAATTTGACTTTATATCTTGGTTTGATTATAAGATTAAAAAGACAAAAAATAATCACTCACCAGCATCCATTTCTCGGTCCTTTCGCTTATGCTGCAGAAAAAATCAAATGTTCCAGTTACTTTTCAAATGCAATTCATGTATCGATCTGGCAACAGAAAAGCAAACGGATACTCCACATGTATGCAAGTAGGATAAACTCGTAAAACCAGATATAAATTGTTGCTTTGTTAATTAAATACAATTCCTTGAATATAAACAGTACAACATTACTTATCTGTTATTTCCGAAGAAAATAGGAGGCAAAGGGGTTTGTCACAGTCATAAATATGTTATATGCATCGCCGAGCCACACTGCTTTCTGCAACATACGATAACAGAAACCATACACCGTCCAATTTGACATCTGAGTTACCATGACAACCATTTCAGGTAGCTACTCAAAGTGAAATATAACCATTCGCTGGATTTTCTTTCCAAAATTCTCAAATTTCAACTTTGTCCAAACAAGCCTACCAGCGGTCATTGCTGGCAGATTTGCCTATATATGTCCATGTTCCCGGGCTGGATAAAAGAACATAGGGCTCGAAACGAGCAATGGAAATGCATATTGTATAGTCTACAGTTTCGATAAGTCATATGCTTCAACTTAATCAGAGATTATATTCAACATGGCGTTCTGAAACTTCTTTTTCTTTTAAATGAAGAAAAACACAACAGTAAAATCTAGTTAGTACGGACCTCGTCATTACGGAAACCCCATATTCCGGGCGAGTATTATTGTGAATTTCTTTACATGAGGATCATTACCCATAAATATTAAACATCAACGCCACAAGTACACAAAGTGTTCAAAATGCTTAAATGTGTTAATTCGGAAGAATTGTCTGTGAATTGTTCCGTCCTGATTAAAGAGGTTTCAGTGTATATGTTGCATGTACTATTTCCCAATGGACTGCTTGTATAGCTGTCTCTCTCCCGTTTCATTCATTTCATTACAGCAATATTCGATCTGGCTCCTTGGTTCGATAAGGTTCTTTAATTCAACATTTACATAGGGTAGCTGAGAAACAACACGGGCCCAAAGAGATCTCAGTACAGAGTAGGCTGCAAAGTCATGATGAGATGTATACGACAGATGTTGTGTCATGAGATGTACGGAGTTTACAACTAGCTGATGCCGAACATAAACGCTCGACGTGCATATTTCCAAATTCGACCCCTTTCTAGCAATCAATTTGTAATAATGATAGTATTGTTGCACTTTGTCTAGCCGGGGAACGTTGAAACCAGGCCCAAGGAATATTGACCTCCTTGTTACCAGTGTGGCTGTCCAGACACGAGTCACAGCGTATTGATGATCAATATACATTATTCAATAGTTAGGATAACAGTGTGCAGAATAGTATTGTACAGCTAAACAAACATACAGCTGAATGGCACATTACGGTGACCAGCATCCTGCCTTTAATAAGCTTTGTCAGTTGCAAATTTCTTTTATTATTTAACTTGTGTGTCATCAATGGTATATGCGACGTGGCAACCACGGCCGACCAATAGATCATGCATTAGCGACCTTCACCTACACCGTGTTCAGTCACATGGTTGTAAAATAAAAGAATACATAATGTTTGAAATATATTATTATATCCATTTACGATTAAATCGTAATTTTCATTTGCAGATGGAAAAGCTTCGGATTTTGTTTAGTATTGTGATTTTAACCTTAATGCGGTTGCCAGTTAGCTGGATGTTTGCTGGAACAATTAAGTGAATATCACCGACTTACACGGAATATCGCTCGGCCAACCTGGCGCGAGATTTTCCGTGGGGATGCGAGATTTATGCTTTCATTGCAACCGTTGTAGAAAGCCGAGCGGGAACGTGTCGCAGATCCACCGCCACGCATTCTGCATACAATGGAAGCTCGGCAAGGCTGCAGCTAGACCGAAGGCTTCAGGCCTGCATGACGCCATTATACAGTAAGAAAGGAGTTATGTGCGTGATGAAGCCAGCTTGTGACCTGGGGTACTGATGTGCCCGACACCTTCCAGGAGGAGAAGAAGAGTGAGCAAAGTCAGGCCGGAGACAATATTGGGGCTTAGCGTTCAGCTGTAAGCGGAGTATTAGACAGGTTCGCTGAGAGAGCTGTGGACGTAATGGGCACAGCCAATCTGGTCACAGGCACCGAGCTCCTAAACAACAATGCTCGATTTCTCTGTGACATTCTTCGCACTGCCAAATGAGTGTCGTAGAAAACACGACATGCTGTAATGGTTTATAACACTAATGGTTTATAACACACTTTCAGCTTTAACGCCTCACTCAGCAATATTCCAGCTATATGACAACGGTCTGCAACTAATCGTGTCTGGACCAGACAATCTAGTGACTGACATCATGAGCATCGATCCACGCAGTTGGGATACGATCATATGCATGAACCAAGCCAGCAAACCTGACCACCTGATCCCGTTAGTCGCCCCTTCGATAAGCATAGTCGCCTTTTACAGCAAGCATGGGTTGCTGAAAACCTATTCTTCCCCGTATCGCCACGGGTCTTATCAACTGAAAAAGACCATATGATGCGTATGGCAGAACCAATTGTCTTACAAGTTGAAACCCCAAACGTTGTACACGTGCAATAGTAAACAGTTTTGTTTTTGTAGTGATAACTCATAAACAGATATTGCCAATTAATAGTGCATACATTCGTGTGATTGTAGCATAGCAGGAACGCAGATGTATAGTCGCTAAAGTGAGTGAGTTTATCGCCATCTTTGAACAGTATTCCCGTTATATCTCGGCGTGTCGGTTTCATTTGGTAGGAAAGCCCAAATGATGCAGGTCTGCTGCCTTGGTGAAACCCACGAGTACGGGTATGGTGTTGACAAACCTAGAAACATGATCGGGGCGAACCGGGATTCGGGCACGAGATCATATGTTTCTGACGTGCCCAAGGGACGCAACAATTGCGGCGCCTTTGACGACTGGGCAACCCATACCCCTGTTCGCTGTAAAATCAAACTACGGTGTATATTAAGCCTATTATTAAACTAAATTGTTCAATACTGAAACAATATCGCTGATATCACTTGCATTGCAGTGTATTAAGACTAAGCTTCCATGGAGACTATTTCTACGGAACTGAACGGGCCACTATCTGCACTGCTATATGTTGTTGAACATTTGACCACTGGCGAATGAAGACTATATATACACACAGAATCAACATACCAGTGTACAACATGCAATCAGTTTATACAGCTGACACCTCCACCTGGTTAATATACACAGTATGTCCATATACACCTGGCCAATATGCAGGTGACCTAGACAGCCGGTTAATATAATAATTATACAGTTTGCCTAGATACACCTGCCAATATATAGATGACCTTAACAACTGGTTAATATACAGTTTGCTAATGTACACCTGGCCAATATACACGTGGCACATAGGTATACATTTGCTAAATTTACAAAAGGCCAATATATCCGTAAACAATGTAATGAATCAGATATCAACCTTACTAATATACCCCTGGTCATAACACACCTGATTTATATTAACACAGCCATATGTTGTTCCATGAATGACGTAATGGTCATCGCAAATTCTACCGCCTCCGTGGTCCAATGGTAGAGCGTCCGCCCGAAGAGCGGAAGGCCAGGAGTTCGATCCCCTGCCGCGTCATACCAATAGATGCTAAAAGATGACACTTGTTGTTACCCTGCCTGGTCCGCTCGGAGTCGGTATACTGTGTCTGAGTGGGTATTCATGTTACACTGCGGCATAGTATCTCAGTGGGATAGCACTATAAATCGGCATCAGCCCGGACTAGTACAAGCAGCCACACACACACACACATGAATGCACGTCGCTATATAAGTGCAATAATTTTGGAAGCGACGTTAAACCCATATCACCTCATCCATCACAAGCTACTCAAGGTAGTAGTGAAACTGTCAAAAGTATTATGGCAGACACATGGAGGACACTTTCACATTTAGCGCATCAGTGCATCAATTATGTACGATGCAGTTCCCTATTTTGACTTGTACCATAAGTTAAACGTGTTTTTTTCAGATGAACACTTGCCTTGCCTTTGCATGTGCTTCTGATGGGTGCCACCGGTTGGACAGGGTACGCCCACCTTTTCGCGAACACATCTCTTATCATCGCTATTTGATGGTGATTCATAGACAGATGCTCATGATATTGTCGGAACCGTACGATCGACTGTTTTTGACTGAGATTTCTTATGAATATGGAAACTGGGATTTTGTCGCTTTTATTATTAAAAGAAAGGATGCCCGTAGTTATGATATATTACAATCTCTGGATCAGAAGGAAGCTCTCTAATCGTGACAGAACAGTCCGTTGATCAGAAGGAAACCCTTTACCCGTGTCGCGCACCAGTCTATATATGTCACATACCAGAATGGTTTTACTTGTGTCACATACCAGTCTCTTTATTAGAAGGATGCCTTTACCTGTGTCACATACCAGTTTGTTTATTAGAAGGAAACCCTTTACCTGTTTCACACACCAGTCTATATATTAGAAAGATGCCTTTACCTGTGTCACATACCAGTTTCTTTATTAGAAGGAAACCCTTCACCTGTGTCATCTACCAGTATGTATATGAAAAGAAAGCCCTTCACTTGTGTCACATACCAGTCTGTTTATCAGAAGGATGCCTTCACCTGTGTCATATACCAGTATGTATATGAAAAGAAAAAGCCCTTTACTTGTGTGTCACGTTCCAGTCTGTTTATCAGAAGGATGGCTTTACCTGTGTCATATACCAGTCTGTATATTAGAAGGATGCCTTCACCTGTGTCATCTACCAGTATGTATATGAAAAGAAAGCCCTTCACTTGTGTCACATACCATTCTGTTTATCAGAAGGATGCCTTCACCTGTGTCATATACCAGTATGTATATGAAAAGAAAAAGCCCTTTACTTGTGTGTCACGTTCCAGTCTGTTTATCAGAAGGATGGCTTTACCTGTGTCATATACCAGTCTGTATATTAGAAGGATGCCTTCACCTGTGTCATCTACCAGTATGTATATGAAAAGAAAGCCCTTCACTTGTGTCACATTCAAGACTGTTTATCAGAATGATGCCTTTACCTGTGTCATATACCAGTCTCTTTATTAGAAGGATGCCTCCACCTGTGCCATCTACCAGTATGTTTATAAGAAGGAAACCCTTTACCTGTGTCACACACCAGTCTATATATTAGACGGATGGCTTTACCTGTGTCACACACCAGTCTATTTATTAGAAGGATGGATTTACCTGTGTCACATACCCGTCTGTTTATTAGAAGGATGCCTCTACCTGTGTCACATACCAGTTTGTTTATTAGAAGGATGCCTCTACCTGTGCCATCTACCAGTATGTTTATTAGAAGGATGCCTCTACCTGTGTCACATTACAGTCTGTTTATTAGAAGGATGCCTCTACCTGTGTCACATACCAGTTTGTTTATTAGAAGGATGCCTTTACCTGTGTCACATACCAGTTTGTTTATTAGAAGGATGCCTCTACCTGTGTCACATACCAGTTTGTTTAATAGAAGGATGGCTTTACCTGTGTCATATACCAGTTTGTTTATTAGAAGGATGCCTCTACCTGTGTCACATACCAGTTTGTGTATTAGAAGGATGCCTCTACCTGTGTCACATACCAGTTTGTTTATTAGAAGGATGCCTTTACCTGTGTCACATTACAGTCTGTTTATTAGAAGGATGCCTCTACCTGTGTCACATACCAGTTTGTTTATTAGAATGATGCTATCTGTGTCACATACCAGTCTGTTTATTAGAAGGATGCCTCTACCTGTGTCACATACCAGTCTCTTTATAAGAAGGATGCCTCTACCTGTGTCACATACCAGTTTGTTTATTAGAAGGATGCCTCTACCTGTGTCACATACCAGTCGCTTTATTAGGATGCCTTCACCTGTGTCATCTACCAGTATGCATATGAAAAGAAAGCCCTTCACTTGTGTCACATTCAAGTCTGTTTATCAGAAGGATGGCTTTACCTGTGTCACATACCAGTTTGTTTATTAGAAGGATGCCTTTACCTGTGTCACATACCAGTTTGTTTATTAGAAGGATGGCTTCACCTGTGTCATCTACCAGTGTGTATATGAAAAGAAAGCCCTTCACTTGTGTCATCTACCAGTATGTATATTAGAAGGATGCCTTCACCTGTGTCACATACCAGTATGTATATTAGAAGGATGGCTTCACCTGTGTCACATACCAGTATGTATATTAGAAGGATGCCTTCACCTATGTCATCTACCAGTGTGTATATGAAAAGAAAGCCCTTCACTTGTGTCATCTACCAGTATGTATATTAGAAGGATGCCTTCACCTGTGTCATCTATCAGTATGTATATTAGAAGGATGCCTTCACCTGTGTCATCTATCAGTATGTATATTAGAAGGATGCCTTCACCTGTGTCACATACCAGTATGTATATTAGAAGGATGCCTTCACCTGTGTCATCTACCAGTGTGTATATGAAAAGAAAGCCCTTCACTTGTGTCATCTACCAGTATGTATATTAGAAGGATGCCTTCACCTGTGTCATCTACCAGTATGTATATTAGAAGGATGCCTTCACCTGTGTCATCTACCAGTATGTATATTAGAAGGATGCCTTCACCTGTGTCATCTACCAGTATGTATATTAGAAGGATGCCTTCACCTGTGTCATCTACCAGTATGTATATTAGAAGGATGCCTTCACCTGTGTCATCTACCAGTATGTATATTAGAAGGATGCCTTCACCTGTGTCACATACCAGTATGTATATCCGAAGGAACCCTTTACCTGCGCCAAAAGGACTCTGCTATGGCAGAATATCTTATGATTATTTTGTTGTATGTATTTATGATTATATTTAGCTTTCGTGTTCGCAGCCACAGAAGTAGAAGAGTCCGCTATAACAGTTCTGACAAATCGTGCTATGTTTTAGTGGGCTTCGTAACGTTGGTGACATCAACAGCAGACATAATCTCATGTCGGTGTAATCTAGCTGTGACAGCTTCGCTAATGGCGGGTGGGATCAGATCTAGCAGTCGGCTGGGTTGATATGAATTGGTTAACCCGCCACTCTGCAATAACGACATGACTTCACGTCACAATTGCGCTATTAACTTCAGTAGAAGTAGTCGGTGGCTGCATGTCGGAAGGTGGGCATGCATAAAACCCAGTGATGCCACAATCAGCACGAACTGCATGAACGCAAATCTCTATTTGTATTTTGAAGATTAAAGCAGGGATAAGGGATTCATTATTGTCATTGTCATCTACACACCTCACAAGTCGGCAGATTTGCCTTACATTATCTTGCTCATAACGTTGGTTTTAGATTTCAGCTGCGTGAATACGATTGTGTTCATATGAGTATTACTACCCTGCCCAGATAATAATAAAAAGCAATGTGTATACTCACACATTGTAGAAATGCAACATGAACTATTTGACTTTATTTCAGTGCGTGTGATCGATAATCGACAGCACAAACGATCGTCCACGTGCGACTGAGAGTTTATTTTCCCATTCATTTTCTAATATTCTCAGAGGTTGTAGCTACTGTTCAACCCGGAAGCTCTTACTTGTCAACTGGAAAACAAACGGGATGGAGTTATACAGATCACACAGAATGTGTTCCATCTTATAACATGTATCATGTTGAAAATAAGTTAATATGGGATAGTAAAATGTTTTAAAGTTGCCCAGATGTCTTGTGTTTGCCCGTTTGTTGTTTAAATCCGCGCAACGTAAGTGGTTAACCAGTTATTATGTAATAACCTACATGTACTTGGACTGGCGCCCCCGTCACTCAGACAAACACCGAGGTGTTGCAATACATAGGTACTTAGAAATACCAAAGATTCCACATGCGAGTCCTTCGAATGTCGTCAAAGCTCATATCCTCTCTACTTTCTGATAATGCTTTAACAATACATGAGAAAATAACTGGTTATTACATCACATTGTATTCGGCCATACCGCTCTATATGCTTTGTTAATATAGGCGTCACTAAGTTCACCTGGAGTCTGTAAGATCGATATTTATTGTAATCCTAGCAATAACGGTGCTGCACTTAAGACCGCCTTTAGCTTGTGATTATCGTGGAGGTTGATTGGTACTGTACACCTCTATCTAGCACAACACTGTACAGCCGTGTAATGTGTACACGGAAGCGTAGAATAGTCAAGGGGCTAGTTCTATGCTGTTCAAGGGAGATGACTAGTCAAGGGACTAGCTCTATATTCCTCAAGGGAAATAAATAGTTAAGGGGCTAGCCCTATGTTGTTCAAGGGAAATAAATAGGCAAGGGGCTAGCTCTATGTCGTTCAAGGGAGATTAATAGGCTCATCGCTACACACGTGGAAAAATATTGAACGCGACGTTACACCCTATTTCAACACCACTTTACCTCGGGTACTAGCATAGCACTCTACGGTTGTGTAATCTGTGCACGGTAGTGTAGTATAGTCTATTTCTATGTTGTTGAAGCGAGATTTGGCTCGGATCACGCGCGGTGCTGCAAAATTGACAAGTATTCAAACCCATTTCTTTGTCTGTAAACTGATTCATATCAATCTAGCAGATAATCATGACGCTGATTCAACAGAGACAGTATCGAATTTGTCACTAGTGAGTGAGTGAGTGAGTGAGTGAGTGAGTGAGTATGGTTTTACGCTGCTTTTAGCAATATTCCAGCAATATCACGGAGGGGGACATCAGAAATGGGCTTCACACATACACTGTACACATGTCGGGAGTCGAACCCGGGTCTTCGGCGTGACGAGCGAACGCTTTAACCAATAGGCTAACCGACCGCCCCTTGTCACTTGTAACTTGTGGAGCAGTGTGCCCTTGTAGGAGGCTACACAGTGCGGCAGACTTTGGTCAAGTCGGTGTAGATGGAGACAAATGCTAAGGTCCTGTAACATGTCTCCTCTGTTCGGGTAATGTAACACGGTCAACGGTTATCAGTTATCTCTATAACGTATGTGGTTAAGTACAATGATGCAACACAGTGGTGCTAGTCTTCGGCAAGGTGTGCGTAGATAGGACAAACGGATAAAGTTCGGCACATCTCAACTACATCATCATCCACTCGGTCATGTTACTCCCGGTCACCACGTGGATTGTCGAGGGAGGACTATGCTCCCGATATCACCGCTGATTAAACTGGACATCTGTCTGTCCATCTTCCCGAGGCAAGAGAGTTAACTGACCATAAAAGTCCAGTTTCCACCCTTGCCGAACTAGGCTGGTATTATGGAGTTACATTTTGGCCGGACTAACGAGTCTATGCATAGTCCAATCAAAATCGCGCACCGAAATCGAAATCCGGTTCGTAAAGTGTCATGCAGACTTCGGTCGACTGCAGGATTTGCAAAACATGTGCACCACCAACTCGTTGTCAACAGATATTTTCTAAATCATTTCATGCTTTTAATCATGGTGCTCGCGTGATTTGATGCACTTCGCGATGTAAGACTCGTTTTATCACAATATAGATCTTGATTATCAATCAGATCGTCTTGACTGGGCGCCACCGTTTTGTTTGAAGCAAATGCAAGTGATACGAGAGGTTGAATCTGATTGGTCAATAGGAGAGGCATAGAAAGGACATAACTCGTAATAGCCACTTGTGGCGCTACGATCGAGCCCAGGAATTCCAGCCTAGTTCGGCAAGGGTGGAAACTAGACTTTTAAAGTCAGTTAAATCTCTTGCCTCGGGAAGATGCTGTCTGTCAAGGTGGGTGCTGAGAAGGTAAAGTGACGGGAGAAAACCAGGCGTACCAACTGTCACCCTTATACCAAGGTCCACGAACGGTTGCTTGTAATATTGAATTGTTTAACACACTGTAATATATATATATGTCTACCCGACAGCCCCTAACTTTCCAAGTTATCGACCTCAAGTGAGATTTGTAAACAAAAATTAAAGCAGTGATCAATATGTCTGATGTTTGTTCGCCAAATACTTGGAAACGTATGTGACATGGCAGAACATTTTCTTTACCTCAGACGTTCCACTTAGCCCCATTTAATCTGGAAATCCGACTACAGTTTAGAACATCTACATACATATACTGAACAACTGCGACATATCCGTGGTTAGTCAGGAAATTCGTTCGTTAATCCGGAATATTTAAGTGAAAATGGTGCATCTCGAGTTGGCGGTGTTTTAATGGATGTATGTCACACTTTGTAGTGATTCACGGGGAAGTACATGTAAGGAGTTTAGGACGACATTGATGATTCATAATTGGACAGGGTATTACATGGAGACCGAAGAAAAGTCAAATAACTGTTCATGGGCGGTAGTTTAACCGCGAGTAAGTCACTGTTGTCGAATTTCAAAATTAGAGATGGCATCGAGGGTAACATACCACCACCTAGAGCGGACACCCGGTGTCGAGTAAAGGAAAGTTAAAGTGAAACACTTTCATGATAAATAAAATTGACAAAACCCTTTCAATAATCATAAGAAAGAGAGGGAATATGGTTTTACGCCGCTTCAGCAATATTCCAGCAATATCACGGCGGGGACACCCGAAATGGGCTTCACATATTATACCCATGTGGGGAATCGAACCCGGGTCTACACCGCCGCCCCCTTAATCATTAGAATCACTGTTGAAATATCCATTGCAAGATTCCAACTATATCATGAGCATGTGTTTATGAGTCACCACCAAACAGTGATGATACCAGGTGTTTATGAGTCACTACCAAATAGTGATGATACCAGGTGTTTAATTTAATGTTTCAACTGAAGAAAACATAGTACAAGTCATAATAGGGAATAGAACCAGGCTCAATTGTCAAACCATTTACATTTTCAACTTTGTACCCCATTATTCAACTCGAAAAACGTAAGGAAAAACATCATTCCGTGATCCATGGGGCATTTGCACTCCCCGTTGTGACCATATACATAGTTAAATATCTATCTTCAAAGGTTCAGCATAATTTGTGAAAACATGTACAATATAACATATTTGTGGGCATTTAGGCAAGAATTAGGCACTCCTATAGGCACCAATCGTACACTCCCCCCCCCCTTGCCGATCTGTTTCTTTATGCAGTCAGAATTTCTGCTCGATTTGGCAAAATCAAACCAAGGCAATTTGTCCAGGAAATTTAACTTTAATTCACAAATATCGATGATCCTAGATCGTTCAATAATGGTCAAATAGTCAATTCCTCCCAGTGATTTACCCAACTGAACTAGAAACCGCCTCATCTGTTTGCTATTTAGATCTATGCATAATGATTGAAAGTGACCAAAACAAGAGTGGTGACTTCAAGTTTGTAATAGTCAACTTTACCTTTATGTCGAGCAATATCCGTCCATCTAAGCCTTTGGTGTCCCTTTCTCAACTTTTGAGGTGCAATCGAACATACTGTTACGATTCTTGCTTGAAGTTAAAAGATGTTTGATCAGGTTGGCAACACTGAGTAAAGTTTTCAAAACGTTTCATGGCATAACCACATTTGACGCATCGGTGACAAAAATGTACCTGAAGCAATTCCCTATTTTGACTTTTACCAGATGGAGTTTTTAGGTGAACAATTGATTCAACTATGCACGTGTTTGTGACGGGTGTCACGGGCGACCTTTTCGTGAGCACCTGGTATCATCACTATTTGATAGTGATTCATAAACACCTGGTATCATCACTATTTGATAGTGATTCATAAACACCTGGTATCATCACTATTTGATAGTGATTCATAAACACCCGGTATCATCACTATTTGATAGTTATTCATAAACACCTGGTATCATCACTATTTGATAGTGATTGATAAACACCTGGTATCATCACTATTTGATAGTGATTCATTAACACCTGGTATCATCACTATTTGATAGTGATTCATAAACACCTGGTATCATCACTATTTGATAGTGATTCATAAACACCTGGTATCATCACTATTTGATAGTGATTCATAAACACCTGGTATCATCACTATTTGATAGTGATTGATAAACACCTGGTATCATCACTATTTGATAGTGATTCATAAACACCCGGTATCATCACTATTTGATAGTGATTCATTAACACCTGGTATCATCACTATTTGATAGTGATTGATAAACACCTGGTATCATCACTATTTGATAGTGATTGATAAACACCTTGTATCATCACTATTTGATAGTGATTCATAAACACCTTGTATCATCACTATTTGATAGTGATTCATAAACACCTAGTATCATCACTATTTGATAGTGATTCATAAACACCTGGTATCATCACTATTTGATAGTGATTCATAAACAGAAGCTTAACATATATTTTGAACATTGCAATCGACCCTGCTTTCAGCAGAGAATATGAATATGGAAAGAACTTTGTCGCTTTTTTTGTAACATTTTAGTTTGAAAAGGAAATTGATTCTGACCTTTAAACGAATGTGTTCCTAGACTACTTCAAACTCCTACGACTAAGAACGATTTAAAACTATAGATTTTTACCATGAATGTTGGTTAACAAGACAAGTATATTAATGCAGAACACTAGCTCAAATCCAAACAACAACGTCAACTGATATTTGATCGTCTCGGTCATCTGTCCATTAAGGATCTTTGTGGCAGTTGCCAATGCTCAATTTAGGTTTAGTCTGAGGCTGAAGAACTATAAGTTACCTACCTCTGTTTACCCACACCTGTGCGCATGTCAAAGTCGCTCTCAACTCACGTGCAGCGACAACAACAGACGTTTTATTGATCTAAATATAGAAACAGTCTACTCAAGCAGATGTGCTTTACGGTAAAAGCTTTTCAAGAGGCGAGCTGTTTGAGGGAAGCACTTGTGTGCAGGGCTTGAGTCACGCGTGGAGAGCGCGTCGAGGCCCAGTAGCATGCACTACCGTTAGATTGTTTAGGGTAAGACGCGGGCGTGTCCGCTTTATCTGGATGCCCGTCATATGTTGTAGAATATGATAAAACAATTTGTTCAGATGTAAGAGTATGGATATGAACGATTGTGTAATTACGATTGATGCGAGACAAGTTAATTAAGTGTGATGGAAAGAGGTAAGGTCAAATGGGTGAGGTTTAACGTCGCGTTCAATATTATTGCACTTATATAGCGCATATATATGCACGTATACGTGTGTGTGTGTGTGTGTGTGCGTGTGTGTGTGTGTGTGTGTGTGTGTGTGTGTGTGTGTGTGTGTGTGTGTGTGTGTGTGTGTGGCTGCTTGTACTAGTCCCGACTATAGCGCTTGCCAACTGAAATACCATACCGCAGTTTAACATGAATACCCCACTCAGACACAGTATACTGACTCCGAGCTGACCAGTCCATGGGATCGAACCCCGACCTTCTGCTCTCCGGGGAAACGTTCTACCACCTGACCTCGGAGGGGGTTGTGATGGGCATTTTTTTAACCTGAATAGATATGGTAAAGAATTTTATGACATCATAAAACGGCAATGAAAATTACATCATTCCAAAACGACAAGATTGAAATTTCAGAACATCACCTGGATAACTACTTTAAAACCCATCCCATATATTTCTACAAGATGTTCACTATTCGTTTAAACAACAGAACGGGTGACCTAGCTTATACGATATCATCTCCAATATTACCTCAAGCTTGTAATTAAACTTCATGTTTGAAACAACAGAAACGCCGTCCTTGGTTACAAAAGTTTATTCAGAAAGAACTATTTGAAAAGTCAGGCACTGACATGTTTTCGAGGCATGAAGAAACCATTCCCTGAATATCTATAGATAAATACCCCGTGCAGTCACACATTCAAGCTATATTCCTAAGAACAGCAATATTTAGCTAGGTTTTACAAATGCATATGTAAAACAACAGTTGGGTTCACCTCGGTTAAATAATTCCATTTTTAACAAGAGCAAGGGCAACCCTGGCAGAAAGAACATGTAATTACTGTGCAGTAATGAATAAACTCCACACACGAATTACCATACGACGTACGTGTCTAAGTCCCATTAACATGTCATTCATAATAGTATCTAGGAGTTGTAGGATTGAAACAATCTATCAAAACATTTAAACAGATTTATCGAGATGGAGAGGGGTCCTTCACGGATGGGTTCCATGTATAAATAACTGTGGTGGGAGGTGAATATAGGGGGCAGAACAGGCCTATCTATAGATATGACTTATGTGCTGGTTTGTCTGATGTGGAGCCATGCCTTACCACATTTCACTGACAGCAGACCTCTTCAAAGGTATTCAATGATAAACACAGACACTAAGAAGTTTACCAGGTTGTTGGAGTATCATCTATGATCAGTGTTATTCTTTACCGACATCATAGTGGTAAATACCTACAACGACCATCTCGATGGTAAATACCTTCAACGAGCACCACGGTGGTAAATACCTACAACGGCCATCTCGATGGTAAATACCTACAACGAACACCACACTGGTAAATACCTACAACAAACATTACGGTGGTAAATACCTACAACGAGTGAGTGGGTATGATTTTACGCCCCTTTAAGCAATAGTTCAAGAAATCTTACGGCGGGGGACACCAGAAATGAGCTTCACACATTGTACACATGTCGGGAATGGAACCCGAGTCTTCGGCGTGACGGGCGAACGCTTTAACCACTAGGCTACCCGACGCTCCTCCCACAACGAACACCGCGGTGGTAAATACCTACAACGAAAACCACGGTGGTAAATACCTACAAAGATTCTCACAATGATAAAAACCTGTAAATAAACGTTGTGATGGTAAATACCTACAACGACCATCTCGATGGTAAATCTCTACAACGAAACCTCACGATGGTAAATACCTACAACGATTCTCACAATGATAAATACCTGTAAATAAACGTTGCGATGGTAAATACCTACAACGATTCTCACAATGATAAATGCCTGAAAATTAACGTTGCGATGGTAAATACCTACAACGATTTTCACAATGATAAATACCTGTAAATAAACGTTGCGATGGTAAATACCTACAACGATTCTCACAATGATAAATGCCTGAAAATTAACGTTGCGATGGTAAATACCTACAACGATTCTCACGATGACAAATACCTGTAAATAAACGTTGCGATGGTAACTACCTACAACGGCCATCTCGATGGTAAATACTGTCAACCAACATTATGGAGGTAAATAACTACAACAAAAATCACGGGGGTAAATACCTACAACGAATCTCGCAATGATAAATACCTGTAAATAAACGTTGCGATGGTAAATACCTACAACGACCATCTCGATGGTAAATACCTACAACAAACATCAGATGGTAAATACCTACAACGGAACCTCACGATGGTGAATACTTTCAACTGAATCACTATGGTGAATACTTTCAACTGAATCACTACAATGAATATTTTCAACTGAATCAGAATGGTGAATACTTTTAACTGAATCATGATGGTGAATTCTTTCAACTGATATCACGATGGTGAACACTTTCAACTGAATCACTATGGTGAATACTTTCAACTGAATCACTATAGTGAAAACTTTCAACTGAATTACGATGGTGAACACTTTCAACTGAATCACTATAGTGAATATTTTCAACTGACATCACGATGTGAATACGTTCAACTGAATCACGATGGCGAATACTTTCAACTGATATCACGAAGGTGAACACTTTCAACTGAATCACTGCAATTGATATTTTCAACTGAATCACTATGGTAAATACTTTTAACTGAATCATGATGGTGAATACTTTCAACTGAATCACGATGGTGAACACTTTCAACTGAATCACTATAGTGAATATTTTCAACTGACATCACGATGTGAATACGTTCAACTGAATCACGTTGGTGAATACTTTCAACTGATATCACGAAGGTGAACACTTTCAACTGAATCACTATAGTGAATATTTTCAACTGACATCACGATGGTGAATACTTTCAACTGAATCACGAAGGTGAATACTTTCAGCTGAATCACTATGGTGAATATTTTCAACTGAATCACGATGGTGAATACTTTCAACTGAATCACGATGTGAATACGTTCAACTGAATCACGATGGTGAATACTTTCAACTGATATCACGATTGTAGATACTTTCAACTGAATCACTATAGTGAATACTTTCAACTGAATCACGATGTGAATACTTTCAACTGAATCAGGAAGGTGAACACTTTCAACTGAATCACTATGGTGAATACTTTCAACTGAATCACGATTGTGAATACTTTCAAGTGATTCACGATGGTGAATACTTTCAACTGAATCACGAAGGTGAATACGTTCAACTGATATCACGATGGTGAATACTTTCAACTGAATCACAATGGTGAATATTTTCAACTGACATCACGATGTTGAATACTTACAACTGACGTTATGTTGCTAAATACGCCCAACCGGCATCACGATGCTCAATACTTTCACTTGAATCACGATGGTGAATACGTTCAACTGATACCACGATTGGGAAAAAAACCAACTGACGGTTCATATTAAACAGCAATGGCGCTGTTTCCAGAGACACTCCCAACGGTATATACATATTGATAACGTGGGCAATTTGAAAGATGAAATAAGAATTTAAGACAAGTTTCTTTGATTAATTCTCTATTCAAAAGGTTATTAAGAGCGCGCGTGTATTCCCATCTATTCTATAGATTATGTAAATATGTACGTTATGCTGGAACAGTAACAAGGTCGGTAAATAACAATATCGAATAGTATCTCATTTGACTGCATGAGATGAACCTTAATGGTTTCTTCAGTACTGAGATAAATAATTCCATTTGAGGTTATTGCGCAACAAACCAATATGTTTGCTTGAAGTTTTAACATATGTCTTTGGCTAGATATTGACGATCCGTTGTACCGTACCGTGTCTGTGCAAGGATCAATCGCCAATATTTCGAACTGATAAGAGTTTAATTGATAACGCATCCAATAACCATCCCCACACAATGCTGATATATGTGGGAACAAACTCCTGGTTATTTTTTTCATGAGAAACGCCCTAAGTAACACACATTTTCCGATCAATGCAGCGATCATGTGTGAAGTGTGAATTATGCCATCCGTTACTAATGCTTCCTGTGTGTCTGAACGAGGGCTCCGTGCATTAGTACAACTAATGTAGCACCATCAAACAACTCGACCATGCATACCGTGTATGTCTTCATATTCTAATCGCAAAGGTTTAGGTCAGATTTATCACAGTTTGTGAGACATGGTGAGGTGAGGTGATATGGGGTTTAACGTTGCGTTCAAGATTATTGCACTCATACAGTAATGTGCATTCACGTATGTGTATGTGCGTGTGTGTGTGTGCGTGCGTGTGCGTGCGTGTGCGTGCGTGTGCGTGCCTTATGTCCTTTTGACCACATATACATGAGAGACCCGTGAAGATCCGGGATAGAATAAGTGTTCAGCAACCCATGCTTGCCGCTAAAGGCGACTATGCTTGTCGTGAAAGACAACTAACGGGGTCGGGTGGTCAGGTTCGCTGACTTGGTTCATGCATGTCATCGTATCCCAATTGCGTAGATCGATGCTCATGATGTCAGTCACTGGATTGTCTGGTCCAGACTCGATTATTTACAGACCGTCGTGATGTAGCTTAAATAGTGCTGAGTGCGGCGTTAAACAACAAACACACAAACATATACAAAAGAAAAACTTAAATATACATAAAACATGTGTGTAACACATTCACGCCAGGTAGACGTGACACCAAATCTGCCTACTTGTGACCAATTGTAGGCTTGGTGTGAATGAACCTGATAGGGCAGAACAAGTTCTAGCCATGATTGTAGAGGTTCTGTAGTAATAAGGAAAGGAAACATGATGTATGCTTCTCAACATGAATACAACTTTACTTCATCTTTAATGACAAATACAACTGGTATTGAGAGTCGGAAAAGGACTGCTCATACCACGTCACCGTCGTTGTTACTACCATCAAAACAACATCAAATATTCACGGTAGCCTTGTTGTTACTGCCATCAAAACAACATCAGACAGTCACGGTAGCCTTGTTGTTACTACTATCAAAACAACATCGAGTATTCAGGGTACCGTCGTTGTTACTACCATCAAAACAACATCAAATATTCACGGTACCGTCGTTGTTACTACCATCAAAACAACATCAGATAGTCACGGTAGCCTTGTTGTTACTACCATCCATCGAAACAACATCGAGTATTCAGGGTACCGTCGTTGTTACTACCATCAAAACAACATCAGATGGTTACGGTACCGTCGTTGTTACTACCATCAAAACAACATCAGATAGTCACGGTACCGTCGTTCTTATTATCATCCTGACAAAAGTACCTCTACTTGGTTTCTTCAATCAACGCCAGCGACTATTCCTGACACCGCAGTTTTTACTATCAACACAGGCGAGTTACTACTACTACTACTACTACTACTACTACTACTACTACTACTACTACTACTACTACTACTACTCTTCCTTCTACTACTACTACCACTACTACTACTCCTCCTTCTTCTACTTTTGTCAGCACCATACCCGTGCTCGTGGGTTTCACCGAAGTAGTAAACGTCTGAGACCTGCATCACTTCGGGCTTTCCTCCCACATAAAGCTGACACGCCGTGATATAACTGGAATACTGTTAAAAGCGGCGTTAAACCCAACTCACTCACTCATTCCTTCTTCTACTACTACCACTACTCCTCCTTCTTCGACTACTACTACCACTACTACTACTCCTCCTTCTTCTACCACTACCACTACTACTACTACTACTACTACTACTACTAAGCTTCAGTTCCACCTTCTGTGCCCACATCTACGATGCAGTTACGAGAAAGGGTGCATTGATATCACGGCATATCACCTCAGAGCGGAAAGCCCATAAATTCCACGAGTGAGTGAGTGAGTTTTATGGCGAGTTTAGCAATATGCTATCAATGTCACGGCGAGGGACACCTGGAATGGGTGGGAACACAGGAACAAACGCATGGGTCTCACCAAGTTCAGATTTAAGCCAACAATACGCTGCTTCATTCACGGCTGACATATGAACCGATGTCCCCACATGTACAATGAAACTGACTCGGAGGATAACACATTTCAAACCAAAAATCTGTTACTACCATCAAGACAACATCAAATATTCACGGTACCGTCGTTGTTACTACCATCAAAACAACATCAGATAGTCACGGTAGCCTTGTTGTTACTACCATCCATCAAAACAACATCGAGTATTCAGGGTACCGTCGTTGTTACTACCATCAAAACAACACCAGATGGTTACGGTACCGTCGTTGTTACTACCATCAAAACAACATCAGACAGTCACGGTACCGTCGTTCTTATTATCATCCTGACAAAAGTACCTCCACTTGGTTTCTTCAATCAACGCCAGCGACTATTCCTGATACCGCAGTTTTTACTATCAACACAGGCGAGTTACTACTACTATTACTACTACTACTACTACTACTACTACTACTACTACTACTCTTCCTTCTACTACTACTACCACTACTACTACTCCTCCTTCTTCTACTTTTGTCAGCACCATACCCGTGCTCGTGGGTTTCACCGAAGTAGTAAACGTCTGAGACCTGCATCACTTCGGGCTTTCCTCCCACATAAAGCTGACACGCCGTGATATAACTGGAATACTGTTAAAAGCGGCGTTAAACCCAACTCACTCACTCACTCCTTCTTCTACTACTACCACTACTCCTCCTTCTTCGACTACTACTACCACTACTACTACTCCTCCTTCTTCTACCACTACCACTACTACTACTACTACTACTACTACTACTACTACTACTACTACTAAGCTTCAGTTCCACCTTCTGTGCCCACATCTACGATGCAGTTACGAGAAAGGGTGCATTGATATCACGGCATATCACCTCAGAGCGGAAAGCCCATAAATTCCACGAGTGAGTGAGTGAGTTTTATGGCGAGTTTAGCAATATGCTATCAATGTCACGGCGAGGGACACCTGGAATGGGTGGGAACACAGGAACAAACGCATGGGTCTCACCAAGTTGAGATTTAAGCCAACAATACGCTGCTTCATTCACGGCTGACATATGAACCGATGTCCCCACATGTACAATGAAACTGACTCGGAGGATAACACATTTCAAACCAAAAATCTGCCCCTTTTTCTACTTTGTGGGAATAAGCATATGCTACTGGAGAAAATTACAGATACCTTGACAAATGTGAAACAACTATCCTGTGAAAATAGTTCCCTTCTTGAGAGACTTAATTTTGTAAACGATTTGAAGTAACACAGTGTCTACACGTGAGGTCAAATGTATCCCGTTTCTGCTGTCTTTGTAGATGCAGTTGAAATACTATATGTTAAGTTGAATTATTTACTAAGATGATACTAAGATGAGTGGAGCTAAGTGACGCGAGACGTTGCTCGAGGGAAGGGAAAGCGATAGAAATCAATCTGTAAGGGCACACTTCAGCCATTTTATGGAGTTATTTCAGATAAAATATTCACACGTTTTCCTTAAAACACTACGATTACCTAAAGAATGAACACGTTTTCATTCTTCCAAAAGAAGGTTGTGCTGCTATCCAATAAAATAGAAGAGAAAGATAAGTCTTCTATTTTTTAAAAAACAAACAAATTGCTAATATATAACTTCTTGCTTGAGGCAAACAAACATCTCGGTTAAGGAACTTAATTGCTGTTACATGACTGTGTAGTGCGGATCCTTGAATACAACTTCCGATTCTTGAAGGAATATCCCTGTGACATGCACAAAGGCGTCCAGTCTCAATGGGAGAAACACAATCACAGATACATATACTCATGAACCCGTGTGTGTTTGATACACAGTAAAGCAAGGTGTTCGGTGAATACAACTTCCGATTCTTGAAGGAATATCCCTGTGACATGCACAAAGGCGTCCAGTCTCAATGGGAGAAACACAATCACAGATACATATACTCATGAACCCGTGTGTGTTTGATACACAGTAAAGCAAGGTGTTCGGTGAATACAACTTCCGATTCTTGAAGGAATATCCCTGTGACATGCACAAAGGCGTCCAGTCTCAATGGGAGAAACACAATCACAGATACATATACTCATGAACCCGTGTGTGTTTGATACACAGTAAAGCAAGGTGTTCGGTGAATACAACTTCCGATTCTTGAAGGAATATCCCTGTGACATGCACAAAGGCGTCCAGTCTCAATGGGAGAAACACAATCACAGATACATATACTCATGAACCCGTGTGTGTTTGATACACAGTAAAGCAAGGTGTTCGGTGAATACAACTTCCGATTCTTGAAGGAATATCCCTGTGACATGCACAAAGGCGTCCAGTCTCAATGGGAGAAACACAATCACAGATACATATACTCATGAACCCGTGTGTGTTTGATACACAGTAAAGCAAGGTGTTCGGTGAACGGGTGGTATCATCACCTACCGGATACCTGTGTTGGAATGGATAAGTGTCTGACAGGAAGTCACATCACCTGGCCTTAATTACTCAGTTGCATACTCAATTCACATTCTACATCAGTACTTTAAAAAGATGAAATTAATATAAAGAAACCAAAGTAGATAAACTAATAATGTTGCTTTCCCTTTATGAAACATAAACGTAGCAGTAAGTACGCCTTACCTGGCTGATACTACAACTCCATTGGCTTAACCCCTATCGAGTCGTGATTGTGTCGTCTGCTCCTTACCAAAAAGTCGTCTGCTTCTATCCGTCCGCTGCCACCAAATACGCCTGGTTCACGCGTGTCAGCACTGTACTCTCATTATTGGCCAGTTCGTTCATTACTACATTGGTTTAAACCAAGAGTACCAAGCACCAGAGGGTAGAGTGAGCTGGAACCCGACACCAAAAGGGTAGACAGAGCGCTGGACACCCGATATCGGAAGGGTATGTGGCGATCAGACCGGGCACCCAGTCATTGGCTGTACGGGTTAGCAGTGACTACATTCCTGCATCGACCGGTTGTTCCCCAATAGACAAGCTTCCGCTGCAGAGGCGGTTATATCTCGTACAGGACACAATGCCTCATTCAATGAAATACGTGTTCAAAATCAATCCACAATCGTCAACAATAAAGAACTCATAATGATTCTAATTTGCAGAGGAAGTGTTGAGGGTGATCTCATGTACAGACTGGACTGGAGGGAGAGGAATCAGATAATCCCTTTGTTGAACGTTGACAGATTGGTAAACGGACATCTGCATGACTACAGAAGGCATAGAAGTAAACCCTCTTGCTTATCCCACTCGTGATTATCACTGCTTATATATACATTTTTCAATATGAATTTGCAGAAAAAATAATATATTCATTTGTAGCAGATGATTCTTTCCGCATTGTAACTAATTAATATAGTCAAATTTATATTTAAATATTAACTATAATATTTGCATATGTATGAAATGTACACAATTTTCTCTTTCGAACATATTGTTCATTGTGCACTGTTTCCACATTGTCGTATTTCAATTATAAATTGTTCATTTCCATCATGTGATATTATGTTTAACTGTATATAGGGAAGAGACCGCAGTAAGTGGTGCACTTGTGCACAATCCAATTGTCTGCATGGACAATAAAATATGTTAAAGCGAGGAACAATATGAAGCCTTTTAACCCTCTGTCATATTGTTCGAGTATTGTGAGCAGGTAAACCGACACACGTCTTCACTAATACATCAATACTTTCATACATAAGTCTCCAGACACGTTAAATGTGAGTGGTATCACCAGCAGGGCGCGTGTTCCTTCAGACTAAACTACATGCTTGACGCTGTGAAGACAAACCGGAAGTGAGGGTAATATCAACAAATAATGTGTCGCTATGTGAACCATCAACCTCATTATGAAATTCTTTACAAGAGCTGACATGTCAAAGTGACCTCTATTGTGTTTCCTTTGCACACGATAATGCTAAACAAACAAAGATTCACGCTAATATCCTATTGTAGAATTTGGACACGCGTTGCCAACGGTCAGCTCCTGAAACATGACGCCCATTGCCTCTGCAGTGAACCGTGCATCAGCGTAACACGTCTAGAAAGAACGGACAGGGAGCCATACACGATGATAAATATTGTCTTTCTACACAGTGATACATTAGCTATTGTACGTGTGTTTTACGTTAGCATTGATTCTATAACAATAGCCTATGTTTTCAAATCAATATGCATACAATCATTTATATAGTAGGTAGACAAGCAGAACATTATCTGCACGGGGTCGATATAGTGTGGTAGTGGGGTTAGGCTTGAGATGTTCAGATAATTGTGTCCATTAACCTATCGTTTTAATACACGTGTAAACTTGACATTTATATGATTAAGGTCTTGATGGGTGTTAACTGCGATTAATGATTTTACACAAAGGACACCTTGCTATCATTGGCCTATGTGGTACTTGTTACGGATGATGAACGGGAAGATGAAACAGACCCCATGTAATGAGTAGAAGAAACTATGACTAATATGACTTGGGTGTTATGCAAACTAAGCAACTCCCGCATCTACAGATAGTATACCGTGTGTGGTTGAACTTTGCTTCCAAGGTTAATTGTGTTGACATATGTACATGACACATTTGTTCATAAAATATTCATAGTTAAATTGAGAAAGAGAATTAATTTTTGTCTGTTGATTATATTGAACGTAGGTGTAAAGATTTGACCTTTGTTACCAATGCAATGTCCTCTAACGAGCATGGCCAGGTACGCTGGCGTTAGGTTACTGTTTGAAGCGTGAAGGCCCTTCACATCGCACGAAGTACAGGAGGACTCTCCGAGTGGGAGTTCTAGTGTCTGCGGCGTTATGGAAGAGGAGGGAACGCTTTAACGTCTACTGCGTGGTGAGGTGTTGACGACTGCGCTGCCACGACAAACTGGTTCATGCTACTGAGAAGGTTAAGAGAAGCTATGTATCTTCTCGCATCACTTCCCTCAGTAGGATGATGATGATGATGATGATGATAATACTAATACTAATGATAATATCCACAGTTAACTTAACGAGCCAAGGGTGTGGGAAATAATTTCAATGTCAGTGTTGATCTTGTTGATGGTTCTGTGCTGCTGGACGGTACAGAAATGAGTGTCAACCAAGCGAAGTACCATGTCAAATCGGCCATGACATTCAGACTCGAGTTTATGTGCAGTATGTTGAGAAAATCAGCAACCCTGCAGAGTCATTTGCTTGCATGAAGACGGCTGGCCTGAAAAGTGAAACAGAAAACTTTCTGTTTGCTGCTCAGGACCAGTCACTTCCCACTCGAAACCGTCAATGTGTGATTTGGTATAAAAATGTTAATATGAAATGTAGATTATGCAATGAATTTACTGAGACTTTCCAACACATTGTCAGTGGATGCCCAGCTTCGGCACTAACACGGTATCTGAAGCGACATGATGGTGTAGCTCAATAATTTTATTACCGACTTCGCCAGGCTTGTGGTTTTGACACAGAGGTCCATCCATGGTACGATCAGAATATGTAGAGGGTGTCATGGAAAATAATAAATACAAAATTCTTTAGAATAGGCCCGTATACAGCCTCAGAGCTAATCAGGCCAACAAACCTATCTTGTCCTTTTTGAAAATCCAATGAAATCATTTATATCATTGAGTTTTCCGTCACTTTTAACAACAATGTGATTGACAAGATTCAGGAAAAACATGGCAAATATGCAGACATCGCTTTCGAAATGTCACACTTTCATCCCAAGAACCAATGTGTCCGACTCTTGGTGCCTTAGGTTTGGTATCTCCCAATTTTTTGACTGAAAATGGGAGAGTACCCGGGTTTGCTGTCAGGAATACAGCCCTTCTGACAATCTGGTGTAATGCAGAAGGCTGAAGTGTTAGGGAATCTTCACATTCTCCGAATAGTTCTGGGTGGGTTTGACTAGGCAGAGCTTCCTGGGTGAAGTCCCATTCGCTGTCTGGGCTGCAAGGGCTCTGAGCTGATGATAAACCTAACCAGCCCGACTGTTCCAGGATCACCCAAACCCTCCTTGCTGCATTTATTTTATTTAAAGCTGTATAATAATAATTCCGTTTATAATGCGCAAGATTACATTCACCAAGTGAATAAACAAGTCCACATTATTATTACTGAAATGTCATTTTTCTCTCCTTGGGGATATACAATATATGTATAAAGAATCTCTGTGAAAAAACGAAATATCACAAGAAGGCACACATCATAGGTAATTCGTCAATATATAATAAGTTGTATAGTATTCGAAAGATTTTTTAATAATAATAATAATAATGATAATAATAATAATAATAATAATAATAATAATAATAATAATACTGAAGACCCAATTCGGTATGAAATGTAAGACTATAGAGGGTCCAATTCGGTATGTAACACTGAATTATTGAGGTCTTGAGTTGTATAATATATTGCAGAAGGCCCAATCAGGTATGTAGTATAGGATTATAGAGGGCCTAGTTCGGTGTGTAATATAGGATCATAGAGGTCTTACGTTGTATAATATAATACTACATAAGGCTCGATTCAGTATGTATTATAAGATTATAGAAGTCCCAATAAGGAAAGTAAAATAAGATTTATTGAGTGGTCAAAATGGATGTAAAATAGAATTATCGGAGCACTGTTCAGATTCCAAATAAGATAATAAAGTAATTTGGTACCTTTTATAAGATCTATGAAGGACCAAAATAATTTTTGCAATGTAAGATTTACGCCAAATTTATGTAAGGGCCATTCAGTATATAGTATAAGAGTTATGGAGAGTCCAATTCGGTATGATATATTAAATTAGGAAAGGTATCAATTATGTTTAAAAACATATCTACAGATAAAACGAGGTAAGTATGTGATATATTATACAGGACCCAATTCGGCGTGAAATATAATAATTATAAAGGGACCATTTCTGTTTTGAATATATAGCATTTATAGATGGCCCAATTCGGAGTGTAATAATGTTTCTTTTATAGAAGGCCCAATCTGGTGTGTAATGTGAAAGTCGGGCAGGAACCAACTCGGTGTGTAACATATCAGTTATTAGAAGACCCAATTCAGTATGCAACTCACATCACCGTGTAAGATTGGTTCAGATATCATCCTGATACCTTAAATTAAAACGCGGAGCTGCAGTATGGATTCCAGACTGGTATAAGTACTGTCCGTCTTAATGTTTCTGTAATCATGCCATTCAATAGGTACGATAGGATGCATACAGTGTCCAGGCTTATACGATTCCATTTTGAAAGAACTGACGGGCGACCAATTCTAAGAGAAACTGACGATATAGAAATAATTTTTTATCAAATGTCTTTGTATATTTCATTTTTTATATTAACGTTCATAAAGACTTCACATCACGAAGAAAGGTTTAACAATAATACTTGCCGAATGTGGTCGGTCCCTTTTTAAATGCTTGTTCGTCATCGGGTGAGATTCACATTCAGATGGTGGTGTTTTCTTGCGTTTTACTGCTGTATAACAGTGGGAGTTTCCCATATTTGGCAGTGACGGCTCGACTTTGGCTAGATCCATAGGCAGCTCCTATCGTTTCCACCCATAGAACAAGCTTCCTCGGGTAGTCTCTTGTCTTTTCTTGTACAGTTATACAAAATGTAACATGCACACTTTGACATTCAATGTTCATATGATTCCTCAAATGCAGCCAGATTAAATATTAATAGGCATCCAAAGGAGCGTTATATTTAGTCATTTAGCTTCATGGAAGGATCCGTTAATTAATCTTTTCACGTTAGAACGCAGCGTATCATCGCACCAATCTCCATAAATGCGTTACTCGATTATCCGTTTCAATCTGCTTCAACATGGCTTATAGAAATATCCGAGTCATCAACATCCACACACTTGTCGGTATTCTTCGTGTGAGTATATGCTTGAAACCCATGTTAGAAAAATCTATTATCTGATAGCACTGGTCGTCTTCCGTGGAGAAGATGCAGGGTCCAACAAGACAGCCTTGGCTGAGACCAGTTTAGGAGTGCCATGTAGGGTTCTTATGCAAGACGCCACATACTTATGCCACAGACGCCTTCATCCGCCAGTGGTGACAGTATTAGGAAGGATGTTAACCAAGGACAATCAATTACCATACATCATTAATTAATAGGAAGAATTTAAAATTAGGATTTAAATCTAACTGTAACTATAGCGTTTCAGTATTTAACTTGAGTCGCAGATCGGGTGAAATACTTGTTATTCATTGCTTGCTTGAAGCTGTCAGTTACCTTTCTCAGGTTTGCTGCATGGATACGTTGCTAGCACAGGATATCTCCTATTAAACATTCAATAACATAGAAGCTTCAAATGCACACACCATTCCTTCCGTGGAGACATATACCCTTGCACCTCCTGGCTACATGAACATAATCCATGAATGTCACACAAATCTGAATGTCCACGCTATTCTACATGTCCCGAATGGTAAGGTATCCTGTCAACAGTACAACGCATTGCCTTCAACTATGAAGCTCAGGGTACGTGTTTCTGCACACCAGCCGGTAGTGTTCGTACATGTATAGCATGTGTTCACAAACGTTGACCATTTAAGTGCCATTGTTGCCTACAAGATACAGTTGTCTGGCTCAAGTGATAATGATATTTGACGAATCACTCTAACAAGAAACATATTATTTGCCAGTGGAGCATATCGACTCATTCATAGTAAAGGGATGTGGAGGCTATTAATTGATTTCAAATATTAATTGTTTCAGTGGAAGAATGGTTAATGTAATCTCGCTTGACTGGCTATTTGAGTATCCACACATGTGTTGCCATCCTTCTTTATATATTCAATTTTGTATCATTATTAACATATGTTGTTGTGCGGCGTGCACCGGGTCGTATGGCTTGCGCGTAATGGAGGAAGCCCCTTGATGACATTTAACAAAGGTGAATAAATTTATGGTAGGTGAATAAAAATGTATATGTAGGCAGTTTTTTTCCAATGAATTGCAAAATAGATTGGCAATAATAGCTAGCATATATAAATTGGAATAACGAACAATAAGCAAATTGCATGACTTCATGTTACTAGAGTCGTTGTTGGCGACTAATTCATCTCCTGAAAACAACCTGCACCTGACGCAGTACGCGAACATAATACATGCTGAACACGAGGAAACACAATATGGACGGGTTTATGATACAACAAAAGGCTCCCCTTTTGATATTTAGAATGTTCTACATGCATATATGTATGTCACGTCGAGGTCAAGGGGTGATGTACAGATTGGTATACAATACAGGTAAAGGGTTTCCTTCTGATCTACAGATTGGTACATGCCACAGGTAAAGGGTTTCCTTCTGGTAAACATACTGATATATAACAGGTAAAGACTTTTCGTCTAATATACAGACTGGTATATAACACAGGTAAAGTCTTTTCGTCTAATATACAGACTGGTATATACCACAGGTAAAGGGTTTCCTTCAGATATACATACTGATATATAAGGGTTATATATAAGGGCGTCCTTCTGATCTACAGATTGGTATTTGACACAGGTGTATTTCCTACAAAGAGAAACTGGAAGCAACTGGTTAATAAAACCATTCATGAATATGAAGAAAATATTTGGCGCAGAAAAGTTTCTGTCAATACAGGTCTTTCACGTTTCATGCTAATACACACAAAGCTTACTCACCATATATTATGGCAACTAGCATATCTATACCCAGAACAGAGGTCAAGTTTAAAATTTTGTGTTAGAGTTTCATCACGAAACAAAACTTCCAGGGACTGTTTATTGTGTAACAAGCATGCCTTTGGTTATGATAATCACATTATATTACATTGTGAAGCTTTACTGCAGGAAAGAAATGAACTGTTTTCAACTTTTATTGATCTGCTTGATGTTGAAACCTATGTCCAGTTGGAATCACAAGATGAAGAAGATATGTTGTCATTTTTCTTTGGTGATGATACTCACTTCTCACAATGTATTGATAAAGTGAAATGGGAATCTGTTATACTGATATTTTCTGCTTATGTACTTCCGCTAAAGGCTTACCTTGATTATGTCATCTGATCTAACCTTTTGTACTGTGTGAATGGCATGACACTGGTGCTACTGTCTTGTATTGTATATATGTACTGGTAATATGGGTTTGTGTGAATACGTTTGATTAATTACGTATAATCTTCGGATTAACTTCTGGAGGAAATAAAGAATCTCTCTCTCTCTCTCTCTCTCTCTCTCTCTCTCTCTCTCTATGCCACAGGTAAAAGCATCTTTATAATAACAGACTGGTATGTGACACAGGTAAAGGGTTTCCTTCTTATATACATAATAGTATGTGACACAGGTAAAGGGTTTCCTTCTGATGTACCTAATAGTATTTGACACAGGTGAAGGCATCCCTATAACAAACAGACTTGTATGTGACACAGGTAAAGGGCTTCTTTCTGATCAACAGACTGGTACTAGTATATGCCACAGGTAAAGGGATTCAATCTAAATAAACAGACTGGTATATGCCACAGGTAAAGGGATTCATTCTAAATAAACAGACTGGTATGTGTCACAGGTAAAGGGATTCATTCTAAATAAACGGACTGGTATATGCCACAGGTAAAGGGATTCATTCTAAATAAACAGACTGGTATATGCCACAGGTAAAGGGCTGCATTCTAAATAAACAGACTGGTATATACCACTGGTAAAGGGCTGCATTCTAAATAAACAGACTGGTATGTGTCACAAGTAAAGGGATTCATTCTAAATAAACAGACTGGTATATACCACAGGTAAAGGGCTTCATTCTAAATAAACAGACTGGTATGTGTCACAGGTAAAGGGATTCATTCTAAATAAACAGACTGGTATATACCACTGGTAAAGGGATTCATTCTAAATAAACAGACTGGTATACGCCACAGGTAAAGGGCTTCATTCTAAATAAACAGACCGGTATATGCCACAAGTAAAGGGATGTTATGTCTCGACTAGAGAGCTTCCTTCTGACCCAGAGACTGTTATATATCATAACTACGAGTATCCTTTCTTTAGATGATAAAAGCGACAAAACCCTTTCCACATGCATATGAAATCTCAGTCAAAGACAGTCGATTGTAGGATCCGACTATATCATGAGCATGTGTTTATGAATCACTATGAAATAGTGACGATACCAGGTGTCCGTGAAAAAGACGAGCGTATCCTGCACCACCAGTAGGGCTGAATGTCAACTATATATTCTGGATTGTCAGCTTAATGAAAATTGACCAAGATCGCTGCCGTTCATCTCTAGCTGGGGTATAGCATAGCGAGATAAGGATCATGATCGAAGTATACCAGGTATACCAGTGGATCCAAGCAACCATGGGACACACACTTTCGCCAAACGCCTGCTTCAGATCGTTCGTAATCCAGATGCTGAGATGCAAAACGGAAATATATATTTTTTTATGAGTCACACGTCTCACGAGCGAGGTATGCGAATTTCATGAGATGAACGGTCGTGTACACAACGAGGGATGGACACGAACTCTCAGCTCGAAATATCACGTGCACACCACGAGTGACACGTGTCGAATTTCTCATGGCGATCGCGAGTTACAAAGATTTAATTTCGCTGAAATAATTTTGTTTGACATTTAGTTGTACCTTGAGCCAGTCACCGATCACCGGCCTTTCAGTATGGCAACTTAAAGAAAGAACAGGCTCAATAGAGACAAGACAAGCTTGTGACGTCCAATTTGGCATTAGGTCGTCATTGATGTCCGTGCACACACAAAAGCAGAATTGTGTGGTGACTTTGTAATCGGATGGTTAGAGTTTTTGACGAGTGATGATGCCAACAGGGGTATCAACACGGCCAACCGCTTGTCCCAATGACGTAGAATCTGCAACTCTCTCGGGTTCAATCACTAATCTCAACTTGGTGATTCTCCACGGAATTCAATCACAATCAGTCTAAAAGAGGCTGACCTTGCTGAGATCACGTGATCAAGTTGACTAGCTCAGAGAGTATCTTCATCTTTGACATTCATCGTGCAATCACATTTAATCAGAGAGCGCGGGACAAGTCAAGTGAGGCAGGGATAGTGACGACATTCCCCGCCAGGTGGCGGGGACAGATCTGCATACCGCTAGTAAAAAATCGATGCCTGGATTTTGACCTGTTGCTTTGCTCGAGGCAAGGAGTTGTTGAACTATATTGATGTTGGACGAATGGTTCGAGTGCTGGTGTGTCACGTGTCTTCACACACTGATATGTCCATGGATACGAAGAAAGTCACAAATATGTTTTGAACGGGTTCTCACAATAGCTGGCTAACCGAATATAGTAAAACGGTTGCAAAAACGTACAATCGAGAGGATGACAAACACGACAAGAACATACAGGGTCACAATGGTGTAATTTTGACACAATGGTAATATAATCCTGACACTTGTTCTAATGCTGACACAATGGTAATATAATCCTGACACTTGTTCTAATGCTGACACAATGGTAATATAATCCTGACACTTTGTTCTAATGCTGACACAATGATAATATAATCCTGACACTTGTTCTAATGCTGACACAATGGTAATATAATCCTGACACTTTGTTCTAATGCTGACACAATGGTAATATAATCCTGACACTTGTTCTAATGCTGACACAATGGTATTATAATCCTGACACTTGTTCTAATGCTGACATAATGGTTATATAATCCTGACACTTGTTCTAATGCTGACACAATGGTAATATAATCCTGACACTTGTTCTAATGCTGACACAATGGCAATATAATTCTGACACATGTTCTAATGCTGACACAATGGTAATATAATTCTGACACTTTGTTCTAATGCAATGGTAATATAATTATGACACTTGTTCTAATGCTGACACAATGGTAATATAATCCTGACACTTGTTCTAATGCTGACACAATGGTAATATAATCCTGACACTTTGTTCTAATGCTGACACAATGATAATATAATCCTGACACTTGTTCTAATGCTGACACAATGGTAATATAATCCTGACACTTTGTTCTAATGCTGACACAATGGTAATATAATCCTGACACTTGTTCTAATGCTGACACAATGGTATTATAATCCTGACACTTGTTCTAATGCTGACATAATGGTTATATAATCCTGACACTTGTTCTAATGCTGACACAATGGTAATATAATCCTGACACTTGTTCTAATGCTGACACAATGGCAATATAATTCTGACACATGTTCTAATGCTGACACAATGGTAATATAATTCTGACACTTTGTTCTAATGCAATGGTAATATAATTATGACACTTGTTCTAATGCTGACATAATGGTAACATAATCCTGACACTTGTTCTAATGCTGACACAATGGTAATATAATCCTGACACTTGTTCTAATGCTGACACAATGGTAATATAATCCTGATTCTTGTTCTAATGCTGACACAATGGTAATATAATCCTGACTCTTGTTCTAATGGGGGGCGGTCGGATAGCCTAGTGGTTAAAGCGTTTGCTCGTCACGCCGAAGACCTGGGTTCGATTCCCGACATGGGTACAATGTGTGAAGCCCATTTTCTTGTTTCCCCCGCCGTGATATTGCTGGAATATTGCTAAAAGCGGCGTAAAACCATACTCACTCACTCACTTGTTCTAATGCTGACATAATGGTAACATAATCCTGAAACTTGTTCTAATGATGACACAATGGTAATACAATCCTGATTCTTGTTCTAATGCTGACACAATGGTAATATAATCCTGACTCTTGTTCTAATGCTGACATAATGGTAACATAATCCTGAAACTTTGTTCTAATGATGACACAATGGTATGTTTACGAGCTGCAATAATTTAAATGTCAACACAAGTTTACATATAAAAAGCATTTGTGCATTGAAAATATTCACCTAAAACAGAAATATACACGCAATCACATCGAGATTTGTAAATGTGTTATGTGATATTGGTAGAACACATACATAATAGATATAACACCTTTGGTTTCGGGGACACGGGTGGCCAAGTCGTCTGAGGCAGCGATTCGCTGTGCAAAGTTGCGTCCCTTGGACACGCCAGAAACCTATGATTATGGGTTCGAATCTCGGTTCGCCACGATTATGTTTCTAGGTTTGCCAGCATCATACCCGTGCTCGTGGGGTTCACCCAAGTGGTAAACGTCTGAGACCTGCATCACTTCGGGCTTTCCTCCCACATTAAGCTGACACGTGACACGCCGTTATATACCTGGAATACTGTTAAATGCGGCGTTAAACCCAACTCACTCACTTTTGATTTCGCTTCTCGGATGTAAAGAATATAAAGAATACATTATACAGTTGCTACCGGTTGGGCAGATATGCCTACTCTTTTCGTGAACACCTGGTGTCATCACTGATTTCCAGAGGGGCGGTCGGGTAGCCTAGTTGTTAAAGCGTTCGCTCGTCACGCCGAAGACCCGGGTTCGATTCCCGACATGGGTACAATGTGTGAAGCACATTTCTGGTGTCCTCCGCCGTGATATTGCTGGAATATTGCTAAAAGCGGCGTAAAACCATACTCACTCACTCACTGATTTCCAGTGATCCATTCAGATACTTTTCACCGCTACTTTGCCTATTATGCCCAAAGGAACATGTTTCGGCAGGTAATTGAGACTAATTATTTTCTGACGTTGTTAATATTTGCGAAGTTAACAAATACGCCACCTGCTTACAGAAATCAAACGATCAACATCCACATCAATAAATAGTATCTTCTTTGCATATTGATCGCAACCAGTACAATAACTCCGATGTCACGGAGGGAGAAGATGGGCCGCGGGGAGAGGCTGATTGTTGTACAGCGTAGTAGTAATCAATACACAAGGAAACAAACATAGCACTTACTAATAAACATTGTGAATAATGACGTCATCGATTGTATTCAACCACCCGTGAATGTGTTCAATGGTTTAATGGAAGGATCTTACATGGTAAGTGATGCTTGAGTTGTCTTATTGTCTTTCGCTAGACGTACAGTGCGTGACGTCATTCATTGTTCCACGCCATGATTTTGTAATACTCACTCACTCACACACTCTTAGAATGTTCAACCCTATCGCCTTGAACGTAATCTACCCTCTAGTTTTAATACAGCACCAGTAGATGCGCTAGCGTGTGGATTACTGGTCCATCACTCTATTGTAACGTTGTTTTACGTGCCGCCGTCGCAAAAGACGTTAAAAGATGGTACATCAAACATGGGTCCATACTTTCTTTTGCCCTGCAGATTATGTAAAATGTTATGAACATAAATTGTAAAATGCTATTTTCTGATTGTGTTTCCGCAAGGTCTCAGACCACTGGTTTGTTCATCAACTCAAATCTGCTTAATATTTTATGATTCAGCAGCGTTCCTTCCCTTTTGGTGATTCAATTGTTTCCTTAGTTTGCCAAATGTCCAGTTTCATTGTATCGTATCTCGATCTTACTATCCGACCGCCTCCGTGATCTAGTGGTAGAGCGTCCGCCCGGAGACTGGAAGGTCCGGGGTTCGATCCCCGGCTGCATCATACCAAAAGACGTTAAAAGATGGTACTTCTTGTTACCCTGTCTGGCGCTCGGCATTAAGGGGCTAAAACAAGGACTGGTCGGCTCGGAGTCAGTATACTGTGTCTGAGTGGGGTATTCATGTTAAACTGCAGCATGGTATCTCAGTGAGCTAGCACTATAAATCGGCATCAGTCCGGACTAGTACAAGCAGCCACACAAACACACACACGTACATGCACGTCGCTATATAGGTGCAATAATCTTGGACGCGACGTTAAACCCCACGTGTCGCCCCGTCGTATAGCAGGAGTAACTTTTAGGCAAATTGTGCGAGTTTGGGTTGCTACCGGTAGGGCAGGACATGCTTACCCTTACCCTTGAACACCAGGTGTCAGTGATCCATTCATATACTTTCCCCCGCTATTTGGCATTTTAAGCCCTATGGAATTTCTTTTGGTGGATTCTGGTGTCCCCCGCCGTGATATTGCTGGAATATTGCTAAAAGCAGGTAAAACCATACTCACTCACTCACTGTTTTGGTGGATAATATATATTGGTTATTCTTTGGCGCTGACGTTTTATATTATTTGAAATTATGATTAATTTTGTATATTTTCTTACTGGCTAGTAGAAAACCACTTGGTAGTAAGGGGCCGGTTTAACGATCGAACTATCGATGAATTGCAATTGTTTATTGCTCGGCGGAAGAACGTCGATGTGGAGATGATATATAGAGAGTTGACACCGATACAGGAAAGGAGTAATAAATTGGACATGCGACTGATTACCATGTTTGAAGTGACCTACGTATACATTCAGAACATTTGCCAAACTTTACTGCAAAGCAACACTTTGCGGTCAACTTGCCCTGGAACCTAGGACATAACACTCGTGTTAGGGATTTGTTTGTTGTTGCTTAAAGCTACACCCAACAATATTTCAGCCATATGACGGCGGTCTGTAAATACTCGAATCGGGACCAGATAATCCAGTGATTGACATCATGAGCATCGATCTACGTAATAGGGATACGATGACATGCATCAACCAATTCTGCGGGTGTGACCATCCGAT
Source organism: Haliotis rufescens (assembly GCF_023055435.1). NCBI lineage: Eukaryota > Metazoa > Mollusca > Gastropoda > Lepetellida > Haliotidae > Haliotis > Haliotis rufescens. Next base: position 21,780,306 of record NW_025963779.1, read on the forward strand.
CATGTTAGCTTCTTACGACAAGCATGGGTTGCTGAAGGCCTTTCTAACCCGGATCTTCAGAGGCAGATAAATGTCATCTTACCAAATAATGTCAGGAAATATTAACTGGTTCTTTTCGGAAGTTTACATTCTATTGTTGTGGTGTTACAGCCGTGTTTAACCATCACTCATACAACAATTGCCAAGGAGCCCACAATAGTAGTCTTTAATGGGAATATAACAGCACACATGTCCATGGGGACAGACACAGGCGGGAGTGTTGTATTCGTGTATAAAACTGGAAGAGCATCCTTGTGAAAGCAGATCGGTCAATGAGTCAAGAACGTTACAAGCTACAAAACAGCACAGTATCCTAGATTCAACAGCGATCGTCCCTTCTTAAATCACATTTATACATTCGGAAAATTGTGAGAATATACTAGAAGTCAACACCGCCATTACTATTTCATGGAATACCTTCAGCAACATTACACGATAACCAAACGCGACTAACAAGTCAGGAACTAAACCCTTCCTTTACAAAATGTATCCGCTGTTGAACGTGCAAGTGTCATAGCAGATTAGACGTCCCAGACTGTCCTCTCATATAATGGACCTATTTAGCGAGATGGTTGCGTTCCCCTTCTCGTTGCCCATCTTCCACTGGCTGGTCCATCCCCATACAAGAATATTGTCAGCATCCCTATACCATGTTGATGTCACTAGTCATCGCAATGCCTTTACCTGGAGTCTTCTATATGCTCTGTACAATATAACACTAATGGTCCAGGCTGTTTTTAGAAATAACACTTAAGGATAGCTTTTCATTAGTGGTATTCTCATGGCTTGTGCTTAAATCTCTATTAGTAAGATTAGGCGAGATTTGGGCGATTTCGGGAGATAGCTTCTAGCTGGAGCCGAGTCCCATGGCAGCAAGAAAGTGTCGTTCTGATTGATAAGATTGCAATAAGAGTCGACAGTATTGAGATTGCGTTGCTATTTCCAGTAGTTTGTCATATTATTTTCCACACACAAAAGCGCATCTTCATTTGACAAACATCGATAACAATTAAACCATCAGGTGTAACACGTGCATTTGTATGTTTGAGAAGAGGACAATGAAACGTATATGCATTAAAAAAGTACACCTTAATCTATCGCCTACGCCCTTGCTGAATATTACTGACATGGCATGTTTGCTGTTGTTTCCATTAACTAATAATAACACCATCTGCTGCAAGATTCAGTTAATCGGATATTAACGTTGTGTAGTTCAATATCATAACGGATGCAGATGGAACAAGTAATTTGATATGCAAGTTCAGTTATTGTTATTTCAAACAAATCGACTCGGCTTGGATGAGAGTAAAAGGCCAGTACGTTCCACAGTCGGATGTCACTTACCAGTCGATATCTGGATATTGTTTTAAATAACCTGCGTTAGACGAAGGCACTGTCTTGGTGGTGTTAGGGTGATCAGTTAAAAAAATATAATTGTACATAACACTATTCAGTAAGGATCAGATTCATTTGCTATATCTGCAAAAGCATATATTGTTTTAAGTAAAACTATGAGCCTATATATTTTGTAATATGAAAACCGAGCATGCAACAGTGAATATTTTGTGGCTCACAATTTCCTTATTTTACAACATTCAGAAACGCAATTATTATTTTCAAGAATTTTCTGGGACAATTGCTTTTGATAAAATCCTAGACAGGTCCTCTCACCCTCTCGCCCCAACACCTCGAACATCACATGGTCGGCCAGCAAGGAAACAAAATGTGTTGGTTTGAATCCAACTTGCTCAATTCAACAGTACCAATATCCGAGATATTGGAATGCCGTACGCGACTTAGCAGAATCATAATACATTTTACATCCTTGAAGCTCATAATCATAACATATATGTTCCGATAACACACTTGTGGACGACGAATGGTAATGTCAATTGCATAAAGGTGTAAACGGCTGCAGAGACTAGAGAATGCTGGAGACGTGTTAGGCAAGCCTATTACACCTGAATGAATTATCTGTTGATTATAGTAGCCCGGGGGACACGCGTACAAATTGAATATATCGAGATATAACTAGCAGCGGCAGAACGACGACAGAACAGAAGCTAGGTGGGCAGAGCGCCCGTTATGTTGTGAGTGCTGTGCACTTCTGCAGCTGAAATCTCGCGACGTCACGCAGATGAAGTCTCGTCACGTGACAAGTTAGTTAGTGATCGGTCACCGGGACATGATGTGAATTGTTTGTTTGTTTCCGCGCTCAGCAACGTGCCATCTATACGACTGCGGCCTATGATTAATAGAGACTGGACCAGACAAACCTGTGATTGATGTTATCATTAATGCCCTACATCGTCGGGGTACGACGACACCTAAACATGGCCGCCTCTTATGACCATGGCATTAAATCTATTTTCGTATGATTTATTATTTCCATAAACTAACATTTAGTCCGAGGAAATAAAGTTATCTCAAATAAAAATAATTATCACCAAAAAAAAAAAAAAAAAATACAAATGGAGCCCAGAATAATGCTCAATTTCAGGGTTAGAGCGGAGGAAATCTAGACTTGCCAAATCATTCTAGGCTTGAGTTGGAGTCATTATTATGTTGTTCTCTAGGGTCTGGAGACAGACTATATTTCCAGCTGTGATACTGAGAACGATGTATCCATTTTCACGCTGTATATTGTGAACCCGTATTGACGTGATTATTTGAAATAGCTGAGTACCACGAACATGTGGGATTTGTTACTGCAGAGATAGTATAAAGCGCTTGATGCAAGGAGGATGGTCATGTCGAATGTTTTAAATAGAGTTTGGTTTTTTAATATTTTTGCTACAAACCTATCTGTGCACATGCAAAGGTTATACTTCTTTTATTACAACTGGGTTATAATTTTGATAAATGAGTATTACCTAAAAAAGTATTTCATAGGAGAGTTATACATATCAATAGTGGTATGACTGGGTAATAACTACAAATATTAACAGTGGAGTTACACGTGTAACTAATAACATCGGAAATCATCAACATACATGATGATAAAATGGAGATATAAAGGAGCTATATATATATAGGTTATAAACATACTTATTAGGGATGTAATGATATATTTCGTTGCGATACGATACATATATTGATACTTTATTAGTAAGATCGGGTGAGGTGAGGTGAGGTGAAATTGGGTTTAACGTCGCGTCCAAGATTATTGCACTTATATAGCGACGTGCATGTACGTGTATGTGTTTGTGTGGCTGCTTGTACTAGTCCGGACTGATGCCGATTTATAGTGCTAGCTCACTGAGATACCATGCCGCAGTTTAACGTGAATACCCGACTCAAACACAGTATACTGACTCCGAGTCGAGTCGAGTCCGAGTTTTAGCCCCTTAATGCCGAGCGCCAGACAGGGTAACAACAAGTACCATCTTTTAACGTCTTTTGGTATGACGCAGCCGGGGATCTCCGGGCGGACGCTCTACCACTAGATCACGGAGGCGGTCGGATAGTAAGATCGAGATACGATACAATGAAACTGGACATTTGGCAAACTTAGGAAACAATTGAATCACCAAAAGGGAAGGAACGCTGCTGAATCCTAAAATATTAAGCAGATTTGAGTTGATGAACAAACCAGTGGTCTGAGACCTTGCGGAAACACAATCAGAAAATAGCATTTTACAATTTATGTTCATAACATTTTACATAATCTGCTGGGCAAAAGAAAGTATGGACCCATGTTTGATGGTAACGAAAGAAACAAGAACTGGTTATTCGATGGCGATGTTTTATACGGGTATCATAAATGTGTTATGGACCTTACGTTGGCAGTATTTCGGCGACTGTTTTCAGCCTAATAGCGTTAAGATAATGTTTGTAATGTATTGGTTAAATCTTTTCTTTAAGTGTATACTTTCGTTTGAGCGGTAGTTTATAATACCATTTTGAAACCGATCCATGAACTGTCGTACTCAATTCATGTCCAAGGGTATAGCGAAAAATTAAATTGTTGTCGAGTGAATCGTTACACGAGTCGTTACACGAGTCCAGATATTCGGGATTGTCAAAACTCCTTTATCCAAACAAGATCTTTTGCCTTTCAACGGCACTTGAGGAATAATGAAAACTTTGACTTACGTTTTAGTCCTAGGCGATGCACAAGTGTACATATTAAGTATATATACTAGGATAGCGAAGTTATATATACAAGTGATAACATGCCTATTTACATCAATAATAACACGCCAGCGTTTTAATAAAAGACGACACAATGAGGCTACAAATATGACAGAACGGAAATATAACGGAGTCATAAATTCGAATAATGCCTATCGTAGTAGGGGGCGGTGGGGTTGGGCTAGTGGACAAAGCGTTCGCTTGTCTGGCCGAAGGCCCGGGTTCGATTATCCACACTGGTGAATTGCTAAAAGCGGCGTAAAACCATACTCACTCACTCTATCAGTGTAAATATCACTGCGGAGTCATCACGAATTGCCCACCAAAGGTTTACTCAATCTACGGACAAAGAACGCCAGTGACGTGGTTGCCGTACCCTAGGTTGGATTTTAGCCTGTCATTTATATGTGTAATGCAGTTGAGACACAATGCATCAGTGGAACTTATTAGTGATTATGGTGTTACGCGGCTTTTAGCAATATTCCAGCAATATCACGGCGGGAGACACCAGAAATGGGCTTCACACATTGTACCCATGTCGGGAATCGAACCCGGGTCTTCGGCGTGACGAGCGAACGCTTTAACCACTAAGCTACCCGACCGCCCCTGGAAAGACGTTTTACATTTGGTTACAGGTAAGATTTAGAAGAAAGGGTGTCAAGACAGAGGTCGTGGATCAGCGTTTGTGTTGCGAACTCCCTACTTGAGGTGGACAAGACGGTCTGTCCATCTCAATATCCGTCCTGCTGGAAGGATTATCGTGTGTACAACAAACACCATGACCGATGTATGGGTGCAAATAATCTGACATGCTTAATAGCCCAAATATTCCGAACGTATTAGAACATCAACAAAGACTGAAATTCTACAAGCCCTCGGGGTACCTTTACCATTGGTTGACGGCTAGTGCCAAGTCACAACCCTTCATTTAACCTATCTGGTATGTTATCTTCATTTTCACATCATATTAATATATTTTGTATCTGTGTATTGATGTATTGTACGGATACGTCTGATGTATTGTGTAATGTGAAGTAAATGATAATTCATTTTAATGGAAGTGATATCTATATTTTAGAAATTTAAACTATAACGGATTGTATATATTTATTTCTATGTTATATTTGCTTATGTTGTACTTTTATTGTTTCAGACTGAATTAAGTACGTACATTCGTACCGATAATAAAATAAACGTCATCAGCCTCACCCCCCACTGCTGTTTGTGATTATTTTGCCAGTAGATCGCCTACTCCACTATCGGCCAACACAACCACGGTTACATATTGACCCACTACGGCTATATTCCTCACATACATTATGGGGCGGTGGGGTAGTCTAGTGGTGGGAGAAAAGTCTCGACACGACAAAGACCCAGCTTCAATTCCCCACATTTCTGAAATGCGCGAAGTGCACTGCCGTTGTTCCTCGCCTCAATGTGCCCGGAATACGTCTACACACGCAGCGATAACATGTTTGTTGTGTTTGTTTGTTGTTTAACTCCCACTCAGCAATACTCCAGCTATATAACGGCGGTTTCTAAATAATCGAGTCCAGACCAGACAATCCAGTGATTGACATCACGAGCATCCTCCACGCAATTCTGTTACGATGACATTCATCAACCAAGACAACGAGTCTGACCACCCGATCCCGTTAATCGCCTCTTACAACAAGCATGGTTGCTGAAGACATGTTCTAACCCGGGTCGTCACGGGTACTGCACGTACACAGTCCTCAAGGTCCAGTGGTGTCGACCAGGTGAACGAATAACATAACTACACACAGTTCTTTGTTCTGGAACAATCGAATATTACTCACAAAAACTAAGGCCTTTCACCAGAAAGCCATGTCAGTGTGTCCTCTGTTAATGATCCTCTTCATGACCAAAACAATTGACAGTCGGGGCTAAAGAAAGCTGGTAGTGCTTTATTGCCACTAAATGTACAATAAGCACAGTAATAGCTGTATTAAACGAGAAGACACTCCTAAACTAGAATCGCTGTATCTATTACGTCATTGTTTTTCAGCATCCACTGCTGAATAGCTTTATTATTGCAATCACGTTTCTTTGGGAATCCATTTTCAAATAACAAAGCCACTTGAATTTTGATCATGGCTGAACATAGATTTCCCTAAGTGCTTGCGACTGAAATAGGTTCCATGTCAATAATTTCTACAGTAAGTATTTATAAACTTATTATTCGTGTCAAAAACATTGTCAACGCCGTTGCTACATTGTCGCTAAAATAAAATGCTTCTACTGAGGTATTTTCTTATTATCATTGTGAAGTTAATGTGCATCTTATTCCTGCTTTAGAAGAGAAAACAAGCATGATTTACACGTTAGAGCAAGTTCCATGCCTTCAAAGGAAAAAATGTGATTACTGAAAAAAAGTTATCACAGCGTAGTTAAATTTAGCCGTTCGCTTTAATATTTCAACACGAACTTTGGTTACTTGCAAAACAGGCCATAGAAACACTTGGCCAGAATGCGAACCCCAAGTTTGAGACTTTTTATCCAATTATCTTTTGCCAGATTAAAGGTTCCCAATAATTAGTTTCGCACCCGCATAGTGAGAGTAGAAATGAGAAAGAGAATCGAAATGAAGGACTGTGACACAAGAGCCTGGGAATAGACTATAATCAAGTTGAGTTTCCAGCCTCGTGGCTAATTCAGGTATTACGGCCAGGCTTGTCCACAGGTTGAAACTGTGCACGACAAAGCAAGAAATTGTGAATGGCCCCGATGAATATTTAAATATCAAGATTGACAACGGTGTTGCAATACGCTAGCTTAATTAGAAATACCAAACAATTTGCAACTTTCACACATCACAGGGAAGTCAGTTGATGTTGTGAAAACAGAGGGATACCAATTCAAGTCCAAAACAAGCCACAAATGAGCCATATTGTATTCTACTGCTCACACAGTTCATTGACTAAGCCTTAGTGTGAAAATATAACGTTACCAGTAGATACCTCTTACGATGTTTCAGTCTTAGTATTATTTGTTAACACCAGAAATGGCGGGCGTCTCGCTGTGGCAAAGAATATCCGAGTCAAGACAACATAATGTTCAGTTAACGTGATCTACCTAACCAAACAGAATGTGCCACAATTACACTGAAATGTCCGATAGATTTCCCCATTAACGGTATTACAGAAGATGATCACGGAACGTTTTTAGGTCCACGGCTTAGCGGGGAGCGAGTCCAATAACGCTCCTGTCCAACGGATGTTTCGGCGTAGCTGTTGTCGTAATGCGGTGTTGCCGCCTCCTCTGATGCGGCGATGACAAAGCCGTGTATCTTCTTGACGTTATATTAGGAAGCGCCAGGCCTAAGGCTTCTAAAACCGCAGTTCCACTCTCTGCAACAGGTTGAGATGGTGACATTTTCCTCACAACTACTGACGCTTGTACTTTGATCATCGCACTCCCCTAACGACATTAAATTAATCAATACTTGCCACGGGACTGCACAAATTTATTTGACAGGCCATGCTTTCACATGGGTTAAGATCTAACACGGGCATTTGATAGGGCATTCACTCCTTTTCGTTCGTTACTTGGAAATCTGCCTAGTAAACAATTGTACCAGCAGGCAAATGACACTCAAGAAGAGGACTTTGAGGGGGGCGGACAAAAAACCTCCATTATAAACGTCGCGTGTCACCACAATGGAAACATTAATCTATATCACAACCACATCATTTTCACAAAGATCATCCTGATACAACACATGTGTTGAAGGGAATCGGTACATTGCTGTATGATATGCAGATACGATTAAACAGGTAATGCTATGTAGAAACTAACAGGTTGCCGTTTGTAAATCAGTATTCCATATCAGTTCTCGTGAGTTATTGGCAGCACATGGTAATATTTCACTTTGCAGACATCAACACGTGCCATGTTTGTTATTCTGCTTTTAATTTCAACACAGAACGAACACTACGTGTTCCGGATCTCCGCTATGTACGGAGTTACAACGACACCACGTGAGCCGGGTGAATACAGCTGCACTCAATGGAAACAAGCGTCACGCAATTAAGTCAAGGTCAATTGGGTTGCCCATATGACAGTTGTCTTCCAAGCATCTCCGTGAACGTAGGATGTCTTTTCCACATCGTCTTGTACGGGAGTTGTCTTCCTAAATCGTCTTGTGCGAGAGTTGTCTTCCTAACATCGTCTTGTGCAAGAGTTGTCTTCCTTACATCGTCTTGTACAAGAGTTGTCTTCCTTACATCGTCTTGTACGGGAGTTGTCTTCCTAAATCGTCTTGTGCTAGAGTTGTCTTTCTTACATCGTCTTGTACAAGAGTTGTCTTCCTTACATCGTCTTGTACAAGAGTTGTCTTCCTTACATCGTCTTGCACAATAGTTGTCTTCCTTACATCGTCTTGTGCAAGAGTTGTCTTCCTTACATCGTCTTGTACAAGAGTTGTTCCTCCTTACATCGTCTTGTACAAGAGTTGTCTTCCTTACATCGTCTTGTACGGGAGTTGTCTTCCTAAATCGTCTTGTGCGAGAGTTGTCTTCCTTACATCGTCTTGTACAATAGTTGTCTTCCTTACATCGTCTTGTACAAGAGTTGTCTTCCTTACATCGTCTTGCACAATAGTTGTCTTCCTTACATCGTCTTGTGCAAGAGTTGTCTTCCTTACATCGTCTTGTACAAGAGTTGTCTTCCTTACATCGTCTTGTACAAGAGTTGTCTTCCTTACATCGTCTTGTACAAGAGTTGTCTTCCTTCAATCGTCTTGTACAAGAGTTGTCTTCCTTACATCGTCTTGTACAATAGTTGTCTTCCCGACATCGACAGTGTGTAAGTTTGATTTACAAATTATGAACGGTTAAAAGGTGATAACATCTAGTTTGGTCACAGCGCGTTAACTTTAGGACGTTAAGTTAAAATACATCTGCACCAGACACTGTCATGTACCATTTTGCATAAAACGGAGAAGCCTGCACTAGATTCAATAAGCACAACAGCTACAGCGGTCGCCTGGTGTCGGAACAAGTCGCCTGCTGCCAGCACAATGTCTTTCTGCATTTATTCCAGTTATTAGGGAACTGGGCGTGCTAGGTACAAGTTTTGCGGTTATGAAAAACAAACTAAGAGCAAAGAACCCAACACTGACGTTCATATTCCTTTGTAAAACAAAGGAGTGTTTGTCAAATATTATTCGCTAAAGACATGATGGTTGGCAACATAATTTATGGCGGGAAAGCGGGAGCAGAATGGTAGATGAAGTGGGGTGGAACGCTAGGAGAGCGGAGACAGAGTGTCGGAAGAGCGAGAACATCGGAAGAGCGAGAGGAGTGTGACGGGGAATACGGATCTGAGTGCCGAGCTAGCGGAAGTAGCAGGACAAACGGGAGAGTGCGAGGTGTTTGTCGTGAAAACGGGAGCAGAGTGACGAGCGAGTGGGAGGAGAGTAGAGGGACTGACGGGAGAGTAAAAGGCGTGTGACGGGAGAACGGGAGGAGACCGTCAAGAGAGCGTCAGGAGAGTAGCGGGACTGACGGGAGAGTGAGAGGCGTGTGACGGGAGAACGGGAGGAGACCGTCAAGAGAGCGTCAGGAGAGTAGCGGGACTGACGGGAGAGTGAGAGGCGTGTGACGAGAGAACGGGAGCAGAGAGACGGGCGAGCGGGAGGAGAGTAGCGGGACTGACTGGAGAATGAGGGGTGTATGACGGGAGAACGGTAGGAGAGTGACAAGAGAGCGGGAGGAGAGTAGCGGGGCTGATGGGAGAGTGAGAGGTGTATGACGGGAGAACGGTAGGAGAGTGACAAGAGAGCGGGAGGAGAGTAGCGGGACTGACGGGAGAGTGAGAGGTGTATGACGGGAGAACGGTAGGAGAGCGTCAAGAGAGCGGGAGGAGAGTAGCGGGACTGACGGGAGAGTGAGAGGTGTATGACGGGAGAACGGTAGGAGAGCGACAAGGTAGCGGAGGAGAGTAGCGGGACTGACGGGAGAGTGAGAGGTGTATGACGGGAGAACGGTAGGAGAGTGACAAGAGAGCGGGAGGAGAGTAGCGGGACTGATGGGAGAGTGAGAGGTGTATGACGGGAGAACGGGAGGAGAGCGACAAGATTGCGGGAGGAGAGTAGCGGGACTGACGGGAGAGTGAGAGGTGTATGACGGGAGAACGGGAGCAGAGAGACGGGCGAGCGGGAGGAGAGTAGCGGGACTGACTGGAGAATGAGAGGCGTGTGGCGGGAGAACGGTAGGAGAGCGACAAGGTAGCGGGAGGAGAGTAGCGGGACTGACGGGAGAGTGAGAGGTGTATGACGGGAGAACGGGAGCAGAGAGACGGGCGAGCGGGAGGAGAGTAGCGGGACTGACGGGAGAGTGAGAGGTGTATGACGGGAGGTCGGTAGGAGAGTGACAATAGAGCGGGAGGAGAGTAGCGGGACTGATGGGAGAGTGAGAGTTGTATGACGGGAGAACGGGAGCAGAGAGACGGGCGAGCGGGAGGAGAGTAGCGGGACTGACGGGAGAGTGAGAGGTGTATGACGGGAGAACGGTAGGAGAGCGACAAGGTAGCGGGAGGAGAGTAGCGGGACTGACGGGAGAGTGAGAGGTGTATGACGGGAGAACGGGAGCAGAGAGACGGGCGAGCGGGAGGAGAGTAGCGGGACTGACGGGAGAGTGAGAGGTGTATGACGGGAGAACGGGAGCAGAGAGACGGGCGAGCGAGAGGAGAGTAGCGGGACTGATGGGAGAGTGAGTGGTGTATGACGGGAGAACGGTAGGAGAGCGACAAGGTAGCGGGAGGAGAGTAGCGGGACTGACGGGAGAGTGAGAGGTGTATGACGGGAGAACGGTAGGAGAGCGACAAGGTAGCGGGAGGAGAGTAGCGGGACTGACGGGAGAGTGAGAGGTGTAGGACGGGAGAACGGTAGGAGAGTGACAAGAGAGCGTGAGGAGAGTAGCGGGACTGACGGGAGAGTGAGAGGTGTAAGACGGGAGAACGGTAGGAGAGTGACAAGAGAGCGGGAGGAGAGTAGCGGGACTGATGGGAGAGTGAGAGGTGTATGACGGGAGAACGGTAGGAGAGCGTCAAGAGAGTGGGAAGAGAGTAGCGGGACTGACGGGAGAGTGAGAGGTGTATGACGGGAGAACGGTAGGAGAGCGTCAAGAGAGTGGGAGGAGAGTAGCGGGACTGACGGGAGAGTGAGAGGTGTATGACGGGAGAACGGTAGGAGAGCGTCAAGAGAGTGGGAGGAGAGTAGCGGGACTGACGGGAGAGTGAGAGGTGTATGACGGGAGAACGGTAGAAGAGTGACAAGAGAGCGGGAGGAGAGTAGCGGGACTGACGGGAGAGTGAGAGGTGTATGACGGGAGAACGGTAGAAGAGTGACAAGAGAACGGGAGGAGAGTAGCGGGACTGACGGGAGAGTGAGAGGTGTATGACGGGAGAACGGTAGAAGAGTGACAAGAGAGCGGGAGGAGAGTAGCGGGACTGACGGGAGAGTGAGAGGTGTATGACGGGAGAACGGTAGAAGAGTGACAAGAGAGCGGGAGGAGAGTAGCGGGACTGACAGGAGAGTGAGGGGTGTATGACGGGAGAACGGTAGAAGAGTGACAAGAGAGCGGGAGGAGAGTAGCGGGACTGACGGGAGAGTGAGAGGTGTATGACGGGAGAACGGTAGGAGAGTGACAAGAGAGCGGGAGGAGAGTAGCGGGACTGACGAGAGAGTGAGAGACGTGTGACGGGAGAACGGTAGGAGAGCGCCAAGAGAGTGGGAGGAGAGTAGCGGGACTGACTGGAGAGAGAGAGAGGTGTGTGACGGGAGAACGGGAGGAGTGCGTCAAGAGAACGGGAGGAGCGCGTGGAAGCGTGCAGGGGCCCGACAAAATGCCGGCGAATGATCTTAGATTGACTCCAGTGCATAGCGTCAAACATGATCTAAACATCCACAAAGCCGACAAGGAAAATTATGACAATAACTAAATCAATCTACCCCACAGCATAGAGATATTTCCACTGCGGATATCGATAGAATTATCTACTTAAGAAACATATATAATTGATGTTTCTTTGTCTATTAAAGATATTCAAATCTAAAGATGTTTTTAAAAGAGTTAAATTATGCAAAAGTTACAAAACAGAAAAGGAACGTTCGAAGATCTTGACTTAATAACCCCGCACCAGCAGTGACTCGACTCCCGCACAACACTGTTGCCTTCATATGTACTTGATTTACAAGCTTCCATTCAGATATAATTACATGCTTGAAGCACGAGTTTTATGATTTAAATCACATATCAAACAATTATTCATGCAGTAAATAATGATAACGAGAAACTGGCAACGTTGAGGCGGGATTTAGGACATGGGAGGTATAGAGGTACATGAAACTGATTATTCACCGAGTGACGCGCGGCGGTGACGCGGGACTCATTACTGAATTATCGGAGAAATGAACATTAATATTTAAAAACAAATAAAGTATCATGGATCCACATGTCAGGAAAACATTGATTTTGTTGAGATAACGTGACTGTAGCGTCCCAGCGCCCACGTGCGACCGCGCATCTCGGGTATCAGGTACCGTATCATGGAGGAACGCGTGATGGGAGTGGGTTGGGGGCACGGTCAGTAGGGGACAGCATGGGACAGCATGGGACAGGGCAAAGCTGTATGTGGGGTCTTGTCATGGGCATGTCAGATGGCTATGTTTTATCTAGCCATGGATTACTAACATATGTATGTCTCATCTTGCCAAGGACGTTAAACAGTTGTGTCATTTTGCCAGTGAGATTGCAAATTCACATGTGTGATCTAGCCAGGGACACGTAAAAGCTCTTTCTACTAGGCAGGGGGTTTTCATAGTTGCATAGTGTCGTCAGGGACTCTGCATAGTTGTATTATGTATCTAGCAAAGACACTGCATAGTTGTGTATGTATCTGACCAGGGACACTGCATAGCTGTGTATGTATCTGACCAGGGACACTGCATAGTTGTGTATGTATCTGACCAGGGACACTGCATAGTTGTGTATGTATCTGACCAGGGACACTGCATAGTTGTGTATGTATCTGACCAGGGACACTGCATAGTTGTGTATGTATCTGACCAGGGACACTGCATAGTTGTGTATGTATCTGACCAGGGACACTGCATAGTTGTGTATGTATCTGACCAGGGACACTGCATAGTTGTGTATGTATCTGACCAGGGACACTGCATAATTGTGTATGTATCTGACCAGGGACACTGCATAGTTGTGTATGTATCTCACCAGGGACATCGCATAGTTGTGAATATATCTAGCCAGGGACAGTGCATAATTGTGTATGTATCTGACCAGGGACATTGCATAGTTGTGTATGTATCTAGCCAGGGAAGTACATAGTTGTCTATGTATCTAGCCAGGGACACTGTATAGCAGTGTATGTATCTAGCCAGGGACACTGCATAGTTGTGTATGTATCTGACCAGGGACACTGCATAGTTGTGTATGTATCTAGCCAGGGAAGTACATAGTTGTCTATGTATCTAGCCAGGGACACTGTATAGCAGTGCATGTATCTAGCCAGTGACACTGCATACTTATGCATATATCTAGCCAGGGACACTGCATAGTTGTGTATGTATCTGACCAGGGACATTGCATAGTTGTGTATGTATCTAGCCAGGGAAGTACATAGTTGTCTATGTATCTAGCCGGGGACACTGTATAGCAGTGCATGTATCTAGCCAGTGACACTGCATACTTATGCATATATCTAGCCAGGGACACTGCATGGTCGTGTATGTTTCTAGCCTTGGTCACCGCATAGTTGCATTTGTATCTTGCTAGAGACTTTACCTTTACAGCTAGTTGTGCATGTATCTATTCAGAAGCACTGAACAGTATCTAGCCAGGGACTTAGCTGCAGGTGTGCATTATCTAGCCAGGGTCATTGCATAGTTGTGCATGTATCTAACCAGGGTCATTGCATAGTTGTGCATGTATCTAGCCAGGGTCATTGCATAGTTGTGCATGTATCTAGCCAGGGTCATTGCATAGTTGTGCATGTATCTAGCCAGGGTCATTGCATAGTTGTGCTTGTATCTAGCCAGGGTCATTGCATAGTTGGGCATGTATCAAGGAAGTGGAAGAATTAAAACCGTGTCATTGAGGAACCCCATCCCCGCTACCCTCATGTCTCCGAGGAAAACAACCCCAGCAAGTTGCTACAGTAGGTGGCATCAATTAGGCACCAAGGCTGTCTCGCATTATTATGTGCGTTCAGCTTCTTCAAAGGTGGTATTTGAAACTGTAAACCCGCGCTATTTCTGGAAGCAGTTCTACTTCTGATGAACAAAACAAGGCCGATTGCAAAATGCAGCATCAACATATTTGTACGGATCTGATATACTTCTGTTCGGACTTTTGTTTTGCTTTTTGCATGAATGTGAGAAAAGAGATGTTGGAACGGCGCAATATCAGTTCATTAGCTATACGATATCTGTTATTTTGGATTTTCTAACGTTATTTAGTAGCAGAATTTCTGTCGAGACGGCTACCCTGGACATATTTCTAAATGACCACAAGCTTTGTTCACATGACTACGGTGAGAGACACGGTGATGATTCATCTCATGACAGAGAGATAATGGCAGATAGAAAGACGAATGGAGCGAGACAAAGAAGACGTGATAGACAGTTGGAAAAAGATTCGGATGGGGAGGAAAGAAGAAAGATGCAGCAACAGTTCCCTGTCGTAATTATTAGACACGACGACACAATAGGCAGGAGAAATACGACTAACCCTGTAACCCAGTCACTCATTTCGTCCCAATGGTGACAGGCTTTCTTAATCAGCCTGCGCCAAATTAGTAACGAGGATTTAGATCTCCTGAGATGCACAAAATGCAATTATCAATTAGACGTTTGCATTAACAAAGCGAACTGTTCATTGTACTACAAAGACGTCAGTATTTGAGGTATTCCCGTTCCAGCGCTCGTCTCTTCCGCCTTATACAGCAACGTGACTGAGATTTGCGACGTGAGTTGTGTTGCAAAGGAAATAATGACATCCCTACCTTAGCTTGTGGTGGTAATACCTCGGAACGACATCACATTGCAGGAATCAGTGGCCACTGTAACGGTGACTGGTCAAGCTGGCGCAGACTGCCGGCGACAAGTGGTTCTGTGGACGTGCACTAGTCCCTCCCGAGTGTTTAAGCAGCGTGTTGATGACACACATTGAAAGCTGTGCAGTCGTTGAGACCGCGTCTGTCTCCAGAATACAGCGAGCAGTGACACCGACTTTGGTGTCACTTACAGGTTATTCATTTCAATATCGCTTCTCTCCCTTCAGGCATTAACACCTGGTACCCGTGGAACTACATCTGCAGGGAGGGTATAACCCTCATCGATGTTTCTACACTGACAGAAACAAATTGATGCTTATATGAAGCTTTGTTTTAATATTGTAACATGTCTACACGGACTTCAGTTCTGGTGTATGGCGCTGAAGGTTTAATTGGTCGGTTGGATAGTCTTGTGGTGACAGGTTTGGTCCATCACGATGACCACTAGGGTTGGATTCCCTGAATGGGTGAACTGTGTGAAACAAACCAATTCTTGGTGTCCCCTGCCGTAAAACTTGAAAATTGCGGCGTCAAAATATCCTCACTCAGTCGATATAGATAGTGATTATATATATTTTATTTTGAACAACCAAAATCATAACTATGAAAATAATTTCTCAATCGTTTTGCTGGACACATCATCGTCTATTTGTCTTTGCGTTTCCATGGCGATAAATGTAGTGATGAGTAGGTGTCCACGTTAACCATATGATTATTATGATTATTAAGTATCGCTTGATAGAGCAGATGCGTGTCTTGAGTGGCACCTGAGCATCCTAACTATCAACGCGTCAGGTGATTGAAAAATAGCCTCGGTTATACAGGTAATGAAATAATATACATTGGTTTTCGGTTCACACAAATGCACCAGACAACCTTGTGACGTATAAAACTCCAAATTGGTATGTTTCAAATGTCACCTTAAGCATGACTTGGTATTTGATAAGCAACAATTTCGCCGCGGAGCAGAAACAGGAGACGTCGAATATAACCCTGTGTGAACAGCTTTACAGCTTCGTCAGCCAATCCAGCCGGAATATAGGATCAACGGAATTACCCGAAGCGTTGGTAAAATCTCCTTGACTAAGCCCGCCAGTGACATATGTGTCCAGGCTTGAGGCTCGGCTCGGCTCGTATCGACGAGGTGACAGTATCGATTTTTCACTCTAGTCACATTCCGTTATCATTTTTGTATGTGTCACATAATTCTAGCCTGTGTGCTTTGAGCGTTGGGACGGGAACGCCACTGTTAATAATACATAGATGTTATGTTCTACCTGCGGCTGACGAGGACAGAGTGGATCACAAAGACGTGGGCTTGTATTGATTGGCTAGCAACTGGGGCAGATATGGAAACAACAGAAATAAGATATGAGCATGTTTTTCTCTGTGCTATGTTGGAAAATATGTTGGGTTAGATAATAGACAGCTGAATAAAGACACGTACGCATGGCCCTTCGAGGATGCGAGATGTCAAAGTACACGTGGAAGACAGCGACTGGAATAATGCCATAAAGACACTGCGTCGCCGTACACGTGCTGGAAAGAAGTCTCTCTGTGCATGTACGCGTGGAAGTCGGGTGTTCCTGCTCAAGTACACGTGGACGGGGGCGTTGTGATCCTGCATAGCTGTTCATGTAATCAGACACTACAAGAGTTAGCAGTACAACACGGTGTGAAATCAGACACTGCAAGAGTTAGTAATACAACACTATGTGAACTCAGACACTGCAAGAGTTAGCAGTACAATACGATGTGAAGTCAGACACTGTAAGAGTTAGCAGTACAACACTATGTGAAGTCAGACACTGCAAGAGTTAGCAGTACAACACGATGTGAAATCAGACACTGCAAGAGTTAGTAATACAACACTATGTGAACTCAGACACTGCAAGAGTTAGCAGTACAATACGATGTGAAGTCAGACACTGTAAGAGTTAGCAGTACAACACTATGTGAAGTCAGACACTGCAAGAGTTAGCAGTACAACACGATGTGAAATCAGACACTACAAGAGTTAGCAGTACAACACGACGTGAAGTCAGACACTGCAAGAGTTAGCAGTACAACACTATGTGAAGTGAGACACTGCAGGAGTTAGTAGTACAACACGATGTGAAGTCAGACACTGCAGGAGTTAGTAGTACAACACTATGTGAAATCAGACACTGCAAGAGTTAGCAGTACAATACGATGTGAAGTCAGACACTGCAAGAGTTAGTAGTACAACACTATGTGAACTCAGACACTGCAGGAGTTAGCAGTACAATACGATGTGAAATCAGACACTGCAGGAGTTAGCAGTACAACACGATGTGAAGTCAGACACTGCAGGAGTTAGTAGTACAACACGATGTGAAATCAGACACTGCAGGAGTTAGTAGTACAACACGATGTGAAATCAGACACTGCAAGAGTTAGCAGTACAATACGATGTGAAGTCAGACACTGCAGGAGTTAGTAGTACAACACTATGTGAAATCAGACACTGCAGGAGTTAGCAGTACAACACGATGTGTAGTCAGACACTGCAAGAGTTAGCAGTACAACACGATGTGAAATCAGACACTGCCAGAGTTAGTAGTACAAAACTATGTGAACTCAGACACTGCAAGAGTTAGTAGTACAACACTATGTGAAATCAGACACTGCAAGAGTTAGTAGTACAACACTATGTGAAATCAGACACTGCAAGAGTTAGCAGTACAATACGATGTGAAGTCAGACACTGCAAGAGTTATTCGTACAATACGATGTGAAATCAGACACTGCAGGAGTAAGCAGTACAACACGATGTGAAGTCAGACACTGCAGGAGTAAGTAGTACAACACTATGTGAAATCAGACACTGCAAGAGTTAGCAGTACAACACGATGTGAAGTCAGACACTGCAGGAGTTAGTAGTACAACACTATGTGAAATCAGACACTGCAGGAGTTAGCAGTACAACACGATGTGAAGTCAGACACTGCAGGAGTTAGTAGTACAACACGATGTGAAATCAGACACTGCAAGAGTTAGCAGTACAACACGATGTGAAGTCAGACACTGCAAGAGTTAGCAGTACAACACGATGTGAAATCAGACACTGCAGGAGTTAGTAGTACAAAACTATGTGAACTCAGACACTGCAAGAGTTAGTAGTACAACACTACATGAAATCAGACACTGCAAGAGTTAGTAGTACAACACGATGTGAACTCAGACACTGCAAGAGTTAGCAGTACAACACGATGTGAAGTCAGACACTACAAGAGTTAGGAGTACAAAACTATGTGAACTCGGACACTGCAAGAGTTAGCAGTACAACACGATGTGAACTCAGACACTGCAGGAGTTAGTAGTACAACACTATGTGAACTCGGACATTGCAGGAGTTAGCAGTACAATACTATGTGAAGTCAGACACTGCAAGAGTTAGTAATACAACACTATGTGAACTCAGACACTGCAAGGGTTTGCAGTACAACACTATGTGAAGTCAGACACTGCAGGAGTTAGTAGTACAACACGATGTGAAATCAGACACTGCAGGAGTTAGTAGTACAACACTATGTGAAATCAGACACTGCAAGAGTTAGCAGTACAATACGATGTGAAGTCAGACACTGCAGGAGTTAGTAGTACAACACTATGTGAACTCAGACACTGCAAGAGTTAGCAGTACAACACGATGTGAAGTCAGACACTGCAGGAGTTAGTAATACAAGACTACGTTAAATGAGACACTGCAAGAGTTAGCAGTACAACACGATGTGAAGTCAGACACTGCAGGAGTTAGTAATACAACACTACATTAAATGAGACACTGCAAGAGTTAGCAGTACAACACGATGTGAAGTCAGACACTGCAGGAGTTAGTAATACAAGACTACGTTAAATTAGACACTGCAAGAGTTTGCAGTACAACACGATGTGAAATCAGACACCAGATTTAGCAGTACAGCATCCCATCTCTGGTAATGTCAGAGCTACCAGTCGGAACTCACATATGACCAAAATCATTAATTCAAATCTCGCAACTCACATACTGAATTAGCAATACAACACCATGTGAACTGATATACTGCCAGAGTTCGGCAATCATATGTTACAAGCAGGCACCACATACGAGCGGCAAACAACATTGATGTATTGAATGTACAGAGGACTCAGGACCACTCCGGCAGAGACAGGTGTGAACAACTCCCTGTCGCGCTGTGCCCAGGACGTCCGCGAGTAAAGCAGGTGCTTTCTATCACCCAGTGTACATACACACACATTTACCAGCCATCAATACCGAACACGTCTCTGAATTAGAAATGACGGTTCTCTTACATGTTAGATCACGCTCATTATCTAAATGATCATTGCCGTTACTGCTGATAGCGGGACATCAAT
Source organism: Haliotis rufescens (assembly GCF_023055435.1). NCBI lineage: Eukaryota > Metazoa > Mollusca > Gastropoda > Lepetellida > Haliotidae > Haliotis > Haliotis rufescens. Next base: position 21,799,956 of record NW_025963779.1, read on the forward strand.
CAGAGTGTAGCGTTAACTCCATTATCCACCAATAGTGATGAATATTGTATAAGTTATTTAACAAAGCATTGCTGCTTCAACGGCAAATTACAGAAGGCTCTCTATATGATAACTTAGATTGAAAAATAAGATACGTTTGAGGCAGTTCTACCTCGACAGTTTAAGTGCACAAGAGAATCAATATGTTGCGGTGTTCATGGCACTGAATGCTGATGTCAACGGACGCTGGATTGTGAAAGTTGTTTGGGTGAAATTACTGAAAATATGACAATGACAACGATTGATAATCTGGAGATGTTTCAAACAGACATAGCCGGGGACTGCTGACAGATGAGCGATATCTCGAATGCGAAGTGTAAAAATAAATCTTTCCAAACGACACAGGTAGAAAGTGTAACACCATTTATACACATCAAAACCCTTGACACTCAACACAACTCTCTACACACAGCAACCCCCTCTATACACAACAACACCTCTATACACACCAACGCCATCCATACAGAGCAACACCCTCTATACACTGCAACACCCTATATACACACTGCTACACCCTCTATACACCTTACCACCCTCTATACACTGCTACACCCTCTATACACTGCAACACCCTCTACACACTACAACACCCTCTATACACTGCAACACCCTCTATACACTGCTACATCCTCTATACACTGCAACACCCTCTATACACTGCAACACCCTCTATACACTGCAACACCCTCTACACACTGCAACACCCTCTATACACTGCAACACCCTCTATACACTGCAACACCATCTATACACTTCAACACCCTCTATACACTGCAAAACCCTCTACACACTACAACACCCTCTATACACTGCTACACCCTATATACACTGCACCACCTTTTATATACTGCACCACCCTCTATCCACTGCAACACCCTCTACACACTGCTACACCCTCTTTACACTGCAACACCCTCTACACACTGCAACACCCTCTATACACTGCAACACCCTCTATACACTGCTACATCCTCTATACACTGCAACACTCTCTATACACTGCAACACCCTCTATACACTGCAACTCCCTCTATACACTGCAACACCCTCTATACACTGCAACAACTCTATACACTGCAACACCCTCTATACACTGCAACACTCTCTATACACTGCAACACCCTCTATACACTGCAACTCCCTCTACACACTGCAACACCCTCTATACACTGCAACACCCTCTATACACTGCAACAACTCTATACACTGCAACACCCTCTATACACTGCAACACCCTCTATACACTGCAACAACTCTATACACTGCAACACCCTCTATACACTGCAACACCCTCTATACACTGCAACACCCTCTATACAATGCAACACCCTCTATACACTACAACACCCTCTATACACTGCAACACCCTCCACACACTGCAACACCATTTACACACTGCTACACCCTCTACACACTGCAACGCCCTCTACACACTGCAACACCCTCTATACACTGCTATACCCTATATACACTGCACCACCTTTTATATACTGCACCACCCTCTATACACTGCTACACCCTCTATACACTGCAACAACCTCTACACACTGCAACACCCTCTATTCACTGCAACACCCTCTATACACTGCAACACCCTCTATACACTGCAACACCCTCTATACACTGCTACACCCTCTATACACTGCTACACCCTCTATACAATGCAACACCCTCTATACACTACAACACCCTCTATACACTGCTACACCCTCTATACACTGCTACACCCTCTATACACTGCTACACCCTCTATACACTGCAACACCCTCTATACACTGCTACACCCTCTATACACTGCTACACCCTCTACATACTGCTACACCTTCTATACACTGCAACACCCTCTACACACTGCAACACCATTTATACACTGCTACACCCTCTACACATTGCAACACCCTCTACACACTGCAACACCCTCTATACACTGCAACACCCTCTATACACTTCAACACCCTCTATACACTGCAACACCTTCTATACACTGCAACACAGTCCATACACTGCAACACCTTCTATTCACTGCAACACCCTCTACACACTGCACCACCTTTTATCTACTGCAACACCCTCTATACGCTGCAACACCCTCTATACACTGAAACACCCTGTATATACTGCAACATCGACTAGACACTGCAACATCCTCAATACACTGCAACACCCTCTATATATTGCAACACCATCTATATACTGTAACACCATATATATACTGCAACACCCTCTATACACTGAAACACCCTCTATATATTGCAACACCATCTATATACTGTAACACCATATATATACTGCAACACCCTCTATACACTGAAACACCCTCTATATATTGCAACACCATCTATATACTGTAACACCATATATATACTGCAACACCCTCTACACACTGCAACACCCTCTATTCATAATCGCAGTTGCAGCTGCTGGATACAGAAAAAAGGGAGCGGTAGCTTCTGTTGAAAATTGTCTTAACCTGTATTCAGACGACAATCAATGATTGCTCCTGCTGGAGTGCCAAGGTAACAAGAATAGGACCCATATTGCGGGAAACAATAACGCGCATTGTAAGCCCATACTGCTAATATACTTATAGACGAGTTGTCAAATCATCGTCACATAATCAGTCAATCAAGAAAGCTCGTGAATAATTCACCGTCATGATGATGTAGACACGTCGCACTGTTTATGGTGAACGTCCTCCCGGGGATTAAACTGCCGTCGTGAGGATGATAAATTGGTCAAAAATGGCATATAATGCGAAACAATATTGTGGCAGTAGCATATTACAGAGGACGGAATTGGAAAGAATACCGATCTCTCCAGGCATGTCTCAGGCTCACCTAGAGGTCGGAGTTCGAGTTGTGCTGACTTAGCCAATGAAGGGTCCCCCGATGGGCATCCCGGCCAACACGCCACCTGCTCCGGGAGATTGGTTCTCTCACGACTGGCGTACGAGTAGGCCGCTCGTGCTTGCCTGGGTTTGTAACATAACCCTCCTTCTGCTGTATGATTTGAATGAGATACGAGATATTCTGTTGAAAATCATCTTTGCGGAATGTGATGTAGGCGAGGTAACTTGATGAAGTGTCTCCGGTCATTGACTTGGCAGTTGGTCACAGTGACCAGCCTTGGCAGTGCGGCATATATGTAACACGTCTGAACAAGCAAGGAGGACTCTGATGTGGATACGTCCCAGGTCTTCGTGACCATTAGTTTCGATAATCTATGCTGCATGTGACATTATTGACAGCCGTCTTCTTCCACCGTCCTCATTAATAGCTGACTCCTCTTCAGCGGCTGTTAAATTGCCCCGTACGTGGAATCTCTTGAGGATTCTCGGGTAGAATTGATCCCACGTAACCTATTCTAGTCGTAAGAGGTGACTAAATGGATGGGGTGGTTAGGCTCGATGATTTGTGTCATTGCTATCCTCTCACCCGACGGCGTAGTACGTTGCCCCTAATATCTACATGTACTGTATCTGGTCCAGACCTCTTTATTCACAGAACGCCGTGACAAAGCTGGAATTCTGCTGACCTTTAATTAATCATGGCGTTGAGAAGCTAATCTTGTTTGTGTGTTTTTTAACGCCGCACTCAACAATATTCCAGCTATATGACGTTGGTCTGTAATTAATCATCTGGACCAGACAATCCAGGGATTGACCTCATTAGCATCGATCTACGCAACTGGGATACGATGACATGCATCAAACATGTCAGCGAGCCTGACCACCCGATCCCTTTAGTCCTCTAGCACGACAAGCATGGGTTGCTGAAGTACTATTCTAACCCGGATCCTTATGGATAGGGGCGTAAGCGTTACATATTACTTAGTAACTCTAAATTGCTCTTTTGGTAGCAAAATTGTTCGTAAGTGTCGATCATGGACAAAGGTTCATCGTGATGTTTCATCGTGTCTTTTATCACTCATATAACACAACTCCTCAAATAAAGCGCAAAGTGCCGACCGACGAGACTAGTAGGCGTATTATCAGCTGATCTTGTTGACTTTATCCCCCATTACATCACTGATAGTAACAGATTGAGCAATACCTTGTTCTTCGAGACAACGTTGCCAAGGCCGTTGGCCCCTAGCGATGGCAGACATATTGCCATAACACGCCTACACACACCCTTATCTGCCGCCAACCAACAGACTCAGGGTCGACCAACAGGAATTAACGAAAAAAGAGATTGTCACAAATAATACTCCACAGTCAAGATGTTGACATTCGTTGTCATAGCAACATCTGTTAGGAAGTTTAGCCATTTCCTTGGAGACCACGACTGGCCGACATAGTCCTGGCGGTACTCTGCCCCTCCGTTCTCTTATCACATTACAGCAATCAGCACTTACAAAGGTTATGCGGTTTTAATATTCCTTTCCGGAAAAGAGCGATTCCTATTTTGGTTCGCTCAACACATTATCCATGTTCTGACAATGAACAAATCGCTTGTCATATTAGGTTAAATTCACATGGGGAATGATTGAGTCTGTTGCAAGATGTACACACGGCCACAGCTGACATCTAGAGTTTTGTATTAGCGTGGTCGGAACATAAACAGGGGGAGTGATATCAGGGCCGTCATGAAAAGCATACATGATAGACGGTTGTGTTTGTTCGAGGGCGCTATAATGTTGAATCAAGCATTGTACGTGGAATATATTTTATCTTCCTAAAGCGTCCCTCGTGCTGACGTAGCAGGGGACAATACATAATTGTCGGTATCAGGACAGTCCAGACAGTATAATAGCAGGTGCTGGATAGATATAATGTTTTACTGCCATCTAGATTTTCGGGATCAGGCTTAGCACTCTGCCAATATGACGGCGATGCAAGGTGATGCTCTGTTAATAGGCGGCGAGTTGGAATGTTTGCTTCTAAGAGACGTTTGGCGATACTTCTGAAGATACTTGACTCAAAACGTATCCAGAGAATAATCAGTCTGGAAAAACTGCCGTAACAGATTCCATTGCGCGAAAGGGGCAATGAAAATTATATGAATGGATCACTGAACTCATGCCATTAGGCGTTACAAAAGTGTTAAGCATGTCCTGCTCTATCCGTATCAGTCGCCACTCACGCAATTTTGATTAAAAAAGTAAGTGCCAGTGAGTAAGAATAAGAAGCGACAAAAATAGTTTACAAAATCATAAGAAATAACTACTAAAAGCCAGACCCGTAGAGCAACCCCTTCTTGCCGCAAAAGGCGACTATGCTTGGATCGGGTGGTCAGACTAGCTGACTTGGTTGATGCATGTCAGCGTATTCCAATTGCGAGGACTGATGCTCATGATGTCAATCATTGGATTGTCTAGTCCATATTCGATGAATTACAGACCGTCGTCATATAGCTGGAATATTGCTGAGTTAAACAACAAACAAACAAACAAACTAAAAGCCAAGTCCATTGTACGATTCCCACTACTCCTACTGCTACTACTCCTACTCATAACCACGTGTTCATGAATCCTCAATTTGTCACTATTGCGTCAAGTTGACTAAGGGCTTGAATGTTGGAATCTTGAGCAACAACTATTGAGCAAAAAGGCGTGAAAACTCCACGTGAAGATCATAGTATGGGGCAGTATCGAGCATCATGTTGCCAGGCGACGGCATGTTCATGGCTTTTTGGACGGAGTCATTGCCCGAGTGGTAGAGCGTCCGCCCAGATAGCAGAAGGTCCGGGGTTCGATACCCTCCCGCGTCATACCAAAAGACGTTAAAGATGTTACTTGTTGTTACCCTGTCTGGCGTTCGACATTAAGGGGCTAAAACAAGGACTCGTCGGCTCGGATTCAGTATATTGTGTTTGAGTGAGGTATTCATGTTAAACTGCGTCATGGTATCTCAGTGGGCTAGCACTATTAATCGGCATCAGTCGGGACTCGTACAAGCAGCCACACACACACGTGCATGCACGTCGCAATATAAGTGCAATAATCTCTGACGCGACGTTAAACTGTGGGCACAGTGCTCATTGGGATATTATAAAGGCTTCTCTAGGTCGAAAGCATCAGGATCTGAGTACATCACGTGTCTATATAATCTTCACCTCACATTGGATATTTGAACAACACAGTTGACGTGTCATCATTACTTCACCCAGAACAACTGTACATTAATACAGATCTATACAATAAGCTTTTACTAAAACAGGTTCTCAGAAGAAGATTCGGAGTTGTTTATTGATAAACTAATGTCTAATCTTCTGGGATTTATAAACGTTTATCTGACTGATGTATGACATATACAATGACTGTGTAAATCTAGTGTTGTCATTCTTACTACTGTTATTGTCAAGTTCCTAGAAAATAATGAAAAAGCTGTCACTTGCCCGGGAAATGTTAATAGTCAGTCTCTCGTCTAGACGCTGTCTCATCAACTGGCGCATAGTAAACAGACTACACTTTCTATAGGTTTCCATATGTATGTAGGAGTCGGGCGCTGCCTGTTATACGTGGAATGTGTAGGGACTAGGTCTGTGAACAGACAGGAAGCGGAAGTGACGTCATCACCTGCCACTGATTGCAACATCAACTGGTACCTCACTGTCGAAGTCCTTACAAGTTAAATGAACAAATAGTTATTCTTGGGTCAACTCCGATAAAGACGTATATTCATAGATGTAATGGACTAGGTTTGGGGAATTTCATGCACGAAAAGGAAGCGATAAAACCCTTTCCCCTGCATAAAGTAGGGTCGTTTGTGCAATTCCGACTTTATCATGAGCATGTGTTTATGAATCACTATCAAATAGTAAAGATGCCAGGTGTTTGCGAAAAGGTGAGCGGTTCCTGCCCCACCAGTGGTATCCGTCAAAAACACATGCAAAGGCAAGTCAATTGTTTACCTAAAAAATGATGAAAAGAAGTGGCTCATCTCACAAAACTCGACACGAGACTGGTATGTTATTCGTTCATTCATTACAGGTGCAGCTGCTGCACGGGATGTTGTGACAGAAAACGATGCAGTGAGGCAGTAGCATGATGACTATCAGATAACTCTAATTCGAATAAAAAGTTCTTTTCTATATGAATGTTTCTGAAAACATAACATTCATATTTCATTGGGGAAGAAATGACCGCTAAAAATTGCGTCAATGACACTCTAGTTTTCAGTCATATGTTAAATAAGAATAAAATAAATAATGAATAGAACATTTGTCTGTTCTTGCCATATTCAACATTCACCTTGTGTTTCGTGCACCACTATGAAAGGAAAGATAAACACGTTATTTTACAAGAACAGACATTTATCCTCAAGCTACACAATGGGTTGAGCGAATTACACTGATAGATAGCTATGATTAACAGGGAACAGCGAGTCACTACTTTCTGTGAAATATCCATGCTCGTATCAGTCAAAATGTCAAATGCGTATTCCACAAAGTGCAAGTTCATTGCGTGAGGATATATATGACATGAAAGCCACGGTTGTAGCCATATTTATTAATCTGGAAAACATCATATCATCATGTATATCTGATTATTTGAAACACTACCGGCGATGTGTTTAAACATAAATATGTCCAAATATATTGAAGTTTCCTACATAATATTTTACATAATGCTCGAATACTGTTATGTTGAATTTTTTATTGTGGGTCATGTGCCCTTTCGTGCTTAAGCAATAATCTTTATTGATATTCAACGGATGGCCTTGAACCGCTGTGGAGACAACAACGCAGAGATAAGAACTGAACTACTTTCCAAGCTGACATTACTGTTCAAGCGGTCCCAGGACTGTGGTTTCCTTCTCGTGAAGAATAGCATCCGTTATCTAATAGCTTCATGATGAAGCTATTCTCCTGAACGTGCATCTGAGTTGGAGTACAGGAGGATGGAGACACAGCATTAGTCCTAACATTGAAATACTTCTCTGAAGTCTTCACACAAGAACAAGTGGATCATAGCATAAAGATCTGAATACACTGAAAACTTCGTGAGCACCCCCTGAAAACACCCCCAACCACACACCCCACCCCACCCACACCCCATACCCATAACGTCTAAATATATACAGATGCATTACAGAAAAGGACACACCCAGAACTCGTTAATCGGGTTTGCTGGAAACCATACAGTATGTGTTATTGAAGTTTCGTGACTTCAAAATGATGGCCAAAATGAATAAAATGGTGTCCGAAGCAGTCCACTATTGTGCCTTGTACTATGTATTCCCATGCTTGTTTAGGTGAACACTTGCCTTTGCATGTGTTAGTGATTTATAAACACATGCTTTTGGTATAGTCGGAATCGTATAATGCACTCTGTTCTTAGCAAAGATTTCTTGTCCTCATGGAAAAGGTTTTGTTGTTTTTATTCTGTTATATACGATTACGCATTGTTCTTGAGACTTCATATAAGTGACTTGTGTCATGCATGATAATGTAAATACAAAATGACACGCAGCTGAAGCAAACCGTACCAGGATACGATGATTATGAGTTCGAATAATGATAAGCCCCAGTACGATCCTTGCTGTTTGTCAGTAACACATCCAGAGTCCATGTTCGATCACGTCTAGGACCTGCGACACTGTGCGATTTCATTCAGTTCTATCAAAGCATCATTAATACAATCAAGGAAGGACTTTCCCTATATATTGACAGGCGTTTAACCTGAGGTGGGATGAGGTGAAATTGCGTTTAACATTGCCATGGATATCCTAATCAAACACAGTGTACGAACTCCGAGCCAACCAGTCTTTTTATCTCCTCAATGCTGAGCGCCAGGCAGGGGTAACAACAAACACCATCTTTTAATTCCTTTTGGTATTACGCGGTCAGGGGAATGAAAAACCGCCATTCCGTTCTCCGGACAGAAACTCTAACCATTACAACGCGGAAGCGATCTGTAACACACGCTTTATATATATAAAATAATTATATATATATATATATATATATATATATATATATATATATATATATATATATATATATATATGATGTATAAATGATCTGATTTCGTTCAGTAATGGTCAAATAGCCAATTCCCTTCCACCTGAACTGGAACTAAGGAACCAATGAAACAATCTCATCTTTTTCATATTAAGATGTACCCATAAAGATTCAGAGTGACACAATACAACCCACAAGCATGTGTGTCATATGAATCGTGCTCAAAACTTGTTTGATCTGAGTTACAGCATTCACGGCCTTAGTATTTTTTTCACAAAGCTTTATGTAGACGGGTATGTGATGTTTGCCACGGGCTTGGCAGGATACACTCACCTTGTCGCGAGTACGTGGTATCACCACAATAGTGATTCAGAACAACATGCTTAAGGTATAATCCGAATCATACAGTGGACACTGTTTCAGCAGATTTTTCTGCAGAATCTCTGCACTGGTACACAGCAGGCGTAATTCAAAATTAATATATCGTTTTCAGTTTCAATACAATCAGTAAATGCATTATCGCATGATTGGATTTTGGGTCCATCACTTGATTGTCTGGTTTGTTTACATTTCGCCGTCGAATGGCAGAAGCACTGTGCGGTGCCAGGTAATGAACACATAATGTTTTATGCATATTGAGTGAATAACGGTACTTCCAGTATTACAGGACATGCTTACCCTTTTCGCGAACACCTGGCGTTATCACTAATTTTCAGGAATAAGCTGCACCTCTATTTTGCCTTTTACACCTAATGGAATATGTTTCGGTAGATACTAGAAACTGGTTATTCTATGACGTGGACGTTTTGTCGCTAATATTTCCACAAAACTAACTCGCCGAGATACAACTGAAATTCTTTTCAAAGTGGCGTTAAACCCAAATCACTCATTTTTATGCAAATGTAAAGAAATCTGTTGCCATGCATTACGTCGCAGAGACAGGAACACACGCGCTGAGTCAACACACTGCACAGATTGGGAACACTTGCCATATGTCATCGACGATAAGACTGTGACACACGCCGTGCAGGAAGTGCTGTAATAACAGCTCTTTAGTAACCACATGTATAGCTTCAGCTTGAGACAAACACCAACCCAACCATCCAGCCAGCTATTCCTCACCCCCATCCCCATCCCCATCCCCATCCCCACCCCCATCCTCACCCCCATCCCCACCCCTATCCGCTCGACAGGAACAAAGACATATCAGCAGGGTGTTCATGCATTCTGTATTTTACGTGTTATCGATTTAACCCTTTGGACCCTACAGGAACCAGGTTATCCCGTGGCGTCTATTTCCGTTCATCACAACTCTTGAACAGGAGTACACCCAGGGAACACACGGACACATCACATCCTGCATACACAGCCTATCACTGATCGAAAATATCAATACATGATCAATAATTTGGAAATTCGTGGAATCATGATGATATTTTTCCCCAATGTTATCAAGAAAATGTTACTAAGACATGAAGGTAAAAGAAAGCATGACAGAAACCCGTAGTGAAAGACAAGATTTCCCTGTCAACAAGCTGGTGGCTGATACTGGGCAAGTCGATACACAGAGTTCTATTATACAACACGAACATCTGGTAGCCATGACACAAAATCTATAAACGACACAGAAATTAGTCACTTTACCTCAGGAGTGGCACTGGCGGTGGTGGTCGGGGTATCCATGTTGGTGGACAACGCGCAGCAGAATGCCCTGCACGTGCAGAGAACGCGGGATATAGGTCTGGGTCAGCCATTAACATAGCGACCGCTGTCTCGCAGTGCCATAAACATGCATGCTGACCCGTCTCATTGACTAGTCATGGATTATATGTTATTGGCCTTGATTATGCCATTGGGGAAATATTCGGCCTGGCATTAAATTTTAACGATTGTATTTCCTAGAATCTGTAAAGAGTTTGGATTTCCATAACTTTTCCATTATGACCTGTGTTATGGTGAGATAGGAAGGCTCATTTGCAAGAACAAACGCTAGCTGTTGCATAGATAGAATCAAACAACGGGACGTCGGCCGAAGAGGCAGGGGAAGGAAGCGACGGGTCACCTTCCTAGGGTTTACCGTAAAATGTACATGTAAGGGCGGGGTATTCGATATACCGGATACGGTATATGTCAGGGAGAGAGTATAGGATTTACCGGACACAGCATATGTCAGGGGCTGTGTTATAGGAATTTATAGGATAGGGTATATGTCAGGACGGTGTACAGGATTTACCGGACAAAGCATATGTCAGGGGCTGTGTAATAGGAACTTATAGGATAGGGTATATGTCAGGACGGTGTACAGGATTTACCGGACAAAGCATATGTCAGGGGCTGTGTTATAGGAACTTATAGATAGGGTATATGTCAGGACGGTGTATAGGATTTACCGGACACAGCATATGTCAGGGGCTGTGTTATAGGAACTTATCGGATAGGGTATATGTCAGGGAGATAGTATAGGATTTACCGGACACAGCATATGTCAGGGGCTGTGTTATAGGATTTTATTGGATAGGGTATATGTCAGGACGGTGTACAGGATTTACCGGACAAAGCATATGTCAGGGGCTGTGTTATAGGAACTTATCGGATAGGGTATATGTCAGGACGGTGTATAGGATTTACCGGACACAGCATATGTCAGGGGCTGTGTTATAGGAACTTATCGGATAGGGTATGTGTCAGGGAGATAGTATAGGATTTACCGGACACAGCATATGTCAGGGGCTGTGTTATAGAAAGTTATCGGAAAGGGTATATGTCAGGACGGTGTATAGGATTTACCGGACACAGCATATGTCAGGTGATGTGTTATAGGAACTTATCGGATAGGGTATATGTTAGGACGGTGTATAGGATTTACAGGACACAGCATATGTCAGGGGCTGTGTTATAGAAAGTTATCGGAAAGGGTATATGTCAGGACGGTGTATAGGATTTACCGGACACAGCATATGTCAGGTGATGTGTTATAGGAACTTATCGGATAGGGTATATGTTAGGACGGTGTATAGGATTTACAGGACACAGCATATGTCAGGGGCTGTGTTATAGGAACTTATCGGATAGGGTACATGTCAGGACGGTGTATAGGATTTACCGGACACAGCATATGTCAGGGGCTTTGTTATAGGAACTTATCGGATAGGGTATATGTCAGGGAGAGAGTATAGGATTTACAGGACACAGCATATGTTAGGGGCTGTGTTATAGGAACTTATCGGATAGGGTATATGTCAGAGAGAGAGAGTATAGGATTTACCGGACACAGCATATGTCAGGGGCTGTGTTATAGGAGCTTATTGGATAGGGTATATGTCAGGAAGGTGTATAGGATTAACCGGACAAAGCATATGTCAGGAGCTGGGTTATATGAACCTATCGGATAGGGTATATGTTAGGGATTGTATATAGGAATAACCGGACACAGCATATGACAGGGACTGTGTATAGGATTTACCAGACACAGATAATGTCAGGGACATTCAGTGTTTAACTTACGTCGCTTTGAACAAAGTGCAACCACAATGACTTCACACATTAAGCCATTTTAGGAGTCTAACGTGTGTCATCGGCACATATCACGAAGTTCATTACAGTGCTCTGAGACCAACAGGTAATTGGCATCCACAACTTTCTGGAACTTCATCACATGCAACTGTAAGCACCACAAATTATGTAGGATTCTAACTAGTTATATATTTTAAAATTTTATAAATAAAATATAATTCAATATCACAAACACTTCACCCATACGGACTGGGCTTATGAACTCAACAGCTAAACGACCCCTTTGGTCACAAGACAAAATTTGAAGTGTTACAATAATATAAAAAAACAGTCTATAGCCAAATGACCGGCACACGTCCCTCTGCAATAATTTGATTAGTTGGTACCCACTCCGTGTCGTCGACAGATTAGTCGGGAATGCCAGTTAATCGGAAAATAGCAAAATGATCACATAAGTAGATAGAGCGCGGCGGTTAAGGCCAAGTTATGCCCACGTGGCTGTTGAGGGCGTGGCCAACAGCGGTCATTTGGAGGAGCAGGGGCCAGCTGGGAATCACGTGACATATCGCCTCGGTCATGTGGCGTGAAACGCTGACATCACTGTATCTGGAGACAATGCATTATTGATAGGTAGATGTGGTGTCAATTAGCAAAGGTTTTTGATGGGGCGTTAGTAACTTATTACCATACAGCTATTGCAATATTAATGTTCGGTAACGAACTATGGCTTCAATACATAACCATCAATAATAAGCGTTTACAAATGACACGGTTCAAAGTAAAATCATTAAAAAAAGAAAGAAAATTATGTTATTGTGGAAATCAAATGATATTTAGACAAACGAAGAGGACGTGCTTACGTTGCTCACAAAATGGGGTTTTAATAGGATTAGCATGGCTGAAGTAGTGGTTGCGATGTAAGAAGCTTTTGTTCAAAACTATTTACTCAGAAATAAAGAACAGGGAGCGATAGAGATCAAAGGAACAAGCCCCTAATGTTATTTCATCTCGCCTTCATGTAGGTTTATCCAAAGGCTTACATATATCTACTCATGAAATCTAAATTAGGTCTTCTGAGTTCATGTACATGACGATTCGCTTGGCATTTCCTTTCGTGCTTCATGTATGCATATTGAATTATGCATTGTACTTCTGTCCGCACTCGGACATGGTGCATATTAACGTTACACGATTCTTCAAGCAGCTTTGAAGGGAATCAGCGTGTGGATTCCTCAAGACAAAATACTCAGGCAAATCTCTCATCAATTACGGTCGTTTCATCATTCAGGTTCAAACCGGAAGTTGTAACAGGAAGTTTTTGGAACACGATTTACCACGTGACTTCCGTCCACTCGTAAGAGTCAGCATATTGTTAAGATGAAGCAATGGTGTTTGGAAAAAGCTTTGACATTATAACCCATGGTCAGATTGTGAAATAAGGCACGGTCGACCAAAGCAAGTCGGCGACCATCTTTCTTTCTGATACAAAATACCGTACTATTTCGAAAATATTCGATTATTATTGTACACAAGGGACGATTGTGTTGAGAGAAAAGAATGTGAACTTATTATCAAGGAGATCAGGTAAACTGATCATGATCATGAAACATATACCTACGTATATTACACCAACAAACGGTGTTAAAGGGGAAGTGTACACGCAAAAATCACTTTCTTTCTTTTTCTAAACAAAACGCAATTTTAGAATTAATTAGTATCTGTGTTTGAAAATATACACTCATTTTTTTCACAGTGAAAGTAGGAAGCTCACAATAGTGTGAAAATGATATGCCGTTATGAGGCCTTCGTTTTTCGAGCTAAACATGCCTGAGTTATCCCCCTTAGATTATGACGTAATTGGTGCCAATTCAACTTGGTCCCTGTCTATTCTCAACGCAAAAGATATCAAGTACCAGTTTGCGGTTAAACAACATGGCCTCCGACACACTCCGGCGCAGTGGTGACTCAGCATAACACTATGCTGGCTGGCATCTGAGACGCTAGAATCACACAACTAGACCTACACCACGTGAAGCGGCTCTAACAAAGCATGATGACGTCATAATGTTTATCAATTGGCACCAATGACGTCATATTGCAAGGGGCATAAGCCATGGTGTTTTTGTTGTGGAAATAGAACACTTGGTAAATGTGAAAAATATAAATCGTTTTAATGCGAAAAATATGTTAATTAATTGTGATATTTTTATATTTTTGTCTATGACACTTCTAGGTTAACACTTTTAATGTGGAAAAAGTACAAGAAAAATAGGTTAATTTCCGTGTGAACTTGCCCTTTAAGGTACTCATTGTCCGCTAGTTCATAATGTCCAAGGACATTTGTTTCTTGATTACATTGTCCAACCCGACCCGAAAAGACCCAGGGTAGAATAGGTCTTCAGCAACCCATACTTGCCGTAAAAGGCGACTATGCTTGTCGTAAGAAGCGACTAACGGGATCGGATGGTCAGGCTCTCTGACTTGGTTGATGCGTGTCATCGTATCTCAATTGCGTGAATCGATGTTCATGATGTCAATCATTGGATTTTCTGGTCAAGACTAGATTATTTACAGACCGACGAAATATAGATGGAAAATTGCTGAGTACGGCGTTAAACAACAAACAAACAAAACATTGTCCTACCCGGGCAATGAGTCCTGATATACGCGCGAGTAAGACAATGAGTACTGTGCTGACATTATGTCCGTACAGGTTCTACTACACCAAATCAGAACCAGTTTGGACAGTGCAGATCGAGAGATATCTGCATGCTGTGATTGGAGGATATTCTGTAAGAATTTTTATGTCTTTCAAAGGTACATCCATCCAGTTATTAAAACTGACCATGTTTTTCTATATTTCATATCTTTTTTTCAACATGATGACTTATGCTGAATGTGACCACAGCTATTTTCAAGTAGGTGACATTTGGTGCGAAACTGAGGGTGGTGTGTTTAGCTTCCGGTACTCGGAAAAGGAGCTGGCTAAGCTAGTCATTTTTAATTTTTTTATTGCTGCTCTAAGGCCAAACTGTGCACACACGTACAGGTAATAGCTGTTGATTGCTTAAATATTTAAAAATTTTTTATAACGTTACTATAGAAGTCTATGGGAAAACATTTGGTTGTGTGTAACCTTCACAACATACGTTGTGCTCAGTGACCGATCAGGGAACAAACTCCGTGCAATACTAACAACATGATAATATATAGTTAGTGGTAAAATGTAGAGGAAATGTAATTGCAAGGTGAAAAGATTGAAACTCACCAATGTCGTTCTTGAAAAGGAAAGTGTGGAACGCGTATTGTTTTGACAATGAATACGTATTGTATGTCGTGCAACATATACCGTGATGTCACGTCTTGGTCTAGAGAGATACAAGGGGCGTAATGTAATATCGTTGATATCTCCCACCTGCCACTATCCTACCTGGTTTAAGTGACAACGTGCAAAGTCACATATGATTGTGGTTCTTATGTCTTATTAGTAATACATATTTGCATAAGAAAGGGATTCACGATATTGTGGGTATATCCGTGTCTGAGCAAATGTTCATCAATTCATATAAACTGCAGGGCAAAAGAAACTATACACTTGAAAACTGGTTTAATAAAATTGTTTTAAATTTTTTTTTTAAACGTTATCAAAATGTTACTAGGTCAAAACAGTTGCTGAAACACTGCAAACCTTAGGTCCAAAACACAACTATAATAGCCCTATCAAAAACATCACCATCGAATAACAATTTCTTGTGGTTGTTTTCCATTTTTAGCCACCATTAAACATGGGGGAACGTTTTCATTTGCCTGGAAGTTTCTTTGTAGGCGGTTATTGTGTTAACTTCTTTGTAATTTATAGTTTGAGAACGAGCCTTTCTTATGGACGGTAAAATCTCTCGATGACGGACGAATCGCAATTACAATCCGATTTTTGGAGAAAAACATAGGAATACTAAGATTGCACTATGTCTTCACGAACTGCAAACCGATTATGAATTTACCTTTCAACGTAATTGTACGCATTGATTGTACATTGTATACTGTTGATTATACCTGATGGAGTACTGGTGTTGTGTATGAACAGGAAAGATTCTGACGGCGCTTTACTAACCTTGATGTAAGTCAAAACTATTACGAAACCATTTCATCATATATCAACGAAAATGGAAAAGTTTAAGTATCTGATACAGACCATCAAACGCTGCCCAGTACATGTAAGGAGTACAACACACCTATTTGCGCTTGTTTTGCCATAAGCAATGTAATTATTCTTTATTCTACCATGAATTTGGAATTTACTCTTTTCTGATTGGTCAATCAGAGGCTATTAAATCACAATAACCCCCCTATGATTGAAACAGCTGGTTTGACGGGCGCATCACCGCGGAAGCCAATATACATAGAATAGTACTTTTTCAGTCATTGTCGGTAGGCATTTAAAAAAATTTATATCTACAATTACAGATTACAAAATGCAAAGATGCGGTTACTACAATATTCAACGGATGTGTGGCAATACATTTCGTGCAGAAAGCAGGATAGAAATCTACAAAGGGAACGTATTTACGTTTTGGAAACAACAGAGAGCTTGGAATTTCGGCGCTTTTCTAAATACGACTGTGACGTCATATCTTTTGCGTCACAATGAGGGCTATGACGTCATAATGGTGACGCGCGATGTAGAGCGAAAGCCTTGCAAAGCTTGCTTTGTTTTCTTTAGGGATGCCCAGCTCATGTTAGCTTACCAAGTTGCCGTGCTTATATGCTTTCAATGCCTGTCATATGTTCGAGTGAAGTATTACGGTGTAAACAAACTGCTTGAGTATACACAGCGCCATTTTTTGTTCGGTGATTCCGTAATTCAGATCGATAACCCACTAAAACAAAACACTGGACTCAGTCCATGCCGCTTCACTCAGTATATTTGCTAACACCAAAGAGTTCGCGTTTTTTATCAAGTCATGGCTGCGCGTTCGGTTCCAAATTCAATTTAGCGCGGTTAAATCTACAGGTAACCTAGCTCAACATTGAAAACACTGTATGTTTATCTCCTAATCGTACAACTGACTTTAATTTAGGCCATTAAATTTGTACTGAATAAAAGATGTCTCTCTTAATCTAGCATTATGGCTGATGTGATGAAATTAAAAAACGGTTACGTTTGCGGTTGGTGAATACAAAACCAATATTCCCCACGGCTGAAATGAAACTGTAAGCCATGAATGACAAATATTATCGAAGAATAATTGTATAACTGTTCTTAGGAACAGGGTGATATAGTACCACTTATAACCATCATTTATTGTTCCTTGCGCGCGTGCGCACATACAGTCATATATATAATTAAACGAACTCCTCAGTTAAATGTTCACAACATATAATTTTTGAGATCACATTACCATTTTTTATATGATGATCCCACTTGTGCAAATTATCAGCATTTGCGACTGTTCACCACGCAGTGAATGGTTACCCGGTAGGATGAGATGGAAATGTAGTTGTTAACCCTCTAGCCCCTAACAGGCATTTTGGGTTGTATAAACTCCCTAGGATCCGGTGACCGGGGTAATAATAGCGCTTTGAGCATGCCTCTGAGTGGTGTGGAAATATGCGAAATATAAATTGTCAAGCAAAGTTCTATTATTATTATTATTATTATGATGATGATGATGATGATGATGATGTATATGTGTGCCTCTATCAAACTTCATCGAACACGATTCTTAACGTATAATTTGCTTCAGTCACGATATGGCTGAAATATTGCCGATGTGACTATAAATCTTAACTCACTCACTCACTCATCGAACAAGAATTGGTCAAAGATTCTCCACATTATTCCTGAAAGTACTCCCCAGTTAAAACAACGAACACACTGCACCTTTGCCCTATGGCTTGATCGCAGTGGTGTCTACAGTGCAACTAAGCACTGGTTCGCAGCACCTAGTTATCTGCGAGGCTGGGGCTCCCTTTGGAACGTTCACGATATTCCCTAATTCATCAAGTGTCCTCCAGTCTTCATCCAACTCTCTCTCAAGGGGAAGTCCGAGAATGCTGGTATCAAATTGTATCCAAAATATGATTAACAGTGCTGTAGGATTCCCGGTCATCACTCAGTGGGACGCTGTGCACATTAGGGACATAGGAATCTTTGTCATGCCCGGATTATGGGGTGGTATGCCTTGCTGTGAGACTTTATCATACAGCATGCCAACTCGTTCAGGGCCGTGCTTCTCACCGTCTAGCCCCGAATGAGACTAAGGTATCAATTTCACGGAGTCCCTTTGGCTGGTCAATAAATAATGTTTCAATTCTGATAAAACGGCTGACACATGTGTTATAATTCAAAATTGATTGTATTTCTTGCACTAAGATGATACAATGAACAATCGTAAGTATTGGATCCTGAAGCTCACCTTTATTTTTCAACTATTTTAAGTTAAACCATCGTGATATAATATGCCTGAATAATTGATATAATATGCCCGAATAATAGGCTTCATCTCGATCAGAAACAAAACTAGTTAATTTAACGATATGTCTTATGAAACTATTGCGCGATGTTGGATGAATAAACATTGTAACGATGAATTTAGATGATGAATGACATAGATGTGATCAAGTCCACTGAAAGTCTCAAGGACACTTCAGTTATGATCAAGTCGTGTGAATGCATCAGGGACACTTCAGAGATGGTCAACTCGATTGCAAGTCTCAAATGACTCGTCATATATGATCGAGTTGAATCAAAATCTCAGTGACGCTTCAGATATGCTCAAGGCGAATGAATATCTTAGTGACGCTTTATATATGATCAAGGCGGATGAATATCTAAGTGACGCTTTATATATGATCAAGGCGGATGAATATCTAAGTGACGCTTCAGATATGATCAAGGCGAATGAATATCTGAGTGACGCTTCAGATATGATCAAGTCGAATGAAAGTGTTAATGACACTTCATATATGATCCAGAGTTATATAAGAATGCTTTGCAGTTTGATTCATATATATATATATCTATTGTTTAATTTGTATTTTGGATACTGGAATTTATGGAATGTTGGAAATAAATTTCCGCTTTTAACGACAAGTTCATTCCCAAAAACTACAGGGGCGTTTCACTGCTGAATGTAACTGGGAAATTGTTAACATCCATTATTGAAAGAAGATTACGTCAGGGGTTAGAAGTAAACGGAGTTATAACAGACGCTTAATTTGGTTTCAGACACGATCATTCGACCAGCGATAATATCTTTGTTTTCAGTCTTAAGCGAAGAAAGATCGTGAAAACCATAACATCGTTTCTTTATGCTGAATTAACTGACTTGCGTAAAGCTTTTGATTCTGTTGATGGTACTAAATCATTATATCTACTTTTAAGACATATATGGCAAAATGTTTAAATGTTAAAGAATATGTACGAAAATGTTTGTGTTTGTTTGGGAAATGTTAGAACTGAAGACTTCAGAGTCCAGTCTGAAACATTCCTGCAGAGTCCGATAGAGCTGTATGTTAAACCCACTGATATTTATATTGTTCATAAACCAGCTTGATACAGGTTTAGATAATAGTGTAACAAAGGGTATTTTCGGTGATGTGTTTATTGATGAAATCAATCCTTTGCTCTTTACGGATGGCATTGTTCAGTGGCGGACTCTGTAATTGAGTTGCAGAGCAAATTACATAAGTTGGAATCGTTTTGTGATACTTGGGGTCTGGAAGTCAATATGGATAAGTAAAATATTATTGTATTCAGAAATAGTGGTATTCTTAAACGAGTTGAAATATGGTTCTATAAATATACAGAAATGAAAATAGTAAAATATTATAAATACTTTGGCATTGCCAACTCGTCTTCTGTTGTCTAAAGGCCAGTGAAACCTAAGCTCACACAGGCCAAGGAAGCATGTTTTCCTGGTTTGTTAGGTTGACTAGACTTTATTTTTACTTAATATTATAGGCAATTGTTTCTATATTTGATGGTAAAATAGTTCCGATGCAGGATAAGTCTTAATGATACTTCAGCTATGATCAGGAGAGCAGAAGGTCTGGGGTTCGATCCCCGACCGCGTCATACCAAAAGACTTTAAAGGGTGGTATTTGTTGTTAACCTGTCTGGTGCTCGGAATTGAGGGGCTAAAACAAGGACTAGTCGGCTCGGAGTCAGTATACTGTGTCTGAGTTGGGTATTCATGTTAAACTGCGTCAAGGTGTCTCAGTGTGCTAGCACTATTAATCGGCATCAGTCCGGACTAGCGCAAGCAGCCACACACATGCACGTCGCTATACAAGTACAATAATTTTGTACGCGACGTTAAACCCCATTTCACCTCACCTCACCTTAACACCAAACCCGTTCTAACGACCTAGAGCGGAACCTTCTTAATCTGGACAGTAAGTAAATCGTACAGATTAACGAATGTCTGTATTATCGAATCATGGATACTGAGTCATGTGTCTCTGTACATGAGCAGGCGTCCCCAGCAGTACTTGCCCGGAAAGCAGGGTGTTCGGATAACCGCCGTCCGAATCAACAAAGTTTCCCTGTAGTTAAAAGTCTGTATTCAAAAAGTGTCCAGCTGAGGACTTGTCTGCTTGTGAAAATATCGCCATGCTAATATTATAGGAGTGATTCAGTCAATATTTGAAATATTTCACCAGTGTTATTTTCCGTGCCATAATGAAAACACCCACTTCTTTGAAAATAAAGACAACAATAGACGACCCAAATGACAAGACCAAATCCCAATTCTACCTACTTACAGCAAACTACGGTTATAACGTAACACGCTTATAACGAACTGACAGATATAACGAACTTACTTTTTTGGTCCCGACTATTTGTTGTAGTTATGCTGTATATATGCTTATAACGGACTTCGGTTATAACGAACTAATATTAGTAGACCCTTTGAGTTCGTACTTTACTGTATTAGTAATAATGCCTCTATACTCTTTACTGGCCCTACTCACACAAGATCAGAACGTCAACGCCAGAGTATAATCATGTCCCGATGTATCTGCCGAAGCGTTCCATTGAGCGTAAAAGGCAAAATAGTGATAAACATCATATGAATGGATCATTGAAAATTCGTGGTACGTGTAGTTCTGGCTTAAAAGCACCAAGCAGCCGTGAGCTCTTCGGAATGGATATCCTTCTAGGATGTCAGTTGTATGCAAAGTAAGAAATGTTAAACTAGAATAACAACTTACGCCACTTTTCCGTTTAGGTGACGGTCTTGCGACGGGTCTTTTGGCCGGATCTTTAACTAGCTTCGCCGCCATCGCCATGCTTGTTACAAACGTAGATTGAAGTTGTGGAGGACTGTCTTTAAAGTATAATCCTTGCTACCTGGTGGGAAAGAACGTTTGAAATAGATGGTTCGCATCCCCGATTACGTGACAATATCAACATGTTCATCTGTAAGTCTTGTATTAATTTGGTTATCATTTTGCGGAGACTACTCCAAAACGAAAGAATATTGTTAAATTTCAAAAACTAATCAACACTATTTTGCCTTGACGAAAGCGTTCTAATTGGCTTCAAATATAATATTTTACGATATTTATGTCATACTGAAGATGGATTTTCATCTGAAACATATTGGCGAGTATGGTTGATTAGCGATGTGATACAGAGCCTCAGTGTCATAAATAGCCCCTTCCTACACTGTCACATGACACGTGTCTCAGTACTTTCGATACTGTACATATCTCATCTCCAGTCTGGATCGCATAACAAATGTCTCAGTATTTTCGATACTGTACATATCTCATCGAAGACTGGATCACATGTCTCAGTACTTTCGATACTGTACATAGCTCACCCAAGACTGGATCACATGACAAATGTCTCAGTATTTGCGATACTGTACATATCTCACCCAAGACTGGATCACATGTCTTATTTTTTGCGATACTTTACATATCTCACCCAAGACTGGATCACATGTCTCAGTATTTTCGATACTGTACATATCTCTCCCAAGACTGGATCACGTGTCTCAGTATTTGCGATACTGTACATATCTCACCCAAGACTGTATCACATGTCTCAGTATTTAGCCATACTGTACATATCTCACCCAAGACTGGATCACATGCCAAACACCTCATTATTTACGACACTGTACATATGTCATCTCCAGACTGGATCCAATGGAAAATGTCTCAGTATTTTCGATATTGTACATATCTTACCCAAGACTAGATCACATGTCTCAGTATTTTCGATACTGTACATAGCTCACCCAAGACTAGATCACATGTCTCAGTATTTTCGATACTGTACATAGCTCACCCAAGACTGGATCACATGACAAATGTCTCAGTATTTGCGATACTGTACATATCCAAGCCAAGACTGGATCACATGTCTCAGTATTTGCGATACTGTACATATCTCACCCAAGACTGGATCACATGTCTCAGTATTTGCGATACTGTACATATCTCACCCAAGACCGGATCACATGTCTCAGTATTTGCGATACTGTACATATCTCACCCAAGACTGGATCACATGTCTCAGTATTTGCGATACTGTACATATCTCACCCAAGACTGGATCACATGTCTCAGTATTTGCGATACTGTACATATCTCACCCAAGACTGGATCATAGGACATATGTCTCAGTATTTTCGACACTGTATCCCATCTCCAGACTAGATCACATGACACAAGCCTCAATATGTCCGAACGTTTGCAATAGATGACTGTAAATGGTATAATATGATTATATATAACTTGGAAAAATAGAGAAGAATGACGCAGGGCCTACACGTTCGCCTTGTATGACACAACATTGCAAAACTCAGGTCCAAATTACCTACCTTTAGGAATAATTGTACAATCCAGGCAATGTCTGACAAGCGTTCCGTATGACCTGGCTGATACTGTACTTGCACAACGCTATGCTGTTCTACGACAAGAAGATGTGTTCAGTGTTTATTCATAGAACATCATTCCTCTCAGGAACCACTCTTGCTGTAACCGACAGAGCCATACCCAAGGTTTATGCTTCGTTAAGCATTGTATTACAGGTAAAAGATTAATGTCAGAAGTCCCTTGGTGATGAGAAATAAGGTGTCAATAAAGTTTTAAGGCTACAACAATAGCGGGCAGTCTTCCGTGGCGTTCCGCTAGAGTCAGTAACAGGAAGAGTCCCGGGAGGCGACCTCTATGGAATTAAGAACTTTGAAATATTAATTAAGACAGGCCCGTGTTACCATGAAGATGACAGAACAATGCCAAAAGAATTAAGAATAAGTGCTTGTACGTCAGCTCCACTGTTCTCATCCCCACATCCTATATGTGACAGCTAGATCACTCATGTATATACTGACAGAGAGAATGAAGGGAACGGAAATATAAAGGCAAATATTTGCCATAATGTCCAGTTCGTACAACACAAAGGACGTTTAAATATGTATTGACACGGGAGATACCAACAGTTTACTCTGACAGAAAAAGGACCTTACTGGTTCTATTTAGTTTCGAGTCCAGGGGACTTTCAGTAAAAAATTGACGGCGTCCGCGGCTTAAACATGGAGCGACCAGGCCGGTGACATGTGGTACGCGACACTTGACTTCCATGCCTTTTCACTATCGTCATTACACCACTAAGAGCTCAAGGGTGTTTTAGTAGCAGAAGGGGATTCAATTGTTAGATTAAAGAAAATATACCTGCGTAAGCGTATTTTTTACCAAAACAGAAATGGCAGTTGTATAGTGCATGTAATCTAAAATTGTGATAAATTTAACGATTCAAACATCCAGACTTTTTTTGTACTACTGGACTAGCTATGTAAATACAATAGTTTGCGTCCGGCAAAACCCTCATACAGTGTTATTGTTATATGTGAAGTCCATTTCTGGTGTACCCGCTGTGGGATTGCTGGAATATTGCTGAAAGCAGTGAGTGAGTGAGTGAGTTGGGTTTAACGCCGCTTCAGTATTCCAGTTATATCGCGGCGTGTCAGCTTTGTGTGGGAGGAAAGTTAGCCACTTCGGTGAAACCCACGAGCACGGGTATGGAGCTGACAAACCTAGAAACATAATTGGGGCGAACCGGGATTTAGCTGAAAGCAGCGTAAAACCGTACCCTCTCACTTACTTACTACAAGTGAACACTTGTTCTTGTTCTGCAGGATGCCTGTTTCGTTACAGCTTTGTACAAAGATTTTAAAAGGCATCAAACGCCTCTTGCTCAAAATGTTTAAAGTTGTTTGATCAGGGTTACAACATTCAAGGCATTTGTAAATTTACGGTTGACATCATCAGAATTTGACGCAGTGACAAAAATAATCTGATGTAATTCCTTATTTTGACTTTTACCATAATATGTTCCCGGTCTTTTTCAGCCGAACAATTGACTCGCCTTTTCTTGTGTTTTTGACGGGTGTCACCGGTGGGGCAGGATACGCTCATCTTTTCGCGAACACCTGGTATCATCACTCTATTAGATAGTGCTCCATGAACACATGTTCATGTTATAGTCGGAATCGTACAATGGACTATGTTATGGTTATTATCAAGGAGGGGCGGTCGGGAAGCCTAGTGGTTCAAGCGTTCGCTCGTCACGCCGAAGACCCGGGTTCGATTCCCGACATGGGTACAATGTGTGAAACCCATTTCTGGTGTCCCCCGCCGTGATATTGCTGGAATATTGCTAAAAGCGGCGTAAAACCATACTCACTCACTATTATCAAGGAAATGGTTTTGTCGCGGGTATTTCCTTCAGGATGCGAAGGGAATAGCCCGGCTCTCCGTCTGAATAGTGTTATCTCACTGCAAATTGAGACAATATTATGTTAGCATGAATAACATGTCAACCATGGATGAGGTTGCGACATATTATTTAAAGTTACCAATATCCTTTATTTTCTTTAACGTTTACGAAGATTGTCATGTAACGTAATACGTCACGGCGTCGAAGCAATAAAACATCGTTATTACTTGGTATATAAAATAGTGTATTTATATTTCATGTTGATTGGCCTGTTATGATCAATCATAGCCTTAATCAATAAAAGAGTAATTTTAACGTAAAGCTATCAAGCTATTAATGTACAGAACAGCGCACTGTGTATATCACCACCATACACGTTCATACATAGAGGTTATCACGCGAGTGTGTTTGGGGATGGTAAATATCCTGCATTAGGAATAAACATTGTATTTAGCGAGCCTTGGCGAGCTAAATACATACTAGTGTTTATTCCTAATACAGGATATTTACCATCCCCAAACACACAAGCGTGATAACCTCTTTATCATATAATGTCATTCTTTAATTCTGTGCTTTAAAATCGCTTTCCCTCTCTCACAAACATTACCGAAACATTGCGAGTTTTCCTGGAATGCGCGCATTCATATTTATTACGTCACAGGGTAAGTGATGTGTCAGTCGGACAATGACAGTAGCCAATATAGTTCCAACTAAAATCTGTTTCTTATACAGTGGCGAAGCAACATATACGCAAAACAACAGTTGTTTTTAATTGCCTTTCGCGGCAATTCGTCGGTCTGTCCGCTAGAGTAACTGCCCTTTGTCAAAGGGAAGCTACTCTAACCCTAGTCTATGAGACGTCACGGCCACGGTCAGACGATGTTGACAGTCGGTCTGTCCTGTCATAACGTTTAGAAATGTAGTCAGATGTACACACAGCGACAAAACGAAACAAGGTAACAATTCAAACATATTTCGGCCAAATCCAACTATTTTAATTTGTGGAAAAGGTTTCAAGCCGCAGAGGTCTACAAGCACAGATATGGCTACTGATCCCGCTTGGCTAGGCCTCGGGTCGTGCCCTCGCAAAATTGTTTCGAAATCTCCAAAGTTGCCAAAACTTATAAAATGCCTTAGCTACGTCACAGTTAGACACTTAGTTTCAGTATATTAGACTGTTTTGTTTTATAATGATAGCAATTATACCTGTAGTTTATTCAGATTCCCGAAGGTTAATTCTGACTCGATCGCCGAATGACGAGGGCGACGCCATGTTTGTTTATAAACAGTGAAAGTAGTCCTACTTGACCTTTGGTATTTGCATCTCTATCCGCATATGACCCCCAACGGATATCGTTTTTATCCGTTGGCTTTATCCTGCCGAGAAACCTACCTATTATATGATAAACGGATTTATCAGCCCACGGTGCGGACAACGCGGGTTCGAATCCCGCTTACCACACGCGTTGTTCGTGTGAATAAAATGAAAAAAAACTTCTTTAAGATAGTTAATGCCAGATCAAAGACAAAGGAGCTAAGGTTTAAATTCTAATATTTGAATGATTATAAAACCAATGAGACTGTCGCAAGTACTTAACGTGTCCCCACGTGCAGAATTTAAACCAGCAAGTACATGAAGTGTGAATGTTTGATAAAGTAGGCTCCCTTTCACAAAAACAAGTACTTCACGTTTGGGATACTTTATTTTGCATGTGATTAAATATATAAATTGCCCCCCCCCAAAAAAACCCCCCAAAACACACAACAAAACCAACAACAACAACACAAAACAAAACAAAACACACACAAAAAAACAAAAAAAACAAACCCAAAAAACCCAAAACAACAACAACAACAACAAAACAAACAAAAAAAGAAAGAAAAAAAAAGAAAAAGGACATCCCCAAATGTTATTGTAATAGACGATTGTTTAGCATCAATTAAAATTGTTCACTTTGTCTTCGGACAAATGAAAATTTGCAATTTGATATTATTCTTACGGCAATCTATCAAAACTTGAGTTTGCACTTAATGCACCTGCATGAATGACACGATGATAATAACATGACCATATACTGAAATCGAGATTCTTAACAATAATGGTATTACTGTTTTAGGCTTGGTACTTACACGTTGAATGACTCAACAAACAAATGTTACTACTTACCAGATGATACACAACGTTAAAACAGTTTACACATGTCGAAACAGCAGCGTACTTATGACTATTCGTGTAACTCGCAACGAACATACGTGGGCTAAAGTTAATAACGCTATCCATGTTCACTTGACAATTCATTGTTAAGTACTGACAATAGCAGTTCCTCGTATTACACTATCGTATGCAGATCCAGCCGGGTGATCATTCTCCATCGCCATCAATAATACTGCACGTGTTAGCTTTGTCAACTGTTGAATACAGTTCGGCCCCGCTCTGGTTCATTACACGTGCGTGACACGGAGGTATTGTCCACTTGTTTCATATAAAGTCATGTCAGGATAATTACACAGGGATCATTCGAGTCAGTTATCAATTCATTGTCGCATCACACCATGGTAGTTGTTCAACGTAGATACGTTTCACTGCTGTTCAAGTATGTACGTGTATTGGGTTGGATGTAGCGCTGTAAGCATGATTGAGACACGAGATGTACATTATATATAGATCAAGGACACTATGAATTTCACTACGAATTCATACCTACATATCATATGTACAAATAAAGAAATTATTGTTTTAGACAGAAGTCGTGCACTGGTATTTTTTTAAATCAGTATGAAAATTCACAACAGTTCACAAATATTGATTTTGTCACATGCGGAGCAAGCCTGCTAGAGTTTTATATTTCAGTTGATTATATTTTCAATTTGTAATCACCGATATGTGACAATTGTTCGAGGTCATTACCAATTTTATCGATTATATTTTCAGTTTGTAATCACCGACATGCAACACATTTTTTTAGTTCATTCTTGATCATGTTTGATTTAGTTTGAAATCACTGATCCGCAACGCACTTAAAACTTAATTATTAATGTAGTAGTGATATACATGCATTTGACAATGAGACGTTCCATGATATCACGGCGATGGGAACAGTACCTTTAATATAGCGAAAGGGACTCATTACCATAAATGAGTGAGTGAGTATGATTTTACGCCGCTTTTAGCAATATTCCAGCAATTACACAGTGGGGGACACCACAAATGGACTTCACCCTTGTACCAATGTCGGGAATCGAACCCGGGTCTTCGGCGTGACGAGCGAACGCTTTAACCACTAGGCTACCCGACCGCCCCACCATAAAAGAGGTAAATGATTGATATAATTAAACTGTTCCTAGCTTGGAAAGGACTATTTCTAAAAATATTCCATGTGTTGGTTAGATAGTTATAGGTTCTACCCACATAATTGTTAGCTATCGAGTAGATACAATGGAGGAGTTTTAGGTATTGTTAATGTATGATCACTTGTGATATTCTGTACACCCACAGGACATAGGTGTCGTATTATGTACATTTTATAAATGTTGTACCAGTATTCTGTACACTTTCGGGTTATTGGTGCTATATTCTACACACTTATTGGCGTCATACTCTACACACTCACTGTAGATCAGTGTTATATCACGTACATTTAGGGGGCACTGGTGTCCCAGTCGTCTAAGGCGCTGCGATTCGCTGTGCAGAGTTGCGTGCCTTGGGCACGCCAGAAACCTAAGATTGTTGGCTCGAATCCCGGTTCGCCCCAATTATGTTTCTAGGTCTGTCAGCGACATACCCGTGCTCGTGGGTTTCACCGAAGTGGTAAACGTCTGAGACCTGCATCACTTCGGGCTTTCCTCCCACATGTTAATGATGTTGAATTCTATGAACTTTCAGGGTATTGGTGATATATTCCTTTATTTAACTTCATCAAAGTAATATTGTATACACTGACACTGTACCTATATGTTATTTGTGTTATATTCACAGTACAATACTGTTTATCAATTTTATATTCTGTACATGCTCAAGTTATTGGTGTTACATTCTAAACACTTGCTGCATATCAGTATTATGGTCTGCAGATTTACAGGTAATTACTACAATATTCTACACGCCTACTGATAATACTAATCTGGGTAATGCAGAAGGCTGCAGTGTTGGAGAGTTTTCACATTCTCCGAAAGGTTCTGGGTGGGGTGGACTAGGCAGCGCTCCCTGGGCGAAGTCCCATTCGCTGTCTGAGCTGCGTGTAGAGGGAGCAGAGGCCTAGAGATGATGATGACCATGACCAGCCTGACTGTGCCAGGATAACCCCAGCCCTCTTTGCTGCATTTTGTAAAACATTAATCTGTACACCCCAACACCCCTTACTCACCTCCTTAATATGGGTGACCTTGAACTTATTGCCAATGGAGGATCCACACTAAAAACAGATTCTCATTGTCGAGTCCATTCTTCATATGATAGGCAGAAATGGGAGGATCAGTCAGATTACTTGGAGGAGGAGTTATTGACCATCTCGTGGAAGGTCAGGCCTATACGTACTTACGGATGCAGGTTGAAGGACAAACCCAAGAATGCCCATATCAAGGACAAACTTCGGGCAGAGTATAAATGTAGACTCAACATCTGGAGTCCAGAGCTGAACGCTCGCAATAAAGTGATTGAGTGAGTTGGGTTTAACATCGCTTTTAACATTATTCCACTTCTATCACGTCATATATCATGTCAGCTTAATGTTGGAGGAAAGTCCGAAGTGACGCAGGTATCAGACGTTTACCACTTCGGTGAACCCACGAGCACGGGTATTGTACTGACAAGCCGAGAAACCATAATCGGGGCGAACCGGGATTCGAACCCACAACCATAGGTTTCTGGCGTAGCCAAGGGACGCAACTTTGCTCAGCGAATCGCGGCGCCTTTGACGACTTGGATACCCGTTCTCCGCTCGCAATAAAGGTAAAGCCTCAAATGCCTACTCTGTACCCGTCCTTTCATATTCTCGTGGTATTGTTGATTGGACGATAAAAGAAATTCAGGGCATTGACGCCCTAACACGAAGAATCAATGTCAGACAATAGATCCCACCACCCTCGCTCTTCCCTTAATCGCGTATATTTACCAATTATAATGGGAAGGCGTGGTTTGATTAACGTGGAGGCTCTTCCTGATACAATTGCAGTTTTGCACACATTTATTTGTCTGATGATCCTTTTGTGAAGCATGTCAAGACTCATGATGAAAACAAGGCATTCCACAGTTTTCTTAAACGGGCCAAGGATGTGGGACATAATCTCGATGTCAATGTTAATTTTGTTGATGGTTCTGTACTGTTGGACAGAACAGAAATGTGTGTCAACCAAGCGAAGTGCCATATCAAATCGGCCCAGACTCAGTTTTTAAGGGAGCGGCTTTCTGAACGACCACTGCATCGCGTTTATGTGCAGTGTATTGAGAGTAACCCTGCCGAGTCCTACATTTCGATGAAGTCGGCTGGCCAGAAAAGTGAAACAGAAGGCTTTCTGTTTGCTGCTCGGGACCAGTCACTTCCCACAATAGATGATTTCGTCCATGTTAACTAAGATTCTGCAGATTGTATGAGGAAAAGAACTAGAATTATGCATTATCAACATGCCAAGGCCCCATTAAGTGACGAATGTAAGATTGCTAGACGGGATGCTCGAAAAGCATTGAGAACATTGAGACGTAGACGTAGTGTTACTAATAGAAACATCTACTGCAAAAAGAGAAATCACTATAAATCCTGCTGTAGGAAAAACAAATCTGACTTGCGTAAATTTAGGCTTTAAAAACTGAGTGATACTTTCTATTCTCCATCTAAGTTTTGGAAACAAATACGTTCATTAAAAAAGCAGGCAAATAGAAAAGTTAGTATCTCAAAGGCTGAATGGCTTATACATTTTATGAAAGTTTTTTTCTTCAAATGACACTGTTTTCAACACTGACAGCAATGTGTTTGACGATATTAATGATGTTTCCTCTTCATGTTATAAGGTGTTGACGCACTTATTTTAGAATAACCCATATCATGAAATTCTGGACTCTATAATACATCTAAAAAGTAGAAAAACTGCTGGTCCTCACCATATTGTGGTTGAAATGATAAAATGTTCCAAATTTGAGATGATGCCTTTTCTCCAAAAATGTTTCAATGAGATGTTTGGCAGTGGTATATTCCCCAGAAGGTGGTCTTGTTCGGTAATTATTCCAATACACAAGAAAGGAGAGCTTAACACCCCAGACAATTATAGGGGAATTTCCCTAATGAGAATTCTTGGAAAGATTTTTACATCAGTGCTTAATTCCAGGATTACGAATTGGGCTAACATGCCCAACTCCCGAAACTCAAGCTGGTTTTAGAAAAAAGTACTCAACTTCAGATCATGTATTCACATTATATGCAATAATCCAAAAATGTCTATCACGTCGTAAACACAAAGTGTATGTAGCCTTTGTCGACTTTAAAAAAAGATTTTGACTCCGTTGATCGTTATAAACTATGGCGCTGTTTAAGAACTACTAGCCTTCGTGGGAAAATGTACTGAGTCTCTATATCAAAAGCTATGTATTCAAATATCAAATCATGTGTACGATGTGGTGACGATGTAACCGATTTCTTTGACTGTCCTGTTGGCTTACGACAAGGCTTTATCTTGATCCCGATATTGTTCTAATTTTTTATATTAGTGAATTATATTATGAAATTATGGCTAAGGATAAACATGGTATTCAATTGTTCCCAAATGTAATAGAAATTTGTATGCTTCTTTTTGCCGATGATGTCATTTTAGTATCAGATTCTGTTGTTGGATTACAAAACAGCTTAACATTTTAGAATGCATATATGTTACTCCAAAGAGTGGAAACTATCAGTTAACCATGATAAAACAAATACTGTCATTTTCAGAAGAGGGGGTCAGGTGTCATTGAATGAAAGATGTTCTTTCGATGGTAAATGTGTAAATGTTCTGAGACATTATACATATCTTGGTGTAATGTTTACCCATACAAGGAACTTCAAGAAACGTGTCTCGGTCTTAACATCACGTGCAAAGAAGGCCTTAATCAATGTAATGTCTGTCTCGCAGAAAGTAGGAGATTTTACACCGAATATATTTGATGCCCAAATTCAACCAATCCTGTTATATGGATCAGAAGTATGGGGATTTCGGCGAAACAATTGTCTTGAAAAGCTACATCTTTTAGCCTGTAAAAAATTCTTATCCGTTGGTCCATCAACACCCAATTGTATGGTCTATGGCGAGTGTGGCAGATACCCGTTATATATCAACTATCATATTAGATGCTTGAAATGCTGGTTTAATATTCTTGGAATGCATGAACGCCGAAACCCCAAACTTGCTTATAATATGCTTGTACATTTAGACGACATGGGCAAAGTAACATGGGCATCACATATTAGAAACCTTTTGTTTTCTCATGCCTACGGCTTTGCATGGTTAAACCAAACAGTTGGTGATGTTGAACTCTTTTTGAAACAATTTCGTGAACAATCTATAAATATGTTTTATCAGGAATGGCATTCCACTCTAGAAAACAGTTCAAGTTATGACTTGTACAGAACGTTTAAGAGTCTAATTCAACCAGAAAAATACTTATCAACATTAACGTCAAGAACCCTTCGACGTCCATTTATTCAATTTAGGCTCGGATTGTTAGATCTCATGATAAAGGAAGAAAGAAAAATGTCCACTGAAAAGTTGAAGAGGCGGTGCCCATTATGTCATTCAGCTATGACATAAATGAAATTCATTTTACTTTTGTCTGTCATTATTGTGACCTAAAAAGAAAGTTTATACCAGAACTCAATCTGTCAAAGTTTCCCGTACCTGCTTTTATTTCTCTTCTTTCTTCAAAAGATGCTGCTGTCATATTAAAACTGGCTATATATGTTAAAAATGCAATTTCCCTCAGAATCAAATTGTTAAACATGAATATAAAAATTTATATCCGAATATGTAAACTACTTATTTGTAACTCTCTTGCATATGGGCCGGAGGCCTTACATGCAATAAATATCTTTGACTTGACTTTGACTAGAAACCGCCAATGTATGATTTTGCATCAAAATGTAATATGAAATGTAGATTATGCAATTAATTTAATGAGACCGGCCAAACACAGTATCTTTAGCGGCATGATGGAGTGACACGATCCTTTTATTAACGTCATCGCCATGCTTGTGGTTTGACACAGAGGTCCATCCATGGTACGACCCAGAATATGTTGAGGGGGTCATAGAAAATGATAAATACAAAATTCTTTGGAATATGCCCGTTTACAGCCTCAGACGTATCCAGGCCAACAAACCTGATTTGTCCTTTTTGATAAATCCAATGAAATCATTTATATTATTGAATTTTTCTGTCCCTTTTGACACTAATGTAGTTGGCAAGATTCAGGAAAAGGAATGAACATGCCCCGCTCCACCGGTTCAGGTGAAATAATCACGATTGACACATGCAAATCACATGATTTGTGGCGTTTACACATTTAGAAAGGTCATTATTACTGCATCGGAACAGATGTTACACAGGAATGCTATATCGCAACTATCACAGGTAAATGTCACATATATTATTCATGGTTTTCTTGGCTGCTATCAGTCCAGATATCCGCTCAGTGAGACACATCTATGACTTCTTCAGGTGGCAGTACATGAAAATAGCTCACAGAGACCTTCATCATGTTGACGGTTAATGTGATTTGTGATCACTTTCACCTGAGAACATGTTTTGTAATTCGTCTTAAGGCTAAAGCTGACCGGCCGTTATTACATCATGGAAACAGGGTGTGTGTGTGCAACATGGGGCCTGATGTTGTTGCAGCGGTGGTCTGGAGTGATGTAGCATGTCTCGGGTGTGAGTGAAGAGCTGGACACAGGGTGTGTGTGTAACATGGGGCCTGATGTTGTTGCAGCGGTGGCGTGGAGTGATGTAGCATGTCTCGGGTGTGCGTGAAGCGCGGGGCACAGTGTGTGTGCAACATGGGGCTTGATGTTGTTGCAGCGGTGGTCTGGAGTGACGTAGCATGTCTCGGGTGTGAGTGAAGAGCGGGGCACAGGGTGTGTGTGCAACATGGGGCCTGATGTTGTTGCAGCGGTGGCTTGGAGTGATGTAGCATGTCTCGGGTGTGCGTGAAGCGCGGGGCACAGTGTGTGTGTGACTGCACCATGCATATGGTGTGTGTGTGTGTGTGTGTGTGTGTGTGTGTGTGTGTGTGTGTGTGTGTGTGTGTGTGTGTGTGTGTGTGTGTGTGTGTGTGTGTAACATGGGGCCTGATGTTGTTGCAGCGGTGGCCCGTATGTAAGTACAGGATGGAGCCCGGATGTAAGTACAGGATGGGGCCCGGATGTAAGTACAGGATAGGGCCCGGATGAAAGTACAGGATGGGGCCCGGATCAAGTACAGCATAGGGTCGGATTAAGGTGCAGGATTGGACAAGGTGTGGTTGCAGCATTGGGTCAGGTTTGGATGCAACATGGGGCGCGGTGTGGTTGCAGCGTGGGACCAGTGCGTGAGAAAAGGAAGATAGTCGAAGCCATGACGTATTTCCATTCAATATTAACTCCACTTCATTAGGAAAATGATAGTAGTTGACCTATGATAATATGACACTGTTTATCTTCATTAGCAATGCACAAGTCATTTAAAATATCTAACTACAGTAAACCACGGTTAAAACGAACATGCTTATAACGAACTGACGGATATAACGAACTTACTTTTTGGTCCCAACTATTTGCTGTAGTTATGCTGTATATATGCTTATAACGAACTACGGTTATAACGAACTAAAATTAGTAGTCCCTTTGAGTTCGTTATAACCGTAGTTTACTGTACAAAGGTAAATCGAAAAGTTCGTGGCTCAGAGATATAGCTGGTGTATCGTGAGGTGTCAAAATCCGTTTGAAGAAGAATATCAACCCTTGTAAGACATAACGCAACACCACGTCATACACCGTTAACTGCATCTGTGTTCGACAAGACAACTAAAGAAATCGACAGGATGATGGCAAAGAAGCATACTTCTACGCAACAGGAATAGCAAAGGCGGAACATAGCTTTACCAAAATTTATTGAAGTCAAGGCGATAATATTGAAAAATAATGTGTGAACAATTTTCTATGTGAGACCACGAAGCCTTCTAATTAACCTCTCACAAAGTGCCTGCATTTCATATATTTTAGCTGCCCATAAACAGCTCTTTTCAATTGGAAAATTACCGAAAGATTCCAGCCGATAAAAAATATCGCACATCCTGCTCTTAAAATTGAATTACCTGTAATCTACTTTTTTTAAATACTTTTTATTTTTTCTTTCATGCGTGCAAGTCCATCTGTTCCGAACGTAGACCCCAAACAACGGCTTACGTCAAATACTTTTTAACGTAGAACAATACAATTTCAGTATGTTATCGAACTAAAGTTCCTCAAGCCCCACGTCCACGGCCATCTGGCGCTAGCTTAAAGCTGTTCTACAAACACATGTAATAACACGGCTGACCATACCACTTGGGACGCAATTTCCTCTCAACCACAGGTGAAAACGAACCAATCAGCATGTAATAATGAAATCATTCACTGTGTTCGCTATCCTAACGTGCAACCTTCGATCTCCTGTTCCTGTATATAGCTACATACGTGTGAATGTCGAGTTGGCGAGCGTCTTCCACACCGCTAACAGAGTTAACAGGCTCGGATGAGTCTAATTCAGGAATAATTTGGAAATAATTACAGCTGATCAAGTCACTGAGCTCCTCTGTTCCAGACAAGAGTTTAATCTGCGGCAAATGGAGATAATCCATTTATCTGATTACCTCAAATTAATTATTAACTCACCTCCCTGTAGATTGTGTCTAAAGGCTAATTCTTAAGTCCCTGGGGAACGAAGCTTTGAACTAAAGCGTTCTCGTCCTGATCAATTCAGTGTGTTATTGTCTCAAGCCTTTGTTGTCTCCTTCACGTCCTAAATCGTCGAGGATGACTTGGATTGAAACCGGTTGCTTTGATATCACGAAGACAAACCTGCCGTAGATATTAAATCTGGCTGGGTTTGTTTTGTCAGCACAAAGAGGACGATCTTTGCATTATCCGATTGATGTGTAAACTCTTCCTGAATTAGAAAATGATTCTTTTCCTTAGAGTAACAGTATGACGACATAAAGGTAAATTTGAACAGGTCACAGGACACTACCCGCCCTAGGAGATAAGTCCCTTATCACAGGCAAGGTGTTTATGTTGTTTAGACAAGAGCTGTAATTCTTAATGGTGGAAAAGGAATAGTGGTCAAGGATTATTCATCGAGGTTTAAGGTTAGGCTAGGCTATTTCTGATAAGTTGTCACTGATTAGTTTAACTGGTGTATAATTAATGTCGTCATGATATGTGTTTAAGAGAAAAGACGTGTATAGATAAAAGCTTAAACGGGGCTTAACCGAAGTGTTGTAAATATAAATCGTTAACGCCAGAGATTTTCAATTATCCTCCGAAACAAATTCCATTGGAATAAGGGTGAAAAACATATGAATATATCACTGAAAATTATTGATGGAACAGGTGTTCGCGAAAAGGGTAAGGGCTCAGTCACACGTTCAGGATTTTTACTGCCGTCCTTGATACGACCATTCCCGATTAAAATTTGCCAAAAGTCTTATCAAGATCCTGTGATTCGTGGCGGAAAATTCACAAGCCGTTTCCAGCCAAATTTGTCCCGATTCTCAATCCGAATTTGATCCGATTTGTATCTTCCGCATGGTAGAAAACGACCGAATCTGTACCGACAGCGTCCCGATTCTCCCGACTGCGATCCGACAGAGATCACACAGTAACCGGCCAGATCGGCCAGATCTGGACGCAATCTGGACTCAATGGAACAATTTATGACCGTTCATCACGACAGCATCCCGATCCACAGGACACCGTCCAGACAACACACGACATTGTTACGATTTAGATCCGATACAACAGAATCTGTCAAAACATAGTCACGATTGTAATCCGACTAGACAAAATCTGCTGAGTTTCCCGAATATTAATGGACGCACCACACTGTCGGGAGTGCTTGACCGACCTCTCTGGACCTTTCCCGATCCGTAGGACTCTGATACGAACGTATAGGACTGCGTTCAGACACTGATTGGACATTCCAGATCATTGAGGATAGTAATCCGACTTTTTCACTTTTCGTGTCGTAGCGCTGTCTGATCTCAAACGGAAGTCATCATCGGCACTGTGTGAACCTGGGCTAAGCTATCATATGTAAAGGCGTGTTACAACTGGAAGAATGATCCAGGCCCTCGGGGCATGAGGTGAGGTGAAATGGGGTTTAACGTCGCGTCCAAGATTATTGCACTTATATAGCGACGTGCAAGCACGCGTGTGTGTGTGTGGCTGCTTGTACTAGTCTGGACTGATGCCGATTTATAGTGCCAGCTCACTGAGATACCATGCCGCAGTTTAACATGAATACCCCACTCAGACACAGTATACTGACTCCGAGCCGACCAGTCCTTGTTTAAGCCCCTTAATGCCGAGCACCAGACAGGGTAACAACAAGTACCATCTTTTAACGTCTTTTGGTATGATGCGGCCGGGGATCGAACCCCGGACCTACCTCTCTCCGGGCGGACGCTCTACCACTAGACCACGGAAGCGGTCACTCGGACAAACAAACAGCCGTACATTAAATCCGGCTCTAAAAACTCTTACGACAAACAAGGTCACTGGAAACACATCCCGACCCGTCTGCAACTTTATTTTTCGAACCCCGAATTCGTGGTTAGGCTAGGAAAAAAAGCTGACGGTGTTTTTGCACCCACATGGAATTCCCACAACATGCAACTATATTATAGGGATTGTCCTTTATTTGACTCGTTGTCAGTGTACACTCTTTCTTTGAGTAACATCGCGAAGCTTACTGAGAACCTTATTTATGTATATACATTCGTTGATAAGAAACCAGCGCCATCGCTAAAACCCAACATCCCTAAAAACAGACAAAAAAAGCCATGCCGTTAAATCTGTGATATAATTAATAGGCTATGCAACCTGGATAACATTGTGCATTGTTTTGTGAAACGTTCCGCTCGATATACATGTACGTACTTCGTAAAAGGTTTTCATTTTTTACCTAAAAAACTGTTTTTTCAAAATCTGTTTTGTGAGAGCTTTATCGTTGTGTACCATGTGTTCTGGGATGTTTTCAGAGGGCACACGATTTTATTGATGTACACGCCACGTGAGGTTTGTGTTCGAGTCCCATTTTAGCATGGGCACATTTGCCATGTTGAAACGTGAATGACTTTCACTTCTTGCTTGCAATGTCACCTTAGCGTCAAATCCTTAAAAAGCTGCAATGAAAAGTTAGTTTAAAGTTACAATGACGAAACCAGGTGTTATCAAAACGAATACGTTCCACCGCTAGCCTCTGTCATGCTCACATACAGATAAAAACAGCGCTATTCGATGTCAAGGAACTAGTTTTCATTCAAGTAATTTACGTGAGTGAGTGAGTACGGTTTTACGCCGCTTTTTGCAATATTCCAGCAATATCACGGCGGGGGACACCAGAAATGGGCTTCACACATTGTACCCATGTCGGATCTTCGGATGACGGTCGAACGCTTTAACCACGAGACTGCCCCTTAAGTAATTTAAGGACGGTGATATTTCCAATGTGGCTTTGGGAGTCGTACATAGGAAATACATGTAGTTTATAAAGTGAGTGAGTGAGTGAGTGAGTTTGGTTTTACGCCGCTTTTAGCAATATTCCAGCAATATCACGGCGGGGGACACCAGAAATAGGCTTCACACATTGTACCCATGTCGGGATTCGAACCCGGGTCTTCGGC
Source organism: Haliotis rufescens (assembly GCF_023055435.1). Taxonomy (NCBI): domain Eukaryota; kingdom Metazoa; phylum Mollusca; class Gastropoda; order Lepetellida; family Haliotidae; genus Haliotis; species Haliotis rufescens. The sequence goes on from NW_025963779.1 coordinate 21,839,032, forward strand.
GTGACGAGCGAACGCTTTAACCACTAGGCTACCCGACCGCCCCTAGTTTATAAAGGGAGACAAGGCTCGGGTCAGCTGGCAGTCCAAGAAACTGAAGTCATTTAAATACCATTTGTTGGTATTTAAAGAAAAAGTCTTATATTACAATGTATTTCCTTCTGTCAGGGAAGGATTAACCTACTTATACAGTCACTTGATACAACCTCGCGACCCTCGACCTCTTTAAAAATGAGTTTTGACGCCGCTTTGAAAAGTATTTCAATTACGTCATGAACTATACACCTGTGTACATGTTTGTGTATGGGTATTGTGACAGTCAGTTATATAATGGCTAGACATTGTACATAGTCCCAGTGCAACCTTGACATTGTAGTTTCATAATACATACTTTGCAAAAATGTATTTATTACAGATTTATATTGGCGTCTTAGCCCATGAGAAATATGCGGTATAATAACACGGACAACTGGAATAAAATGTTTGCATTTTCGGTTTGGAGTATTGCAGTAATCATTTCATAGACTTGCATATTCTAGATAGTTCGTGATGTTCATCTTCATTAGGGTGGTTACACTATAGACAAGAGGTATTTGCAATTGCCGTTTTTAAAAAAATATAGCTGCTCTGGTGTTAACATGATGTTCATTGCATCTACAATTCGTTACAATTCGACGGAGATGCGCTGCTTTCACTGACATAATATAAGTCTCAGGTGCAATAGAACCTTTGAATTCACAATGATAATGCAGAGAATGTGATTCTCGTACACTGAAGAATCATTCTTGTTGCTATACGTCTTTACACCTTTGTTTAAAAGTATTAAGAAATACTAATGGGTGTACAACTGGTTCACCGTTTTACTGTTTAAGACCAGGAAAGGTTTAGAGGAATCCCTTATAGAGCATATGTGCCATGTATCAGACACGATCTGCTATGTATCAGGACATTGTCTACTATGTATCAGGACATTATCTACTATACATCAGGACATGTACCAAACACTATCTACCATGTATCAGGATACTATCTACTATGGATCAGGGCACTATCTACTATGGATCAGGACACTATCTACTATGGATCAGGACACTATCTACTATGGATCAGGACACTATCTACTATGTGTCAGGACATTGTCTACTATACATCAGGACATGTACCAAACACTATCTACTATGTATCAGGATACTATCTACTATGGATCAGGACACTATCTACTATGTGTCAGGACATTGTCTACTATACATCAGGACATGTACCAAACATTATCTACCATGTATCAGGATACTATCTACTATGGATCAGGACACTATCTACTATGGATCAGGACACTATCTACTATGGATCAGGACACTATCTACTATGGATCAGGACACTATCTACTATGTGTCAGGACATTGTCTACTATGTGTCAGGACACTATCTACTATGTATCAGGACACTATCACTATTTACCAGGACACGTATCAGGGCAAATCTGACATACATCAAAGCATGTAACAGGACAGGAATCAGGAAACGTATCAGCGCATATGTGATCCATGGCATTTATCTGACATGTTTTAGGGCATGTGTCAGGCAAGGTTTCAGAACATGTCAGGACACATATCGGGACACTATATGACATGTTTAGGGCATGTGTCAGGCAAGGTATCAGGACATGTAAGGACACATACCGGGACACTATATGACATGTTTAGGGCATGTGTCAGGCAAGGTTTCAGAACATGTCAGGACACATATCGGGACACTATATGACATGTTTAGGGCATGTGTCAGGCAAGGTATCAGGACATGTCAGGACACATACAGGGGCACTATATGACATGTTTAGGGCATGTGTCAGGCAAGGTATCAGGACATGTCAGGACACATATCGTGACACTATATGACATGTTTAGGGCATGTGTCAGGCAAGGTATCAGGACATGTCAGGACACATACCGGGACACTATATGACATGTTTAGGGCATGTGTCAGGCAAGGTATCAGGACATGTCAGGACACATATCGGGACACTATATGACATGTTTAGGGCATGTGTCAGGCAAGGTATCAGAACATGTCAGGACACATATCGGGACACGATATGACATGTTTAGGGCATGTGTCAGGCAAGGTATCAGAACATGTCAGGACACATATCGGGACACTATATGACATGTTTTAGGGCATGTGTCAGGCAAGGTATCAGGACATGTCAGGACACATACCGTGACACTATATGCCATGTTTTGGGGCATGTGTCAGGCAAGGTATCAGAACATGTCAGGACACATACCGGGGCACTATATGACATGTTTAGGGCATGTGTCAGGCAAGGTATCAGGACATGTAAGGACACATATCGGGACACTATATGACATGTTTTAGGGCATGTGTCAGGCAAGGTATCAGAACATGTCAGGACACATACCGGGGCACTATATGACATGTTTAGGGCATGTGTCAGGCAAGGTATCAGGACATGTAAGGACACATATCGGGACACTATATGACATGTTTAGGGCATGTGTCAGGCAAGGTATCAGAACATGTCAGGACACATATCGGGACACGATATGACATGTTTAGGGCATGTGTCAGGCAAGGTATCAGAACATGTCAGGACACATATCGGGACACTATATGACATGTTTTAGGGCATGTGTCAGGCAAGGTATCAGGACATGTCAGGACACATACCGTGACACTATATGACATGTTTTGGGGCATGTGTCAGGCAAGGTATCAGAACATGTCAGGACACATACCGGGGCACTATATGACATGTTTAGGGCATGTGTCAGGCAAGGTATCAGGACATGTAAGGACACATATCGGGACACTATATGACATGTTTTAGGGCATGTGTCAGGCAAGGTATCAGAACATGTCAGGACACATACCGGGGCACTATATGACATGTTTAGGGCATGTGTCAGGCAAGGTATCAGGACATGTAAGGAAACATATCGGGACACTATATGACATGTTTAGGGCATGTGTCAGGCAAGGTATCAGGACATGTCAGGACACATACAGGGGCACTATATGACATGTTTAGGGCATGAGTCAGGCAAGGTATCAGAACATGTCAGGACACATGCCGGGGCACTATATGACATGTTTAGGGCATGAGTCAGGCAAGGTATCAGAACATGTCAGGACACATGCCGGGGCACTATATGACATGTTTTAGGGCATGTGTCAGACAAGGTATCAGAACATGTCAGGACACATACCGGGGCACTATATGACATGTTTTAGGGCATGTGTCAGAAAAGGTATCAGAACATGTCAGGACACATATCGGGACACTATATGACATGTTTAGGGCATGTGTCAGGCAAGGTATGAGAACATGTCAGGACACATCCCGTGACACTATATGACATGTTTAGGGCATGTGTCAGGCAAGGTATCAGGACATTTCAGGACACATACCGGGGCACTATATGACATGTTAAGGGCATGTGTCAGGCAAGGTATCAGAACATGTCAGGACACATATCGGGACACTATATGACATGTTTAGGGCATGTGTCAGGCAAGGTATCAGAACATGTCAGGACACATATCGGGACACTATATGACATGTTTTAGGGCATGTGTCAGACAAGGTATCAGAACATGTCAGGACACATATCGGGACACTATATGACATGTTTAGGGCATGTGTCAGGCAAGGTATCAGAACATGTCAGGACACATCCCGTGACACTATATGACATGTTTAGGGCATGTGTCAGGCAAGGTATCAGAACATGTCAGGACACATATCGGGACACTATATGACATGTTTTAGGGCATGTGTCAGACAAGGTATCAGAACATGTCAGGACACATATCGGGACACTATATGACATGTTTAGGGCATGTGTCAGGCAAGGTATCAGAACATGTCAGGACACATATCGGGACACTATATGACATGTTTTAGGGCATGTGTCAGACAAGGTATCAGAACATGTCAGGACACATATCGGGACACTATATGACATGTTTTAGGGCATGTGTCAGACAAGGTATCAGAACATGTCAGGACACATACCGGGGCACTATATGACATGTTTAGGACATGTGTCAGGCAAGGTATGAGAACATGTCAGGACACATCCCGTGACACTATATGACATGTTTAGGGCATGTGTCAGGCAAGGTATCAGAACATAACAGGACACATATCGGGACACTATATGACATGTTTTAGGGCATGTGTCAGACAAGGTATCAGAACATGTCAGGACACATATCGGGACACTATATGACATGTTTAGGGCATGTGTCAGGCAAGGTATCAGAACATGTCAGGACACATATCGGGACACTATATGACATGTTTTAGGGCATGTGTCAGACAAGGTATCAGAACATGTCAGGACACATACCGGGGCACTTTATGACATGTTTAGGGCATGTGTCAGGCAAGGTATCAGAACATGTCAGGACACATCCCGTGACACTATATGACATGTTTAGGGCATGTGTCAGGCAAGGTATCAGAACATGTCAGGACACATATCGGGACACTATATGACATGTTTTAGGGCATGTGTCATACAAGGTATCAGAACATGTCAGGACACATATCGGGACACTATATGACATGTTTTAGGGCATGTGTCAGGCAAGGTATCAGAACATGTCAGGACACATATCGGGACACTATATGACATGTTTAGGGCATGTGTCAGGCAAGGTATCAGAACATGTCAGGACACATATCGGGACACTATATGACATGTTTTAGGGCATGTATCAGGCAATGTATCAGGACATGTTTTAGGGCATATCGGATACATATCAGGACCCCATCTAACATGAATCAGGGCATGTATTAGGGCATATATCAGGTCAGTATCAGGGCATGTATCACTAAATCTGGACATGTCTCTGAGCGTGTATCTAACCATTATTCTATACTTCACACTGTAAGACGGTCAAGCGAGTTGACCTTAAGGCAATGTACTCGGTGCAGAGAATGGCGTGATAGCGACACTTTGATGAATATGCAATTTGCGCTAAAAGACACAAGATACAAATTCAATTAACCTGTATGACCAAATCAGTAGGCGGTTATCGTTGAACAGCGGACAAGACGTATACAGAAGCATGGTGCAACGTTCACATGTCAGGGGAGATAACCAGTGGTAACCTGACCTGATGTAGGGTTTGACTGATGGGACCAAGAATACGTTAATGTTGTCTGAGCTGGGCCTTATTAAAGTGCCCTAGATTTAAGGATCACCGTCTGTTGTGGAGGTTACCTGCATAAATTTAAGGGAATTGTTACCTTTGGCTTTTCTTCACGGGGTTTAACATCAGGCGAGCGACTGTTATTGTAATGTGTTTTGTACCTGGCCTGTAATTGAATTCCAAGCCCCATGATTACACAGCGCGGAGATTTTATACATATATCGATGCAAGAAGGGTCCCAGTCGGTATGTAAGACAACGACCATGACTATGCTACGGATACGTCTGATACCACAACAAGGTATCCAACGAGAGTGAAGTTAATGACCTTGACCTATATTTGTTAGACCCCTGAGGCAAAGTCGTTTTACCACGGCCATCGCTAAGATGTTGTTAAAAGGACCATTTTAAAATAGTAAATACCATAACTGGTGCATTGATGTATTTGCATATGTGCAGGTATCACTGAACTTCTGTTTTCGCTTGTTGGAACTTAAGGGAATACGTGGAATCAACCCGTGAAGATCAGGGGTAGAATTGGTTTGCCGTAAGAGGCGACTATGCTTGTCGTGAGAGGCGACCAACGGGATCGGCTGGTCAGGCACGCTGACTAGGCTGATGCATGTCATCATATCCCAATTGCGTGGATTTATGCTCATGATGTCAATCCCTGGATTGTCTGGTCCAGTTTCGATTATATAGCTGGAATATTACTGAGTGCGGCGTTAAACAACAAACAAAACAAAATCGTAGAATCACTCGGGTATAGAATCCCATAGTGTACGTCCGACGTTACAGAGTATGGCAGTGGGACTGGGAGATTTGTCTGATGGCGTGTAGATAACGTAGCTCGCTGGCCACGTCGTATCAGTCACCGGTTTGCCTTGTCCAGGATCCAAAGTGTGTCACAGTTGGCCAGTGGCCCAGACGCTGCAATTCACTGAACTGCATCCCTTACACGTACGTAAATCTGTAGACCGCCTCCGTGGTCTAGTGGTAGAGCGTCCGCCCGGAGAGCGGAAGGTCCGGTGTTCGATCCCCGACCGCGTCATACCAAAAGACGTTAAAAGATGGTACTTGTTGTTACCCTGTCTGGCACTCGGCATTAAGGGGGCTAAAACAAGGACTGGTCGGCTCGGAGTCAGTATACTGTGTCTGAGTGGGGTATTCATATTAAAACTGCGGCATGGTATCTCAGTGTGCTAGAACTATAAATCGGCATCAGTCCGGACTAGTACAAGCAGACACACACACACACACACACACACACACACACGTGCATGCACGTCGCTATATAAGTGTAATAATCTTGGACGCGACGTTAAACCCATTTTCACCTCACCTCACCGCACGTAAACCTGTAATCGTGAATCCCGATCCCTTATTCTGTGTCTCGGTTTGTCAGCTCCATTCTGTGATTATGGCTTTTCTAAAGCGTCGAAGACCTGCATCATCTTGGGCGATATGAAGCATTCGTAAAATATTACAAAAAGACATCACCAGAATAACAGGCGAGTGCGAATACGTTCATGTTCTGTTTGTTTGTTGTTTAACGCTGCACTCAGCAATATTGCATGCCAGCTACTAGTGGCTTCCTGTGAGTAATCGCTTCTGGACCAGACATTCCAGTGATTGACATCATACACATCGATCTCCCCATCTGGGATACGATATCATGTAACAATCAAGTCAGTAAGCCTGACCACCCTCATCTTAGTTGCCGAGTTGCCAAAGACTAATTCTAACCCTTATCTTCACTGGGAACATCCGTTATTACTCGTGTGAGAGGCTATATTCCGTCTACATCGTCTAACGACAAAACTTTGGTGTATTTTGTCAGGAATCTGGGTAGTTAGTTGGGGAACAGAGAGTCCCGGGGGAACACAGCAACTTGTGAAACTACAGGAGGCATTACCAGGGCACTATCATCTATGTACCAGGACATGTATCAGGGCTATATCTGCTATATTACAGTACATGTATCAGAGCACTATGTTCTGTTTATCAGGGCACTATCTACCATGCATCAGGGCACTGTCTACTATGTATCAGGGCACTGTCTACTATGTATCAGGGCACTGTCTACTATATATGAGGGCACTGTCTACTATGTATCAGGACACTGTCAACTATGTATGAGGGAACTAACCTCTCTGTATCAGGGCACTGTCTACTATGTATCGGGGCACTGTCTGCTATGCATCAGGGCACTGTCTTCTATGTATGAGGGCACTGCCTACTATGTTTGAGGGCAGTGTCTGCTATGCATCAGGGCACTGTCTTCTATGTTTGAGGGCACTATGTGCTATGCATCAGGGCACTGTCTTCTATGTATGAGGGCACTGTCTTCTATGTTTGAGGGCACTGTCTGCTATGCATCAGGGCACTGTCTTCTATGTATGAGGGCACTGTCTTCTATGTATGAGGGCACTGTCTACTATGTATGAGGGCACTGTCTACTATGTATGTGGGCACCGTCTACCATGCATCAGGACACCGTTTGCTATGCATTAGGGCACTGTCTTCTATGTATGAGGGCACTGTCTACTATGTATCAGGGCACTGTCTACTATGTATCAGGGCACTGTCTACTATGTATCAGGGCACTGTCTACTATGTATCAGGGCACTGTCTACTATGTATCAGGGCACTGTCTACCATGCACCAGGACACCGTTTGCTATGCATTAGGGCACTATCTACTATGTATGAGGGCACTGTCTACTATGTATCAGGGCACTGTCTACTATGTACCAGGGCACTGTCAACTATGTATCAGGGCACTGTCTACTATGTATCAGGGCACTGTCTTCTATGTTTGAGGGCACTATGTGCTATGCATCAGGGCACTGTCTTCTATGTATGAGGGCACTGTCTTCTATGTTTGAGGGCACTGTCTGCTATGCATCAGGGCACTGTCTTCTATGTATGAGGGCACTGTCTTCTATGTATGAGGGCACTGTCTACTATGTATGAGGGCACTGTCTACTATGTATCAGGGCACTGTCAACTATGTATCAGGGCACTGTCTACTATGTATGAGGGCACTGTCTACTATGTATCAGGGCACTGTCTACTATGTACCAGGGCACTGTCTACTATGTACCAGGGCACTGTCTACTATGTATCAGGGCACTGTCTACTATGTATCAGGGCACTGTCTTCTATGTTTGAGGGCACTATGTGCTATGCATCAGGGCACTGTCTTCTATGTATGAGGGCACTGTCTTCTATGTTTGAGGGCACTGTCTGCTATGCATCAGGGCACTGTCTTCTATGTATGAGGGCACTGTCTTCTATGTATGAGGGCACTGTCTACTATGTATGAGGGCACTGTCTACTATGTACCAGGGCACTGTCAACTATGCATTAGGGCACTGTCTACTATGTATGAGGGCACTGTCTACTATGTATGAGGGCACTGTCTACTATGTATCAGGGCACTGTCTACTATGTACCAGGGCACTGTCTACTATGTACCAGGGCACTGTCTTCTATGTATGAGGACACTGTCTACTATGTATGAGGGCACTGTCTACTATGTATGAGGGCACTGTCTGCTATGTATCAGGGCACTGTCTTCTATGTATCAGGGCACTGTCTACTATGCATTAGGGCACTGTCTTCTATGTATGAGGGCACTGTCTACTATGTATGAGGGCACTGTCTACTATGTACCAGGGCACTGTCAACTATGTATGAGGGCACTAACCTCTCTGTATCAGGGCACTGTCTACTATGTATCAGGGCACTGTCTACCATGCACCAGGACACCGTTTGCTATGCATTAGGGCACTATCTACTATGTATGAGGGCACTGTCTACTATGTATGAGGGCACTGTCTACTATGTATCAGGGCACTGTCTACTATGTATCAGGGCACTGTCTACCATGCACCAGGACACCGTTTGCTATGCATTAGGGCACTATCTACTATGTATGAGGGCACTGTCTACTATGTATGAGGGCACTGTCTACTATGTATGAGGGCACTGTCAACTATGTATCAGGGCACTGTCTACTATGTATCAGGGCACTGTCTACTATGTATGAGGGCACTGTCAACTATGTATCAGGGCACTGTCTACTATGTATCAGGGCACTGTCTACTATGTATCAGGGCACTGTCTACTATGTATCAGGGCACTGTCTACCATGCACCAGGACACCGTTTGCTATGCATTAGGGCACTATCTACTATGTATGAGGGCACTGTCTACTATGTATGAGGGCACTGTCTACTATGTACCAGGGCACTGTCAACTATGTATCAGGGCACTGTCTACTATGTATCAGGGCACTGTCTACTATGTATCAGGGCACTGTCTACTATGTACCAGGGCACTGTCAACTATGTATCAGGGCACTGTCTACTATGTATCAGGGCACTGTCTACTATGTATCAGGGCACTGTCTACTATGTATCAGGGCACTGTCTACCATGCACCAGGACACCGTTTGCTATGCATTAGGGCACTATCTACTATGTATGAGGGCACTGTCTACTATGTATGAGGGCACTGTCTACTATGTACCAGGGCACTGTCAACTATGTATCAGGGCACTGTCTACTATGTATCAGGGCACTGTCTACTATGTATCAGGGCACTGTCTACTATGTATCAGGGCACTGTCTACTATGTATCAGGGCACTGTCTACTATGTACCAGGGCACTGTCAACTATGTATGAGGGCACTAACCTCTCTGTATCAGGGCACTGTCTACTATGTATCAGGGCACTGTCTACCATGCACCAGGACACCGTTTGCTATGCATTAGGGCACTATCTACTATGTATGAGGGCACTGTCTACTATGTATGAGGGCACTGTCTACTATGTATCAGGGCACTGTCTACTATGTATCAGGGCACTGTCTACCATGCACCAGGACACCGTTTGCTATGCATTAGGGCACTATCTACTATGTATGAGGGCACTGTCTACTATGTATGAGGGCACTGTCTACTATGTATGAGGGCACTGTCAACTATGTATCAGGGCACTGTCTACTATGTATCAGGGCACTGTCTACTATGTATGAGGGCACTGTCAACTATGTATCAGGGCACTGTCTACTATGTATCAGGGCACTGTCTACTATGTATCAGGGCACTGTCTACTATGTATCAGGGCACTGTCTACCATGCACCAGGACACCGTTTGCTATGCATTAGGGCACTATCTACTATGTATGAGGGCACTGTCTACTATGTATGAGGGCACTGTCTACTATGTACCAGGGCACTGTCAACTATGTATCAGGGCACTGTCTACTATGTATCAGGGCACTGTCTACTATGTATCAGGGCACTGTCTACTATGTATGAGGGCACTGTCTACTATGTACCAGGGCACTGTCAACTATGTATGAGGGCACTAACCTCTCTGTATCAGGGCACTGTCTACTATGTATCAGGGCACTGTCTACCATGCACCAGGACACCGTTTGCTATGCATTAGGGCACTATCTACTTTGTATGAGGGCACTGTCTACTATGTATGAGGGCACTGTCTGCTATGTACTAGGTCACTGTCTACTATGCATCAGGTACTTTCTACTATGTATCCGGGCACTGTCTACTATGTGCCTGGGCACTGTCTACTATGCATCAGGACATGATACATGCGGGCTAACTTATCAATAGTGGTTGATTGGTCAAACAAATTCACAACATGAAAGCAATATGCAGTCGATTTACCGCGTAGTGATCCCTATGAGGCTCTACTTGTTTTGTTGATATTCTGTGTTTTGCCTTTGCAAACAAGAAGGTGTGTGCCAAGTGAGACAGAACAAAGCACCTAAGCAATAACGAAACAGTCAGAATGACGTCAATCAACGCCCTGCAAATACAGGCAAGTCATTTTCCGAATATTTGCGACAAGTTTGCAATTATTCAATAAATTTGCAGAAAGTGTGTTTATACATATGGACGAAAATAGCATTCAGTCTAACATTAAAAGTACATCCTCTAACTGTTCAACTGTGTGTGTAGGTTTATCTGTTGTAGCTGTAGAATAGGCCATGACTATTTCAGGAGGGGTTTTACATGGGAATAATGGAAAGAATGTATTAGGCCCTTCTGTATGATGCAGCTAGTGCAGGGTGCAAGGTGTGTGTGCGCTTGACTTCCACATACAAGAAGGACCCACAGGGAAGATAAACGATGGTGACACAAGCAGGATCGTCTTGACATTCCCAAACCGACTTATATCTCTGGTTCAGGAGAATAAACAATTTTTTTGTGTCACAAATAATCCCTACATATCGAGGAGGTAATATCCTGTTGCAATTGTAGCCGATGTCGCTTTTTGGAAATGTTACGAATAATGGACGCGGGATGAATGAGAGAATGAACAGAGATTTAAGCTTCGCGTGAATAACAACGTGAAACAGACGTAAAATCATTGATGCTTCGCCACCCTGAATCGTACAGAAGCTGATAATAATGATTCTGAAGGAAGCCCAGTACCATGTTGCCCTGAATCATACTGGCGAAACCCAATATCACGTTGTCCTGAATCATACTGGTGGAACCCTGTACCATGTTGCCCTGAAATATACTGGAACCCAGTACTTATATGACCTGAATCATTCCATCAAAACCCAGTACCATGTTGCCCTGAATCATACTGGCGAAACCCAATACCACGTTGTCCTGAATCATACTGGCGAAACCCAATACTACGTTGTCCTGAATCATACTTGCGGAACCCTGTACCATGTTGCCCTGAATCAACCTGGGGAAACCAAGTACCGATATGAGCTGAATCATTCTATCGAAACCCAGTACCAAATTGACCTGAATCATTCTCGCAAAACCCTATATCATAATGACCTGAATCATTCTATCGAAACCCAATACCACACTGACCTGAATCATACTGGCGAAACCCTGTACCATGTTGCCCTGAATCATAGTGGCGAAACCCAGTACTAATATGACCTGAATCTTTCTATCGTTATCAAGTACCATGTTGCCCTGAATCATACTGACAAAACCAAGAACCACGTTACCCTGAATGATACTTGCAAAACCTTTTACCATGTTTCCCTGAATCATACTGTCTAAACCCTGCAACATGTTGCCCTGAATCATACTGGCGAAACCAAGCACTAATATGACCTGAATCATTCTATAGTAACCCATTACGATGTTGCCCTGAATCATACTGACAAAACCAAGAACCACGTTACCCTGAATCATACTAGCGAAACCGAGAACCACATTACCCTGAATCATACTGGCGGAACCCTGAACCATATTGCCCTGAATCATACTGGAACCCAGTACTATATTGACCTGAATCGCCAGGTAGACAATCTTATCATGATGTGAGACTGCAAATATCCCAACCTATGGAGGTGTCATTCCAAGTAGTTATTTCCTTCTCCATGACATTGGACAAAGGTAGACATTGGACAAAGGTAGAATTAGAACAGAGGTAGATATAGGTCAAAGGTAGACATTGAACAAAGCATTGCACAAAGTTAGACATTAAACAAGGATAGACATGGATCAAAGGTAGACATTGAACAAAGGTAGATATTGTACAAAGGTAGTCATTGTACAATGGCAAACACTGAACAAAGGTAGTTATTGCACGAAGTTAGACAAACAAAGGTAGACATTGCACAAAGTTAGACAAACAAAGGTAGACATGAAACAAAGGTAGACATAGATCGAAAGTAGACATGGAACAAAGGTAGATGTAGAGGAAAGGTAGACATAGAACAAAGGTAGACATATAACAAAGGTAGACATAGAACAAAGGTAGACATATAACAAAGAAAGATATAGAACAAAGGTAGACATATAACAAAGAAAGACATAGAACAAAGGTAGACATATAACAAAGAAAGATATAGAACAAAGGTAGACATAGAACAAAGGTGGCTATAGAACCAAGGTAGATATAGAACAAGGGTAGATAAAGAAAAAAGGTAGACATGGAACAAGTGTACACGTGGAAAAATGGTAGTTATAAAACAAAGGTAGACATTAAATAAAGGTAGACAGTGAACAAAGGTAGACATGGAACAAGTGTAGATGTTGAACAAAGGTAGGCATGGAACAAAGGTAGAAATGGAACAGAGGTAGGTCTAGAACAAAGGTAGACACAGAACAAAGGTAGACATTGAACAAAGGTAGTTATAAAACAAAGGTAGATATGGAACAAAGGTAGACATTAAAAAAGGTAGACATTGAACAAAGGTAGACACTGAACAAGGGTAGACTTGGAACAAGCGTAGATATTGAACAAAGGTAAACATTGTACAAAGATAGAGTACAACCGGCGTCATCTGAAAATTAACGAGGGTTGTTTTGGCAGACCAAAAGAGAGTCAGTCGCTACTGTCAATAGTCACGCATTGAATTACCCTATTACATTTGCGGGAGACAAATAAGTGCCACACAAAACTTAATTGAAATTCCACTGAGATGAATGATTGCAACTTGTGAGTCGGTCTCGGTGTACACAGCTAGACAATAGCGCATGGAACTCCTTATCTATGTTACTTAACTGTCTGTCGAGGTACATGAACACGACAATAGTGCAAGGAAAGTGCATGTTTCTCCTCCTCACAATAGAGAGTTTGCTTATGGCTGTTGTATTAGTTGAAACAAAAACAGCGACAGACGTCGCGACCAATTGGCTTGTGTTTGCACAATCTCCAGAAAGGTTCCAACTTTTTGTTCACTTCTATCTCCCGTAATCTGTCTTATATTTGATTTTACCTATTTCCATTTATTGGCTGCACAATGTGTACCTGGTGTAATGTTAATATCATCCAAGATTATGGCTGCACAATGTGTACCTGGTGTTATGTTAATATCATCCAAGATACTGGTTGCACAATTAGTACCTGGTGTTATGCTAATATCATCCAAGATACTGGCTGCACAATGTGTACCTGGTGTTAGGCTAATATCATCCAAGATACTGGCTGCACAATGTGTACCTGGTGTTATGTTAATATCATCCAAGATTCTCGCTGCACAATGTGTACCTGGTGTTATGCTAATATCGTCCAAGATACTGGCTGCACAATTGGTACCTGGTGTTATGCTAATATCGTCCAAGATACTGGCTGCACAATGTGTACCTGGTGTTATGTTAATATCGTCCAAGATACTGGCTGCACAATGTGTACCTGGTGTTATGTTAATATCGTCCAAGATACTGGCTGCACAATTGGTACCTGGTGTTATGTTAATATCATCCAAGATTCTCGCTGCACAATGTGTACCTGGTGTTATGCTAATATCGTCCAAGATACTGGCTGCACAATTGGTACCTGGTGTTATGCTAATATCGTCCAAGATACTGGCTGCACAATGTGTACCTGGTGTTATGTTAATATCATCCAAGATTCTCGCTGCACAATGTGTACCTGGTGTTATGCTAATATCGTCCAAGATACTGGCTGCACAATTGGTACCTGGTGTTATGCTAATATCGTCCAAGATACTGGCTGCACAATCTGTACCTGGTGTTATGTTAATATCGTCCAAGATACTGGCTGCACAATGTGTACCTGGTGTTATGCTAATATCATCCAAGATTCTCGCTGCACAATTGGTACCTGGTGTTAGGCTAATATCATCCAAGATACTGGCTGCACAATGTGTACCTGGTGTTATGTTAATATCGTCCAAGATAATGGCTGCACAATGTGTACCTGGTGTTATTCTGATATCACCCAAGATACTGGTTGCACAATGTGTACCTGGTGTTATGCTAATATCGTCCAAGATTCTCGCTGCACAATGTGTACCTGGTGTTATGCTAATATCGTCCAAGATACTGGCTGCACAATGTGTACCTGGTGTCGTGCTAATATCGTCAAAGATACTGGCTGCACAATGTGTACCTGGTGTTATGCTAATATCGTCCAAGATACTGGCTGCACAATGTGTACCTGGTGTTATGTTAATATCATCCAAGATACTGGTTGCACAATTAGTACCTGGTGTTATGCTAATATCATCCAAGATACTGGCTGCACAATGTGTACCTGGTGTTATGTTAATATCATCCAAGATTATGGCTGCACAATTGGTACCTGGTGTTATGTTAATATCATCCAAGATACTGGTTGCACAATTAGTACCTGGTGTTAGGCTAATATCATCCAAGATACTGGCTGCACAATGTGTACCTGGTGTTATGTTAATATCATCCAAGATACTGGCTGCACAATGTGTACCTGGTGTTATGTTAATATCATCCAAGATTATGGCTGCACAATGTGTACCTGGTGTTATGCTAATATCATCCAAGATTCTGGCTGCACAATGTGTACCTGGTGTTATGCTAATATCATCCAAGATACTGGCTGCACAATGTGTACCTGGTGTTATGCTAATATCATCCAAGATACTGGCTGCACAATGTGTACCTGGTGTCGTGCTAATATCATCGAAAATACTGGCTGCACAATGTGTACCTGGTGTTAGGCTAATATCACCCGAGATACTGGCTGCACAGTCTGTCTGTCTGTCTGTGTGTGTCTGTGTGTGTCTGTGTGTGTCTGTATGTGTGTGTGTGTGTGTGTGTGTGTGTGTGTGTGTCTGTGTGTGTGTCTGTATGTGTGTGTGTCTGTGTGTGTGTGTGTGTGTGTGTGTGTGTGTGTGTGTGTGTGTGTGTGTGTGTGTGTGTGTGTCTGTCTGTGTGTGTGTGTGTGTGTGTGTGTGTGTGTGTGTGTGTGTGTGTGTGTTATGGACTCATGGACACTAACAACATGCTGATACTTTGTCAGTCACAACCTCTCTGCAGAACGTTCGGCACAAATCACTGCTTTCAAACAATAAAGACAACATTCCAATATTATCTGGAATGTCATGAACTTGAAACACTTGGATATTGGCCAACAAAGCGTAGATAGACTTCTGTGGGTCTACTTGCGTCAATAAAATGGTTTGTAGAGCAGTGTTGCAGTATTTCCTTAAGTGTCGGGGGCACGGGTAGTCGATTTCGCTGTGCAAAGTTGCGTCCGTTGGGCACGCCAGCAACCTATGATCATGGGTTCGAATTCCGGTTCGCCCCGATTATGTTTCTAGTTTTGTCGACAAACAATACTCGCGCCCAAAGTGGATAACGTCTAGAACCTGCATCACTTCGGGCTTTTCTCACACATCAAGCTGACACGCCGTGATGTAAATGGAATTCTGTTCAACGCGGCGTTGAACTCAACTCACTCACTCACTCACTCACTCAAGCTTCATATCCCAACAACAAATGAACAAACGATTGCTATTGAAGTGTTTTTACTTCAATTTGTTATTTCATTTTCACAACATTTTTTCGAGGCTTCTCTAAAACATTGTGTGGTAGGATTACCTTGTTCAACTGCCGTCTTGGCGAGATAAGGTTAACTGCCAGTCAACTGGAATCGTATGGGCAGCGGTATATGTGATTGCTTTCTGTGACGCCCGCGCATTCTTCAATAGCTGTAATGTGACTGTTTAAAAGTTTGATAACCTTTTCCGTGAACCGTCAAATTAGGAATAACCTTTAGCAGGCATTGTTGAAGTACTTTCGAGATGAAGCCTGACATATTGATACATTTCTTTTACAATAGTGTCCACGCTTCATACACACAATTTTCTTTATTCTACTTATCTCTGAAAAGTCATATTTCATTGCAAGTAAAGCTCACAATTGCCATTAACTAATACATGGGTTGGCATTTCAGATGTCTTTAAAACTTTTATCCACATTTTGTTTTTCACTTCTGAAGAGAAATTGTAATCATCTAATGTAATGATCTTACCAACGTAATTATCTAACTATTTTGATTAATATCTACTCTAATTTGTGTGTAGCATGGCCAAAGTTTCACTCACACACAGGAAAACTTCGGGGAATATCGCTGGTTTGTTTGTTGTTTAACGTCGCACTCAGCAATATTCCATCTAAATGACGGCGGTATGTAAATAACCGAGTCTGGACCAGACAATCCAGTGATTAATATCATGAGCATCGATCCGCGCAATTGGGATACGATGACGTGCATCAATCAAGTCAGCGAGCCTGACCACCCGATCCCTTTAGTCGCCTCTTACGACAAGCATAGTCGCCTTTTACGGCAAGCATGGTTTACTCAAGACCCTTCCTACCCCGGATCTTTACGGGCCATATTGCTGGTGCGTCGAATGATAGGAGCACAACTGTGCAGTGTCAGGCAAAGAACCCTTTCCTTTTATGCAAAACGTGTGCTTAACGGTAGGGATAGACATGCTTACCCGGAGTCTTCACTGATATATTCACCTTAGCACCATTACTTGTCTTAAGCAAGCGGAAGATCGGGTGGTTAGGGTGTGTGACGTATGACGTATCTTAGTATACCCTGAGGGGGCAAGGATGGCCAAGTCGTCTAAGGCGCCGCGATTCGCTGAGCAGACTTTGCGTCCCTTGGACACGCCAGAAACCTATGGTTGTTGGCTCGAATCCCGGTTAGCCCCGATTATATTTCTAGGCTTGTCAGCACCATACCCGTGCTCGTGGGTTTCACCAAAGTGGTAAACGTCTGAGACCTGCATCACTTCGGGCTTTCCTCCCACATTGAGCTGACACGCCGCGATATAACTAGAATACTGTTAAAAGCGGCGTTAAACCCAACTCACTCACTCACTCATTATTATACCCTGAAGGTGTGAATCGTTTGCCATGCTGTCAACCTCTGGACTGTCTGGTCCAGACTCCGTCATTTAAACGTGTCTTGAAAGCTGGGATAAGACAACGGTCTGCAACAACAACTACTTACTTCGCCATGTTACCTCACTACCGTAATGGTTTGTATTGGAAACGTTACAATGTATCATGCTATGCATGCTAGTCCAAAAGGCAAACATTTGACCGCAACTGCCTTTGGTATTTGTAATTCCATGCGACTGCAAGGTGTGATTGACCAACCCTCACAGAAAGTCGTAAATCAGAGTGACAGGTGCACTGTGTCTCAGGCAGCCACAAGTCAGCCTCCTCAGATATATTACTGGATTCCATTAGTGCAGGCTCGGCATCAATTGCTCCACACGTACACATGACCGTGCTCAGACGGAAACTGAGACCGATTGTTCAGGCCTCTTGCAATTGTTAGCGGGAAGACCGCCGCTTTGAAGTAGATTGCAAGTGCAACTCCGGTTTCCTTTGCTATGGCATCAGTGTAGAGTCTGGCATGGTAACCGACCCCCATAGTACACTCATGCTCTGCGGAGAGAAATAAGTGACAGCATCCCACATGTCATAATCCCATCTATCGAAAATTGGTTCCGGAATCCGTTGGCCGTAAATACCTTTATGACGATGCCTGGTATTCTAAGCCATTTGTTTTCCTGGTGGGTGGAAGAGGTTCAAATCAATGGTAAATGGGTACCTCATTGTTTAATGTTCTTCGTCAGAGAATTTTTGCCGTTAGTCCACAGGTTGTGTTGTCAGGAAGTCTACTTGTTAGTGTTGTCACGGAATCCACTGGTTAGTGTTGCCAGGAATCCCTATGGTTAGTGTTGTCAGGAAGTCCACTCGTTAGTATTGTCACGAGATCCACTGGTTAGTGTTGTCAGGAAGTCCACTGGTTACTGTTGTCAGGAAGTCCACTGGTTTGTGTTGTCAGGACCTCCACTGGTTAGTGTTGTCAGGAGGCCCACTGGTTAGTGTTGTCAGGAAGTCCATTGGTTACTGTTGTCAGGAAGTCCACTGGTTAGTGTTGTCAGGAAGTCCACTGGTTAGTGTTGTCAGGAAGTCCACTCGTTAGTATTGTCACGAGATCCACTGGTTACTGTTGTCAGGATGTCATCTGGTTAGTGTTGTCAGGATGTCCACTGGTTAGTGTGGTCAGGAATTCCACTGGTTAGTGTTGTCAGGAGGTCCACTGGTTAGTGTTGTCAGGAAGTCCACTGGTTACTGTTGCCAGGAGGCCCACTGGTTAGTGTGGTCAGGAATTCCATTGGTTAGTGTTGTCAGGAGGCCCACTGGTTACTGTTGTCAGGACGTCCACTGGTTAGTGTTGTCAGGAAGTCCACTCGTTAATATTGTCTCGAGATCCACTGGTTTGTGCTGTCAGGAAGTCCACTGGTTAGTGTTGTCAGGAGGTCCACTGGTAAGTGTGGTCAGGAATTCCACTGGTTAGTGTTGTCAGGAGGCCCACTGGTTACTGTTGTCAGGACGTCCATTAGTTACTGTTGTCAGGAGGCACACTGGTTAGTGTTGTCAGGAAGTCCACTGGTTAGTGTTGTCAGGAGGTCCACTGGTTACTGTTGTCAGGAGGCCCACTGGTTACTGTTGTCAGGACGTCCATTGGTTACTGTTGTCAGGAGGCACACTGGTTAGTGTTGTCAGGAAGTCCACTGGTTACTGTTGTCAGAAGGCACACTGGTTACTGTTGTCGGGAAGTCCACTGGTTACTGTTGTCAGGAGGCCCACTGGTTAGTGTGGTCAGGAATTTCACTGGTAAGTGTTGTCAGGAAGTCCACTCGTTAATATTGTCACGAGATCCACTGGTTAGTGTTGTCAGGAAGTCCACTGGTTACTGTTGTCAGGAATTCCACTGGTTACTGTTGTCAGGAGGCCCACTGGTTATTGTGGTCAGGAATTCCACTGGTTGGTGTTGTCAGGAGGCCCACTGGTTAGTGTTGTCAGGGCGTCCACTGGTTACTGTTGTCAGGTGGCACACTGGTTACTGTTGTCAGGAAGTCCACTGGTTACTGTTGTCAGGAAGTCCACTGGTTACTGTTGTCAGGAGGCACACTGGTTACTATTGTCAGGAAGTCCACTGGTTTGTGTTGTCAGGAAGTCCACTGGTTACTGTTGTCAGGAGGCCCACTGGTTACTGTTGTCAGGAGGCCCACTGGCTACTGTTGTCAGGACGTCCACTGGTTACTGTTGTCAGGAGGCACACTTGTTACTGTCGTCAGGAAGTCCACTGGTTACTATTGTCAGGAAGTCCACTGGTTTGTGTTGTCAGGAAGTCCACTGGTTACTGTTGTCAAGAGGTCCACTGGTTACCATTGTCAGGAGGTCCACTTGTTAGTGTTGTCAGGTTATCCTAATCTTATCGAAATAAATCAATTGTCCCCGAAAATGTTTGCAAAAAAAATTATGCTTCAGGCTGTTGCAAAATATTGAAATTGACTGCCACAAAAAAAGAAATCATTGTTGCAAGTGTTTTCAGGTTCATAGTTTGAAATAAAAACAATATCTGGTTTCATAGTTGTAGCTGAAAAATATCTAATCTCAAGACAAGAATCCAAGGCCCCTCAAGAAGGTTGACCCCTAAACGTCAGTCAGTCCATTAACAGGTGTTGTCAGTTACTCGTTGATTAGTGTTGCAGGTAGTCGGTTAGTCTATTTGTTAGTGTTGTCATGTGGGTCGAAACATCCCCTGTGTGTTGTATAATTCCACAGCTGATAACACCGATAGGTGTGTCCCCGTAAGGAATAAAACATGCACACAATGAATGACTTGTCTTAGACCTACATTCTGCTCAATAGGCCATAGATTGAGTTATTTGTCCTTCGGATGGAAACAAACACTTTGGTTCTGCTCACTAGTTTCAACTGCTGGAACAAGTTAGATGACTGATGACGCCAGGAAAGCTGAAACAAAGATTCTTAATAATTAATACGTATCAATACACCGAGATTAATGCAAGGTTAATGTTTATGAATTGTAGGAGAGCAACCATCTTACGTCAAGGTATATATCTCATATTTTGAAATCGATTACTTATCAAATGGATATATGATATCAATGTACCGGTTAGGTATCGACAACATAAACCACATCACACTTCCTATTACTTATCAAAGACACATTTCAAATCACAGTTCCAATTACTTAATCAAAGACATATCCAACATCTCACTTCCGGTTACTCATCAATAAAACATCTCACATCTCACTTCCGATTTCTCATCAAAGACATCTCGCATCTCAATTCTGATTATTTATCAAAGACATCTCACATTACAATTGCGATTATTTATCAAAGACATCTCACCTCCAATTACTTTTCAAAGACACATCGCCCATCTCAAATCCAATTACTTATCGAAGACATCTCACATATAATTTCCGATTACTTATCAAAGACAATTCTTAAATCTCAATTCAGATTACTTATCAAAGACATCTGACATCTGAATTCCGATAATTTATCAAAGACATCTCACATCTCACTTCCGATTACTTGTCAAAAACATCTCACAACTCATTTCCGATTACTAGTACTGATCAAAGACACATCTGCTAACTCAAATCCGATGACTTATCAAAGACATCTCACATATCACTTCCGATTACTTTATCAAAGACACGTCTTAAATCTCATTTCTGATTACTAATAAAAGATATATCTCACACCTCACTTCCGATTACTTATCAAAGACACAGCACACATTTCACTTTCGATTACTCATCAAAGACATGTATATCACATCTCACATCCGATTACTTATCAAAAACATATCTCACATACCACTTCCGTATCAAAGACAACCTTATATCCATTCCGATTAGACCCGTGAAGGTCCGGTGTAGAATGGGTCTTCAGCAACCCATACTTGCCGTAAAAGGCGACTGTTCTTGTCGCAAGAGGCGACTATCGGGATCGGGTGGTCAAGCTCGCTGACTTGGTTGATGCATGTCATCATATCCCAATTGCTCGGATCAATGCTCATGATGTAAATCACTGGATTGTTTGATCCAGACTCGATTATTTACAAAACGTTGTCATATAGCTGGAATATTACTCAAAGACATCTCACATCTCAATTCCAATAACTTATCAACGACACATCTTACATCTCAATTTCAATTACGTATCAAAGACATTGGCATTAGCCAGATTGATCACATCGGGCTAGCCAGGTAAGCTCGACAACACGGCTGTTCTGAGGTACTGGCATCTCCCGGACTGATCACATCGGGCAAGCTTGGTAGGCTCGTCAACACGGCTGCTCTGAGGTACTGGCATCTCCCGGACTGATCACATCGGGCAAGCTTGGTAGGCTCGTCAACACGGCTGCTCTGAGGTACTGGCATCTCCCGGACTGATCACATCGGGCAAGCTTGGTAGGCTCGTCAACACGGCTGCTCTGAGGAACTGGCATCTCCCGGACTGATCACATCGGGCAAGCTTGGTAGGCTCGACAACACGGCTGCTCTCCCAGACAAATAGGTTTACCCTCACCGCAGACATACCTTCTGATGTACATTAACCTCCAGTCTGAGCTCAACTACCCAAATGCTGGAACATATTTCACAACAGACCTACATGCATGTTCCGCCGTATACAGTGTCAGTGACTTAGTTCAGATCATGCTGTTTCTTCAAGTTTCATATGGACTTGTATACTTGACTGGATGCGTTGCGTACTTGAAACCAACATTGTTCATGGTAGTCATAGAAGTCAGTGTCATGGTAGTCATGGTAGTCAGTGAGAGAATGTTCTTTTACGCCATAGTCAAAAGTAGACAAGCTATATCACAGTGGTCTATAAATAACATAGTCAGTGTCAGACGAACAAGTGAGTGATAGCATGATCACCTGATATTCAATTTGGTACGGTTGACCTACTCTATCCAAACTCCATAGCCCCACAACAATGCACGGATAGCCCTGTACAGCTGGTCAGGTACTGATTATAATGTTCCTGTGTTGTACAATAATGAAGATGTTTAGAAAATCGATATGTAGTGTTAGATGTTAGTCTGGCATTCAACGGTTATGATATTGTTTGTAATTGTACAGAGGTTTAATGTCCAAATACAATCAAACTGGACCATGTTGATACCGTGCGTATAGTGACGTGATTTCTGTAAATGAACATATATGTTTTGATTGTCTTTGAACGGATTATCTGTCAAGATGTATCGGTGACAAGCGTTGACATATTATGCTCACTGTGCACAGGAATGCTGATGTCAGCAAGACGGCACTCCAGCCCATCACCAAGGCTACAGATATCACATAACACGATTGTTGTCAACATCCACTCGCATGTAGATGCTCAGTCCGAGCATCTGCTATATGGCTTAGAAAAGCGTGTTGTGAGATGGGGGCTCCGGATCTTCACAAGAATGAAACAAAGTCTTCTTTTGAGAACCTTTTTGATATTGAAAGCTAAATAATGAAATTGTATAGATCTGCATTAATGTTGTTCTGAATGAAGTAGTGATGACACACCAGCTATGCTGTTTGAATATTCAATGTGTGTGTGTGTGTGTGTGTGTGTGTGTGTGTGTGTGTGTGTGTGTGTGTGTGTGTGTGTGTGTGTGTGTGTGTGTGTGTGTGTGTTTGTGTTTGTGTTTGTGTGTGTATGTGTGCTTGTACTCGTCCGTACATCTGCCGGTTTTATAGTGCTAGCCCACCATGAGATATCATGCCGCAGTTTAACATGGATACCCACTTAGACACAGTATACTGACTCCGAGCCGACCAGTTCTTATTTATCCACTGCCGAGAGCTTGTCAGTGTAACAAGAAGTACCATCTTTTAACGTCTTTTTGTATGAAGAGGCCGGGGAATGAACCACTGACCTACCGTCCTAGGGGCAGATGCTCTGTCTGGTAGGCGGTTCATTCAGGACGGAAAAAATATCGCAATGCATGATGTGTTACTGGTAAAGAGGATAGTCATGGCTATCACGTCCTCAATTCAGCAACAACTGACGTCCACGATAACCACGATAGTGATATACAGTATACATAACCATTCCTAGACAAATGTATCGGACACAAGTTAACTGAGGTTAGTCTTCTCCACAAAGAAAGTTTAAATATAGATCAAAATCAACCCGAAACGTATGCTGTGTTCCAAGCTAACTTAATAAATAAAGGATTGATAGATAGATAGATAGATAGATAGATAGACAGACAGACAGACAGACAGACAGACAGACAGACAGACAGACAGACAGACAGACAGACAGACAGACAGATAGATAGATAGATAGATAGATAGATATATAGATAGATAGATAGATAGATAGATAGATAGATAGATAGATAGATAGATAGATAGATAGATAGATAGATAGATAGATAGATAGATAGATTGATTGATTGATTGGCTGATTGGCTGGCTGGATGGTTGACTGGTTGGTTGGATGGTTTACTGATTGGTTGGCTGATTGGTTGGTTGGTTGGTTGATTGGTTGATTGATTGATTGGTTGGCTGGATGGCTGACCGATTGGTTGGCTGATTGGTTGAGTTCGGAGTTACACCGCTTGTGCAATATTCGAGCCATATCACAGCGGGGAGCTCCTGCAATGGGCTTCACACATTGTACCCACAGGTCGCCATGATGAAGATGGAATATAACTTGCGTATTTCTGCATTCTGAGAAAAAAGCAACTAGCGACCTGGTCCATTTTGAAAATTATCTTCTGATGAGAAAAGAAAATTATTCCTGACCTCAAATCACCTTTCCGGCACACTGACATGAACTGACAGCTTAGCTATCTACACTCGTACGTCTACAGTCGATGAGGTAGTGATGGAGTGGCGAGGCACTGACAAACACGTCTACGTTGCTGCTTGTGTCAGTCAAGAGGTCACGGCGGCTTGTTTATCTACACAGTAACGTTTAATGGGTGAATGTACAAGTCTATGGCCTAATGGATTACACTCACTGTATAATACCAGGCAATTTACCACTCAACGTTTTCAATGAAGACTTCACAGAGTAAACATTGGATACGAACATTCTTAAAAAAACAACATACAATTAAGCGGGCTATTAATGGGGAGGCTGCTGCATTCTTCACAATATCAAGGAGCCTTTGACAGGATATCTATTATTCCCTTTCGTATTTCTAAAATTTTGCAGAAATATTAGCAATAATGCTCTCACGATAAAAAGGTAGAATACTAAATGGAATAAAAATCGTTGTTAAATACCTCATTCACAATTTGCAGACGGTGATGAAAGTAGGGTGTGTCCAGAAATGTATTTATAGAAATGTACACTAAAAAACTCAACAATTTTATGATATATTTTCTGGATTTCCCATTAGCACAAGCAAAATCAGGACAGTACGGATAAGTCTATTCAGACCCAACCCCTTGAGTAGAAATACAATTGTAACCAGCTAAATCCTGCTAAATTTGAACTAAATGTTTTCTTCATTTCTTATTCCAAATGAAACGATGAACGGAGAAGTGTAAGTATTTCAATTCACATGCGTAAACACGACAAAAATAGTAGACAAAATATGAAGCTAAACATTGTGAACAAGGTGGTGTCAGAAATCTAACTTCAACGCATGCTGTCTAAATGTTGCCTGCAAATGTATCTTGGTACAAACTACTATATCATAAAAAGCACAAACAAATGTCACTGTCACTGTCACATCTTCCCGAGGCAAGGGAGTTAACTGACTACAAAAGTCCAGTTACCACCCTTGCCGAACTAGGCTGGTATTCCAGAATTACATTTTGGCTGGACTAACGAGTCTATGCATAGTCCAATCAAAATCGCGAAACACACTTCATGCTTTTCAACTTGCAGATTTCGGTCAACTGCAGGATTTGCTAAGCATGTGTACTGTCAATTTGGCGTCGACAGATCTTTTGCAAATCTTTTCATGTTTTTAATCATGATGTACACTTTTTTTTACAAAATAGATCATAATTATCGATCAGATCGTTTAGACTAGGCGCCGCCATGTTGTTTGAAGCAAATGCAAGTGATATGAGTGATGGAATCTGATTGGTCAATAGGAGGGATATAGAGGGGACCTAACTCGTAATAACTGGACTCTTGGAGTCAGTTAACGCCCTTGCCTGAGAAGATGGGGTCACATAGTGTTTGAGCAAAGATCGATATTGCAAAGGAGAGCGTGAGTGAGTGTATGTACATATATGTATGCATGTGTGTGTGTGTGTGTGTCTGTCTGTCTGTGTGCGTGCATGCGTGCGTGCGTGTGTATGTATGTTAAACGTTAAATGAAGGGATCGGATTCTCTTTGGATTGATATGCACAATAGGGAAAGATGAAGAAGAAAACCACTTAAACATCTTTATTTCTCATACGAATGTACTCCTGCTTGATCATAATTAATTTACTATATTTACACCACGTAATCTTTTGTCATTCCAGATTCCCCACACTGTAGTGGCATTAATAATACCTGTCCGTTAATAATAACAATGAAATGTAATGAACAAAGATATGTGAATAGTTATTCAGAATAGATTATGAATATTTTTGGTAATATTTTTATGAATGTGTATGCTCAGTCTTTATGACAAAAAAAAAACACGCCAAAATATTCATAATCCTTAACTTTGTTTGTTGGGTATATACTAAGTAAACTTGAAACACCAGAACATTGTGAGAGGGAGTTGTAGTGGAAGGTATATCAGTTATAGCGTGCCAGCTTATTGTAAGAGAAAACCCAGCAGAGATGCTGCTCTGACACACTTGCAACTACGGTGAAACCCACAAGCACAAGTGTGGTTCTGGCGGATAATCGTGGTTTTGTTTTGTTTGTTGTTTTACGCCGCACTCAGCAATACTCCAGCTATATGGTGGCGGTCTGTAAATAATCGAGTCTGGACCAGACAATCCAGTGAGTGATGTCATGAGCATCGTTCCACGCAATTGGGATCGATGACATGCTTCAACCAAGTCAGCGAGCCTGGCCACCCGATCCCGTTAGTCGCCTCTTACGGCAAGCATAGTCGCCTTTTACGACAAGCATGGGTTGCTGAAGACCTATTCTACCCCGGATCTTCAGGGGTCTATAATCATGAAACATTTGGACCCATGGTAAAAACATCGTGGTACGCCTCAGGGATTCAAATTGGCGACGCTTTAGAAGATTTGGTTCCTCCATGCCCCTTGAGACCAGAATGGATTTACAACAAAATAATAAAAATTAGCGATGAGTCAACATTAACGCATTGAGATGATCAAACCAGCCCAATATTTGATTCAATACCCATATGTAACTAAGGTGATCCGTCTTTTAAATCCGAGTGAACGAATACAACCACAGCACAGCACAGCACAGCACAGCATGTCATTGTAACACGGCAAAATAATATTGAAGGACATAGCACAGCATAGCACAGCATTACATAATAGTGAGTGAGTGAGTTTGGTTTAACGCCGCTTTTAACAGTATTCCAGTTATATCACGGCGTGTCAGCTTAATGTGGGAGGAAAACCCGGAGTGTTTCAGGTCTCAGACGTTTAACTCTTCGGTGAAACCCACGAGCACGGGTATGGTGCTGACAAACCTAGAAACATAATCGGGGTGAACCGGGATTCGAACCCACAATCATAGGTTTCTGGCTTGCCCAAGGGACGCAACTCTGCACAGCGAATCGCGGCGTCTAAGACGACTGGGCCACCCGTGCCCCCGCATTACATTATAACACAGCAATCATATTGAAGGCACAGCACAGCACAGGACAGCACAGCACAGCACAGCACAGCACAGCACTACATTATAACACAGCAAAAGTCATATTGAAGGACATGACATAGATGGTATAGTATTCATGCACACAAAGCGAAATGATTTGAATGTTGAGGAGAATGGAAAGAGAGACCTTGAAACCGACATGCCAAAATAGTGCGTGCCAATAGAGTCTGTGTCAGTCTGTCAATATCTATACGAGAAGACATACTGCATGCAAGGTCACAGTGCCCTAGGAGACTGTAAGTAAACATCCCCTTTATCGTTGTACGAAACTCAAAATGGAAGACAAAAAACACTTGAAATGAGCCATACTGATACGTCGGTCAACTTTATAGCAACGGTGTGGCATACATCACTCGCCATTAATTCGTGACTCAAAGCATTAACTATTGGCCATAGGACAAACACGACAATGTCGTTTTATGTACGTTGATCAATTCATCAGCTGGTCCTGGTGCGATGTGTGTTATTTTGTTCAGGGGGCCCAGCTTTCCTAGCTGTCCTGGAACTCGTGGGATGCAGCGGGATAATGTGTCGGGATGAAACGGGATAATGTGTCGGGGTGCAGCTAGGTAATGTGTCGGGGTGCAGCTAGGTAATGTGTCGGGATGCAGCGGGATAATGTGTCGGGATGAAACGGGATAATGTGTCGGGATGCAGCTAGGTAATGTGTCGGGGTGCAGCTAGGTAATGTGTCGGGATGCAGCTAGGTAATGTGTGGGGGTGCAGCTAGGTAATGTGTGGGGGTGCAGCTAGGTAATGTGTCGGGGTGCAGCTAGGTAATGTGTGGGGGTGCAGCTAGGTAATGTGTCGGGGTGCAGCTAGGTAATGTGTCGGGGTGCAGCTAGGTAATGTGTCGGGGTGCAGCTAGGTAATGTGTCGGGGTGCAGCTAGGTAATGTGTCGGGGTGCAGCTAGGTAATGTGTCGGGATGGAGCTAGGTAATGTGTGGGGGTGTAGCTAGGTAATGTGTCGGGGTGCAGCTAGGTAATGTGTGGGGGTGCAGCTAGGTAATGTGTCGGGGTGCAGCTAGGTAATGTGTCGGGGTGCAGCTAGGTAATGTGTGGGGGTGCAGCTAGGTAATGTGTCGGGGTGCAGCTAGGTAATGTGTCGGGGTGCAGCTAGGTAATGTGTCGGGGTGGTCATTTTGTAGGGAGGCAGAGTAAGTTCGCGATCAACTTCCGACAGCTCTGTCATAGCCGTTTTATTGACACATACTTCTTAACATGCGTCTTTCGAATTAACGACATAATCAGCAAAAGTCGTGTATTAATAATCATTGAACTTGTATTTATTCAACGGAGTGGAGTAAAATAAAAGCGTCCTTGGTTAAATGTTATCGTTTGCATTTGACAAAAAAAGGCTGCCAACGTGTTTTTTAGCAGACTTTTAGACTAACCTTCACGAAAGCCTGAAAACCGTATCTACAATGTACTTGTGAGTCATCTTTCAAGGTTTCGCTGCTGAAGGATGCGACACTGAAGAGACACCACGAATCACTTTATCCCCGGGCGTGGGTGTAAGGCGCAGATTTTCTTAAGCTGTAGATTTGAAGAGAAGTTGTTTAATAGTCTTACCCAGCACGCTCCGTGTTCAACAGACTGAAGTGACGCCCACATGCATTGCATCACAAGCCAGGGCTAGACCATGTATCTGGCTCGACTAGTCATACACCAGGGCTAGACCATGTATCTGGCTCAACTAGTCATACACCAGGGCTAGACCATGTATCTGGCTCGACTAGTCATACACCAGGGCTAGACCATGTATCTGGCTCGACTAGTCATACACCAGGGCTAGACCATGTATCTGACTCAACTAGTCATACACCAGGGCTAGACCATGTATCTGGCTCGACTAGTCATACACCAGGGCTAGACCATGTATCTGGCTCGACTAGTCATACGCCAGGGCTAGACCATGTATCTGGCTCGACTAGTCATACACCAGGGCTAGACCATGTATCTGGCTCGACTAGTCATACGCCAGGGCTAGACCATGTATCTGGCTCGACTAGTCATACACCAGGGCTAGACCATGTATCTGGCTCGACTAGTCATACACCAGGGCTAGACCATGTATCTGGCTCGACTAGTCATACACCAGGGCTAGACCATGTATCTGGCTCGACTAGTCATACACCAGGGCTAGACCATGTATCTGGCTCGACTAGTCATACACCAGGGCTAGACCATGTATCTGGCTCGACTAGTCATACACCAGGGCTAGACCATGTATCTGGCTCGACTAGTCATACACCAGGGCTAGACCATGTATCTGGCTCGACTAGTCATACACCAGGGCTAGACCATGTATCTGGCTCGACTAGTCATACACCAGGGCTAGACCATGTATCTGGCTCGACCAGTCATACACCAGGGGTAGACCATGTATCTGGCTCGACTAGTCATACACCAGGGCTAGACCATGTATCTGACTCAACTAGTCATACGCCAGGGCTAGACCATGTATCTGGCTCGACCAGTCATACACCAGAGCTAGACCATGTATCTGGCTCGACTAGTCATACACCAGGGCTAGACCATGTATCTGGCTCGACTAGTCATACACCAGGGCTAGACCATGTATCTGGCTCGACTAGTCATACACCAGGGCTAGACCATGTATCTGGCTCGACTAGTCATACACCAGGGCTAGACCATGTATCTGGCTCGACTAGTCATACACCAGGGCTAGACCATGTATCTGGCTCGACTAGTCATACACCAGGGCTAGACCATGTATCTGGCTCGACTAGTCATACACCAGGGCTAGACCATGTATCTGGCTCGACCAGTCATACACCAGGGCTAGACCATGTATCTGGCTCGACTAGTCATACACCAGGGCTAGACCATGTATCTGGCTCGACTAGCCATGTATCTGACTAAGGCTACAAGTGGTACACGAGGGTTGGAGACGTACCATGTGCCTAACTAAGGCTACAAGTGGTACACGAGGGTTGGAGATGTATCATGTGTCTGACTTAGGCTACACGTGAGACACGAGGGTTGGAGATGTACCATGTGTCTGACTAAGGCTACAAGCGGTACACGAGGGTTGGAGATGTATCATGTCTCTGACTAACGCTACAAGCGGTACACGAGGGTTGGAGAAGTACCATGTGTCTGACAAGTGGGATTGCCTGGGACTGTTTTGGAAATGAAATTGTTGTGACATAGAAAATAAATTGAGGGCTCTTTCTTGCAGACAGAATACATATGAGTGTTTTGAAGTATTGACTAAAAATATGTTTCCTATTCAAGATGACGTTTCAAAGCCATTCACTCCAACACGCCAGGACACAAGAGAAACACAATTTAAGGTGATATTTCGCATTCACCATTCATTCACACTGAAATGCCAGGGTAAAAGTGAACTACAGCTCAAGGTGACATTTCCCATTCATTCACACTGACATGCCAGGGTAAAAGTGATCTACAGCTCAAGGTGACATTTCCCATTCATTCACACTGACATGCCAGGGTAAAAGTGATCTACAGCTCAAGGTGACATTTCCCATTCACTTACACTGACATGCCAGGGTAAAAGTGAAATTCAGCTCAATGTGACATTTCCCATTCATTCACACTGACATGCCAGGGTAAAAGTGAACTACAGCTCAAGGTGACATTTCCCATTCATTGACACTGACATGCCAGGGTAAAAGTGAACTACAGCTCAATGTGACATTTCCCATTCATTCACACTGACATGCCAGGGTAAAAGTGAAATACAGCTCAATGTGACACTTCCCATTCATTCACACTGACATGCCAGGGTAAAAGTGAACTACAGCTTAAGGTGACATTTCCAATTCATTCACACTGACATGCCAGGGTAAAAGTGAACTACAGCTCAAGGTGACATTTCCCATTCACTATACACTGACATGCCAGGGTAAAAGTGAACTACAGCTCAAGGTGACATTTCCCATTCATTCACACTGACATGCCAGGGTAAAAGTGATCTACAGCTCAATGTGACATTTCCCATTCACTTACACTGACATGCCAGGGTAAAAGTGAAATTCAGCTCAATGTGACATTTCCCATTCATTCACACTGACATGCCAGGGTAAAAGTGAACTACAGCTCAAGGTGACATTTCCCATTCATTGACACTGACATGCCAGGGTAAAAGTGAACTACAGCTCAAGGTGACATTTCCCATTCATTCACACTGACATGCCAGGGTAAAAGTGAACTACAGCTCAAGGTGACATTTCCCATTCATTCACACTGACATGCCAGGGTAAAAGTGAACTACAGCTCAAGGTGACATTTCCCATTCATTCACACTGACATGCCAGGGTAAAAGTGAAATACAGCTCAATGTGACATTTCCCATTCATTCACACTGACATGCCAGGGTAAAAGTGAACTACATCTCAAGGTGACATTTCCCATTCATTCACACTGACATGCCAGGGTAAAAGTGAACTACAGCTCAAGGTGACATTTCCCATTCATTCACACTGACATGCCAGGGTAAAAGTGAACTACAGTTCAAGGTGACATTTCCCATTCACTTACACTGACATGCCAGGGTAAAAGTGAACTACAGCTCAAGGTGACATTTCCCATTCATTCACACTGACATGCCAGGGTAAAAGTGAACTACAGCTCAAGGTGACATTTCCCATTCATTCACACTGACATGCCAGGGTAAAAGTGAACTACAGCTCAAGGTGACATTTCCCATTCATTCACACTGACATGCCAGGGTAAAAGTGAACTACATCTCAAGTTGACATTTCCCATTCATTCACACTGACATGCCAGGGTAAAAGTGAACTACAGCTCAAGGTGACATTTCCCATTCATTCACACTGACATGCCAGGGTAAAAGTGAACTACAGTTCAAGGTGACATTTCCCATTCACTTACACTGACATGCCAGGGTAAAAGTGAACTACAGCTCAAGGTGACATTTCCCATTCATTCACACTGACATGCCAGGGTAAAAGTGAACTACAGCTCAAGGTGACATTTCCCATTCATTCACACTGACATGCCAGGGTAAAAGTGAACTACAGCTCAAGGTGACATTTCCCATTCATTCACACTGACATGCCAGGGTAAAAGTGAACTACAGCTCAATGTGACATTTCCCATTCATTCACACTGACATGCCAGGGTAAAAGTGAACTGCAGTTCAATGTGAAATTTCCAATTCATTCACACTGACATGCCAGGGTAAAAGTGAACTACAGCTCAATGTGACATTTCCCATTCATTCACACTGACATGCCAGGGTAAAAGTGAACTACAGCTCAATGTGACATTTCCCATTCATTCACACTGACATGCCAGGGTAAAAGTGAAATACAGCTCAATGTGACATTTCCCATTCACTATACACTGAAAAGCTTTTAACGAAAACCACTCAGGACGATGCTCAGTAGTTGTTTAATATAAATGAATGTGATAAATACACACCATCAGTAATCAAACAACCGGAAATTACTGGTCAATTTAATTTGGATGAAAGTGTTATTTCTCTTCAAACGTGTCCGCTCCGATGTCACTGTTTTATCATTGCTGATATGTTTAAGCTGCAAGAACTCTGTTCTGGTTTGATAACAACCGTTTAAAAACATTTGATGAATTCAAAATCGATTCTTAAGACATGATGTGCGTCTTCTTATCTGACGAAGACTAGAAACCCATACAAAAGAATATAAAAAGTATTAATCTTTTAAGCTATCTTAGGGTCTTACTTATAGAAATCCCCATGAGACAAAAGCGACGCTAAATACACAAGTCACCTCATCTACAATCAACATGTTAAATGATTGACGAGTTGTGTGCACACGTAACTGAGGGCCAAAGGGCGCATTCGAACAACACGGCCAAGCCTGTGTGTCAATGTTGCGTAGTTTACTGTATATTTTCTAACTGCTTATATTTTTTACTTAAAGTTCTATAAATTCAATTTTTCAAATAAACATTTTGCCAACAATTTTTACGATGAAATATACTGTTGTTTCTTTTGTTCCCTGAAGATGTACATCCATTTCAATGTGCCCTAGATGGCCCAGTTGTCTAAGGCGCCGCAAATCAATGCACAGTGTTGCGTCCTTGGCGTACGAATCTCGATTTCTCCGATTATGATGAAAAGTGTTTAATCACCTTGTCTGTGCTTTTGGATATATTAAATGTGTAAACGTTTACAATATACAATTTGCAGAAAGGAACTTTAGTCAAATGTCGCAATGTCCAACAAAACCGTTTGGGAAACATAAAGTATATAATTGTTCATTAAATGTCATCGGTTGTAACCTTTGGGCTATGTGCAAGTGTTTCCAGCTAGGTGTCTTCAGATTTACAAACACGGATGTCAAGACAAAAATGCCCCTGAGATAATCAGTTTCGGGAACACCAGTGTATACAGAGGCTGTTTCACTTTGTTTGTTTGCACTACAGCAGCTTTAAGTAGAAAGTCATGATTCAGTGTACATCCCCCTTCAGCATCTCATGGTCGATGAGGGATCACTTTCAGGACGACCTTGCCAGGTCTCCAGTTCGACATAACGCTGTGAAGACAGAGGATAAAGTCATTAGTTATCTCATGTACTTGTCTCTCAAGGCTGGTAATTATTCTTGATCAGGGTTACTGCATGCAAGGCCTCAGCACAGCTTTCAAAATGTTTTATGGTAGACATGTTGAAGGCATTTACAAATTTAATGCATTAGTGACAAACTCCCTAATTTTATTTCTACCATGTGCTCACGTATTTGTTTAAGTGAACAATTGACTTACCTTTGCATGTGTTTGTGACAGATGCCACCGTTTGGGCTGAATACGCTTACCTTATCGCGAACACCTGGTATCATCAATATGTGATAGTACTGCATCAAACATGCTCGTGATACAGTCGGAGTCGACAAAAGACTCATATTTGCTTGCAGGTAGACATAATTAACAATCCGTCTCTTTCAACGATAACACATCATGTGCGACACGTAAAACAAGTGACAGCGAATAATTTCGTTGCATTTTCAGATTTTCATATTATCAATTATGTACCATATATAAAACAATATATACCAGAAGGTCAGTGTGGTCAGCCTCGAGGGTAATCAATAGCGCAGAAGCAAACTGGTCAGCGGTACGGTCACACTGGTTATAGTTTAAACAGTAATGGCCACGTATTGTCTTCAGATAACACCCGTTTTTGTGCAGGTTAATCGATGAAAATCATGTGCACAGCACTATAGTGGCAAAAGTGTTTTTTCACGTGCAACTGGTCACGTGGCCATAATACCGCATGTGTTTTCAGCCATACATGTTAGCAGTCATTAACAAAAAAAGAAAAACACAAGAAAACAAAAGTCTTTACGGTCATTTGTCATGGCCTTCCGTAGCTGAAGTCGCAAGGACGATGGGTTGTAGTCGACGGACTGTTTATTCTTTACAGACGCGTCTACAGCAAACGGGTACCACCGCTGATCGCCCTCGGCCAGGTCGACCACGTGTGACGTCACATGCAGAGGATCGTCAGATTGTCTTACGTCACCTCCGTAACCGATTTTTGACGGCTACATCAACCAGAAATGAACTGTTTAGGGGTAGACTGAGTGCGCAAACTGTTCGAAACCGTCTGGGAACTGCTCACCTTCAAGCACGACGGCCATACTGCGGGCAGATTCTGACTCAATTACACAGAAGTCAACGTCAATTGTGGGCACAGCGACACTTACGATGGACTCAGAGGAATTGGAATAAAGTCGTCTTCAGTGATGAATCCCGATTTAATCTTCGATTTGCTGATGGTAGGGCGAGGGTGTGGAGGCGCCGTCATGAACGTTGCGCCCAGAGTTGTGTACAGGAAGTTGACAGATTTCGAGGCGGAAGTGTCATGGTGTGGGGTGCTTTCTGTGGCAATGCACGTTCCAGGCTTCTTGTCATCCGTGGCAACCTCAACGCTGCTGCTTACCGCGACCAGGTACTGGCACCAGAACTTCTGCCTTTGATGGCAGCACATGGACCCGGTTTGATCTTCCAACACGACAATGCCAGACCCCACACAGCAATTTTGACAAGGAATTTCCTTCGGAATGCGGGAGTCAACGTCATGGACTGGCCGTCAAGGTCGCCCGACCTCAATCCAATCGAACACGTCTGGGATGCTCTTGGCAGAAGTCTGCGCACTCTCCAGAACCAACCACATAATTTGCAAGATCTTGGCACCATTTTGCAGCAACAATGGCGTCGTCTTCCCAATCATGTGTTCACAAGCATCACAAGGTCCATGCGGAGGCGTTGTGTGGCAGTTGTCAACGCACATGGTGGCCATACACGCTACTGAACTTGTGTGCCATCAGATTCTCGTGCTTGGGACTTATGATTTAAACTGTTGATGTTATTACCGAATACCGTAGGTGCTTGGAACAAATTATGGTTACCACCGTTAATTAAAATCCTTCTTTGGACATTAATGATTAAAAATTACCTTCTCTGATACATTTGTCCGTTGTATATCATATATATATATATATATATATGTGTGTGTGTGTGTGTGTGTGTGTGTGTGTGTGTGTGTGTGTGTGTGTGTGTGTGCGTGCGTGTGTAATTCGAATCACAAATGAGCGTGTAGGGGCCTGAGGTCTAAACGAAAATGACCCTTTGCTGCTGCAGCTGGTCGTTTATCAATCTCCATCACCTATAATGTATTGAACGCAGGCTTATTTGACTGTGGTACTTTTAGATTGGCTGGCACTTAAAGCGAGGACCTCAAAGACGGTGTCTTCAATGTCTAGTGTGTGAACAGAGTTTTAGGAGTACCCGATATTACTTGTCCAGAGAGCTGCCTTGCTTGGAATAACGTGTACACATTAAAGCTACTTGTGGTGTTTCATGTAACTGCAATTGTAATAATCTATAAAGACAACAAATCTTTGGAAGCATGATTGAAAGATGTAACTATATTTAGTTATAAGATCCATTAGCAATTCAATAACTGTTTTCAAAGTATAGCAAATATAATTTAATCATGAATTCAAGGTTTCTGTGGTTTACGTGTAAACAGACAAGCTTGTTGGTAAACGTGGCTTCCTCGTGTATATGAAGAATCTCATTTGAGTGTATTTTGATATCAAATATATTAACTCCGAGTCCTGATATGTTGGTTATTAGAATATATATATATAGACATAGAACGCCAGAGAATTTACACTCGATTATCCGGAACGGATCCAACTGGGCGAAAAAGGCAAATAGCGGGGAAGATTATATGAATGGATCACTGAAAATCAATGATGACACTGGGCGAGAAATCATGCCATGCCCTGCCTGTAGCACCCGCCACTCACACAATGTGCATCAACAGCTATGTGCGTGTTGCCTGACACCGCACAGTAACAGTACTAAACACGGGGTAAGATCAAATTTATCATGCAAAATCATTCTTCTTCCATTTTTTTTAGCTTCTAAACAGTAAATGCCAGTAAAAAAAGATCTAACCATCTTCAGTGGCAGAAATATAAGTATATAAGTGATATAATTTTATTATAATCGATTTGATGAATGAGAGGAAGGGAGCCATCAAAAGAAAACCCGGTTTCAAATAAAACTAAATGAAACAAGGAAATATTTATCCTGTATAGAACTTTGCTTGAAATTACGTTCCTCAGGACAATCAATGTTAAAACGCCAAAATCAATTGGAAAATATTAAAAACGAAATAAAAGACAACAAAATTCGAAATCAAATTCTTGATTATCTGAAGGCGAAGTTAAAGATTTGGACAAGAAAAATAAATTCATAAAAAAAAAGAAACTGTTCAAATCGAATGAAAAACAATTTTACAGGCAATTAAATGCAACCAATGGTAGCGACGGGACAAGACCCTCCATGGATTCCAGTTGTGGTCTATACCCGGCAACTGTAACCTTGAGGAACCATGGGTAGAGGATTACAATGATAGTGTACATGAAAAATAAGGTCACCATTCATTACACCTGATTGGCTGAAAAATGTAATTAAAAGGTCCAAATCTAAAACGGCGACATGGCCGTGGTATTCGATGGTATTTGAAATCGGTTTTGGAAACCATTACTTCACTGTTTAAATTCTCTTGTGGATACAGGGGATGTAACGCCTTCGTTGTGCAATGGTCGAACAATACTTCTCTCAAAGAAAGGTGATTTGACTGATCCCCCAAACCCCCCGCCCTATCACTTGTCTGAATACACAATACAAAATACTTACAGGGTGTCTTCCAGATCTTGTCATCACACTGCTCTTCCAATGACATTATTTACATGGAGCAGGAGGGAGCCAGGGAGGGATGTTGGGGTTGTAAGGACCAATTGCATGTTCAGAAAAATGTCCTTGAAGAGGCTAAAACTTACCAATGTAATCTCCCAATGTGTTCGATAGACTACCGAAAAGCTTATGATTCTGTAGCTCACGAATAGATTTTGAAGTCATTGAAATGTATTGACCTCCCTAGCGACTATTTTTGTTTTACTCAAGTCATAGATGAATTGATGGTCAACTCAACTTGAGATGTATTTGCAGGGGCAGGTTGTGACTTCGAAAAACCCATTTCTATTGGAAGAGGAATATTTCAGGGCAAATCGTTTTGTTCTTTGCCTTTCTGTTGTCACGAAATCCTAAGCTTTTCGCTAGCAAATAGGAAGCTTAACATATTGGACCTCCTCAGCACAGATCCACCACACCCATTACTCACCTCCTTTACATGGATGACCTTGAACTTATTGCCGAAGATGAATGCAAACTAGAAAAAAACAGATCTTCCTTGTCGAATCCTTTTCAAATGATATGACTCTTAGACTCGACAAATGCAACATTCTTTATCTGAAACGTGGGAAGGTAGAAGAGGGAGGATCAGTCAGTTTACTTGGAGGAGGAGTTATTAACCATCTCATGGAAGGTCAGGCCTGTACGTACTTAGAGACAAACTCCAGAATGTCCATATCAAGGAAATACTTAGGGCAGAGTACAAATAAAGACTTAAGAAAATCTGGAGTTCAGAGCTGAACGCTCGCAATAAAGTCAAAGCCACAAATGCCTTTGCTGTACCCGTTCTTGTTCTTTTGCTGTTGTTGACCGGACGAAATACATCCCACCACCCTCACTCTTCCCTCCATTGCTTATATTTACCAATTATAATGGGAGGGTGTTGTTTGATTAACGTAAAGGCTGTTCATGTTAGAATTGTATTGTGCACTCTTGCACACATTTATTTGTCTGATGATCCTCTCGTGAAGCATGTCAAGATTCATGATGAAAACAAGGCATTCCACATTTTTCTTAAAGGTGCCAAGGATGTGGGACATAATCCCAATGTCAATGTTGATTTTGTTGATGGTTCTGTCTTGCTGGATGATACAGATATGTGTGTCAACTAAGCGAAGTGCCATATCAAATCGGCCCAGTTTTTCAAGGATAAGCTATCTGAACGAACACGGTATCAAGTTTATATTAGTGTGTTGAGAAGATCCGAAACCTTGCAGATTCCTTCGCTTGGATAAAGTCGGCTGGCCTGAAAAGTGAAACAGAAGGCGTTTTGTTTGCTGCTCAGGACCAGTCACTTCCCACTCGAAACCGTGTGATTTGGTATCAAAATGTAAATATGGAATGTAGAATATGCAATACATTTAATGAAACTGTCCAACACATTGTCAGTGGATGCTCAGCTTAAGCGACATGATGGAGTGCCTCGATCCCTTTATTACCGTCTTCGCCGTGCTTGTGGTTTCGACGCACAGGTCCATTGATGTTACGACCGAGAATAAGTAAATGGCATCATGGAAAATTATCAATAATAGTTTTTAGGGGAATAGGCCCAAGGAACATGATCTTGTTCTTTTTGATAAATCAAATGAAATGATATATGTCCTTGAATGTTCTGTCCCCTTTCACACTAATGTGATTGACCCGATCCGGGAAAAGCATGGCAAATATGCAGACGTCGCTTTCGAAATGTCACGCTTGTATCCAAAGTACCAATTTATCCGACTCTCGATTGTTCTAGGTGCCTCAGGTTTGGTACCTCCCTTCTGACAATCCGGATAATGCAGAAGGCTGCAGTGTTGGATGGTCTTCACATTCTCCGTAAAGTTCTGGATTGGTTCTAGGAGCGCTAGGCTAGTCTAGGAGAAGTCCCATTCGCTGTCTGGGCTGCGCGTAGAGGGGACAAGGCCCTGAGCTGATGATGAACCTAACCAGCCTGACTGTGTCACCCAAACCCTCTTTGCTGCATTGTTTTAGTATAATATGTATATAATTAGTTTTTAACTGAGATTTGAACATGTCCAAAGTGGAGATAGTTTTATCCTCAGAGGTAATTCGTTCCACAATTTTGGGCTTGGGAGCTTTCATTCCATAACTTGTGAATTTGTAGTGTGGAATTAACAAAAGGTGCTCTCTGGTGCTTGTCCAGCAGGTTGACCAAATAAATTGGTGCTAGGTCAGACTGACACTTATATGTGAAGTAGAGAATTAGTTCTGGCCTCAGCTGGCAGCCAGTGAAGTGACATCAAGACTGGTGTAATGTGGGAAGTCTACAGTCTAGAGTCCTACAAGTTGAGACATAGAACACTGGTAATACCCTCCCCATATGTGGCGATATTGATGCACTGAGTGATATGTCAGATAAAACAT
The DNA here is from genome assembly GCF_023055435.1 of Haliotis rufescens. NCBI lineage: Eukaryota > Metazoa > Mollusca > Gastropoda > Lepetellida > Haliotidae > Haliotis > Haliotis rufescens. The sequence continues at coordinate 21,879,279 of NW_025963779.1, forward strand.
CGGCAACCTGACACTCGTCTTATTTGACACTCAAATATGTGTTAAATACATTCAAGGTGTTTGCCATGCTAGGACACGTTTTTCTATGAATCCATGTTTGAGCTGGTGAGAAAGCCAATAGGGATGTCTATTTCTGGATTTAATGCAAACAATAGAATTACAAGTCAATATTGCATTTGGACCTGGTCTGAATACAAAATGCATGCTAGTGTGTTATGGGAATATATTAATGCACATACAATCAGGACTGGGTATTCTTCCGATTGAAACACACAATGACTTAATTCACAGTCATTATCATGTCATCAATTGGCTATTTTTCGCTATGCAAATATATTGCCCGTGATAGCCCTGACCTTGCATTTGTTTCACAAACACGAGGTCTCCGGGAAAGATGCGATAGCTTAACTCTGTCGATACACGAGAACACCAGTAAACTATGTGTCCATTTAGCCCATATGTGCACGAGGAGGCTAGTAAAACACTTTCGATTAGTCCTTGTATGCACGAAAACACTAGTAAAACGTATGTTCAATTACCCCTTTTTGCGCACGAGGAGGCTAGCAAAACATGTTCCATTAGTCAGTTAATGCACGAAAATATAGGAGGCGATTATTAAATCATATATTTTACCACATGTATGCACGAGAACACAAGAATGTTCATTTACCTCTTGTGTGCACGAGAAAACATAAAGTAAAGCATATATTCCTTTAGTCATCGTTTGCACAAGAAGAGTAGCAAAACATATGTTCATTTAGCCCTTGTGAGCACGAAAAGACAACTAAAACATATGGCCATTTGCCCTTGTGGGTTAAAGAAGACACATTCAAAATGTGCTCAATTCGCTCTTGTGTGAACGAGAGGACAAGTAAACATATGGTCATTTGTTCTTGTGTGAACAAGGAGACCAGTAAAACATGTGCCCATTTGACCCTTTGTACGCGAGAAGACAAGAAAAACATACGTTCATTCAGCCCTCGTGGGCACGAAAAGACAATTAAAATATATGTTCATTTACTCCTCGTGTGCTCAAGGACACCTGTAAACCATACATGTATGTTCATTTACTCTGAGGCCTCAGTTAAACAGATGTTCACTTTATCCACATTGATCCCGACAAAACCTCCATTGAACTTTCTACAATAATTCCAGGGATCTGCCATCTGTCTCCACTGATTGCTTTCCCTAGATTTACGATTATAACGGCTATCTTAATTTAATGTATATTTATACATAATTTCTATATTATTCATACGTCTTGATGTGAAAGAATTTAAATTAGAAAACAAATTATTCCATCTTTTTGCAAATGTAAAGGTTACATCAGCTGATTTGTGTTCAATATTAACGTGGGTAGTTTAGATCTGACTGTACATTGCCGGAATTACATTTTTATCTCACATGGATACATTTCTATTTATAACTACATGTAACTCGGCAATATACAAATGATACTTTTCCGAATTTGTGTAAAAAATATTACAAATAGATAAGGCAAGATACTAAACTAATACTTTCAGTGCAACAGATGTTTTTCACCTTTGGTATTTACCGATAGCGACATTGCTATATACATAAAAAGACACTTCTACTGATTGAGATTAGCATTTATACACATTCCTCTCGTTTTGAAACTCTGATTTAAATAGATCACGTAAGCCTGTTGCGTGACTTCTCTAAACTGGTGATGGATTTTACCGAGTCTTCAAAACTCGAGTCAATGATAGTTGAACCAATCAATTGGTCTATTATTTCAGTGAAACATATAAATCAAAATCCCAAAGCATTGCAATGAGCTTACAAAAAGCCGATCTATCTTCGTGACACAACAAATATAGGCATTGTTTTCATGATTCCCAGTGGAAGTTTAGCCTTTCTGCATCTCTGCATTTAATAAGCACACCGCCCAAAGAATCGATGATGAATGAAAAGGTGAAATTGACAGGATTTCTGTAATGAGATAAACCCATTAGACGTACAAGTTAGGGTGGACAGTATCATATAATATCCATATCAGGCATTATAAGCGCAGTTAATGAAGCATAAGACAACAATATTTCATGTTAGTATTACGCTAACATAACCTGCTTAACTACGAATGTACGATTCAATAAAATAAGTACAAATTACATAAATGCCATCATGTCATCAATAAATGTCTCAATTCGATTTCCATTGAAAGGGTTTGATGATGTGAAAGTGCCATCGGCTTATAACTCCCCTTTTCTGTGGCTCAACTTTGGTTTAAAATTTGTACTGTCATCTTTGTTATCTAGGATGAAGATCAATGGTCTGGCATCATATTATCGCATGCTACACTGCCGGTCAAAAAAGAGTTTACACTTTAAAATTGGATTTTAATACAAAAATTCAAACGTTTTCAACACGTTATTAGACTGAAAACAATTAGAACAAAACAATTACACATCAAGTTACACACACAGACACACTTAGACACACACAGACACACACACACAGACACACACACACACACACACACACAGAGACACACACACACACACACACTCACACAAAATTTGTTTTGATAATTCCATATTAATATACATATATATGTATAATGGAATGGAAATATAAAAACAAATTCAACCCCCTTCGTTCGTTTTATAGATTTATTTGTCCATATATGTAATTTCAACAGTACTGTGTTGTGTTCATTTGTATTTTTATGATGCTGCACAACCGATCATACATGTACGGCTGAACAGAATAAGTGTGTATATCCTTGATTCAAGCTCTTGCACATATTAGATAAGAGTTATCGCGTCACACAATATTTGCTATTGCTTCATAGGCGCTTTATTGAATGCATTATACTGGTCTGCTATACCACACAACGTATACAATCATAAACAAACCAACTTCGATTGGCACTGTTCTACCTACAGAGAGCATTATGTGATAGTGATTCATAAACACATACTTATGATATAGTCGGAATTGTACAATAGACTCTGCTTTTAGCAGAGATTGCTTATGAATAAGGGGATGGTGTTGTCGCTGATATTTACAAAAGGAATGACTCATTGTTTAAATGTATATAGCTAATCAATTTACTGATTGTACATTCATCACAATGACGCTAGCATTGATTAACTAACCTCAGCAGCGAAGAATAGATGACCATCTATTGTGAACACGTGCATATGATGACAATGGCATCGTTGTCAAGAGATGGAGGAAAGGTGTGTCCAAAGACAAATTGTTGTAATAAAAGGTTTACGTTTGTATGATGACAATGGCATCGTTGTCAAGAGATGGAGGAAAGGTGTGTCCAAAGATAGACTAACATTTAGTCTCTGAATTGAACATATCGTACATAAAAAAACAGTTGTTCAGTTATCTTAATAAAAATATAATAAAAAGGAGCCCAGTGACTCTCTTCATTTTCAGATACTGCAGTGATCTAGACTTGCCAAACATTATAGACTTGCATGGGCTATTTTTGATATATATTTGTGTCTATAATGTTTGGCAAGTCTAGATCACTGCAGTATCAGGAAAATGAAGAGAGTCACTGGGCTCCTTTTTATTATATTTATTAAGATAACTGAACAACTGTTCTTTTATGTACGATATGTTCAATTCAGAGACTAAATGTTAGTCTAGGGTTACGTTTGTATGATGACAATGGCATCGTTGTCAAGAGATGGAGGAAAGGTGTGTCCAAAGACAAAATGTTTTAATAAAAGGTTTACGTTTGTATGATGACAATGGCATCGTTGTCTCGAGGTGTGGGATGCATGGTTTCTGAGAATCTAGAATCGGGCTTGTAAGTCATTTCAAAAGTCATAGTAGTTTGGACAAATAAAATCCTTTAATGTACGAGTATGATAGAACATTCATACAATATCATTTATGGATACATTACATTGTGGACACTGACAAAATCCCCGTGGGTATTCTGGGTTTCGATTCACTTTAACTCGTGCTGGGTGAAATAGGTGACAAAATGGATCGGATGGTCTGGCTCGGTGACTTGGTTGATTGCGTGCCGACGACGTGAATGATTGTTCACAATATTAATAACTGCCTTGCATGGTCCCGATTCGCGTATTTAAGGCTGCGTCATATTGCAGGAACATTTCTGAGTGCGGCGTTAAACAACAGAAATACTACTACTACTACAAATATTTGATATCTTGCGGCTCTTTGCTACACAAAATACGAAAAATATCCAGCCTTGGAGTTTTTTCCAGAACTTCGCTCACTTTAGCGATCGCCGAAATAAAGCCATATAATCAATCACTTTGTCACTTTGATAAAGGTAGTATGTCAGTGCTTTCAACTTCAGGGAGATCAATTATAAGATTTGGTCCACGCCGTTCCGCCCTCTACTGCCTCCCAGTCCCACAGAGACCCGAGTGCTATGTCCGACTTAATTGATGAACCACATGGCTCATTTATACATTGTTAAGGTCAAGGTCACTTAGTGGCCAGGAGTTGACGTCATGTTCTGACGTCATGTTTTGACGTCATGTTGCGATAAGTAATTACGTTATACTATTACGTCACTAGTAGTCGTATGTATTCCGTTGAGACAGCCACGTTACGGGGAGTAAAGTGTCTTGGCGTTTGAGTCAGTTGTGTTGTGTTTTCCTTAGGTACCAGCCTGTAAGATGTCAGAGAGGTATAACAGATATAACACCGGGGGGATTTCGGTCAGCGACCCACATAGACATCAGCTACAGAAACAGATAAAGCTTTGAAGACCCGCCACAACTCCCCTGGTACTGCAAAAGCCTTGCCATTGCACCACAGTTGTACCTGAAGACATGTTTTTGTCATATAATGTTCATATGCATATTCCATATAGTGTCCGTTATATAATACTTTGACATGATCGGTATACTGTGTACGCGCTGTTAAACTCAACTCACTCACTAGTTCAAATGTTCGATATCATTACTACGCCTTAACGGAACAAGGGTTAAAACTTGGCCGCATGTCTCCATTGCTGGTATAGGTGGCGACTCGGGTGGTCAAGGTCGGTCACCTTGCAGAATGCCTGTCATCATACAGCGATCGCATTGGTCGTTACTCATGCTGTCAGTCACTGGTTGGCCTGGTCGAGACTCGATTATATACAGGTCGCAGAGATATAGCTGAAATATAGTCACCTGCGCCGTAAAACAACACTTTATCACTTACAAAAAATAATTACACATTAAACATATCGATCTCATGTGTATTCGTGCCGAGGAGGTCTAACGTAAAACCTTTAATCCACTAACTGATATTGAGATAAACGCAAATGTGTTTAAAAATTGCTACACGTAAGATAATATCCAATAAAATCTACAGCTTGGTGAAAATCAATAGTCATGTTATTAGGTTAAAAAGTACTTTAACTTTACGTTTTATCATTTAAATTTCAACATAATGGTAATAAGACATACAGGGGGTATTTCCCCGAGGGCTGAAACTGCGTCTCTCTGCCAGTTTCATGTCAGAAGCAGTCGACGAAGGATCACACCAGCTCTGTCTGGCGTGGGACTTCCATTATCTGATCCACGATGTTAAATATGTCCTATGTGATGACAAATATATTTTGTTACCCTCCGTGGGGATTATTTCAAAAGTGGTTGCAGGACTGGTCGAACGGCCGGGACATGAGCCTGACTTAGTGGCGGGGAGTTCAGCCCGCTATTCTCCCGGAGCAAACATAGGTCCTACCTAATTGACTTGAGGATGGGGAAATATTTATTAGAAGTCCACGTCGCTGTCTCTTCAAGATTAGCTTTTCAGAGATCCCGCTCTAGGTCGTGAATTAAACAAAGCATTGAACATACAGATAGCGTAGTCTTGAGATTAGGAGTGCGGTATCTGATATGATTGCGAACAATTACGATGGTTTGGTGTTATGGATTTAGAATGAAACTCAATATTATTTAGTGAGATGATCAACAACAAAGGTTGACAGAAATGCACAAAAAGCTTGATCTTAGATTAAGAGTTTGGATTCTTACTCCATGACTACTATCAATACCTCACACATAACGGAATAAAACACATTTTAAAAAAATCCTTCACATGTGTTAGTGTTTATTATTTTGCTAAAATTGTACCATGGAATACTAAAGAGTATGTCTACACATAAACACAACTTCGTATTGATATATCCGTAGTTCGATACAAGCGGAGTGATGTTAGTCCATTGTGTCGATACGTCCTTAGTACTATATGGTTAAACAATGCCAAACTGCACAGATAGTATGGCGCCATAGACCTCTGAGCTGTGGGGAGGCATCAGTTGACCAAGTAAGGATAATACAGCAAACAGACCATTCATCACATTGCCTTAAATGCAGTCGACCTTTCAGGATGCCCAGAGAAAATAATTGGATTCGACTGTTGCGTACAACAATGTTGAATGATGTAAGAAAAACACGTTGACAGTCTTTCTAACTAATGAACTGCCAACGTCAATTCATTACGTTTTTTCCTGCATCTCAAAGACGACATCGCAGCACTGATATCGTTGCTCTTCCTTCAACAACCATTGTAGGAACTACTCAAAGCAAGAAATTATACTGAGTCGTTGTAAGAAATCAAACGACTTCAATAGGTTTTACTGATGGATGGATTTACAAATTGAAAACCCCACAGTATCTTCCTAAGAGATCTGTTCTTGAAATCAGTTTGAAAATGGTCAAACCTAGCCATAGTAGATTAGAAAAAGACCGGATGCTCCTGAATTTGAAATTTGTTTCCAAAATGTCCCACAATATTAAACATTTCAGGACCTACCAAAAGTTAAATTTTCCTGTACGAACACGATTTATTTCCGTGATCCAGTGGTTGAGCGTCTTTGCCCGGCGAGCGGTAGGTCGGGGGTTCGATCCCCGGCCGCGTCATACCAAATAGATGTTAAAGTATGGTACTTGTTAACTTGTTCGGAGTCAGTTGACTGTGTTGGGTATTCTTGGGTATTCGTGTTAAACTGCGGCATGGTATCTCAGTGGGCTAGCACTATAAAATCAGCATTAGGCCTGACTAGTCAAGCAGCCACACACACAGGCTCATGCACGTCACTGTACAAGTGCAATAATCTCGAACACGACGTTAAACCCCATTTTACCTCACCTCACCTCACCTCACCTCACCTCATCTCACCTCATCTCATCTCATCTCATCTCATCTCATCTCATCTCATCTCATCTCATCTCATCTCATCTCATCTCATCTCATCTCACCTCACCTCACCTCACCTCACCTCACCTCAGCTCACCTCAGACATAGGAAGGTGTTGCAGGTCGTGGACTTGGTCGTGGACAGGCCATGTCGTGTAACATGTGGCTGCTAAGACTCTCCATACCAATACCGCTTCCAACCAGATGGTCTCATAGTCTTCTCTTTTGTTGACACAATAAACCTGCGAGAATTATTCAAATATGAATCACAAATTTAAAATCTAATGATGGATGCTGTAGAAGTGTTTGCCATAAAATGGGCAAAAACAGAAAATGAACCTATTGAATATCTTTCGGAGTGGGTAGAGGCAGTGCTTGGTGTTGTCTTTGGTAGAATACACAAACTGAAAAAGAAAAACCAGAATAAGATAAAACCTATACTGTCCCTGACAACTCTCATATTGGAACCTCAGAAAAGAAGCAAGTTATAATCCGTCAGAATATTGATACTTGCACCCTGCCCATCAGTTTCCACACGACAACCCGAATTCCTTGATCCATGGGGCATTTGTCACACTAAATTCAGGACAATTTGTCCAAAATGAAAGCAAATGTCATCTGAATTTTACTGAAAGAACAATTTGTGAAATGCTGGGCTTCGGGCATTTTGGCAAGAAGTTTTCAATGTAGACATGTGGAGGATATTTCAAAATTTGTCGCATCTATGACCAAAATTAGTTTATGTCTGATGCAATTCCTTAATTTGACTTGTATCATAGGCAGAACATGCTTATCGTGCTTGATACCATCCATTTATATCATTTTCACAGCTAAAGGCCCTTTACGGCAAATAATCAAGACTGGTTATTCACATGCACTGACGTTTTATATATATATTGTATCATATGATCCCGTGTTGTTTTAAGATGAAAACTTCACTTGCCTTTGAATGTGTTTGTGATAAGTGTCAACGGTAAAGTAGGATACATCATCCTTTTCGGGAACACCTGGTATCGTCACAATTTGATAGTGATATATGAATAAATTCTAATGATGCAGACGGAATCGTACTTTTAGCAGAGATTTCATATTTCTATTTCATCTTTTTGCGAAAAACTGGTGTCATTACTATTTGATAGAAATTAATGAACACATGCTTATGACATAGTCATAATCGGAGATTTTGCAAGATAATCAAATTCTTTTTAACATTTATTTATAATATGGAATGTTTATTTTCGCTTTTATTTATCACTAAGCCAACCAAAAGCCGACGGCGCCCTCAAGAGTTTGGTAGTGGTTCAGGAGACGCTCACCTATTCGGGAACACCCCATGTGGTGCAGGAGATGCTCACCTATTCGGGAACACCCCATGTGGTGCAGGAGACGTTCACCTATTCGGGAACACCCCATGTGGTGCAGGAGACGCTCACCTATTCGGGAACACCCCATGTGGTGCAGGAGACGTTCACCTATTCGGGAATACCCCATGTGGTTCAGGAGACGCTCACCTATTCGGGAACACCCCTTGTGGTGCAGGAGATGCTCATCTATTCGGGAACACCCCATGTGGTGCAGGATACGCCCACCTATTTGGGAACACCCCATGCGGTGCACGAGCCGTTCACCTACTCGGGAAAGCCCCATGTGGTGCAGGAAAGGCTCACCTTATCTTGAACACCCCATGTGGTGCAGGAGACGCTCACGTATTCGGGAACACCCCGTGTGGTGCAGGATACGCCCACCTATTCGCGAACACCCCGTGTGGTTCAGGAGACGTTCACCTATTCGGGAACACCCCACGTGGTGCAGGAGACGCTCATCTATTCTTGAACACCCCATGTGGTGCAGGATACGCCCACCTATTCGGGAACATCCCATGTGGTTCAGGAGACGCTCACCTAATCGGGAACACCCCATGTGGTGCAGAGGATGCTCACCTATTCAGGAAAACCCCCTCTGGTGCAGGATACGCCCACCTATTCGGGAACACCCCATGTGGTGCAGGAGATGCTCACCTATTCGGGAACACCCAATGCGTTGCAGGATACGCTCACCTATTCGGGAACACCCCGTGTGGTTCAGGAGATGCTCACCTATTCGAGAACACCCCATGTGGTGCAGGAGATGCTCACATATTCGGGAACACCCCATGTGGTGCAGGAGACGTGCATCTAATCGGGAACATCCCATGTGGTGCAGGAGACGTTCACCTATTCGGGAACACCCCATGCGGTTCAGGAGACGCTCAACTAATCGGGAACACCCCATGTGGTGCAGGAGACGCTCAACAAATCTGGAACACCCCGTGTGGTGCAGGAGCTGCTCACCTATTCGGGAACACCCCATGTGGTGCAGGAGATGCTCACATATTCGGGAACACCCCATGTGGTGCAGGAGACGTTCACCTATTCGGGAACACCCCATGCGGTTCAGGAGACGCTCAACTAATCGGGAACACCCCATGTGGTGCAGGAGACGCTCACATATTCGGGAACACCCCAGTTCACCTAATCGGGAACACCCCATGTGGTGCAGGAGACGTTCACCTATTCGGGAACACCCCATGTGGTTCAGGAGACGCTCAACTAATCGGGAACACCCTATGTGGTGCAGGAGACGCTCAACAAATCTGGAACACCCCGTGTGGTGCAGGATACGCCCTGACGTTTTATATATATTGTATCATATGATCCCGTGTTGTTTTAAGATGAAAACTTCACTTGCCTTTGAATGTGTTTGTGATAAGTGTCAATGGTAAAGTAGGATACATCATCCTTTTCGGGAACACCTGGTATCGTCACAATTACATTTTGTTCCGATGCAATTCCCTATTTTGACTTGTACCGTATGTTCCCGTGTTTTGTCAGGTGAACAACTGACTTGCCTTTGCATGTGTTTGTGACGGATGCCACCTGTGGGGCAGGATACGCTAAATGTTTCGCAAACATCTGGTATCATCACTATTTGATATTGATTCATAAACACGTGCTCGTGATATACTCGGAATCTCACAACGGACTCTATCCAGCAAAGATCTTTTTTGTAAATATGGAAAGGGTTTTGTCGTTTGTATTTACAGCGGGTTCCATTCCCAACATAAAGAAGTTGAGTTCGTTATCCATTCCCCGCCGTGATCCAGCTTAGTTTATATTTGTGTTCTGAGAGAAACTAAAAATTAATTTCTTTCATTATTTCTTTTCTTTGACTGGAATATTGCCAAATACAGCCTAAGTCTAGAGTCACTAAAACTCATGTTTGACTTGCCGTCACAGCCAATTTACACTCTGAGGAGGTATTTTACAAACACTTTGAACCAGTATCAAGTTCTTCTCATTCAAAAATAGACCCTGGCACAGAGGACACGTAAGTGGAGTGTCTGTATTTAGACAATTCTTTGAATAACTCGTGTGTAATTAATGAAGCAACCCCATATAGCTGACAAAAATAGGTTGTTTCTACAATGCGTAGACTCCAAGAATAACAACATAAAAGTGGAAAATCGAGAGAGATACTCAATACACCAGTATAGAAGGATAGGGGAGGGGTGTGTGGGGGTGGTGTGTGTGTGTGTGTGTGTGTGTGTGTGTGTGTGTGTGTGTGTGTGTGTGTGTGTGTGTGTGTGTGTGTGTGTGTGTGTGTGTGTGTGTGTGTGTTGTATCAGATACACCATATATCATTACAACAGGATAGAGAAGGATAGAGTAGGGTTGAGGGAAGAGTTTGTATAACAGTATCGGATAATAGTGAGTTAAAACTGATGTCGATAGCTTTATATAACTAATTGTACTAAAGTTTATGGCTAGGTGTTCTGAGTGATAGTGATGGCCAGTAACACGACATAAATCGATCGGAACATAACTACATAAGTTATTTGCATTTCAAAGAATCTAAAAACAATATATATATTGGCTATGACGTGTTCTCTGTTAATCAATCCTGATGTGTGGTGAATGGCCACACTAGGACATCAGCTTGATGGCGTTGTGATAGCACGTATCTTCTAAAGACTACATTTTCAAAATATGTTCTTTGAATTCAGACCTATATCCATGCACATTGAACCACCTTTACTCCATATAGCAGTAGACAGACACGTGGGGCACATGCCACGGGCAGCCCAAATGTACCTTATTAAGCCTGGGATAGGCTTAAGTAAGTGATCTGTATTACACAGAAGTGTAGGGCACGATAAAGGGTTTCATTTCTGTTCCTATTAATTCCCCCAGATCAATAGCCCCAGTATCAGCGCCTTTAATCGAACAGAGTGTTATAGGCTGGTGTATGCAAGACTGGTGCTTGACACTTGCACTCCTGAAGACTATGCAGGTAAGGTGTATCACTAATGAGCGCGGATTTATGTCAGTATGTGTGAGATAACGATTCAGTAATAGAATCCAACTTGTTTTGATTTCTTAGTTCACACCTTCAATTGGTATCAGTAGTTATTGTACTGGAAATTGTCACAGGGAGCTTCATATTTTCACTATTTGTTTGCTTGTAATACGTTACAATGATGTTGAATAGGCTGTTGCTTAAATACTTGCCTCGTGGACTTTGCAGTCCGGTGATGATATATTTGCTTAGTTTAGAAAGTGGTTAGGGAATGGAAAAATGAAAACATTTATATATTGTCGAAAGAGGTTGTATTTGACAGTTCCTTTGCAACATCTGTAAGTGGCATTTAGAAACTAGAACACTGAATTAAATTATGGACGTCAAGTCCTTGTTTTATTTTTTCTATGCGACAGTTAACTTTATCTACCTTTATATAACTATCATGCTGGGGTAGATCCTATACTCTACAACGGTGCTCAATGAGCCGACATTATAATAGTATTCTGTATATCTGTTTTTGAAGAAATTTACATTTATTTATATGAAGTTTTGTCCATATGTCTATGGATGTAAGGTAGCATAACATGTCACATGAAAGAAATACTGGAACAAACAACCGTATGGCATTTACTGTGTTCACGGAGTCTTCATATTCCCCGAGGAACAGTTGCCACACGGCGAAATAGGATCGATGACGTACTTAAAGTTTCACTATTGCATTAAACATACTGGGTGATTTTTAAAAAAATGACGAAGTAATCAATGTGGAAGTATCTACGTCAAACAGTTCATATGGAGAACCATACTTGTCTCCTGAGAAATGGATATTTAAGGTGCTAAAGCGGGTATTGAAATGTCAAAAGGGACGCTAAAAGCGAGAAAATGAATGAGCTAAAAAAAAACTACCTGGGACTAAAAAATGTGTTCTGTTAATTGGTTGGTAAGATGTGAAGCTTGGGAATAGAGAATGTCATTGCAACTTATCAACGGTTCGTGTCTTGCCAGAGCGTTATTGTACGGAGATGTTTGACAAGTGATACGGATGTGTGTACAACCGTCACCATGATGATAGTGTTTACTTTGAAGACAATTAAATTAATTCACATCTGGGTTAATTTTGTCAAGCGATTTTTTTCTCGTCCTATTCAGCTATATAAAGATTTGCATCTTTGAATTTTATGTTGAAAATAGCGATGATAGCATTCAAATAATCACTCTTGCATCGTGACAAAGGCGTACCGTTCTATAATGTTTTCACGTAAATACAACAATGAGGCACAGTCAGTATTGACGTCTGCACATACCATCATGTTTTGTATATCTTCTCAAAACAGTATCCAAGGATTTTAACGGTCTTAAGTGTCTTGTCTGAACACACGAATCGACCACTGTAAAAAAAACACTTCCTGCTTCTTCCTGCGTAGAATAGAAACAATGTGATTTGCTAAATGATTATTTATGACAAATTTGTGTTATGATTACGAGAAGACAAGTTTATATCTGTAATGTTTTTCCGAGACTAAAATAATTAAAGATCGATACTAGTCACTATGGTGATATTCGCAATTGGATTTTAAGAATAAATGAAAGGACAACTCTCGTGAAAAAACACGACACAAATAATGTAATTAATATTTTTTATACGAACTATTTCTTAACGAAAGTATTGGCTGTTAGATGGGATGACATGTATATATACACTGTATGTCAATGTGTACATTATCAGGGGTTAACGTATGACTACAGCCATGTGTATGGTGATGCAGGACACGGGGGAGGTGAAATGGGGTTTCCGTTGCGTTCAAGACTGTTGCACTGATATAGCGATCTGCATGCACGCGTGTGAGAGTGTATGTCAGAGACAGCTTGTACTTGTCCGTACAAATGTCGGTTTAATAGTGAAAGCGCACTGAGATACCATGCTGCAGTTTTACACGGATACCCCACTCAGACACAGTGTACTGACTCCGAGCCGACCAGTCCTTGTTTTATCCCCTTAATGCCAACGCCAGGCAGGTAAAAAAAAGTACCAGCTTTTAACGACTTTTGGTATGACGCGACCGGGGTTCGAACCACCGACCTCACGCTTTCCGGGCAGACGCTCTACAACTAGACCACGGAGGCTGACGTATGGTGGTGAAGTAGTCAGGAGGGACAACTACTAATACCTGATCGTACATGTCCAAATGCAAGACGTCATCACATATAGAAACTATACACTGCATTCGCATACATAATTTACAATGAAACTATATATATAGTTCGAGTGAAGTCATTGTGTACGACCTAGTAAAACATCAACTTTTGAGTTAATGAAACAGGTGACCCACGAAGGAGAGAGATCATTTTTTTACGGCGTAACAAAGCCAATTCTCGGTGTTCAACTCCAAGAAATCAATATATTTTTGCATCTAACAGCAACAAGCCACCCGGGGAGGCGCGGGTATTGTTTCAGTAACATTATAAAATCATGAGGCCACTGTGCCTACCATCCACACGAAGTTCTCTTGTTTACGCACAAACAAGGCTCACGTCCCTTGAGGCCTAAATGGCTTGCCTATTCCTAACAATAACGTGTCTCCTTCTGTTTCAATTCCAGAATTGTCTTTGTTAGTTCAACAATCGGCATCCGGGTGTTTAAAAATGAATTTGTGTAACAGAGTGAATCGACTTTGAAGATCTATATATTGGCAGGCCTGTCTGTTTGAGGGGTCGATCTGCTGGAGAGACTATATGCTTAGGATCGGCATTTGAAATCAATGTATGGTTAGCGTGAAACCTGTCATCTCTGTCTTCAGATCGCCGTGGTGTACTAGTCAACTCTGATGCCTTTCGGTCGAAGTGCGTGTGCAGGTATTGCACGTGCCGGGCGTGAACACGCGAGAGAGGCGGAGAAAGCTCACGTGAAACAGGTTGTAAGTACAACATACCCATCTATATCTAAGATAAAGTCACATTAAATGAACATTGGATCTTTATTTAACGTGATGTGACAATTCTGGAATCTGTCCGCACTTAGTACTTCACAAGGAGCATTGCTAAGTTTAACATATTTAATCAAAGAATCCTTTTATATTTTCGAGTTTTGAGGTCCCTAAGTGTAGTACTTAATACGAAGCTAAGGAACACCCGATTCTTTCACATTACTACAGATAATATGTCATTGGCATGTGGTTCTTAATTTCTTTTGAGTAGTATACAGCACGCTATACTGAGATAAGATAGGTTCCTTGATCAGAAAGTATAGCATCAGTTGTGACCACGACACTCTCATACCATGATGTATTCCCTTATATGTCTTCAGAGTCCTTCGAGATTAATATCCATGGGTTTAATTTGGATTTCCAAGGGGATCGGATTAGGAGCATGACTATGTTGTTATTTTCATTTTACAACTTTGAAAATGTTCCTGAGACGTTTTATTATTTGATACATAATTTTACAATAAGCATATCCGAACCTTCGTGTCAATATTGTAATTCCGCTATGATTCCTGAGTACAGCTTTGCGTTACGAATACGTTAAATTTCACATAGTTCATTTTTTGTTCATGCTTTTTGAAATGCTCAAAACAACCTCACTTGTAATTTTGTCAAGTTCAAATAATTGTTTTTACTCTTCATATATGTATTTATTTGCGCGGCTGGGGTATACATTGTGATATATTACTTTCAGCAATGTACTGATATTATATTTTCTGTGGAATAGTTCGTTGCGCGAGACTATAGGAAACTGTATTTTTTACAAAACGACATATACACCGAACTGTGTACAGACTTTAACATGAATATATATGTCATACACCGCAGGGCATAAGAAAGTATATATCCATGTTTGATTGTGGCTAAACACGAAACAAACAAGAAATGTTTTTTTTCCGATGGTGATGTATTTGCTACGGATATTACAGATGTGTTTTAGAAGCCTAGTAAAGTTTGTCATTTTTTGTAAAATCCAGTTTTTAAGTGCATACTTTCTTTTGCCCGGAAGTTGAGATAAAATTGATGTCGGTTCTCAAGAGAATAAGGGAGTGTCAGAAACTTACAGCTTTAAAACATTGCGGAAATATCATTAACGGCGCGAATGCGATCCAAGCTCGCAACGTAATAAATAAACGTGTGGGATTGACACAATAAGTGAACTTGATCAGCTGTTAAATTTGCTTTCTGATATTCCCACACAGCTTAACACATTGACGCTAGGAAGAGTTTCATCGCCCACCGAAACAAGCCAACATGTAGGTCGATACACCACTGTGTTATGTAATTACTTAGAGACGGTATTTACATCCTGTCATTTGTTTGAAGAAAACTAACATTATTGACTAAACCGCGCATATAGTCACGCATCAATAGTTGCCATGAGACAGCATAACATCCATTAATATCATATTTCAATTTCCTGCTCATCATGACGTCAAATAGTCATATTTTTCTGAAATTGTGACACATGGAATTTGTCCTTAGATACGATAGATGTAGGTGTCATATATTTGAGTCTCATGAATATAAACATTGTCACTTAGATAGCCTCGTCCGTTAAAGTTCCCAACATTGCTCATGTCAGAGTCTTGTCCCTCTGAAGCAAGACTTTTGACTAATACATGTATAACAGCCCCATCTTTTATACCAACGATATTATATCAAAGCCTCGTCCTCCTAATGACAAACAACTGAAAGGTACATGGCATACTAGTGTATGCTACAACTATGATATATAGTCAGCGCAACGATTAATTTGTCACTTGTGCCATATCGGACATTAAAGGCAATTTCTAAACATAATAGATTGGCTGAAAATGAATGCATCGTGTTTTATTTCAAATGACACACTCAGTCGGGACTGCTTGTCGTAAGAGGCGACTAACGGGATCCGGTGGTCAGGATCGTTGACTTGGTTGATGGTTTCCGAGTTGCGTGGATCGATGCTCATGATATCCATCACTGGATTGTCTGGTCCAGATTGGATTATTTACAGACCGCCGTCAAATAGCTGGAATATTGCTGAGTTCGGCGTTAAAAAACAAACCAACAAACAAACAAAACTCAGTCGGGAGCCTGTGATTGGAACAGTTCAAAAGGGTACCCTATTTTAGCATGTTCACATAAACTGCTGCTGTCAAACGTTAGGCGTTGTCTTTTGTAATCATCCCTTTTTCTGATCCCATCGGTGAACCTTGACATAAAACTCCTCACGTGGTTCATGATGACATCCTTAGGTATGTCGGATTAGAGCCCTTGGGTCAGACGATACAGGTTGGCTTCTGTTAACTCGATGTCCAGAATCATTCCAGACAAGTTTAATAGAAAGTTAGGAGAGCAAGCAAGAGATTTCATCCTGCGTATGCCTGCGTGTCGACAAAATATAAAACGTCATCACCAGAGAATAATTAGTCTTTAGCTATCTCCCGAAACAGATTTAATTGGGCGTGAAAGGCAAACTAGCGTGAAAAATATCAATGGATTACTGAAAAATAAGTAATGATACCAGGTGTTCGCAAAAAGAGTAAACATGCCCTGCCCTACCGGTAGCACCCGCCACAAGTCAGTGGCAACAACAACAACGGCAACATCGGCAACAGGAACGTGTAACTGTGTCCTTGCAGTAGCTGCAATGCCGCTCTATATTATTATGGGAACAAAAGCGACAAAATCGGTTCATAATCGCAAGACACCTCTACGATTCCGACTTTATCATAAGCATGTGTTCACCAATCACCGTCGAATAGTTAAAGAGTGAGCGTCTCCTGCGCCACCACCACCACCACCACCACCACCAAATCGAGTTTGCTTCACTTCAGCAGCATCCTCAAAACACGTGCCGTCTGTAAACGCGCTCCACGACCATAGTAGAACGAAAGTTACAATCTGCTTTCACTTAATAACAGGACTACCACCACCAACATTGATTCCAACGTTGACATTGCTGCCATTGCAAACAAGCTTTCCTATGACGTGGACGGATGGCTTCACGTCCGGAACAGAGGCCAAAAGAACGCAACTTGTTTCTTATAACGGTGAACGTTTTTGGCATTAAAGGATGAGATTCAATGGCACAATATGTCCCCAGCCGATAGATCAGCTCCGAGCTTCACATAGAAGGAATCGTGTAATAGTGAAAACTATTGCCTGATGTCATGGCGATACATCCACAAAAGTCGCCGATTGTTTCGCTATTTAAAGTTATTAAAATAAGCAGGGGTCTGTGATCTTTGGAAAAAGGAAAAAAATGAGGAATGGGACCAAGTATTTGCGGGAAAAGGGCTTAACACTAAAAGCCATTCATGGAGATATGAATACAGCACAAGGAAAGCGTGCACCTTTCTCTGCCCTGAATACAGGAGTGTTTAAGCGTGGCGGGGAATAATACGACCCCCGTCTTGGAAGGCATGTCACGGCAGCAACACCAGAAATTATCCAGAGAATCCATGATATGGCGATGACCGGTGAATGACTGAGCGTCATATTGCTAGTTCAGTGGGCATTTCCCAAGAGTGAGTACATTCCTTTATCACAGGAACTGTGGAAATGAAGAAAGTATCAGGTCGTTTGGTTTCAAAACGTCTGATTAAAAACACACCAGGCACAATATGTCTCATTATAATCTATCTCTGTTTAAAACTGACCAAGACAGGCTCCTGTTACGATTTGTGACTGGATGAATCAACAAAACCGCGACCATAAATGACAAAAACTGGCCCATCATCTGGCCTCTGTGTTCTGGGATGCCCAAGAATGACAGGTTGTCATCATGGTGGACTTTTGTCCAAAGGGCCAGAAATAAACAGAGCATATTATGCTGCACTTTTGATTACGGGATGAAATAAAGACTACGAGACGTGTGAAACTGAGAAAAATGTGCTCTTCCATCAGGACAATACGCCAGTGAGTCATGGCTACAATCCAAGAGTGAAGCCATGGACTCCTTATCTGGCTTCGTCAGACTTCCATCTGGTCCAAAACATGAAGAAAGCTGTAACCTTACCCAGTTCGACCCCAACGATGACGATTTATTAACGTGTTGGACAGCCAGGAGAAGGCTTGGTTGGTTGGTTTGTTGTTTAACGCCGCACTCAGCAATATTCCAGCTATATGAGGACGGTCTGTAAATAATCGAGCCTGGCCCAGACAATCCAGTGATTAATATCATGAGCATCAATCTACGCAATTTGGATCGATGACATGTATCAACCAAGTCAGCGAGCCTGACCACCCGATCCCGTTAGTCGCCTCTTACGACAAGCATAGTCGCAGGAGAAGGCCTTCTACGAAAAAAAATCCCACCACTGGAATAAAATCCCACCAACTTCGTCAAAAAGTGTATCAATGTGGATGGTGATTATGTTGAAAATATCATTTTAATGTCTTTAGGTCAAGTCTTTCTGCGTGAGGCTCAGAACTTTTCAACCACACTTCGTACCTCGTAAACACCTAGTTTTCAGATGGTTAGTGTATGACCTGGGATCTTTGCTCATGCTGTCAATCACTTGGTGACAAGGTCAAGGTTGCCGTAACTGTGACACTATAACCCAGTCATATACTCTCTTTGCATGTGATCCTTCTGTCAGTCATCCATGTTACGAAATGTCAAACAAAATACATATATAGCTACTGAACGTATGTTCCACGGCCGTCCGCTCCTCTAACGTGCCTACTTTATTGATGTGTCTGAAAACAAATACATAATTTATGAGAACATAAAGACGTATAATGAAGTCATTCTTAGTATTTATCCTTTCCCTAAACAACATAACTCTATAGTTGTACCAATTTCGTGGAACAACTGCAATAAAGAGAGAGCTACAGTCTCCACCTAAAGCATTACCCATCATAAATAATCAAACGATCATCGACGAGAAATAAGAGGTAGTTTGTGACGGACAACAGACAGTGATGTCTTTCAAAACAATGACATACATGCATATAATTGGACAGAAACAGCTTCGTGACAATAAAACATCAGCACATCTTCAGCATGAACCACAGAATGGGCAGATCAATAAAACCAGAGTACAACATGTTTACAACCGTAGATATGTTTCGCTGGTCGGTGTAGTCGTCAGACACTAATCAAATTGTGAGGCCTGACGAGAATGATTGTTATTTTGCGCCATAGTCAGTATGACGCTAGTTACATCCAGACGGCCTGTCGATGATCGAATTTAGGCTAGGGAAACCAGGGATGAAAGAATGGGTAAAACTCCACACCTTTAGCAGCCTAGAGTAACCTATAAACGTATAACATTAGTCAGAACAACTGATTTGAGGTGTCACTGTATGTCATTTCAGCGTTCAATTAATCCTCATTTCTAATAGTCCGGTTTCACGCTGATTTTAGGAATATAGTAAACTACGGTTATAACGTACTCAAAGGGACTACTAATTTAGGTTTCTTATAACCGTAGTTCGTTATAAGCATATGTACAGCATAACTTCAGCAAATAGTCGGGACCAAAAAAGTAAGTTCGTTATATCCGTCAGTTCGTTATAAGCGTGTTCGTTATAACCGTGGTTTACTGTAGTTGAGCAATATCACAAAGAGGGACACAGATGAAATGCTTCACATAATTTATCCATGTGAGGAATTGAACCAGGACCTTTTTCGGCGTAAAGAACGAATCCTTTGAGCTCTTGGACTCTCAAATAATGTCCCATCGCGGGTAATGATCATTATGTCAGCTGTTTTCTTGCGTCATAAAAAATATTAACTTCAATGTTTTAATGATTCCAACTGTTCTATATTCAGGACGGAATACCTGTTTCCGATTGTATCTAACGACAAGCTTCCTGAATTTGTTTAGAGTGGAGATTCATGAACGGGACAACACACGATAGAAGGGAATTGCATTTGTACCGGTTCACGAATTACGTCAATACCTAACAATACTCTGCATTAAGTCCTTTCATATTTTGTCAGGAGACCCATGTTTATGCAGATGTCAATAACTTTGTCCATAGTCTGCCGCAGAAATTGGATGAAGTGTTCGTTGAGATTATTTTTATGTGTCAATAGTTCACAACACAGAGAATGGTGTAGTGAAGAATAACACTGTAGCGCTGCGGCCATAATGGTCTCTACAATCACCACGTGGAGGTAGCTGTCACTCACCCGCCGCCATCTCACGAGTCGTATCATGTGTTTTACAAAGCGAACTCAAACGGCGTAAATATACGCACACACTTTACAATAAGTTCATATCATTTGAATAGTTTTGAAAATTGCCAGAAACCAAAAGGTGCCTGACACATGATCAGTGAAACCTACCTATGGGGGAAGGTTATTAGTTATTTCGTGTTTGCTAATTCTTATACATTGATAATTAGATTATAACATTAGCGTTACTTCATGGCATATGACCTGAAATATCTGGCAGTTGTAGTCCTAATAATGGCACGCTTCCCAGAAAGGTCTCTGGAAATCCCTGTGTGTAGAATATGTTGTGATTGTCCATCGCGTCTCCAATAGGTGAGGTGAAATAGGGGTATTTAGACCTGTGCATAAAGATTCAGAATGACAAGACACTCTCCACAAGACTGTATGACAAGAGGGTTGACTTCAACTTTCCAATAGTCATTTTTCCCTTCATATCGAGTAATATTCATGCATCTCCAGCACTTGGTGTCTGAATTTCACAACTTTTGCGGAATAATCGAACACTTCTTCTTTCTACCAAGATTTCAAAGAGCGTCATACGACTCTTGTAAAATGTTGTTTGATCAAGTTTATAACATTCAAGGGCTCAGTAAGGTGTTCAAAAGGTTGCATGGAAGACGTGAAGGACATTTCCAAATTTGACGGATCAGCATCTATTTTGACTTGTCCCATATGTTCCCGTGCTTTTTTTTCAGGTGAACACTTGACTTGGCTTAATATGTGTTTGTGATGGGTGCCTACGGTGTGGCAGTATAGGCTCACCTTTCCCGAACACCTGGTGTCATCACTATTTGATAATTATTCATATGCATGTGCTGTACTCAGAATCGTTCAATGGACTCTGGTTTTGGTGGAGATTTCTTATGAATATGGAAAGACTTTGTCGCTGTTATTTAACGAGATTTATGTTCGAGATTATTGCACCTATATGGCAACGAACCTGTGCGTGCTTTTATTGTTTTTTTTGTAGTGTGTGTGTGTGTGCCGGTTTTATAGTGCAAGCCCACTCAGACACCATGCCGCAGCTTTAACATGAATACCCAACTCAGAGCCGACCAGTCCTTGTTTTAATAAGCTTTTTCACACGAGTGGACCGGGAGAGTACAGTGCGGTCAAAACCTCCTGACATCATTATGTAGTGTCATGTCCCAACGGCGCTGAGCAATGCTACCATTTCAGTCACTCAGACGTCAACTAAGCCGACTGACGACTCAGTGGCTGATGTTTTGCCTACCACGACAAAATCTCCATTCACGCGCCACATTGCTGTTCCCATTGTTGTTCTGTGACTTCTTCGTAAACAGTACTACTTCTGAATGAATACATTTGATGGATGTTGTGCATTATTTCATTTCACTGATCAAATTTCAACCACTGAGTTGAAAGGGAACTACTGAAATAGATGCAGACATTCTGACGAGAATATTCGTGTGTGTTTAACTTCAACACAATTCCGCTGCCCCAGAGCGCGTGTCGCTTTCGATCACGTGATCATCGGTCCCGGGCCATCCGTCAGGCATACACACCCTGATTTTATTCCAAGAGTATGTTATATATCTAAAACACCCTCGTATTGACTTGAAATGCATGAGACGTAAAGTGCTGTTGAATCGATTTCTCTGCACTGACAATTATCTTGGTTTCAGCTGGCTATCGCTGTCATTAATATTTAAAAAGTTGTGGAGCGCAGGATTTCATCTCCATTCAACGTGACTGCTTGGGTTCGCGGGAGCTGGTGAGAACAGATCGACTGTCTAACGTGACATATGTCTACACAGTCCTGGTTTAACCTGTTCCTCGGAGACCTACATACACGTGACGAGGATTCATTCAACCTTCAAACTGAAGATCGTCACCGAAGGCTGTGGTTATTGATTTATCCAGTCAACCTTTTTGTCAGTTCATTCAATCGACGTATACATCTGTTCAGCCTTCTCTTCGTTCGTTCATCCAATTATTACCAGATTCAATCAGTACAAAAACTACCCCGTCGACATTCCGAGAAGGAATAGGTCCGTGGAGCCGCATGCTCGTTGTAAGAGCTGGTTAATGAGGATTGGGTGGTTATCAGTACCATGCTGATTGTGTCAACGCAACCCCCCGACGGCATGTATCGTTGCTCATGCTGGGGACGACTGGTTTACCCTATTCGCGACCACCTGGTAATCACTAATTTTTAAGTGATCCATTCATATAATTTTCACCGCTATTTTGCCTTTTACGCCCAAAGGAATCTGTTTTGGCAGAAAGTCAAGCCTGGGTATTCTATGGCGTTAGCGTTTTATATTTACCTACCTAAACTCCATTATTCTTATATATGATACTTCTGTGATATAGCCAAAATATTCTTGATGGCGTAAAACAACAGTAACTCCATTTCTACTTTTTCTGTGATTCATCGCATCTTTTGTCCATAGGGTCACAACAAAATGATGGTAACCGCATCACGGTGCTGATTCCTATAAGCAATTTCAAAATCGTTCATACATCATACTCATCATTCATACATACGCATCCTTCATACATCATACTCATCATTCATACATCATTCATACATCATACGCATCATTCATACATTAAACGCATCATTCATACATCATACTCATCATTCATACATCATACGCATCATTAATACACCATACGCATCATTCATACATCATACTCATCATTCATACATCATACTCATCATTCATACATCATACTCACCATTCATACATCATACACATCCTTCATACATCATACTCATCATTCATACATCATACTCATCATTCATACATACGCATCCTTCATACATCATACTCATCATTCATACATCATACATACATCATACGCATCATTCATACAGCATACGCATCATTCATACATTATACGCATCATTCATACATCATACCCATCATTCATACACCAAATTCATCATTCATACATCATACTCTTCCTTGCATATGCAGTGTAGACATTAAGAACGTACAGACAATACATTTTCTTAACCCGGGTTAGAATTGAAGGGTTTAATAGTGCAAAGTGTATAAATGTTTGAGACATTGCGAAACATATGCCCTTTAATCACACCCCCACCGTCTTCCTGTTGGCCTATATGTCCCCCTCACGTGGTCATTCGGCGGGGCGTGGGCGACTACGCCGACCCTCTCCGGGAATGGTAACACGATACGCTGATGGCATTAACGGGGAACCGGCCATGGGAACTGCGTACAACCTTTGTGGATTTTCACTTTTCTTACACAGATGATAGATTAGCCAAGAGAATGATAAAACAATCGGCGCACAATGCATATGTTCAGCGTATAGAAGGCGCGCTCGTCCCGCCGTCAACCTTTATGCGGGTTACTTCAGATGCTAACGATATTCAATATTACACAACGTGGACAATAGGGGGAGACGGAGAATCCATCACTGAGAAATTGACGAGGTGGTTGCACTCAGGGGGTTGATAGGGAAGAGAATAAGCAAGGATGTGTCCGCACAATAGTTTATGAAAGAGGGCTAAAGATAGATTTGTCTATATTTATTTGAAAGTGCAATAATGTGCGCTCCTTGAAACGAGCTGGTTTACCATCACGTACAACTCATGTTCCTAGATGAAAGGCCAGAGCTGGGATCCAACCACCCGCGTCATGCTCCTTCAGGCGAGAAACGACTTTTATTAAATAGCATGCAGAGGGATTTCCCTTCGTAAAAACAAAATGAACGAAACCCTCAAGCAAGCCCACATTTGTAGTTTGTTTGTTTGCTTGTTGTTTAATACCGCAATCAGCAATATTCCACCTATATGACGGAGGTCAATAATAGAATCTACACCAGACAATCCAGTGATTGTCATCATGGGCATCGATCAAAGCAAATGGGTTACGATGACATCCTGAAGGTTTAATCTCTATGGGAAATTTTTCACGTTGATGAAACAAACATGACACACTCAGCGTAACTATTGAAAGGTACAGGACTGAAAAACAACTTTAAAAAATAAAAACATATTAGCTGAAAGTCAATAGAAGCCAGTGATTGGAGCACATTGTATTTCTAAACCCGAGGCAATATATTTTGCCACTATTTCCTGCAACAAAGTATATTTTTTTTAAATAGCCCATTTGATGTTGTCTTCCAGTTATTCGTCTATGCGGTTCCCTCCTTAAAGATGCGGAGATCGAACTGATAACTATATTACGCATACAGTGTACATGGGTACTTGGTCGTGTCAAAAGGAGAGGATTGAAAAGGCTCTCGTTCTCACTTAACTCAGAAGAAATCATTTATGCGTTCTTGAAATACTTCCAAGAAAGGTTTGAAGGCATTCTTAATGTTAATGAAAGGCAAGTAGATTTAGAAGCTACTTACGTTTCGGAATGTAAACACAACTCATAACTGTTCTGAAAATAGATGGCTTCCGAGAAATATCAATAATTAATGATCAATTGCGAACGGCGAAGAGTTATTGTCAGCTAATACAGGCGTTATTGCTCGCGTGTTTGACCACATGAAACCAAACAGAAGTTGATCGCCTCCGTTTTGGCGCCGTGTTTATGTGAGGTTTAGACGTCTGGAACTGTTCTGCCAACAGGTTTTCATAACGGATAAATGATACCACTCTAAATACATGATGCTAGAATTAATGCAGGGTTCATGTTTTTCGTTTATGAAAAAGTATAGATGCCTTAGAAAAAACACCATGTTTTTATCATCGTGTATCGCTGTGCATCGTATTGTTTCATATTTTATCACTTTTAAAAGCATACTCGCCTCGCTTTTAACCGATATTCATCTAGGTTGAATGTTTGACGTCATAGGACCGTTTTTAGATGGAACGGCAAATATGTTTTTGGTTAGATGTGTTCAAAGGTAAGTGTTCATGCAATTGCTGACATTGACTTTGTGAAGACACAAATTGATGTTTACAACGACAACTAGTGGACGATGAGCTTAATGCTAGCACTACAGTTTGATATTTATATAGGAATTATTCAGTATAGCATATTAATTCATGTAAACACTGGAGTAATCAAGATGGCGGACGTGCATTCTGTCTTAAAAATCAGTTTTGTCGAAAACCGTTTTCGGCATATTGATTACAATTCGCTTAAATACAACCAGAGTATCGGCACGTATCGATTGAAAGTGCACTGGTTGAGTTCCATCATACACATATTGTCTACAGTCCACATTTCCCATATACGACCTGGCCAAGCCACCACACGATAACAGAATGCTCCATTAATATCAATAAAGTCGCCATCAATTGCAAGAAAAGTGGAAGAATGACCAATCACGGAGCTTGCCGAGTTCTGACGGAGACAAGCGAGTGGCGTTGAAGATCTGGTTTGAAGGAAACGAGTGTCCTTATACACAGTTAATATGAGAGTCAATGAACACAACAAGGAAGTTTACGTTCGCTTTGTTCACAGAATCGAAAAAACAAGCACTCTTTGAATAATGTGTTGGAAATTCGATGAAATTGATCTGGGAATAGTACCTTAAGCCACGACTGAGGCACGACAACTACCAAGTAGAATATGGACGCAGCCTCCTCCTGGAACTCTTGAAATGGTTCCAGGGACAGGATTTGAGAGTTATTTTAACACGGTTTTGTGACCGACTTCGATAAAATCGATGGCGACACGGGGAATGGAAGAGTTGATAGGCTTAACGACATTCAGCTCTCGCCTCAAGCCGAGCCACTTCTAAATCAAAACGTTTCCTTTCAATTAAATACAATTCGGTAACGATGGTAAATGTGTCAATATGCAAGGTGCAGCTCGAGAGCAAAGACCGATCTGTTCTCTCAATATTGATGATATGACTGAAATTCCAAGCATACTGAGCCGATCCTTATTGAGGTACTCTCGATAAAAGACAAACTAAAGCTGTCAATGGCGTCGAAATGGTTTCATCAAATCCTGTAGGGGACATATCCATTATCAAAAGTAGAAGTTAAGACCTCTGTTTATGCATACATAATATAAACTGACCATAAAAGAAAAAAGTTTAAATTGTGTATTAACATATACAAATCTATGGCCGTTAATGTAACTCAGCTGGTAGGTCCGGCTTTTTTGAAGATTTAATTTTTTTTTATCTGAGTTCATTTAAAACAGAAAATAAAACAAAAAACATTTACTTACCAGACCTGTGAAAACATATCTTGCGTTGAAGGAAAGGGTATTTGTATCATAGTTATCGGATTAGAATAAATGACTCGGAATAATGAGACTTCCTGTATTATGAAATACACAACGCACAACAACAAGATCTTCTAAGATAGACCCCATTGCACATTCGTAAAATTCTGTCAGAGAGCGAGATCTCTCATTGTAAATTTGTACACGCAATGCCATGGCGTCACGCTGTTTGTTCGTATCAAATACAAGGTTGGATGTGTTTAGTATTTAAAAAGAAATATTTTTTCAATTTGAAGTTACACGATACACGGGTTTTCCATTGGAAGAGAAGCCGGTCAAATGACCGCAAAACTGACGTTCATAAGCGTATGAACGACACAATTCGACGTTCATACGTTTTTCACGAGACTGTATTCTTGAAATGACGAAAACACTGACGGACTACCTACACATTCCTGGGGAAACCACTGGGAATTCCCTAGCACGAAAACATACAGAAGCGTTGATTCTGATCATTTAGATCCTTTTATCTTGAACTCATCTTTTTAACATTCATTGAGAAACGCCCGGGGTTTGACTGCAGACTCTTACGACATATCCTAGTGAACAAAACGAAGAAATGCACACATATACATCCAAACTATCGTGGTATCGACTCAATCCGTGACAAGGCTGAACGCGACAGTCTACAGCAATCTATGAATTTACCTTAGTGTCTATTGACACATCTATATACTTTCAATGATCGGCCAATTGATCAATGATGACCAACAGATGTAACCGCCATAGGTTCATTAAAAGCTTTGGAAAGTTTTACGACGCGCTGTCATTCTGTCTGACGTACTGGGGTACAAGATGAGCATACATACTCTCATGTCACCTCTCATTTTAAGGAACTGTTTTATTCCGCGATACAGCTGGTTGTTGTATAGATCTTGACCTACATCCTACAAAATGCTGATATGAAAAAAAATATATAAATGACTGTCACTTTGTCATAGAGTGATGGCCAAACATTTTACGGAAATAATCTGGAAATATGCTCATGGAAATATCTGGATGAAATATATTGCTCAAATTAAATTTTAATTTACATTTATCTTTCACATGCGTAATTGAATAATCTGCTCCCTGCATGGTTTTATCTTGCGATCTTGGCTCTATGTAGACGAGCAAAATGATTATACTATCCATACCAACGACCAACAATGTAATATCTTTTTTCCATTATGCATTATGCTATTTTTAGAACGTGACGTAGATTACGGTTCTTCTGAATGCTCAACATATAGTGACTTCAGAAATAACACAACGTAGAGTTCACTGTCGTTGTAAACCCCCTGACAATCCGGGTAAGAAAACCATGCTTATCGTAAGAGGCGACAAACGGGTCGGGTGGTTAGGGTCGCTGACTTTGTGACTTGATGCATGTCATCGTGACCCAATTGCGTAGATCGATGGTCCTGACGCCAATCACTGGACTGTCTGGTCCAGACTCGATTATTTACAAACTTTCCCAACTAGGCTGGTATTATGGAGTTAGATTTTGTCTGGGCTAACGAGTCTATGCATAGTCCAATCAAAATCGCTCAATGAAATCGAAATCCGGTTCGTAAACTGTCATGCAGATTACGGTCGACTGCAGGATTTGCAAAACATGTGCACCGCCAACTTGGTGTCAACATACATTTTCCAAACCTTTATGCTTTTAATGAAGGTGCTCACGTGATTTGATGCATTTCGCGATGTAAGATCCGTTTTATCACAATATAGATCTTGATTATCGATCAGATCGTCTTGACTGGGCGCCGCCATTTTGTTTGCAGCAAATGCTAGTGATACGAGAGGTGGAATCTGATTAGTCCATAGGAGCGGCAGAGAAGGGACATAACACGAAATAGCCACTGGTGGCGCTACGATCGAGTCCAGGAATTCCAGCCTAGTTTGGCAAGGGTGGAAACAGGACATTTAAAGTCAGTTAACTCTCTTGCCTCAGGAAGATGGAGGATGCGATCACCCTCGGGAACTCAACCTCCTACGTCTGACGTGTCCATCCCGCTATTAATGTGCCTGTGTAATGATACACTGAATCTTGCTGATGATGGCGATTGGGCGTGACATAGGATTATACATGTTGTGTCCTTTGATTTGTAAGCTACGTGACTGTTGACAACCCAAGACCTACTGTCAATCACGCTGGCGATGTGAACATCATTAATTTATACCGTATAACAAAGACATCATAGCATGTACTTTGTAAACCAACAATATCATAACACTGTAAACCCAAGATATCATAGTATGTACTTTGTAAACCGACAATATCATAACACTGTAAACCCAAGATATCATAGCATGTACTTTGTAAACCAACAATATCATAACACTGTAAACCCAAGATATCATAGCATGTACTTTGTAAACCAACAATATCATAACACTGTAAACCCAAGATATCATAGTATGTACTTTGTAAACCGACAATATCATAACACTGTAAACCCAAGATATCATAGCATGTACTTTGTAAACCAACAATATCATAACACTGTAAACCCAAGATATCATAGCATGTACTTTGTAAACCAACAATATCATAACACTGTAAACCCAAGATATCATAGCATGTACTTTGTAAACCAACAATATCATAACACTGTAAACTCAAGATATCATAGCATGTACTTTGTAAATCAACAATATCATAACACTGTAAACCCAAGATATCATAGTATGTACTTTGTAAACCGACACTATCATAACACTGTAAACCCAAGATATCATAGCCTGTACTTTGTAAACCAGCAATATCATAACACTGTAAACCCAAGATATCATAGCTTGTACTTTGTAAACCAACAATATCATAACACTGTAAACCCAAGATATCATAGCATGTACTTTGTAAACCAACATTATCATAACACTGTAAACCCAAGATATCATAGCATGTACTTAGTAAACCAACAATATCATAACACTGTAAACCCAAGAAATCATAGCATGTACTTTGTAAACCAACAATATCATAACACTGTAAACCCAAGATATCATAGCATGTACTTTGTAAACCAACAATATCATAACACTGTAAACCCAAGATATCATAGCATGTACTTTGTAAACCAACAATATCATAACACTGTAAACCCAAGATATCATAGCATGTACTTTGTAAACCAACAATATCATAACACTCTAAACCCAAGATATCATAGCATGTACTTTGTAAACCAACAATATCATAACACTGTAAACCCAAGATATCATAGTATGTACTTTGTAAATCAACAATATCATAACACTGTAAACCCAAGATATCATAGCATGTACTTTGTAAACCAACAATATCAGAACACTGTAAACTCAAGATATCATAGCATGTACTTTGTAAATCAACAATATCATAACACTGTAAACCCAAGATATCATAGTATGTACTTTGTAAACCAACAATATCATAACACTGTAAACCCAAGATATCATAGTATGTACTTTCAAATGGCATAGTATGTAAATTATAGTACACAAAGCATTGTAACACCAAGACAGCATGATACGTACGCTGTTGACCGATAACATCATGACGAACACAGTATAAACCCAAGACACTACAACAGGTATAGTGAAAACCATACGCAGAGCCAGTGCAAATCATCATGACATATTTAGTGTTAACCCAAGGCATGATAACAATTTAATGAAAACCCAAGGCATGATGACAAATTTCATGAAAACCCAAGGCATGATAACAAATTTAATGAAAACCCGAGGCATGATGACAAATTCAATGTATACCCAAAACATGATGACAAATTCAATGTAAACCCAAGACATGATGACAAATTCAATGTATACCCAAGGCATGATGACAAATTCAATGTATACCCAAGGCATGCTGACAAATTTAGTGTATACACAAGGCATGATGACACATTCAATGTATACCCAGGGCATAAAGACAAATTTAGTTTATACCCAAGGCATGATGACAAATTCAATGTATACCCAAGACATGATGACAAATGCAATGTATACCCAAGACATGATGACAAATTCAATGTATATCCAAGACATGATGACAAATTCAATGTATACCTCAGGCATGATGACAAATTCAATGTATACCCAAGGCATGATGACAAACTTGGTGTATACACAAGGCATGATGACAAATTCAATGTATACCCAAGGCATGATGACAAATTTAGTTTATACCCAAGGCAACAAATGTTAGAATTGTGATAACACTTTTTCAGTAAAGTACAGATTCTAGTACTTCTTTTTGTTGAGTCCCATCCGGGATTCGAACCCACGCTGAATACTAGAAACGGTACTTTACAAAGAAGTGTTATCACAAATATAACATTGGTAACATTTGGCCTCTTTCTAAATGGCATTCTGTGTTCAAAAACCCAAGGCATTATGCCAAATTCAGTGTAAACCCAAGGTATTATGCCAAATTCAGTGTAAACCAAAGGCTTTATGCCAAATTCAGTGTAAACCAAGGCATTATGCCAAATTCAGTGTAAACCCAAGGTATGATGACAAATTCAGTTTAAACCCAAGGCATTGTGCTAAATTCTGTGTATACCTAAGGTATTATGCCAAATTCTGTGTAAACCCAAGGTTTTATGCCAAATTTAGTGTAAACCTAAGGCATTATGCCAAATTCAGTGTAAACCCAGGCATTATGCCAAATTCAGTTTCAACCCAAGGCATTATGATAAATTCAGTGTAAACCAAGGCATTTTGACTAATTCAGCGTAAACCAAGGCATTATGACAAATTCAGTGTAAACCTAAGGCTATATGCCGAATTCAGTGTAAACCCAAGGTATTATGCCAAATTCAGTGTAAACCAAGGCATTATGCCAAATTCAGTGTAAACCCAAGGTATGATGACAAATTCAGTTTAAACCCAGGGCATTGTCCCAAATTCTGTGTAAACCCAAGGTATTATGCCAAATTCTGTGTAAACCCAAGGTATTATGCCAAATTTAGTGTAAACCCGAGGCATTATGCAAAATTCAGTGTAAACCAAGGCATTATGACTAATTCAGCGTAAACCAAGGCATTATGACAAATTCAGTGTAAACCTAAGGCA
This sequence comes from Haliotis rufescens, assembly GCF_023055435.1. Lineage (NCBI taxonomy): Eukaryota > Metazoa > Mollusca > Gastropoda > Lepetellida > Haliotidae > Haliotis > Haliotis rufescens. The sequence goes on from NW_025963779.1 coordinate 21,911,161, forward strand.
TTATGCCGAATTCAGTGTAAACCCAAGGTATTATGCCGAATTCAGTTTCAACCCAAGGCATTATGATAAATTCAGTGTAAACCCAAGGCATTATGACAAATTCAGTGTAAACCCAAGGTATAATGCCAAATTCAGTTTCAACCCAAGGCATAATGCCAAATTCAGTGTAAACCCAAGGCATTATGCCAAATTCAGTGTAAACCAAGGCATTATTCCAAATTTAGTGTAAACCCAAGGTATGATGACAAATTCAGTTTAAACCCAGGGCATTGTGCCAAATTCTGTGAATACCCCAGGCATTATGCCAAATTTAGTGTAAACCCAAGGCATTAGGCCAAATTCAGTGTAAACCCAGGCATTATGCCAAATCCAGTGTAAACCAAGGCATTATGCCAAATCCATTGAAACCAAGGCATTATGACAAATTCAGTGTAAACCAAGGCATTATGACTAAATCAGCGTAAACCAAGGCATTATGACAAATTCAGTGTAAACCCAAGGCATTATGCCGAATTCAGTGTAAACCCAAGGCATTATGCCGAATTCAGTGTAAACCAAGGTATAATGCCAAATTCAGTGTTAACCCAAGGCATTATGCCAAATTCAGTGTAAACCCAGGCAATATGCCAAATTCATTGTAAACCAAGGCAATATGCCAAATTCAGTGTAAACCAAGGCATTATGCCAAATTCAGTGAAAACCTAAGGTATTATGCCAAATTCAGTGTAAACCCAAGGCATTATGCCAAATTCAGTGTAAACCAAGGCATTATGCCAAATTCAGTGAAAACCTAAGGTATTATGCCAAATTCAGTGTAAACCCAAGGCATTATGCCAAATTCAGTGTAAACCCAAGGTATAATGCCAAATTCAGTTTCAACCCAAGGCATTATGATAAATTCAGTGTAAACCCAAGGCATTATGACAAATTCAGTGTAAACCCAAGGTATAATGCCAAATTCAGTTTCAACCCAAGGCATTATGACAAATTCAGTGTAAACCCAAGGCATTATGAAAAATTCAGTGTAAACCCAAGGCATCATATAAAGTATGGTGATATAAACTCATAACCCCTTTGATTAAGATCATAATTCCATCCTCTCACTACTAACGTTCATGTTGTAGCCTGAAAAAGAATGGGATCCTGATAATGTGTCACTAATCTCTTGTTGTAACATTGTAATACCCGAGATCACATACTTGTGTTGTATTCTTATCAGATCAAATATCTCATTATATCTTCAGTTGTGTTTCTTAACTTGTATGTTATACAATGCCTTGACTGTCAGTCTAGAAGAGACAATACGAATACGAGTCAAGGACTCCACAGCATACGCCAACCGAGAACCGTATGGCATCTAAAAAGTAAGAGATACTTCGCGACATTTGAACAGTGTTACCCGAAACTGCAATTTGCACAATGTAATCCGCTTAAAATTGACAGACTCATGCTGAACCATCAAGCGTTACACAACTGGACCCTTACACGTGAATGCGCGTTATGATGATATTGTGCCATAAGCAGCTTGTAGCAGCTCTGCACATGAGTTCAACGTTATTAGGCATCCTGGCTGTGTGCTACAGGAATCCATTTCAACAAGGAGTGGTATGGATTGACAGCGTGAATATTAATATACAATTCGGTGCCTGATCGCTTATTGTATTACATCATGCAAAGCACTATCCGCTGTAAAGTGCAATCATATGTTATATATCAATGAAAAATGTTCCCATGATAACAACCGCCTCCGTGGTCTAGTGGTAGAGCGTCTGCCCGGAGAGCGGAAGGTCCGGGGTTCGATCCCCGGCCGCGTCATTCCAAAAGACGTTAAAAGATGGTACTTGTTGTTACCCTGTCTGGCGCTCGGCATTAAGGGGATACAGCAAGGACTGGTCGGCTCGGAGTCAGTATACTGTGTCTGAGTGGGGTATTCATGTTAAACTTCGGCATGGTATCTCAGTGGGCTAGCACTATAAATCGGCATCAGTCCGTTCTAGTACACGCAGCCACACACACACACACACACATGCACGTCGCTATATAAGTGCAATAATCTTGGACGCGACGTTAAACCCAATTTCACCACACCTCCTATGATAACAAGAAAATCAAGTGCACAAAATGCAATGTTGTTTGATATCTTAACACCAATCCCCAGTTGGAAAATCATCATCCATACAGTTACCATATATTCATGATAATGTACATATGTAATCATGACACACAATAAAGGTCGCTAATTTAGTTTATCATTGATATAAGGTATGAGAGAATATCTAATAGGAGACACCACATACGTAATTTGACAGTCGTTGGTGTAAATCTGACTCCGGGATAAAATGTATCACCGTCTTAATGAAAAGGAAGCGTTTACACCAATCAACAATGGTAAGTAATCATGTACGTCCCATCACTCTCACTGTGAAGCGAATTGACTGGAAGGTGATGCGTGATTGTATTACCCGAAACTAATTGGAATATACTAAATGAAGATAATTGGTAATGGTATTGGCAGGGAATCTGTTGGTATTCCTCAAAGCACTCTGGCTGTAGGTATGCGAGACTGGCGCGGGTTTCGCCAGCAGAAAAGCACTGTTAACAGAGACAACGCTTGTCTTAACAACCATCAGTTATTGACGATGATCCTGTTGTCTGATGATAGTTGAACGCGAAACTAGATCAAACACGTTGATTATTTTTAGCCAGAACCGCTGTCTGTCAATGGACAGACGTGACACAGTCGGTGTTGGAGACAGGCGGCCTCTCGCCCTGCACTTGGCTCTCACTGAATTAGTGCGGCTTGCATTGCGCTGAAAGGGATAAACACCCTTTTGCTCCTAATTACCTGAATCTAATCCGGATTCCGATCAAATTAACTGTGGGAGCTCTGAACGAATTTGGGGACAGATCCCGTGAGAGCATCCCGCAAACATTCATGGTGATCTTATGCGCATTGAGCCTTGTCTCCGTGTAACGTGACTTCCGGTCCAGGCTAGCTAGCACATCTGTGCGCTAACGGAGTTGTATACCTAGCTGGTGGAGACCGTGCCAGTGACAACAGGAACGATATGATTAACCAGCACATCGACTCAACGACAGCAAAGAACGCTATGCAGAAACAAGCAAGTCAAGACAGCGAGGTAGGAGTATGGTAGATTTTGAAGAAACTTATTGCATCTAGTGTAGATTTCCAGGTGATGAAACTGAGTTACCAGCTCAGCAGAACACCTTCAGTTTCCAGGTGTGCTCGTGTCGTGAGCTACTGCTGTCAAATTGTCGTTTCGAGATGTCAACATATTGAGCGCTGTGTGTTTTGGCGTCCTTGCTTCAGGGAAATTAAATATGTCGCCATTTATTAAAATTTCCCCCATATTAAATGTCAATCATTCGTCTGACGTGTCAAGTGGCAGCTGAATGACTCGACGTCAACACCTACAGAAAGCGGTTAGAGGAACAAACACTCCACATTCGCGGTATATTGACCAGTCACACACATCCTTCGATGCAACAGTGAGAACGTTGGATGATTCTTTTTTTCATTTCCTTGTGTAACAGTTCATTCTCTCCAGAACTAACTCCTTACCAGATCTTTAGACACACACACTGTACGTCGGATAACATGGCATATTTACATATCTAATGTTTAACATCAGAAATAAACGAAGAATGTGCTTAATAAATATATCAGGTTTATTGAAACGGTCAAACAGAACATATGGACTAAAACTGTTAATATTGATATCATAATAATATGAGTAATGTGTTAAGGTGAAAATATATGTTGTTCAAAGTATAACGAACCAACATATTATAAGTTGCATAAATTGATTCAGCAAACCATACAAGCGTTATTAATTAAATAGAGAATTAAGTATATTCCTTTATGAAGATAAAATGTCCAAATGCACGAAACTATCATGACCTCGTCAATTCTAGGCAGTGTGTATGATGTTGTGTCCGTCTGGAAGGTATAATCCTAAATGTGCAATTAACAACATTATCACACAAAATATTTAGCAGAGAAATGATCATAATAGTCATGATCATAATAGTCAACAATAACCAGTACCACAAGTTTCAGCTGCCTGTCGACGTATGAGTATGCTTAACTGCCCGATGATGTGTAGTAAATTCGATTAAAATGTTGTACATGTCTGACTATAGGGATACGATTACTTGAGTGGTTGTGTATAACTGTGGTGTTTGTGTATGACTCGATGCGTTCCTACCGGCTGTTTGAGTTATCACAGAGCTCTGCTTGGCAAATTAGATGTTTTGAATAATGAACGACGGTGCCATCTGTTTGGCAATCAAGGCCAACAATATGTGCATTTAAGATGTATTGATCTCGGTATTTACAATAAGTCCTCGATAGGGAAATATAAATCGATTTCTAATTCAAGAAACTTTTCAATTCTAGTTCTCAACACGGTCGATTGTAAACAAAGGTTTTTATGTGTACTAACCACTAAAGTTAGTCAAAGTTGCAACCAGTGTATTGATCATGAAGAGGCTGTGATGAATATCAAGCATCAAACATGCAGAAACTATGGTGACTAGGTCAACGAAATACACTAAATAATATGATATATTTTAAAATAACATTGCAGTTCAATATGATGCAAAACGCTACAGTTAAAGGTAATGACACACGACTGCAATGTGAATGTGTATGGTTTTAAGGCGCTTTTAGCAATTTTCCAAAATTAGCATGGCGAGGGGTACCTGAGGAGGAAGTCGAACCCGGGCTTTTGGCGTGACGGGCGAACGCTTTAACCACTGGGCTCCACATCGCCCTAAAACAATGTACTTAATCCAGAGTAGGGCCGCAGTTTTGAATCAAGTATTACATTGTAAATCGAGATGTATTGCATACTTTTGCAATATTATATGGCAATATCCACGTTGAGAAACCAAGGAATAGTGGTAGTTAAATATTTGGAGAGGTGACAGAACGCATTCTATTTATTTATCAACTTTCTACATATTCTGATCATTGTGATTAAGAATGACTGATACTCTTATCACTGGTGCAGTAGGGTTATACGGATAAAATAGGTTATTCGTCTCGTCATGCCATGATCAGGGTTTTCAGATTTGCTTTTTCTTCACAAAGAATGCAGTTTTGTATCATACGTTGCATGTGTTTTCGAGTGGCTTATTGAACAAATAATTTCACGTTGAAACCTCTCCTTCAAGGAAGAAGTTCGACCTAACTGGCATCCCCAGCCAACTGATTCTAGTCCTCCAAAAAACTCTTTGCATGTCTTCAAGTTAATATTTATGATGCATATCAGTATAGTATTTAGTGGTTAGCCTAATAACAATGTCTCAGTTTTAAACACTGCAATACGTAGTGTCTGGAACTAGGTAGGACATAGGCAGAGGTCTTGGAGCAAAGTCTCCCTTCAATTTGCCGTCTTGCAGTCATGCAACAATCCCAGGGTAGAAGGTTGTATCTGTGTATATTTCAGCCGCCAGCTTGTCGCCGGGAGCTCGGTGGGGTCCTTTGCTTCTGAGCGGATGGGACTCACAATGCCGACCTGGCATAAAGTGCCCTAGTATTGTATGTCATTACATGGACGTTTGTCGTGGAAATAGCATTGTCATAATCAAATCGATTATTGAAGGTAGCAAGGACAATATTTATTTCTCAGAAATGAGAAATAGATTATTGAAATATAATATCGTATGACAGTACGTGACGTCACCAACTGCAGCCTTTAGCAACGTTTAGAGACATAGTAAATATATGAGAGTGAACAAGTGAGTGGGGTTTTATGTTTATTTAAGTTTTTTTAATTAATGTTTTGTAATGTAAATAAGCGAACACCTAAAATTAGCAAGTGAATATGGTTTTACACCGCTATTAGCAATATTCCAGAAATATCACGGCGGGGGACACAAGAAAAGCTTTTATCACTATGCTACCACACCGCCCCTCCAAGAATGAGCTTTTCACCTTGTATTAAGGTCAGGCGGTGAGGTGAAATGGGGTTTCCTGTCACGTACACTATTATTGCAGGTATAACGCGTATGCAACCTTTGACCTCATTTGTCTGACGCCACAGGTGTTCGAACCCCAACGTCCCTCTTCCCGGGCAGACGCGCTATCCACAACACCATCGCGTCCCTTGTATGGTGGAAGTAACAAAGGCGTAGACACGTTTACTCAATGCATATGGAAGGTGCAATGTCGAACCCTTTCTACATGTTTACTGCCTGATGTTTTACGTTGCTTCGGCAATATTCCATCGGGTACGGTATGTCCAGGACCCACTTGCACAAAACGATCTTAGCGCTAAGACTATTGTAAGCCTATGTTACAGTATGGGAGTTAAGATCATCTTAGCGCTAAGATCGCTTTGTGCAAGCGGGCCCAGATGTTCGGATTCGACCCCGAGTAGTCCTCCAGGCTCTATCACCCTCATTGCAGCAAAGAGCATTGTTGAAATAACGGTATATTTCCGAACTGACATTTCGAACAGCTGATAAATGTTTTAGACTGAAATTTAATTTGTTCTTTGCGTCATTCTTTTAGGGAAAACGTTAGATGTTAGGTAAATATATAACGTCAACGCGAGCGAACAATCAGTCTTGAATATCTACCGAAACAGATTCCCTAGAGTGTAAAGGGCAAAACAGCGTTGACATCAAATGGATCACTGAAATCAATGATGATAACCGGTTTGCGCGAAAAGATATATGTATAAAATAGGTCATGTGTTACCGGTAGCACCCGCCACACTCAATTTGCATCCAAATGTAAGTGTTTGCTTGCATGGCATTTCGCGAACACCTGGTGTCATCACTATTTGATGGCGAGATTCAAAAACACAATGGGGGGCGGTCGGGTAGCCTAGTGGTTAAAGCGTTCGCTCGTCACGCCGAAGACCCGGGTTCGATTCCCGACATGGGTACTATGTGTGAAGCCCATTTCTGGTGTCCCCCGCCGTGATATTGCTGGAATATTGCTAAAAGCGGCGTAAAACCGTATCACTCACTCACTCATTCATAAACACAATGGACTCTGCTTTTCAAACAGATTTCTTATGATTATGAAAATCATGTTTGTCACTTATATTTACATTCAAATTGTGACACGACATTTGTAAGACAGTATCAACGAAATACTAACACTGATTCATCTGACAGGGAGTTGTTTTTTAATCTATTTTTATGCACCATAATATGCATTCAAACTTGCTTTTGATGCAAATTGAATTATAATTCAAAGGAAGTGTCAACAAAACACTGGTAATGATTCCTCTAAGAGGGACTTGTTTTTTAGATATTTTTGTTTCCTTGCATCAATGTTCTTTTCTGCCGAGCCTTGTAATCTCTTTAAATTTACTTCAATGCACGACCTCGTCACAATTTCAATCTCTCTGCCTCCTTATAGCTCTGGCTGGCGTTTGTGTTCCGGTCATACAACTGTGTGATACGTCTAATTTGGACTTCTCAAAGCTACGGCAGCCTCCACGAAAATGTCCTTGTCTTAAGGTATAACTGATCTCCATTCACGATGTCTTCCGTCGTGCTCTTAAATCGATAGTCTAATGACTTTTATTTTTACAACACGTAATGACCACAGTGGCTTCCAGGGAAGAGGAATTTACAAACAAATATCACAAGCAAAAAGAGTGACGCTAATGAATCCAAGGCCCACATGTAACATCATTAGCTATTAGCTAAATCGCCAGGCAGCTGGATCGCCATTTCCATGGAAACGGAATGTTTTTGAGTTAAATATACCTTGACGTCTTTAAAACCTTGAAGAGGAAGGAAGCGTGAGCCGTGCGCAGTGCACGGAGGTGGTGACACGAGGGACTCAACACCAACATGTGGACTTGCTGACGTTGCGGCTTATACGCTAGGGATCGAGACAGTTGCTCGCGGTTAGCAGTAAATGGTATTATATCACTACAGGGATATTATCTGGCAATTAATGGAGAATAGGGACGAGGTGATCACTCAGATGCACTTGCACTGAATCAATGAGACTGGACGTACAGTGAAAGTCTGTGTAATGGACATATACACTGTATAGTTATGACAAGAGACTTGAAGTATTTTTATTTTTAAATATAATGAAAAGGTTTGGTGTAGAAGTGTTTAATCCAAGCATTTGGAGCGTACGAAATTGATTCCTATTTTACATCACATTTGGAATATTTTCCTAGAATGTGCTTCACGTTTGTCGAACTATGAGAATTGTACACAGGTTTCGTTGGCCAATCGAACGTTTTATCCTCTAGGCTACGTCACTCTCCCCGTGGTAAAGATGTTCACTGTATAAATACAGATACATTTCCGAAATGCAACTTGTAACGTGTTTGAAGAAAGCATTTTTATCCACAAATGATCACTGCATAGCATCAGAGAGGTTGTGGTAGTAGGGACTCTCGTGTCTTTTCTCTGACAACCAATAATTCCTCCCGGATCACGAGAGTATTGACAAACACAATTCTTAACGTTCCATATTTGGTGAATGAAAATGAAGGTTGCCGAAACTACATAATCGAAATGTGGAGTGCTCCATCCCATTTCCGTCGCGGGAAAGAATTGGAATGACATTAGCTACAATTTCCTTTAACCCTGTCCAAATATATACAGTCTAAATATTACAAAAGAAGTAGGCAATTACGAATTGCACTTTTGGCGAACCCCAAAAATGGTTTGTTGAGAGAAATGTGCAATCTCCATATTGACATTCGATCTTCTGAATGATTTCCTGCTCCAACTCCTGACAAGAAAAAACTCCAGCTCCATCTACACAAGCAACTAGCAGACAGCGGTTAATCTTTCACTCGCTCACAATCAACAGAACCACCAACTAATTTCCTGAATATCAGGAACATATTCTTCCTGGACATCGATTCGCAGAAAAAAGTGTCAAACATAATTTTGGGCAAGAGAGGTCTGAGCAGGTTTCTTCAGAGGCTGGGAGATAATTAGGCACATGCCTCAAGAATTAAAGTGGTTGTTAAGACAGTAGGCGGGAAACGGGGGACATGAAGGGCCAGTCGGCGTACAATGCCTTTGGTGTTTTGTCGGTTAAAAAAGTATTGCGAGTTGCAGTTAGCTGAATTAAGGAAATATTTTGTCTGAAAGAGAAATGGCCATGTTTGAAGGAATTGGGGACCTTTTCATGTCTTCTTTTTTAACATCTCTAATATTCATTTTTTTATGTTTTAAATATTCATCTGCACATATATGTTTGCTTAATACAATAAATGTGACAAAACCCTTTCATTGATTATATAAGAAAGCTCTGTTAAAAGCAGAGTCCTATGTACGATGATGAAGCGTACATATTCTGTAGTACCGGTATGCAATAACCTGGTTATAGAACACAGTAGAAAACATGTACATGCCATCAAAGGGTATTGGTAGTCTGCGAGAATATGATATTAAACTCATACTCATACTGTCAAATACTCATTCCAAAATGGTTTCTTATGGGCGGTCTGAATGATCGTGGGTGGAATCCCGCGATATCACCGGATGCCCTGATGATGCCCTGAGGGTCAGATAATGGTGGCATTAACGGTTGAAGATGAAGATGAGCGGTGGTTGGGGCGACTGGGACCAAGGGGCGGTACAGGCGACAGGTGACTGGAGGTAGAATGTGGAGGTGTCCGGCGTGGTAGGCGTAGGAAGCCAGACAGCAGGGAGTTGGCCCACACTATACCGAATGAATCGTACACGGCAGCGTCACACATCTGGGAGATTAAAGACACCAAGATATGGGATTGGAAAAAACTGGCAAAAATAATCGTACAGATATCAAATTCAGATACATGGATAATTTCAGGGGTACTGACTTGCCGTATGGCAAGCCGTTTTCACATTTATTACGGAATTACAGATATCTTCAATTGTTTTAAAGATATCGGTATTTTATTTAAAGATATCAATAATGTTTTTAAGATATCAAAAAATAATTAAAGATATCTTAAATTCATTTCTGATATCCATAATACAATTACTGATATCTTAAAATGTTACGGTGATATCAACAAATTAGTTTGTGATATCTCTAAATGTATTTAAGATATCATTAAACAATTACCATCCTACAATACATAAATATATTAGAAATAAATTCAAGATATCTTCATTTCAATTCAAGATATCTTGAAATAAGTTATACATATCCACAAATGCATTACAGATATCTTTAATTCAATTAGAGATATCTTTAATTCAATTAGAGATATCTTTAATTCAATTCAAGATATCATGAATTCTGACCGTTACTGATATCAAACATCCAATTAAAGATATCATTTATACTTTTGATGATATCTTTATATCAATTATTGATATCAGTTATCTAATTTAAGTAACATTATTAATGTAACATCTTTAATAATGTCAACAATTGAAGATATCAATAATTAGTTATTGATATCTGTATTTAGTTTCAAGATATCAGGAATTGAATTAATGACATCATAACAGAACATGACATTTTGATATCTTTAAATCATATTTTGATATCAATAATCGAATTTAAGATATCAGCAATTCTTTTCAAGATATCTTCAATTCCATTCAAGATATCTTCAATTCATTTCAAGATATCTTTAAAACAATTGAAGATATCTTAAATTTTATTGCAGATATCTACAATTATCTGCATTTAAGATATCTTCAATTCCATGCCAGATATCTTCAATTCCATTCAAGATATCTTCAATTCATTTCAAGATATCTTTAAAACAATTGAAGATATCTGTAATTCCGTAATAAATGTGAAAACGGCTTGCCATATTGCCGTCCGACAGAATCAATATAATGAAAAACGCCAATGCAAGAGAATAACCAGTTTTGATTATCCGTCGAAACAGATTCTTCGCCTAGAATTCTACCTTCTTTCTACACATTTTTATGTGTGATAAATCGAATGCACATTCACATTTTACCTCATTAATAGCAGAAATTTCTTATGATTATAAAAAGGGTTTTTCGCTTTATTTGTGTTTCAGAAATTACTGATTTATCTTTATTCCAATTTGAATTCAACATACGACATGGGGTTTAACTAAAATATTTCCTCTTGAGGTTCTTCGTTATCGGTCGTTTAGGACAATTTGTTTAATCTGTAGTTTATGCTATGTGTATTACTATTGCTTTTCACAACTATTTAAATCACGAATTGTTAACAATATATATGTGTATTACTATTGCTTTTCACAACTATTTAAATCACGAATTGTTAACAATATATATATATATATATATATATATATATATATATATATATATATATATATAAAAGTCATAATTGTCACGTCGTACTTGTAACTCCTAAATAGAAACAGCCTCTAACTTTTAAATCCAACGCAAAGTTATTTCTGTATATAATGTTGTATGCTTACATTTGAAGCAAGCAAAGAAATACTGTAATACAAGGGATCACTTGCTTTCACGTTTAAGAACAACGTATTTAGGTCCCTCGTTAGGACCCTCGTTTGTCCATCATATGCATATTGCCCTTTGTTGGCGGGTCGAAATAAATAGACAGACGCGTACGTCAGTTGCCGCAGCTGCCTCGCAATCTCCACCTGTCCTTTGATTGAGGTCCGAAATTGGCAGTTACCGCTTGGTCGAAGAGGGGAACCTTTTACCGCAGAGGTTTGAAGAAGGTCTGCATCGATCCTCAGTGCATACATGCAGCTCCGATATCTGCAGAGACGTCCCCACGTGCATGTGTGACTCATGCTTATGTCTGATGTTTAGGACAATGATACCTATATCCAGACGACGGGATGTCATAAAAGCAACAAAAGCCGTCTTAAGGAGTGAATCTCTGCTAAAAGCGGAGGCGATTGAATGATTCCGACTGCATGCGTTTATGGTGAGGTGAGGTGTAATGAGGTAACGTCGCGTCCAAGATTATAGCACTTATATAGCGACGTGCATGCTCTTGTGTGTGTGGCTGCTTGTACTTTTTATAGGATTTTATAGTGCTCGCCCACTGAGATACCATGCTGCCCCACATGAATACCCCACTCAGACACAGTATACTGACTCCGAGCCGACCAGTCCTTGTTTTAGCCCCTTCATGCCGAGCGCCGGACAGGGTAACAACAAGTGTCATCTTTTCACGTATGTTGGTATGACGCAGCCGGTTATTCAACCCCGGACATTCCGCTCCCCGGGCGGACGCTGCGTGTGTTTATGAATCACACAGTTGTGATACCATGTGTTCGTGAAAAGGTGAGCCAATCTTGCAACATCAACACCTTAATTGTGATCCTATCCTAGATTTATAGCAAAGATCACCTGCTTGCCAACCTCCGGTCTTAAGCGGAAGTTTCCGGGTATTGTCGGTCCTTACGGAAATTAGCAAACCTGAATCTGTCTTCCGTAACAATATTTCATTTCCTCTATTGGAATCGGACAAGAAGCAGGTAACATGTATCCTTTCTGCAAGCTGACTCTATCACGTGCATGGTATAGGCCAAACACAGTGATTTAATGCGATTGGTTATGTTTGATTTCCTCCAAAATCCAGTCGTGTGTTTCTTCTTGTAACTGGGCCAGGATCTTGACATAAGATCGTGGAAGCAAGGACCACTGTATGATTAAAGCTATCAATACCCCATGATCAGTGTGTGGGAAAATGGTTGTATTTGGTTTGAAGAATCCTAAATAGTCATTATCCCAAACAGATTATGTGAGAACATTCTCGTCGGGTAGTGTAAACAACGTGCCCCTAAATACACAAATGTGATCCAAACAAATTTGTCTCGTTTACGGATTATTATTTTCAAAGCATTTTATGTATTCAACCCATGTTAGTAAAGCATTCGACACGAACCGACAATTTTCCTCGATATCACCCAACGCTTAATGATTTCACACAACTTGCACTTAAAAGACATCGCACAAAGAGAAAGGCTTGTCCTCGCTATTGTACATGCAAACGACTGAGGCATTCTATTGTGTACTTATGTTCATAGATTGCTGTCATCAATTCCGTCCACAACAAAGGTCATTCCTGTCATACGGCCCATCTATCTATCGGGATTAAACAAGTTGTTCATGCTGGCTTCAGAGAAGCTTATAGCAGTAATCATGCCCTAGCGAGGTAATCTCATGACTATGTTAATATGGCATGTAGATCAAGTGAAATTTATAATCTCATATGATATGTTAATCATCCTTATGTCAATTTATCAGTTTGACAAATCTCGAGTAAAACCTTATTGCCTCTGGTGACCGAAATAAATGTTGACGGGACAATTGATTACTTAAACATGACATAAATTATACTTACTTGGAGAATGGATGCATGTTTCCGCAATTGGTTAGCTCAGTCAATACGTATATAAAAGTGAGAGTTTATGTAGTCAAATTAATTACACAAGTACTTATTTAAGATATTGCTCAACAACATACTGCATCCTAGATACATTCTATATAACGCTGTATTGATTTGTTGGATGGTCTAAGCTCTTCCAATGCCCTAAATAATCTAAACGCCGAGCTACACTTATTGTAATATATCTTAATAATCGGGCCCACAGTTCTTGGAGGTTTAGTTTGCTGCAATTGTAAACTGCATCCTTCAGATGTGCAAGTATACGCTGTTCGTGGCTTTGAATTCCTGTTTTCGACCTAATTATTGTCCTCGGTATATTGGCGTCCAACCCCCGTGGCTTCGTCAAGATTGGGAACCTTTGACCTTCCTTGACACGCCGCGATATATGACATATTGGATAAATCAAACCCACCCACCGAATCCATTCTATTCAACGTGACTACTGTCACTGCATGAACGGCGTGTTGCAAGTTCAAAATTAATGTTTACCTGATCTGTCTATCAGCAGAGAAACTACAGTACAGCCCACGCAGCATCACAAAGCGCATGGTCACTCTTGATGTGGGTCAGTGTCTTCAAACATCACCGGAGATAGAATATGATCACGATAATCGTCAATATAATCCACACTTATCAAGCATAACACGTTAGTCTGGTTGTCTATCGGACGTGATTGATATCCCCAATGATAACGTTTACAATGTGATCCATGACCTCCTGTGCGGGAGCCCCAAGGGCAGTATACTCGTGTTGGCACTCATTAGTGTTCCGGTTCAAACTCCGAGATGCTTTGGTGCAAATGGGACAGCGATGTTGATGCAACCATATTGACTGATGGTCAAATGTAGGCCAATTCTTTGCCTAACGCCATTTCTCATTTCTGTCGATGAAACTGGAGTCATATGGAACCTTTAAAGCTTTTAAAGGACATGTTGCTTTATATAGAAATTGACCTATATACATATGAAGCAAATATATGGAACCTTTAAAGCTTTTAAAAGATATGTTGCTTTAGATAGAAATTGACCCATAAACATAAGAAGCAAATATGTTAGTCCTTGCTGTCTGCTTCTTCACAAATAATAATATTTAGGAGATAAGGTTTATTTTGCCATGTTAAATAAACTTCACATAGTTCTTTTTTTTTTATCTTGTAACATATTATAGAGATCACTGGACATATAAAACACAAACGCCAGAGCATTACCAGCCTCGATTATCTACAGAAACATATTCCATTGTGCGGAATTGTTAAAATGGCTGTGAAAAATATATGAATGGAGAATTGAAAAAAATGGTGATGGCGGAAAGGGTAAGTATGTCCTGCCCTACCGGTAGCACCCGCCACTCTTAACTGCCCTTCATTTGACACAGACCATGGACATGTTACCACAATCAATATCCCAAATACCCCCAAATTGTTACAGAAAACGGAAACAGTTTAAACTACTGGATTTTCTTATGTGCGTGCATTATATCATAGATTCCATAAGGTAATGGCCAATGGCTCAGTGGGGGCACGGGTGGCCCAGTCGTCTAAGGCGCCGCCATTCGCTGTGCAGAGTTGTGGCCCTTGGGCATGCCAGAAACCTATGATCGTGGGTTCGAATCCCGGTTCGCCCCGATTATGTTTCAAGGTTTGTCAGCACCATATCCGTGCTCGTGGGTTTCAACGAAGTGGTAAATGTCTGAGACCTGCATCACTTCGGACTTTCCTCACACTTTCCCGTGATATAACTGGAATACGGTTAAAAGCGGCGTTAAACTTAACTCACTCACCCCAATGGCTCAGTGATATGTTAGCCGAAGATGGTTATCACGGGCTAACATTACCATATATTTCACAGTCTATCAAACACAGCAGATGCACACCCAGTCTATATGATCGTTATAGAACAGTCCTTAAAAATACCTACTACGGAAATACATTCTACTTTCAGTTTCAGGCAAGAAATGGCTGCATTTAAACAGTATTTGGCACCCACACCAAATGTTAATTTAGAGACGAACGCAATGTTTGTTATGTTACATCTTACACGAAGAACACACGTGCGTAACTCGTACCGCTTTATGGGGTACTGACAGTTTCTAAATGAGTGTGCCAAGCGTATCGTGCGTCTAAACCACCACGGCAATAACACCTGACTTGGTATCTAGATGCTGCTGAAAATACCAGTTTTCAGTTCGTGGCACTGGCCCAATACCATACCAAGCAAACTTATAGAGTTGCCATTCTAAATACGTCTACCTATGCAAATGTCATGAATGACCACTTGTTCCTTGTTTCGCTGTTTCTCGTGTTGTCCTGGCGTACGACTGTGCTCGTATGGTAAACGGTTGTAGAGACACGGTGTATTTCATGCAACAGCTATTAAGAAACTCCTTTATTTCAACAGAAAAGCACTAGCCATGGAAGTGAATCTTCAAAGCAGCTCTCTAGAGCGTCTTCGACCACCAGCGAGGTAGCCTAACTGTTACAGACGCGCATACTCATAGGTTCAATGTCTGATTGACGATCATTGTCAGGAAACCATGTGTTGGAGGTCTTTCATCGCTACTATATTTGATAATAAATAGTGTTTTTACAATAATCTGACAATCGCTAGTTTCCATGAATAGGTTAATCAGTCATTGAACCCCTGATTGTGTGCCTTGTGGGTACTGTCATGTGCATGAGTATCTTAGAGGATGTGGTTCACTGATGCCCCTGTTTGTTCATGGCATGATCTTGTAAACACTGTATGCATGTACAGCACTAAGGCCTAATGTCATGTGACACTGTTGTGATGGCGCAATAATACATGTCATGACACTAAAGTGTATCAGGGTACTAGACATAAAGTGTATCAGGGTACAAGATATATAGTGTATCAGGTTACTACATGTATTGTGTATCAGGGTACAACATATAGTGTGTCAGGGTACTATACATATAGTGTATCAGGTTACTACATGTATTGTGTATCAGGGTACTACATATAGTGTATCGGGGTACTAGACATATTGTGCCAGAGTGTACTATATGTGTAGTGTATCAGGGCACTACAAGTATAGTGTATAAAGGAACTACATCTGGTGACTTGGTTGATGAATGTCATCGTCACCGTATCAATTGCGTGCCAATTGCGTGGATCGATGTTCATGGTGTCAATCACTGGGTTCTCTGGTCCAGACTTGATAATTTACAGACCGTCGTGGGCGGTGTTAAACAACAAACAAACAAACATACATACAAAGTGTATCAGCGTGCTTCATCTATAGTGTATCAGGGTACTACATATATAGTGAATCTGCGTACTGCATATATTGAGTGAGTGAGTGAATTGGGTTTAACGCCGCTTTTACCAGTATTCCAGTTATATCACGGCGTGTCAGCTTAATGTGGGAGGAAAGCCCGAAGTGATCCAGGTCTCAGACGTTTACCACTTCGGTGAAACCCACGAGCACGGGCATGGTGCTGACAAACCTAGAAACATAATCGGGGCGAACCGGGATTCGAACCCACGATCATAGGTTTCTGGCGTGCCCAAGGGACGCAACTCAGCGAATGGCGGCGCCTTAAACGACTGGGCCACCCGTGCCCCACTACATATAGTATTGGGGTACGACATATACAGTGCATCAGGATACAGCATGAATAGTGTGTCAGGGTACTACATTTATAGTGTGTTAGTGTAATACATATATAGGTATCAGCGAACTACATATATAGTGTATCAGGATACAGCATGAATAGTGTGTCAGGGTACTACATTTATAGTGTGTTAGTGTAATACATATATAGGTATCAGCGAACTACATATATAGTGTATCAGGATACAGCATGAATAGTGTGTCAGGGTACTACATTTATAGTGTGTTAGTGTAATACATATATAGGTATCAGCGAACTACATATATAGTGTATCAGGATACAGCATGAATAGTGTGTCAGGGTACTACATTTATAGTGTGTTAGTGTAATACGTAATATAGGTATCAGCGAACTACATATTCAGTGCACCACGGTACAGCATGAATAGTGTGTCAGGGTACTACATATATATGTATCAGCATACTACATATTTAGTGTACCAGGGAACTGCATATGTCGTGTATCTACATGACATTGTATATTATAGCAAATAATGCCTACACTTTACACTGTAAGTGGACATATCTGGTTGAACCGCGCAAGACAACATTGATATGTATGCAAGAACCATAAATGGAATGATGTATAGTCTACGTCGATTGTCCATGTATTGTTGTGTTGTGCGTCGTGTTTTGGCGTGTATGTTTTGAATGCATGTATATGTGGAAACAAGGCAGCTGTTAGCCATCAAGGTGAGACTATTTATACTTTTTGTGGATTAAATAATCGATAGCTAAGACATGCCACATTCTCCTCCCATGCTTCAACGAGGAGATCGTGTATCAACTATTAAACTAACTGACTCTGCATACGGGGAAACATCGCTTATCGCAACTGTAACGTTCCTGTTGTAATCGTCAGCATTAACACCCCCGAATTGTCTGCATATGTTGCAACACGAGATTCTACACCTCATGTGCTTTGTCGCCATGTGTTGCAACACGAGATTCTACACCTCATGTGCTTTGTCGCCATGTGTTGCAACACGAGATTCTACACCACATGTCTGCATGTGTTGCAACACGAGATTCTACACCTCATGTGCTTTGTCGCCATGTGTTGCAACACGAGATTCTACACCACATGTCTGCATGTGTTGCTACCCACTCACTGTGTGTTTTGTGTGCATGTGTTGCAACAAGAAGTGCTACCCACTCACTGTGTGTTTTGTTTGCATGTGTTGCAACATGAGGGTCTGCGCCTCATGTGCTTTGTCTGCATGTTGCAACATGAAGTGCTACCCACTCACGAGGCGTTTTGTCTGCATGTGTTGCAACACGAGTTTCCACACCTCATGTGCTTTGTCTGCATGTTGCAACGCGAAGTGCTACCCATTCACAGGGATCTCTTTCTGCCAATATTGCAACACGAGGTTGTAAACACAATGTGCTCCGTGTGCCTATGTTGCAACACGTGACGCTCCATACTTTGTCATACGTGTGTCTATGGTGCAACATAGGGTGATGCACAGTGTCATTTGTGAGCAATATTGTAACATTTGTGTTCTCAATTAAGCGTATGAGTAGTGTTATGTTGTTGCGATGAGCCCACATCCCTGATAACTGAATTACAATATATAAACAAATTACTCTATGTCCATAATTCCTTCACATGTGAGACGAAGTGTAACGAACGACAGTTGGGAAAATATTTTATTATAGATCGCCGTCGGTAATCTTGCTCAGCTGTTGCAACAACGTTGTGTCTTCACATCGACCCATGTCCCACTTATACATGCTTACATATATTTATGTGTGTGTGCCTGAATAGCCGTCTATTTTCACTCACTGCGTAGTATGCATGGTGTTGATTGCCAGTAGTCGAGTCCATTGTCCTGTTGGCCATTGTGTTCTACTGCATGTGTGCTGTAATGGCGGAAGAACGTTTTACATTCATCTGTTTGTCTGATTTAAAAAAATACGTATTATAATTAATAAGAAGAGTACCGGATATACCATAACTGTGTATATGTCATGGTTATAAATATGTGTTTTTTTTAATTAATTTGGTCATTATCTACAAATATGAAGTTTCAATTACTACTACTGCTGCTGCTGCTGCTGCTAATCCATAATTTATTATTTTCAGACTCCTAAATATGAGGAAGAGATTGTCCTTGCAGATGACCAAAGGGCAGGTGGGTTACAAAAACGTACATGTACAATAGTTAGAATGGCTATATGAAGTGTAATATTGTACTCTGTTAAAAGGCTTCATTTTGCAACATGTCTTGTTTGTAAGCGTGAAATTACTGGAAGGTTGAAATATTGTCACCCAGGCTCGATTCCAAGCATGGCACACACTGGTGCATCCTCTCCAAAATGTTGCTAAAATATAACAAACATACGCTGGTTTGGGCTAAATATAAGGAAATGTTTCAAATGTATAAACATGATTAAAATCAATTACTGTATTACTGACTACAACGTGTAGCCAACACTAACACATGTAAAGCAATTACATATATATATATATGCAAGTGTCACTGTGGTTAAACTATATCTATGGTTGTCTTTTCAGAACTCAGAGAAGCATTCGGGTTGTTCGAGAAGGCAGGAAAGGGCAGAATTAATGTCCGTGATCTCGGGGCCCTGCTGAGGTCGCTGGGAATGAACCCATCAGAACGAGACTTGGAGGAAGCCAGGCATGAACTGGAGATCAGCGGGACCTTCTCTAGAGGTAAAGTCAAAATAATTGCATTTAACCACAGTGTATTGAGGATAAACCTGCGAATACAAACCCATATCAATGGAAGATAGCCACCCTGTCTTGGGAAGTAGGGGCGGTCGGGTAGCCTAGTGGTTAAAGCGTTCGCTCGTCACGCCGAAGACCCGGGTTCGATTCCCAACACGGGTAAAATGTGTGAAGCCCAATTCTGATGTCCCCCGCAGTGATATTGCTGGAATATTGCTAAAAGCGACGTAAAACCATACTCACTCACTCTTGGGGAGTAACCAAAGACCAAAGCTAAACAAATGTGCAAATACCCATGAGTATCTGCTTCATAGCTGTCCACTCATGTATGCGTGTGTACTGGGCTTTGTAACTGGGGTTAATAGAAACAGTGGTCAAACATGACAAAACTGATCTATAAAAAATACCTAATTAAAACAGACATTATGTACCACGATGCAATGTGTAATTCAACATTGTGTGTGTTGAGGTGTATAATTTAGATGGTGTTAGTTTTTGGATGACACAGTCAGTTACTTATCGACTGTGCGTGTCCTCGTCTGTAAATTGTGGTGATGAATTGTCATGCATGTAAATTGTACATAATTAAAGATGATGTCTGTCGAAAACATATCACGTGTCCCTGTCAGTTGCATTGTTCAATGGCGTCATACTCAGCAAAAGAGCTCCAATTTTCATTTGAATAAATGAAAAGGTTGGGCGCTTCACTGGATGGACATGTATCTGTTCTGTCTTCAGCTACTGTGCTTCACTTACAGATGTTGATGTGTTGTTGAGGTAAACAAAACTTGAAGAAGGGGCGTTTATTTGTATGTTAAGTCGGCATGGAGGTGAGGACTAATAAGAAGAATGTTTGTAACAGATTTTACAGAAATGTACAGATGGATAACTGTCATATTGCAAGAGACATGACGCACATGTATGTACTGGTAGCCTGAAAAAGGCTCACGACAATAGACATGCATTTGTATTATACTCAAACTCATTGAGTTATGAAATAATTTAGTTTGTAGGTTTTAGTATCAAGGTTTGGTATCGTTTATTACATATCTATCAATTAAATTGGTTTACTTCCTTGATTTCTGTCTGTAAACTTAAGGTTAAACATGTTCCAAAGGTTCAAGAAAATGGCGTAAGGATGTGACATTAAAACAAAAACCCGTCGGTGAATGTCAATCAGCGGTTGAGCATTTGAATTAAGTAGTAATCATCATAAAACTTGTATTTGTGCAGCGAACGACATTTTGTTACTTGATCAAAACCACCAGAAAGTTCAATTAACGTGTTCGGATTTTTTCATCATCTTTAGATTTATGTGTGCCATTTTCTTGATGAGCGAGAATGTATTTCATGTTCTAAATTGATGAATCTAGCGTGTAGAAGCTATTTTGTATCACATTCTTTGTCGAACATGAAGTAAAGGAACAGTGTCGCAAGCACGCTATCGGTGGGTCCGACATATGTCCTCTTCATCCATGTAGCGCGAGTGATCCACGTGCCGATCATCAATCAGTCTTCTGTTTCCACCTTGGTTTTCCTTCATGTTTACATTAGTCTCCGACACGTCTCCCCTTTGTTTTACCCTTTGTACCACCATTAGTCTTCCGGACATGTTTCCCCTGTGGTCTGCTCCTAGCACCCTCATTATCATTCCAACAAGTTTCATAACTGGACTTCCTCACACCATCAACCGATGTTTTACAGTAAGTCTCCCACTCATACTCTATTTAAAGGTCCGATTAGTCTCCATCGTAGAATCCATCAAAAGTCCTCACATTACCCACTTAGTCATCCGCCTATCTTGCTCCTCGGTCTTCCACATCCTTCTAGAATCCCCCCATTCGTCTTCCTCCTTATACTCTTCTTGGGTGAGTGAGTGAGTGAGTTGGGTTTAACGCCGCTTTTAACAGTATTCCAGTTATATCACGGCGTTTCAGCTTAATGTGGGAGGAAAGCTGTGTCTTCTTCCATAGTTTCCCCCAGGTCTGCCTCCTGGTATGCACACTTTGTCGTCCCTTCATAATTTCACAAAGGTCTACCTCCTGGTATGCACACTGTGTCTTCCTTCATAGTTTCCCCCTGGTCTACCTACTGGTATGCACACTGTGTCTTCTTCCATAGTGTCCCCCTGGTCTACCTCCTGGTATGCACACTGTGTCGTCCTCCATAATTTCACAAAGGTCTACCTCCTGGTATGCACACTGTGTCTTCCTTCATAGTTTTCCCCTGGTCTACCTCCTGGTATGCACACTGTATCTTCTTCCATAGTTTCCCCTGGTCTACCTCCTGGTATGCACACTGTATCTTCTTCCATAGTTTTCCCCTGGTCTACCTCCTGGTATGCACACTGTGTCTTCTTCCATAGTTTCCCCCTGGTCTACCTCCTGGTATGCACACTGTGTCTTCTTCCATAGTTTTCCCCTGGTCTACCTCCTGGTATGCACACTGTGTCTTCTTCCATAGTGTCCCCCTGGTCTACCTCCTGGTATGCACACTGTGTCGTCCTCCATAATTTCACAAAGGTCTACTTCCTGGTATGCACACTGTGTCTTCTTCCATAGTTTCCCCCTGGTCTACCTCGTGGTAAGCACACTGTATCTTCTTCCATAGTTTTCCCCTGGTCTACCTCCTGGTATGCACACTGTGTCTTCCTTCATAGTTTCCTCCTGGTCTACCTCCTGGTATGCACACTGTGTCTTCTTCCATAGTTTCCTCCTGGTCTACCTCCTGGTATGCACACTGTATCTTCTTCCATAGTTTCCCCCTGGTCTACCTCCTGGTATGCACACTGTGTCGTCCTCCATAATTTCCCCCTGGTCTACCTCCTGGTATGCACACTGTGTCTTCCTTCATAGTTTCCCCCTGGTCTACCTCCTGGTATGCACACTGTGTCGTCCTCCATAATTTCCCCCTGGTCTACCTCCTGGTATGTAGACTGTTTCTTCTTCCATAGTTTCCCTCCTGGTCTACCTCCTGGTATGCACACTGTGTCGTCCTCCATAATTTCCCCCTGGTCTACCTCCTGGTATGCCAGTGTGTCGTCATCCATAGTTTCCCCCTGGTCTGCCTCCTGGTATGCACACTGTGTCGTCCTCCATAATTACACAAAGGTCTACCTCATGGTATGCACACTGTGTCTTCCTTCATAGTTTCCCCCTGGTCTACCTACTGGTAAGCACACTGTGTCTTCTTCCATAGTCTCCCCCTGGTCTACCTCCTGGTATGCCCACTGTGTCTTCCTTCATAATTTCACAAAGGTCTACCTCCTGGTATGCACACTGTGTCTTCCTCCATACTTTCCCACTGGTCTACATCCTGGTATGCACACTGTGTCTTCCTTCATAGTTTCCTCCTGGACTAACTCCTGGTATGCACACTGTGTCTTCTTCCATAGTTTCCCCCTGGTCTACCTCCTGGTATGCACACTGTGTCTTCTTCCATAGTTTCCCCCTGGTCTACCTCCTGGTATATAGACTGTATCTTCTTCCATAGTTTCCCCCTGGTCTACCTCGTGGTATGCACACTGTGTCGTCCTCCATAGTTTCCCCCTGGTCTACCTCCTGGTATGCACACTGTGTCTTCCTTCATAGTTTTCTCCTGGTCTACCTCCTGGTATGTAGACTGTATCTTCTTCCATAGTTTCCCCCTGGTCTACCTCGTGGTATGCACACTGTGTCGTCCTCCATAATTTCCCCCTGGTCTACCTCCTGGTATGCACACTGTGTCTTCCTTCATAGTTTCCCCCTGGTCTACCTCGTGGTAAGCACACTGTATCTTCTTCCATAGTTTTCCCCTGGTCTACCTCCTGGTATGCACACTGTGTCTTCCTTCATAGTTTCCTCCTGGTCTACCTCCTGGTATGCACACTGTGTCTTCTTCCATAGTTTCCTCCTGGTCTACCTCCTGGTATGCACACTGTATCTTCTTCCATAGTTTCCCCCTGGTCTACCTCCTGGTATGCACACTGTGTCGTCCTCCATAATTTCCCCCTGGTCTACCTCCTGGTATGCACACTGTGTCTTCCTTCATAGTTTCCCCCTGGTCTACCTCCTGGTATGCACACTGTGTCGTCCTCCATAATTTCCCCCTGGTCTACCTCCTGGTATGTAGACTGTTTCTTCTTCCATAGTTTCCCTCCTGGTCTACCTCCTGGTATGCACACTGTGTCGTCCTCCATAATTTCCCCCTGGTCTACCTCCTGGTATGCCAGTGTGTCGTCATCCATAGTTTCCCCCTGGTCTGCCTCCTGGTATGCACACTGTGTCGTCCTCCATAATTACACAAAGGTCTACCTCATGGTATGCACACTGTGTCTTCCTTCATAGTTTCCCCCTGGTCTACCTACTGGTATGCACACTGTGTCTTCTTCCATAGTCTCCCCCTGGTCTACCTCCTGGTATGCCCACTGTGTCTTCCTTCATAATTTCACAAAGGTCTACCTCCTGGTATGCACACTGTGTCTTCCTCCATACTTTCCCACTGGTCTACATCCTGGTATGCACACTGTGTCTTCCTTCATAGTTTCCTCCTGGACTAACTCCTGGTATGCACACTGTGTCTTCTTCCATAGTTTCCCCCTGGTCTACCTCCTGGTATGCACACTGTGTCTTCTTCCATAGTTTCCCCCTGGTCTACCTCCTGGTATATAGACTGTATCTTCTTCCATAGTTTCCCCCTGGTCTACCTCGTGGTATGCACACTGTGTCGTCCTCCATAGTTTCCCCCTGGTCTACCTCCTGGTATGCACACTGTGTCTTCCTTCATAGTTTTCCCCTGGTCTACCTCCTGGTATGTAGACTGTATCTTCTTCCATAGTTTCCCCCTGGTCTACCTCGTGGTATGCACACTGTGTCGTCCTCCATAATTTCCCCCTGGTCTACCTCCTGGTATGCACACTGTGTCTTCCTTCATAGTTTCCCCCTGGTCTACCTCCTGGTATGCACACTGTGTCGTCCTCCATAATTTCCCCCTGGTCTACCTCCTGGTATGTAGACTGTATCTTCTTCCATAGTTTCCCTCCTGGTCTACCTCCTGGTATGCACACTGTGTCGTCCTCAATAATTTCCCCCCTGGTCTACCTCCTGGTATGCACACTGTGTCTACCTTCATAGTTTCCTCCTGGACTAACTCCTGGTATGCACACTGTGTCGTCCTCCATAATTTCACAAAGGTCTACCTCCTGGTATGCACACTGTGTCTTCCTTCATAGTTTCCTCCTGGTCTACCTCCTGGTATGCACACTGTATCTTCCTTCATGGTTTCCCCCTGGTCTACCTCCTGGTATGCACACTGTGTCTTCTTCCAAAATGTCCCCTTGGTCTACCTCCTGGTATGCACTCTGTGTCTTCTTCCATAGTTTCCCCCTGGTCTACCTCCTAGTATGCACACTGTGTCTTTCTCAATAGTTTCCCCCTGGTCTACCTCCTGGTATGCACACTGTGTCTTCTTCCATAGTTT
Source organism: Haliotis rufescens (assembly GCF_023055435.1). NCBI lineage: Eukaryota > Metazoa > Mollusca > Gastropoda > Lepetellida > Haliotidae > Haliotis > Haliotis rufescens. The sequence continues at coordinate 21,936,282 of NW_025963779.1, forward strand.
CCCCCTGGTCTACCTCCTGGTATGTACACTGTGTCTTCTTCCATAGTGTCCCCCTGGTCTACCTACTGGTATGCACACTGTGTCTTTCTACATAGTTTCCCCCTGGTCTACCTCCTGGTATGCACACTGTGTCTTCCTCCATACTTTCCCACTGGTCTACCTCCTGGTATGCACACTGTGTCTTTCTCCATAGTTTCCCACTGGTATACCTCATGGTATGAACACTGTGTCTTCCTCCATACTTTCCCACTGGTCTACCACCTGGTATGCACACTGTGTCTTTCTCCATAGTTTCCCCCTGGTCTACCTCCTGGTATGCACACTGTGTCTTCCTCCATACTTTCCCACTGGTCTACCTCCTGGTATGCACACTGTGTCTTTCTCTATAGATTCCCCCTGGTCTGCCTTCTGGTATGCGCACTGTATCTTCCTCCATAGTTCCTCTGGGAATGTATGCTTTGTCTTCCCCCTGCCCCTGGTCTTCCTTCCTTCAGGTATGCACACTGGAGACAAACAGGTGCCGTGTGTGTGAATACAGAGGACTAATCGGACAGACTGTGGTGTGTTGGTGAATACAGAGGACTAATAGGACAGACAGTGATGTGTGGGTGAACACAGGGGACTAATAGGACAGACAGTGATGTGTGGGTGAACACAGGGGACTAATAGGACAGACAGTGATGTGTGGGTGAACACAGGGGACTAATAGGACAGACAGTGATGTGTGGGTGAACACAGGGGACTAATAGGACAGACAGTGATGTGTGGGTGAACACAGGGGACTAATAGGACAGACAGTGATGTGTGGGTGAACACAGGGGACTAATAGGACAGACAGTGATGTGTGGGTGAATACAGAGGACTAATAGGACAGCAAATGATATGTGGGTGAATACAGAGGACTAATAGGACAGATAGTGATGTTGGAGAATACCGAGGACTAATCGGACAGACAGTGATGTGTGGGTGAATACAGAGGGCAAATAGGACAGACAGTGATGTATGGGTGAATACAGAGGACTAATAGGACAGAGAGTGATGTTGGTGAATACAGAGGACTAATCGGACAGACAGTGATGTTGGTGAATGCAGAGGACTAATATGACAGAGAGTGATGTTGGTGAATACAGAGGACTAATATGACAGATAGTGATGTGTGGGTGAATACAGTGGACTAATAGGACAGACAGTGATGTGTGGGTGAATACAGAGGACTAATAGGACAGAGAGTGATGTTGGTGAATACAGAGGACAAATAGGACAGACAGTGATGTTGGTGAATACAGAGGACAAATAGGACAGACAGTGATGTTGGTGAATACAGAGGACAAATAGGACGGACAGTGATGTGTTGGTAAATACAGAGGACTAATCGGACAGACAGTGATGTGTGGGTGGATACAGAGGACAAATAGGACCGACAGTGATGTTGGTGAATACAGAGGACAAATAGGACAGACAGTGATGTTGGTGAATACAGAGGACTAATATGACAGACAGTGATGTGTGGGTGGATACAGAGGACAAATAGGACAGACAGTGATGTTGGTGAATACAGAGGACTAGTAGGACAGAGAGTGATGTTGGTTAATACAGAGGACAAATAGGACAGACAGTGATGTGTGGGTGAATACAGAGGACTAATAGGACAGACAGTGATGTGTTGGTTGATACAGAGGACAAATAGGACCGACAGTGGTGTTGGTGAATACAGAGGACAAATAGGACACACACAGTGATGTGTGGGCGAATACAGAGGGATAATAGGACAGACAGCGATGTGTGGGTGGATACAGAGGACATATATTACAAACAGCGATGTCGGGATGACAAGTAGACCATATTGATACAAGTCTTAATGTTTAGTATATGTTTGGACTTGATGTTAGTCGTCAAGCTGAAAAGTATTGAAGACATCTGCACAGCACAATATAAACGACAAAACCTTTAATTTTTCCATTAGGGGATAAAAACATGCGGAACAACAATTCTTCTTTTTACGGATATTATCAGCTATATTTTGTCTTCTACAAGGCGTCTTATTTGTCAGAACGTCACGTGGCAGATATAAAGATTAAAAATGTTTAAAAGTGTGAACATAAACAAACACATTCACGTGCCAACTCTTTCTTATAACAATGATGCAAAGGCTGATGTAACGTTTGGCATTAAAGTCCCTTCTCCCAGAACATTGTTAACAGATTTCCTTAAAAACGAAATCCAATTAAGTCATCCTTGTTGATGTGACATCGGTAATACCGTCTTAATTTCGTGATTACAGAAATAGAAGGATTAAGTATACTGGAAGGTAGATTAGACTTGCGATAGTCGCTGCTTTAAGGTATATGAGACAATCCACTGACAGCGGTTAAACCCTATCTTAAGGGAATCACGGGTCTATATATAGAACGTCAAGTGTTAGCTTTCAGTGAAAATGAACTCAGAGAGATTTATCGGGGAAACCGAAGGGCAGCAAGAAAAGCGCAGCTGTTTGTGGAAGGGAAATATAAAGCCTTCAACTGGCTTTGATGTTGCCGGACTTCCTGATATTTCTGGGACGTGTGTGTCTTCAGCCTGGCTCCGTAGCTCAATCAATCGTCCCAGGGTTTGTTCGGCTCATGACAAACTGCCATCATGGTTACTCTGAAGAGAGGACAAACTGCCTTTTATGTCGGTTCAAACAAACTAATTTGTTTTGATGGGAATGATATGCTTTAAAGTATCGTATTGACAATATGTTTTTTTCTTCAAAATCACGGCTAAATAATGGGGAAGACTCGAACTGGATTCTACTTGTATGTGATGGAACTTTAAGAAAGCTTTTCTTGTTAATTCAAGTTTGAACCATTCGATTACCAATCCGAGAATAGTAAAGCTGTCGGTGATATTAAGATGCATTTTCTTGTGAGTCTGTTGGTGTTTGTTGATGTGTTTTGTGGCATTTTCCCTGTTTCTTGTGACAGAGATATGATGTTTGAGATTTTTGTTTATTATGAACTACGGGCCTAGCGTTTTGAATGTGTCGATTGACTTAGATATTAGTTTTCCCAAATATGCTTTCAATATTCTGTATCTGACGTGAACTGCTGTCAAGCATAGTCCTCTGTTATATCGTCAACTCGTTTTGGTTTAGTGAGTTCCGTTATTCGACGCTTTTAGTAATATTTCAGCCCTTTTACGGAGAGTGGATGAGCTTCACATATTGTTCCCATATAGGGAATCGAACTCTTTCTTTGATCTGACAATCCAAAGCTTTTACCTCCAGATTAACCCACTTATACCTAAACGGTTTGAGGACCGCGTCCGTTGTCTAGGGGTAGAGGGTCCGCCCGGAGAGCGGAAGGTCCGGGGTTCGATCCCCGACCGCGTCATACCAAAAGACGTTAAAAGATGATACTTGTTGTTACCCTGTCTGGCGCTCGGCATTAAGGGGCTAAAACAAAGACTGGTCGGCTCGGAGTCAGTATACTGTTTCTGAGTGGGGTATTCGTGTTAAACTGCGGCATGGTATCTCAGTGAGCTAGCACTATAAATCGGCATCAGTCCGGACTAGTACAAGCAGCCACACAAACGCACACACGTACATGCACGTCGCTATATAAGTGCAATAATCTTGGACGCGACGTTAAACCCCATTTCACTTCACTTCACCTAAACGATTTGTACCTCCCACATGAAGCGGAATATTGTAGAAACACCTTTATGGTGAGCCAGAAGGTGTCTCCGGTGTTTACAACTCATCTGGTTCTGTGAACACACGAGGGGATCTCGCCTCCCACCTGTACAGACTCTTATCATGTGACTATCATACAGATTTGAAGTCCCTTAGTGGCGGACGTTAAAATTTACGAATTTCTAATTTCAGCACGAGGGACGGTGTCGTTTGCTGACGTCGAGCGCTATATTGCGAGGCGGGGCGGAGTGTTTTTAGGTTGTGATGAGGAAGAAGATATTCACGCAGCCTTCCAAGTACTGGATCGAAATGGAAATGGGCGGATTGATATTGATGAGTTCCGGCATTTTATGACCACGATGGGTGAGCGCATGACTCCCGAGGAAGTTGAGGAACTACTTTCGGTGGCAAAAAAGGACGGCGAGGCTTTCATTGAATACAAAGGTAAAAAAAACAAAAATAACCATGTACTGACACATGGTAATATATTTTTGTAGTTTAGTTGTTCAAAGACGCACTATCAATATTCAAGCATTGATATTATGGCGGTCTGCAAATAATCGAGTCTGGACCCAGTCAGTATCATTGAAACGCAATCAACCAAATGGTCGAGAATAACCACCAGATCCATTAAGACGCCTGGCATAGGTTGTTGGGGACCAATTTGTACCCGGAAGTCCCACGGTGACCTTTTTAAAGTGTATCTAGAGGATGCCGGTACCATTCTGTCAGAACATGACACCTGAATGAGTGATGGTTAAATGGAGGAAAACAACATTTTTTTCAATTTTAATTTACATAAAACATAAAATAGGTATCATTTTTTTTGCAGCTCAGTTCATTAAACTATCAAGTGAAATACATCTTAATGTAATCATCAAGTCCAGTGACCTCTGATTGATGACTGTACTTGTGCCGTATCAGTAATTACTATATGGCGTGGGTAGGTGGGTAGGTTTCAATTAGTTTTTTTTAACTGAGACGTTTGTTTTAGTTCTGCATTTTTTCATAACAGATATTAATAGAATACATAACATGTTGTAGTGTAGCTTAAGCAAGTCATGCTATATTTATGGAATCTGTCGATATTCCCTGGCAGTACAACCGATATCAAGTTGTACACATTAAGTAAACTTTGAAGCATCAGTATTCTCCCCGCGAAAGGTCACGTAGTGGTCCTACTGTTTGATACCAGACTGCAAGAATGGATTTTAGAGTGATACTTAGCCAGGCGTTTATAATCGTAATGTCGAAGGTCCGTTCCGTCGTTGCTCAATATAACTCATCTGATTATGAATTAAGCACGAAGTAATATTTCAGACTTTGAAAAGCCAACGGTCGCCTTGATCCATCGGTTTTATGATGGATCTAAACCAAGCGTAGGAAATAAATTCGATAATCGAAATGTCATCAAACAATCCATGTAGCTTGGACATACTTTAAGTCACAGGGGGTCATTCCACGTGTGAAATCAGACATCCAATTATCGCTGATTACTAGTTATAACGCGTTGCTTCATATTGTTTCCACTACGTTCCGTATGCTACAAATGCTTTTTTAGGAATTTCAAATGAACTACTTTTATACATAATTCCTGGGAACATTTCACTGTAAACGTCCAATCAGCTTTGAACTCGTCATTACCTGGTAGGGTTCCTCTCTATAACTGTTTTGGAGACACTTTCTTATGACGATGTAGAGCATGCTACACTCATTCTCATTAGATACCATTTTCGCGTGTTTCGTAAAAATGGTATCTAACGAGAAGGGGTGTGGTATTTTATATATTACCCACGTTAAATATTTATTTCAGTGTAAATACATAACAAGTTTCGTTAAGACAATCTGAAACCGGTTACAAATATGGTTGCGCATGAATTTTAACATTTCTATTCATACGCATTAACAATTGTTCCTGCTGTTGTGGGGGGCACGGGTGGCCAAGTCGTCTAAGGCGCCGCAATTCGCTTTGCAGAGTTGCGTCCCTTGGGCACGCCAGAAACCTATGATTGTGGGTTCGAATCTCGGTTTGCCCCGATTAAGTTTCCAGGTTTGTCAACACCATACCCGTGTTCGTAGGTTTCACCGAAGTGGTAAACGTCTGAGACCTGCATCCCTTCGGGCTTTCTTCCCACAATAAGCTGACACGCCGCGATAACTTGAATACTGTTAAAAGCTGTTGTTTGTGCAGACATGACACCAGCAACGCTTAAGATCTTTATTTAAGACTTTCTACAACTAATGGTAATTCAAAGTTGAAACGCATTGTTGTTAGTACGCAGGACAGATATAAGAAAAATGAAAAAGTGAAACAGCGCCGCGCTTTGAATCTCGGACCAACAGTGAATTGTCGGGATCACGGCGGTTCAATAAAATTGTCACCTGACAAATCTAATAAATCGAACCAATTTTATTGAACCGCCGTGATCCCGACAATTCACTGTTGGTCCGATTTATTAGATTTGTCAGGTGAAATTATATCCTGTCCGTATAGTTTTGGAAGAGGGAAATCGCGAGTCCTCGCCTTAGAAGTTTATGTTTACAGTACGAGTCTATGGGTCACCACCAGAATAGTGAGTGAGTGAGTGAGTATGGTTTTACGCCGCTTTTAGCAATATTCCAGCAATATCACGGCGGGGGACACCGGAAATGGGCTTCACACATTGTACCCATGTCGGGAATAGAACCCGGGTCTTCGGCGTGACGAGCGAACGCTTTAACCACTAGGCTACCCGACCGCCCCACCACCAGAATAAGAAAAGACACCCGTTTTCTGCACACAGCATTTTACGCAAGAGATGAATAGGGAATGTTTTGGGTCGTGAAAACAGAAGTCAGGCACACTTTCATAATGTTTAAATACATTACTGCTCTTTTTTTACCGATTCCACCAAGATGCACAACCGTGATCTGGTAAAAATGACTCTATGGTCTGTGAGTGAATGAGTTGAGTTCTACGACGCATTTAGCATCATTCTTCCACTATCACGACAGTGGACACCCGAAATGGGTTTCACACATATCGTGGAATTGAACCCGGGTCTTCTGCGTGATAACCGATCGCTAAAACCTCTCGGCTGTGCCAAGGCCCCTGGTCAGAATGGCATTGACTTAAACTCACATATGGTAATTACCATATGTACCTATTGGTGATTGAAACATTACGTTCAGTATAGGAACTGATGTCATGATCTATACTTACAGAAGAACGTTGTCGTAGCTTCTGCAAGGGTTCATGGGGAACTCAGTGATCTAGGGCTGTCGAATTCTGTTCGGAGTTGTGCCCCTTACCGTTCTAGGATTCTTTAATCTCGTGTTCGACTCGGAGATTCGTCCGGTGGGGCTCGCTCTGTGAGCACCTCACCTGTGCTCGTGGGATCCAACATTTTGATAAACGTTTTCGACACCACATACTTTTTATCGTTCATAAGCCGACATGAAGTGATATAAGTGAAATATCGTTAAACTGAACAGCAGCGTTAAATCCTAATCACTCATCCACATGTATCATCATTCTGCACTTGCTGAAATCAGTACTCAACTGTCGGGCAAAAGAATGCATAGCACACGCCCATATTTGATGGCTTAAAATGAAACAAACAAGAAATGGTTATTCGATGGTGAAGTATTTGATACGGATATCATAGCTCAGTTTTGGACTTTAATTTTGGAGTGTTTCGGAGAACTTTTGCAGCCTAGTAACGTTTTGATAAAATTTGTACGTTTTTGGTCAAATCCAATTTTCAAGTTTATACTTTCTTTTGCTCGGCAGCATTTTTCTGAAGAGTTTAGAATGTTTGAAAATTGACAATTGTAATGAAAATAATTGCCACCAATATGTTACAAACATGACATTGTATGGCAGAATGTTAGTTCCATGTTGAATTCAAAGTAGATTCTAATTGTGTTTATGACATTTGTGATTTAGAAACACAAAAGTTAATCTAATATCTTTTCGTGGAGGAACTAAAGTGCATCGGTGTTTAACTGAGCTGCCGATAGGACCCTTGGGTGTCATTATTATTATTAAATAAACATTTTAAATTCAAATTCATCAAACTAAAAGCGACAATTTCCTCCGCAAAATCATAAGACATCTCTGCTGAAAGTAGCGCCCATTTACAATTCCGACTATATCATCAGCATATGTGTATTAATAACTGTCTATCACTATCAAAAAGTTACGACACCAGGTATTCGCAAAAAATTAAGTTTGTGTTATGGCGAACTATGGGTTATATTCATTCCCAATTAAAAATGAGTTGTGACTTTTATTTGTTACGGCATCAAGCTGTCCTGTGGTATCTTGTGTCGTTGAATGTATGCAGTATAGGCAGCAATCTGCCAAGTCATCTTGTCCACATCATCACAATCATTATAAATTGTGAGTTATCAATAAATTCCCATGGCCACAGTCACGTTTACTTTCATTATGTTCTGTCTCTCACATTTGCAGACATTGTGAGAGCCCTGCAGAGCGCCAACACGTGATATCATTTCCCTTCAAATCGACTAATCTCAGTCCGCACTTTTCACTCACCGAGTGAACTCCTTTGGCCCGGACCGGAAACTGCCTTTGGAACGGAAGTAGTTTTGGTGTAGATGGCGCCCCCAGCCTCGAAGTGGCGCAGGGACAGCGAGAGACAAGTGGGCCCTGACTGGGGATAACTTGGCGTGACAGTTTCATCATTCCAGGGCACAATGTGGTACACCTACGTTTATTTCAAGACGTTTGTATGAAGATTTCAAGCATTTTTCTTCCAAAGGAGGACTTGGCTTTGGTGTGATCACGGTTTTTGCAATACATTATATTTCATATTTATCTATTTTTTCACTTTTAACCAACTTGTTAATGATACTGGGTATTTTATTTCTCCCCACCTGTGTTTCGTCTCACCATATGGTATAAGGGTCCCCCTGGACGTTCCAAACATATCATGCACTATGTATAGAAGTGACCTTGTGTTTTATTGCGATTGGTGTTCGAGCGGGCTCGAACCCTGACAATGAACAGTTGTACTCGTTTTTTACACTTTTTACCAGAGATATTCCATATGTACACAGAGCACACGCGACTACATGAACACATAGTTATAACAGTCGACTACGTATATCAAGTATATGCAAGTATATATTTTACAGTCAGACTGTGAAATTAGTCATTTCATGAAATGAAACATTATACACGCATATAAAGCTCTACGCTTCATACATATTTTGCCTGATGTTGGATGCTATTCTGTGACAAAGTATTTTATTCAAAAATTCCCATACAACACGCTTCATTAAAGTAAAGTAATAGGATTGAATAATTTGATACCTTTATGAATATGATATACAGTTATATTCAGCACAAGGTTATACATTATGGAGTCACCTGGGCGTTTTTGCCTTACGTATTCTACTATTTTATCACCAACGTAGATATAGATCCACATAAGTGTTTACCTTGATGTTCACTCTCTGCACCCACACAGTCTGGTGTGGACATGGACCTTCTTTTGGACAGCCACTTTTATGCATTGAAGTAACCCCTGAACACCCACGGCCTGTCCTATAGCATACTTCAGTATACACACTGGCATTCTGCCATACACTATTTCATGATTTTACTATCAATCATATATGACCAGATCTGCTGAATGTGATAGGGTTCGTTTCTCATAAATCAACAAATTGATATTTGTTTCATGTAAACCGTTGCAGGACTCGATGTATACGTCTTCCACTCTACATAAGTCAATACCTATAACATCATGGTTCTACTCCCTACCTTCGATCGCAATACTGGTCTGTGTATACTACTCAATTTACTTAGGGACAGGGCCGATAACTTCCAAATTGTAAGTCATCAAGTCTTTGAAAGGTATTTAGAAGTGATACATACGAGGAAGAGAAAGTATGGTTATCAACTGCTTTATTGTGAGGAACACAACGTTTCGGGGTGAATCCTTGAATGTTCTCTGCCTCATGGCATTTATTCACCTGATGAAGGAGTAAGAATATACTCCGAAACGCTGTGTTCCTCATAATAATGAAGTCGACATCCATATTTTTTGCCATTGTGTAAGCGGTGTATGGCATGCGATAGGACAACTTCTATCAAACGCTGATTCGTGCAATGTTCCTGTACTTTGAGAATGGTATTAATTATGGATATTATTGTTTTGTCGTTTTAAGAATCTTTAAGAGAGATCTTTCAGCATTGATAGAAGAAGAGTTGTTTGTCAGTGATCATATGGCAATAGTTAGAACTCGTTCAGTGTAACATGACCGAATTCGAAGCTATCGCCACGAATGTCATTGTGTCTCAAAATACATTCAAACTCATTGCAAACGTGTTTTTCAAAAATGCATTGAAGTCTCATTTAAAGCTCAAGTTCGGTTGAATTCATTGTCGAACCGAGTTTATATTAAGAAAAAAGCAGTTAAGAAGTCAAAAGCTGACACGTTTTCAGTATATATCTTATTTAGTGTGCAAGGACTCATAATGGCGATTTATTTTCAAAGAAAAATACTGTGACCCCACTGAGAGGGTTGAACTCATGTGTAGGTCTGGCGCAGGGCATTGGTACATACAGTGAACCCTTGTTGATCCGGAATTTATGGTTCCAGATTTGCAAATGTATGGATTAACGAGAGACGGATATGTGTAAATGAAACATTAAGCATATGTACACATTCCCAACACTAGATGACCTGTAGGAGGGGTAGCAGGGCCGTACTAACAGGATTCCACTGAACATGCACTCTCTTAAAGTGGTACCTGAAGACAATGAATGTTAATCTGTTGTGAACTTTTATTCAATATCAGGGTTTGTCAATTTGACGAGAAGTCATTATGTAATCTCCGGACATTGGTTCGCCGACCAACAAAGCTGTGTTGAACGTTTAGAATTGAGATAAGTTCTTCGAATAGTTCCTTCCCAGCAGCTAACAGTCGTGTGACATCCCAGAGCTGTTGTGACTCAATTGGCTGAGATGGCTGGAAATTCAATAAAAGACATACGTTATTTCTGTTGGTGTAGACACAACTCGCTGGCGGGTCAGTTCATGTCTATTAAACGATATCAACTATTGTACAAAAGAGTGACGTGTAGCCTAATATAGGGGCTTTGGGTATCTTTCTATTTTTCCACGTCTTTACGAAGGGTAAGTTCAAACATTCCATTGGAAGCACAGACGTGTCCACTCACATCGTACTTACAATATTTGCCTTCGCTCGTTAAAGTAATGATTTGTTTTAACTGAACTGGAGAGTGTAAGACAATGGTCCGGTTCAGTCATGTTTAGAGAGTCATAACGAATGAAGGTAAATATGTTTGAAACTGGTCGTTCAGTCTGAAAACACCTTTTATCACCATGCCAATCACGGGTATGCATTCATTGACACAATCCCTGAGTGGCAGGAAGATGATATGACGCTGATAGTCATGGTCAACTTACAACGCCTGAAGTATCTCATGGCAACTGGGGTTAACTATTACAAACATACGTTTCTTAGAAAAGGATGACGCCAGTTAGTGATAACGCAGTCTGAGATGAAAGGTGGAGTCAGACTTGACCAGTGCGTGCATTACAACATTTATTGAAATTTTACACTTTCACTTGTTTATTTATATTATTATTCATTTTTCAATGTAAATAAATTATTTTCCTTGACTTTGTGCTTGGTGTTATTCTGTATTCTGTGTACTGTAGGTACATTGATTCCATACAATGTCCGTACGGTGGCTGGCGGTGTACAAATAGTGATAGTCATAGCGACACACACCACTGCTCAAAAGGTGACAAAGTGTTTGACAGACAATATACACACGTGATTGACAATCAATTCACACAGTGATTGATACCGAATGTACACAATGCGATTGATACAATGTGTACACCAATGATTGATAACCAATATACATAGGATTGATACCTAATATACACACAGGATAGATACACACTATACACCCATGAATTATATACAATATACACCCATGATTTATACACCAAATATGCACGTGATTGTCATACAATGTACACACGTGGTTGATACACAATATACACAGAGGATAGATACACACTATACACACATGAATTATATACAATATACACCCATGATTTATACACCAAATATGCACGTGATTGGCATACAATGTACACACGTGGTTGATACCCAATATACACAGAGGATAGATACACACTATACACACATGAATTATATACAATATACACCCATGATTTATAAACCAAATATGCACGTGATTGGCATACAATGTACACACGTGGTTGATACCCAATATACACAGAGGATAGATACACACTATACACACATGAATTATATACAATATACACCCATGATTTATAAACCAAATATGCACGTGATTGGCATACAATGTACACACGTGGTTGATACCCAATATACACAGAGGATAGATACACACTATACACACATGAATTATATACAATATACACCCATGATTTATAAACCAAATATGCACGTGATTGGCATACAATGTACACACGTGGTTGATACACAATATACACAAGTGATTGATGCACAATATACTCACGTGATTGACACACACTGTATGACAATAATATGCACGAGATGACACTCACAATTTACATATGCATATAGTCGTGTAGATGCATTTGCGCACCCACCCGAACTTAATTGAGTGCACTATTCAACTGTGCACCTTTTGTGCGCCCACCTACCCTATAAGGTGTGCAAGATGTAACTGTGCACCTTTTGTTAGCCCATCTACCTTATTAGGTGTGCACTATGCAACTGTGCACCTTTGTGCGCCCACCCACCCTATAAAGGCCAGAAACCTATGATTGTGGGTTCGAATCCAGATTCGCCCCGATCATGTTTCTAGGTCTGTCAGCACCATACCCGTGCTCGTGGATTTCGCCAAAGTGGTAAACGTCTGAGACCTGCATCACTTCGGGCTTTCCTCCCACATGAAGCTAACACGCAGTGATAAAACTGGAATAATGTTAAAAGTATCGTTAAACCCAACTCACTCACCCCTGCTGTTGTGTGTGCAAACATGACATCAGCCATGCTTAGGATCTTTATTTAAGACTTTCTACAACTTGTTGTTCGTACGCTCACTATAAGTGTGCACTATTCAACTGTGCACCTTTGTGAGCCCACCCATCCTATAAAGTGTGCCCTATTCAGCTGTGCACCGTTGTGCGCCCAACCACCATATAAAATGCGCCCACATACCCTATAAAGTGTGCCATATTCATCTGTGCACCTTTAACCCTTTCAGATGAAAGGTAGATGCGTACCATATTCAATATGTAGGTTGATTTGACTGAAATTTGTACTAGATTTTTTATAATAATTTTAATGGACCTTCATTTCCATCAATAAATATATGACTTGTTATGATTGCATGGTTAGGGAGATTTAAAAAACATGCTTTCAAAGTGCATCTTGGATGGTATTTTGAAACACATTAGCATCAGCCAATTACACGGAACGTACATTCTGAATCAGTATGGAGACACAATGTCCGTTGCAAACGTTTTAACAGCTATAAATTCGGTCCTTCTGCCACATGTACATATATGGTGCATATAGGCCGCCTAACCCTAAGCCTAAACACTTCCACAAATGCTTTAGGTTTTACCTACATAAATATCCGTACAAAGAGAGAATAATTGTTGGGTCAAGCAAATGTACCACCAAATCTCTGTCTCAAAGATAAACCCTAATCCTTAATACAATCAAGGAAGGACTTTCTTTGTACTCGTAGAAAGTATTTGAGACAAGTGAAATTTCTGCCGTATCAATTCACAAAAACTCAGAGGATTTGTTTGACTTTTTACAATCTCCAATTATGTCAAAGCATTAGATTTTTCAACTTGGTACACCACTGTCTCACATGACAACTTAATGGAAACCGTCATTCTTTGATCCATGGGGCTTTTGTTACAAAACGTGGTGGCCATATTTATATCTTATGAGTATGGAGAGGGTTTTGTCGCTTTTATTCACGCCAATGACATTAACATTTGCTTATTGAAATCGCATATTTTGAAATAATTACTGTAAATCGTGAAATTAAATGCGAAAAATGCGAGTGGTCTTTGCTCGCATTAATAAACATCGCATTTATATCAACATTAAGACATTTTGGATAGCAGAAATACCAACTTAGACATACGCTGAAAACAAACAACTATGTATTCCACATCACTGTTTATTGAGCACCACTTGTAACAAGTATATAAACAATGTCATTCAAGCACTAATTACATCCTGTGAATTGTCAGTGCTGGGGCCAAGACAAGAGTTCTACTCACTTTTGTCATCACTGATCACACCTGCAAGTCCAGACAGACGCCACCCACCCAACACAGTGTCTTGGTTCTTTGCGACTGCGTCAAATGCCGACACGAGCCAACACGCATGTATTGTTTTAGCGAAGTACTCTACTCAGCGCCAATAAAAGGTGCTATTTGGTGTGTGATTGGATTAATATCATATTTAGTATCATAATTAAACATCCTTTTCAAAAGAAAACATAATCGATAAAAAGCGTGCGCTTTGTCTGTATAAACACCAAATTGTGCAAAACAAGCTCCTACGTACACATGGCAATATGACGAATGTTGTTTCCTGCGTCAACGACGCATGTTTACCATTATTATCGGTATATCTGAATCAATGAAGATAAAAGCCGAATTAATTTCTCATTAAATGTCTTATATACAATATAAACACAATCACATACCTCAAGCAGAGTCATTGTCTTGTGTTTCCTTGGCAACAAACCAACAAAAAATATGCAAAGACGACGATAACCAAAGTGATTAAATATAGGACATAATATAATCTCTCTGTGCAGCATCCTGCCATCATGGAACGAGCGGGAGCTGGGATGTCTTCATCAGATTGTGATCAGACGCAGTGCATATGCATAGAAGGCAATAATGACGGGGGCATTGTGACGGTCCTTTTGATGTGTTTGTACTTAAAAACGTATTATGAAGCTGTTGTCATAAAATCCCAAATCAATTCTTATTGGTCATATCTGTTGAAATGATTTAGCAAGAACCATCTGACAAACAGCATTTGAAATCACGTCGCTTTATCGCGATGCGTTTCACAAAGCACATATTGCAGGAAGGGAAACTGACGTTGGTACTGTACATTTGAACTACGTCAGGCAGAAGTTGCTTGACTTGATTCTGAACCTTAGTTACATACACCGGACAGGGATTTTTGGAACTGATACATAATCACATATTTGGTTGGTTGGTTGGTTTTGTTGTTTAACGCCGCACTCGGCAATATTCCACCTATATGACAACGGTCTCTAAATAATCGAGTCTGGACCAGACAATCCAATGGTTAATATCATGAGCATCGATCCACGAAATTGGGATCGATGACAAGCATCAACCAAGTCAGCGAGCCTGACCACCCGATCCCCTTAGTATCCTTTTAATCATAGCTAAATACTCAAGACAGAGATTGCTGGACTTCTTCATGTGCCGTAGCTGAAACCTCCACGTAGGAATTGCTGTACGTGATACCATATTTGGTAATGCTAATTACCTCAGACGGGGTTTATTGGACTTGTTGGGGGCACGGGTAGTCCAGTTGCCTAAGGCGCCGCGATTCGCTGTGCAGAATTGCGTCCCTTGGGCACGCCAGAAACCTATGATTGCTGGTTCGAATCCCGGTTCGCCCCGATTATGTTTCTAAGGTTTGTCAGCACTATTCCCGCTTGTGGGCTTCACCGAAGTGGTAAACGTCTGTGACCTGCATCACTTCGGACTGTGTCCTCTACATTAAGCTGACACGCCGTGATATAACTGGAATACTTTTAAAAGCGGCGTTAAACCCAACTCACTCACTCACTCTTGTACTTTATACTGCACATAGGTTTACTTCATACGGGGAGGACTGTATTGCGTTTTATACCAAGGTAAATATTTCAGCAAAGCTTGCAAAGCAAAAGACCGCATGCCTGGTCAACATATTAGGTGGCATCAGTAGGGATGATGCAACTTGCAGAGAGAATATCACCGAGAAACACATGCTGCAGTCGTGTACATCAACAACGCAATGGGAAGGCTGGATGTACTAATATAGTCCTGGGCAGTTACCATCAGTGATATATGGCCGTTCATCCGTACCTGCGATACATGGGAGCAGACAATGGTTTCAAGAAAGTGGATTCATTTGTTCGTAACATCCATGGCTGCGCTCGCCAGATCGATGTCAGTGCTATCGGTGCATCACTTGATAAGCATGAACCCAGTCGTACCGTCTATGGATATTCGTCAGATCCACAGAGTGAGAAACGTGGCATATGGGAGACGCATATAGGACGTAAACAGGTGCAGTGTCACAATCATCACTTAACTCCCTGAATACATGAGTTCCCAATATCTGCATGCATAGCAGTACAACCACAGCCACAGTACCAACCGAAAGTATGGTACATTTTCACTACTACCTACATATATGTATGCTGTGGTACAAGACCATCCCCACTACCTACATAAACTGTAACACAAGATCCCCCACTTTAACTGCATATACTGTGGTACAAGACCACCCCACGACCTACAAATGCAGTAATACAAGACAATCCCCACTACCTATATAAACTGTAATACAAGACCACCCCCTTTAACTGCATATACAGTGGTACAAGGCCATCCCACGACCTACATATACTGTGGTACAAGACCATCCCCACTACCTACATATACTGTTGTACAAGACCATCCCACTACCTACATATACTGTTGTACAAGACTATCCCACTACCTACATATACTGTTGTACAAGACTATCCCACTACCTACATATACTGTGGTACAAGGCCATCCCACTACCTACATATACTGTTGTACAAGACCATCCCCATACCTACATATACTGTTGTACAAGACCATCCCACTACCTACATATACTGTTGTACAAGACCATCCCACTACCTACTTATACTGTTGTACAAGACCATCCCACTACCTACATATACTGTTGTACAATACCACCCCACTACCTACATATACTGTGGTACAAGATCATCCCACTACCTACATATACTGTGGTACAAGACTATCCCCACTACCTACATATACTGTGGTACAAGACCATCCCCACTACCTACATATACTGTGGTACAAGACCATCCCCACTACCTACATATACTGTGGTACAAGACCATCCCACTACCTACATATACTGTGGTACAAGACCATCCCACTACCTACATATACTGTGGTACAAGACCACCCCACTACCTACATATACTGTGGTACAAGACCATCCCACTACCTACATAAACTGTGGTACAAACCCACCCCACTACCTACATATACTGTGGTACAAGACCATCCCACTACCTACATATACTGTGGTACAAGACCACCCCACTACCTACATAAACTGTGGTACAAGACCATCCCATTCCTCCATATACTGTTGTACAAGACCACCCCACTACCTACATATACTGTTGTACAAGACTATCCCACTACCTACATATACTGTGGTACAAGACCATCCCACTACCTACATATACTGTGGTACAAGACCATCCCACTACCTACATATGCTGTTGTACAAGACTATCCCACTACCTATATATACTGTGGTACAAGACCATCCCGCTACCTACATATACTGTTGTACAAGACCAACCCACTACCTACATATACTGTTGTACAAGACCACCCCACTACCTACATGTACTGTACTGTACTACAAGACCATCCACACTGCTTACGTATAACGCAGTACAAAACCATCTCTACTCCATTGTACCTCAAAAGTTGTGAAATGTAGACGCCAAAGGTTGGAGCTGTAGAAATAAAGCGAAAGTTGCCTATTGGAAATATGAAGTCATCCCTCTTGTCATACAGTCTTGTGGAGAGTTTTTTTTGTCATTCTAAATCTTGATGCATAGATCTAAATATGAAAAAAGGAGTGGCCTCACTGGTCACATTCATTTCGACTTCACGTGGGTAGATCAGTAGAAGAGTTGTCATTGAATGATAACAGATCATCGATATACCCAAACCTTAAGTTAAACTTCTTGGCCAAATTACCTTTTATTGACTTTGCCAATCCGAGCAGAAATTTCCATTCAAGAGCATAAAGGAACAGATCAGCAATACGGGGAGCACATTTGGTGCCCATGGGGATGCCTACTTCATGCCAAAATGTCTTACCCCGTATATATAATATATATTATCAATGGGGAACATATTGTTTTCTCAGTAAGCATAAAAAGGCATCTGCTTTCATTTTTGACATGTTGTCCTGAACCGCTGAAGATAGTTATGAACTATACCTATTGTCACCACGTGTAGTAGCAAATACCCCATGGATCAAGGAATGAAGTTTATCCTCAAGTTTGTCTTGTGGGGTATATAAAGGTGTACACAGTTGAAAAATCAAACGTTTTGACAGAACTGAACTTGGCTCTTTTCTGAAATTGCAAAAATTCAAACAAAACTTTTCAGATTTTTAATATCCACATCGCATTAATTCCACTTGTCTGAAATATTTTTGTGTGAATACATACATGTAGAAAGTCCTACCTAAACCGCATTAAGAATTAAGGTTACATCTTTGAGACAGGGATTTGGTTGTTCATTTGCTGGACCCATCAATACATCTCTCTTTGAACGGAGTCCTGAATGTAACATGTTGCTTTCTCAGTAAACTTCAGATGACATCTGCGTTTATTTTTTACCTTTCGTAATCTTTGTCATTGTCATGATGTAGACTTGTGATTGTATTTGTTTTCTCCGTTTCTGCTAAACGTTCACTATTTGGCAGAATAAGAAAGCCATGCAATATCTACCTGCATACTATTGCAAAATCTTATATTTATTTGATATGTGTGTATTTCATGTCAACGGTATTACATTTGAACAAATGTTCTGATATTATTTATGTCTCCTAGAATCTTAATCAGCCTTGAACGTGCCCATAACATTCGTCTTTTACAGTTCTGTTGAGGAAGACTTAATGCCTTGAAACATGCAGATACTCCAACCTCTTGAGCTAAGTAATCCATCTACACATTAACCTATAAATAACTGTGCACTGTACATGGATCGATAGCAGATCGAGGATGCGACACTTGCAGCCATTTCCAGCTTCTGCTTCGATGGCGCACATCTTGGTCTAATGTGTAATTCTACTTTGTCACAGCCTCTTCCATTTTTCGTAAGTGGATAACGCTCTTGTATTATACACCCTAAACCATGTTCTCTCTGTCAAGAAATGTGTGTCACATTTTATCCACGTCACATTGTCACAATAATACCTATATGCATCACGGAAACTCTGCAAGTGCTTCGTATTGTTCCAGTAGAACAAACTGGCTGTCCGGATAAATCTCTTTCTGTGTTGAGGAACGCGAAGGTCGAAGCCATATTAGGCTTAATAGGATAAAACTATGCCATTTTGCTCTCTGATCTGCCATGTTATATGTCAATCACCTAACTTTGCTATTCAAATCCTCTTGATATCAGTGTCACAATATGCGTCATCCAGAAAGATGCAAATACTCGAATACATCTATTCATGCAACAACCATTTTGTTTGTTATTTGGTTTATTGTTCACCACCGCACTCTGTGGTCTGTAAACAATCGGGGTCTGGACCAGGCAATCCCGTGATTGACACCATGAGCATCGATCTACGCAACTTGGATACGATAACATGACCACCCGATCCCGTAAGACGCCTCTTACGACGAACTCGTTGCTAAAGACCAATTCTAAAGCGGATCTTCAGGAATAACATAGTGGTTGAAGTGTATCTTGCCGCCCGCATCACAGGTTCGACTCCCACGTATTTACAATGAATGGGGAAAAGACGTAAAATCCAACTCACTCACTCACACATCAATAACATATCAGAAGATGACCACGTCAATGGACTTGGGACAGCTATGGTCGCCCATGGCTTATTAAATTCAAGAATACAATAGGACATACAAGGTAGGAACTGGGTGAATGAAAAATAAATTCACTGATTAGACGTGTAGTGTTACCAAGCACATAAAACTGAATGTTATGAAACATATAGCAAGGCAACTTCGATGTCAGGGGCAGCGAGATCCAGCTAATGTTCGGAATATCAGCAAAATAACACATTTGCTACATTTCGATCCTGGTAACGAAGGTTAGAATAAACACAGGTTCTTTTTGAAACCGTGTTCCATAAATACGTTTCATCGAAGTAAATATTTTCTCAAGATATTTTAATTACATGTTTCTTGCATAAAACGATTATTGATTACGTTCCTGTTGATAAAGCAGTGAGCGGCAGCAAGAATACGATCCCCTCGCATAACATCTGATAAAGAAACACAATCAAAAATGAGCACAAACGTTTCTGAAAGATACCATGATGAAATATAGATCAATACAACAAGTTTAAAATACAAGCAATCACCGTTGAAAGTGACATTTGTGTAACGAGATATGAAACAGAGTTATTAACAAGTGCGATCTCAAATCGACGAAATCCACTCAGTCGCACTATAGAAAGAATACTAAAAAACTCAAATCAACTAAATCAAATTACAATCCGAAAATATGACCAAAATAACTCCGTCCCTGATTTATTAGTCTACGTCAAGATGGGATGATTATTGCCATATCGACAAACAATATTTTTTGCTCTTAAAAAATGAGCAAATCCATCATTTTCGCCCTGTGTCTTGTGAAGCAGATGTGCCAGGCATGAGCTGATTTCTCCAGAGAGTTGTGTTGATTGAGGTGCTGTTTCCTTACGAGTCGACAGCGACCTCTTCCTTTTCAGGCCCAGATTGAGTATTCTGCTAAATGAAATACTCGAGGTGGGATTAAATGCTTTAGTTTCGAAAAGTTTGTTTGTTGGATATACATTTCCATACAGGAGATACACGTTTTGGGTGCATTCCATTACGAGCGTGTTTGAAAGGTACGCTGTTGAAAGAATTGCAGAAGCTACAATTCCATTTCATATGGCTGTGTTTACGGTCTGAGATTAGTCCATACCTTACAACGTAACTAGAATGCCCTTTGTAAACTGATGTTTTCTTATTACTTGAGCGTAAAGGTTTTGGTAGTTAACTCGAGATGTTGTAAAGTACCAGATATATGTCGTCACATGTCACAAACACATATCCTTCACCGATGTCGCTCAGTCCATTTCCATTACTGCCGCTGTTATTGACTTAGGTCAAAGTACACCAACTGCGGTAGATGCGTATCGACGTACCGCTGTGACAGTTGTCGGTCAAAGTACCACAACTGTGGTAGATACGTATCAGAATCAGAATCAGTTTATCTTTAAAAACCCAAAAAGGAGGTACAAGATCATATTACAATAAATAATTATGTATATGTACAAATAGCAGACAAGATGGCAGTTAATAACAACATGGGATTACCTAGCATTTTTAATACTAATGGACATTTTTACAATAAATCTCGATAAATTCTTTAGATGCTGTGTTTGTTGTTGATAAGAGTTTTACAAATTTTATAATTTTTGGCCATTCAGTATAATATAATGATAGAAATGTTTGCATCTCTCTTTTAAAAAAATATATCCAATTTTAATTCTGAATAAGTAGTGAAATTCATCAGCAATAGATGGAGAATTACATAATTGACAGGTTTTATTTCCCTTTGGAATATTTTTCCATCGGCCAGTCTTATTAGGTAAATTATGATTACAGGTTCGAAATCGTAGTATTGGAATTGATATTCGTTTTTGGCAATAGAAGGTGTTTATCGAGAACCGGAGTGTCCTTTAAATGTTTATAATATAATCCTTTAGAACTGGAATTAACGTCACTTCTCCATTTCTGAAAAAAATGATCTTAAAGTATTTGCTCTACTTCTGACACTACTCGCTGTGCAAATTGGCGGATTGCTAAATACATAAGATAATCCAGTGGTCGTGTTTCTATTAAGTGACAAATATTGATATAACAACTGTGAAAGTTTATACACACCATGTTAATTTGTGCCAGAAAGATATCATTCGTTTACAAATTATCATTCTTAATGGTAGCCTACCCAATTCGCCATATATCATATAAAGAGGATTTGAATTTCTTAATCCTGTGATAAGTCTGAGGAATTTGAAGTGTATTCTTTCTATAATTTCTAAATTTTCAAAGCCCCAGATTTCTGAACCGTAAGTTAATTTTGGTAATACCATCGTATCAAAAGCTGATATCGATGTAACGCTGTTACAGACGTCGGTCAAGGTACCACCCACTGTGGTAGAACCCCTTAAGATCCGGCGTAGAATAGGTCTACAGCAACCCATGCTTCCCCTTAAGGCGACTATGCTTGTTGTAAGGGGCAACTGACGGAATTGGGTGGTCAGCCTCGCTGACTTGGTTGATGCATCTCATCGTATCCGAATTGCGTAGATCGATGCTCATGATATCAATCACTGGATTGTCTACTCCAGACTCGATCAATATGACGCTGTAATAGACATCACCAGTGTATCTCTGTTACAGACACATATCACTCTACCGCAGTCATAGACACCCATCAATGACCGCTGACAAGACACCTTTTGATGTACCGCTGTCACAGACACCCATCAATGGCCGCTGACAAGACACCTATCGATGTACCGCTGTCACAGAACCCATCAATGGCCGCTGACAAGACACCCATGGATGTACCGCTGTTATAGACATCAATGTACCGCTGTCATAGACACCCATCAATGACCGCTGGCAAGACACCTTTAGATGTACCGCTGTTATAGACATCAATGTACCGTTGTCATAGAACCTATCAATGATCGCTGACAAGACACATATAGATGTACCGCTATCACAGAACCCATCAATGGCCGCTGACAAGACACCTTTAGATGTACCGCTGTCATAGACACCCATCAATGGCCGCTGACAAGACACCTATCGATGTACCGCTGTCATAGTACCCATCAATGGCCGCTGACAGGACACCTATGGATGTACCGCTGTCATAGACACCCATCAATGGCCGCTGGCAAGACACCTATAGATGTACCGCTGTCATAGACACCCATCAGTGGCCGCTGACAAGACACCTTTAGATGTACCGCTGTCATAGACACCCATCAATGACGGCTGACAAGACACCTACAGATGTACCGCTGATATAGACATCAATCAATGTACTGCTGTTATAGACACCTATCAACGTACCGCTGGTGTAAACGCCTACGATGTTGCTGCGATCTAGACATGATTAGTGAAAGGGAAGCAACCTTCTATATCCAGTAGCTGGTGAATATGCCAACTGGCATTTGTATGCAACATGCCAGTTTAATGTGTAGCTGAAATGACCTGATGGGTCTGTGCAGGCGATGTACGGGGACATCGAATGTCAATCTCTATATTTGTATGTAGGTGAAATGACCTGATGGGTCTGGGCGGGTGATGTACGGGGACATCGAATGTCCATCTCTATATTTGTGTGTAGGTGAAATGACCTGATGGGTCTGGGCGGGTGATGGACGGGGACATCGAATGTCCATCTCTATATTTGTGTGTAGGTGAAATGACCTGATGGGTCTGGGCGGGTGATGGACGGGGACATCGAATGTCCATCTCTATATTTGTGTGTAGGTGAAATGACCTGATGGGTCTGGGCGGGTGATGGACGGGGACATCGAATGTCCATCTCTATATTTGTGTGTAGGTGAAATGACCTGATGGGTCTGGGCGGGTGATGTACGGGGACATCGAATGTCCATCTCTATATTTGTGTGTAGGTGAAATGACCTGATGGGTCTGGGCGGGTGATGGACGGGGACATCGAATGTCCATCTCTATATTTGTGTGTAGGTGAAATGACCTGATGGGTCTGGGCGGGTGATGGACGGGGACATCGAATGTCCATCTCTATATTTGTGTGTAGGTGAAATGACCTGATGGGTCTGGGCGGGTGATGTACGGGGACATCGAATGTCCATCTCTATATTTGTGTGTAGGTGAAATGACCTGATGGGTCTGGGCGGGTGATGGACGGGGACATCGAATGTCCATCTCTATATTTGTGTGTAGGTGAAATGACCTGATGGGTCTGGGCGGGTGATGGACGGGGACATCGAATGTCCATCTCTATATTTGTGTGTAGGTGAAATGACCTGATGGGTCTGGGCGGGTGATTGACCATATGACTAACTTCACAACTTCCATGAAAAATATGTACATAATTATATGACCAGTTTCATAAATGCACATAATATTCAAGCTATAGAATGTAAGTCTCAACGTTGACATGACATGATGAGTATTATTCGTGATGTTACTTCCTTCCGGTATCTAAATTAGATGTACATTTTATACGGTCTGTATATCACTTGGCAATATCATTAGCCTTAACTGTCAACGTTATTCCTGTTGAGGTGGAGCTAGCATTCATGTATATTTCGCTTGTTTATCTCACTATGAAGAACGTTAATTTGGAGAGGCACCTCGGCTTCAATTAAATAGTAGTTTCGTTCGTAAGATTACCTGTTTTTGAATTAGCAGGTCTCATCTGCGCCTCCAGTGGCGGACTGATCGAAGATAATATTCTATCGTCTATTACTAAATTAAATTATCCCTGTTCTGAAGTGTAAGGATAATAAACCCATCAGTACGGATATGTAAGGAAAGTACATCTTTCAGTACGGATCTGTAAAAGAAATACATCCCTCGGAACGGATATGTAAGGAAAGTACATCTTTCAGTACGTATATGTAAGGAGAGTACATCTTTCATTACGGATCTTTAAAAGGAGTACATCCCTCGGTACGGATATGTAAGGAAAGTACATCTTTCAGTACGGATCTGTAAAAGAAATACATCCCTCGGTACGGATATGTAAGGAAAGTACATCTTTCAGTACGGATCAGTAAAAGGAGTACATCCCTCGGTACGGATATGTAAGGACAGTACATTTTTCAGGACGGATCTGTAAAAGAAATACATCCCTCTGTACGGATATGTAAAGAAAGAACATCTTTCAGTACGGATTTGTAAGGAGAGTACATCTTTCAGTACGGATCTGTAAAAGAAATACATCCCTCGGTACGGATATGTAAAGAAAGAACATCTTTCGGTACGGATTTGTAAGGAAAGTACATCTTTCAGTACGTATATGTAAGGAGAGTACATCTTTCATTACGGATCTGTAAAAGGAGTACATCCCTCGGTACGGATATGTAAGGAAAGTACATCTTTCAGTACGGATCTGTAAAAGAAATACACCCCTCGGTACGGATATGTAAGGAAAGTACATCTTTCAGTACGGATCCGTAATAGAAATACATCCCTCTGTACGGATATGTAAGAAAAAGTTCATCTTAAAGTACGGATCTGTAAAAGAAATACATCCCTCGGTACGGATATGTAAGGAAAGTACATCTTTCAGTACGAATCCGTAATAGAAATACATCCCTCTGTACGGATATGTAAGGAAAGTACATCTTTCAGTACGGATCCGTAATAGAAATACACCCCTCGGTACGGATATGTAAGGAAAGTACATCTTTCAGTACGGATCCGTAATAGAAATACATCCCTCTGTACGGATATGTAAGAAAAAGTTCATCTTAAAGTACGGATCTGTAAAAGAAATACATCCCTCGGTACGGATATGTAAGGAAAGTACATCTTTCAGTACGAATCCGTAATAGAAATACATCCCTCTGTACGGATATGTAAGGAAAGTACATCTTTCAGTACGGATCTGTAAAAGAAATACATCCCTCTGAAAGGATATGTAAGGAAAGTTCATCTTTCAGTACGGATCTGTAAAAGAAATACATCCCTCGGTACGGATATGTAAGGAAAGTACATCTTTCAGTACGAATCCGTAATAGAAATACATCCCTCTGTACGGATATGTAAGGAAAGTACATCTTTCAGTACGGATCTGTAAAAGAAATACATCCCTCGGTACGGATATGTACAGAAAGAACATCTTTCAGTACGGATCTGTAAGGAGAGTACATCTTTCAGTACGAATTTGTAAGGAGAGTACATCCCTCTGTACGGATCTGTAGAGGAGTACATTCCTCAGTACGGATATGTAAGGAAAGTACATCTTTCAGTACGGATATGTAAAAGAAATACATCCCTCGGTACGGATATGTAAGGAAAGTACATCTTTCAGTACGGATCTGTAAAAGGAGTACATCCCTCTGTACGAATATGTAAGGAAAGTACACCTTCAGTACGGATATGTAAAAGAAATACATCCCTCTGTACGGATATGTAAAGAAAGTACATCTTTCAGTACGGATTTGTAAGGAGAGTACATCTTTCATTACGGATCTGTAAAATGAGTACATTCCTCTGTACGGATATGTAAGGAAAGTACATCTTTCAGTACGGATTTGTAAGGAGAATACATCTTTCAGTACGGATCTGTAAAAGGAGTACACCCCTCTGTACGGATATGTAAGGAAAGTACATCTGTCAGTACGGATCTGTAAAAGGAGTACATCCCTCTGTACGGATATGTAAGGAGAGTACATCTTTCAGTGCGGATCTGTAAAAGAAATACATCCCTCGGTACGGATATGTAAGGAAAGTACATCTTTCAGTACGGATCGGTAAAAGAAATACATCCCTCGGTACGGATATGTAAGGAAAGTACATCTTTCAGTACGGATTTGTAAGGAGAGTACATCCCTCTGTACGGATCTGTAGAGGAGTACATTCCTCAGTACGGATCTGTAAAAGGAGTACATCCCTCTGTACGGATATGTAAGGAAAGTACATCTTTCAGTACGGATCCGTAATAGAAATACATCCCTCGGTACGGATATGTAAGGAGAGTACATCTTTCAGTGCGGATCTGTAAAAGAAATACATCCCTCGGTACGGATATGTAAGGAAAGTACATCTTTCAGTACGGATCGGTAAAAGAAATACATCCCTCGGAACGGATATGTAAGGAAAGTACATCTTTCAGTACGGATATGTAAAAGAAATACATCCCTCGGTACGGATATGTAAGGAAAGTACATCTTTCAGTACGGATCTGTAAAAGGAGTACATCCCTCGGTACGGATATGTAAGGAAAGTACATCTTTCAGTACGGATATGTAAAAGAAATACATCCCTCTGTACGGATATGTAAAGAAAGTACATCTTTCAGTACGGATTTGTAAGGAGAGTACATCTTTCAGTACGGATCTGTAAAAGGAGTACATCCCTCTGTACGGATATGTAAGGAAAGTACATCTTTCAGTACGGATCTGTAAGGAGAAAACATCTTTCAGTACGGATCTGTAAAAGGAGTACATCCCTCTGTACGGATATGTAAGGAAAGTACTGTTTAACATCTTTCAGTACGGATCTGTAAAAGGAGTACATCCCTCGGTACGGATATGTAAGGAAAGTACATCTTTCAGTACGGATCCGTAATAGAAATACATCCGTCTGTACTGATATGTAAGGAAAGTACATCTTTCAGTGCGGATCTGTAAAAGAAATACATCCCTCTGTACGGATATGTAAAGAAAGTACATCTTTCAGTACGGATCTGTAAAAGGAGTACATCCCTCTGTACGGATATGTAAAGAAAGTACATCTTTCAGTACGGATATGTAAGGAGAGTTCATCCCTCAGCGCTGACTTTAACGAGAGTACATCCCTCTGTACAGATCTGTTAGGCGAGTACATCCCTCGGTACGGATCTGTAAGGCGAGTACATCCCTCATCATTGTCTGTTAAGAGCGAGAGTACATCCCTCGGTACGGATCTGTAAGGCGAGTACATTCCTCATCATTGTCTGTTAAGAGCGAGAGTTCATCCCTCAGTACGGATCTGTAAGGCGAGTACATCCCTCATCATTGTCTGTTAAGAGCGAGAGTTCATCCCTCAGTACGAATCTGTAAGGGAAGTACTTCACTCGGTACGGATCTGTAAGGCGAGTACATCCTCCTCAGTACGTTTCAGTATGTATCTCTACGATGTGTAGATACCCGGTACGCATCTGTAAGATAAAAACAGCCTCGGGTAAGATGAGAACGTCCTAGGCATGTCAGGAAGACGAGAACGTCCCATGGCCCATGTTAGTGTCTCTTAGATCATACCTACATGTACTCTGCGGTCTACGGCGCCGTTACCCAAAATCTCAGTGCAAGGATCCGCCGCCGGCCTACGACCTGCGTCAATTGAATGGAACACGATTTGATAACCAAGCCTTAAAATACCGCCATAACTGCCAATGATGTTCAAACATTGAACGGTTTGCAAATTGTTATCTCTTGGGAGCTGGAAGTGCCAGGTCGCATTTAGAGATTTTATGTGCGCATCAAACATTTACCAAGTGAAGGGAATATATCACACCTGCCAAGCAATACATTTACGAGGCGCATTTTGGGGTTTTATAAATTAAAATCAAATATACATTATCCCACATTTCAAGAATGTCAAAATGAATGGGAGTGCTCGTCAATTTTTTTCACGACAAACTTTCTGACAGCCGCCACAAGATCGGACCATTGGTCATTTACGTCACATGTTCGTGTCCAAAGCGGAATATCTTCATGAAACATATTCACCAGTTAGGATCAGAAGCATTTAGTCGACTACTTACGACCCACATTTTGTACTTCGGAAGAACTCTGAAACCGAGTCCTCATTTGAATGTGGATCTGAAATGATGAAAACAACAGTCAATGACGCATTTAAAAAATAATTCTGAAGGAGTCTGAAATCTGAAACACATTGAAAGGTTTGATACATTAGATAATGCATTAGGATTAGAGTCATACCAGTTCAGTTTTGAAAAAATATAAAAGTTTATCACTATCCGTCTCTCCATCTAATGATACGACAGCGGATTTCCGGAGTTGTGCTGCAGGCAGCTGACTTATTGTACTCAATGACACAGCGCGTTAAACGCATTCCTTGAAAGTTATAGAAAAATGTTAAATGGGATTTAAATGTTAATGTGAGACAAAGGAGGTGTGGTTAACGGAACGAATAATAACAGACTGTACACGTTTCACAGACTTGTGAAAAACACCATGCCTACTGAACTATATATCATACCTCATATCCCATGACTGATATCCATGTACCCAGTATACCTGATATGGCTGTACCTCGTGTACCTGATATGGCTGTACTTAGCGTACCTGATATGGCTGTACTTAGTGTACCTGATATGGCTGTATGTAGTGGACTTGATATGGCTGTATGTAGTGGACGTGATATGGCTGTACTTAGTGTACCTGATATGGCTGTACCTCGTGTACCTGATATGGCTGTACTTAGCGTACCTGATATGGCTGTATGTAGTGAACGTGATATGGCTGTACTTAGTGTACCTGATATGGCTGTATGAAGTGGACGTGATATGGCTGTACTTAGCGTACCTGATATGGCTGTATGTAGTGAACGTGATATGGCTGTACTTAGTGTACCTGATATGGCTTTATGTAGTGAACGTGATATGGCTGTACTTGGTGTACCTGATATGGCTGTATGTAGTGAACGTGATATGGCTGTACTTAGTGTACCTGATATGGCTGTATGTAGTGGACGTGATATGGCTGTACTTAGCGTACCTGATATGGCTGTATGTAGTGAACGTGATATGGCTGTACTTAGTGTACCTGATATGGCTGCATGTAGTGAACGTGATATGGCTGTACTTAGTGTACCTGATATGGCTGTATGTAGTGGACGTGATATGGTTGTACTTAGCGTACCTGATATGGCTGTATGTAGTGAACGTGATATGGCTGTACTTAGTGTACCTGATATGGCTGTATGTAGTGGACGTGATATGGCTGTACTTAGCGTACCTGATATGGCTGTATGTAGTGGACGTGATATGGCTGTACTTAGTGTACCTGATATGGCTGTATGTAGTGGACGTGATATGGCTGTACTTAGCGTACCTGATATGGCTGTATGTAGTGGACGTGATATGGTTGTACCTAGAGTACCTGATATGGCTGTACCTCGTGTACCTGATATGGCTGTACTTAGCGTACCTGATATGGCTGTACTTACTGTACCTGATATGGCTGTACTTAGAGTACCTGATATGGCTGTACCTCGTGTACCTGATATGGCTGTACTTAGAGTACCTGATATGGTTGTACCTGATATGGCTGTACTTACTGTATCTGATATGGCTGTCCTTAGAGTACCTGATATGGCTGTACTTAGAGTACCTGATATGGCTGTACTTACTGTACCTGATATGGATGTACCCCGTGTACGTGATACGGCTGTACCTTGTGCATTATATGGCTGTACTTAGTGTGCCTGATATGGCTGTACTTAGTGTACCTGATATGGCTGTACTTACTGTACCTGATATGGCTGTACTTAGCGTACCTGATATGGCTGTATGTAGTGGACGTGATATGGCTGTACTTAGTGTACCTGATATGGCTGTACTTACTGTACCTGATATGGCTGTACTTAGCGTACCTGATATGGCTGTATGTAGTGGACGTGATATGGCTGTACTTAGCGTACCTGATATTGCTGTATGTAGTGGACTTGATATGGCTGTACTAAGTGTACCTGATATGGCTGTATGTAGTGGACGTGATATGGCTGTACTTAGCGTACCCCGTGTACGTGATACGGCTGTACCTTGTGCATTATATGGCTGTACTTAGTGTGCCTGATATGGCTGTACTTAGTGTACTTGATATGGCTGTACTTACTGTACCTGATATGGCTGTCGTTAGTGTACCTGATATGGCTGTACTTAGAGTACCTGATATGGCTGTACATACTGTACCTGATATGGCTGTCCTTAGAGTACCTGATATGGCTGTACTTAGAGTACCTGATATGGCTGTACTTACTGTACCTGATATGGATGTACCCCGTGTACGTGATACGGCTGTACCTTGTGCATTATATGGCTGTACTTAGTGTGCCTGATATGGCTGTACTTAGTGTACCTGATATGGCTGTACTTACTGTACCTGATATGGCTGTACTTAGCGTACCTGATATGGCTGTATGTAGTGGACGTGATATGGCTGTACTTAGTGTACCTGATATGGCTGTACTTACTGTACCTGATATGGCTGTACTTAGCGTACCTGATATGGCTGTATGTAGTGGACGTGATATGGCTGTACTTAGCGTACCTGATATGGCTGTATGTAGTGGACTTGATATGGCTGTACTAAGTGTACCTGATATGGCTGTATGTAGTGGACGTGATATGGCTGTACTTAGCGTACCCCGTGTACGTGATACGGCTGTACCTTGTGCATTATATGGCTGTACTTAGTGTGCCTGATATGGCTGTACTTAGTGTACTTGATATGGCTGTACTTACTGTACCTGATATGGCTGTCGTTAGTGTACCTGATATGGCTGTACTTAGAGTACCTGATATGGCTGTACATACTGTACCTGATATGGCTGTACTTAGTGTACCTGATATGGCTGTACTTAGTGTTCCTGATATGGCTGTACTTACTGTACCTGATATGGCTGTACTTACTGTACCTGATATGGATGTACCCCGTGTACATGATACGGCTGTACCTTGTGCATTATATGGCTGTACTTAAAGTACCTGAAATAATTGAATCAGAAAAAATCACAAATGTGTATAGACGGAAGAAATGTCTGAATGTTATTGGCTGCACAGCTCGCCTACATCACGTGACGTGTTCAGAGCTGATACACGACGAAATGTCGACAAGGTATATACTGGTACTAGCATGGCGTATACCGAGCGAGATAGATTCACACTGCTTGCACAAATGCATTAAAATCAAACCACACAAAAATCAACTGCTTATTGCAATCGTATATACTGATATTATTTTTGGCTTGTCAGTGGCTCATTGCAAAAATAGTGAAGGCCTACATAAAATATTTAAGAAATCAACATGGGTGAGAGGTGTGAATTTATTTTACGTCAGTGACAGACAGTGAACGAACAGCATGTGTAGGTCGGCGACATAAAGCTGATTCACATCAATCATCCCGTGACAGCTATCAACACCGCTTCCCACCACTACCGTAACTACAAGACGCGGCCTTACACCGACTGCAGGGCAAGTCACGTGGTTGCCGCGGGTGACGTCATTAAACTCGGTACTTTTATTTGAATCGAAACTGGATTTCAGATGCGTTTATGAATTTATGCGAATTGAGACTGCTACATTTCACGAGGTAATCGAAATTTCCGGATATCATGTGCAACGCGACTCGATTTAAGAAGAAAGAAAATTCATGGAGTATTGGATTTCAAGCTCCCTTTGGTGTGTTTGTTTGGGTGGTATTTAATTAGTTAAGCTGTGACTTGTGATGAAATAAAATGCATCCTGATTATTCAGATGCATGACCTAAAATACTACATGGTACCAGCAGGGGCTATTACATACAACTGATTTAAAAATATCATTTTCTTCATCATGAGAATTTGGTTAGATTCTTTCTCAAAGACATGTGTTCCGAGGAGTGGGATTTTACTGATGTCACTTGTGCACGTGGTGCTTTCCACTGTGTCCAACGAAACTGCAGTCACGTGCAAAAGATGGCCGAATGTTGAGGTGACTTCCGGGTCGACATGGACGGAGCGCTGTCGGCGATGTCGGTGCAAGAGTGATGGACAGACGGAGTGTGTGCAGCCAAAGTGTCCGCTTGCCTACCACCCTTACCAAGAAGACAGGTGTATAAAGGTGATGAAATACATTAGATATTTAAAAAAAATAATTATCTCTGGTTATTTCTCCGCGCGAATCCGTCGGCAATGAGCGGTAACCCGTCTGAGCCAGAAATGTGCACATGCTTTCAAAGTCAATTAATCCAGCAGCGTCCCAACTGATACTCTCGGATTAACTAATGTCCGGATTAACTAATGTCCGGATTAACGAGTTAAAGAGTAAACTGTGTGTAAACATGTAGCTGTTTGGAATTTGTCCGGACTAAAGCGGTCCGGATGGACGGCTTCACCATGAGAGATTTCGTTTGAGGTAAAAAATACCGATGTTTTTTTGTTTTTTTAAATTGATAGGATTATGAAGAGACCAAACGGTCTGCATAATCTGAAAAAATTACGTTCGGTGATAAAGCAATGCTGATTAGCCGTGTGCATTATCATATAATTGACAGTGTTGTCGATGCGAAAAACCTACATGTATCCGATGAACTTAGTATCGCAATCCGATTAATATGCAATGCCGCCACTTAGCAGGAACTACCTTTAGTGAGCTCTCGATATCGATACAATGCCTGCTTGGTCAACAAAGTTTTGTCTGATGTTCCCAATAACTTTATACATCATTTGGCACTACACTTATATTTTCGTTGAAATAACTGCTTCTTCTCAGAAAGACCGTACCATGTCAACCAATACGTATTTGTACGTCAAACTGTACTCTCATTGGAACACCTTAAATGGACAGACTGCCAGGTCAGCATTTTTTATGTGGCAAACTGGCCATAAAAAAACAACAACAATATCCAGCATTATTATACCTCTATAAAAATCTTGCAATTCCAGTGGTTAAGCCGTACCACTTGAAACAATGCCATACAAATAATTACTTTTGACGAGGTCAATATGCGAAAACAAGGACCAGAAGACCCGAGGACAGGATCCCTGAGGTGGTCGTACCGCCGAAGGGGTCGGGTCTGAGGGTATTGACCTGTCACGTGATCAATACTGACTCGTCTGCTAGAAAGCAAGATGGCGTCTGGTAGAAACATTTTACGGTTCGCATCTTGGTTACTGTAATAAAACAGAGGACGGTTTAAAGGTTTCAAAAACTTTAAAGTGAATTTCGGTAAAGGAAAAAGAATGATTAATCTTGACGAGGTCAATATGCGAAAACAATGACCCGAAGACTGGACCCCCTGGGGTTGTCTGAACGGACCGAAGGCCTCTGGCTGAGGTCTTGTCAGACTGCAGTACGTTCCTCGTTTTCGCATACTGACCTCGTCGCGAGTGATGATGTGTACATTATCAATGAAATCTTACCACCGTCCGGTTTTACGTACAATTCGTGAACGTGCAAGACAACTGGAAACGTTGACACGAGAAATTATAAATATGAATTCTACCAATTAAACCTGTTGGCCGTTCAGTTCTAATTTCAGTTTGTAGTCGCCAAGTTTAAAGGTAGCGAAACTCAACAGGGAAAGCATGGTGTGCTTCTCTACTAATAACTTATAAGAGGTATATTCCTGCCTACATGAGGATCCGTCTGTCATGGCAGAAACTATATTAAAATGATGTATTTCAAATAAGAGCAATACTATCGGAAATATTACACAATCACATCTACAGTCAGCAGTTCTCTGAATGAAACAGGGACCCGCGGTAGCCGAGTGGTTAAAGCCTTTGCCAATCATGCTGATCGATTCCCCACATGGGGTTAATGTGTAAATATTGCTGGAATAGTTACTAAAAGTGGCACTTAACGCCACTCATACTAAGTCAAACAAACCATGTTTGTCAGTTTATTTTCACTCGTTACTCAAGACAAGGGCCTAAATGAACAGGGGGATTGGCAGACGGATTCACTACAGTTACTTATAAATCAACCTATACAACAACGTCGTTTCAGTTCGTCATCAGTGTAGATGAACTGCCATGAAAAGACACATTTTAATTTTTTTGTTTTTTTGTTTTTTTAACGCCGCACTCGGATATATTCCAGCTATATGACGGTTGTCTGTAAATAATCGAGTATGGACCAGACAATCCAGTGATTGATGTCATAAGCATCGATCCACGCAATTGGGATAAGATAACATGCATGAACCAAGTCAGCGAGCCTGACCACCCCATCCCGTCAGTCGCCTCTGGGTTGCAGAAGACCTATTCTAACCCGGATCTTCACGGGTCTTTAAACATGAAGAAGATGTAGAATATACCTACGCAATTATGTATGTAACACACATTTTCTTGGCTTGAAAACATCGAGGCTCATGTTTTCATTTTTCATGTCCTGGAATGCGAACATCATGGTCCTATGATAGGGGTGTTATGTTAATAGTTCATACATATGTTATTCGCTCTGCAGGGATTCCGGGGGCATGGTAGGTCTTCACGACATCCATGCTTGCCGCATGACGAGACTATAACAAGCCAGGGGTGTCATGCTTACAACTTGTGGCCTGGGTAATTGTGTGTCATCTTGCCCCGACGGCATGGCTGGAATCTCTTGCTATCAGCCCCTGGCTTTCTTCGCCCAAATTCGACCGCCTCCGTGGTCTAGTGGTAGCGCGTCCGCCCAGAGAGCGGAAGGTCCGGGGTTCGATCCCCGGCCGCGTCATGCCAAAAGACGTTAAATGATGGTACTTGTTGTTACCCTGTCTGGCGCTCGGCATTAAGGGGCTAAAACAAGGACTGGTCGGCTCGGAGTCAGTATACTGTGTCTAAGTGGGGTATTCATGTTAAACTGCGGCATGGTATCTCAGTGAGCTAGCACTATAAATCGGCATCAGTCCGGACTAGTACAAGCAGCCACACACACACATACACGTGCATGCACGTCGCTATATAAGTGCAATAATCTTGGACGCGACGTTAAACCCCATTTCACCTCACCTCACCTCTTCGCCCAAATTCGATTGTTTGCAGTCCATCAAGACGTGTACTGCAATCGGATTGGTTGAAAAATATTTAATCCCGTACATTTTGCACTGTGAATGAAGACACCTTGCGAAGCTGGGACCCTTTTCAAATCACTAGTTGACGACGCACATAGAGAGCCAGGAACAAGCTTAACGTGGAGGGTTCAGATATTATGGAAGCATAGGACGACAGCAATTGCATCGTGACGTCATGCATGTGTCTCACCGTTGTTTGAGAACTCCTAGTGCTTCCGAATATTACCTAGAACTTTCTGTGTTGACGATGTCGAAACATTATGCGTTTTCAGGTTTGTTCAGTACTCGATGCCTGGAAATTTCACTTGGGACAAAAGCTAAATTGTAGTGTGTGTTATCAAAACCCACAAATCTTCTGCAAATCAGGCGATTCAGAGATCATGGGAACCGTGCTCTTATGAAGTTCAATCATTCCAGGGTGGCCTAACGCGTTCGTGTCTATACGTAGAAAGAGAATGCCACTAAAAAAGTACATCGATAACTATTTCATAATTAAAATATTATTTACAATGCCTGGTATCAAATACTCAATAAAATGCCGCAGATTTTGAAGACACGTAATATAGATAAAAACGATATTAACTTAACTCTAATGTCACGGACAAAAAGCTACCATTAAACTCTCATATTGATTGTTGCCGTAAAGGGGATTGATTGACATAAGAAAGTAGAAAGTTCGACTGACGCTCTTGAATCGATGCGCGGCTGAAGTTCCTTGCATAATTATATAACCTTGCCTGTCCCAACCACAGGCCCTTGTGTCGTTGCTTAAATATTTCTTGATCAATTAATATCACGAGTGTCAGAAATACACTGACACTCGTGTTATTAATTGATCTAGAAATATTTAGGCACGGACACAAAGGCCTGTGGTCCCAACCTGTGTAATCCATCTCACTGAGACAACTCAACTTCAAGTGAAACGTCTTGTTTAACCGTTCGGGAAAACATATTTTACGTACGCATCTTTTCCAGTGGTCACCCGATTCCTGTTGTTGTGAGAAGCTTGTTTGTCGACTTAACGGCCGAACGTACAACATTGGTGACAAGTTCCCGCTCAACGAGGATGACCCATGCATGTTGTGCACGTGCAAGGCAGACCCTGGAGTCACGAAGTGTGAGAAGATGGAGTGTTTCGCGGTTGGTTGCGTGAATCCGGCTTTTATGGCCGGGCGTTGCTGCCATCTGTGTCCAACTGGTACGACCCTTAACAACTACAGTAAACTACGGTTAATACGAACTTAAAGGGGCGGCTAATTTTAGTTCGTTATAACCGTAGTTCCCTACAAGCATAAATGCAGCAAATGGCCTGGACCAAAAAATAAATTCGTTATATCCGTCAGTTCGTTATAAGCGTGTTCGTAATAACCGTAGTTTACTGTATGTGCTTAATTGAGTGGTTCTCAAAACCATACTATAGATGGTGATTTTTGGTTGGAGTATATGTATATCAGGTTATATAAAGAAGGTGTTATTTAAATGGCAGTTTATTGTTACCGTGGCGTTGAGTTTGAAAGCATGAACGCGAAAAGAATGATTAAATGTGCCGTGTCTTACTTTTATAAGTTATGCCCCATAAGGTCCAATAGACCCACTTTTAATGATGTTTTCGTAGAAATACCGAAGGTGGTAAATATGTTCTAAAATATGTATAATCCATTTATTTACCCTTCTAAAAAGAGGGTGCACGGGCGGCCCAGGCGTCTAATTCGCTGTGCAGAGTTGCGTCCCTTAGACAGGCCAGATACCTGTGATTGTGGGTTCGATCACTGTTCGCCCCGATTATGTTTCTAGGTTTGTTAGCACCATACCCGTGCACGTGGGTTTCACCGAAGTGGTAAACGTCTGAGACCTGCATCACTTCGGGCTTTCCTCCCACATTAAACTCACGCGCCGTGATATA